>NC_140534.1:26925248-28217748 GCF_057382185.1 Mchenga conophoros
CAAGTTCAGTCGTGAAATGTTCTCTCTACTAAATATTCCACAGTCAGCTGTTAGTGGTATTATAACAAAGTGGAGGTGACTGGGAATGATAGCAACTCAGTCATAAAGTGGTAGGCCACGTAAAATCAGAGAGTTTGCAGAGGTCACCAACTTTCTGCAGAGCCATTCACCACAGATCTCCAAACCTTATGTAGCCTTCACATTAGTTTCATGTCTGGAATGTGTTTATGGTCAAATAAACATGCTCCTAAACCTTATGAAGCTGTTATATCTGCAAAGGATGGGACGACATCATATTAAACCCTATGGATTATGAATGAGATGACACTCAAGTTCATGCGTATGGAACCATTGCTTGAGGTGCAGACTGGCAGTAAATACCATAGACCAGGGGTGGCCAACTCCAGGCCTCATGAGCCGGTGTCCTGCAGGTTTTAGATAACACCCTGGGTCAACACACCTGAATCAGGCCTCTGGAGAACTTCAAGACATGTTGAGGAGGTAATTTAGGCATTTAAATCAGCTGTGATGGATCAAGGACGCATCTAAAACCTGCAGGATGCTGGTGTTCCGAGAAACCGTCCTACTCTTGCAAATTGTCCTACCTGTATTATAATTTGACTTTTGACTAATCCAAACCCTAACCATAAGAAATATTCACAATGGGTTAAAAAAATGATGTAAATTTGGGGTTTGTGTTACGCGCATGCACAGCGTATGTGCAGAAACAACGGGTAGGATGGTTTGTGAGGGAGGATAGATTCCCAGAACACCGGCTCTCAAGGCCTGGAGTTGGTCACCCCTGCCCGAGAGGGTTACCTATGCACTATCTAGTTGGACAATCTAATTCAGGGGTGGGGCACTCCAGGCCTCAAGGGCTGTAGTCCTGCAGGTTTTAGATAACACCCTGGGTCAACATACCTGAAACAAATGATTAGTTCATTACCAGGCCTCTGGAGAACTTCAGGACATGTTGAGGAGGTAATTTAGACATTTACCAGCTGTGTTTTAGACGCATCTAAAACCTGCAGGACGCCGGCTCTCGAGGCCTGGAGTTGGCCACCGGTGACATAGAGGGTTACCTATACACTATGTAGTTGGACAATCTAGTTGCAACCAGCAGCTAGCTTCAAGGAATAAACACCAAGCAAATGGCCTGTAGTGTGGATGCACGTTTAAACAAAAAAAAATATAAAAATAATTTAAAAAAAACCCCATCAAGTAAAGCAAGGAAATATCAGGACGATATATACATTTTAAGTTATTTTGTTTTCCCTCAAACACAGTTATTTACCCAAGACTTTCTTTCTTCACTATCTTATTGATGACAGCTGATGAACTACTACAACTTTAGTCTTTCCATTATTGGAACCAACTCAAAATGAGACTTTTAAATCATAGTTAAACACTTTTAGAGCCTCTTGGAGTGAGAAAATATAAGGTTAGTAGTCAGATCCCAGGTCCCAGCTTCCATAGATAATGACTGTTGCTTTTCAGCCCCCTCCACCCCCAGTAATCACTATAATGCACAGTCATCTCCTACACCAGAGAGGGCCACAGTACATGTCTCTGCATGAGAATATTGGCCCAAAGTTATCTGCAATTGCAATCACATTACACCAAGTTTAAACTAAGTTATAAAATTGCAATGCTTAAACAGCAGTTTGCAAACTCTAAGGAACACAAGTTATTTGTTGAGTTTGAAGTGTTTCGAATACATTATTGTTTATTTCAAGTTCTGCAACAATATGTGTTTGTGTAGGCACAAAATCTAAAGTAAAGCTTTAGCGCTGGCAGTTTTAGGCCATATTTGGCTTATTGATAATAAATAAATAAGCACAGCAGAGCACCACAGAGAAAATCTATTCATAATTGGATGAAAATATTCAGAATCTTGGATTTCAAAAAGGATTTTCGATTCCACCAAAACATTTTAATTTGATTTTCATTTCCCTCACATATTTATCCGCACAGCACCTTTGACAGCTTAGGCATCAGGACACTCATTTCTTAAATTATTACCTTTTCCCATTATTTCCCCCCCATGAGTAATTATCTTGGTTATTTAACAGTTTTTATCTGCTTTTATCCCCATCTGCTCTCTGCTCTGCTGTGAAAAGGTTATGTCACCAAACTGTGCGCCCAACAGGATTTAGCAACATTTTAATCTGAATCTGACGACAGCTGGATGGATGTTGTTTTCTGCCGGCGGTCATAAATCTGATCCAAACGACACCTTCGTAATCCCAGCGCAGCAGGTTTGGAGTGTTTACAGTGAGATTATGTAACCTTTCGAAGAACAACTCACAAATTCCTCCTACTCATTTCATAAACAGCCTTTTAGCTTAACTCAGCACACCTCGCAGTTTTGCTGCTGTAGTCTGGCATGACTTTAGATAGATACTACTATTGTTACTCTACATTTCAGCATCTTTATCTGATGCAGAAAGTTGAATACCCTTATTTAACAAGTAATAAGAAGATATATTTTTACAGGATTATATTTTTCATATATTTTTCAATAGATCGTCATGAATGTTTATTGCTATGACATAAAAAGTGCTCAGGGGCATTTAAAATATTGTTCTTCAGAGGAATGCAGATAATCTTACCATCAACATGAAGCTAATTAGATGTTTCCCAATGCTGCATCTCATCGGTAATTTGCTTGAGGATTGAGAATAACAGATCCTTAAATATAGCAGGTCCAATGTCTGAATGTCCTCTGTACCCATAAAATATCAACATTACAAATCCAAGGCATGCACTTACTGGAGTTGCCACTGATCCAAGTGAAATCTTAATTTACGCAGTGGAAAAACTGCTAGCAACCTGTGTGGTCCTTTCACTCGGAGTGACCCCAGCAAAGGTCACAGGTTAAAGTTGTTCTTCATACCACAAGTGCTACTGTGTTGAGGTGTTTGACCTCATTTTGATCCTTTCATTCTCAAATAAAATAACATTTCCCAGAATTCATAGTGGTTAAGTATTCAGCAATCAGTGTAAGGATCAGTGTTATTGATTTTTTTGTCAGCGCTTTCCAATTTTAAATTTGATGAATGAGCCCTGAGGTCAATCTATTTTTCCTTTTATAATATCCACAGCTTCACTAATATATTTATTCACTTTGCTTGGACGTTTTGCTGGTTTTGGGATTTTTTTTATTGGCATTAACAGTATGTTTTGATTCCAGGATGATAGCTCATCTTGCTAATTTTTCTATCTAGTTGATTTTATTCTGGTCTGACTTTCATATGATGGTGTAGTTTTATATCTGCGGTTACCATAATATTTGTTGTCTGTTGTCAGATCTTCCGGAGGTGTTGGCTGGTGTTCAAGAAAGCCTCGAGTAAAGGACCCCGGCGGTTAGAGAAGTACCCAGATGAGAAGGCAGCCTACTTCAGGAGCTTCCACAAGGTAAACAAATGACTCAAAAACATCACTAACATCATTCCTTTTTTATTAACTGTTTGTCTTGATGTCTTCTTTAGTAGATAAAATGATTATTGAGTACTAGATCAACATAATTGATTGTGATTTTGATCCTATGGCTGTGATTAATACGAGTTGTGATCATCTATCAGTTACTTCTTGATTAATCTGTCCATCACCCTATGAAATGACAACCTCATATTCCCAGCCCAGTGTAATGTCTTAGGTTAAGACAAGGAGTTCAAAATATTTAAAATAATATGTTAAAATTGATCAGGGAATTTTAACATTTCTGATTAAAAGAGGAAATAAATAATCCATCTTCTTAGCTGTGGGGATTAGGATTACTTTTTCATATGAAAATCTGTGGCCTTATCTGTGGCTCAAAAAGGATTTTCTTTAAATCTGAAGATGTTTAAAACATCATTAAATAATTTTTGTAGAGACGCACCGATTGCAGTTTTCTCAACAGAATTAGGTTTCTGATTTTCCTCCAAGTTTGACCTGCTGATAACATTTTTTGCTGATTCCACCTTTACCTGACAGATTTTACTGAACAAAACCAGGTGCAACAGATTCATGTAGCACATTTTAGATACATTGTTTTCCAATATGTTTATCTCCATAATCTTTCTCATTACTGCTTTGATCCTTTCCTCTTTGAGGCTGCCGGCTTGTGGTTTGGGAAACACAACGGTTCACTTTAGCTAATTTTGGGCCTCCACTCACTTCCACGCTAACAAAGTGGCATGTGGCCATGAGTGTGTTCTTTTCTGTTCTATTGTATGACACATTATGAACAAAACAAGTACTCAATAGTCACTCTGAACAACGTAACATATTACATTGTATTTATTTACACAGTGCTGACTTTTTGTGTGCTGGACCAGTACCACGCTGTGGTATTCCCAGTGTTGGAGAGAAAATTCTCATTGTGGGTGGTGAGGTTTAAGGATGCCAATGTCACTCAGTTCATTGGTCGATCATGATAATGCAGCATGTAGTGACCGCATTACCGTGAAATTAGGAATCAATATTCATAATCTCCAGAGTATGATTCGTGATGATTTAGTAACACCCTGACCTTTCGTCTAATGTAATCATTAGACATCACTTTGTATTTGACTCTACTGAAGTCGATGAAACTGTAGCCTCTATAGAAAACCATATATGCAACACCCAGTGGGTATTTAAGGTCATTAGAGGACCTTGAAACTAAAAGTTTGTCCGATCTTTGTCCTCTTGAATCCCAAAAGAAGATTAAACCTGCTGTGTGACTCCTCATGTAGCAGCCTAAGGTACTGTCTAAATGCTGATGACATTGACATGCAGAGCACAATTACAAGACGGCAGCCGAGTTTCATTTTGCAGGTTGGCCAATTGGTGGAATTAATTTGCTTCAGCTGATAAAATCTGATGGAAGTGGTCCCCCAGTAAAAATGAGATGTCAGGAACTGTCCTCTTAAAATCCTCCTGTCCTCTTCAAACTACAGAAACAAATGTTCTGGTAAAAGTCTCATGTGAACTGATTTTCAAGATATATGTATATTTTTTTCAATTTCCAGCACGACTTCTAAGAAAAGTATCTGCTGCTTATCTTTTAAGAGTATATTACTCACAAGGTGCTTTTTACACTGAATAAAAAGATTATGGAATATGGTTGTGCACAACTGTGCCTTGTTTTCATCTTGATGTATTAAGTTCTGTCCATTGGCCTCAGATGATGAAGTTAAGGATCTATTAAGACACAGTTTGTAACTTTATCTTGTCCTTTGGGGCCTTTTTCCTCCCTTCAGAAAGTAATAATCCAGAGTATAATATCTCACTCCCTGCTTCTTAAGCCCTTTTGAAATACTCCAATTATGGCTCATTATCATGGTGAGTGGAGACGATGTTAAAGGAGTAGCACTGTGAACTATGTTTTATCATAATGAGGGGAGATAACTGCAGATAATAGGGGACTGTGACATCAGTTTCTCATAAGGCAATATGTTTGAGAGAAGATTTATTACTCTTTACTACTTGTGATTGTGAGTCAGCTGTGAGATTTTTCATTTTTGGTAGAATTTAACATTTTTTTCCACATTCCTGTCTGAGAAAGCTTGTATACAAGCTAGGTAGGTGTTTTGATCCATTTCCTTAGCTCGCTTTGCTGCTACAGTATCAGCCATGTATTGTGAATGAAACATCTCTATGCCTACTGCATCATGCTGTCACATGGGGCATCCTGTGTGGCTGTAACTCCCCTCCCAGAGGGATCTCATACACCCAGTGCTGGAGTGAGCGATGAGTGCACACATGCACCAGTGCGCCTGGTAATGCATCGCCACAAAGATCAAGAAAGGTCCTGTCTGAGGGCTTCATTCAACGCTGCAGTGCTTTGGGGGGAAATAGGCTGCACTGGTGGCTGATTTACACAATCAACACAAAGGAGATTGGCTTTTTTTCCCTTTCTTTCTCCATTCCCTCTTCTCTCTCCCACTCGTCTCCCTCTCCCTGTGCAGTTTTTGCTGTCTGAGGAGCACTGGTCCACGCAGTAAAAAGTCCCTGAATATTTTTAGCTCTCTGAAAAGTTGTTCTCCTTTGTGCTACATTTCCTGAGCTCTCCTGAGGTCCTGACAGGAGCAGTTAACATGAAATGATGGAGCTGTAGCTAAATGCCTAATTTGTACACATGGATGTGGAACTAACCAGCAAAGCAGGGAGAGCTGAGCAGACTGAGCCTCACTAGTGCAGCTGGTTGTTCCTCCAATTTGGTCAAAATAGCAAAAATTATTGTACAAACTATGTTGCACTTTTATACAAAAGCCGTATGACTAAATTCATATTTTATGTCTGTTAAATCAGAACCAGATCTCATCTGAACAAAATCCTGTAGCATGTGTGGGTAGGGCGTAAAGTTTAAGCTCGCTATGAAACTCCATAATCAAGATTTGCTTAATCATCCGTTATCAGGGCGGATGTCAAATTGTTGAATCTCAGCTCCTGTGCATAGCAAATGGGGAAGGGAGCAAATACCACAAGATGATCTTTTTGTAGTCAAATGTCTTGGGCCACACATCCTTTCTTTATATTTTACTTCCAAGGAGCCAGCCGTTCTTGTATTGAGCACTAGTTCTCCAAGGTATCTGAAGGTGTTTTTTTTTTTTTAGCTTAAACTATGAAAAATGCAACACATAGCATGCTATGAAAGGGATAAAATTGTATGTTTACACCATCAAGTTGTTTTCCAAAGAGCTATTAGCTAAAAACCTAGCATATTTGTCAGCATGGCATGCAGTTTTTTCTTTTAAAATGTAGGGAAAGTGGACAAGAGGACAACAAAAGAAGTGGCAGATCTAAAAATCTATTGACAGAAGATGAACTGAAAATCTTGTCCTTAAGAAACCGCAAAAAAATAGAGTAAAGATCTGACGCAGGACCTGAGAGATGCTCTGGACCTTCAGTTGATCCATATACTATTACCCAAGGTCTCATCAGAAGTGGTCTCAGTAGAAGGGTCCTTGACAATGAGTAAAAAATGAGAAAAGCTGACCTAAACACACAAGGGAACACTATCTGTCATGGATTGGGCTCCCCAGAGGCAGAACCTCAAAGCCCAAGGAGGTATTTCTGAAGACTACCTAAAGAAATCACAATAATGTTTCAGACTGTGTTGATCAAAGGTGGTCATAACAAATATTGACTGTCAAGCTTGTTAGACCTGCATAAACTCTTATTTTTGTCTTATATTTTTATTTTGCTGCAAATGTTTCAATAAATCACAGCATCAGTTGTTCATTTTTCTAGCAAAATATAAAGAAATGAGGGGTGGCTCAAATGACTAACAGTCTTCCCTGTTTTGCACAGTACTGTATATTCAGGTGGATGAGGACTTGAAGATCAAGTACATGTTTAGAATAAGAATTTATTTTTTAGAGCAATGTACAACTGCAACACAGTTTACATTAATAATCTCACTTTGGACACTGCAGAAAGAGAGCCAACAGTAATATATTCAACCAGCCAACATTGGTTACTTTATTGTTTATTATTTTCACAATAGGAAACTGCTGCTTTAGATTATAGCAGAAACACTGTAAAATTACAGTTCCATGCTGGAAAACCAATAAACAGTACTTTACTGTGATTTAACAGGAGAGATCGTTAGCCGCTAGAAGACGAAGCCACTTGATGGAGAACAGCTGTTCTACTCTAACACTGGCACTTGTAAAACTAGCTTTTAACCCCATGTCGACCGCTGTTAGATGGAATTCTGTTAAATTTAGTTCACAGTTCAACTTCAAAATACCTGCAAACCTAATTGCATTCTCTTTAACCTCAGCCGCTCTTTACGTTTCATGCTAATTAGCAAACATGAGCATGCTAGTAGGCTAATCTACTTAGAGAAGATGGTACCTTTTATTTAGCATACAAGTTAGACTACACTGAGCCACTAGTATGACTTGGGTTCCAGTTTTCCAAACATGAGATTTCTCTTCCACCTCATGTCTGCTATGCATGAAAGCTAAACATGAATAAAGATGAAGAGGAAAGAATGGGAGAGGAAATAGGTCTCATCAGAAATGATTCACTATGCTTGGACTAAAGCACCTCAGGCTGGGAATGCACCCAAATCTTTCATTTCACACACGCATCACACAGATAAAGACTAAAACATGCGCAGTTACACACTAAACACAAACAGGGAAAGAAAGAGATGAGAGGCTGGTGACATTCACTGCTTAGAAATTCCCAGCGTTGACGCTTACTTTGTGTCAGTTATGAATTGCCTGCCCGAGGACAAATTCATACCGTATCTCATATGAAATATTTAGATACCATCTTTGAGAGGGGATAAGAAAAATAAACAAACGGGACAAAAAACAAAGCACTTCTTATCTTTCAGTATTGTAGCCTCTGATTTACTTCTTCATCTGTTGTATTTCCAGTTGAAGTTCAATATTTCGGGGCAAATGCATTAAATCTAATATTATCAAACAGAAATCTCAAGTCCACATATCCTGTGTGTGTCTAAGGTCTGGTCCCTTAACTTTTAACAGTCAAGCTGTACTATACAGGGAGCCCAGCTAATTCATTCCCAACAGTCTGGCAAACTGCCCACAGTTAGCACACAATGGACTACACAATGGGTCTTATCTACTAGGCAGAGTGAACACAGAGAAGACTGTTGAACAAAATGGCCTGTAAATGCGGTTTATATTTAATTAAATGTAATCTTCTCTTTTTTTCATTTGCTCAATCAATCTCCTGGTAAAGTGATTTAGATGCTTATGATCGCGCTCCTGTCTATTGACTGGAAGGGCAGCTTTGAGGAGATGAACAATAGATGTGCTGTGTATACCGAAAGAGCACCGGGTCATGTTTATTCATAGGGGAGCCTTTAAAATAAATAACATACTTACATTTTACACATCACGCTGCAGCAGGCTTTATGATGCAGGAAGCTGACACTGCGTGTGATTTCTTTCTGTTTTAAGATACTTTTTGTAATCAGCCGAATAACTACTTCTGTTTATGTATCCCTTAAGATCACCCCCATCGCCCTTTTTTGTTTTGTTTTGTTTTAATTCACCCCTTTAATGCTAAGCCTCTAACTGCTATTGCAATTTCAGCAAAGCTGTGCAAGGCTGCAATTAAACCATGCTGCTGCAGCTGCTGCTGGTAGCTGTGTTCATTCAAGGCAATATCCTCCTGCCACACTCTCTTTTTAGATCACTGAGCTCCATAACATCAAGAACATTACCCGGATGCCACGGGAGACAAAAAAGCATGCTGTGGCGATCATCTTCTGTGATGACACGTCCAAGACATTCGCCTGCGAATCAGGTAAAAATCAAAATTACTATTTTTTTTTTCTCTAGCCACTTCGGAGCAAGGACAGCACCAATTTCAAGTGTCATTTCTTATAAATACGCCGGTAGGTGTAAGGTGAGGACTGGCGGCGTGTTTTTTTTGAAAAGTTTGACGAGAAGTGGAAGGAGAGTGAGAAGTGAGAGGTTGAAGGAGAAAGACAAATAGAATGAGTGAGATGAGGGAGGCAGCGGAGAACTGGAGTTTAGCCAAGTGATGCTCATTTGCCGCTATATTAAGAAGTGGGAGGATCTGTTCCGAAATATTGATTTTCATAGTGCAGGTATGAAAACTGATATCGGGCATAATTTGCGGCGTGTTTCAACTCAATTATAGACTGTAACAATACAGATTGTTTCTAATACGTGGATAGACAGCAAAGAAGGCTCTGGATCTGCACACGGATGTGTTTTTTGTGCAAAGCTGAAAGCAGAGGGTTAGGTAAGGTGGATGCACCTTACTTAACATCTTAACTCCACTCTTGCAGGTGTGCATTTGGAAATATTCGCATATGACATGGAGAGTTGTGAACTCATATCTTAACTCTCTCCTCTGCTAGATCAGTCCTCTCACACCACCGTATGAGTGTCTTTTTCCCCTTTTTTGACCATCAACCTTCCACATCTGATATCCTTCATTTCTCTTGCATCACATGATATCCACAAGTGTTAAATTTGTGGAAATTAGCAAAAATGTGGCATCCTGTAAATAAGAGGTTCAGGTTGTATCAGATTTAAATTTGGCATGCTGCCTATTTTCTACAGTGCAACAACAGTGAGTGTATGGATTTAAAAACTGGCATTTTTAAAGTGCAGTCATTTCTTAAGGCATTCATACAAATGTGCCAATAATTGGATGTTCACTGTTTTTTAAAAGCAAAGAGAAAAAGCAGATAATTAGGTCTCATGAAGCTCTCTTGATATTTTAGTTTTTTAAAAATAACCATTTTATGCCTCCATCTAAGCAGTACCGTGTTGTTTGGTGTGCTGTTGAGGAAACACAGGATGGAACAAAGGAAAAATCATTTAAAATTCCTGACAGCTTTGGGTGCATCTGACAAATATGCACATAAGGAGAGATGAGCATGACCTGAAGAGATGAGAATCCTGTCAAGTGTGCCAACTCTTTAAATTCCACAGCCGAATGGGGCCTGACAGCACGTATACAAGTGGATATACATTTTGCATTTGTCTGGATAACGGCACCTTCTCCCGAAACAGGAAATACAAAGAAAGCTCGACTGTCTTTTGATTTGATTCTCACATATACTGTCACTTCAGCTTCATCTTGCCAGCACATCCATCCTTTTCCACAGCACACCTCCACACTGAGACATCCTCCCGCAACATCTCTTCATGCATGGCACATGGAGTTGCAAGGTTGCTTCTGTGCTGATGAACTGTTTGCTTAGCTGATTTTCCACTCACTGGCCTTAAAAAGTGTGGGAGTTTAGAGGCCAAGAAGGCCATGGCAACTGAATGAGAAAAGCTGAATCTGGGGAGGCATGAGGAAAGAGCTCAAATTCAGAGCTGCTGGTGCTGCCTGTAAATGTGTGGCTCCAAAGTTTCTCTTTTTTGTATGTGTGAATGAAACGCTCCAGGCAGCAGCAGACCTTTCCTTCACCCTGCAGAGTAATGTAGATCTGTCCCATTGACAATGCTTGTCAGAGCTGAGCTGACAAACAGGTTGTCTTGCAATGGCGGCAAATACGCCAGGAAGACACGCCAATGTTCTCTCGCATTTTACACGAGTGCATGAGGATTTTTTCGTAAGCAAACACAGAAACATGGTAGAATTCCCACACTTGCACATGTGTCTCTGTACACATGAGTGGCCATAGTTACAAATCCCAGTGCTCTCCAGGGCCAGGGAGCTTCAGAAAGATAAACAACTCTGGCGTTTGCCTCATTTCGCACTTCAGTGACTTTCACCAAACGTTCATGTAAGACAATTGGAAATCTTCTGCACTGTAAACACAATTTTTCTGACTTAACAGGAAGGAAAATTGGTATTCACACGTAACACACTGCCACACAGACTTCCAGATTTGATTCATGAAATCATTTGTTTCCACTTAGCCTTAAATTAAAAAATCTGTCTCACAATAAATGTTCTGCTTCGTTTCTGACTTTCATCCGTAGCAGGCGCAACTTCTTCCACGCAGCTCATTTCCTTAATCCAAGATTGTTGTTTTGGAAGGAAACAATAATTGTCCTAATTCCCTAAATTTCTCAAAATTAGCCAACAATGCTCATTCACTGTGGCTCTATGTTACTAAACATAAATTTGGAAGTTAAAGCCCCAACACAAGACTCGTAACCCCATGTGCCCCCAAAGGTGTCCTGCTAAGGCACCTTTGGAGACTATTAATACCACCTATACATTAAATATGAATACAGCTGGTTAGCTCACCTCATTACAGCATTTCAGGGAGTTATTGGATCAGATGATTCTGTGTAAAACCTCAGCGGCACTTAAAGCGGTACCTTAATTTGCTTTCTGTAGGAATGAAATAAAAAAGAAATGGTAAAAAAAGAGCCCTCAAATCTTAACTTCAGCATTTTGGATACATTCTTAATTTCTCATTGAGAGAGGTAGTAACAAGGGTTTGGAAAAAATAATAATGTCACGTTACTAAGGTGCTCATGTGCACACTTGTAAAGAGAGACGAGATCCTGGAGTTGCATTTCAATCAAATCCAAACATTTTGCACTTTAAAGGACTGTTTATGTAGGAATATAGAAGATGAATGTTGCATGTATAAAACAATGAAATGGAACAAAAAGCAGCAATTATTCCTTTAGTGGAAATTAAAATACCACGAGGGAAAAAGTCATTTACTCTGTGGCTCTGGACCTGCTGCGTCTCTGATTCACTCCTCCAGCCAATTGTTGTTCCTTGTGAGTCATGCATCCACTTAACCTGCTAAACACAACCCAATCAGAGGCACTGCAGGGCGGTCCATTAGCCTTTTCAAAGTAAAAGCCATCTGATGTGTTACACATTCATGCTAATTTTGACAACCTTATTTTGGAAAATGCAAAATGATTGTAAACTGCCTTTCTACACTAAATATGACTCTATAGCCAGGTTATATGTTTGATTGCTTATTGTGGTGGAAACATTCACCCTAACTATGTCTGAAGGGAAAGAGAGTATAAAACTTAAAAAAAAAAAGTTGAATTAATGTATTTCCTTTCCAGCTAACAAGCAAAATTCCTTCTCCAATTTGGGAAATAGCTTATTGATTACCTGAGTAGATTATCGCTAGTTTCAGATTTACTCTGGCCATATTGTTTTAGCTGTGCTACTTATATTTTATAGCCTTAGAGCTGAGTATTGGCAGATAATGGAGGAGAAACCCCGTCTTCATCTGGACAGAATCCACTGCCTTTTTTAATCTGCACCAAATCAATCAGACTGATCCCCCCCCCCCCCCAGTCCTTTCACTGTTTGCTGTACTGTTGCCTTGTGCATGTAACGCATTACTCCTGAAATTCCATGGATGGTTTATTTCGTATGTGTAACATGTACAGTATGTGTTGTCGTGTATGTGTGTGGTTAATGGTGGACATTCCTTTATGCTGTGCTACTGTGTGCAGAGCTGGATGCAGAGGAATGGTGTAAGCTGCTGTGCATGGAGTGCCTGGGCAGCCGTCTCAATGACATCAGCCTGGGAGAGCCAGACCTGTTAGCAGCGGGGGTGCAGCGGGAGCAGAACGGTGAGTGCCCAATTAGTCCCTGCTAACACGGGGCTAACACAGACAGCCATTCAGGGTAAATCTCGCTCACTCAGCCTGCCACCGAGCAGTTAGCTGATGCAGTCCAGGCCTTTATGTGTTAAAGCAACTAAGACCTCAGAGGGTTAGGTGAATGGAGAACAGCCGCTGTCCAATTAGGCCGGACTAATAATGGCCTTTTTCTTTTTTTTGCCAATACCTGATTCGATGTCCCATGTTACAGCCCATACTTACATTAGCACACACAAGGGTTCAACTTAAGACTTCAGAAGAGTGTGTGTGTGTGTGTGTGTGTGTGTGTGTGTGTGTGTGTGTGTGTGTGTGAGCGAGCACAGGTCAGTCACAGGCTGCGGCCGGGGCTCTGTTCCAGGCCTAATGAGAAGTGCTGTGCATCACTGGCTTCCCTCATAATGAAGCTTGTCACAGAGATGGATGAGATTATGTCTCCTAAAGCCATGTGAAAAAAATGTGCCTCCCCACATATTCCACTTACAGGAAATGAAAATGGAAAAGAGAGGAGACAACAGGGCTCTGCTATCACAGTGGAACTCATTCCCTGTGTAATTTGTAAAGTCGCGGAGGAAATCGAAAAGGCAACAGGCAAAAACGAGCAGTTTAAAGTCGAAAAAAGGGGGCGAGGAATTGAAAAGAACCTGCCGTCATTTCGACCCATTACATCCCGTTGCGGCTGCAGAGTGAAATTGTACTCCTCAACATGAACTTGGCTTCATTCGTTTACGGTATCAATACGAAACGTTTTGACTGTGCCGGGAGTGGGGAGCCAGTTGAACTGTAACACTCGCTCTCTCTTCAGCTGTGGCAGAAATCCTGCTGTTTGTTGCTCCTACAAAGCTTTCAGCAAAGTGTTATGGAGATTAACTGAACTCGTACCTCTCTGCTGCCTCTTTGAGTGAATGAAACAAAAGGCTTTAGCCTGCAATTTCAATTAGTAGCCCTCCCCAAACAGCAGGGGCTGATAATTAGATCAGAGTTCATTTTCACTGTCCCTAAAAATACGCCACACCATGACACTGCCATTCTCTATCCACTGCAGACTCATGGCTTATTTTGAATCATTAAGTGTAATTAGTGAGAACTAATTTAGATCATGGAGGACTCCCCCCCCCCCCCCACACTGTCTCTCTGACTCTCTCTGTCTGCCTGCCTCAGAGAAATGCTTTAATATGAATGGGCAGATCTGGCTCACTGATTCCGGTGCAGCTCACTGGATGGCCGGTTAGACCCACTGCAGTTGAAGTCAGTAAAGTACTGCTTAAAATGCCTTCTGCATCGTAGTTTTTCTCTACTTCTGCGATAGAAGCCATGTTCAGTAACCTTGCAATATTTCAATAATAATAATTCATAACCTTTTTAAAATTTAAACAAAACCGCAGCCCCCGACTAGTCACCTCATGTGGCTTATATTTTATCCACCCTCTAAAGCACCATTTGCTGTTGCGAATGACACAACCCACATCTACGCTCAGTTAAACCGCACTCTTCGCTGTGGGATCCCACCTTCAAGTAAGTCTGCTGTGAATTGTTTCAGAACGCTTCAACGTGTACCTAATGCCCACCCCCAACCTGGACATCTACGGGGAGTGCACCATGCAGATCACTCATGAAAACATCTATCTGTGGGACATTCACAACGCTCGCCTCAAACTCGTCATGTGGCCCCTCAGCTCCTTGCGCAGATACGGCAGAGACTCCACCTGGTTCACTTTCGAGTCCGGAAGGTGCGTGTGTGCGTACGTGCATGCAAATATTTCATGCCTGCTGTTGTCTTACGTGTGATTGAAATGTTAGCAGTGGGAGTGAAAAACTTAGTTTTGGAAAGGTTATAAAAACTTCAACAAAGCAACTTCGGATATCCGAAACATCCCAGGATATCAGCATTTGCCACAGAGCCCTTCAGGCGACGATGTGACAGGTGCCTCTGTGAGCGTGTGTCTGTGTTTGTGTGCTGTATCTACTCACGCATGTGTTTATGTGTTTGACTCCAGCGGGCTATTATAGTGTCTCTCTCTCTGTAACTGAACAGTCAGCCATGCATATTTGTAGATCAGCAATCTGAGAGTGAGTGCGATCAAAGTGGGTCTCTGTGTGTGTGTTCCTGGCGCAGGATGTGTGACACAGGAGAGGGTTTGTTCACGTTCCAGACGCGGGAGGGGGAGATGATCTACCAGCGGGTCCACTCGGCCACGCTGGCCATTGCCCAGCAGCATGAGAGGATGATGGAGGAGATGGAGAAGAGCTCCCAGGTACATTTGTGCTTTTTTTTTTTTCTCTCTCTCTTCCGTTGTTTATCTTATATCCACCAGCCACACTTGATAAGCCCGACAACTGCCTTCTTGTACCGCCAGCATAACAAGCGGCTAATAATCAATGCTGGTATCAACATGAAGTTGTTGTCGAAATAATTACGTATCACTAACATAGTGAGCTTTGCTTTCTGTAGTTAAAGCATCCTGCTGAAATTGATGCCAGAAGAAACACAAAGACTCCATCTGTGCACACACTTAGACACATATTACTGTAATTTAATAAAACACCTTTCTTCCTCTGGTATTTCTGCAGCTCTTTCCCTGCCTGTTTGAGGCTGATCTGAGGAGCATTTCATTGAGGCTTTTTGCAGAAAGCAGGCAATAGGTCATGATTTTCACACACACAACACACATTTCTCTCTAGGTACTGTATTGCCGCTTTGGACCAGGAGCCCTCTGACACCCCGCCGTCTTGGCCTCGGTTTCCTCCTTCCACCACAACATCATCCCGTGCGTTTCTTCCTTCCTCCCATCCTCCCTGCTATCGTCTGTATTCTTTATTTATGTAGGCCTGCCTAGTGTTTGATGAGCCTTGACCATATGGTCATGCTCCTGGACCCCACCATTTGGGAACTTTTCCAAATGCAGCTACCCTTAGCTCTATAAAATGTACGCTCAGCAACAGAAAACTGACCGCTCATGTAGCAGAATGGGGGAAATGGCATGTTTACTGCTGGGTAAATCCATATTTTTTTCAACACTTAATGTATTTCAAGCTGCTTTTTCTAGACGGGAGTCTTTGGTTTCATGTTGAACGCAAAAATATAAAACGCATCATTCCCTGGCAAAACAACACGGGGACCCCGAACGAGTGTTCATCTCACCCATCACGCAGCCATTCATAGCAGAAACATGCCATTCAGTCTCTAATATGCTGTATTACCCATGCTGTTTGTTTACTGACTATGCAGAGCAATATCACCTGTTGTGAGCGACTGACTGAGAGTGACAGAAAAGTGAGAGACACTGTATGCGTTCTCTGTCTGTTCCAGAGCCACTCCAGAGAGACGCTAACTAAGTCCATCTCCCTGCCACGCAGCGCCTACTGGCAGCACATCACGCGTCAGACCAGCGTGGGGGATCTGTACAGCTACCAAGGTACAAACAAGAAGTCACTAATTGTCATATGCACGGGTTGGGGTTTTGGCTCACCGGCAAGACTGAAAAACTGCTAATGAGGATTACACGACAGTTATGGCTTTAGCTTTTACCTCTGTGTATTTCAGCACTATATACTTTTACAAATATGTACTTTTTAAAGAAATTACTGTTTGTGTCTCGTGCATTGGCTGGTAGTTGCATTTATCTCATGTCTGGCATGCAAACTCAGCCTTATCTGATGCACATCTGATAAGCTTGAGTTCAAGAAAATGAAAGCAGATGAGTTCCACTCTGTGTAAGCACCAATGTTTATAGTCACAAACTCAACACAAGCGGGTGAGCTCTCTCCGCTTTGCTATTAAGATCTTTGGTAAAATGTTAGGCTCCTGTTGAGTTTAATCATACAGAAAAATTAGCCAACAATAATGGAAAATATCCAGATTTAGGTTCAAATTTGTCTTAAGGTAGTCAGATCATAATCTAAGCTATGAATAAATGTATTTATTTTTTTATATCTAGAGGAAATTCACAACCATATTCATCTCAAAGCGTGTCCTTTTGTCTTAAACAACAACTTACAAGTCGAGCTAGGAGTTTCTGTCTCCTGAGTCTGAGCTGGGAGCTGAGACGCTTCCTGTTTTCTTAATGACACAAATTATTTTTTATCGCATAATCACGAATTGCCTGCGCGCTATTGTTCTTGTCCGTATCTAATACATAAATGAGACTAGGTTGTAAAGAGAATGTGCACCCTTAGGATAATGGCATCAGTTAAAGCTAATTGGATTCAGGAGTGAAATCAATGAAACATGATATATGGTGTGAATCAGGGATATTAGAGACTTTTGATCTTAAATAGCAAATTTTTTATGAAGCTGGGGAATGTTACAAAGTTATCTTCTTTCTTCCACGCAAACAAAGTCAGTACAAATGGATATAATTTAGCTCTTTAGCTTCTCTCTAGAAGTGGATGCCTAAATAGATAACTTCAAAAGCTCAGAGACTTAAAAAAAGAAGCCCAAAAAAGGCTTTAGGTTAACATCTCTGTTCCACTTTGTGAATCTGCCGTATGCAAATCAAGCGGAAAGACTGCACGGTGTCCTTGGCAGAACGCAACAGAGCAAGTTGCTTAAAAAAGAACATCACTGCACACCTTAAGTTGCCACAAAGCTCCTTCATGCTGTACTGCACCTGAAAAATCTTTTGTGTGCTAATTAAACTAAGCTTAAATTGTTTGGGAAGAACACGTTGCACTATGTATAGCATGAAAAGGCCCTGCATGCCAACATGAAAACATCAAAAGGTGAACTGAAGCAAAAGGGGGGCATCGCGATTTGGATCTTCTTTGTCGCCTCGGGGATTGGACGGCTCGCCGTCATTGTGCGGAAAATGAATTCTCGAGTTTGTGAAGGTATCCTCCAGGATAATGTCATGTTGGCTGACCAGCTGAGGCTCGGGAGAAGAAGAAGCTGGGCGATGCAGTACAAACATTAAAGCAAATCTACTACAGGCTAAAATGTAACCCAGTGCACATACGCCCAGGAGAGCGGCTCACACCTGAATATTGAGAACACTCGATTGATTCTACATATGGATCTGATTATTCACCCATTCTCAGTTGATTCCTGTTCAATATTCTGTGCTTGGAAAAGAAAAAAAAAATATAGGCCTACGCAGGTTTTCAGTGTCAACCCAACTGTTGTGTTATCTCAGTCTAGAAACACAGCAGGAAAAAAAAGGCTTTGTGACTCACTCCATTGCCACGAGTTTGACGTGACTGTTTTGGGATGCGCAGCTGTCGGAAAAACACGGCGGCATTGATTAAAAAGGAATCGGCGAGCTTGGAGGTTTCCGGTGGATTTGACTATTTGGAACCTGTTCTTGATTTCCATCCCCGTTCACACCCTCCTAAGAATTTGACTGATGTTCTGAGCTCTCTGAGGATGTCTTTTTCTTTGATAACTAAAAGCAGAGACGCACAAGCATATCTAAATTACAGTATAAAAGACAAGAATGATTTGTGAAAGAAAGCACATTCGTGTTTGCGCACGTGTGCGAGTAAGCGAGAGCGTCTCGAACCGAGTGCATTAATAATGCAGCAGGTGGTCCGTATGCGTCCAAGCTCAGCCCTGTTTGTCCTCTGTGTGCACTTAATGTACACGTATACTTCAGAAGGAGTAAGAGAGTGTGTGTATGTGTGTGTGTTTAATGTCTAGATGTAGACCAGAGGCAGAAAGGTGATTAGTGAGCTGATGCGATTATGCTCTGTCCATGGTATTAGTTGATTAGTAGACTTATCTGAGGATTATGGGCCTTTTGGCTTTCACTGATAGAGCTAAACAGAAAGCCAGGCTAAGATGGAAGTCGCTCTGACGTCATAATTTTCTTTTGAAAAGCTAAGGCTGGGGTGTTTTTTTTTCTCTTTTTTTCATTATCATTTAATTGTGGCCGATAAGCTTAAAAGCAAAACGCAAGTCTTCCATTCCAAACATCAACATGTTTTTACTCATATACACTAAACGGAGAAGCTTCCACCTTGGGGTCATTATTTATAAGCTCAGTCACTGTAAAGTCTCCTTTTAAACTCTTCCTCTCCAAACTCTGGTGAGCAGAGGAGCTTCTCTCTCATCCATCACCTTGGCATATCCACTGGTCCTCCCACACTTTCTCTGCATGTCGGTCCACGTTTGGAACAACCCTCCACCTTCTGCTCGTGCACATTCTGCTTTGCTATTATCTCTCCACCCTTTCCATGAATAAATTGAATGCATCAGTGTGTTTGAGGACGTTTGAGGTCTCGTCAGGCGAAGAGGACAACGAGGTTGTTCTGGGGAGTGACGGGAGTTTAAGTCCTGTTGCGACATGGGATGTTTGGGATGTCGGACGGGGCGGGGTGGTGATTCGCTTAACATGGCTGTAAGACATGGATGAGGACGGCCTCGCACATTAATTGCATTGATTCCTTATTGGCAGGCCTGCACCTCCCTGGAGGTCAAAGCATCCTTTCATTGACATGTTCCAAATTTGTTCAACTGGTTTTAACAATTGATTGCTACAGCCAGGTAACAAATTAAAGGAAAAATCAACATACAGTGTATAAGTAATTTGTTAGGTGACCCACTGACTCTCATGAAGGTCTCTGGAAGTCAGCTGGAGGAATGAACATCATTTTTCCTGAATCGCCCGTAAATGTTCAGCTGGATTAAGATCTGATAACTGTGAAGCCATAACATCTTTATGCTCATCACACCTGCTGTCCACTCTCTACATAGCTGGGTATAAATGTGTTCAAGCTTAGCAGCTTCATAATGATTTGATGCACTGACCCTTCTCTCTTGAAAATATTTACTCTCAAGACACATTTTGGAGCGACTGTTGACCCCCAAAATCTGAATGAAGCTGCAAACCATAATTCAGGGATAAATAATTTAAATCTTTACCACATCCAGTGGGATATTTATGATTATTTGGAACTTTAATTTGTCATTTGTTATCTATGAAATCATTTTACCAAAAAAAGAGTTTTTTACTAATAAAACTGGAAAAACTTTGAAGAGCAGGACAAAATATTTATTAACATGTTGAGCACTTAAAAAAAAAAAAAAAAACCAGTCACTGCACTCTTTGTCCCAGTGAATCAAATTAAAACTAGCCTGTACTTTTGTAACATATAGCAGTCGAATAGAAAAAGTGATGATAAAAAGGCTGGTTTCAGTTTAGTTTAAATTCTAGTTACTGATAAAGCGTGCTGGTAATCGTTTTTTTTATGTCCTTGTTAGATCTGTGCCGTAGGCATGCCCTCTTTAAACCCCACGCTTTGACCAAATATAAACCTAGCTAGAAATGTAATCACATGTTGCTATCGACGACAGGTATAAAAGCGGCGATACCAGTGGACTACATCATAGGCTCTATATATAGAGTGTAATTCAGGCATAAGCAGCAGCAGTAAAGGAAACAGGTCTGTCCACTGATAAATCATCTGTTTTCCTCCATGACCTTTTGAACTTGGAATCCATAAGTAGATGGACTCAGTACTACACATGTATGTGTATACATCCAGCGTTACTGAGGTTCAGCAAATTTAAAACAATAATGCACTGAGTGATAGACCCAGAATGCAACGCACGTTTTAGTAACAAAAACAAAATCAGTGTGAAAAATCCACATTTTTTTCCCCATTGGAAAGAACCATTTTAAGTGATGATGAATTAAAGGAAAATGTTTTTAGAAATTCTGTTCTTCGGTACCATAGTCGTATCAGAGAAATGGAGATGGGCACAAGAACTCCAGATTTGAGACCCCTGGAAGAAACCATGCTGGAAAAATGCCCCACAACAGGATTACAGAGCCACCAAATCCATTCATGGGGGGATCAGAACAAAACTGTCTTTGATTTGTTAACAAAATTCTTACTAAAAGAGGCCACTGCAGCAGACATGGCATCCACTACTTTGAGTAATCTGTTTTCAACCATCTATTCAACAGCTAAACACACAGCTTAGCTTGGTTGCGTCTTTATAAACAAAGGTTTGAATATGAATATGCAAAATACGGAACACGATTTATGATCCATATATATAACATGTAATCAGACTCTGATTGCATGCAAGGAACCAACCCTGTTGTTTCCCTGAATGCAGAAGAGCAAAGCAACAGTTAAATTTTCCATAATAACATCTTGAAACCTTTGGGGGGTTTCTTGCTTTTTTTTAAAGAATTATCTGCGTTCATGAACAATGGACGAGATATCTTGGCCGTGATATCTGCTGGCTACACCGGAAGCTCTGAAATGCTGGCACTCGTTCCAAGGGACTGAGTCATCAGACAATAGCCAATGGGTTCCCAGATTGCAGCTGACTCATTATGTAGTTATCACTGTTAATTAACAATATTTTTAAAAATCAGACTAAGTTGAAATCGGTGCCTAAAAATATCTTAGAAGCTCAAAACAGTCTGTCTTTCAGTACACAGACAGATTTAAACACCCTCAGTAGACATGGCTGCAGGTTGTGAGTTTTTCTTTTTTTAATAATTATGCTATTAGCTCCCAGAATAATAATTTGGATCCTAATATAGGTAGGAAGTCAGATTCTTGGACCATGATACAGCTGGCTGTGTCTGCTTCCTGGCTGTATCACTCTGTGCATGATGAATATCCAATCAGCACAGTCAATTTGCTGAGTCATGCTCGGGCTGCTTTCAAATACCCTGCGGGTCCGGTGGAATAATTAAGGAACACAGTCCCCCCCCCCCCCCCGCTGAGGTTTATTCACCTATTTGTTTATTTCTTTGTGTCAGTAAATGTGTGGACTTGGCAGTAAAAGTAGTGTCACTCTTTTATTCAAATATATTTAACATCTGCTTTTTACTGAGCTGGAATTGTCTCAAAAACACATCCCAAAAGCCTTGTTTGCTGTAACTGACAAAGATAATGCTAAAATGCATCTTGTTTAAAAGGAAAGAGAGCTTTTCATCCGTTTTCAACTAAATCCAGCCCCATCAAAGCATTCAGCTTTTTTAAATATGACCTTAGATTGGTGTTTTCATCTTCACAAGATACGTCATACTGAGACAGGTTATGGTTTATACCGCTGGTTTACTCTCTTTACTCTAATGTTATTCACTCTTTTGGGTTTCGGTGAAACTGCCGTGTCCTCCGAGTTTGCTGATGCAGAGGAAGTGCACTTTAAAGTTTCCGAGTTGAAAAAAAGCGAGGCGCCACACCTGTCGGAAATGGTTCGATTACCAACTCTAATACTGGGAAGGAAAGGGACGGGGATGCTTGTGTTTTGGCGTGTTCCCATTTTTGTGTGCGTGCGCGCGCATGTTTCGCCTGCACGCCGTCTTTCTCTCTCTCACGCCTGCATTTTATTGTGCTCTGTAGTTTAGTGATGTAGCATTAGCAATTCTAATGAAATAGAGAGCTGTACCCAGTTTGATCGGCCGGGTGCGATGCGAGGGGATTTTTTCCGAGAGGTAGCAAGTATCAAAGGGACAAGACGATAACCCCGTCTTATCTGCGACAGGCAACATGAAGTATTGTAGATGTATAGTAAATGCAAAAACTGAACCCCATGAAAAATTTATTGCAGGTAAAAGTTAGTTTCTTTCTTCTTGGTGGACGTCACCGCACATTATATGAATCAAAGCTTAAATTAGCGACCTAGTCTCTAGGCTGGATCAGATTGATATTTTATCACTTACAGCCTGTCGTTACCCCAGCGGCTTTTTACTGCCCAGGAGACGCAGCCGTGCATGTTTGTGGTACGTTCAGCCCGGGTTTCTCTGGTTACAGCTGTTTCTAGGATGCCATCTGCGTTGTTGCACTTTAAGGAAAGAAGGTGGAGAAAGGTGCATGCGTGTGTCCACACACACGTGAAAAACGGCCTCTGTATCCGGCTCTGCTATTCTGTCAGTGTGTGAGAGGGCCCTCCCCTGCCTGTACTGTCTGCTCCGGCCCAGCAGCTGCCACCCCAGGCCAGATAGAATGACATGACCTTCCCTGGTAATGAAAAGGCACTGACAAATCACTGTCTGCTTCTCACAGGGATAGACGAAGAGAGGAGATGCTGACACCATCATCGCTCTCAGTGCTTTTTATTATTATTATTTTATTTATTTATCTTGTAAGAGTGTCTGCTTTACGAAAGCGTGGCTCTCGTCAGGGGTCTGGCACCGCACAACAAACACCACTGTTTACCACTGAGGAGATAATGAGATCCACTTTGCCCTCTCTGTCTGCTCTGGGCTCCCTGCCGCCCCCCACCTTTTTTTTTCCCTCACCCAGTCTAAATTGGCCTTGGTTGAGGAGAAGGATTGTCTTGGCAAAGATGTGAAAAGGATATGCCTGGTTGCGCACCAGTCATTGCAGCAATCTATTAAGTACAACGCTGAGGAAAGACAAAGTGCACCCCCCTCCACCCCCTCATTTTAAAACTTGCAGTGGGTTTTTTTCCCCCCTTTTCCTACAGCATGGACACTGTTACATTTAAATCCTTAAGCTAGAGCCTTATGCTATTCTTTTCCTTCATTTCAGGGAGTGGTGGAAAGGAAAGACTAGCAGACAGAGGTGTGTATGTATGACTCACCTGTTATGGCTGATGCTGTGTTGGTCTCATCCTCACACCCACACAGGCCCCTCTGTGCTTCCTCCTGCAAGCTGTTCCCTGAACTCGCACAGGAAAAATGCCTTTTCTGTGTTTTCCCTTCTCAGTATCTTTCTTTAACTTGTGCATCTTTTCTTTTTTACATGCCTCCATTTTTTTAAAACAAGACTTCTGTCTCTGTGGTACTGATGTACGCTCACAATTGACATTGATTGCCAGGTTGACTGGGTCATGTTTTATATTCCGCGTTGTGGTGAAGTGGCAGCGTGTCTGATCCCAGTTCCCTTTGGGTACCATGATATCTGGTGCTGCTGGCTGTGCGCGTGGGTTCTGGTATGTGTGTGTTCTCTGTATAACAAATGGTTTGCACAGCTTAAAGTCATATCTGCTAAGAAGCATTTCAGCACCAATAACAGTTGTAAGAATCACGACTTTATCCATGCCCCTTGGGAATATTAAAAGAACAATCAAATTTTAATTTGTTAATCAAATTTCAATTAGCCTGCATAGGTGAATCTGAAATGCCTGAAAAATATTGACAGCAGCAACTTCTCCCAGCTGGCTATGTTAGCTGGCCCCGTGTATGCTGTAGGTTAGAGTTGATTACAGCGTTGTGTTAGGTTTCGCACCTCCTGCAATATTGATCATTGGCCACTTCCTCCTTGTTTGGTGCATGATCAGCAGCTTGCCAGCCACTTTATCCCCAACCTACCTCCGTGTGCACGTCTCCAAACCGCATTCTAATATATTATTAATGGCCCCGCGGTTGCACAAGAACAGCACTCCACCCACAAGTATCCATTACTCACTTTCAGTGCATTTTACCAACACAAACTGCACAACAAATTGGGCCAGTTAATTTAAATTAAGGTGGAGAGGGAGATGGCAGGGGACAGAGAGAGACGACAGCAGTCGAGGAGGATGAGAGGGCCGAATGAAGTTGTTTATCTGAGATGAAAGGTTGCTTTTATGTCACATCTGTTACTATTATACCTGTTAGGGTTTATAGATTTTGTATATCTGAAAAGGACCTTCAACTTCATCAAAGGGCTTTAAAAGATTGTTTTAGCAAAATTGAGAAGCGTCGTTCTTTAATCTCCATAAAGATATTTCCATGGACAGTAGCTAAGCAACAGTTGCACTATGACTATATAGTTTAAGAAACAATACTGTGTTGCAGTGGAGTTCCAGATAAATGAAGCAGATCGGCTAATTTTACTCCTCTTAACAAAAAAGAGGAAATAGAGAGGAAAAAAAAAGTGCTCACTTGAAGCTTTTCTTTCTCCCTCTCAAAGGAACGGGCCTGATGATGACTTTCATCCCGAGAGCACAGACCTTCCCCAGCTTTCTGTCTGATGAGCCTGAACAGGAGGAGAGCCAGCACCAGCGAGAGGCGCCGTCGCCCTCTAGTGGCTGTGAATCTAGTTGCAGCCTGAGACCCCTTCAATGACAGAGAATTGCTCCATCGACACTGGACTGAACACTTTACCCACTGCTTTAGAGAGGATGTAGAAATATGTATAGCGACATGTGTAATATATCATTTTATGGTGATAACTTACAGACAGTAGTGTCAACTGTAGAGCGATCGGTATGCGAAAAAATGATCTCGAGGAGGATTGTACCTATTTTTTTGTGCGACGTGCGACAGCCGAAGTAGCTTCAAAGATTGTACCAAAAGGAAGAAAAAAAAATCCTTTAACTGTCGTTTTCAAGTGTTTTATGTTGTCATTATCCTTTTAAAGCCAGCATGATTCTCCCCATCCCTGTTTTAAAGCACTACATCATACCTTACAAAACCTAAAAGCTACTAACACACCACAGCCCGCTGTAAACCAGTGTCAACTTTTATTACAAAACTCCTGAAATGCCATCAGGCTCGCTCCATTGATGTGCAGCCTCAGCAACCAATTCATGAGAAATTCCACCAGTTTTGACTCAAAATACTCCCACACTCGCTGCTTTGACCTTTTTTTTTTCTTCTCAAGAATGTGAAACTGATCAATGCCTTACACGAAAGACGCTCGATGCTGACGCCAGTGATGGATCAGCTAAAGTCCTGAATGAATACAACTGGCAAAGGGAAATAGTCATTCAGATATGTGCTTGAAGGATGTAGTAATGGACCGTCATGTCAGAAATGATCCAATGTAACCTTCGCACAGCATCTGCTTTAAAACTGCCAACCTTACCTTTTCACCAGAGCAATTTGATTTTAATAGCCACCAAGCACGTCGTCGTCCGGTTCCTCTGAGGACTGGTTCATTTGCAAAAAGGTGTAAAGAGAGCGACCTGAGGGAGTAAGCTACGCAGAGCAGAGGTGATATTGGCATTTTGGGTCCAGGATGTGCTCTGTGGCAATTAAACATCATAACTACTTTTCATTCAACTTAATAACACAGTTTAATTTTGGGGAAAATAGATTAAAATCAGTGCATTTCTTTGAGAACATATACTTTGTTATAAAGTTACTCTATTGCCTGGCACTCCCATTTCACAAGCTCAGAAATCAATCTTCCAACTTCAGTATATTTGTCCAAAGCTTATAAAAGTCTGTTTGAAGTTGAGACAACGTGATACCAACATTTTTAAGCAAAACAAAGTTAGCTAAAATAATGATAAAAACTAGACTTTTGAAAAGAATTAAAAGTAGCTGAAATGGTTTTGTGAACTCATAGTTTTACTATTTGTTAGTTCAGTAAAAGCTTTGATGGATATGTTTATTGAGACTTTGAATGGCTACATGATGGTGAACAGCTGCCTTCAAAAAATGGGGTTTTGTTATACCTATGTCGATTTTTCTTAAATCTTGCCTTTCACATATTCCCGACACACACTGGTAATTAAAAAGACTAAAGGTCAAACCGAAACAAATGTACCCTAAACTACAGTGAAACATTCTCCGACAATAAAAACTGAACTGAAACAAGTAAACCCACTCTTAGCTCTATGAAGGAAACTGATTTTGTGTATCAGCACATTATTTCTTTTTTCATGGGTTTTTTTTTTTTTTGGTACAGAGGAAATGAAACAATGTAACAAGTTTGAAACAGTGAGGCTAATGTTTTTTGTTTCCAGGCTTTGTGATTGGCTGATGGCTTTGGAAACCGATCTACTCTTTTAAAGAAGACAAAAACAAAAAAACGCCCACGCAGTTTCAAACCCAGCAGCCTAACAACTAACTACCCCTGCTAGTTCCCTGCAGCCCCCTTTTTCCATCCGCTTCCATTCCTCTCCGTAGCATGACGGAAACACTGCTGTGATTATGCTTTCTGCATCGTCCTCCTTGAGTAAGAAGTGCCTTCCGACACACAGACCGTGGATTGTGAGATCTAACCAAAGCAACGTCTTTGGGTTTTGAGTTTACCATTGCTGACCGGAAAGTTTACTTGGAATCTTCAAAACCGCTTTGCCACATTTCCTTTTTTCCCGGCTGTGAAATGCCATGTAACAGCATCAATACCGAGTATAACCTGTTAGCCGTGGGTGGCAATCACTAGACCCGAATTCATCTCTAAATATTTGTGGTGGTGTTTTTCATGCATCAAAATTATGACTTTTTTTTTCTTGTTCATTCTCCAATACTGAAATTACAGCATTTTGTGGGTTAATCACAAAAGTTTCCAATGACAATCAGTTTTAGGCAACATGGGAGTCTCTCAGTGTCAAATGTAATCATTTTTAAAGGTGGGTTGTGTTTTTGTTGTTTGTTTTTTGGCACTGATGCTCTTTTGTCTTGGTTTTACATTTGAACAGTTTCTAAAGTACAAGCGCTTATTTTGTGTTTCGCTGTCGTCACTTTATTTTGTGCAAAATATTATATTAAAAAAAGAAAAACCGCAATCATGTAATTAATTTTATTAATTTAAGCCACAGATGATTGTTAGCCTGCATCACAGAGTCCACTGATACAGTTGCTGGCCACATTTAACTAAGCTGTTGTATAACTGAGTTGAGTCTTAGCTCCAGTATAGTAGTTCCATTGCACTGGCAGCTGTACTGAGAGGACTGGAGAAACTTCTAGTTGATTGTGTTTGTCATTTGCCGTTTTATTTTCGTTCACTGTAGCTATTCACTTGTTTGTAGAAGTGTCATGAAAAGTTGTTATCATTACTATATGATTGTGTTTGTGTCTGCCATGTTTTGTTCTCATAGATTATAATAGCACTTTTAATACATGAGTGTAGGCCTACAGTTTTCACTAAATGTACATATGTAATGTTTTTGATGATTAAAAAAAAAAAGGTAATAAATTCAATGTTCTGCCATGTATCAGATTTTTTTTGCCCTTTATGCCATCAGGATTCTCATTAGGTACATGTAGCATTCTTTTACTTTTTATTCTTTACGCTTTAGTTAAGCTTTAGGGGAAAACAATATTGTAATGGGGAAAGTTTTGCAATAACACACAAGAGGAGTACAGTCATGTGAAAAAGAAAGCACCCCCTCTTTCAGTTCTAAGGTTTTACGTAGGAGGGATTAAAAAAAATCAGGTGGTACATAACAGGTCTTAAATTCGGGTAAATGCAACCTCAGATGAATCAGAAGGCACTGCATGTTACCCTGGCATATGTGTTGTTATTCATTCGATAATGGCTGAGCCAAATTCAGAAGCAGCGTGCGGAAAAAAAAAAAGAAAAAAAAAAAAAGTACAAGCTTACTGCTTCCACAAGAATTATGAGGTTCAGTAACAGTGATCATCGGGAACTGCGAACCTCTATGAAAGCTGATGTTTTACTATTTAGCTAAGGACGAAAGACGTCAGTCATTTTCTTAGGGTTATATTTCCAGACAATTTAAAGTCCATGATTCTGCAGCGAGAAAGATGATTCACAACAAGACTGCATGTCCCAGCAAATTCACCACGAGGTCAGGCTGTGCAGCGCTCACTGACACTGCACCCGAGAGCTACCTCTCAGACTCTACAGACCTCAGTTTATACATTAAATGTTAAAGTTCATTCCAACAAGACGGATGTGTGGCTTGTTTACAGGGAGTGCAGAATTATTAGGCAAATGAGTATTTTGTCCACATCATCCTCTTCATGCATGTTGTCTTACTCCAAGCTGTATAGGCTCGAAAGCCTACTACCAATTAAGCATATTAGGGGATGTGCATCTCTGTAATGAGAAGGGGTGTGGTCTAATGACATCAACACCCTATATCAGGTGTGCATAATTATTAGGCAACGTCCTTTCCTTTGGCAAAATGGGTCAAAAGAAGGACTTGGCAGGCTCAGAAAAGTCAAAAATAGTGAGATATCTTGCAGAGGGATGCAGCAGTCTCAAAATTGCAAAGCTTCTGAAGCGTGATCATCGAACAATCAAGCCTTTCATTCAAAATAGTCAACAGGGTCGCAAGAAGCGTGTGGAAAAACCAAGGCGCAAAATAACTGCCCATGAACTGAGAAAAGTCAAGCGTGCAGCTGCCAAGATGCCACTTGCCACCAGTTTGGCCATATTTCAGAGCTGCAACATCACTGGAGTGCCCAAAAGCACAAGGTGTGCAATACTCAGAGACATGGCCAAGGTAAGAAAGGCTGAAAGACGACCACCACTGAACAAGACACACAAGCTGAAACGTCAAGACTGGGCCAAGAAATATCTCAAGACTGGTTTTTCTAAGGTTTTATGGACTGATGACATGAGAGTGAGTCTTGATGGGCCAGATGGATGGGCCCGTGGCTGGATTGGTAAAGGGCAGAGAGCTCCAGTCCGACTCAGACGCCAGCAAGGTGGAGGTGGAGTACTGGTTTGGGCTGGTATCATCAAAGATGAGCTTGTGGGGCCTTTTCGGGTTGAGGATGGAGTCAAGCTCAACTCCCAGTCCTACTGCCAGTTTCTGGAAGACACCTTCTTCAAGCAGTGGTACAGGAAGAAGTCTGCATCCTTCAAGAAAAACATGATTTTCATGCAGGACAATGCTCCATCACACGCGTCCAAGTACTCCACAGCGTGGCTGGCAAGAAAGGGTATAAAAGAAGAAAAACTAATGACATGGCCTCCTTGTTCACCTGATCTGAACCCCATTGAGAACCTGTGGTCCATCATCAAATGTGAGATTTACAAGGAGGGAAAACAGTACACCTCTCTGAACAGTGTCTGGGAGGCTGTGGTTGCTGCTGCACGCAATGTTGATGGTGAACAGATCAAAACACTGACAGAATCCATGGATGGCAGGCTTTTGAGTGTCCTTGCAAAGAAAGGTGGCTATATTGGTCGCTGATTTGGTTTTGTTTTGTTTTTGAATGTCAGAAATGTATATTTGTGAATGTGGAGATGTTATATTGGTTTCACTGGTAAAAATAAAGAATTGAAATGGGTATATATTTGTTTTTTGTTAAGTTGCCTAATAATTATGCACAGTAATAGTCACCTGCACACACAGATATCCCCCTAAAATAGCTAAAACTATAAACAAACTAAAAACTACTTCCACAAACATTCAGCTTTGATATTAATGAGTTTTTTGGGTTCATTGAGAACATGGTTGTTGTTCAATAATAAAATTATTCCTCAAAAATACAACTTGCCTAATAATTCTGCACTCCCTGTAGAAGGGATGCCAGAAGAAAGCCTCTCCTGTTTAAAAGGAGCATGGCAGCACTGCAAGCTTGGATCTAAACAAGCCGAAGGACTGTGGACAGATGAGACCAGCATATCAGCACACCTCATACCAACTGTCAGACGCAGTGGAGGGCTAATGATTTAGGCTCGTTTTGAGTCAACTATGAACTCTTCTGTATACCAAAGAGTGTAGAGTCAAATGTGAGGCCATCTGTCTGACAGTTGGACAAACTAGGTCATGCAACAGGACAATGATCCCAACTACAGCAGCAAATCTACAACACAATGGTGGAAAAAGTAACAAATCAACATGTTGCAAAGGCCGAGTCAAAGTCCTCAACCTGGTTGAAATGCTGTGTTGGGACCTTAAACTAGCCGTCCATAAACAAATGCCTTCTTTATAATGAAGAGCGAAAATTACCCCACAGTGAGAGATGAACAAAAACAGTGTTTTCACACTTTCTGCAGTTTCGTTCAGATGAAAAACACGAGCCCCTTACTCTACTTTTTAACATTGTTTCTGTGCATGCCGTGCTAAAAGCCAGAAAGCGCCTCTTCAGATCATTAGTGGCTTTGCGGGTGGTGGTTAACACACTCTTCTTTGACTTACGCTTTCAAGCTGAGGTTTCAGATAGAAGCAAACACCTCATTCTTTGCATCTGTCATTTTGGTTCACAAACAGATGTACGGCACATTTCTTATCTTGGCTGTTTCATATGGTGGTTTGACAGATCGTTTTGTGTTTCTTTTTCAGAGAGCCAACACTAAAAAGTAAGCAAAGGGTTAGACACTGAAGTTACAAATTTTATTTAGAACGCAACCTAAATTTGACAGATTACAATGAAAATGTCACCAACGGGAAAGAAAAATCCACCTGCAGTAAATTATATACAGGCGTTCAAATTTGCAGACATCTCGCAAATTGTCTGATGAAATCGAACAGACTCTGCAGTCACTCGCCGCTTTGCAAAATGCTGGATTTTTATGCGGGCTGCTTTCCTTTTTAGATCATCACGGCTCATCTTTTGCCCACGTGTCACCTGGTACCTCTTTGTGGGTTACAGGAAATGATTTGCTTTCTTAGAAACGACTACAGTCATCGATGATTCTGTCCAATTAGTCTACAAACTCAACTACACCTAACACAGGAAAACAAAAGGAAGCAGAGGCAGTGACACAGTTTTATTCGTACCACATGAAATCGTTTACAGTCACACACAACAGTTTCAGTATGGTTGGTCACGCTCGCGTCATCTTTAGTGCCATCCCAGAAAGTACAGCTGCAGATTCTTGAATTGGAAGCGAATTGAAAGCAAAAAACAAACTGATTATATTGTCCCTTTATGCTCCACATTTGTCTTGTTCTTAGCGGAATAGCCCGCATATCCATTACTGCCTCTGCCACTGCCTCCACTTCTATGGAGATAAATGAATTAGATTACACAAACAGCACACGGCTTAACAGTACTACAGCATCATAAACCCTAAATATTGATTTACGAAAGCAAGCTCGGAAAAACTCTGGAAACAAAACAATAAATACAGCTTGGAAAACTTTTGACAGCTTATCATAAAATCATTTTTACAACAGGAGAACAACGACAGGAACAAACACTCATCAATAAACAGCAGGCACACAAAGTCTGAGCAGCTACAAAGTAAGCACAGGATTAGCTAATTAGAGCTTAGCTCCTGCGCGCAGAGTGTGATGTAACTAGAATGCAGCCATCCCAGACACAGAGCCCGTTGGGGTAAGTAACGGTCTCAAGTGATGGTACAGTGCTGAGTGACTGCTTTTCTCTTCCGTTAGATGATTAGACACCATTGTCAATCCCTGAATGGAAACCAGGAGGGATGAAAGTAAAAAGGAGGGCAATTACAAAGGCTTTTGTCAGTCGTTTTACTCAGGGGTTAGAGAAGTAAAAAGAACGATTACACGGCCCTTTGTCTTGTCTTCTGCGTGATTGTTACTGTCAAATACTGTTATGGCCAAAACAAATATTTCCTCAACAGTAATTATGCAGTACATACTACATTTAATTAGAGCGAGCAAGGCTGGACCCAAACAGCCCCTGTCAGCGTTCTGACTCGCAGATAAGCACCAACTTGTTAGCTCATTTGAAACCACGGCGTGAATGCTAATCAGTGTCAGCGTGATCCACACATATAATTACAAGATATCAAATAAATTATTTGTTCATGTCAACACAGGTGGATTTCTTCTTTTTTTCTCAGATAAACTTTGATGCGCTTTGTTTGTGAAAGGCTGGAAGGCACACGCACACAAAGCTGTGACAGATCGACATCATCCAGTACCTCGCATTCGTGGGTGTGTTTATTTATTACACTGTCGTTGGTGCGATGTGGTTTTCATGGATCGGACGGTCTGTACGTTGGCATAAACGGGACAGTTTCTGATCTGTCTGGACTTCTTTATCCTGGGACACATGGGGATGTTCTCATAGAAGTTTGGCTGTGAGGATGTGAGGAAGTGAATGTTAATGCTTTTTAAGCCATTACACCAAAACAGGCAGTAGAGGTGAAGCAGCTTGGCAAAATGTAGTTACTTTTTCCACCAATATGGGCTCACGCTAATAAATAACACATTCATATTATATCAAAAATGTGTAAAAAGATCAGCTAATTATTAAAGAGCTTGTGTATTTATTTACATCAAATAATCAAACTCAGCACATCAATACTGTAATAACATTTTAACAAGCTGCTTGTCTTCAAAGACACTTTCAGTTAACATTGAAGTTAATTAGCATTAGTTAAATGAGTGGGCGGTGCCATTAGCTGAGATTAGCTGTAAAGGGTGATGGTTTTGTAATTAAGTGCAAGTCTGATGAGAAGGTACGGGAGTGCCTTAAAGGTGTCGAGAGTAAAGAGGAGAGTAGATAAAATGAACGTGGCGATGCCTACCTGTCTCTGGGATGGATGCAGTTTCACTCTGTACTCCTTTCTCTTGTTCCTCTTTCTGCAGGGTTTTCAGACAAAAAGGATTTTCATTACTGTTCAAAAAAAACAAACTTAACTGCGCTGCATCAGAAGATTTCCAAGATAGTAATGATATTTTCTTATGAACACATTTGTCCAAGGAGCACAGGTTTAAACACTTAAAGAGTGACATTTGATAGGCATGTATGGAGCTTGAGATGGAAGCATGCTCCCTGCTAAACATCAGTGTGTCAGCGTTATCACACTATGAGCTGAACCATCGGTGTTCCCTCCGTACTTATCTGTGTTTATTGACAGAGCACCCCTTACTTTAGTTTGCTGATATCTTACCTGTGCCTCATTACTGCTATGATGATGGCAATAAGTAGACAGAGTCCAGCAGCTCCAACCCCGATGTAAATGTACATCATGTATAACGACAGGCTGAACCAACCTGGTTATGTGTAGGAGCGAGAAAAACAGAAGAAACAAAAATCAAACAGGGAACAAAACAGTGTGAAAATTTGTTTTCTGAATAATTCTATGTTATACAGCAGTGTCTGATTAGTGTTTTCAATTGGTTCCATGACACACATATGGTGCAACCAGTGCTTTTTCAGATACGCAGTGACAAAGCTCGGACTTTTAGCCACAAACCTCTGTGGCTTCAGCGCACTGAGCAGCTGTGAATGTGCGAGTGACATCACATGCTTTGTTTTCTTTAATTTCATTATCATCGCTGGCCTTATTTACTTCCATCCACTTCTTAATGTCAATTCACAACTAATTTAAACAATCACAGACACACACACAGCTGAATGTATGCATGTCTTCAACTTCATGGTGCCTGCTTCGTACCTGAAGCCACAGTGGTGAGCTGCACGGTGGTAGTTTGCTGTCCTGCATCGGTGTTAAAAGTACAGCGGTAGAAACCGTTGTCTTCCTGTGTCACGTCAGTCAAGTGCAGACTCATATCTAGGCTGTCCTCACAGCTGACCCGGCCCCTGTCGCTGTAGTCCTCCGCCACCAGGCCTTCCTCCACCTTCTTGCACACTCCAACAATGGTCCACGACTGGCCGTGCAGCATCCTCTCCAATATGACCTGGTTAACGGTGCCATTATGCTGATAGTTACATCTGATGGTCAGGTTGCTGTTCTGCTCTACTAGCAGCTTTTCGTTTGAAACGGCCTCCTGTGTGGGAGTGGGCTCTGTGGGGTCTTCCTCTGGTGGCTCATCTGTAAGCGAAAGAAAGAAATCTAATAATATGTGATGGAAACTACAGTATGGCACCTTTCTAGGTTTCATATTTCACCATTTTTAATCACTAAGCGGGGGAGGTGGGAATGATACTAGACAGCTCAGAACATGCGCTCTGACGCTTTCTGCCATATTTACCTAAATCCTCCACCTGAATGTGCCGGGTCCAGGGTCCCCGAGGGAAGGTCTGAACAGAGCACTCGTAAAGCCCGATATCCTGATGGGTAACGTTCTTTATGGAAATACTGCCATCCATGGGACCGTTCTTCAGGAACTCCACTCTCCCATCGAAACGATGTGATAAAACCACTCCAAAATCAGGGTGGAAAACAGCCACTGGATTTTTTTCTGACCTTTTTGTCCAAGACACCATGCTGAGGTTGCCATCCCAGGGGCACAAGCAATGCAGAACCATCCCCTCCTCCAGCCTAACTGTAGCAGGCACTCTCTGCTGGACAGCAACTGGACAAAGGCATTGTTTTTTCTGTTGTTAACATATGAGTCATGACACAACACAGATAACAAAATAGCCATGAAGCTACAAAATTACACATTTTTAAGAAGGAAGGAATAAATCTAACGTTCATACAGTTTATTCTATAATAGTTTTCCTTTACTGGCAGAGAACCTCTATCGGGTTTACACATACACAATGAGAGCCCTCTACTTGAAGAGCAATTCAAAACTCTGAGATCATCCCTCGGCCTATGGTAATTAGGCTAATTTAAGCCAGAACACATAAAAACAGCTGACAATTGCTGGTGATCAAGCCTCCAAGTTTTTCAAAGCCTTTTATCTGAGCTGAATGACAATTTGTCTCAAATCCAGTGAAGCCCTTGGGAGAGCCAAGTCTGGAATAATAATGTCTAGAAAGACTTATGATTACAGGCTTATCGACTTTAAATAAGAATGAAAAGTTACATTTTGTTTGTTTTTTAATGATTTAGATATCAGAAAATGATTTTGTTAGATTACTTTAAAACAGCCTTAAAGCCATCAGTTTTAAAATTGTTAGTAAAAGTATTTGTTACAGCACTTTTTCCAATTAAAAAACAAACACTGCAAATTCAAAGAAATATATTTGAATTAAAAAATAAAACCCATACCTTTAAGAAAAGGGAGAAAGATAAGTACCACGAAGTACCAGCAGTCCTTTTGTACAGCTTCCATCTTGCCCCACAGAGGGAGAATGAAAGCTGCATTGATGAGACGAGTGGAGGCACCCAGGCTACACTTCCTGCTAGCATTTGAAGCACTTGAGCTACTGGGGCGCACTTCATGATAGCCCACTGTTTACTCCTTCCACACAGAGGAGCACTTTATCACCAGGACTGGGATTGGATGGCAAACTTGTGACATAATACTGCTTGGTGGCTTTCATGATGAAGTTTTTCTAGAGCAATATCTAAGTATAATTTAAAAATCAAAATCCATAACATATTACAAACTTGAAACTGAAAGAGGAACACATGCCCTGACTCAGTTTCCTGTGAACACCAAAGATTTCTTCCCTGTGTTTCTGGAATACTTTGTGACGATTTTCACCAGTAAGCCAAACGTGGCACAGTGTGGAAAAGCACCTTACCACCACTGCCACCACCACAAACGGTGAACTGAAAACACCAGTGGTCTCAAAATGAAAATGTATCAACTGGAATCAGACCAAACACGACAAGCTAAGATTTTTTTAATATAATTCACATTTTACAGATGGAAACGTGGTACAAAAATCCATAAAAAACAAACACCGTTCAAGTATTTAGCAGCTGAGAAATGTTTTCAAGGCACTCCAGTAGGTAGGTGTTCATGTGTTCCTGGTTGCTGTCTGCATCTGCATTTTACAAATAAATAAATAAGAAGTAAGCACAAACAGTGGAATGTGGAAAACCTTCAAATGTACAAATTTGGTACAGAGACAGACCCTGATACGAAACAAAATTCATGCCTACCCTTCTTTGCGATGGTATGAGCCTTCTCAATTCTCAATCTAACAGAAGGACACTTCAAAGCAGTCTTGGCCTTTGAGAGAAAATGAGGAACAGATTATAAAGAGGATAGTAGTTTGTTTTTTTCATAATCAGGAGATTAAAAAACATTGATCATCTTGGATGAAAGTGAGAGAACAGTGAGGCAAATCTCTCTTACAGGCAGACAATCAAGCAGGCAGAGGATTTCATTTGCCACGGATCAGCCATAAACTCAAATACCAGCCATAAAAGCACTAAAATAAAAGTTTTAGTACTAGGATGTGTGTGTGTTTGTACCCTCTGATTGTTATGGAGCAATGCCCAAATTGCAGAAGCTCCCATACAGCGGGTCTCCATCACTTTACTTTCGAGGCAGGATAGCAGCACCTTCATGGCTTTGTCTGAAAGAAATAAAGACGCGCAGATCGTTATGGGGGACTCGCAACTCAATAAGACTTGAAAATGACTTTTTTTGGACACATGCTAGATGCAGGAAGTCTCTTCAGTGCCATAAAAATGAAGAAAAGACCTCAACGAGCTCCAGCTAAAAGAGAGCCCAGAAAAACACAGCTGTAAGCAACACGCTATAAAATGGAGAAAAAAAACAACAACCTTGTTCTACAATGGAAAATTCGCTCCACTCACACTCGTCTCCAGGCGTGCAACAGCTGGAACTTATTCTATATGACATCCGTACCAGCAAAGGAGATCCACCAAAAGATAAGAGGTGGTGGACGTTTGAATCAGTATATAAACATAAAGACTTTGATTCACTGTATAGGACTCTAATGAAGTCACTGTAGGGGGTTGAAAAGAAATAAATAATAATACAAATAGTTATGACATACATAAACAATTACTATGTTTAATAAAGTGCTCATGATTTTTACCCGATTCAACTACCAACGCTGTGGAAAGTCCCAAACCGACAGAGGTTTCAGATACCTGGGGAAAAACTTGCTGTTTTCTTAATGTAAACAGATTAATCACGAAGTCAAGAAAAGTTCAGGATAATTGTTTTCTAAAGTTTTACAGGGTAAACAACATGAAGCTGATCAAGTGTTTACAATGAGCGCAATCGTGCCATCTGATTTTTCCACCCGGCACATCTGGACTGATCTAATGTGGGAACTCTGAACAGAGCTGTGGAAATGGTACTCTAAGCTTTGTAAGGTTGGTCTGCTTATTTTCCAACTGACTTTGAATCAAGATTCCAAAAAGACAACGTGCTCAAACAAAGATGAAGAAGACATAAAGGCAACAAGTTCTGGACCCAAACCTGGAGCATGCAGAGAGCAGGCGCCTGGTTCGGTCATTGAATTCAGCCTTGTTGTATTCAAAACACATCTGGAAAACCTGACAGACTTTTTTTTTCCCACTTCAACCACAACTCACTGAAACTTAGAGGAGAGTAACATAGCGAGAACATATTAATCACCGGATTACTGGCTGTGCATCATCTGCTTTTACAGTACAGGTCCCACAGCATTATTGCAATCAAAGTTTCCTTGAAAGTCTCAGTAGCCTCTGCTCAGTAATTTTAATAGCACATATTTTCTATTAAACGAAGGCTGTTGTAAGCTAGTCTAGACCCTGAAATTAACTTTAACTTAACAGGAAAAGAGTTTATTTCATGTGCAGTGAAGTGAACAAAGGAGAAACGTTTTTTTCCTCCTCTGCTATTATCTGAGTGGCATATCTCGCAGCAACATTAGTCATAAGTCCGTAACTTATTTAATCTTGCTGATTTTCGATCAAGCAATGAGATTTTTTTTTTTGCTCATTTTCTCTATTGTGATTGATGGAAATCTTGCTGTATGCAAAACACAGGAAACATGATCTTTCCACAGGAAACCAGATATACGGTCACATAGTTTTTGCACCTGGTCCCACAACTCCCACCTGCAGCGTGCACTGCATGGGGGACACGATCGGTCTTTCATTCTCACAGACTTCCTTCGCTTTCATCTCTGTGTTGTAGAATCACTGATAGTCAGATCTCTGTTGTATTCAGCCCACATTTGCAAACATAAACTTAAAAGGGCTTAATATATTTTTGGTAGCTTAAATTCTCAAAGCTGTTACTGATACCACTCAAGTCTCCATTCTCAATTCAGAAGCTCTGCATCACAGTAATATAATATGTGCACTACACCTAGTATATACGATACTATTCATACTGTGTGTACTTTCAAATGTCACTTTCTGTTTGGTTTCAGTTTAGCAGTCCTGACAATATATCCCAGTCCAAGCGTGCCAAAGTTTGGCACGCACGAGTCTGTTTTGTTTTGATTATTTTTTTGCACATGATGTAAAACTAAGCAAATAAACACCGTGAGAGTATTAAATAAAGACCAGACTGTTCATTTTCAGTACATTTGATATGTTGCAAACTTTTAAAACAAAGCAATGGTAAGTGGTATGTTTTATTTTCCCTTCTTACAATCTGAGTCAGTGAAGCCTAAGCAACTACAGTGGGGCAAAAAAGTATTTAGTCAGCCACCGATTGTGCAAGTTCCCCCACCTAAAATGATGACAGAGGTCAGTAATTTGCACCAGAGGTACACTTCAACTGTGAGAGACAGAATGTGAAAAAAAAATCCATGAATCCACATGGTAGGATTTGTAAAGAATTTATTCGTAAATCAGGGTGGAAAATAAGTATTTGGTCAATAACAAAAATACAACTCAATACTTTGTAACATAACCTTTGTTGGCAATAACAGAGGTCAAACGTTTACTATAGGTCTTTACCAGGTTTGCACACACAGTAGCTGGTATTTTGGCCCATTCCTCCATGCAGATCTTCTCGAGAGCAGTGATGTTTTGGGGCTGTCGCCGAGCAACACGGACTTTCAACTCCCGCCACAGATTTTCTATGGAGTTGAGGTCTGGAGACTGGCTAGGCCACTCCAGGACTTTCAAATGCTTCTTACGGAGCCACTCCTTTGTTGCCCGGGCGGTGTGTTTTGGATCATTGTCATGTTGGAAGACCCAGCCTCGTTTCATCTTCAAAGTTCTCACTGATGGAAGGAGGTTTTGGCTCAAAATCTCACGATACATGGCCCCATTCATTCTGTCCTTAACACGGATCAGTCGTCCTGTCCCCTTGGCAGAAAAACAGCCCCATAGCATGATGTTTCCACCCCCATGCTTCACAGTAGGTATGGTGTTCTTGGGATGCAACTCAGTATTCTTCTTCCTCCAAACACGACGAGTTGAGTTTATACCAAAAAGTTCTACTTTGGTTTCATCTGACCACATGACATTCTCCCAATCCTCTGCTGTATCATCCATGTGCTCTCTGGCAAACTTCAGACGGGCCTGGACATGCACTGGCTTCAGCAGCGGAACACGTCTGGCACTGCGGGATTTGATTCCCTGCCGTTGTAGTGTGTTACTGATGGTGACCTTTGTTACTTTGGTCCCAGCTCTCTGCAGGTCATTCACCAGGTCCCCCCGTGTGGTTCTGGGATCTTTGCTCACCGTTCTCATGATCATTTTGACCCCACGGGATGAGATCTTGCGTGGAGCCCCAGATCGAGGGAGATTATCAGTGGTCTTGTATGTCTTCCATTTTCTGATGATTGCTCCCACAGTTGATTTTTTCACACCAAGCTGCTTGCCTATTGTAGATTCACTCTTCCCAGTCTGGTGCAGGTCTACAATACTTTTCCTGGTGTCCTTCGAAAGCTGTTTGGTCTTGGCCATGGCGGAGTTTGGAGTCTGACTGTTTGAGGCTGTGGACAGGTGTCTTTTATACAGATGATGAGTTCAAACAGGTGCCATTCATACAGGTAACGAGTGGGGGACAGAAAAGCTTCTTACAGAAGACGTTACAGGTCTGTGAGAGCCAGAGATTTTCCTTGTTTGAGGTGACCAAATACTTATTTTCCACCCTGATTTACGAATAAATTCTTTACAAATCCTACCATGTGAATTCATGGATTTTTTTTTTCACATTCTGTCTCTCACAGTTGAAGTGTACCTCTGGTGCAAATTACTGACCTCTGTCATCATTTTAAGTGGGGGAACTTGCACAATCGGTGGCTGACTAAATACTTTTTTGCCCCACTGTAACGTGTGGGCCCATTAAGCTTTTGCAACTCTACAGATAGGTTTGTTTAAAAAGGAAAATCTGATTTAAATTTAATGATCACTCTTTTACAAGTTTGAGGTTCATGCACAGAAGTGCAAATAATGAGACCTGGACAGAGCAACTTAAAAACATTAGACCACTAAAAGAGATCCACAAGTTCATAAGAAGATGACCTGGAAAGGGTAACTCTGGGTAAACTGAAAATCGGGTATGTTTTGTTTTGCATTTTATAGTTGCAGTTAAAGAACTTTATAGCACAGAAGTAAGAGAAACTGATCTAAGATGGCTTACTGATGCAAATGGGCTACCACCAGAAAGCACATACCTTAGGTGCACCACAAGTCCCTCTGTGGTTGATGACTTTTACGAAGAGTGAACAAAGTGACTCAGCAGGGAACATTTAGCTGCACTGAATTTTTTCCTAATCACTGACTTGCATTGTGGACACACAATGCTGACAAATCTGCTTACTGAACTTCCCCTTTTGATCTTTTATTTCTTTTTTTCATATCCCTGAGTGCGATTCCTAAATGTAATCCTTGCTTAACTTCCATACCATTGGCAATGATGTGTGACTTGTTGGCAGGGCAGAAGCAGAGGTTCTGAAGGGTGAGCAGCGCGTGCCGTCGATGTGGTGCCAAGTCTGCCAGCAGTTCCAGCGCTCCGGTCAGCCTGAGGATACTCTGCTGGCCGTCCTCTGTGAATGAGAGACTGGCCAGCAGTCTCAGCCATAGGCCCAGAAGGCTCCAACCACTACTTACAGACGTGGCTTTAACACCAGCAGCCTTGGGCACCGGTACTGACAAGAAGGCTTGAAGGAAGTTATTCTGAGAATCACAGAAATGAAACAAGAGTGAACAGAGATTAAAGTTTCAGTCATGACAACAGTGAAAGAGTTTTAGAGAGGGCAAGAGCGAGATTTCCTAACATCATTTTTTAACCTTTTTCATTTTAATCTGCTACTTGTCTTGCCCACTAATTCTATGTACATAATGTCTCTTACCTTCTGCAGGAGACATCTGCAGTCACGGGACATGACTAGGTTAGCCAAGAGGGAGAAAGCCAGATTCTGGATGATGCTGTTATCTGGGGCAAGCGCTGAAGCCAGCTTCATGACAGAGTGCATCAGTGAGCTAGTGGAGGAGCTTTTAGATCCTGGTACAAGGCCAGGGCCACTGCCACAAAGAGAACTGCATGCTGGGAACAGAAAAAGGAAAATGGCTTATATTCATTTATATTTATAAGAACATTAAAATAAAACATTATTTTGCCCTTTGTGGATGTCTGGATCTACATCACACACGCACAAAATCAAATACACATAAAATCACATGCCTGTACTACACTGAAAGCTTGTGTCTGGACTGGAATCACAACTTCTCTCGCCAATTTCAGCATTAAAAAAAGTCAAACACACATACAGTGAAACCAATTTTTTCTTGTTGTTGGAAGTACTCTCTGGTTTTTTTTTTGTTTACCTTAATGCTGGCTAGCTCGCCAGACAGCAGCACTAGTAGCTGGATAAACAGGCCTTGTCTTGCACGGCTGTCTGCCCACCACACCTAAACATCTCCACGCGGCTGCATGGAGAGCTTACTTTGGTGTAAAGACAGTCTAGCTAAATGACCAAAATGATGGAGACAAGTGGAACTTGTGCACCAATACAGAACATAACATATATGTGAAGGAAGAAGTGCTGACAGGCACAAGTTAAGAGCCAGGAAAAACAAAATATGATGAAAAAAAAAGAGTCCTAAAGTAACTTTAAGCCTTTCACAGGTGAAATCTGAGAGTTTCAGAAACACTTTTGAAAAGCACTTCATTTATTTAATATTCAGTCACCACGGAAATACTCGAGTGATGACAATTAGGCTCGTTTGACTCTGGGAGGAAAGTAAATCATGTAGCTACAATTCTACTAAGAAGGCACATTCACATCAGCATAACTGACATGACTAATTGGCATGGATGTACATTACACACAAAATACAGAAATTAACAAGCTTAAGTTGAAGAGAATTCACGAGGCAGCCTGAAACTGACTGACATTTCTTGTTGGAGAAAATGACAGCTTGATGGTTTTGCTAATCCTGGATTGGAAACAGGCATATGCTGATCTTAGCCTGCGGTTATCTCAATACCTGTCAAGAAACCTGGTGTGTCATAAAACTGACAAGGGGGATCTGCTTTAATAAGTAACTGTTTCTCTGATACGAGTCAGCTGCCGATTAATTATTTTGCAGCCATGCAACATATACTTCAAAAGGAGAGATCCCTACATGTAAGTGGAGAAAAAAAAAAGATTTTCATTTGTTTTACTTTCTGTGTGTCTGAGGGAGCAAGTTTTGGGCTGCTCCAAAAATATCTGTGGAAAATATGTGTGGCACAGATGAAAACAACAATCTGACTCGAACTAGCAGCGTTAACAAAGCTTTGGATGAAGGAGGTAGACTGGAGATGAAAGGTTCAGCAGAAATGTAGCGGTCTCGGGAGACCGAGTGGTAGCCTGAGGGTGTATGGTGTAATACTGAGCCTGGCTGCATGCAGGCTGAACACAACCTGCTGTTCAGTTAACCTTTAGGGAAGTACTGTGCCCGACTTCACTGCTTTCTGGTGCTTCACAGCTTGAGCTTATGGGGGGTCTAAAGCGAGGGAGTTTAGATCAGAGCGTGCACACGCACCCACTGAGGAACTGATGCCAATCAAATAGAGATATGCATACGCACGCACGCACAGATGCACACAATTTTAGAAACCTTCATAAGTGTTGCACATAACGCCCCCCCCCCTCCACACACACACACCACCAATGATGAAACTGATTTCTAAGCCAGTCGCACACGCATGCATGCACACAAACACATCAAAGGTACCACAGGCTGTTTATCAAAGTACATTTTCCCAACCGTTTCCTTCCTATAAATCTTTCAATTTTTCCACTCAAAAAGTTTTTTTTTTCTCTTTTTCTTGCACGTCTTTTTGGTTTCCACATACATGGTTCTTACATTTGCATGATGGAATACTGGTACCTCGAGCAGCACAGAGATGCTCTGTTCCTCCCCACATCATGCTCTAAAACTGGCTGCTCTGCATACAGCGAGACAGCTGTGCAGCCTGAACTCTGGATGCCACACTGTGCCTATTGTGAGTGGCAAGCAAGAAGGCACTGGGTCTTATACAGTTGAGATGCAATGCAGCTCTGTGGTTATTAGAGAGAACAATGGGACTCTCAGTGCAAAGTGTGTATGACTCAGTCAGATTGCCAACTACAGACAGAGGCGATGGGCAGGCACGGGCCAGGCACAATGCCTACACAAACACACAAGCATACACACACACACACAGAGGCAAACATAAATACACAAACATGCAGACCTGTTGTGCAGTTGGCCGTGTAAACGCACAGAAGCTCCAGAACCGCCTCCATAGTTGCGTCGTCCAATAGGAGCCAAGGCCAAAGGGCATTGAGCGCCTGTGTTAGGTGAGCATCTGTGGCAACCACCTACAAACGCAAACAGATTTTACAGACACGCGCATGATTTATACAACAGCTCCAACAAAGATGACAGTAATCAACTTAAAATGCCTCAATATTTTCCTAAGCGTGCAGGAAACGCACACAAGGCGGAGACTGATGGCAGGGTAAACACTGCAGTGGAGCCTTCATGGCTTTTTAGTCTGAGCTAACCGACAGTGACTGAAAGGCCACTTAGAAAATGAAAACCAGCTAAAAAGCCTCATAAGTAATGACATTATAGGGTGCGAGAAGCTAAACTTGCTGAGATGTTAGCACTCCACACTGTATATAAATGCCACTTGTTTTGCACATATTCAACTCTGTATATTTTATATATTTTATTATTATTATTATTATTATTTTATTTTATTACTATTTAATTTGTAAAAATGTGTATATACATACACACACACACACACACACACACACACACACACACACACACACACACACACACACACACACACACACACGTAGGAAAATATTTAGTATACACATCCAGAAATGCATACACTATTATATATTGTACATATATTTATTAGTTTCAGGTTGGCCATTCTTGTATTTTGCTCGTTTGTGTTGTTGTGTTTGCACATCTCTGTTGCTTGTGGGGCTCGCACACAAGAATTTCACTCCCATGTGCTGTGCCAGTGTGCCTGCACATGTGATGTGACAATAAAAAGTGATTTGATTTGATTTGAGCCGTGTGCATTTAGGCAAATTTCATTCACAGAACAGCGCCGGTACTCTGGGGTTGCATTAAAAACCAATTAGCAGTGGGGAATTAAAAGGTAGGCACAGAGGCTTACTTTGCATTCATCATTGCAATAAAGAGCACTCCGCAGGATCTCCACAGTCAGCTTGACTTCCTTCAAATAGCCCTCTTCCTGATAATATGGGAAAACAAAAATAATAAAGTCCAATAGGCTTCATTTTCCAAATTTAAAAACACTCTTTACCGCAGTCATTAAAAGCTTATAAGAACAGTAAGCAGACTTTCTGCTGACAAGTACAACCCATATTCATAACATTTACCCAAAAACTCATTCGTGTTCAATTCAGTTTGTTATTCTATCCAAAGGGAAAAGAAATGCTGAGATTGGAAATTTCCAGCCAGTCTGTGCTCACCTTTTTGCGGTGGGAAGCCTTGCTGGGCCGGACTGACTCCAAGTGGAGCTGGGTATGAGTTTGCTTCAGCTGCTCCACACAGGTGTCAATTAAACCAGCTAGAACACAAGACAATCCGAGGTTCACACTCGGTTAAACTATCACCAAGATACCACGTTTCTACTGTTATTCAAGCACTTTTTAACACAATCACAAAAATCGCTCAAAAACAGGTTTGCTTCAAAGATGAACTTTTAGGGACACGGTTTAAAAAGATAGATGAACATAAAGAAACCAGAGTAAATGACAGGTGATAATCTAACTCCAGCCTGACGTTTGGGGGATTACCTTTAACTGCATAGTTTTGAGCTGTGGGGCTGCAGGCTAGCAGTGTCATCAGAGCTCTAGCTGTAAGCTTCTTTAAAGGGTCCTGAGTGGTCCTCTTCTCAAAGCTCTGGCAGCAGAAGTTGAAGCAGGACAGTGATTGCGCCGCACAGTAACACACTTTCAAATTCAAACTTTTTTACATAACATTGACCAAAAGCATGTAACTCGATTTTTTGTTCCAAAATAATTCCTAGTGAACACAAAGCTAGCTAACAACACAGCTGATTACTTTAGAGACCATCAACCCATCATACCTGTAATAAGAGCTCACACAGCTCGCTGGCTGAGGGACTATTCAGGACATCTGAGAGAGATCTGACATACTTTGAGTTAGAGGTTGTGACCTCTTGACTGCGGCTCTTTGTTTCCTCTGTGAAAACTGTACAGAGAAACTGCAGAGCCACCGTGTGAAGGAGAGGCTGCGCAAACCTCTCATTTACGCACACCGATAACGTTCCTGTAGACACACGGGGAAAATGAGAGTAAAAAACTGCAACCCTGTGATAGCTAAATATTTGTTCATGAATGAGGTAGTAGGTGCGAGAAGTAAGCACACTAATTATCTGAATGGCACCAAGATATCGTGAACATGTAAACTCAAAACTACACGCACAAAGGCTCAGCATTATTTCACTGGACTCATCAGACTTCCCTGCTGCGCCATTAATCACACAAGAAGACAAGTAGGGGTAGTATGAGGACAGGATGCAATTATCGTATCGTAGCATCTGTTCAGGAAAGTTAATACAAATAGTAATGATGCAAAAAGCATGTTAAAAAGACAGAATTGATTTTTTTCTGCATCAGATTTAAGGCTGCACAATTACACCTAAAATGCTAATCCTGATTATTTAGTCAGTTACTGCAATCAACATAATTACACCTAATCACGATTATCAGTCTTTTATGATGTAAGACCGCATTTCATCAAGCAAGAGCTTGTGTCTTAAACCTCAGTGGGCTGTTTAAATCAAATGGAATACATAATTTCACAATAGTATATAATTGTGCAATATGAGAAGTGATCAATATTACAATATAAAATTCTGTAGTCCAAATTGCAGTTATTACATTACTCTACCCCCCTAGTTTTGCTCGCATACTGAGCCAAGCAACCTGCGTACCTGCAAACGCTCGCCAGTGTCTCCCCAGCGCAGCACAGACAGATGGGTGCGCTGCTGAGCCGTCCCTCTTCACCAGAGTAGCCAGGAGCATAAACACGTCTACCCAGCACATACAAACCACGTCCCGGGTACCTGCGTCTGAGGAGGGAAAGGGTGAGTCACAAATTTTCTGACACAAGACAGCCACAAAGAGACACACAGAGTGCACTAAAGGGCATGCTGCAAGAAGAGTGGGACCAATGTCCAAAAAGGACTTGATTTTGAAGAACTGTTTAGGTTTTTTGGGGGGGAGGGGGGAGTCACCAATGATGGCATACATACAAATTTTGGAAAACAGTCTAAATCATTGTTTCCTTTAAATATAATATGATTTTCTAACCTAAACCATTAGTATCCAGCATGAGCACAGCCACCAGAGAAGACAACAGCTTCTTCAGGAAGTCCATCTGTCCAATCGGCTCCTCGCTCACTGTGACATATGACTGCAGGAGTTTTGAAAAGCTGGACAGGAACTGAAGTATGGTGACAAACTAGAAAGGAAAAATAATGCAGATATTTATTGAACAGTTAAAATTAAAAAAAAAAAAATCATATGATTAAAAACATGTCCAAAACAATGGTATGTTTTGAATATGAGCTTGTTTAGTATTCCACCCACACTGAAATCTGGAGATGCTCTTAGATAACCTCGTGCTGCACTCAAATGCACTGTTTTGCTTTGTTTTTTCAAACCAGCCCACAGTTTTTTGTGGTAAGATATAATAATAATAGAAATGTTAAAAACGTTGGAAAAATTTCTTTAGATGCATCTAACGCAGTAATCCTCACCTGGCGTTTGATGTCCTCTCTCTCTCCTGGAAGGATGTTTGGCGTCTTCAGCTCAGTCAGACACTTTTCAACGGAGCCAAGAGCCACCAGACTGAAGAAGAAAATAAACATGATGGAGAAAGTGTGTGCTTGCAAGGAACCAGCTAGAGGGGGATTAAGGCTACAATTAACGCAAATTCTGTAGTCAAATATGCACACTTTTATTTAAATGGTGAAAAAAAACGGTGCAGGAATGCAAGGTGTAGTTTTTGTATCTGTATTTTATGGTTTTTGTGTTTACAAGGACAAAAACTTTCTGCTTTTGTTTTTTTTTACAAGTCTTTCCCTTAAATGATTATTTGCTTAAAAGCGCAAACACTTAAATCAATGCTTGCTTAAGATGATAATACATCAAGGGTGGTTGAGCTGGTGTTCATGTGGACTCAGCATGTGACCTCTTACCTGGCCAGAGCTTGAAGGAGCTGGTTATGTCGGATGGCAGTGAGGGTGAAGTCTGGCAGGATGGCCAGCAGGTTGGTCAGCAGGCCGCAGTGGGCCGTCAGGAGGTCAGGCGTTACCTTGACAACGGGTTCCACGGCCAAGGGCTCGCCCTGTCGGGAGTCCTGCGAGGTAATAGAGTTGCTGGTGTCTGTGTCGCTCTGGCCTGCGAGACACATCAATAGAGGGCTAACAGACACACTTCCTGAAAAAGGGTTCACATATTGTAAATCACGTCTCTGGCTACCAACCACTGACCACATAATTAAAAGCAGTAAACCAAAGAAAAGCTGCACTACTTTCTCAGCTGTGTATTTAGGATGCTCACATAAACACAAAACTTGGTTTAGTTTAAGACAATCAGTAGCCATATTGAGAGCCGCTGTTTCAGAAGGGAAAAAATAAAAGGTTTATGCAGTACTAAGAAGTAAACACACAGTTTTACTGAGGCTGTTATCCACAGACATTTCTCATTTCAGTACCTTGAGCCATCAGTCTGCTGACAGGGGTATCTTGTGTCATACTCAGTGGGGAGGGAGCCTTTGGGGAGTGTGGCCTTGAATCTCTTATCTATAATGGACAACATTAAGATGTGAGGATCCATTTAACTTTAATGCAGCGGTTCATTTATTGGTATGCATATTGCTGCGCTGACCACAGTGCTAGAGGTGGAGAGAGAGCTGGAGGGTCTGCTGGAGTTGACTGTGGGTGCTGGTGGGTTGCGTCCCGAAAGCCACAGAGAATTCTCAGAATCTACACAAGCATATAAACAAAACAACAGATACAGATTACAGCAGTGTTATAAGAAAATGTAGGGGGAAAAAGGGAAGAAAATCAATAATGAAAGTCAGTGTGGATGTGTACTGCTGGAACAAATCCACATTATCAGGCTTGAAGAGAGTAATTAAGGAAAATCAAAAGAATTAGCTTACCCGATGAGGCGCTCTCCTGAAGTCTTGGGCCACAGTGCGAGCCAACACGAGGCTGGATGTAGAAAGTGTACCTGCCACAGTAACAACTGGAGGCAGAGAGACCCACATGCTGGAAATACTGACAGTGATAGAGCAGAGCCTGCAGTGCTGGAAGACCCACCAAAGACACCCCAGACACTTCATCGCGAACACACGGGTGCTGGACGATGAGAGGGCGACAGGAGAATAGATGTTTCAGTATTTAATGCAAACATTATATTTTTATGATGCAATTATGATTCCCATTGAAATTTACAAATTAAAAACAAAGAAATCAAAGAGAGTTGAAGAAAAGGACAAAGTGTAGAGGCTGAGGGCATTCGTTAAGTTGCGCCACTGATGTAAGACATTTCATTCATTTTACAAATGTCACTTCATAGCTACAGGATGACATTTTGTGTCCTAGTTTTATTTTGTTTTTGGATCTTTCTTTTCTTTTCATATAGCCCCTGCACAGCTAGGCAGCAAGTGTAACCGTTTCTGCTTTCTTTTCTTTGCACTTGGCCTGCTTTGTACTTTGCAATGTTGTGTGCATCAGATTTAGTAAACAACAAGCTTTGCTTTTATAAGATAAGAACACACGATACCTTCTTCTTTTTTTTTTTTTTTCAATTTCTGACTTACAGCTCCCTTGATGAGTAATGGCATGCTGAATTAGTTTGATGTTTTGACAGATTTAAATGTGATTTTTGGGGGGGTTTAGTGCTGGAAGCCTGCACCCTCAGTACAGCTTCAGTTCTAGCAACACCCCTGAACCCTGCAGGGCTTAACTAGAGAGGAGAGGATGGTTTGGAATGGAAAGGAGGGACAGAGAGGGGATATAAAGAGAGAAAAACCAAATGAGAGAGAAAGTGAAAACAGTTCATGGTCTATAAAAGCATTTTAACTGGCTGGCAGATCTGCCGACCTGCCAGTGGGAGTCCTTGGCCTCCTCTGCGTTGGCAGGCATAGGCATCACCAGCAAGTTCTGCAGGATAAATGCAGCCTAGACACACAAACAATTAAAAAAAAAAAAAAAAAAAAAAAGGACACACACACACACACACACACACACACACACACACACACACACACACACACTGAGTCAACTTAAACTAAATCAGCAACAGTGCCATCTGCCTTTATTTGGCTGGTAATACATTCAAGTCCAGACTCATTTTCTGACCACTCATTAGGTGAAAATGAAATTTGCTTTCCTTCCACTGAGACATATATACTCTGCAACTCATAGTTTACCTATCACTAATCATCTCTGCATGTTCTATATATTCACCCAAGAGTCCTCAGGTTAAACCATTAGTGATAATAATCAATAACCCAGAATATTTCTGGCTTTAACAGTCAACACAGTTGCAGTTCAAACACTGTACCTCTCTGCGGACCATGCTGCTCTCCTGTTGATCCAAGAGGATGTTGAGCAATGTGCCCCACAGGCCTCCACTTATGTTCTGACAGCTGGCACACAGAGCCTGGCACCCGCTGGGCATCGAGGATAGAGCTGCACCCAAACTCAAACTGGCAAATCTCACCTGACATGAAAGAATAAACCCACGTTTGAAACGAGGAAGAGAGAACACTGAGATGAAGCTTTGTTAAAGAAAAAACAAAACAAAAACATGACATGTTAATGTTATGGTACACATCTAATGCAATAAATGTGAATTTGGTCATGGTGGTTTTTATTTTTACTATAATATCATACTGACATTTAAACTGAAAACATAGTCTTCTTTGTCAAGGGAGCCTCTTAGACTGACTTGTGTGGGAAGTCATTTTTGAGCAGTGCATTTGGTACGACTAGCTGTCATGTACTTCCTTTATGCCTGTGAGCTCTTGTGCAACTGTTACAGGGTTCTTCCCCCGCCCCAGAAGCCAAACATCTAAAGCTTTATTTTAAAAACAGACAGGGTTTACAAAAAATGAAGGTGAAAAATCAAATGTAAACTCAACTCCTTTACTCTCTTACAGCAAATTCATATATTGAAGTATAAACACTAAATAAACATAGCCCAAAAAGTAAGGACATTTGTGTTTGGTTGATTATTTCGTTGTTGTAACAGTGCTACTTGGCAATAAATTACATAGTTGTCCAATAAACAACACCAATTAAGAGTCAGTAACAGAATAAGCTGTTTGGAAAGTTTTTATTGGGCATAACGCTGCTGCTCAAACCACAAATGCATTTTCCGTACCATTTAAAGCGACATAAACACGCCTTCCAACAATATTAGGATTTATTTCCAACAAACAAATAATCAACCGAACACAGTAAACATAGTTTTCGTGTTATGTTTGCATATAAAAGTGGCGCTCATTACCTCTTGATCTCGGTCCACCCATAACGGGATCAACCATGCTAAACCCAGCTGAGAGGAACTGGCTTCCTCGGCAGCTGCTTCATTCCCCAAAGACCACTGTGGAATCATGTCCTAGTGCAGGAAAAAAAAAACACTTCGGTTTTACTCCAACGTCTTTTAATAATTTGCAGAAAAGTGTTCACTAACTATAAACACAGTAGGATCTCAATTCTAGAGCATGTTTTCTGCTGTATACTGCAGTATGTTGACACTTGCCTTGTCCTTGTTTTCAGACATCATCTCATGAGACAAGTGAAGCAAGCAGATGACTGCATTCTTGGTAACACCTTTCCCCATGAACGACAAGGAGTTGCCACCCCACTCAACGTAAAATGAGGATATCACCTGGGTAGATAACAGAATATATTGGAAATATTATATCCTTATGTGCCAATTAAGATTATGACACTATCTATCTATCTAAAAAGACATAGATACAGTGTAGAGGTCGTTCATATTTGGTATGTAGTTGTTATCCAATGCTACACCTACTTTCAGTGTGAACACCAAAGGCACAGTCAGTTGAGCAAACAGAGTAGTTGCTTCTGTGTTAATGCAAACTGTATGCTTGTCATGCAGCCCAATGCATCCAAATGAAAATTAAATACAGCTGAGACTAATTATTTTTGCTTTGGTGTGCCATCAGGATGCGTGGTTGCACATATGAGCAGATGAAGAGAGAGAGGAGCCCAAGGCTTGCTGAGATTTGGGCCTCTACTTTGCCAGGAGGAGGTGGGGGAGGAGTCAACGAGGTGATCTATAGCAGGTGAGAGGCGGGCGAAAAGGTTAAAAAGCCGACGATGAAAGAGGACGATATCGGAATCTGAGAGACCGAAGCTGCCATTACAAATCCTAACTGCAAAAGCAAATTAACCTTCAGTCTCCATTAAATGTTAATTTATGTCAATAAAAGCTGCCCCCCAAATAACAAACAAAAGGCTGTTCCCGTGTAAACAGAGCTGTCTGTTCCTTGGGGGTCTTCATTTCAAAGCAAAACTAAATGTGGACACCTCTGTGCTCTGGACTGCTGTGCAAGCTGGTCTACACTGAGTTACGCTATTGTTTTATGGACCGTAAAACAGCTGAACAGATGGAATAGGCAAGGTTGATTAATCTCATCAGCATCTTCACAGTGTGGCGTGTCTAATCAATGAATGTTTTTTACCTTTTGTTATTCATGTCCCGTAACCACATTTTTGCTTAATTTTAATTAATTCCACAGAAAGTACTCTGTTTGCCTTTTTCTTCATTTCTGTAGGCATTCTCGTATCTGATGAGAGGGGGAAAGCTTCGGCACTTGCCAATGCAGCGCACGAGCATATGCGCACACACTGTGCAGACAAAGAACTTGACACTCATGCCACATGCAAATACAAACTGATGGACAAACACATACCTCTAATAACCCACTGAGATACTTGGAGCAAAGGGAGCTGGGCTCCAGGTCAGGGCAGTGGGAGCTCCAGCCAGGCTGGGCAGTCACGCTGATCATGCCCTGCAGTGTCCTCTCCAGGCTGGGAAGGCCATAAAAACGCGGTGCATCAGACACCCGCAGGCTCTGAAGCAAACGGACGGCCAGCTGGCTCTTGAAGGGGCCGGCTAATGCCAAACATAGCCTGGACAGACAGGAAAGGAGAGAACGAGAAAGACAGAAGCGAGCAAATCAGACAGAAAAAGGCAAAAAAGGCAGAAAAAGAGCGATAAAGACTGAATTATTTATACCTAGCACTACAAAAAGGTATTTTGTGTAAAATATGGCTGAATGTTTTGGTAAGGCAAAAAATGCCTCAGCTGTAGTGGAGAAAAAGTATTTGATATGTTAGAAGCAGATAAATCTCAATGATACGCATCACGTTATAATGTAAAAAGGAAAAAAAACATCTAACCTGTCCAATGTAATTACAAAGTTGTGTTTTACTTAAAAGTTCAAATTATTTAATCTAAAAAAAAAAAAAAGAACCACTGGCTGTCATATGTGACTTCACCAAAGGAAGCCACAAGTGTGTCTGTGAAAACCTACCTGTCAGTGGTGTGTGATAGGCAGCGGAGTAAGGTTTTAAAGAAGTGGGTGAGCTCTCTCTGCAGTCTTTGGCTCACATGGTTCTTCACTTCTTGATGCTCCCCTGTGCTCTGAGTTGAGGTCTGGTTCTCCACACCAAGCAGCAAATTCAGCAGAGACACAGCATCCTGGAAGATACGGATACTGTTGAATTGTACGTAATTATTTTAAATTCACCCCCATAATTTGTGCATTCCTAGCTAGTAGTGTTGAGTGTATTTACTTTAGTTATAGAGGTTTTAAACTGAAGGGAGAAAAGAAAAACTGACTTATGGAGTATTATGGAGAGAAGGGCGAGAAGTGTATGCAAGCAACCACCTCCTTCTCTCCCTAAAAAACCTGCCTCTGCAATGCCAAACAGCAGAATTTCATACTGAGCAGTGCACACAGAGTGGGTAGTTAATCCAAGTCTATGAAGTGACAGATGTTCCTGAAACAGCTCAGTAATTACAGAAAAAGTCAGAGCAGCACTGCTCACCCCTGCCAGGCATTCAGTGTGAGTCTTCGTTAGCTGCCAGGGGAGGAATTATTGTTTACACACACATTAATGAGAAAGCCAAGGTGAAACTGATTAAATCCTAAAAGCAGCACTGAAAAAGTGAGATGATTTTTCTGTTAAGGTATAAAAAAAAAAAAAAAAAAAAACTATGAATGTGACTTTGTTTTAAGGAAATAAGGAAATAATCTCTGCCACAGGCCTGAGGTAGAAAGCTACGAAACCATTTTTAGTTATGAAAAAGTAATATGGTTGTGCGACGGTGTGTGTGTTTGTGTGTGAGTGATTTATCCATGCTTTGATTGCCTATTTATAGCTTTCTGCTTCTAACCAGATTACCAGCTAATGGAAACACATACACACATATTTTAATGGTACTAACAAGGTGAGCTATGGTGTGACACATAAATAAGATGAGTAAGGTATGTATGGATAAGATGGCCACTAGTTTAATGGGAAACTAGAGTGCTCAATGAATCCATAACTAAAATAATGTGTACACGCTGTGCCAAAAAACTAGGAACTAACTAAAGTAAAATGGCTGGACATTAGTAAGATAAGATAAGATACCTTTATTAGTCCCACAAGGGGAAATTTCATGTTAAGGCTGCCGACATACTGCACGCAATGGCGGTGCCATCTTACCCTCCGACCATACATACATTACACAAAAACATCACATGGGGAAGACAGGTCAGAGAGGTATAACAATGGCAAATGCACCACATGAGGAAAGATAAGGAGAAAAAAAAAACTCCCCCCAGACTGAGCTCCACTCTTAATACACCAGAGAAACACACAACAAGCTCAGGGATGGGTAAAGGATGAGAGACAGCCAATGTAGACAGTACATCCGGGCCTGCAGCCTATGCGCTGGTCTCCTTGATCCACCGTCAGCATCGGAAGGGAATAAGTGTCGAAGGCGTTTGGAGGAGGAGGGGGGGGGGGGGGGGGGGGGGGAGTGTACATCAGCATGTGCATATATGTCTGTATGTGTACGTGTGTGCGTGTCCAGAGTTCAGCTGAGACAGTGTCCTTCGCCCTGCCAGGCTAAGTAAACAGTAATCACTACAAACTCTGTAGCTGTCTGTGTTTGAACCATGCTAAACAGCATAGCTCCTGTTAAATGAAATGAAACTATAATGATTTTTTTTTTAAAGTGAGGTTTTTCTTTCACACATGTCATGATGTGTACCTGGTTGAGAAGTAGCTCCAGTATCCAGCGCAGGTCCTCGTCCTCTGAGTCGGCCGCAAATTCAGTGTGAATCTGCGTGAAGTAGGCATTCAAAAATGCAATGATGCCCACCAGCAACCTTTCATCCTCAACACAGGCTGGGCGCACCTGGAGAAACCTGCAGGGAGGAAGAGGAGGAGAAAGAGACAACATTAGAAGAAAAACCATGGTTGAGAAGGATAATAACATTGATTGAATAACACTGATCAGATCAGAGAAATAACTGACATATGTGAGTTTGTGTTTATGGAGACTTATTCCAAAATGTCTTCATTGTTACTGAAGTATTACATTTCATTCATCACTTTTTAGTACCTTGTTGCGTCCTCCTTTTGTCTTCAGACCTACTTTAATTCTCCTTCTTCGTGGCACAAATTTATCAAGGTGCTGGAACCATTCCTCAGAGATTTCGGTCCATACTGACATGCTACCATTACACAGCTACTGCAGATTTGTTGGCCTCACCAGCAATGACCCTCAGGTAGGCTGTGGTGTTTAAATTATGCTCAGCTGGTACTAAGTGATCCATAGTGTGCCAAGAAAAAAAGATATGCTTTACACTATTACACCACCAGCAACCTGAACACTTCAGCCATATCTCTGTGACTAAATGCACTGGATTACCATCATGTGATTGGCTGATTAGATATTTGCGTTCATAAGCAGATGAACACGTGTACCTAATAAAGTGGCAGATGAGTGTCTATGTCTCACTCAGTTTTGCTAAATACCCATTTCCAAAAAAACTGAGAACCTGTGTAAATATAAATAAACACAATGCTTCCAGCTTATTCAGATCCTAAATTAAGGGAGAATAGTTCAAAAAACATTTATACAATGTTGAAAAAATACATGTTTATTTTGAATTGGATGTCACCCACTCATTCGGCTAAGCTTATATCTGTGTTGCATCACCATTTCTTTCAACAACACTCTGTAGGTGTTTAGGAATTGAGGACACCAGTTGCTGTAGTTCTGAGAGCACAATGTTTTTCCATTTTTGCATTCTTAGGATTTGAGCAGACCAACATTTCAGGGCTTTCTTTGTCATATTTTCGGTTTCATAATGTGCCAAATGTGTTGAATGGATGACAAGTCTGAGCTGCAGGCAAGTCAAATTAGCACTCTTACTACAGAGTCATGCTGTTATAATGCATTCACAAATGTCACTTGGCATTGTTTTGCTGAAATAAGCAAGTTGAAAAAGACATTGTCTGAATGGAAGCGTACGCTGCTCGCAGACCTGAATATATTGTTCAGGTCTGTGCTCAGTTTTTGCCTGTGCTACAACATAAAGTGCATTTTTAAAAGTATAAACATTTCACATCTCATTTTCCATATTTGACATATTGCCTATACCGAATTTTAATCCTTGAATTCTATCTTTATTTACATTTTACACACAGGATTACATTTACTGGTTTTGGTAACAGTGTGAGAAAAGTTCATAAATCCTTGATTATAATTATCTAGTGTACCTGGTCACTGCAGCCTGCCAGCTGAGGGAGTGAAGGGTCTCCCTGCATCTGTAGGTGGGAATGTGTGGGAATGCCAGCCTGTCAATCAACAGGTAGATGCTGAGCCTGGAGAGAGCAGAGGCCACAGAACTGTGCCCTGATGCGGTGACGATGGCCTGGATACAATCCTGCAGCGCAGTGGGAAGGTGCACTGCCTTCAGCCACAAAACTTGTGTTTCTGACAGCTTTAAGTCGGGATGGAATCTAAGGGGAATACAATGTTAATGGTTTAAAAATGTATATATTCCAAATTAAAGCGCATGACTACTGATGAGCTGGCAAGTTTATTGCTTAAGCAGCAGCCTCAGAATCACTAATGACTGCATTAACAGTCATATTTGATCACCAGTCTAGTGGGATGAGACATTTATGATTCATCAGAAGTTTTGAGAATTTCTTACAACTGATTAAAGCAGAGGTAGCCATGTTTTTTTCGAGTGTGGTAACAAAAAAACAACAATATCTGAAGCTGATCGCTTTGATACATAGCTATACTTCACATAAACACTAAGTACAAAGAAGACACCCGTCTATTTTATTGACTAATCAATCTTAAACAAGTGCTGTTTTCCCCAGTCACAGCATTGTGTGAAATTCAGTTTAAGATGGACTAATCCATCCATGGTGTGCTTCAAACATCTGTGCTGTAATCAAGCTGGCTGAATTTGGGAGAGACACTCTCATTTGTTTGAATTAGGTCACATTAGAAGTAAATGAAGACAGATGAAACACAAGATGGCAAGGCTGAATCTAAAACTTCACCGCAATGCTCTACAACAGGGAATGTTTTAAAAGAGTGATATCTATAACTCAAAGCCTTTTCTCAAAAAAGAAAAAAAAAATCCTGTCACAGAATTATTGCTCAGGTAAGTTTCTTTGGCAGTCTACTAGACTACTTTGCTTGACACAGAAACATTCATCTACCATGGTGTCCAATCTCTAATTTAATCCTAATTTTTAAACACAAAAAAAGAACACACATGAAACGCATTAGTACAATGGCCACACCTAACATTTGCACATATACAGTTGGAAATATGAAGGAGCTTACTCGCTGACATCTCTAGCAATGCCACAAAGCTCCTGAAGGAGGTTATCTATCCCAGAATGCCACGCAGTGTTCCAGGCCACCTGTAGGGCTTGGCGGGCAGGGTTAAGAGTTTGGAGGTCAGACGAAGGCACCAGTACGCAGCGGTACGGACTAACAGCATGATGAGTTGCTGCCTGAAATGGAACGTTGTACCTTGAAGAAAGATTAAAAACAAAACTGTGAATATTGTCTGTCAAGTGTTTTAATGACAGGGAAGTAAAAAAAGTGGCAACGAAGCACAAGGCAATATTTAACACTGCTGCTGACCTCCAGAAGTTTATGAAGGTCTTACCTGCGTGTTACTGCCAATGGCAGGGAGAATGGTGTGACGCTCACTTCTGTGGTGGACGTGTCAGACCTGATGACAGAAAAAGAGCACTGCAGTATTAAAAGGATGAACATTAACGCATGCACAAATGGAAATTTAAAGAGAGGAAAATTATGCTCACCATAAGTCAGTGCTGGCGATCTCATCAAATAGCAGTAAACTCATCAGAACAGCAATCTCACTTCCATCGCTTTTGTTCTCCTTCAATATGAACGATGCTATAATGAAGACCAAAATAGGCAATTTACATAACAATGACATCCAGAACTTTATCACTTGAGTCCATAAGAAGATTACAGAAGTAATAGTGAAGTAGTAGTTTATATTGCAAGAATTTATTTGCAAAAATAAACTTGCAAACACTTTTCTTATTAAATGTAAGACTCCACTGAATTTAAAATGTGGTTATGTTTAAAACACTGCATATCTTTTGCATGAATAAATTTCAATAAAGCTCTATTTTCTGTCTAGACCTGACTAAAACCATTACGCAAATATACATAAAATCACTTGAATTAAATGTCTTTTAATTTATAAACCAAGTTACATTTTAGCTCAAATTTATGCAACAAATATTAGAGCTGCTGTATATATTACCAACTACTATTAAGACTAAGCTGTTAAAAGTGCACTGCTGCCGAGCCGAGCTCTGTGGCAACAAGTTGCATCATACTAATATGCTACTTACTACAGTGTGACAGCATGGTTAAAAGCTATGCATCAGTGGATGACTTGAGAATATGGCCCCGAGCTACTCGACACAATGTGTGTAGCTGTTATTTAACGAGTTGTCTTGTGAATGTACCCCTGAGCAGTGTGAGGAGCAGGAGCTGCCGCTGTGCCAGGCTGTGCCTCAGAGATGGATCAGCGTACACCAGCTTTCTCAGGATACATACACAAGGCTCCAGTAGACAATCAAACCTCTGGGGAAAACAGCAACATACTCACTCGGTGTTTAATTGCAAGGAAAACACAAACAAAGCCACACGCTGCCAGTCGGCCTCGCCTTGTTCTGCCTCTCACAAATGCACAGGATTTCTTTAGTGTCAGCTCGCATAAGCTATACCTAAATTCTGTGACTGTGAAGGTTGCAGGCAAGGGAGGTTGGGAACAAATACAAGTCATTCTCTGTAGCCCTGTTACTCCACATCCATGTAGCGAGACATGTTGGACGATTACCCTCGGCAGTTTCTGATTAAAAGCCTGGGAATGGTCAGCAGACTGCATCAACTACAGGCCAGAAATCACTGCTGACCAGGGCCTGTCTGACAATATTTATACACGCCATTTCATCCTTCTATCATTCACGGCTCAGTGGTTTTCCTGCATCCACACATGAACTCACGTGAACACATAAACATGGACATATACATAAACGAGACAACATGTGACTTTATATATTTGGGTTATTGAGTTTCAATAGTAACTGTTTCAGTAAGCATCTACAGTCTGTTTCTTCTATTTACCTTGTTGCCATTTACACACTCCATAATTACAGAAAGGACTTTATCTGTTATTCCAAGGTTCTTTAGTACTGGGTGCATTGCTGTGTCTAAAGGGAAAGAAAGAAAACCGTTCAATATATGTCAAAACACACACACACAGTAAAGTATTGGGAAACAACAAACACTGGTGCCCTTACTACAAATTGTAGTTTTAACACAGCGTTTTGCGTATCACAGACTTTTATAATTGATTTATATTTTAGTGAATGCAGTTTTTGCAAAGCTTTTTCTGGGAGTAATAAGACATTCAAATCATCAATTATCCAGATGTAAATTAACATCTCTAAATCCTTGTATTATCACATTCTAAAACTGGCCTGGATGTGCCACCAAAGTCAGTGTTTCCCAATAAAAAAATCATTTCAATAAAAATAAAAAGCATTTTTTTCTGAAGCGAAGCATTCTCACAGTGGAATAGCAGTGTATCTGAAAACCACCAGGGTTTTATTCATTACAAACCTAAGGAACAAGTTCTGTCATTTTGCAGGGAAGTTCCAACTTTTGAGAGCTGACAATAAGGAACTAAATCTGTCTAACTTTTGCAAAACATTATTTGCTGTTTGATAAGCTGAGGATTCATCTTTTCTATGAGCATTCGTTTCATTCCAGCTCAGTGTGACAGTTTCTGATGCTGTTTCGCTGCTCTCATCTGCTCTCAGTGGCACCATGCATGTGTCTTCCAAACTCCAATACATGTGTTTGTGTAACAGACACACACGGAGCAGAGGAGCTGATGACAATTTACCAAGTTACTGTAAGTAAAACTTGCAAAGAATAACATTTTATTCTGTGCAAATGGTCAGCTGACGATGACAGTTTTTTGAGATAATGTGGATTGCTGAATATAGCCCATGCTTTTTCCCCCTCTCTCGCTTGAAAGAGCTGAATGTAGACAGTACATTTCCTTCTGTATAATAATATACAGAAGGAAACGAATAACAATCTATTAGTTATTAATCTTTGGCTCTCTTCCACAGTGTGTCTCTTCCCTCACCCTCATCCGGTCGCAGATGGCCGATCCTCCCTGAGTCTGGTTCTAACTGAGGTTTCTTACTCTTAAAAGGGAGTTTTTCCTTCCCACTGTCACCAAGTGCTTGCTCTTGGGTCATCTAATTGTTTGGGTTTTCTCGATATCATTGAATTCTCTTCACCTTATAATATAATGCACCATGAGGTGACCGTTGTGATTCAGAGCTACATAAATAAAAAATTAAATTTTGCATTGAACTGTATAGCCAGAAAACTTGTTGTTGGGGCTCACAGATGTAGATTGGAGCAGGCATCCAAATGGTGAAGCAGCAATATTAGCACAATTCACATGTCAAATAAGACAAATCGGTGCATTAAATGTGTGAGTTATACATATGTGCAAAGTATATGTAGAGGGTGGAGCATAGCCTACACGAGTGATTGATGTCACTTGGCGTTCTTCTGTTGCTCTGCAATTTAGCTGCCAAAACACAAGTCAGCAGTGGAGTTTTCCTCCAGATGATTAAAAAAAGATGGCATAAGAAGTAGCTTGAGTAGTAACTTAGGATTAAATGGCAGTAATGAACGGGCCAATCAAAGTCATCGTAACTACATGTTGACACAACTCACATTCCTATAGTAGTGCACGTTAGATCATAGTTTAAGTTATGGCGTTGAGTTTTAAAAAGGTCTGCGATTAAGACATACCCATGATGCAGATTCAATGCAAGAGCACAAATCTTAAGCTACTTAAGACATGAAGGGATTACTATAATTGAAAAAAAAGAAGCTTCTAAATATGTAATTTTGAGGAAAAAGACAATGACAGAAGGATCTTAAAATATACTTTTACATATGTAGTCTAATCTAATATTAAGCAACTTGCAAAGGAAGGCTGATAAGTTGCTTTTACAAGCTTTAACCTGCCAGAACAAATATTTAACTTGGAAAAATATTAAAATCAGACAAAAGATGAGTTTATAATACTACTATAAATATAGCTTTTACAGATATCTCACCTTGTAGCACCACAGAAAGCTGTTCTGCAGCTGACCTTTTCAAGGTGATATCAACCATGTCTGAGTAGAGGATACTAAACAGCTTCTCAACAGATTCCACCTAAGACATAAAATAAACACATAGGTAAGCACTTACTTTTATTAGTGCACACATCAGTTTTGTGCTATGTATGCAGGATTATACCTTTAAAACAGACTTCTTGCTGGTATCAAGTGTGATGTCTAAAGGGTTTTTAAGGCAGAAGAGGTTGGGGAGCGAGGCAATCATTTGTTGATCCAGTTTTGGCCGGGCTGTATTTGAATCGTCGCTTCCAGTGAGGTGGGGCAGGAATTGCTGCACTGCTGCTATTCTCACACTGTTAATAATGAATAATGAAAGAATATAAGCAGGTGTGGTTAAGGACTTATAATTGCTGCAAAACAACCTAATTCATGCGGCGAAGCAAAAAAAACAAAACAAAAAAACATTTACAGTTTGATTTTTCAAACAACAACTCAAGAAATAGCTGGCAGTGAAGGCGGCAGCTCTATTACTTGCTGCCAGAATTTACCAGGGCTTCTCTGGTGTTGATTTCCATTTCTATCAATATTCATAGATTGGGACCGGATGAGAAAGTGTTTTACACAAGCCTCGAAGAGCATTTGGTTGACATGACAAGCACCTGACAGCAACACAGAGGCCTAATATACCCACCACAAGTTGGAGAGTACATTTTCAGGCTCTTGAGTGTTTGTCTGGCTAACAAATAATCCCGAGAACCGACGTCAAAATCATCAAACAACTCCACGAAAGGAAAACGGAAAAAAGAAAAGAAACATGCCAGACATCCAAGTATACTCATCACAGGCACAAACACACACATTTCTGATATGCACACAATTCCGGGCAGGCACAAAATGCTCAAACGAGCACAGAGAGAAACAACAAGAAAGAGCAACAAAGGAAAGACCCAGAGAAGAGACTCACGCGGGCTGCTTAGTGAAAAGGAGTCGCAGTGCCGCCTTTAGTTTGGCTGTACTTGGGAACACACTGTCTCTTGCCATGTCCGACATGTCACTTATCAGCAGGACGCAGTTTCCCAGTGACTCCTCGGTGCTGGCGTAACCCTGCCGCACACAGACACACAAACACACACAATTCTCAAGACTGCCTTGGCAGACAATAAAGCAAACAATGGGGAATTCCAGCAAAGCGGTGCAAAAGTAAATAAAATATGCATCACTTTGATTACGGGTGGTTTCGTTTTGTCTCTTGTTGACATGGTGGGCCCATCTCTGAATGGCCTTCTTGAATTAAATCACACTTGACAGCCTAGTCAAAGCCTCATGTTTATTCATGAAGAATTTCCTGGCTTTCTGTTCCCTGGAACTGAACAATTAATAAAAAGTTTTTGTTTCTCTTCCCCCTCCACTCAAAAAGGAAACAATATAACAGAATATGTAAATGAGAAAATAACCAAATTTTTCTCACTGGCAGCTCAATGCACAGTCTTTGTGGTCCAAGAGTGCTAATATTGCACTTTTGATCATAGCTGTTCTCATTGTAGGCAACATACACCCATTCTTCCCTTCCATAAATATTGTTTAATAAGCTCCAATGAGATGTGCGCTTTATGAGCTCTGCAGTGCAAATACTACTGAGCCTCTGAAGAGATTACAACACCTGTAATATGGGCATGACCGGGTAAAGTGCCTCATTGAATCTGTCCCAGGCTGATGCTGTCATCATCAATCGTCCCTTGAGCAGGAATAGCAGGATATCCTTGGCAAGAGCATTCACCTATAGATCACAGGTAAAGTGCTGAGTTCACAAAGGCATTGCTGATAAAACATCTACTAACAAGTACTCCATGTGACAACTTTGAAATGTCTGAATAATTACACAGGTTTAGCATGTAATGTCCAAACCCCCTCCACAAACCCCTCTGCTTTTAATCTCATGATTACCTGTGAGTGACTGTACTCCATTATCAGAATGAGCTCTCTCAAAGGTCTAAAACTTGAAAGGTATAAGTAGTACATTTACCTTTTGTGCCGAATCTTGGAGTCCAAAGGTGCTTATTTCATAGAGCACCCTGTGGTGGAGAAGGAAGCTAACTCCAGCACATGCCCCTGGTTCCTGACGTGTCGCATTCTGGATGCCAAGGCAGTCCTAGGGGTATATGTAATCACACCAGAGCACATCATAAATTCTCACTATTCTCACTTGTGCTCGCATATAAGAGTTTCAATTCACTTTAAATGTAGAAACTCACTCTAGTCAGTTATTGGCAAAATGAAAAGAAAGACTGATTTCAAATGTCAAGTGGGTTTTTTATAGTGGCCTGTCAAAGAGCTGTGACTCATCCATCTTCATCCCACTTATTTACATATGGGTGCCCCACTAAACAGGCTCACATTAAGGCTATATCACACTCATATATTTTAACCATGACCCTCCGCACTCATCCAAACAATGACTGTCTATATAAGATGGCTTGCTCTAACCTTGACCAGGTTTAAAGTGCATTCATATGTTTCTGTCTTGACGGGCAGTAAAGGATGGGCCAGCAGCTTGAGGAGGAGTTTCTGGCTCTCCGTTTGGAGGAGGGGACTGGGCTGTTCAAACTTCCACCTATAAGAACATAATCAAATGGATTTTAACTAACTTCGTTAGCAAAAAAAAAAAGTCATTACTATGACTGACTTCAGATCTGATGTCTTACAGATAAGAGCAAATGTGAACACATTCTTTGATGATAGGCAAGTGCTGGTGAAATGGAAGGCCATCTATGGCTTGGTCTGCCAGCTCCACTAACTCCAGCCAATTCTTCTCCCCCTTGAGAAAAAAAAATACAATGTTTAATTAACAGTCAAGTAGTGATGAGATACAGTCTGAAAAGACTTCACTATAGTCATATATAATCATATACTTTGTTCAGGGATAACATTATGACCACCTGCCTAACACTGTATTGGTCCCCATTTTGCTGCTAAAACGGCTCTGACCCATTGAGGCATGGACTCCGCTAGACCTCTGAAGGTGTGTTGTGGAATCTGGCACCAGGTCTGATCCACTTCCATGGATCAGATGTCTTTGTCTAGCACATCCCACAGAGGTTTGATTGGCATCTGCACAATTTTTAGGTCAAGTCAACACCTCGAATGTGTTGTTGTGTTTCTAAAACTATTCCCGAACCGTTTTTGTTTTGTAACAGGGCGCACCATCCTGCAGAAAGAGGCCTATGGGAATATGGGGTAACACCATTTTCACGAAAGGCTATACGTTGTCTGGACCTGAGGTAGGTGGTGCATTTAGAAGTAACTTCCACATGGTTGCCAGGACACGAGGTTTTCGTAGCAGTATACTGCCCAAACCATGACACTGCCTCCATCGGCTTGCCTTCTTCTCATAGTGTATTCTGGTGCCAGGTGTTCCCCAGGCACATCCTAAGATGCACCCGGCCAGCCATGTGACGGGAAAGAAAATGTGATTCATCAAACCAGCCAATCTTCTTGAATTGCTCCAGCCTTTGCTCCCCACGTGCATCAATGAGCCGTGGCCACCCATGACCTTGTCCCTGGTTCAGCACTATTCTTCGTTGGACGACTTTTGATAGACACTGACCACTGCAGACAGACATATATAGCTACAGTTTTGGAGATGCTCTGACGTGTTGCCTAGCCATCACAATTTGATCCTTACACTCAAATCCCTACGCTTGCCCATTTTTCCTGCTTCTAATACATCACCTTTGAGATAATCACGTTTACTCACGTCACCTGTCAGTTGTCATATTGTTATGCCTGATCAGTGTGTAGTGTATCCATATATATATACGTATAAAGGATGCCTAGTATTTGTATTTGATGTGGTGATTATACCTCCGCTTGTGCTTCCCTGAGAAAGATGCAAGTGGATTCCATCCAGAGGGCAGCTCGGGTCACCCTCCTGTAGATTTCATGGCTGTCCGAGTTCACCTGCTCCAAGTAGGCCACTGCTGTCTCTTGCATGCTGGGTAACAAACTTCCCAATGATGTGTCCAAGCATAAGTGGAAAAGAGCTGTTGCAGTGTTTTCTGGGAGATTGTCACTAGCCTGTGTGATGTTCATAGAATGATTAACTTTCAAATGGAAAACAGTAACTGAATCAAAGTGATTCTGTCACACAAGCACACACACCTTCTCGGGTGGGAGGATGGTCTGTAGGAGTTTAATGGTAAATATGGCAGCGCCTATGTAGGCTATTCTATGGTGAACCTGAGAATTGTTGGGAATATCCACTGAACAGCTGTGGTGATAGCTCAGTATATCCCCCAGTAGCTCCATGCAGGTTTGCAGCTTCTCTTTCTAAAATAAACACAAGCAAAAATGTAGACAAACACACACACTGCCACACAAACGCACCAATACGTGCACATGTACTCGCACTGTGTGAATGTTCACACACACTCAAGACACAGCTTCTGGCTGCGAGCCAAGAGAAAAATTGTTCGTTCCAGGGGTTAGGAATTGAATGTAATCAGATTTCAGGGTTATTTTGGGACGAGATACAGATCCACCCTATCTCTGTATGAATAAATTGGAACAATCTATTCTCAGCCACTTTGTTCTGGGTGTAAAAATTGTTCAATGGAAGATGAACACCAGCAGGGGGCAGTACATGCCCTCTGCATTGCTGAGGCGGGCATGAACAGTTTGGTCCATTCCCACAGGAAAAACCTAGAGGTTTGGCACACAAAAGCTGCTCTCCACATAAAGATGACAAAATAGTTCTCAGGCTGCAAGGCTCTGGGCATGTATTAAACAGCAGAGGGCCACAGGGGCCTGGACTTGACAAGTGTGTAAATCCCCCTGCAGAGGAACATACCCTTTAAAACAGCCATGCAAGATAACAAATGATTCTGCATGGTAAAAAAAAATACACCTGTTTAACACAATCTATTGTGCGGACTTTATGCATGTAATAAATGAAGACATTTACTAGCCCTGCAATTCTGTGCTGGGATAAACCCAAGGGTACAGATGGGAAGTTTGCATGTATGCAAGAAGTTCTTTATAACCAGCAGAAAGCCTCTGTAACCTTTATATAACACATAACGCTCAATCACGTGCCCGCAGTTCTCCTTGACAGTCGAGTACCGTATGCCTGTGTGTCTGTGGCAAATTGTCTGGTGGCCAAGTCAGTTCCCCTTTTCACTGAAGTGTCTATTCATCTACATAAGAGGCTGTCATGAGTTGTGTTGACTTGCCAGCTCCATCCCCGCCAGGCTGCGATCGTCCCAGACCAGCTCACAAACGCTGTCCCCAAGCAGGAGGACAGCGTCACACAGCAGCTCCAGAACGCGATGGAAAGCATGCAAACCTTCTGAGAAACAGCAGAGTGAGAGAGAAAACAAAGCAAGAGCGGAAGAAATGTTTTGACGTGATCAAATAACAATGGAGAGAATCCAGTCAATGTAGAGAAACAGGTGAGGGAATCTTAAGTTCAAAAAATTAAAACAAACAAACAATTGAGACTGAGATTATTGATTAATGGCTTAAAAAATAGTTTTACCACTCATATTTGACCAAATAAGATCATTTGAAAAAGACAAGCATACTGACACTTACCTGTCTTAAGCAGTGGTATGGCACACTCCATAGAGGCAACAGTAAACTGAGCCAAAGTGAGCTGCCGTAACTGCAACTCCAACACATCTTCTACACCCAGATCAGGAAGCTCCACATGGGCCACATCTGCAGGTGAATGGGCCATCTGTCTGGGGGCCTGGACTGCTCCTCCACTTCTGTGTGAGCTGCCACTGGATGAATTGCACACAGACGAAAAGACAACTGTAAATTTGTGATCTGTTCTTGGACCATTCAAATGCAAGGAGTGACGTATCCGCTGTATAGGGATGGAACATAAAAATGAATATGCCATCACATGAATCAAACCTGATTTTTAAACACTACAGACCGGCCGCTAGAGGGCTCCTAGTGTTTTCATATTTAGAAGAACATCCTTCACAGTCTTTCTTTTCTTTCACACTGCTTTATCGTCTTGTGTGGGCTGCTGGCGTCACTAGTGATTTTGTCATTATCAAAGCCGCAGAAAACCCTACTGTGCACAAATTCTCAAAGAAATGTAAGACTCACTTCTTAAGCCTAATGAAAAGAATCGAAAATGTTGAATGACGTCAAGAATATCATTTCTACAAGCAAAGTAGAATGACTAACGTAATACCACGCACGCCTCAGAAGTGTGACAAAAAGCTAAAGGGAGTCTCTACTCTAGGAGCCAATATGATTACTAACATCTATGCAAACAATACCTTAAACAAGAAAAGATACACAAAAAGAGACACATTTTTATTGTTTTTTTTTTAAGTATATATTTCAAACATACAGTCATGTCGATTTCATACGCGTACCTATTAGAAGCTGCGTCTCCATCTTGACCATCTCCTCTGGCTCTCTGGCTTGTGCGTCCCACTAAAGAAGGCCGGGGAGAGCACTCGGACCCAGGAGAGGAGGCCCCCGAACGCTGGGTCCCCAGAACCTCCTGGGTGTAGGAGAAGGACGAGTTCTGAGAAACTGGATCTACGCACCCACAAATAAATAAAACAAATAAATTAAATGCTTTGATATTTGTTAGACATTGATTTGTGAATATAAAAATTAGGAATTCACGTTGTGGAAGCAATATGTTCTAGATCAGTTTTAGACTTGAGTTACAAGAAAAATACAGCTGATTAACAGAGGTGATAGATACCAGGTAGTGATTTACTTATATAAGCATGCAAAAATAGCTGAAAAATCACCACATAGATGACAGTGGAAGATACTGATATCATTATTTAAAAACAAGTAAAAAGGGCACGCTACCTTGTTTCGCAGAGTAGAAGCTTGGGTCTTGATGAAAGCGCAGCCGCCTTCTTAATCCCACACAAAGCTGCCGGAGACAGGAAAGAGCCGACAAGTAGATGTAGCCTGACTCCTCTTTACCTGGACCCAGCCTCAATAGGGACAGAAGGCTCTGCAAATGGAACGGGACATTAACGGCATAACAGATTACATTACTGCTAAGGTGTTCATCCACTGAACACCTTGTAATATCCAATAAAGGTTTATTGCAAATGTGTAAAAACTGCATATTAGTCAATTTACAAAGCTACGCCGAGACAAACACACTGTATACCAGACTTAAAGTCAAGACTGACAGAAAAGCCGTAATAAAGTTCACTGGATAAAAAGGGCAAATGGAATTGAATTATTGAAGCAGCAATTTGTTCAGAGTTCAGATTCCCTGCCCTCTGAAGCTAATGATGTCATGTATCTAAATTCAAGCCTTTTAATTTTGCTTAATGGCTGCAGTAGCTCGAAAGAGGACCAAGTAAAGCCACAAGAAGTACTTTTCTGTAATCGTTTCTTTTTTGGTGATGACACTGCTGGGTGACAGTATGTTAATGCTACCGTGAGACCGATGTAATTTAATGCACCACTTTATTAGCAAAATAGTAATGTTCACTGTGGCTCATCAGGGCAAAATGATGTCTCCCCCAAAACTCTTTTTATGCCAGTGAAACAAAAGAGCTCACAGAACTGATGTGCTTTGTTACCAAGATGACAGTGGGGAGATACATCACACGGTGTTGCTCGCTTTAAAAGAAATGGAGACGGAGTATGTATAGCTGTACAAAGTGGAAACTCATTGCAGACTTGAGTATTACGACCCCATGGATCAGCTGCCAGCAGAAGCCAGCAAGGGCCATCGAGGGCGACAACTGTTCAAAGGCTGTGCCTGACAGCGTCCTGTTATACAGAAACTCTGCTGCTCAAGGAGGCCTTTGAGGGAAGAAGCAAAATGTTCTACCAAGGACTTTCACACCTTGCAAGAGGTACATCATGACAAAACTACATCCTAGCAGCAATCTAGTACCTGCTCAACCAAAGTAAGCCTTCGGGAGCCTCACAGCCTCCTACAAGATCAGGGACGCAGAATTATAAATGGATGCTTTGTTCAAGGACACCATTTGACAGGTTATTATTTTGACAGTGGTTGGAGTGACCATCCTATAAATCCGCTATGAGCTGGTCACGCTAGCCACTCAAAACAGCGCACTGCATCTAATCGATGTGAATACCATTTGGCTAGAAAATAAAACCAGACTCTGATTTTTTGATTGGCATCTTCAACTTCATTTCTTAGGAAACCGACAGTGAATAAAGCATTTTCAAACCAAGCGAGAGCAGCGTTTGTATTCAGTACAGAGATCGTTTCTGAACATAAGCACTACACATGATGGTTGCTAAAAATCATAGAGTCTATAAAATAAAAACAGTGAGAGCTCTTCTAATGCCCTGATAATTAAATAATGGAAATTGCAATCACTACAGCATTGTCTCTTTCTGGTCGAGTGTGAACATTCTCTTTGTTAAAAAAAAATAAAAAACAAAACAAACAAACAAAAAAACTACAAACCCCCCAGCATAAATGTAGAGACAATAGACATGTGTACACAATAACAGTGAAAAAACACCCAGATTCAATACCTTTACAATGCCCGGCCTTTGCAGAAAGATCTCAGCAGGAAAGTCTTGCATAATGACATCACACAGAAGTTCACAAGTCGTTCGCACTAGGTTGGGATTGCTGCTCCCCAAGGAACTGTTTCAAAAGAACCACAACAGAGTTATTTTTAGTCTCACACGCTTGTGGAGTTGATTAATACAAAGAATTTCAGCAGTAAAGAACAACACAAATACTATGCAATGTATAGAACTGGCATCAAATAAAAACAGGTTTGAATTCAGAAATGGTTGAAAAACAAAGCTAATTATAATACAATTAAACTGGGTGAAAAGTGTAATATGCTACTACTTAAAGACATGCATTTGTCTCTTACTTCTCATTGGAAGAAAGTATGTGCCTGTCTGTGTTTGTCAAAGTCAGCCATGGAAACACAGAAAACTTCAGACATCTCACAGATTCGTGCTCTATATAACACAGAGGGATAAAGCATGAGTCCTTTAAGGAAACAAAAATATCATGCATAAAACATTAGAGAAAGATTTTTTTCAAGCAAAAGGTACCTGCTATCTTGTGAGGCGGTATATCCATATTATTTGGCATGCTCTTGTGGAAATAACCCATTTTAGGCAAATCCTCTTGAGCTGAAACAACAGAGACACGAGACTTGTAGCTGGGATAATATCTCCGTACAAGAAAGTTTAAAGCAGTTTGGTAATATAGACCATTTCAACCAAACTGCCTCTAATATCATATTGTGAAAATTTAGTATTTTATGAATGACAGATGCTAAAGTTAAACAAATAATTGGCCTAACATTGAACACCTTTTGAAGATGTACTACGTGGTCCATGTGAATAGACAACTACGCGACTGGGGAGGAGTTCTGGTAGGTGGAACAGCTGGTCCAGGGTTCCATCAATGACAGCTCGCAGGCTGGGCTCCACGTTAGGAGACAGTTGGGTGAGAAAGTCCACCGCCCCAACGTCTCGCAGCATCTGGGCTGCACTTGGATGCTCCAAGACACAATAGTGCATAATCAGAAAACTGGAAATTATATGTCTTGGTTTGATATTGTGTAAATTTTATACAGGTGACATAAGGTTTTGGAATCATGCGGTGAAAATCAGAACAAAAGTAAATCCTTCATTAATTATGCATTTTAAGCCTGGTTAGCTTTTGGAAAAAGAAAAAAATACTGAAGCTAAGGCCAAAATTACATTTAAAGTTCACGAGTGTAATTTGCCATCTGGCAGACTGCTCTTCTCTACCTACAATTCTTGATTTATTCACCTTGCGTTGCATCTATTATCAGTATACTTCTTATCTACCTTTGATAAGGTTAAAAGCAATTCAAGGGCCTCTTCCTTCATTGGCACCTCGGGGAAATTGAACCACTCCAGAAGATACACAAACAGCATCTTCTCCTGGACAATATCATGGACGGAAATCAGGGAAAGATCCAGCTTGCATAAGATGCTCTTCAATGCTCGCGCTCTTATCTCCACCAGAGAGTGACCTGAAAGTTATGAGAAATCAAAAATATTAAACAGGGGAAAAATTGGAGCAGAGTTAGCAAAGGCAGCTAAGGTTCCCTGACTCGGGGTTCCTTTACAAAGTTAAACAGTTTCATGATAATTTAAGTGCTGTTATTCCAAACAATGACAGCCACATATAAAAGTTGAGAGGGAGCTGCTATTGTTAGCGGCTAACGGGTTTTGTCATCATTAGTTAAAGTAAGCTATAGTCAGCTTCTTGCGCGGTATTTTCCTAGCTAACAGTTCAACGCACCCATTTTCCTTATAATGGAAGATAAATCCATGCTCGGTGTCAAGTTATGATAAGTTCTCCTGTGTTAAAGTTAAGTAAAAGCTTCGACCGAGGTTTGTACATCTGCTGAGCTGTTGTTCGCCAGCGTCATGTCAACAACGTCTGTTTTCAACTACCGCGCCAGCGTCACTCCACTTCCTGTGCAGGTCAGGACCGGGTGCGTTTACTTGAAGCAACGGTGTAGGAAAACTGATACACTGCAGAATTAAAGCTCTATTTTATTTTACATTAACACAAGTTACCTTGGAGGAAATATTTCAACTAACTTAAAGTAAAATATTCGTATATCACATAATCATAATATAACATAATAACATTTTCATTCATTTAAAATAAATACGCCACTAAAGGGTCAAAAGAATCCCGAGGGACCATAAATTATCAGCAGCTGCAAAAAAATAAATAAACACCTTAAAAAGTAATAAGAATAAATCGACCTGAGACAAACAGTGTGTCTTTTAACTGTATAGAAAGTAGACTTACATTCAGACAGTGACAAAAAAGTTAAAGTTTATTTATAATGAAAAGGGTAAGATTAATGTATTGAAGCAAGGGTTTGTTGAAAGTTGATATTCCCTGGCCTTTGAAGATAGTGGCATCATGTTTCTAACAAGCCCCAGTGGTCATACGTGGCAGGGATCCATCTATTTTTCTTTATAGTAGTGAAACTTGCGGTGTTATAGTTATAGTCAGAATTTTACATACATTCATCATGGCCATGAATGTCAAAATAATGTTGGTCTTTTAATGATTTCTGTGAACTGTTCTTTTTCCAGGGTGAAATTATTCCACAGCATACATATTTGATAGCTTTAAACAACAAGAATTGAGTGGACAAGTTTGAATTTATTTTGAATTTTTTCTCATTCAAACTGGGTCAGTAGTAGACATACAGGCTCAAATATATACACAATAAATACATTCACTTAAACCTTTTAATAAGTTGTAATAAGTTGTGCTAACTTCTCATTAGTGATCAAGCATGACTGAAATTTGCAGTTGCATACACAGACAGGACAAATGTCTTCTAGAGAAGTGTTTTATGCTTAGATGAGACAAAGATTGAGCCACAGTAGCAAGAGGCTTTCAAACTTACAAGCACTGTACCAAATGTCAAACTCGGTGGTGTTAGCATCATGCTCTCGGCTCTGGTACATTGCACAAAATGAATAAAATAATGAAGGACGGGCACTGTCTCTAAATTCTTCAACTTCACATCAGTTCAGCAGCTAGATGGTTGAAACCTGGATATTGTTGGGTGTTCCAACAGGACAATGATCCCAAACACACTTCAGAACTGGTTTTGGAATGGATAAAGCCGGCTAAAATTAAGCTTTTGGAGTGGACTTTCCAAAACCCCAATCTCAACCTCCTATTGAAAATTTGTGGAATATGCTTAAAAGGGTACCAGGAAATCAACTAATATAAATGAACTTTACCAATTCTACTAACAAGAGCAGTCGAATATAAAACCAGAATTAGACCAGAAGTTGGTTAAAAGCTATCAAAAGCATCTGGTCGAGGTGCAACTTGTTAAGGGACATTTAGCAAAATATCAGATGGGATGTATGTATATATTTGAGCCTGTATGTATATTTTGATCAGTGTGGATTAGAGAAAATCATAAATAAATTCAAACTAAAAGCTGAAACCTGCCATGAAATTCAAGCCTATGGTGAGTTGAGATACATTTCTAACCACAACTGTATTTTGCCCTCCCCTCTAATCTTACCAACACTGATAACAAAAGTCCTGAAACCATTTTAGTAGAGGGACCTGAGACCTGCTTAGGAGATGCATGCACTGTAAATCACAGGCGATCAACAAATGTCTGTCTCTTGTCGGCATCTTGTTTGTCATGACCCATGTGATGTGCAGTTTGGTTACAGACCACTCTCATTTGATGTTTTGAAAGTTTCCACAAACACCCTGAAGCAATTTCTCTTTCTAGCATCTGCAGTGTTTCAAGGCATCTCTCAAAAACTCTGAAAGGCTGTTGCATTGCTGACATACTGAATAAATTAAATCTTAACAGCATCTATGTTATCCTGTCATTAAACACAGATGCTCTCAAAACTCAAAGTTGATGTGATTCACCTCTTAACACGACTACAGGTGTAAATTATTTTCATATTCCAGCTGTAGAAGCTCTCACACTCGAGATGGGACGTGGATGTGATCCGCAGACAGGGTGATAATTAACAGACTTCGCAAATGATAATTTGATATCCTAATAATATAATCTCACAGCTTTTGCAAATTCCAGGAGGATTTAAACCCATAATTAATTTAGCCAGATACTATAGGGCATGTTTTACTATCATATTAATGCATTAAGAATTAAAATGGATATAAAGTCTAATCCAAGACTCTTTTTAAAAATTTCATCACATATAGATTCTTCTCAGCTTGCTTCAAATGTATATACAACATTTTATTCCATCACAGTCTTTGCCAACATCAAATACAGCTTTATTGCTCCAGAGAGCCACGTATGAAACATACAACAAGGTAAGCCAGATATTCTAATCTAAGGTGATGTTTCATAGCTGTACTATTAAATGCAAAATCCTACTTTTATACATCTATTCAATTTTGAATGCATTTGTTGTTGTTGAGAACCTTTGCATCTTGACCAGAATTGAAAACAATGCTTTGTGGGTTGGAACAGAGCTTGTCTGCACAACATGAGTCATATTGATGGGCTTGCCAGAGGGTCCATTGACCTGTGGAGGTTAAAAAATTTATTCCAGTTCTCTCAGCCTCTGATATAGTACACAGGACAGAGTTTTTATGAATGTTTCTGACATTCTACAGATGTACAATGAGAATACAAAGTGAGAATTCTGACATCCGAGCAGCTGAGGAGGTCTTCTTTTACCTGGAAGAAAAATACATTGCCCTAGGTCAGACTAGGAGTTTTCAGTAGCTGTTGAGTATTCACCAAAGAGTACATCACTTCATTGTTTGACAACCACGCTGTGTCTTGGATCACTTGTTAACACCAGCTCCAGACAGGAAAGAAAACAGAAAAACAGAATAATTGAAAACATGGGGTAAGGTGAAAACATGGTGTTATTCATTATCCCGTTTGTTTGTCATGAACTCTGTTTTTCCCTCTGATATTTACACAAAATCTCCCTATTTGGTGTTTTGTACTCCCATCTTTTAATTTATATTTAACACTCATCCTGATGACATATTTAACCCTCCTGATATTTCAACCATAAGAAATAATCATAATAGCAAAATAATAATTATAGGAAAATTAATTTCTTCTCAGAGCATTATTAGTTAAGTAATAAATGTCATCTAAAGAAGAAAAGGCAGGTTATTGTTAGTATTATTGCACAGTTGCAAATCTGTACTTTTCTTTAGTGCAAATTGGTGCTTTTATCCAGAGCACAATCCACATTAATACTTAAAAGTTTATTTACCATCCTTTCGCTCTGGTATCCCTGAAATTTCAGTCATTTTAAGTAAACATTATTTGTGCTGGATTTATATGATGAAACCTACTGGGCTTGTAAATCAATGAAATGGGCACACAATAAACACAAGCAGCCCAGTGATGTCATCTCTGTCTGTGTCTGGCCTGGGGCCTCCTCTTGGTAGTTTATGGCTAATATACCTAACGTAGGAGGTGTCCAGGAAGCACCCTGGTCAGATGCTTGTACCACCTCAGGTGCTCTTCCTCACCCTTGAGAAGGAGTAGCAGTTCTACTCAGAGCCCCTCCTGATTGGCCAAGCTCCTCACCATATCTCTACAGGTAAGCCCAGACACCCTTTGGAGGAAACTCATTTCCGTTGCTGGTATCCACCTTCTTATTCTTTCAATCACTACCACAGCTCGTGACCAGAGTGTAGACTGATTTGTAAATCGACAGCTTCACTTTCTCACTCAGCTCTCTTTTTACCACAACATACCAGTATAGTGTCTGCATCACTACTGATACAAAACCAATCTGTCTGTCCATCACTTGTGAACAAGACCCTGAGATACTTGAACTTCTCTACTTGGGTCAGCAACTCATCCCTGACCCAGAGTGGGTAAGGCCCCATTTTCCAGCTGAGAACCACAGCTTCAGAATTAGTCTGAAGCTATGGTTCTAATTCTCATCCCAGATGCTTCTCACTCAGCTGCAAGCCACCCCAGTGTGAGATGGAAGTCACTCCCTGATAAAGCCAAGAGAATCACAGTCATCTTCAAAAAAAGCAGAGATGAGATCCAGAATCCAACACCATCCATCCTCCTAGAATTTCTGTCCATAAAAGGCATGAGCAGAATCTTTGACAGAGGGCAGCCCAATCAGACAGCAGTACCCACCAGGAATGAGTCAGAAACTTTCCTGGAAATGCAAACCAAGATTTCACTACATTTGTATAGCAACCAGAAAAAAATTAGCACCAACTAAAGCTGTAAACACACACTACAGGCAGTTATAGCACACAATCTGTCTCATTCTAAGCTCAGGGCTTGCCTTTCTACCTTCCTATCTTTGTTTTGAGACCAAAGGTAATACCTTTTTCAAGCAGATTTTCCATATTGCCAGACAGTCATGTCAGCAGGTGTAGTTTCGGATTAAGGCTTGCAACGCAGCAGTATCAAGTCTCCTTTTCATGTATGCATGACCAGGGAACACCCCATCTGTTTCGAGTAATGAGCCATTTCAAAACCAGTTGTAATGTCTGTTTGGGATCACTGTCCTATTGGAACACCCGACTGTGCCCACGTTTCAACTGTCTAGCTGTTTACTTGAGATGAAGTTGTAGAATTTGGAAGTACCTGTAGCGCGTGGCGAACACTAAAGCGGTCGCGCCAGAATGTCACGCTAAAAAGAAAGATTCTTTAAAATACAAGGGGGAGCAAGCGAGTCAGATACCACGGGCACAGAGAGGAAGCAGGTCTGATCAGAAACAGTTTATTACTAGGCCAGGGAGCACAAATAAAACACCCTTAAAATGTACGTAATAAAATGTTTGCTCTCTACTAAAAACAATTCTAAAACCCGTAAAACTACCATTTTCTACATTCACTAAAACCCCCCCCTGCTATAATTAGGCCACATGTTCATTATGGGTCCATCCGCAGGCCAGGAATTCCTCCTTTAGAGCAGAGTCCACGCCAGCCCCGTCTTCGGCAGACAAGAAAGAGCCACCCATCTTCTTGTCCTTCCGCTGGCCCATCACTTCCCAGCCCGGCTTGCATTCTGCACCCAGTCCATGATGCGACCACCGCCACAGCTCCCCTTGCGTTGGTGTCCTGTAACATAACAAATAGGGGCCAGAACAATGGTCCCAGAAGAGGCCCTGGCTCATGGCCATGGTGACCCTCCCCCAATCCAACTGCACCCAGTAAACAACAGTAGAGACCCTACTCACAAATGCAGGCAGAGGTAAACCTCTGCCCTGCTGCCAATCACACGCGTTGTCTCTTACTGTTGCCGCTCCATGAGGTCAGGACTTGGTCGCCGCATTAACCTTCCAGTCTGGGGCCTCTCTCCTTCAGTGCTCAGCTAGCCTGTATTTAAAAGGTCTTTACACAGCTGATAGGCCACCTCTGGACACACCCCTGCCTCAGCAGGTGGTCCCTATCAGCTAATTTGTCCCATGTGCAGCCAGTCCACAGTGGATAAAAACCATGTCACATAAAACACTAAAAACCATGCAATAGAAACAGAATAAAACCATGCAAACAAAACAACACTCATAAATAAACACTAAAAATCAGAATAAAAACAATATACAAGATAAATACAAATTTCCGCTGTGTGACATCCCCCCATATTTTAACTGTGACAGTCCCTGTCACAGCATTCAGGTGTTCTGTCCGGGAGGGTGGCTGGCCAACATTTGAACCTGCTGGATACTGTCGGTTTGTTATTACTTTCTGTACACATACCACATCAGCAATAATCTGCTACCAATCAGTCAGTTCTTTCGAATGCATCCTAGAAAAGTTAGAGCATAGGTGAGTTATACAGTCCAATTGCCACAACCAGGTAACCTGCTTTTATTCGATTTCGTGACCACATAGCATAGCTAGCGTATGGGATTATCAGACCATTGGCTCCTCTCAGCTGGGCACTGCTGGGATCCTTCCAGGCATAACCTGGTCTTCGTGCTTCTCCTAAGCACTACTGCATAGCAGCAACCCACGATCCCACAGCCAGCAACTCTTGAAGCTCAACTCCTCTGATATCCCTTGTGGACAAACACTACTCATGAATACTCACGTGGCAATAAAAAGTCTTTTCTGTACACCCCTTGCTCACAACCCCCAGCGAGGGTAACTGATTTAAACACTTGGCTTTGCATTCTATCATCTATATCTGTACCCCGGTTGCTGAACCCTGCTCCCCAAACTTGTATCCTGTCGACAACGCCAAAATTATGTAGCCGCTAAACTGGTGGACCTAAATCTTCACCACCACCTCTTTATACATACAAGCGAAAAAGGGGAGTGGGTGGGTCAGCGCTCAGGGCACAGAAACTAAGCTGGCTTCAAACACCATTTATTTCCATAATAAAAAAAAAACACAGCCAGAGTCACAAATACAAGCTAAAATCCCCGTATACAATAAAAATAGTGTTGCAACCCGCTAAAAACCCTGCCGGCAGAAATAACTATACACTATTAAAACAAGGCTAAAACATGTTTTCCATATACTAAAATTACTCTCCCATAGTCCCATAATCCCACAGTCCAGCCACACATGGGCGAATGGTCCTTATATGAAAGAGACAGGAGAGGAACTTCTCTTCCAGTATGGTAAAACTCGTCAGCAACAGACCAGGGAGGGGGCTCCTATCGCAGACCTGTCTCCTCCTGACAGCGCGTCGCCGCACAGTCCCGCCCCACTCCACACCTGAACACGGCCTCCCTCGTCTCACCGTCAGATGCAAGCAGAGGGGCATCCCTGCCCTGTCGTGCATTGCAGCCATCGCCACCCACTGTTGCCGTTCCTGCCGTTAGGACTGGATCGCCGAACAACTCGCGGCGCCCCACAGTCAGGCAGCAGTTCGTTCCACACACGTGCGGGGTTGCACGCGTTCCTTTTTCGCCTCCTCTCCCTTCGTGCGTCATTCCTCTCTCCTTTGTCTCTGCGCTCACCATCCCCTTTAACAGGTCAACCTGGCGGCTGATAGGCCACCTTGGGGAACGCCCCCACCTCACAGGTGCCTACAATTGTCTGTTTAGTCCACAGTGGGTTAAAGGAACATGGTACAACATTAACACCAATATAAATATGAGGATAAAACCATGCAGTATAAATATCAATAAACAAACATGCAATATAAATATCACTATAAAATCATGCAAATAAAATCAACACTATGTACCAATACACAGATTGATAAAACATAAAAACACAAATTTCCACTGTGTGACATACCCTCCTTCATTATTTCATCCACTTTGTACAATTTAACAATGGTGGCAAACAGCCTTAGAGCATGACGCTACTACCACCATCCTTGACAGTTCATACAGTGTTCTTAGGTTCTTAGGTTGCTTGCCATTGACGCCAAATAGATCAATCTTTGCCTCATTTGACCATAAAACCTTTCACAGGAAGGCATTTGGCTCGTCCACATGGATAGCTAAAACTTCCAGTCATGCTCAAATTTGAAGGTGTTGATTTTGTAACGGAGCGGTATCTGCTCTCCTTTTCATGTGTGGCATGAAAAGGAGAGCAGCACACTCCAGCTGTCTCAGGTAGATCCAGGGATGTCTCCAAAGTTCATATAACTTTGAATCTGGGAAGTTCCCTATCCAGATGATGAAAGCTGCAAAGGAATCTTTCTTGTTTGTAATGACTGACAAAGTACTCCCACAGAAATATTTGGGGGTCCCAGGAGACCTTTCTTAGTTTTCATAAATGGAACTATTTATTTAGTTAATCTTTGCTATCTATCCTAAATTAAAGTATCTCAAAGTATCAAGGGAAGGACCTTGATACTTTGAGATACTTTAATTTAGGATAGATAGCAAAGATTAACTAAATAAATAGTTCCATTTATGAAAACTAAGAAAGGTCTCCTGGGACCCCCAAATATTTCTGTTTTTAAAAAGCACTAATCAAAGCAGAAATGAAAAACAATCATGTAACATCACTAGGAATAAATTGGCTGAAAAAGTGAAAACAAATTAGAATGATAGACAAAAACCCACCTGTGAAATACGACAAAAATGCATCTGCATGGACCCCACTCGACAGGGTGAGGGTCAATTTAAGGATTTTTAACATTGTAAATCAGAAAGAGCTACTTGTTATCTGTCAGCTATTTCACATCAGGCTAAATTACTCATATGCCAGTAACCACCTCGGGCAGTTTACGAATGTAAGCCCGTTCTCTGAGTGGAAAGCATGCCAATTTAAATACTTTGAAGCTAGATTTACTCTCAAAACATCTCAGCGTTTGGATTCTAAAGCCAATCATGAGTCATTTACTTGTGCCAGTCTGTACTGGGCAGCACAAATAAAAGTAATGAGCACTAAACTGTTGATGTCTATTCCATTTTTAAGATAACTTGCAGAGACTAAAAGTCCCATAGAGATTTATAGCATAAGCATGGTTGAATCTTACTATAAAAGCAAGATCTGCCACATTACAGATATTCTCCTTGGATCTTTCCTTTGATTTATTAAATGAAAAAAACAAACATTCTCCCAAACTCAAACTACAGTGCTGATTTGGTTTAACTAACTTTCTCATTAAAGTATGAAAAAGGGCAAATCATAAATAAAAAATGGTGTAAACGCTAATAAGGCTTCATTTTGGTGGAACCGACCGACACACAACTGTACATCCCTACAAAATCTAGCACCTCTCTTCCTACTATTACTTCCACTTGCCTCCAGGCCATCAGTACCAGCATGATAAATAATGATGTCAAATTAAATGCCAATAAAAGTGACATCATCCTCATTGGCAGAAAGAACGCATCTTCCAGAAATATGCCCATTTGCTTTTTCCATGGGGGAGAAAAAAGTCATAAAAACTGTGATTTTGGGTAATACTCTCTTGTTTTCCACTCATATCAATAATGTCTCATGTTCAGCCTTCTACTGTACTATTTCAACACTACATTCTTTTCTTCCTCAATGCAACATGCAAGTTCTTGCTCTCACCCTGGTCACCACTTGCTTGGATTACTGTCATTCGTGCTGGCCTCCCCAACAAACTTTTTAATCAGCTTGAAATGGCACAGAATTCAGTAGCAAGGATCATTATCAGCGCCAGGTCCATCGATCATATCACACCTCTCCTCATTCGGCTTCACCTCATTTGCTCTGTTTTTTGTTTTACTGCATACAACACAAGTATCTGCTCTTTACTTTCACGGGCCCCCACCCCTCCCCTTTATCTCTCAGATCTCCTTCATCCTTAAACCCATTTGCATACTTTACACTAACTACTACTACACCACCTCCATCAGCTACACTCTATTACACAGGCTAAATCACAGTTCAAAATTGCATGTCAACTATAATATTTAGTCGTGTTTTCCATTATGCTTGCTGCTAGTTTAGTGTTTGAAGGTGACCTCGGGTTGTTTTGAGAAATGCAGACAAATACATTTCTTCTTCTTTCTTTTTCTTCTTATCATTAGAAAGGAGAAGTTGTTTTTTACACTGTGGTTAACAGAAGCAAGATTAACAGTTTATGAATATCTGGAAGCTGCAATCAAAAACTAAAAATTTTTCTTCCTGTTTTAGAAGAAATAGATAATAAAATAAAATGCCATTATAACATACTGGTATGACACCAAGAACCTTTTTTTTTTTTTAACTCTTTGCAATCATGCCAAATGGGAGGGAAGGGGGGTAATTATCACAAACACCATTTAGATCCACCTTTAATGTGTTTTTCATGGTTGTGGAGCTAACTATTTAGGCCAGGGCTCAAACAGTCCATAGAGGTGACTCAGTAGCTGGTAAAGGCACACTGGCACATTTGGCCATTTGGTAGCTCCCCAGTTTGATTGCAATGACTGCATGTTAATTTCCTGCTCTCTTTTCTACACCTCATTTGTATGGCCCCTGGATGCTATGCAACCCCCCCCCCCCCCCCCCCCCCAAATCAACAGTTTTTTTTGTAAGTTAAAAAAAAAGAAAGAAAGAAAAAGATCACTTTAGCAAAAATATTCAAAAGCTGAAAAATAGTAAAAAAAAATGGAGACATCATCTTCTCTAACCTCTGCTCTCTCTCTAATAATACGTTGAATTAAAATCCACAAAAATGTCCACATGTTTCACAAGAGCTTGCTAGGTGTTGCTGTTACAGCTTTTCATGCGTAAAACCAGGTCAGCTCAGCTAATTACCAAACCATTATTGTAATTGTCCAAAATTCAGCAGCCCATATGGAAACAAAATAAAATGAGCTACTAGCAGAATTACCCATGTGAAATCAAGGGTGACGGCATAACGGGCCCAAAGAAGAAGATGAGCAAGCATGGACAATTTATTCATTGTTTTAACCAGGCTGCTGTTGTGATTGAGCTCTATGACTCAGCTATATAACTGAGTCATTACCTTGTATGCAGTCACAGTCCATGTAACAACAATCAATGCACATCTCAGAAGACCTCCTTAAAAATCTGAGGAGGGAAAAAGGTAAAATGAATGTGATTAAGAAAACCCATGAGATCACAGCGCTACGCCATCATCTTAACCTAAAATATTCAGATCCTACTCGAGGTAAACACTTCCTGTCTTATTCTATAGTCACTCCTGAAACAAAACCCAAGTGGTCCCACAAGCCCTGTCACAATCTGACATGCCTGCTGTACCCGTCTTCCGCTCTGCTGCAAGTGTTGAGGATATGAAGGTGGGCACCGAGGGGAGCCCCCCCCTACGATCCCCCGATGGCAATGAAGTCAAGTCGGAGGCCTCAGTCAAACTGAGGCAAGCGTAGCCACATTTTGCAAATAATTTATGGCTGATACAGTGTTCATTAGAAATTAAGATGAAATGCGGGGAGCCTCCCCTCGTGTAGGGATGTCTCATTAAAACAGCGCAGCCTGCTCCACGCGTACAGTCTTCCATCCTGACTTGCGATTCGGTGTTTTGAATCGTGCTTATACATAAATTCAAATTATTTGGGAAATATTGATCTGAAAAAGAGAAGGAGACAGAGAGAGGGAGGGAGGGAGCGAGAGACGGTCATATGTTGTGCCGTGTGGCGCTTGATAACACAGTGCTGATACTCAGCTCCCATTAGAGCAAGATATCTTTTCTGTAAATTCTAAACAGCCTGCTATTAGCAACTATTTGATCTGTTTGTGCTGTCATGACAAAACAGACTTATTCCCACAGTGAAGCATTTACTTGTTTTTACAGCCTGCCAACAAATACCAACCACACAACAGTTTGTTTGTCAGGTCTAATTTAGCTTGTAGAAACATCGCATCCTTGCTTCCCAGTGTCCTTGGTGTTATATCTAAAGAGCTCCCACCCCTCCTCTCTAGCCTCTCCCCACCAGCCCTCCACTCCCGTGCCAACACATCAAGCGAAGGCAGCCTGATCAACCCTAATAGGGCCCGATAATTAGAGTCTTTGCATAGAGCCTGTCTGCACGCAGCTGCCCTAAGCAGGTTGGGGAAGGACTGCCATACACTTGACAGTGTGGAAAAAAAACAATGTAATGTTCAGTATATGGACCAAATTAGCCTGGCAGTAGTAAACACAATCTACTTTAAAACAATACTGACACTAATTAGGCAACCAATGTATCATTTCAGAGTTCAAGTTTTAGTTGCTGTATCAAGTACTTGAAGTACTTTGAGAGCCAACTTGATGTCGTGCGAATACAAATTAGAAAGACCTTTCTGCAAAGAGGCCAAGCACAGCCAGCATTAGGGAACAAAAACAGGTTTGTAGCTCTGCTGTTATGTGATATCTGCAGTGGGAAGTTGATACTTGATTGCTGAACTGGGGACTTTACATGCCATATGAAGTAAATCACATGCGAATAAGCAGGAATGTGGCCAACTTACATTAATTAGCAGCTATGCATATTCACACACTGTTTCCTGTTTACAGAAATTTGAGAAGAAAAAACAAATAGAAACAAAGCTGAGAACAATGCCTTAAAGTTTTACATTTCTCTACATTTCTCTACAATAAACAATCAGGACATGACACTATGGGTTAATGACTGGACTACATATTAGTGATTAAGGACAGTTACCCCCACCCCTCCACTTCCAAAACTCTTCAGCCCTTCATTATAGATGCAACTTCTGTCACACTAAATCTTCCCGTGCTGCGGTTCTATTATGAAAAGTCCGAACAGCTTGGATCATGCATTTTAAAAACCACTGTCTGCGAGAGGGTGGTTGCACCTTATGAAAAATAATCTTTTAGTCATTTGTTAAAATGCAAAATCACCCCAGAGACTGCATCGCTAATAACTTCACACGGCCCAGAAAGCTGGCTCATGTCTGCAATCATGACTGAACTGAATGGGCAAGTTTTGCAAGCAACAACTTCCCCCGCCACCCAAGTTTAAGCACTTTCTCTTTTCCAGTAGCTTTTTCAGCAGTCCTTTTTTCAGTTTTTCCTGTGGTGTAACACGTCCACTTCTGATGCAGCACAGAAATGAGGATGCATCTTAAATACGTTTACTTGAGCTAAATTGAAAGTGTTGAATTCTAGCCTACAGGTACCCTTTCAGACATCTTTACATCTTCTATTTTTGCATCTAACCCCAAAGTATTAAGCATTAACAACTCCTTGCATTAAAGCAGTTAGAATTAAATGTTTTCCCAGATTCACATTTAAGGGTATAAATAAATAAATAAATAAATAAATCTCAGAAAAAAAATATATTTTCATGCTAATAAATTTTTTCCTCCTTGATTTGATGTGCACATGATGTCGGAGTAGCAGGGCTGTGTGTGGTTGTGCTGGAGCTGCTGTGTGTCTGATTCGCTGCATCTGAGTCCTCTGACTCTGCTCCCACAATTCAACAGGCAACAAAGGAAGAAAGGAAGAGGCCGAACGCTAGAAAGTGTTAGCCAACCTAGGCTTGAAGATGTCAACTTATTGTTTAATTCTGCTCGGCAATTTAAAGCTATATGTTTAGAGTAGCACAGGGTCCTGCCATATAATCGCTTTGCGCTTTCTGTTTTGCGTGGGAGCCGACTGAAGGGAAGGTGATGGTAATGTTTTCGACAGAAAGCGCTAACAAAGCTAGCTGGCTCAGGTACTAAGCCTGTATAAGTCAAGCTAACATTAGCCAACAATCGTCAAGGAGCGAAGCTTAAATGAAGGTGTTGTGCAAGGCGAATGCGTAAACCTTCGTGCTGTCTTGGCCATCAGTACAAGCAGAAGTGATCAGGTAAGAGGCTATATCGTGCGTGTTTACAATAAGTGGTTACAGGTATTTACAAATGCACTTTTATTGTAAGCATGCTAACACTGGTCGTTAGCAAAATTTTTATTATAGCATCTGAGCAACACAGCAGCTCTCACATTGGCATCGGATATGATCTCGGTTGGCTTTGTTTGTTGTTGTTGCTATTTCAGTTGCAATGGTAATCATTGTAACCATCGGTGTTGCAATATTGGCGTTAAAGTGAAAGGCTAACAACCGGAGCTAAGCTACATCCATGCTTTTGTGTCCGCAGGCCTTTTCAGGTAAGGACAAATGTAGCTGAGCTTGGTCTGGTTATTAGAAACCACTTTAAATGTTAATGTGCGTGATTGACGATGCACGTTTTCCTCTGGTAAATTTACATGTTAATCAGACGTGAACATTTCAAATGAGCTGGCTTTGTGTTGTTTTTGGTAGCATCCAATGAAAGGTGGTGGAAGTGGAACTTGACCCAGCCAACTGAGTCACCATTTTCCTGCTCATCATGGTGAGTAATCAGGTTGCTGCTGTTTTTGGTTATCAGACATCTGTTCGTGTTTGAGGATCTTAAATTTGAAATATTTAGTGAATTAGATATTAAAACTGATGATATTGTTTGTGTGTGTGCTTGTTTGTTTGTTTTTGTTTTTTGGTTATGTACAACTTAAAAGAGAGAGTGGGAGACTGTTTAAGGGCCACAATAACCTTCTTCAGTGCTTTATTTTTCTTTATGTGGTTCAAGGGTTTAAGTCAATATTATGAACATAATAAATAACAATCTCAGAGTGTGCTTTAAAAGTCAAACAAAGAATATCTTGCATGTTTTTTCTCTCACTACAGGGTTTAATGGCTCCATTGTGTGCATGACTTGTTTCATGTGGCCTGATGGGAGGACACGGTGGATAGTACTTTCATCAGGATACCAGGAGAGCCATCTCATGCCCTCATTTTGGAGGGCCTGTCAGAATGAAGAAGATAAGCCTTAAGACCATCCGCAAGTCACTCAGCATAAAGGGCAAAGAGGAGGGTGACTTTGTCATGCTCCAGCAGCCCTCGGTGACTGCAGAGTTTTCTAAGGATGAGTCACTTTTTGGGGGCTGCTACACCAAAGAGCTTTCTGCCTGTGATATTGCTAGCGAAGATGAAAAAGGGGGACAGAACAAGGGCCGCTCAAAGAGTGAGACTCTGATGGGATCGCTAAAGAGAAGGCTGTCTACCAAACAGAAGGCGAAAGTGAAAGGCGGCGCCTCGACCATAGGCTCAGTGGATGATGAAGACACCTTCTCATCTAATTCTGTCCCGATCAGCTTCAATGAGGTAAAAGCTCAGAGACCCCTTAGATCTGCATCCCTCCGGAGTCACCATTATAGCCCTTCTCCGTGGCCTCTGCGGTCTGTCAACTCTGATGATGCGTGCATCAAAATGGAGGTAAAAGTTAAAGCCATGGTTCACTCTCCTAACCCAAGTCCCAACTTAAACGGTGTCCGGAAAGAATTTCATGATTTCCAGATGGAAGGGCTCCTTCAGGACCAAGCAGAGTCCTTAAAGAATCTCCAGCAACCGCAAAATGGTGAGCTGCATCTAAATATTGATGAAAATGATGTGCCTGTGGTGCTGGGGTTGACGCCCCAGGACTACATCCAGTACACAATGCCTTTAGATGAGGGAATGTATCCCGAAGGGTCTCACTCTTTCTGCCTGGAAGGTTCCTCTCCTATGGAGGTGGTGACAGAGGCAGACAATGGGTCCCTCCACACAGAGCAGGGACAGGAGGAGCATGAACTGGTGAATGGGATGCCTCCAGATATATTCATGGAGACCTCAGTCAATAGTATTCTTATTGGTTCTGCTGGCATGATGCTCCAAAACTCAAGAGTGGAGATGCCACCTCCCCTTTCTCCACTCCTGCCACCCATGACTAGTAATGGACATATTCCAAGGACATTTTCGGGCTTTAGCTCTGCAGACAGCCAGGTAGCTGAGAGGGTAAGACACCACCTCAACTTTGACCCAAATTCGGCTCCTGGGGTTAGTCGGGTATACGACTCAGTCCAGAGCAGCGGGCCCATGGTTGTGACCAGCCTGACGGAGGAGCTGAAGAAGCTTGCTAGGCAGGGCTGGTACTGGGGTCCCATCACACGCTGGGAGGCAGAGGAAAAGCTGGTCAACCTGGCCGATGGATCATTTCTGGTCAGAGACAGCTCTGATGACAGATACCTGCTCAGCTTGAGTTTCAGATCGCAGAGCAAAACCCTCCACACCCGCATCGAACACTCCAACGGACGCTTCAGCTTCTACGAGCAGCCCGACGTGGAGGGACACACATCAATTGTTGACTTAATCGAACACTCTATCAAAGACTCAGAGAATGGGGCTTTTTGTTATTCCAGATCTCGCTTACCAGGATCTGCAACCTACCCCGTCAGACTAACCAACCCAGTATCTCGGTTTATGCAAGTGCGCTCCCTGCAGTACCTTTGCCGCTTTGTCATTAGGCAATACACAAGAATAGACCTTATCCAAAAACTGCCCTTACCTAACAAGATGAAAGATTATCTGCAGGAGAAGCACTACTGAGGATACGGATGGTAATTTGCACTTTTGTGTTCAGTTAAGAGATTTACAAAAGGGGTTTACAGACAACTACAGTTTTGAGATGATTGGTTCTGGTGGCTCTTGATTTGTGTCCGTGTGACCCTGTCACTGTTCGGCCCTTCATTCCACTATTCTGGGGTTTTTTGCAGGAGGCTCTACTTCCAGAAATGTAGGCCAGCACATAATCTATCGCAAAAACACAGCAGAGATATACAGCCAAGTAATCTTATCCGAATGCATCAAGTGCAGAAGCTGATGTTGGTTACATTAACAATAATCCAGCTGTGCAAGTGTAACAGTTTTTTGTTAGTTTTTTAAAAGAAATTATATCGGCGTTGAGACTGCAGAGTAGGGAAAAGAATATTCCTTTAAAATTCTATCACTTGTTAAATTCAATCTGTAGTAGATATGAAGGATGATTCCAACATGGAGCGGTATTTTTTTTTTAGGTCTCTGCAGACTGACCAATTTGGCTCATCTTTTGCTGTTTTGTTTTTTTTCCTTCACTTACAACACTCAGACTGCAAATGAGAACATTATGCATCTGTACTGTGCTGTTAGTCAAATAGAAAGATAGGGCATCATCATATTTGCAACGACTGACCTATTATTCTGATTGTAAATTTGCAAAAAGAAAGATTATAAACCTAACTCCTCATTCAGAGGATTAAGTTTCTCCGTGACCCTTTATTGGCACGTGGCAACGGTTATACAACCAATACTTAAATGCTTCTGTCTTAATATGGGACCGACTTTACTTTTGGAGCTTGTCACACGGCTTATTTTCAGCCGTACTGTTAAACACATAGGCTTTAATAAACATGATTATCTGTTGATGAAAGGTTTACCTTTAGTATCCAGGATTTACAACTGTATAGCAAAAGATGTCCACAATCTGCCAGCCTGCCAGAGCCTTCAAACAGATCATTGAGAGACGTAGCTTTAAATTATATGGCTGCATGCAGCCATTATACATTGTGCAAGCCTAAAGGTACTGATAATGCTGGATTTTAATGTTGTGCTGTTTGTGGTAACAGCATAAAAGTTTATGTATAAACCTTTTTAAAATATGCTAAAAGTGGAAAAAAAAAATCTGCTTTGGGAATGTTACAAAAACTGCACCGCAGCTCAGGCCTAACAAGTTTGTCACTATGTGTAATGCTTTTATCTGCATGTTATAAAGGCTTTAAGACTGTCAATTAAAGGCAATGTAGAACTACACTAATTGAGAGAAGATGTCACAGTAAAAGGGGGGGGGGGGGGGGGGATTTTTGGCTGTTATTAAAGCGCGACACTGAGTAAAAGGCTGTTAAATGCGCAGTTGCATTTACCTTGGGCAGTTTATATATATAGACAAAATTGCCCTCAATTAACTTATGACTGGGGGGGTGCAAATAAACAAACAAACAAAAAAAAAACAGGTCTCTAGTCAATTGACAATCTGAATGTAGGGATGGCTGTTTCTTAGTCTCTTAATGCCTGCAATGAGCTGGACACAGATCAAAAGAATCCTAAAACTGAGGATGCTTAGGTGAGCGGATTTGGGAAAGCCAGAGTTGAGTCCTCCTCGCCATCTCGGAATGATGCCAGTGTTTCAGCATATGACAAAAGTTCAGTCACAGCTGCATGTTGTCATTAGTGTTACATGGGTTTTCAGGACATGTAAACAGGCGTACAGTTTTTGTCATTGCTCAGTCACATTGTTCTCAGTCTCCACAGAACTGCACTACCCCACGGATTATCTCTCTACTGGGCTGTTTCTGCCAGAGTAAAGGGAAGAGCACACAGTATGCTACGCAAGTGCTTTATATGGATACTTGACAGGGAATTGTGCTTTCACATTATGAATGAGCATTTCTTTATATTATTATTATAATTTTTTTGACATCAGTGTCCTTAAAAGTATTTGGAACAACGTTGGTAGGTCGTTAGCGCATAGTTCTAGATTGTTAGCTGGAAACGGTGGTGTCTGCGGAAGTTACTATGAATCTAGCACAGCAGAAATTAGATAGGAACTTTGAATGGTGTTGCATGTTTAAAAACGTAACCTTTTAAAGCTTTTGAGTTGTATAGGAATGAAGGATTTGGGTCGTGCGTTCGGCTGTGTCGAGAGATGTTTCTGTCACAAGCATTGGCTGGATATTCTTTGTACAAGAAATGTGTTTTTCTTTCTTTTTGAATTCTTGATTTTTCTTCTTTTTTTTTGTGGTTATTTTGTTTTGTGACATTTGCCATCTGGGGGATGTGGTTGTATAGAGGGAATGTGCGCTTGTTTGAGGTATCCATTTTTATCTGCCTGCAGACCATTTTCAGAAAGCATGGGAAGCATAAAAACTACATTGACACATTATTTGCACTTGAACATTTTTTATACTTGGATCCTCTCCTGCCTACAGTTTTCCTTCAGATGGTGTGTGTGCGCGTGTGTGTGTGTGTGTGTGTTTGGTTTTTTTTTTTCTTCTTTTAATTTTAATGGTTAAATAGTCACATTTGTCCCAATGTGTTCATATAACTGTCAGATTAAAAAGAGTTTTTGTTGTCATATCTGTGGGATAAAAAGGGTAGTTCACCAGCATCATTTCAAAGCCTCTGCAAATGCTCATTGGCTGTCAAGGAATGGGATCACAGCATGAATGTTGATATTAATCATGTTTTCAGTGTGTTTGTATGTGTTTCAGTTGAAATGTGAAAAAGAAAATGTTAGTCTTTTTTTTTTTTTTCCATAATACTATGTTCTTTTAAATGTATTGCCATTAAAATGTTTAATCTGTTATCAAATTTTGACACGCAGGAGCCAGTTTCATACGGTATGCTGCTGTGATTTCTCGAAATACTAGTTTATTATTAAGCATTATTACCTTCAAAGTTTGATTCCAGAGGTTGATGCTTGTTCAGACTGCTGACGCTTTTTGTAGTGAGAACAGCTGTTAAGCACTAAACAAGCTTCGAGTTTTTGTTTGTTTTGTTTTGTGCATCTCGGTGAGTGAAGGTAATTGTTTACAACATTACGTTTGGACATGCCCCTCCCTTTTATTTACCCTCTCTCACGTGAATATCTTGGTACAATTTGAAAACTCTTTGTTATTATTATTATTTTTTTCTTTTAATGTGTTATACACATTTGTGCTGCTTATAGATATGATTGCCTTTCTTGTATTTAACAGTGTGGGCGGGGCGGGGATAGAATGTCACCAATGTAGATGTATGTACACACAGTGACTTTGGTTTTCATCTTGGGAGAGCAAAGCAGATTTGTAGTCAAAGGAGAATTAGTAGCGATTAGTAAACCCTCTGTAGAATTACCAGTTCACTCCAGTTTACATTGGTTGTCAACTTTCCAAAATAGATGGTCTTTTTGTATTTTTCTTTTGGGAAAAAAAATCAACAGTGATTTATTGCACATTTTGGATACAGTTGAAGAGTTTTTTGTATCTGCCAATTATAAATTATAAATAAAACTATATTCTAGAAAAAAAAGTGGTTTTTAAAGAGTTTTTTTATGGCAGGATGAAGCATGCTGATTTTGTTTTAAACCATACTTTGTTCCAGCGATGCACTCGATAAGAGCCGGGTCATGCGTGCAGCCGTGTTAATGGGTAAATCATGGAGGTCTTGGGGAGATTCATTCCACAGTGGGTGCAAATTGGCAGCTAATCCCAAAGCCCCGGTTTCCTAATTTACAATGACAATGCAGGCGGTCTTTGAATACAACTGAGTGAAGCAGAGACTCTGGGGAAAGATTAACAGCAATGCTACCATCTTGCTTTAACTTCACTTTAAGTTGACTCTGGAGAAATACTGAGTGAGTTCTTGTGTTGTAAAGTGAGAGGAGAAGATGGGAGTGGGGTAATGGTGTCAGCTGTGGACTTGGATCTGCTGAAACATGGTTCGCATGATGATTAGGAGGTAGGCTTTGTTAACTGCTGTGTCTGACAGGCCTCTCTAGGCATTTGAGGTGAAGATACACAACTGTTTACTCTCGCCGCCCGGTTCGGGATGATTTATTCATAGCGCACACTGGTGGTCGCATGTCATATAGAGATGCCTCCATCATAAAAAGACTCATCTCTGCCTTCCACTGTTACCTTTTTTTTTTTAATTTGCAGTTTTTCAAACTGTTTATATTCAGAATATAGCGGGGGAGGTTTAACTTTGCTGGCAGAGTGCAGCCTGTCATATTGTGACACAGCATCTCAGCAGTTTTGTATTTGTCTGCAGACGTCACATTGGCCTCATTCACCTTGCCAACTCATACCCAGGAAGTTGCCTGCGTTTCCTCACTTTAGTGTACATCACTTTTGTGTGGCTGTTTTGAAGAAATGCTGTCACTTTTGTCGTCGCTTATGCTGCTTCAGCATTTAACTCCTCTGAAGAAGCAATCCTGACACATCACATTAATGGAAATTTAAGTGCATTCTGTCCAACATACACAATCTACAGTTTATGTTCATGAAAGTCAATAATCACAGTTTGGTCTGGTGTAATGTGGTCAGTGGGAGGAAATGAGCATTTGACACTGTGATTAATTTATAATTACACCCCCTTACAGAGAAATGAGCAGTTTCATTTTATAGCTAAATATAATGTATCAACAAAATCACAAAGGAATAAGGGAAATGAGTTTTAACGAGTCTCAACTTAATTATTAACAATTATCAAGGCAGCATTCACAGTTAATTGCACCACTTTGTTGAGTAGTATACCAGCACTCCTAGTATACATCTTTAACTTGACCTCCATAAAAAAAGTCCAAAGATCTATTAAAGGATGTGAGGAACAAGACTGCCTATTTCCACAAGGCTCGAATGGACTATAAAAACACCAGAAAGTAGTTTGGTAAGAAAATTACAACTTTTGGCAGTTTGAACAGTTTGGAATGACCCCAGAACTGCATAGCAGGATTTCCTTAAATATCTCAAATCACACTGAGTGTGTGATTTAATAAAACCGTTGGTAACTAATATAGTATAAATTCTTGCGGTGCCTATAAAGTACCCAGGCTCAAGAAAGCCATTGTTCAGGCCCCTCTTAAGGTTACCAGTGAACACCCAGAAGATCTGATGAGATTTGGGAGAATGTGATGTTGTTAGATGAGACTTAAATTGAGCTGTTTGGTATCAGTCTGTTTGCCATGATTGGAGGGAAAAGTAAACCATCGCTACTGTCAAACATGGTGAAATCATTATGCTTTGGTGGTGTATTTCTGCCAAGGGTACAGTGCGATTGAATCCTTGGCAGAAATACACACTTCATGTAGAAATACACAAAACATTGAGGGAAAGGGCACTTGGCCAGGGTGCTTTGACTAATTTCACAGGGTGTGTATTTTCTTGATTGTTTTCTTGATTTGATTACCAAGCAAATCCAAAATTGAAACGATAAACTACTCATTTTTTCATATTTGGGATCATATTTCCGGCATTAAAGAGAGTCCGCCTACATGCTTTTCTTCACCAACAAACTATTTTCTATGCAAAGCAAGTGGACTACAAAAGAATATCTCTGCTACGCAGAAAAAACTGCATTCAAAAGTATTTTAGGAAATATGTTTATTGGCTTTCTTTTCATTGTGTATGAGTAAATTGACATCATTAGTATTTAAAAAGGTGCGTGGGAAACTACCACTAGCCATTTTTAGTTTACCTTACTTAGCATGAAGGCTAGCTCAGGCAATCTCTAACAGCAAGTCTGCCTAACAGCATCTCTGATTTATGGAAGCCCGTTTCTGCCACTAAAAAAAAGAAACGGGCTTCCATAAATTGAAATTTCGAGTTATTTTTCTCAAAATTTCGACTTATTAACTCGAAATTTTGAGAAAAGTTGCGCGAAATTTCGAGTTAGCTCTGCCAATCAGTAATCTACATAGATAAAAACTGGATCGCAACAAATCGGCGCTTTCGAGAGTACGTTTGGTGATAGTAACGCCATGTGATTCAGCTAGTAACACAAGGATTTCATCATTTGTGAAGCCACGCTGAAAATAATCAGCAATTTGTACATTTATGACTGGCTGTAATACTGGTAGCTTAGCTGTAGCATTTGTAGCTGAGGGCTTCAGCTTCCGGGTAACAAGGAAATGACGTCATTCACGTAGATTACTGATTGGCAGCGCTAACTCGAAATTTTGAGTTACTTTTCTCAAAATTTCGAGTTAATGAGTCAAAATTTCGAGTTATTTTCTCGAAATTTGATGCATCCTTTTTTTTCTTTTGTTTTTTAGTGTCAGAAACAGGCTTCCATACGGATTTTACTAAATAAGTAGATTCAGGAAAATATTGTTGCTGCACTAATGAATAGTGGAAGCCTCACCCAGCTTACATTTAGCTGCCGGCCCCTTCAAGTGATAACCAAAGGCCACTCTGCAAGCTGTGTTCATATATATGTTCATATACAGATTTCTGATGTTAGAGATTTCGTGTTGCTACCAAAAACCTGCTATACACTTTTGCTACAATGTTTCCTTGCAAAGGTGTGAAATGGTGAGCACGGGGCGTTTGGTTGGTGCATTAGAGGCGCTGCCCACTCAGCAGCAGTTTGTATCTAAACTCTGCTATTTTAAAAAGGGATGGAAATAATAAGAGTTGGGTGATAATGCTCTAACACATGCAACTCCTTTGTTTTCAATAGATCGGTATTACTATTTATATCATGAAAATCGTTATTTGTTGACTTGCCTTTGACTATGCTAACCTCTAGCACCAGCTGGAGTCTAATATCAGGATCCCTTACTGACTTTTTTGATTCTTGGGTGAAATTTTTTAATCCCCAAACTAAAATATGTTTGTTGCATTTGTCTTTTGGCACAAAAGTGCTCATTTGTGAGCCTTTTTTTTCTTCCTTCTTCTTTTCTGTGTGGTTCTTAGTTTGAAACTGTTTACTCTGGAGACTCCATCCATCAAGTGTCTGCTGTCTCAGATTGATGATGCGCTCCTGCCATCTGGTGCACTGCGTGGTGCACCCATTTTTCACCTACAAACAGGGATGATGTTGACAGCTTGAATTAGCCAGCAAACATATATATCGCTTTAAATTGTCATGCCAGGAGAGCATCAGTAGGTCTAGCTTGTAATGATAAAGCTGAGGTTACCTGCTGGCTACAGATGTCTTTCAGCTCAGAGTGAAAGGTTCAGCTCTATTAATGCTTGTCATCTCATGCCAGCAGTGCCATACACCACTGAGACCCTCTCCTTCCCCATCTATCATACATTAGGCGCCTCTGAACCCCAATTAGCCCTGTTAGAGACAGGACTGCCTTCATCATTAGCAGGTCTCCACTGAAACAACAGCTCATCGTGCTATTCACTGTGATCATTCTTCACAGTTTCCTATGTACTCGTGGAGGGTATGTTTGCTGAATTTGGCCTGGAAACTACCACTCTGGGTGTCTCACACTGTATGCCTCTGGGTTGCCTTTCATCACCATCCATTTCTAAAAGCAGTGTGTCTCCCAACCAAGCTGAATTTAACAAACAAAGTGGTTCAAATGGTGAAGATTGGAGTCACCAGCTCAAGTCACTGTTACAGACAGGCGCAAGAACTCTGAATTCTTGAGAAGCGAGCATGGTTAATGACCAGAAAATGGCTATTCCAGATGGCCCCAGCTCCAGGGTGTAAGCAAAGAAGAAGCTGGCCACTTTGATATTTGATTGATAATCTTTCACCATTTGACACTCACAAAGTAATCCCTTTTGTTAGACTCTTTCATGCATCACATATTATGTGATAAAAAAATGTTATTTTCTTATCACTATTATGCTGTTCTGTGAGATATTATCTGGCAGCAGGAGGAAATGTAAATCAGCTACCTGCGAATCCTATAAACTATCTTTCAGAAAGACATTGTTACAATTTCAGTGGCATAGCCACACTGACATTGACTAGTGAGAATATTAATAATATGCAGGAATTGTGTGTTTATGTGCATTTCGTGCTAGTATCTAATGCGTGGTTTCCAGAACTGACTGAAGGCCAAGGGGAGTCATAACACGGTCATAATTATGTCATTAAAAAGAGTGACATCTGGAAGTTGAGGGGCATCGAGCAGCACAGAGTCACACCTCTTTCTCTCCTTTGCCCCCCGTGACACTGACAATGCACTCTCATTCCATCCTACAATCTGCCCATCCTTCAGCTGGGAGCTGTGTGTGTGTGTGTGTGTGTGTGTGTGTGTGTGTGTGTGTGTGTGTGTGTGTGTGTGTGTGTGTGTGTGCCTGGGGCTGCGGTGTGGTGTTGGGAGGGGTGTGGGGCTTGAGGGTGGGAGAACAGGTGGCAGCCATCAGGAAATGGATGGGGAATGTTTTGAATGGGAAACTTGCCTCCATTCCTCATGGAGTACCTGGGTGTCTGCCCTTCACCAGTGGTCCAAGAGGCACAGCAAGGACGGGAGAGATGAAATGAGAACAGGTGGTGGTTTGTTGCTTAACGAGGAATGGAGTTCCCCTGTAGGTCTGTGAAAGCACAGCCAATAGAGCGCTATGGACTTCGCCTTCGCAGCAGGAACCCTGCTGCTCGCAGGTCCCAGCGGATCGCAGACTGTATCCAGAACAGGAGAGCTTTACAAATGAAACTCACGTGAGTTTGGCAGCTGCAAATTACAAATTTACCAAAAGACAAAAAGTCCACCGCCAGAACGAAATGAACAATGTGTAATTAATGACATACCTGCCTCCAATCTGTTTTTGGTCAAGGGCCAGGCTGCCATCATTTTCTACTTTGATTGAATTGCAGTCGCACTCCCAACTATTTGAACTGCCCCAGTCCCTAAAGTGCTTCATGCTCCCGCAACTGAGATGTTGCATGGCAATTAACAGCTCCCCGACCTCTGAGTGTGCATTAGTCAGCGGGACTCCGCCCTCCTCTGCAGCCAGCCCGCTAATATCCCAGCCCCAGCTCAACTCTAACGTGTCAGCTACAGGACCTCAGGAAGCTTCTGAACCCTCTGGTGTTGATGAGCTCATTCTCTCAGTTCGCCACACCTCTGGTGTAGCATCTGCTTTGTAACTGTCAAACAAAGCCTGAGCTCATTGTAGCTGTAAGAAAAGAAACCCAACTGTTTTTGCATACGCAGCTATCAGTTCTTCCTCTTTTTAAAAAAAATAACATTTAACAGACAATTTAGCCAGAGTTGTAATTTCTCTTCCTACATATCATATTTTTTCAAGTAAAATGGGCATCCATCATTTTTACTCTACGTGACTGCGCAGCTCAAACATTTCATCTCCACAGTCACAGCTCCAAGGAGGCTGATGTGATCTAATCACTGAAATGTATGCTAATTGTGCTGTTTGACATCACTGGCTGAGATTCATCAAACTATCAAAAGTGACAAATTCTTTCGAGAGAGATAGAGAGAGGGGAGGAAACAAAGAGAGAAATCATCAGCGTGTTTTTATTTGTTCCAAAAACTCTTTTCTCTCAGCTCTTTATTAAATTGAGCATCCCCAGAATGCTTCCCAAAACTGTTTATGAGCTCTCTTAAGTGTTCGGGTATATATAGTAAGTTTAGATTTTATTTTTTCATCCATTATGGTTTGATGCACTCCTATCGTGCTGTCTTTGCCAACCCTAAAGGTTTGAAATTTTAACAAGCTTGGCATCCTTAAAGCTTGATTACATTATCTCAGGAGCCATGCGTATCTGCAACGCACTACATTAAAAGCTACATCTCTGGAAATAGTAAACAAATGAATTAGGTGAGAGACGGATTTGTTATGGCAGCCTTGGCTCCCTCCTCAGTTCTGTAATCTATTGAAGTAGAAAGATATTTTGCTCAGGATGCCTGTGATACCATCACAGGTGATTTGCAGTTTGTCCCAAAGGACAGACTTGGTGTACTGGCATTGGTCTTTATAAAAGATAAAACGATTCTGAAAGCTTATAGGTGTGATGGATATCTACAACTGGTTTCCAACCTAATGCTTCACATATGTAAACAGTTTTGGAAAATGTATGATGTGTATCTAGATGTTTAAAGTGACGTATCATGTTGTTTTAAAGGGATCCAAGCACCTTTAATGCAACAAATTTAATATTACATGCACTTGTCTGCCCTTTTGTTAGGTACACCTATTCAATCGCTTGTTAATACACATATCTACTCAGGTGTCTCAATGAATTTAGCCATGTAGACAGGGTCAAGATGAGTCTCTGAAGTTCAATCAGAATGGGGAAGAAAGGTGATTTAAGTGACTTTGAATGTGCTGTGGTTGCTGGTGTCAAACGGACTCGTCTGAGTATTTCTGAAACTACTGATCTTCTGGGGTTTTCCTGCACAGCCATCTCTAGGGTTTACAGAGAACAGTCCAAAAAAGAGAAAATATCCAGTGACTGACAGTTCACAGGGAAAGAAAATGACTCGCTGATGAGGTCAGATGAGAATGGCCAGACCGCATTGAGCTGAAAGGAATACAACTAACTCCAGTTGCCACTTTCTACACACAAGGTATACAGAGCATCTATCAGTGCACAATACACTGAACCTTGAAGCAGATGGGCTACAGCAGCAGCAGGCCATACCGGGTGTCACTCCTGTTTGCTAAGAACAGAAATCTGAGGATGCAATTTGCATGAGTTCACCAAAATTGGACAATAGAGGGCTGGAAAAATGTTGTTGCTTTGATTTCTGCTGTGACATTCTGATGCTAGGGTCAGGATTTGCTGTTAACAACATGAAAGGTTGTTGTTGTGCTGTAATGGATATTGTGTTTTCTTCACACACTTTGGCCCCGTTAGTGCCAAACTGGAAATTGTTTATATGCCACAGGCTAACTGTGTATAGTCGCTGACCAGCTTTCCTATCTGTTTTATGACCACAGTGTACCCATCTTCTGATGGCTGCTTCCAGCAGGATAATGTGCTATGTCACAAAGCTCAAATGAACCAAAGTGGTTTCTTGAACATGACAATGAGTTCGCTGTACTCAAATGGCCTCCACAGTCACCAGATCTCAATCCAGGAGCAGCTTTGGGATTCACATCATGGATGTGCAGCTGACAAATCTGCAACAACTGTGTGATGCCATCATGTCAAGACGGACAAAAATCTCTGAGGAATGCTTCCAGCACCTTGATATGGAAGATTAGGGCCACTGAAAAAAAAAGAAAGTGTGGACATCTTTTTCCCCCTAGGATTTGAAGAAAAAAAATGTCCCCACTTCTTTTTCTTTTTCCAGTGATCCTAATCCTCTTCTGTACCTTGATGAATCTACACCATGAAGAATTACGATAGTTCTGAATGTAAAAGCCTAACCAGGTACCAGCAGGGTGTACCTAACAAAGTGGCTGATGAGTGTGAAATCCTTGCCGTCTAGGCTGGTAAGTTGGCTTTTGAAAAGAATTGCCGTGAAATTTTGTAGAACATTTATGATCTCCTGAAAAAGAATTTTCAGTCTTTAGAGACTTCCCAACTGCAGGTGAAGGTAATTACTCAGAATTACCTCAGGTAATTGCTGTACATTCAATACAACATTGTATCAGGATGGTGTTAGAAACAAGAAATGCTTGAAATATATGAAATATATCAAGCCAACATAATGATGTGACTTTTTTTAGCGATTTTGTTACGACAATTCTTTAAAATATAGTCTATATACTCTGTGTACACAGCGTGCCCCCTGATAGAGAACCTCAGAGGAACGAGCTCTAACATTGACATAAATCTGAACCAGCACAGGGATAGCTGGCTTGAACGTGGACCTGGAGGGAAGTCCTTTAAAAATAGATTTAAACTGAAGGGATTGTGGGGAACAGAGGCTCGTGTCTACCACTTGTAGATATAATGCAGAACGAGTGCATTTCCCAAGATAAAATCTTATTATTTACATCTTCTTTTTGGCCAATAATAAAATCCAATAGGAACATTGAACAAAAAATGTTTTATGAGCTAGCATGTGGTTTCACTTTACAATATCAAGCCTAAAGAGTTAGTAGAGGGAATCCTAATCATGACATGGGCCATTAAAGTCAGCTAACAGCCTCCTCAGTGGCTATATCAGTTAATCTTACTGACGTTGTCTTGAGTCTCTCTTTGTCAGTCTGCTCATCCTTTCTACACCTAAGATCCCTGCAGCATTGTAGGCTCGGCTTGAAATCTTTCAATCCCATTACATTTTGTAAGCTGTCTTTGCCTGAACAGGACAAGTCAAATAAACTTGTCCTGAATTTGCCCTCTTGTCGTCTTCCTGAAAGAAACAGTATCCCAACAAATGTCCCTTACGTACACCGTCAGCACCGCCATTTAAAAGTGCTTAATGAAACGTGACATAGTAAATGAAATACTCATTCATAATTCAGGATTAGGTTTTTAATGGGTGACTCCCAGTCGCGTAATACATCGCCGCCTCAATTGTTTCCAGTTTGTAAATAATGTAATGCCGTCTTGATGAGTAAAAGTGGCCACGGGCCATGCAATAGTAATGAACTGTGGGAGCGGGCTCAAGCAGAACTGAAATAATTCTGTTTGAGGAGGACGGTTAAATATCCACAGCTGTCATTAAACAGATCTACAGGGATGTGCTTGGATAAAAGAATGTGTTCCTTTATTAATTCATCTCACAAACTGTCAAGAGCTCTAAAGACTCCGTGGTTTGTTTAACATGGGGGTGCGAATGAAGAGAAAAGGCGTTGAGGTTTGATTGGAGGCAGTGTTTCCTAATGGCAGGATCGAGGACGTGCATAATTGTGCGAAACAGAAAAATCGTTTTTTATTTACGCATTTTAAAACTCAGCAAACCTCAGTATTAAATCTGCCCTTACATTACACACGCCAATAGCCTAAAACATATAAGGGCTCCACGGTAAACCTTCAAAACTTTATTAAACAACATTTAATATTATTATTTTAGAAGCTCTTCATCGTTTTCGCTCAGGTCTGAAAGGTCAAAGCGCCTCTTGAATCAAAATCAAAACCACTACATGCACTGATTGAGCATGATGAGGCAAATGAGTGTTCCTGAAAAGGGCGCCTCAGTGCTTCTTGTTGAATAAGAGCCCTGAGAGACATCAAGTGGTCTTTGTGGTGTGTGATGTAACTTGTGAGTAGGAAAGGGAAAAAGTAAACACACACACGCACAAACAAAAGAAATAAAGCACATTCACAGCCGATTTGGGTGTGTCCTGTGATACATCCCTGAATGAGGTGAACAATCATGTTTACGTGACTTAATTCCTCGAGGGACATCAAAGAACACTTTTCTTTTTCAGTTAATGTGCCATTTTGACTAAGTAGCTTTAGTCCATGCATGTCCGCTCCTCCTACTGAAGTGTGCCATTCAGTCTGGAGTGTAAAAATCCTTCCAAATCCCCTCGAGAAAAACAGCAGCTTAAAGGGAGGCTAGTGTGCACTACCCTTGCTCCTCCGCTCTCTATAAGACTATATTGGAGGACATGAATCACTTTTGTCATACAAGTTGTGAGCCATGAGGACATGAGTGGAAGGGACAGCAGGTTGTGACCCATGAGCAAGACTGGAGAATGATAATTCCTTTTTTTTCAGTGACCTTTTGTTTTGATCGACAGGGACAGTTTGGGATACATATACCAGTTCGTTAGGCACCCACAGCCAGGCCATTAATGTGATGCACTGAACGGCTTCGCAAATGTGCATTTATTTTTCTATTTAATATCAAAAGAAAACAACAGATTTTTCAAATATGTTTTAAAAACTGCCCTTTATTCGTCTTCAAAAACACTCAGCCTGTCATGATTATTGCATTATCCTGAGTGACCTATAGATGTCCTTGTTCAGCAAGTGATTCTGTTTCGATGCTGCACTAAAAAAACGAGTTCCCTCTGTTTCACAAAGTAAAAATATTACATCCATTCCAGAAAATATACTGACATAATATCACCTGGTTGCTTTCAAGCTGGCTGCGTGTCTCTTGTTTCTCTTCACGTCTCTCTTTTTCATTCTCCGGCTCTCTGGTTTTTATGTGGATTCCTTGCAGTTCTAAATAAAGATGTGTTGCAGAGGGAAGCCTTTTGGAAGCTGCAGTGCAGATTCATCTCCTCTGTAGCCTCTACAGAGGTTTCTGTAATTCAGCATCCGAGACACAAGTTGATCCAAGAGAGCGCAGGCAACTGAGTAGTTCTGTGGTTCACTCATTGTGAGAGCAGAAGTGTTTAATCATAATCCCTGGAGTGTTTTAGAATAATTGACCCAGACTGCATCTATTAAATTTAACTCGCGGGCATGATTAGTTATCATGATCAGTTATTATTTTCGCTGCGGCTCAGCAGATTGCTCTGAAGATTTTTTTTGGTTTTTGTAACATTCTCAGTAGTTTCACAATTTCAATGTTCGTCTTATACATTTCACCAAATGCTCCTGGGTTGTTTTACAGGTGCATTTTGTCTTTTAAACATTCAACATCATTCTGTGACGTTTCAAATCCCCCGTTTGGAACTGATCACAACATGTGATAGACATTTCTCATTGCTGCAGGTGTTTTGGTGTATATCTGGGAACTCATTTTCCACCCTCAAAAATCCATTTTTATATATAAATATAAATATAAACCCTCGGCATAAACTCACATTTACAGGAGTAAATAAGCAGTATGTAAGGCTTTTGGATCTATGAATCACAAAGGTAAAAGACTGTCAGCTGCGGTGCTGCAGTGCCTAGATCTTAACGAGTGAGGAGACAAGAGGAATGTGGAGCAGACGTGGGTGGTATTTAAAACTACATATAAATAAATAAAAGGTGAAAATAAATAAATAAATCCTACCTACATCACTGAGCTGATAGCTATCTCTTGCGAGATGAATCCAAATAGAGCAAATGGAGGACAAGCTGCTTAATTTTCTCGAGTTAGCCTTGAATCTTTATATTGCTGCAATATTTCTATTCCGCCCATGTTTACTTATTTTAACCTGGTAGAATTATCATTAAGTTTGATTACACCTGCGACTCATATAGTGTGTAACGCGTCGTGCGAAGAAGAAGAGAGGATTTAACCGGTATCACCTTGATAGACGTTTGAGGGTTTTTTTTTCTTTCCTTAATCACATCGGAGAATGGATACTATGAATGCCAACCATTAAAGAGCACTTTTCAGCTTATTATTCAAATTGAGCTTTCAGAAACACAAAAGCACCCCAAAACGATGGCGTTTTAAAGCCGCCATTGCCTGCCATTTCTGCAAGAACAGGAAAGAGCTTTGTCATTGTTCATTTTTCAGGAATTACAGATTTCTTTTTTGTTATTTTTCAACAGAAGTGGATAACAGGAGCTGGTGTTCACCTGTACAGTTCAAGAGAATGTGCTTCACAGAGAGGCGAAAACTGGTGAAAGAATACCGTCAAGTGTCAAATTAGTGCCACAAAGCAACAAAAAGGATAATTCATATCTCTTCAGCCATCTTTCCCTTTCCAACCAGTGAAGCTGGTTTGCAACTGCACAGGTAAACCCCTCCTAATATAGATGACATGATTAAATTAGGTTGGTAAGCCTGCAAATCCAGTATAGCACTCCTAATGCCCTTTCTTCTACTACAACCCTCTGCAAACCGTGCCTTTTAATTTCACCCATATCTTTCAATAAGTTTCTGTGAAAACTGTTACCTTACTGGAAAAGGTGTGGCCTCACAAGCGGTATGCAGAGAAAACACAGGGGCTACAGCATTAAATTAAAAGTCAACCTACTTCTAGATTCCCTCTGTAATTTGTTCTTTTTTAAAGCAGCCACAATGCATCTAAAATAGCAATGGATCACATGTAAAAGGTGCCATTTAGAACACATTCTGTGAATTCCCCTCCCTGGCTACATTGTTAGCTTTTAGCTCTTTGAAATCCTGCCACACACGTTAGCGATTAGCTAAGCTTTCACTTTAAAGTTAAAGAAGGCATTTATCAGTGACACAACAACAAATAAAGACAAAAGCAATGTTCTTTAAACAAGAAGTTATTTGCCAACAAATTCGCCTTACCTTAAAAAGTGTTGTGTTAGTACCCCCTAATTTCATAATTTAGAAATTTCGTTGTTTGTTTTTCAGGCTGTTTCGTCAGTGTGGCCCATGAACATGAACTTCGCCCTTAAGCTCCAGGAGAAAGTAAGCATGTAAAATATTGATCGCAACACCATTGTTGATTCCAGAGTGGTCAAACTGACAGCGTTACATCAATCCCCTATATCTCCCATATGGAAGCGTCTCTTTTGTTGTTGTTGTTGTTGTTGTTGTTGTTGTTTTTGTTGCTTCCCTCCGTGCAACAGAGCAGAATGCAGGAAGAGCAACGCTGCATTGCCTATGGGGCTCAAAGAAATTCAAAGTCCGCTCAGGGACACTTCAGCAACACTTCAGCTACATCAGTCCTGGAATCATGGTCCTTCAGTCTCAGGACAGTCTCTTCTTTTTGCTATACCGCCTGTATTGCAGACTGATTTACTCACTGCAACAACAAGAAAACTTACATGTATGAGATACTGTTATATTTCTAAGGTTCATATTTCACACAAATGACTTAAACTTCAAGTTTTCTGTAGTTTCACTTGTATATTGTTCAGATTCGAACATTTCTAATGGGTTATGCATACAAGCTTCAAATAGCTCTAGATTTTCACTTTCACACAGTTTTTGAACTCTTTCTACGGTCTGTATGTCAGTGGTAGTCCATAACCTTGATATGTTCCTATCAGGCTTACAGCTCTGGCTGTGAGCACAGAAGCCCCACTCACTAGCTGCACTAATCTTTAATTTGCATATGGGAGCCAATCAGAAGAAAGCTGGCTTAAAGGGAGTGAGACAGAAGCCTTATTGGCTTGTTTCAGGCAGTGGGATGAACTGAGAGCTTGCACCTTGTATTTTGTTGAACTGTGAATCATGCAAAGCTCTAAAGAGTCCAAAAAACAAATACATGGAGCTGAAAATGAGCACTAATCGTAATTATTAGACTATTTAATAATTCATTTTGAATTGGGAAATTCCACAGTATTTAAGCCTATTTAGATGATGTTGTCTGTTATTTGGATCGGTCGTTAGATGAAGCTTTAATTTTGCTCCACCACTCATACTGCAAAAAGAAGCTCGTTATTCCACAATAAAGAAAGTTAAGGGAAACATCTGACATTTATATGGTAAAATTTTCGGAGCTTCCAGAATTCAGGTTTGTTCTGGTCACATGGTGCGATTGCATTTTTCATAGCTGATTTGATTTTCAGCCAGGACTTAAAGAAGAATCCCCACCAACTGACTGCAACTCGGTGCCAGTTTCCCAGCAGGAGTGATATGCACTGAGCTGGGTTCTTATTTGTTCAGGTGTGGTGATAGACATCCAGTGAGAGCAAAGCAGAAGAGGAAAATAATAGGCCATATTCATCCAACTGGCACTGGGTTCCTTGGGGACAGGAAAAAGTAACCTAATTATAGTAGAAGATGTAGAATGTCATGCTGTTGTTATACGTAAGCTCACTGTATCATGATTCAGACATACGGTTGTTCTTTTTTATTTGGCGATGGAAAAGAATAAAATTTGCAGAAAGCTTAAGCACCTACAAAAATATGTTTTTGACATTTTTATGGAGGATATCTGCTGCCTGCTTACTTTAGCTCTTGTAGTATAATAATCAACGATGGAGATGAAAAGCGTGTAATGATGCTTTTCATCTACAGAAGAGAAAACACCTTAGATATTTCAGGTGTTTCCAAAACGCTGTGGCATACAGTATGAAAGGAGCTTAAATCACTTCAAACAACAGCAACCACTTTTTTCTACCTACCTCTTCCTTCCTGTTACTCATCTTTGTCACTAACAACCCCGCTAATCCTTTGACCTGTGCAGAGTGTGCCACAGGAATGCAAGGTATTCTCCATGGTACCAGCTGGTGCACCACTTGTGCCTGTTTGATCCCTTGGCAGACTCCCATCCTGTTTAAAGTGTATTTTTAGGATATTAGAAAAATGTAGAAGTGATGTTGCCCACAGTAATGTTGGGAAGATGTGTCATCTTGCTTGTGCTAGTTGTCGTGTCACTTCTCATTAGTTTCTTCCAAAATGTTTGCAGAAACAAAAAAAGAGAGTAAAGAAAAGGATTTTCCTGGTCAAGCTGTGCGCGGTTTTCCTGGGTTCACCATAAATGTGTAGGTCATGTTGATACATAAACAACTTTTTGCATTTAGCTAGACTGATACCACCCCCACATCTGTCCATTTATATTAAAGGTAAAGCCAGCAATTAGTTAGCTTTGGGTAAAAACTAGAAACAGCTATCTGGCTCTGCCCCAAACTACCCAAATCTGCCAGTTTCCACCTCCAAAGCTCGCTGCTTAACAGTTTAATTCTTGTTTGGATACACAGCTTGTGTAGCTGTCCCCTGGTTCGAGTCTTCATGCAAAGCTAATCCAACCAGCTGCTTGTTTAGCTTCAAACAGACACCAGAATGCTACCAGCCCTTTCCATTTAACTCAGCAAGAAAGCAAAGAAGCAGATCAAAATATCCAACTTTTGATTGAGGCTTCAGATAATGACATATTCAACTTCAACTTGAGGCCATTTTTTTTTTGTTAGCCGAAATTGCTTTAGAAATTATGGAGTGCTAAGCTGTCAATTAACACTAGCAAGCTTAGTTAGTAATCTGCATCCATAAAATGTACGAGTGCAACGAACAGACACAAATACCTGCTAATTAGTGTTAGGTTCATTCCTTCAGTGCTAGATTGGATCAGCTCGAAGGATCCTCTGCTGTGATCAGTTATTATGTTGTTAGCTGTGTCTGACTAAACGTGCGATCGTCAAACAGACAGAGGCAGACTAGCCGTAAATGAGCACAGAAGCCATTAAAAAAAATTTTTTTCACTTTGACTTCGAGCCACGAAGTGTTATGACAGTAGCTTACCAAGAACATGAATGTGTAAGCTTTATTAGCAGGTAAACTGTTGTTTGATTTAAAATAACAAAAAGCACTAAAATAAGCCCTACAAAGGGACATGTGGATATTTTTTAATACATCTAAGTAGGAACACTAGTTTTCTCTTCTTACAATCAGCAGCTGATTGTAAGAAGCATTTGGTGGTCTGAGAATGAAGTCTGTCCATTAATGGTTTCTTGTTCGTTGTTGCTATTAAAAGCATCACTAACGAGTAAGAAAAAGGATCCTCACTGGCTGGCACCTTCTTCACAGTCTCACATGAAGGTGTGTGTCACGTTAGATGCTAAAAACCTGCCGGGATGTAGGTTTTCTTTTTTAAGGATAGTAGCACTTTTTTACACGTGCACAGCAGAGAGCGCCTGATGGAGGAGCATGTGAGAATCCAAATGCAGGTGATAGGCTCTGATAGATATTCTACTATCTATCAGGTGATATTCTGATAGATTCACACTAATCGAGAAGTTGTGGTACGTTGTGCGTTTTGCACACTCTGCAACCTCCTTATGTGAAATGGAGGATTTCCAGTCCGGCATACTCGTGTGAGGGTCTCAATTTTATTTCATTTGCATTTTGCAGAGTTCATGGGTGACAATGGCCGTAATGCCATGTGAATTATCAAAAAGAAATCCACTGATAAAACTGCATAGTTACTAGGAGCAAAATAGGAAAAACCTGTTAATTAGTCAGTCATTAACTTCAGCTTCAACTTCTGAACTTTTTCGTTGATGGTTTCATTTTTTCTAAAGAACCAGCTGGGAGATGCAACGTCAATGACTCATTAGGTAGTACTAAATATGACTAACTAACTATGTGAAAATCAATCATATTTCCACTCCCTGAGCAATTTCCCCCAATTAAAGCAAAGAACCATAATATGTAGTTCCTCATTACTTCAGGATTACTTTTACATTATCTACTACTTGTACAGACAAAGTACACTTGATCACCTCATTGTAAACTTGAAATCCGACCCAGCAGTTGCATCTTTGTAACTGATCCAAATGTGTCCCAGTTCTGGTGTAAAGCATTGTAATAGTTGTTACATAAGAATTCATTAAAACATGTCTGCAAAACACCTTCAGTTCTGGTCTTACTCAGTCTTATAATTGTTTAGAGTTCACCAGCAACGCTCCCAAGCACTTTCACTATGTTGTGTTAAGCGGGATTTGTCAGTGACAATCGATGGGGGGGTATGTCACTGTTTTCCTCTTTTCCCGCCCCTCAATTTTTCCATATTTTGCCGTCTTTCTCTCCTCCGCTGTGCCTCTCTTTCTTTATTTCAGACCTGCCGCTTTGGAATTCTTTCCGTGTTCCTGCTGTGGTATTGTGGCACCTCATTCACATTAACTGGTGTCACAGTTTTCCCTTTGTTAATCGGCAGTAAACAACATGGCTTTCTGGGGCCTCTGCGTGGTACAGGGACATATTTTTACCCCGGCATAAAAAAGCAGCAGCAAAAAAACACAAAAATAGCAAAACAAAACCAAGAAAAACAACAATACATGATTAAAGTTGATGCTTCTCACACTCCACACTGTGCAAGATGATAAAAGGTGCTCAGACATCCCAGTGACAGGTCAAAGCAACGCGCACAGCTAATTGATGCTGCCTCGGAATCTCACCGGAGTATCAGAAACATTCGCCAGCTTCACATTGTTAGTGCGCATGTTTATCCTCCTGGGTGAAAGCTGCATTCAGTTATAATGGTTTTCGTCAAACAATCGCTTTCATTTAGTACCTGCCTTAAAACAATGAAAAGGAGGTCAGGTATTACGTGTTAATTTCCACTTGATATTGTCATGATTCATCCCTTTCAGTTCAGCAAATATTTTGTTTTGCTCAAGGCAACGTGCGCTCACTAAATCAGACCTCTTTTTAGAATTATGTCAACCCATATTTGCAAAACTTGGTTTTTAATTTCAGAAGATTCTGACATTTTTTGTCTGGATTTTGAGTCAACTCAGGAGCCACATCGCTTCTAAACGTTGCAGAGGCAGATTAAGAATTTGAGAGATTAGGTTTTGATATTTGAGATTAAAGTGGCCCCGCTAATGGCTCGTGAACACAGCAGGGCCATTCAATACTAACTGCTGCAGTAACACTGATAAAGAAAAGCAGACTGATGATTGCCATAATCACTCTGTTATAAATAAAATAAATATGACCGTCAACCATCCTTCCGTATGTACTTGTGTGATGTGTAATGCATAAAAATGCTGCTCTCAGATAAAGATCAACAAAACTCTTAATTGTTAACAAATTCTCCTAAATCACAGTCATAAAAACTAATCCCAGTATAAATAATTTTTCTTGCCAGCAAACCCTACAGCACATCCTCCACCTACACCGATGTGTGTGTGTGCGTGTGTTGTGAGAGCCCTTTCAGCTGATTAAATATGTGAATATTTAAAAATGACAATTCTCAGCACAGCTGCAGATAGTCGGCAGGTCTGTTCCTCGGGGAACAGCCAAGCTGTTCCTGCTGCATTCAGCACCACGCACCGTGCTGCACGAGGAGGCTCCAGCACCATTGGAGGGGGCTCCATGTCATTTGTAGAATCTGATTTTCCCCCATAAATACAGAGCACTCGGCACGTTCCATGTACAAAGAAGGTGAACCCAGAGGGCCGTGGAGTGTTTGGCTTTCAATTAGCTTTCCCCTCCCTTCTCTGGCTCCACCATTTGGCTCTGTTTGACGACTGGCGATTGTGGCAAAGCGGCCTCGGTTACCTCTGCTGTGATCATCTGTGAAGGAAGGCAAACTGGTGACACATTTGATCTGCGCGCAAACCTGTTGTGTCTATCAGATCTGTTTGAGTGGGATGAAAGAGAAAGAAGAGGAGTAGTATATCGAGACAAGAGGTCAGGGATATTATTTTTCTTCTCATTTTAGCATGCAGTGTAAAGATTTTGTGACTTTATGCTTTTTGCAAACAGATTTAACCTTACATGACTTCACTTAACATTCCTATCCTTTTTTGTGCTTTTTGTTTGCTTGAACACAAAGGAGCCATTGTGCCAAGCGTGCCCTCGCTGTCTTATTTTATTACTAGTAGAGAAGATGGGGCCATGCCCCTAGCACTTGAATTCTTCAGAGCAAGAAGTAGGACAGCTGTCATTTACATTACAAAAAATATGGCAGGGATGTTTACGTGATTTTGGATGGCACGGAGGAAGGCTACCCATTTCAGAGCATAAAATTTCCACTTGTCTACACTGATGTGTACTGTGAAGAAAGGAGTTTGCAGTCATTTTGATGCAAATAAACCATCATGAAGGTGCAAACTGACAGCAAAACAGTAGTTTCAAATATTATAGAATTACTCCAAGCAATACTATGATCCATAATATGTATTAAAAGATGACATCATCCACTGGTTTCCATGGTGCAAGTGGTGGATCTGACTCACAAACTGGGGCTTATTAATCAGTTTAGTTGATTGATAAACTAAATCTAAAGCATTACCCTGCTTTATTGTCTATTCTAAATGGACCATCATGTACAAAATGAACAAAGTGTTTGACAAAATGAGATGTGAAAACAGCTGTTAATACTGTAAACTGTCTAAGAAGGTGTTCAGTGATGTCATATATAATTTGAGTAGTAGACTTTTTTCCCCCAATAGACATCTATTTGCACTTACTGCACACCACAAGTCGCCACTGCTGACTAATAGAAAGAATATGTTGTGTAATGCTGTGCTGCAGGCGGGTTTTGGACCCAATATGCACAACTCAGGAAGCAGGATGTGAAATCACTTTCACTTTATTGCAGGTAACTTGCAAAAGATAAAATAAACACAGAGCAAGATTAGAGCAGAACACGGGGAGACCAAAGAGTAGAGGGGTACATAGCAGGAGTCACGAGGGACGACGTGACAAAGAATACACACAAACAAAGGGTTTAAATACAGGTGCAAAGTGTAGACACCCGGGGCACACAGTTAAAGAAAAGCTAAATGAGACAGGGGAAGCAAAATACAAAATAATGTACACAAGATGAGGGACTATCAAAATAAAACAGGAAGTAATACACACACTGAGATCCAAGCTAAAACTCGTGGCAATAACTGAAGGCTATTACCATCTTATATATAGAGATGGCACGATACCACTTTTTTATGTCCGATACCGATACTGATATCATAAATTTGGATATCGGCCGATACCGATATGAATCCAATATAGTGTTTTTCAATAAAACTTTTTTTTTAAATATCTTGCTGCATTTTGTATATGTTCAAACTCAAGTTTAAAACCCCCCACTAAAGCTATTGTTATACCTGTATGCAAAAAATACACTGCACCCAAAATAGTTCAGCAATACTGATCAATCTAATAAACTTAAACCTACTCTATCCTCCCTATTCTGGTATTTTAAAGAGTAAGCAACCTAACTAATAGGGTTGTAAACTCCCAGAAAAAAAAGAAAAGGGAACCACCCCCCACCTCATGATGCTTAATTGACATAATCAACTTTAATTTGATGCAGTGTGAAAATGCACAAAAATCAATTATTTTTCTACAATATTTAAATAGATTCAACATCTTTCTTCAACAGAACTGCAGACTGCACAGATCGTACCTTCCCAAAGGAAAAAGTACTATAGCTTACTAGGGTATATTAGACTTAACATTTACTATATACAGTAATGGACTTCTATACATTTTACATCAGATTAAAACTTTGGGTGTAAGATTCAGATAATTATTTATTAAAAGGTAGATATTTTAAATGAGAATAAGAAAGAAAAGTATGTCTTTGTGCCCCCTTTTCCCTGTTCATGCCCTATCGGCCCCCCTGGCTAAACTTTGCTAGATCCGCCCCTGCACAGTTACCAGTGTCAGCTGTGTAGAAAAGGATCCTGGTCTAGAAAGTAATATTAAATAAATTCTAACAACAGCTTATTAAGGTTAAACGTGCTGCTGTTGTTCAGCCGCTGGTTTCCTCTTTCTGGCACGAAGTGGGAGATAAAGAAACAAGAGAGACGGACTCGCAACAGAAAAGCCGATCAGCTGATCATTGATCAGTTTCATGATTGAAGTAGCAGCAGGAGAGGGAGAGAGAGAAAATAAGAGGCAGTTGCTCCATATATCGGTTGTTAAGCTTAACGCTGGAATGCTTTACAAACATTCAGAGATGAACTTACACACTTGCTTTACTTCTCTCTGGGATAACTTTCTCAGAGATGAAATTCCGGTTTGGTAGCGGGGCTCTAAATGCTCAACCAGCCCGCAGACAGGTCCTGCATGCCAAAGCCGCTCTATCACGTGATGCATACTGCTCCGATGCGCTACGGTTATGAGCCGAGTTACGCCATGTCGCAAGTTTTGTGAGGTGCTTTTTTGATATTTACTGGATCGGATTAAATTTTTTATTTCTCTCCGATATCCGATCCAGTCAGTATCGGACCGATACGTAATATCGGATCAGTCCATCTCTACTTATCTATACAGTCTTTTTAAAGTATCAAAATATCAGTGTTGTTGGTGCCATATTATAATTTTTTTTGGCCTTTTTCAGCTTTATTTGATAGACATGGTGAAGAAAGGACAGGAAAGTGGAGGCAGAGAGAAAGGGGAAGATATGAGGTAAAGGGCCGCGGCCTGGACTCGAACCCGGGCCGGCTAGCCCCAGCCGCACAGCAAGTGGTCGTTGGTCAACGCACCGAGCCAAACTGGTGCCCATGCCATAGTATAATTTTAATGTTGTCATAAAAATGTGTGATTTCATGATATCACTACTACAGAATTCCCATGGGTTCACGCACACACCAATCAGACAAGCTCAGACAGCTCTGACTGCCAGAGTCTTGAGTCAATGAAGATTTTGTATAAAAGGAGCTACTTCAACATCCTCCAACAAAACACAGTGCTTTGCAAAATATCCAAAACAATCCCGCTAAAGGTGGAATTTGCAAACTTGTATCACCACTTGAGACAAAAACACACCGTTGGAGAACAGTCAGGGTATGGAGGCATGCAAGGAGGAGAAACAAGCAACCCTTGCTTAAACCTTGTTACAACATCCCAGTTACTCTGAACTCTAATAAGTTAACAGTACTTAAAAAAGTTTAGCAAACAAATGACCATAAAACTCAGCACGGTTTACTTAAGACAGCTAAGATAGGACAACTTGTTTATTGTCACAATACACAATACAGCTACATTTAGTTTCTCTAACTTGCCCTAAGTTGCCCTAACTTAGCTATCTCATGTAAAATGTTTCTTTTAATGCAGGCTAAGGTCAAGTTAGCTTAGTTCATGTTAAACTAAATTATTAGACAGTTATAGCTTTATACATTTCCTGGGAAGACACTACCTATGCTACTTTCGTGCTTGCGTTTATGCTGTGTCACTGGATATAAGACTCTGTCACTACTGTTGCCCTTTAAAGCTGTTGCTGCTGCTGTTACCTTTTGGCAAAATATTCACACTTCAAATTAAGCAGTCTGTCATGAAAGATGGCAAATGTCTGTCATTTTATTAGCATTTTGTCTGCAAACAGTAATCATAGATAAAACAGTATTTTGTTTTCTATATCATCAAAATATTGTCTATACTGTAAACCGTGGGATAATTTGGAGGATATATTGCTCACCCCCACTGGACAGTACCAAATATGTAAAAGTCTAAAGTTAAAGCAAATGCTAATGCTAATGCAAGTGCATGGGCACAACAGTTGCCTTGTAAATTTAAATAATTGTATGTTTTTTAAAGCTCCAACCGCATTTAAAGCAACCTGCTAGCTGAGGTCCAGGCTCCTGTTGCCTAGGTAACCCTCTAATTTACCACTCCCTCCTAGGTCAATAAATGTTACGCTTTGCTCTCATTTGTAGTTTGTAGTAATTCTTTCCAGACATTTTTCATAAACTTCGGTATATTTTTTCATTTCCAAAAAAATAATTAACACAATCCACTGAGCTGTGTACTGAATTTAGAGGAAACAAAGCATTGATCCTGTCTTGCTAATATCGATCCAATACCTATACCAGCATTTAGATCGATTCACCCACTTCTACTTGAAGCTAAGTAAGATTTAGCATAGGAATTGTCCACTTTGTCTATCAATCAGTAAGCTGCACATTAATGTGTTGCAGTGATAGTGGATGCCAATGAGTATAATGTACTGACCAGTAATTGTAACTTGATACAGGATGAAAAGTACTTGGATCTCCCTCTGTTATCTACCTTGTACAAAATATAGTCCTAAACATGGTTTACCCTTAGTAAACACAGTATTATCAAATGAATATCAACACAACAAGCTGATTTGCTAGTTTGTTCTGTTTAAAGGTCAAAAAACAACCTAGTTATAGCAGATCTGAGCCCACTAGCTAACACATTAAAATGTATTTAATTAACCAGCACAAATCAATATGATTGAGGGGTTTTAGGCATTTATATACTCAACCTGTTTCAGACAGTATTTTAGTCCTTCAACTACTGCGTGACCACATGCACCCACACTTTCACACAATGGCAGTCTGATATATCATATCGCCTGCTCACTTAAGTTTGCACATTGGATGCTGATATTTCAGCTAGCGAGTGGCTCCCCTACCTTTGAGGATCACTGGAGTCGTGCTTCAGCTCTCCCACTGCTCGCACACGCTCCCCGCCGAGCCCATCTGCAAGTTCATCCCCACCTCCCCCAAGCCCCTCTACTTGTGTCAGGCGTGCCCGTGAATCGCCTCGCTCACTCTTTCCTTAAGTGCATCTCAGACTTTTGCCAGCCCTCTGCATCACACTTCAAAACACACACACACACACACACACACACACACACACACACACACACACACCGGAGAGACAGGAGAGAGGAAAAGAGGTCAGTGGGTCTCCTCAAACACAAAGAACCTCTCGAGGAGCACTGACTAGTTTACACTGCACTCAATTACCTGTATTTGATTATTGACTTCTCTGATGTTTAGCTTGTACAAGTGCTGTTGGTAGAAGACACTGTTGCCTCAGATCCCCTTGCTTTCAGCTCTCCTACCTCTTCTTTTCATTCCTCCACTCCTTTTTTTTAACATTAATCTGAATTTTTCTCACCTTTTCCTCATTTTCACCTTTCAACATATCATTATTACCTAGCAACAGCCACCCATGTTTCTCTCTCTTCGGCCACTTTCATGTGATTCGTACAGCTTCTTTTCATTTATTTCCCTCGCGTGCCATCTCTAACAACTGAAACATAATCTGGCAGACACTCGAGGAGTTCGCTCAGTGTAGAAATACAAAAAGAAAACACATCATAGACGTGACGTAAACAGTCTCTAAAATATTCCTTGCGTACATATTTTCCTTCTTCGTAGACAATAAAATTGCACACTGTAGTTATTATTATGTCACAGTGTTGCTTACAAAGTAAGTGCTTCTTAAACCACGCTGATTCAAATGGTTGAATGCACTCAAGAACCTTTAAGTATCAGGGTTTGCCTCACAGAGCCACACAACATAATGAGCCGGCTAAGCCATGTTTAGTCTATTGCAAATATGCCTTTCTCTAGAGTTTACTGAGGATTTCCAAGGTTTACAGATTTTGGCTTAAGAGTATATAGTGAAAAGGTGGATAAAACCTGGTTTAAAAAAGGGAATAGGCACTATAGCTTTAAAAAAAAAAGAGCTGTGTATGCTTTACCATCTGCCAGTACTTAGTATACTGTCAGTGCTGGTGATAATTTGTGAAATAAATTACTTTAGATTTGCACAAACACCTTCTTTTTCATTTTTACTGAGTTCATTCATTTTATTAAGTTACCATCACTCGGCCAGCAGGTCCTTTACTGTGAAGCACCTTAATCTAGGATGCCTATAGACCCTGTCCACACGTATGTAGCGTAAAGCTGGCATGCTGACTCTTCTTTTATGCAGTTGGAGATGATTTTCAAATCAATGGTTGTGTTGACAGGAAATGAGAAAATCCCTGTTTATAAAACACTGATGTACATGTGGATGTAGACCCAATGACCTCTGCTGAGCCTCCTGTGTACTGGCAACATGTGAGGGACTGATCAGAACTGTTCAAATGACCACTGATTCGTTGTTTTTAAGAAAAAGATGTACTTGTCATCTTATCACATGAGCATTACATGTATCACAACACGCGACGTCGGAAGTAATAAGCAAGTTTTATGAAAACCATATGCTCAAGTGAGAAAATCATAAGATATTATATTGTCTGTGTGCTAAACAACTGGTTTGATAGAAGAACAAAGGAAGTATTTCTTAAAGATTCATACTATGCACATGTGGCAGCTGACAGTATGGAAAAGTACTGAGCTAAAATAGCCCCGAGTCATAAAAACAGTCCAGTAAAATGTGCTCTCCTCTAATGAGGGTTCCATCCACGTTTTGCTGAAACTGTTAATATCATTTTATAGTTATTTTCAAAGAATATAATTTATGTTTCTATTGAATTGCAACACGTTTCTAGTCCTATTTTTCCCCAGCCATCATTTTATCAGAGATTAAAAGGGTAACTGACTAAAACCTCCCCCCTTTTTTTATAAACCAACAAGGCTCGAAAATAGAGACTCAAAAATGACCAAGCAACACCTCTAAAGAACAGTTTTACAAACACTGAACATTATAACCTTTGGGAAGGTATGATTTATTGCAGGTCTCTTGGATACGACTGCACAAGCTGCAACCTAATCTTTCACCCAAACCTTGTTTTAGCTTTCTTCCTGTGCCGTTTTTCTGGAGTCTTAATCATACCCGCTATGAAAACAGAAAAAAGTAATTTTTGTGTATTACGATTTTGAGGTTCTTCCCTTATAAACACAGTACACGGTCTAATGAGCCAAGCCAAGAAAGCAGAATTGCAATCACTGTGACCTAGAGTAGTCTCATTATTATTTAGACAATATTCTAGGGATTATAGTTCAACATTTGTCATTTTAAAGATCTTGTTTCTGTAGCCAGATTTCTTTTATTAGTATTTAGTTACGGTGATCTGCTCCTTGTGGTACCTGATCGGTATCAACTTTAGTTGGATAATTCATACCTTTACATTTTATGGTTGGCTGTGGAAATCATGCAAACAACTCTTCTCTCTACATCTTCAAACTTCACCGTTGGTTGGAGTCTCTGCTCGGGCTAGTTCCATTTCCTCAGTACATATTTGTTCCCAATGTCAGATCATAAAGGTTTTTAAACATTATGTCTGTTTCATCTTGGAAATGACAGAATGTAAGAAAGAAATTAAGTCAGTTTGAAAGAATCAGGAAAATAGTTTAAACTTTTATTGTTCCTGAAATGTTGTTGTGTTCCTTCACTTGTAACATATGTCAGTATTTGTGTGACTGTGGAAAAGTACTCTTCGAATGGATTTTGTGGAGGATAGTAGTACCCCAAAAAGTTCATCTTACAGATGAACCGAATCAACTTTTTGGGATTTCCTTACCTGGATGATTGAGCATGCATCAAAAGGATAGTAGTAGTCATTTGCTGATAATCAAATGCACTTCAGTGATGAATCATCAGCAAGTGTGACAGAAGTTTTGCCAGGTTGTTGTCCTTGAGCATTTAGATATATGGTAAAGGCCACAATCTTCCAAGAGCTCATGCTAGATCTTAGTCTCTACAGACCTTAGTTAGCATGTTAAATGTTAACATATAATTAGAAGACGACTGAACAAGTGTGGGTTGCATGCAAGGATGGTAGGAGAAAGCCTCTTCTCTCTAGAAATAACTGGAAGATGGATTAGCTTTTTAAAGATGCATCTGCACAAGCCAAGCCACAAACACCTCATACCAACTGTCGAGCGTGGTGGTGAAGGAGTGAGGATTTAGGCTTGTTTTGCATTCCCAGGACCTGGGAATCATGCAGCCATTGAGTCCACCACGAATGCCTCTGAGTACTAAAGTACTCTAGAAACACTCAATTGGGTCATGATCACAAGCACAGCAGCAAATCTCCAACAGAATCACTGGATACGAAAATAATTCAGGTGTTGTAATGGCCCAAAGTCCAGACCTCAACTTTATGGAAATGCTGTGACAGAATGTTAACTCATTCACTGCCATTGACGTCTATAGCCGTCAATGGCAGTGAATGAGTCAATGGGTTTAACTCATTCACTGCCAATGGCTGGCAGTGAATGAGTTAAGAGAGCTGTGCATAAATAAATATTTGCAAACCTCAATGAATGAAAAGTGGGCTAAACGTCCTCCACAAAGATGTGAGAGAACTGATAAAGTTGAAAAAAGATGTCAGCTGCTCCAGCTTTTTGCTACTAAAGGTGGTTCTACAAAAAACTCTTTTTAGCAGAGCTGCAGAGTTCTGAGAAAACCCTCTTTTCCACATGATTGCATGTAATAAATACATGTGATCCGTCTTTGCTTTCCATAGAATTTTTATGTCTTACTGGAGTATTATTATGTCTGTTTTGACATCTTATATTGTGTAAAGTTTTCCTTTGCCTCTTCCTTTTAGACAATTTCCCAAGCTTAAATTCTCTTAAATTCACCCCTTTGTTCTCTGAGACTGCTGAGCCCTGATTAAACATAGTTTCTTGTTTTTTAATGCTTTCACAATGTCATCTTCTCTAAAGACTGAACATGCAGCTATTCAGGGGTGTGAATGCTGTAAGAGTGTCAGCGCTTCTAAAATTTCATGCAAATAGAAAAATATATCTGAATATAGTGCAAAAATGTATACATAACGGATATGTTGCAGTTGCACATTAAGGTTACTGAACTTTTAATGTCGCCCTTCATGTTTTTTGGGAAAACTACACATTCTATGGAAAGACAACACATTTAAAACCACACATTTAACTCATATCACAGACAAAATAAATGATTGGCAACCCTAGTCATACATAAATATGATTTAAATTGGAACCCAGAACTCATTCACACGATTCCTGCAAATTTCATTCTTCTTAATATGCTATTTTGCGATAAGTAAAGGGTAGGCAAAATGTAGAACATCTCCTTGCTCATGAATTATAATCTATTTGACAGCCGCACAGTGACACAGACGATGCTGTGAATGTGCCAGATCCTCGGAATATTTTTATACCAAGTGAAACTGTATTGCTGAAGCATTAGATGGCAGTTTGTAGCCCATGCTTTATTAAAATCCTGCAAAATGGAGGTTAAAAAAAAAGAGCCATGCATCCTGTGATGAAAGAAGTGAAACTATACTTCAACTCGGAGTAAAATGGTTCTTTATCTATTATTCATCAGCGCACTGAGGTATGTTTATTGAAATGATTTTCACCATTTTCGTTTTTTTTTTCTTCTTCTTCATCTCTCCACCTTCAGCTAAGCATCCGCTGTGAAGTCTATCTGATGCTGCTTGTCGTTACCTATCACTGCGAGTTCGCATGGTCTCGCCTCACCTCGGAGGTAAGGAGCAAAGTTCGCCTAATTAGCTTCAAACCCAGCTGAGCTCCCCTCTGACAGGGGTGTGGTGCCACCACAGATACAATATCACCATATTCTGTAGTGGAAAGAGAAAAAAAAGCCCCAATCGCACATCACATGCCTGACAGACCAGGCACCCATAGGCTTCCACCCCTACCCTTGCTTTTTCTCGTCTTCTCCACCCTCTGTGTGTCTTACTGTCTGTCACTCTGTCACTTCCTTTCTCCCCTCCGAACCCCCTTCTTACTTCCTTTTCCTCCCTCTCTTCTTGTCACCTGCCTTCACCACCTACACACCAGTCGGCTGTACATAGCAGCTCCAAGATAACACCGGAGCCCGGACAGCCAGACACCTCATTTATCAGCTCATACTCTGCTTGTTCGCTGTAAAGCCACAGCAATCCTGCAACAGGCTACTTGATCAGCTTACGCTAATTAGGGAAAGGAATATGTTTTGGAGAGCTCATTACAAAAAAAAACAACAAAAATGTATTGGCTTCCACACAAACATACAAAATGGTGCAAGTTTATAGAAAAGAGCGATTTACTCGAGTTTTAATTCCTCCACATGGTAAAGTGATTCACCAGTGCATCACGTCCTCACAGTTATAATAAAGAAATACCAATGCATCACTCCGCTTTTGATTTCTCATTTAAATGCCACATGGATGGTGGAAACTATAAGGATGAAAATCGTGTAATGCAATTTCTATTCCCTCCCTCACAATATTCTCTTGATATTCAAATTAAGCCAGTTATTAGTTATTAGGGAGATTGGCAGGATGTCTGCATGGCGTTCTCTATCAGTATGCAAATCTTTCGGTTCTGAGGACCCATGGTGTCATTACTGTAACCTCTTATGTAAAGAGTGTTACCTGCGTGAAGAGCAGCCAGTTGTGTTGGATGGTCCTCTTTCTATGGAATAATGAAGTTGGGTGGCTGAGCAATTACTGGCAATAATATGTGTGAAAATATTGTGCAGTGCACAAATCCACCTCTGCAATTTGTGGCTGAATTGGCACAGATACAAATCCACATGATGTCGTTCCCTTGCTTGCTGCAGCTACTTGCTACCTTTAAAGTGCCTTTTGTTTTTCTATTTCATGAGCTTTATTAAAGGTTTACTTAAATTGTCAGACTTCATAAATCTATCACGACCCTCATTAAGGTCTCCCATTTGATCTTAGACACACCTCTTTTGATTGTGCCTGTGCCCGGACAAGCGGTCGAGAAAATGGATGGATGGACATGAATGTTTGTTGGTTTCAGACTCTATGCAGATCATAAACAGCGCATAGAGACAGATCATGTGACAGGACAGAGAGCAGTTTCACAGCGGACCAATTAACTAGTCCGGTTTATTGAGAGCGATCACTTCATTTTTCTGGTTAAGTAAAAGTCTGAAAGCTCATCAGTGGATTAATGCTATCAGCTAATGAGCTAAAACAACAAGCACCCAGAGCTGCAAACTCATTGGTTTTTATTTTAGAACACACTAAACTAAGACCTACACTGGCCACTTTGTTAGGTACATTTGTTCATAGTAGTTATTGATGCAAATAATTATTAATCAACCAATCACACGATAGCAACCTGGTGTATTTAAGCATTTAGACATAGTAATAATAAGCTGGTGAAATTCACACCGAACATCACAATGAAGACGAAAGGTGATTAAAGTGACTTCGACTGTGGCATAGTTACCGATAGTATTTCATAAACTGATATGCAGTGAACGACAGGTCTCTGGGCTAAAATCTGAATACACAGCACATTGAGACCTTATCTAGCAGCAGAAGACCACATCGAGTGCCCCTTCTGTCAGTGAAGAACGTGAAACTAAGGCTACAATTCACATCTTCTATGAAGAATTTCAATTGGTATGAAGATTGAAGGACGTTGTCTGGTTCAATCAATATTGATTTCTGGTGTGACACTGGTAGGGTCAGGAAAACCTCAGAAAGTATGGATCCATCCAGCCTTGTATCAACAGTTCAGTGTGCTGGTGGTGTGGGGGATGTTTTCGTGTCACACTTTGGGCCCAGCAGTACCAACCGACCTTCCCTTTATGACCACAGTTTACAGCAGGACAATAAACTATGTCATGGAGCTCAAATCGTCTCCAAGTATTTTCTTGAACATGAAAACTATACTCAAATGCCTCATAGTCATCAGATGTTAATCCTGTACAGCAGCTTCAGGATGCGGTGGTATGGGAGTTTGGCATCATGGGTTATGCAGCACATGTGTGATGCTGACAAGTCAATGTGGACCAAAAACTCAGAGAAGGGTTTCAGCTTCCAGGAACAATTAAGGAGGTCCAACCCAGTACTAGCAAGGTGTGCCTAATAAAGTGGCCAATTAATGTATATGAGTTGACTCTGCCTAAATGAATAGTACTACTGAACTTAAAATTGAACTGGAAAACAGTAGTACACCCTTTCGTTCTGGAGTTCTTAATTTCTTAATTTTATACACATCATGATGTGGCTTTTAAAGTTCTTGACCTTTAACACAAAAGCAGTGATGCTGCTGTATGTTTTCTCCACCTGATAGCATTAAATACCCTGCTTTTTACATAACTTGCATCACTTCTTCATGTTCAGCCTTTTATTTTGGTGGTTTGATCGTTTTGGGTTGCAAAATGCCTGGGTGTTAAAATGCAGTCACACATTTTATGCTCGATTCCATTAGGCGCTAATGTTAATGTGGCTGTGTTAAATAGATGTTTACATAAGGTGAAGCCAAGCTCATAGTGAAGCTAACCCAAAATCAGCCACAGTATATTTAATCATACATAATGGCTGGCACACTGGTTAAACAGAATCAACCTGCATCAGCCACACACTCGGGCTGATTCTTTACTCGGCACTCTCACTCATTTGAGTTAACTTCTCCCACATTCGCAGGCCCACCCTCTGCTGCACCTCCTTGTCCATCCATCCATCTGATTGACAGGTTATGAGCCAATCCCGGCACAAATGACTCTGAAACACCAGGAATCCAAACCAGCTGGGTTCAATCAATCTCACTTAAACTATTCTCCATCGCAGCCACGCTGCCTAATACTGAGACAGCAGAGAGGGCAGTTCCACTGTAATGTTATCAAATCGCTTCTGAAGCGCTGGGGCGATCACTCTCCTGCAGATTAAAGGGGAAGAGGAGGGTAAAAGGGATTTGTGTGTGAAGGGGGGGAGGAGGAAAAACAGAGGAGTAATTGTGCCTTTTATTTCTGCGTTTTAGGTTGTGAAAGCAATCGTGAACAGGGTGAGAAAAAAAGGGTAAACACAGTGTCAGACATCAGTTAGGTATGAGGAGAAAGTCATAATAGAAGCTAGAGTTCTGTTAAAAGGGGCGATAAAATTGAACCGACACAGCCATCTGTGTTTGGGCCAGGGAAAACGTGGCAAGTACAAACCCCTGAGGCTTATGTCATGACAAACTCTGCTATGAGGACAAACACTTGTAAAGAATCGTTCGGACTCTATTGACAGTGCTTCGTCTGCTGAGGGTGCGCGCCCTTCGTTCTAGGTCTGATGTCATGGGGAAAGTAAATTTATCCACAAACCCTCAGTGGTGAACAAGTGAACTTTCATTATTGCAGATTCTGTCGACCCACAAATAACTTCACTCAAGAGACAGAATGATTGATACTCTTCATCATCTCTGCCTCCCTCCTCAGCCCCCCTAATTCAATTCCAAATAACTGCAAAGCTGTGTCACCCATACCAAGGAACTCACCAACACAGCAACGCTATTGATCCACAAACACCACAGAACCTTATGCATTTTTCTACATCGAATGAAAGAGCGAGAGAGGGAGAAAAAACAGACCCCCATCCTTGCGATAGCTCCTCAGAGCTCAAAAAAGAAGGGATTGTAATAAGTCCACTGTTGCACCTAAGGAAAAAATGAGCACATGTGTAATGTGTATTTCACATTTCACAGAGGAAACATCATCCTAGATAAATGTTCTTAATTTTAGTCTCTCATTATAATTAATCAAACTGCACGCACACACACACAGAATCCCAGCCTTCATTTCACTGTCCTTTTCCTGAGGTTACTACCAGTCAGCATCCTTCTCCACTCCTGAATAGTCATCATTTTTCTAGCCACAGTGGTATAATCGGCCCCGATCAGGAAGCCCCCGGACTCTGAATGAAGCACTGTTTATGCAGAAAAGCCCAACAGCTACAGTCGTCTCATCTTTCTGTTTTCAGCAGGGAAGGGGGTGAGCTACAGCCGAACAGCACGACGGTGTTGATGGTTTCTCGCAGACCCTCAAGTCTGTGTACATTTCAGCAGGGCTTCAAATTTATCACATCAAAGACACAGCAAATTGCTACATAATTCAGTTTAGAAAAAAAATCTGCCAAGACTGCAAAAAACCAAAAAAAAGGTAAAGGGGAAGAAAATGTCTAAATGTTCCAAGACAATGGAGTGTTTATTGCACCTTATTCGAGGTATTTTTGTTATTGAGAAGAAAAGTTTTTAGTGTTTAAAAGCACATTTTCCCCCCCTGTGTTGACCACCTGATTTCATCTGCTGCTCAGCAGAGATGACAGTTCCCACGATGCTTTGCTCGAACAGCTTAGCTCAGTAACCGGGAAAAACCAAGCCAAGACTCCAAAGACACACCCAGGAATACAACATCTGGCTTAGTCTCAGTTTCCTTATCTGTCCCATCGTATTCATCCACACAGACGCTCGCCCCACAATTTAGACTTTGTTTTTGGATTCTATCTCCCCCGATGTTAGGGTACAAACTTAGTTTATGATGAGCTGCATGTGATTTAATATCACCGGATGATATAATGCATTTAACAATGCACCCGGGTAAATATTATCAGTGAGGAATGGCTCATAAAGTGGCATCAGTCTGGGGTAGGGATGCACAAGTGTGAGATTACGTGACGTCAGAGATGAGTAACTGACCTGATTAGACCACTTTGATAAACACTGAGAGGATTGTCTCTCACGCTCACCTCCTCTCTCTACCTCGCGTTGCCTTGCTCGTTAACTGCCTGAATGGCGCTGTGTCTGAACATTTGCTTGTATTTGAAATCCTCCCCACCTTCACACAGATTGAATTAATGCCAGAGGAAGAAAATAGCCCGATAAAAACAACAGATGCACTGCATTTTTATACAGTCCCTGTGGAATCATCTAATTTCTAACCTCTGTGTTTGTACATCCCACCATCTCTTAATGCCCCTAACATACTGTAGGATGAGGGTGAATCTAAATGAAAAATACATTATTCATATTCCCACAGAGCCACAGAGGGTGGCTGCCATGCCAGGATGCCTCACCCATGCCCAGAAAGGCAAAGAAAGACAAAGCCCGCCCACACAATTTATTATCAGTTTTATTGATTTTCCCTAGGTTGGGGGTGGGGATGTCTGGCAACTATATTGTACCCAGAATCTGTTTTTTACGCTTTCAAAATAAGTTATGTGTAACAAGTCAAAAGTCTGACTTAGTCAGCCAATGTTTTTCCACCTTTTCTTTTAAAAGGATGCGCTTGAATAACAATGAGGAAGAAAGGATGATGGCGAGGAGTGAAATTTAAAAGCTGGAGTAGAGAAACAAAAGAGAGAAAAACCCAAAACAAAACACAACCTCCTTCTGCCGTCACGGTATGATTTATGGCTCAGCTGGAGAATTACATGTAATGATTCAGCATGTTGATCAAGAGTTTGTACAACAGTGTGATCCAGAAATATTGCACCCGAACCCACAACAGACAGCAACGCAGATCAATTACTCCGCAGCTCCACATTGTGCATTCTGCCGTTCTACCTGCGGCTCCAGCCTATAGCCTCACTACATCACAGGATAATCATCCCACCGCTCTCTGCAACGTGCAGCTCGAATGTGGATTCTTGTCTGACACACTTTAGCAGCTTTTACTGCCCCGAAAAACAAACAAACAGAAAATCAATCGTGCACATTTCTTAGCGACGCCTCAGATGAGAAGAGAGGGGAGTTCAGAATTTCTCAACCCCTCTGTTACATTTCAATATCGCTGTGTGATTCATAGGAAAGAGCCACCACGAAGACATGTAAATTATTAAGTAGTGACTTGGTCAGGCTGTGCTGTAGCTACAGAATGAGCAATTACTTTTTCCCCTCCTGGGACGGGAGGCCGTTTATGGTTTTGGGTCAAAGGGGAAGACAACCTCCACAGGGCAAAGTAGAATCAAATCCCTCAATTACTGATCTATCATTTACGGCTCAGGCTGAAACAAAATGGGGAAGCCTCTGTATGGATAGTCTGCTGTTACACAGAGTAGACATGAACAACCTGCATAGGCAAAATCTACACTATATTTCGAGGGTGTGAAACGCAAGGCCCGAGTGCCAGAATCAGGCTGCCAAAGACCAAATCAGGCCTGTTTTTTTTTTTTTTTTTTTTTTGGGGGGGGGGTTCTGCATAATACAGCAGCATTTTCATAGTGTGCTAAAAACGGAGATTTACTCTTGAATTAAGACTTATTTCTATATTAAATGGGATTAAATGTGTAGTTAAATATCTTTACAGGAAACAGGAAATTCACTGGATTGGCCCACTTAAGATAAAAGTGGGCACAATGTAAAATGGGTTTAACGTTCCAGCTATAGATTATATGTGTTCACTGTGACGTTGCCCATTAGCTCATCAGGACTTTTTTAAGCCCAAATCTGAGAATTTAAGCCAAATGACCATATTTGCACAAAAGGATGCATTTTAGTGTTAGCTAAGTGTTAGCTAGAAGTGTTAGCTAAGTTTAAGCTAACAGTAACCAGCTTGGTTGTACTGTAGACCAGCGGTCCCCAACCTTTTTTGCGCCACGGACCGGTTTATTCCCGACAATATTTTCACGGACCGGCCTTTAAGGTGCCGCGGATAAATACAACAAAATAAAACTAGTACCGGTACCGAAAAAAAAATTTATTCATTACACACGTGAAAAGACCCAGGAAAACCGAGTAAACGATAAAAACGATAACAAAATAACGCTGAAAACCGATAAAACCCTGAAAACTATACATTTCACACCTGAGCCTCAACTCTCGTGGCCTGGTACCAAACGACTCACGGACCGGTACCGGTCCGAGGCCCGGTGGTTGGGGACCGCTGCTGTAGACTGTATGGACACATCACAGCGTTTACATGTAAAAATACTGCATTATCTCTCACCAAAACTGTAGCACAGACTTTAGTACAGCTGGTCTTTTGATACAGTTAACTTCAAAGTAATCAATATTATTTGCAGTTTAATGTGTGGGAAAAAATGCTAAAGATGCCATTATGTCAGTACTTTTACAGTACACTCAGCACAGCTGATTCCAGGAAGGAGCTTGAAAAGGTCATTTGTTCATCCCTCGTGAGTGAGGTGGATGGAGAGGAATGACATTTATGTTTGGGCAGGTTAAAGGAAGTTGGCTGATTTTTAAAAAAGTAAGATATCCACATAATACATAAAAACATGTCTTCAGTGATTAATTTTGAATTGGTGTTGTTTTCTGAACGCCAACAGAATTTGAAGATCATTTGGTAAAAAGCGAGTGTTCATATTCTTACACCGTTCCCACTCTTAGCATAACAAACCCAGAAAAAAAGACATCTTCATTGTCAGTGGCTTTGAATTGGAATTGCAGACACAGCTACAATATTTGCTTAAAATGGCTGGAAAGTAATGCAGACATATGGTGCAATTTAATCCACCTTGTTATAAGCAAACCTTGTAAGATCTGGCATCTGTTTCTTTAATAGGCTTAAGGAGGAAAGACCTTGCCCCAACCATATCCACCCACTGTCCTCCACTAACCTCAGGTGTTTTGTGAATGTCAATGTGTCTGCAGCAACAACGACCAGCTCCCTTAATCAGAAGCAAATCTTGTTTTCAATAATTAGCTGACAGACAAAAGGGAGAGAAACCTCATTTTCCTACGAGACTCAACTCTGCTGCAAAATCAATATAATGAATGTCTAATGGCAAGCCTGTTCGCTTCCACCAGGAAGACGTTAATGCAGAATTAAACACATGTCAGACCTATCGCATGTTCTTGTTCCCACTTTAAATTCACATCAGCTGTAAGAATTCTCACTAATAAACATGTTGCACTGAGTGTTAAATGATGTGCCGTAAACAATTTACAAAATCAGTGCTATGAATCTTCTCACTTTCAAGTACTTTGTTAAATGTAAATCGTAAAAGTTACAATACTGGGAAATCTTGGTTTACAAATGCCACTGAGTTCAGTTTATTTCACCGAACCTTCTGTCCCCGATTGTGATCGTTTGCATAACTTTTACAGACGTGAATGCTTTTCTTTACTTTTCTTTGTCCCTGTTTAGTTGTGTGTGTTTTTTCTCTCCCATTCAGCTCTACAGTATCACCAGCACTTCTGCCCACATTGATAGCGCTGAGTGGAGATAACATGCGGTGACAGAAACCCCTGGAATCTGGTGTGTGAGACGGATCATAAATGCTCACGCATCGTTGGGGGATATCAACCCCTGATAATGCAGTCATCTCACAGCGTGCTGACAGGAATGAATTGAGCCTGGAGACGACATCCTGGAAAAGCAATAGTGATAAAGAACTAATTAAAGATGGTAAAAGGTGAATATGATTTTGGGGATCTGTCAGTAATTGGTCACATGAAAGATACTGGCAGGGTGCAGACGTTGCTGCTGCTCTCCCTTATTAGGCTTTTATGTGAAAATTAATGTATTTCAACCTGGTGCCCAGGTGCTGGAGGGCTGTGCCACGGTCTCCTTGCCCCTCACAAGGTGGGAGATCCACAGAGCTGTTAGGAAGCTTCCTCTCAACAGTTTTAATTCGAAGCCACAGCTGAAAGAGACAAAGACTTAATTTAGAGGAAATTGGTTCTACAACACACAGCTGGGGGAAAAAACTAGTAAACAAAATGTAGTCAAAGACACTTTTTTAGTTTCTGTCTGACAGTTTGAAGTTAGTATGAAGCTGCACATTGAATGGCCAGCCCATTCTCATCCCCGTGGTGTTAAATACTGCCACTTTGTTGGTTTCTCAAAGCCAATAGTGTCTTATAGGTATAGATAGGAGAGGGTTCTGGAAATACTCAGACACATATCCCAACTTCTGAAATATGCAAACTTTGGGAAGTCAAATTTCGCTGTTCATTTTTGCCTAAAGAGTTCTGCAATCTTAACCTTACAGTAGAGGTGAGTGAAAAGAGACATGAAAATAATTGTGTCGACTTAAAAAAAATCCAGACATCTAAAACTATTTGTAATAAACATTACAAAACTGTTAAAACAGACTTCTATAATCTGACTGGCTGATATTCAAGTTACCCTAATTGTTCACATCATTACAGTGGAACCCTGACTTACGAAATTACTTCGTTCCCGAGGGTATTTCGTAAGTCGAAGCACCCATCGCGCCTTTTGAGTGAGCTATAGGCTATAGGCTAATTGCTAACTGCAACAATACGTCGTTCAAGTGGAACAGCAAAGCGCAAGTAGGAAAGCCAAGGGGGTTGTCACATGATTCGGAAGGCATTGTGGGCTCAGCCAATCAGAGCCAGCAGATTTCATTACGCGGGCATTTTGTCGTAACACGGGCAGAAATATTGCCGTTAAGTGCCTTCGTAACTTGAATTTTTCGTTAAATGGGGTATTCCTAAGTCGGGGTTCCACTGTATTTGCATATTAAGCAGCATTAAGGTGCCAGTAGTGGCAACACAGTGACACTTTCTTCGGACATAAGGATCATGCACGCATAAGGATCTTGTCTTTGTATCAATATCTAAGAAACAGAGTATATGGAGCTGGCTCGACGTTGGCCGTAAAGATTCTGTATGAGCTGTATATAAAGCAATGGCTGTGTTGTATAGCTGATTGAAATTCACCAGTGATAGCAGAAATTTTGAGCATCACACTGCAGCAGCATGAAAGTCTCCAATATAAAAATCTATTGCCTAATTAACTGTCTTACTTGAATTAATGAAGTGGGTTGAAAAATATTCTTTAAAGGGGTAGAGCGGCCTTCAGACTTGAAAAGAATAACGTGCGCTTATTTTTTCTCAGACATATTTTTTCTCGTATTTATCAAGTTCCATTGTTCTTAAGATCTACCAATCACGGAAAAAGATGTTTTGTTAAACCATAAGAGCAGGCTGTTCAGCTCGACTGCGTTTCAGTAAACTCTTAGGAATATGTACACTGACTCTCTCTCCATAGATAAAATCAAGACCAGAGTAAATGTGGAACCTTTTTTAATGCCAAACAGGGCTATTGCTCAGCTTTTATGGGTTTGTGAGATGCCTTGAAGTCTTATTAGCTTCCCGGCGAATTTTCCATCCTGTGGTTTAGTTTTACTCCTCACTGGCCAAGACACAGATAGTAAGTTTACAAAGTTCCAGCGAATTCATTTATTGTTTAATCCCTCCCCGAGGAGACAGGTGTCAGCCCGGATCTTATCGGCTCTTGCATAATGAGAAAAAATGATGGAGCTGGGTTGGATCCTGCAAAGGTCACCCGATCACACCCTCTTACAGAAACAAACGGAATTAATGAAAGCAGTTTGTCTGGACCCCTTCTCTATGTTGCACGCCTTCAGTCCCTCATTATTCTCTCTTCTTCCCTGTCCTCGTCACACACACCGCATTCACTTTCAGTGTCTCACCTCACCAGATCGCCTAACTGTGCAACTTTTACAATCACATCCAGCACATTGCGCTATCTATAAGCTGTTTCAGCAGTGTCTCATTCCCAGCTGAGTTTCATAAAATCATTTTAATAAAGTTAGACATCATCTTCGAAGGGACAAAAAATCAAACCGCTTTTGTATACCAGGGAGAAAAAAAAAGATAACAATAAAACCTACCCCAGAAACGGAACATGATTGGATTATTTCCTGCAAATGTATTCTCACAGTGGGGTAAGATATTGCAGCCTCTAATATAAACAAGAATTCAGCAAAGTTTGAACTGCTGGGTGGAAAAACTGCAGATGGGTAAAGAACAAAGGTAGCAAACAGCTTTTAGGCAGTGGAGAGGGCATGACAGCTCAAACAATGTATTTCCTGCCTGGAGTTTTTCATCTAATCTAGTGCATTCTTAAAGGTGTAGCAAACAAGACTGAGAGAAGTGCCTGACATGGATAGTGAGCACATCAGGGTCGGTGTAGCATGGAGACTCACAATTCAGTGCTTATCGAATTTCCCTCTGGTCCAGCATGAAAGGAATGTACACCTAGCGTAGCGTGAGTTTTTCTTAGCATGTGGTAGCCTTCCTCCACAGATCAAAAGATTGTGTCCTAACTCAGACAGAGGGACAGAGAGAAGCCTCGAGGCCATGCCACCCTCAAGCTGTTTGCCAGATAGGGAATCAGATACGGAGGTTTTCTCAATGGGCTCTGCACTGTTATCACCCGTGCACAATGAATATGCTGTCATACAGAGGGATTATTTCAGCTGAAAGAGGGAGAGTAGCTGAGTGAAGGTTTTTTTACCGGATTTTTACAAAAGATTTAGAAAAAAGGAGAAAGCCTAACGACTCTAAAGAGTTGATACATCCAGTCGATATTCTGGGATTTCACCTGGGGGGGTCTTCTGCCGTTGTGTTTTGCACTACTGACTCACAGTGTGTGTACGGAACACTGCTAAGTTTAGACTTGTGTATGTTTTCTTCACAAACGAATCTAGTTCGTAATTGGCAGATGCAAGGGGTGAAATATTGACTGTGTTTGTGCGTGCGTGCAAATGTTGCTGCGTGTCAGTGTGTGTGCGTGCGCACGTGTGTGTGTGTGTTTGTTTTTTTGGCTGCTGTCCTGGTTTCATCTCAGTGTGCTACCAAGGAGACGTAAGCCACTTCCATCTGCCTCATGTTCCAAGTTTCTTTGTGTTCCTAATAAAAGACAGGAAGTTGAGTTTAAATCAAATTTCTATCACCACACCGATCGCTAATTAAAGGATAGTGACGAGAAGAGAAAAGAAGAGAACTTTCTCTCAACTTCACTGACTGACAAATTATGGCAGAACAGACCAGAACACCTGACTGTAAACTGACTACTGTACACAAACTGTGCAACAGATGTGTCTTGTAAAAACCAACGTGAACTAATATTGAGATATTTTCTTTTCTTATATTCGTGTGCTCCCTCAGAGCACACGAATATAAGCTGTTAGAAAAATACGTGCATTTGGAGTTTACAATATTGCACACAATAAAAATGCATTTAACCTCCTAAGACCTGAAGTCTTCCACGGCATGCATTTTTAATTTCTCTTTGATATTTGGGCATATTGGGACCCGATGAATGTAAAAACAGAGAATTACCAGATTTTTTTTTTTTTTTTTTACCTTATTTTTGTTTTTAGGTAAAATAAGAGCCACATATAAGAATATTCATTTAAAATTTTGATAGAACAGTAGCAGCATAATGTCCTCGTAAGTGGACATCAGGCCCTTGTAGAGCAAAATTAAATATTTTGGTCTAAATAACCCAAAATGTGATGTCCACATATGTGGACGCCCTTTCTAGGAGGTTAAAATATTTAATAGTTATTTAGTAACTAACATTCCTAATCTTTAAACTTTTTATTGCAGTGTTTTAGGACAAACAAATATATATATTAAGATTAAAAAGAACATTTTTAGACAATTTAGTGACAGAGAGAAAAAAAACATTATTGTGTGACACGTCCTGTTTTTCACATCAGAAACTAGATCTATACTTGATGTATTGCTGAACATATGCTTATGAAACATCTCGCAAAACAAGTTGAAGTAAACAAATTCTTTGTTAGTCAAACTTTAGCCCCACTGAGCAGTTTGGTAGGCTTTAGTGAAGGCTAAACTGGTTTACAGTTTCAATAGTACACCAGTACACAGCAGACATGGTGCTTATTATCAATGTTAGGTTAAATCAAGGTCAGCAGAGATAAATTATTGCATTTAAACTGATGTTGATTGGATTGAATTCTACCTTCTATACTAGCTTTTCAGTATTTTTGGCTTGCAAAGTCAGCCACCCAGGCCACAAAATCTGTGTATAATTTGAATTCAGTTGGCTAAATCCACAAAGAGCAGCACAGATCAGCTGACCACAGCCTAAATCAAATTATGTTACTCATTTCTTATTTGTAAGTAATTGTTATCCCCATGATGCACTGCACCTGATCTTAGGGTTCTGTCACCTACCAAATTCCACTTTAGCCCCTGTTTACAAGTCCTATGCTTAACTGACTTGGATACAGATACAGAGGCAGTTTCACCTTGGTGGTTTTTGAGAGCCAGGCTACATTTCATCAGACAATGGATGTATACATACAGATGTATATATATTTATTTAATTATTTTCAACTAATTCGTGGATTAAGGCACTTCTAAAGGCACAAAAGAGTCAAATCTGATAGTAGGATAGTGTACTTAATAATATGTCCAGGGAGTGTATGTTCAGCTCCCTCCTGAGCAGGTGTTTAATATTCTGTAAAAATCTGCAATCATATTAAATTCAGTGGTTATTTTCCTCTCTAGGCAGCAAAACAACAGCACTAGTCATTGATGAGATAAAGAAAACAAAATAAATGGATCACGGTCAGGGTCAGGGTTAAAGTCTGGGTTAGGGTTTGTCAAATTAAGATGTTTGGATAGAATCTACATCTTCAGCATTAATAATAAAATATCCAAATATGCATTTAAAGCTGATTCAGACTTTGGTGTGGTGTTTTAAACAGACACGAGCTTTGTAATACTTTCCCATTTACATAACTGTTCAGTGAAGTAAAACACCTATTCAGCTGTATCACTTTGTGTTTTTTTTAATGTAGAAATACTTTTGCTTTCATGTACCACAGCTTTATGTTTCCTGATATTCAGTGTTTTGAGAAAGCTCTTGTTTTTCCCAGCTTTAACAACTCTCATGCTGGCGGCTCTTTCTACAACACATGTAATCAACAGCTGGATGCGACAGGTCCAAACGTGCTGTACCTGGTACCTTTTTATGGCCAGACGTAGGAAGTCACAAGAGGGAAACACATCATTACCAACTTTCTTAAATTCGACTCAAGCTAAGTAAGTGTTTGTTTTTTGCAACCAGAAACTTTTAATTGAGACAAATTCAGCTGCTTATTGTACTGTATTGGTCCACTAAAAATTAACAGGGTCCTAATTAGGTCACATTTAATAATATTTGGATTTTTTTAACCCACTCATTTGAGAAAAAGTTCTCAACTCTTTTGTTGTTCCTTGTAGGGGGACAAAGAACCCCGAGGTTCAGGCCTATGCACAATATCACAGTTTTAATGAGGTGATAGTCAAATTTTGCTTTAAGTAGGAATCAACAAAATAAAGAGCAGAGTGATATCTATCACTGTTTGGGTATTTCAATGTGGAAGAAGCAGGACAGTGATCACTTAAGGAACGTCTAATAAAACCAGATTGATCACAGAATACCTTTATCCACCAGGAATACTGGGATAAACTAAAGTGAAACCATTTGTTATGTAGCAAGGAGCAATAAGGACTTCAATGCTCTGAGGGGTCATTTGATCACTGATAAAAACTTAGTTAAAGTGATTGACAGCCACAGTTTTGGACTGGATTGGATTGCAAATATAGACTTACTTGGCTGCTTTTTGTTGGCTTGCTGAAAAGGGTGGCGCAAACTGACTTGACAGGCTAACTCGATGTATGTTCAGTTGAAATATCGCTTTTGAGATATTTAAGGTATCATTTTACTACAGTGCCTCACTGACTTGAAATAGCATGAAATTTGGCAAAACATGCTGTCATGAAGAAATGCTGCCCAAGACAGTTTGGCTACGTCAATGCTGATTTTCACACAGCATCTTCTTTTATAACCTATAGTCATCCTTTTACAAACATCCCCCCTGTAGCAAATTTATCCCTTTTTTTTGCTTTGTGTTACTTTACTTTAGCTTTTTTTTGTACAGACATTAATAGTTTCATGCAAACTGATTGGTTACTAATATTTGTTTTCTATTGGACGACATCTTGTGAAACAATAAGGAATTAATCGCAGTGCAAACACACGACTTTCAGCATTTTTCTGAGCAACCGATGGGAAGTTTACTTTGCTGAGTTTGCACCTTCAGGTACTTGATTTTAGGAGGATTCCTTGATTAAAAACTCCAGATGTCGAACTTCAAACAATGACCGTTAATTTCACTTTAGTTAACACTTAACCTGTTTTGTTTGTGTGTTTTGTGATTAAACCTCTAAAACTCAATTTTGCAAGTGATACCCAACACTCATTAATTGCATTAAGAAAGGCAAAGTTAAATAAAAAGCACTAGTCAAAGGTAAGATTCAAATGGTCAAAATGACTTGACAGTAACAATGTTACCAGCACATGCCAATGCTAAAACAATGCTGTGATATCTTATATCTAAAAGTGCATTTGAAAAAGAGACTGACAGATTGCCATTTGGAAATGAGTCAGTTTTCTCTGGTGGTGGTGTGATTTAGCATATTCAAAAGGTGGTTTGACAAAAGTTTAAAGGCTGAAAGGGACATTGTGATGTAACAACAAATGGGAAGCTGCTCAGCTATCCAGAACCTTTGAATATGGGAACTATAACAATTGGTTTATAACACTGAGCTGCCTAAAACTGATGGACCTTTAATTTGATCTTACTTACCTTACTTAGCAAACTTTGGGGAAATAATACCTTTGACAATGGATGTTTTAATATTCATTATGCATTTACAAAGTCTACATACCGTCCTACTATTCAGATAGACAAAAAGTTCCTCCATGGACGACTTGTAATTATCCCAATCTGAAATGGCAAAGGAGGCCCAGTTGGTTCATATAAAATAATTAAGCAACATAGCAAAAGCAAGAAACGTTTTACTTTGCTCTTCAACGTAGTTAATGCCATTATGGGGGAGTAGCTTTATCACAGATCCCATAACACCACAGGGAGTGTTTCCATGTTTTAATCAGGTGCTAAGTGGCTTCAGCTCAACCGTGGATGGCTGTACCTGCAAAGAGCTTTGGCTGCTGTTTAATGAGGAATCACATTTAGCTCTGCCTCCGAGTGTGAATATCAAACACATCTCAAAGTATCTCTCTCACTCTGTTTTTTTCTCCCCTCATCACCCCGTCCTGCTTTAGGCCTGAAGGTTTTCATTTTTGATGATGGCACCGTGAAAAGACAGACTGGGAGACAGACTGAAGCCTGGTGGATGGCTGCTGTGTACTGCTGCGTGTGTGTGTATACAATGGCTTCGGCAAATGGGTTCAGAGCATGTTTGCGGCTGTTTTGAGTATTTTAAAATATGAGAAGCATCCAGACGATTGTTCTGGCCTTGTGTTGAAGAAACGAAATTAGATTGGCGTTAAAAATAGGGTATTTTTTCACGGAAAGTGCAGTTTATCCAGCTTCTTGCAAAAATTTTAATCAATCATGGCTCTCAGCACAGTCTACCTAAAAATACACATTTATATTATTTTATATCAGTGTCCAGATTAGTGATTTCAAGCTGCAGACAATTTGGGAATAAGACTAACAAAACAAGTTTCAATGTATTGTACAGTGATTATGCTGATATAATTTTATGTTGACAAAGTAAATATTATGAGCTACATAAATATTACTAGATTAAAACATTTAAAAAAATCAAATCTTGTGCTTCCCTGTTGAAATCAAATTAAATTCAGGACATATGGGCATCAGATTAAAAATGTGTTATGCATAATCAGGCACCATTAAATCCCGTTTTACCATACCTGGCTCTTTTTCCACAACGATGTGTACATTTGTGTTTCCAACATGTGTAACAACAGATAATTGAGCAGGTTCCGGCTAACCTTTGCTAAACAGCAATGTGTTCGGTAATGATGATGTCGACACAATAACCTCTGCTGATATGCAGGCCAGATGGCCAGCCAAGTTGCCCTTTCAGAACCCTGCTATGCTCGGTGAGAGATAGTGACAGCCTGTGTGTGTGTGTGTGTGTGTGTGTGTGTGTGTGTGTGTGTGTGTGTGTGTGTGTGTGCGTGTGTGTGTGTGTGCGACTGCATATGTGTGCCTATTGTTGTAACACGTGCAATTCATAGCAAGTAAAGCAGAATAATGCAATATGAAAGCCTACCAGAGGAAAAGTGCTGTTTCTTTTTTTGTGTGTGTGTTTGTACTTGATGTTGTTGTCAATATCAAGACTATAGACTGGAAATAGAAGATGTACACATGTGGAGAAAAAAAGAAGTTAAGAATATTTTCTATAGATTTCTCAACTTTTGACTATTTTGTGAACTTGAGTTTTCATGTTACAATATTTAAAATAAAAAAAAACTTTAAAAATGCATGGTAAGTTAAAGTTAAATGTCCCTTGACAGGTTTTGTTTTCTTCCTTATTTGTGATTGCAGATCGATCTACATAATTGGTTTGGCACAGATTTTTACACCAGATGCCCTTCCTGATGCAACCCTCCCATTTATCTAGGCATGGAACCAGCAGGGCCAAGTACCTTTTGCTTGTTAGGCAAATGTGCTAACTCCTACACTGTGGAAGCACATAGTGTTTTAGCTAACTTTCAGCTGTGTCCTCTTAATTTTATTTATTTAGCATTTCTTCAGCATGCTACAATCACTGTAGGGAAAACAGTGGTCGGAGACTATAGCACGATCCCAGTTATTGTGACCATGTTGAAGGAAATTGCTTGTGTGAAATGGTGGCTTGACATATGGGACCAGGTCTGCAACCCCTTGCAGTCAGTCCTTAGTGTTTCTGATGCATGAAGATAATGAACTAGTTTTAAGTTAGAATTAGTCTGCAATAAATTTGTGATTAAATGACATGCAATCTGTTTGTAGTAATACTATGATTAACTGTGATGAATCTGCTGCAGTCTGCATACACAGAAATTCACTTTAACTACTTAGATTCAGGGTCTAGCTACAACCTCATAGATCTGAATCAGAAATTCCTCCACAAGCAGTGATGCAGTTCCTGCAACCAGGTGAGTCGAGTCACAAAGAGATGAGTTGAACTCTTTGGAGCACACTTATGAGTGCAGATTGACTCAGAGATTTCAATGTGCTGGCAATCTGTCAGCATTTTTGAGCCTTTCATACTGTTAATATTTCACGCTCACAGTGTTGTGTGAATCAGTTTTGACCCAGGCTATGAATTCCTTTATTATAAATCTCTATACCAAAATTCTGAACTACAGCTCTGATGAGGATGTATAAATAGCCTATCTGGCATTAATGAATATATAATTAATCCCTAATAAATGTTTCAAAGAGCAGGGAGAACGTATTTCTTTAAGACTTCAGTACACTCTTTTGTAGAGAAAAAACATCTACTATGACGCATTATCCTTTAAACATGAAAACATAATTGGCGTAATAATTTAAATACATTTTTTGAAAGTGAAAGTTGCAAGAGCACACTGTAACAGTTGGGATTTATTATATTCAATTCAATTCATTTTATTTATATAGCGCCAAATCACAACAAAAGTCGCCTCAAGGCGCTTTATATTTTTACAGTAGATACAGAGAAAAACCCAACAATCATATGACCCCCTATGAGCAAGCACTTTGGCGACAGTGGGAAGAAAAAACTCCCTTTTAACAGGAAGAAACCTCCAGCAGAACCAGGCTCAGGGAGGGGCGGGGCCATCTGCTGCGACCATATAATTTGTATATAATTTATTATACAACTGTTAAACACAAACATTATCAATATTAATGGAAGATTAATTAATACTTAAAACCAAAAAACTGCTTTTTGCAAACTAGCCTATGTGTTCAAAGCAGTGGTAGGAAACCCTTCATGCACATGTGTTTCCCACACTCACTAACATGGCAGCTCATTTACCTTTACAATCTTATGACCCCTCCCGACCCCTCTTACGATCTCTCCTTTCATCTCAGTTTAATCTCTAATTTCTTTATTTTTTACATTATTTCGTTACATTGCAGATGCTTTTTCTTGCAGGTGCAGAGCTTGTTTCTGTGTCGGCGCACCCTCTGACCTCTAGATGACCTCTGTTCCTTCTGTGCCATCGTATACGATCACTCCTATGCTGTTTTATGTCACTGGTTCAAAGACCAGCAGGCATCTGTCTCTGCGGCAACCTTGCCAAATGTGATGGGGACGCAGACAGTTCTCGTGACACTAACCCATAAAAAATACACACAGACGTGGCATGAAGACTTCCATAATTTCTAAATCCCCTTAAGCCACCGTTTTCCTTCATTTGACCCACACTGGTGTATCTAAAATTCATCTAGATATAGATCAAATATGACTTAATGTACAAAATCTGTAGCACCTCTAGAACAAGATAAAAGTTGAAAATATTTAAATTCTTGTGTATTTTAGGTGACTTTAATAAAATTAACCACATTTCTGGGTAAAAGAATTACATATATATGTTTTTACTGCTATCAAATGTCAAAACAGGTTCAATTTCCCCTGAACTGTATGTAAGGATTAAATATTACATATTTACCAGGGACTCTTTATTTATTTGATTTTTACTGTAGAGTAAGATTCTGTGCAGACTAACGGCAGAACTGATAAAAAAAAATGCATGGGTTGCAGGGTTGCTAAGTAAAGCAGTATAATACAACAGGCTCAGCATTTGCTGCAATGCCATCTGACACATCACAGCAGATATTTCTTTGCAAAACAGTAAAACTAAAGGCAGAATTTTTGTCATTGTGAGATAACCGTCCAATGTCGTAAAACCTTATGATCTTGTTTTGTTTTGTTTTTTTTTCCTATTTCTGGGTTGATTTTATACTGAATACTAATAATGCACGCTTGGTTTGCTTGTGAGTGTTTACAGCAGCAGAACAGTATACTGTATGCAGAATTAATAAACTACACGGGGCATATATACGGAGTAATGAATGAGAGTGTCACCAAGTACAACAGTGTGACTTACTGATGCGTTTTTAATACTTACTGCACACCAGTGGAAGAATATCACTGGAATTGTCGATGTTAGGCTTTTGCTACACAGGCATTACTTCACAGAAGAATGAATTCATTGTCCATGTTGGAGAACAATAAGGCAAAACACAAAATCTCCTCTGCCATATCAATCAGTATTCTCATGGTTATTGTTTTGCTTGTTATTTATTAATTTCGATGTAATGGGACAAACTATTTTAGCAGTGAAATCACAAGACAGAAGAAACAAGGAGAAATCTTCTGTTTCTGTGAGATTCTGGGGAAATACCAAGGCTGTGCGAGCAGGTGAGGAGAAATCTGGAAAGCTCATTGGGTTCTTAACTTGTCAGAGCAATCCAGGTCCTCCCCTAAGGGCGAGCTGGCTACTGGCATTTTTCCTGCAATTTGTTATGAGAGTGAGTTTACATTTTGATTTAATAAGGCCCATAGGTATGGCCTCAAACAAGAATCAATCATCAGGCTGGAGCAAATGAGCCCCTGGCCAGCCGAGAAACAAGTTGACTGGCTGGGATCAGAACAGCCAGGACTAACTCAGTCATTCTATTTCCCATTCTCTCTCCTTTCCCTTCTTTCCTCTTTCTTCTTTGACACACACACACACACACACACACACACACACACAGGGACACGACGGAGCTGACGTGTGGTAGAATTGCACCAGTCCATATCAGTCATAATAGAGCTGGTTTCCATTTAAACCAGCTATCAAAGACTTTGTCTACCCTCATGATTGTTAGAGGCACATGAAGGAAACTGCTTCACGTGAATAAAATATGGCTTTTTTACGAACTGAATGAATGCAAATGTGTTTTAACCACTGAATCGCTTGCTGCCTGGAGACATCAGAGTCTGCAGGGCTATACTTCTCTGTGTTCCATTTCTCATTAGCGTCTAATACCTCACTCCCCTCGATATGGCCCTGAAACCTCCTGATGGAACATTCATAATTGATTCTGATTTGAGACCCTCATTACCAACAAGTGACTCTGTATTGGTGTGTGCACATTCAGTTCCAGAGGGCAAGTCCTTTGGAGTGTGAGTTTAAGCGTCAAGTTCACCCCTCGTCTCGGTTTGTGCGTCTCACAAGGAAAGAGAGTTTTTGAAAGAGAGGAAGGTTTGACATCCTTTGGAGTGTGAATCTTACTTTCTTTTCGTCTCATTTCCTTTGTTGCACACGTACACACACGCGGTGATACACACTAACGCACGCACACGCAGGCACCTGTCTTCGACTCTGCTCTTTTGGAGCTCATCTTTTTCTTTTCTTTTTTTCTGCATCTCACACAAAACAGAAGCTGCAGGATGGTCTGTTTTGCAGATGGAGGCAAAACGGTAATGATATCAAAACCGCCTGGGTGACATTTACAGAGGCAAAGTATTTTCACTCTTTTAAAAAAAAGAGAAGAAAAGAAGACACAACAAATAAACAGCAGCCAGGAAAAAAAACGGAGCTGTACAATACATAGTGTTTCCATGTGTAATTTTCTCTCTTTGAGGGTTTGATTGAGACGAAACATCTCCTCAGGAGTACTCCATCTTGAAAATAAATTATAGTTCCTTTGGTAAGCGGAGGGGCCAGGGACTGGTTCTCTTGACACTGGAAACACTACACCCATGTGATGAGATAACAAGCTTAGTGGCCCTGACCTTGCCTAATGGCACTTCCGTCATATTTACCAAATGGTATTTGAAGCAATCAGACGAGGTGACTAGATTGACAACAAAGCAATCACACCCACACAGGTCTGTGCTCATGCGGCAGATTATCCCAACTACAACCTGTTCGTGACGCAGGGCGAACCAGAAGGCTCTCATCACCGGCGCACCAGGCTCCCTCTCTCGCCTGTCAGGGCAAGGGCACCGTCAGCTCTTTGTTCTCCACTCTGACTTCATCACACATGATCAAATCAGAGCATGAATGTTTAAACAACAGGTTACACCATCCCCACCTTTTTTTCTTCCTCTCTTCTCTTTCCTGCCTCGCTCTCGTCCCCTCCCCGTCACTGCTTTTTTGTTAAATGCACGAATGCTGGAATGTGAATTAAGTCTTTAGGCGATATTCTCATCTCCATCTCTGATGCTTTCCCCGCCCGCGCAGGAGTAACAGCCATAACAGCTGCAACAGCAGCGGCAGCAACCATCAAAATTCTGAGAATCATCCAGTTCGGTCCCTAAAGGGTTGCCCTCTTTTGAGGACAGCCTTTAAAATGGCTTTTGGTCTTGTCAGCCATGCTAATACAGTGTAAGACGTTGAAGAGATAAATACCTTGGTGACAAATAAATGTGTTGTAAAAGGGGCATTAATCGCAAGCTTTGTGAGACGTGTGTCCTTATGACAAAGGAGGGAGACATTTGTCAGTCTGTTCCACAGATGGCCCCACAGAGCCCTTGATGAATCACCTCCACCTTGCTTTAACTGGCCGCAGAGGCAGCTGCCCCACGGCCGCTCAATCTGCAGCCGTCTGGCACCCAATCTACTCCACGGGTAGTAGAAAAAAAAGCAAAACACACACACTTTTCACTTTGTCCTTTTCACTTCCTTAACAGGAATATCTTGTTTAGGGGGATATAACCTCCCATTTTTTTCTTGTTTTGCTTTTTAAAAAAAAAAGAAAAAAAAAAAGAAATGACGGTGATCACAAACAATTTTTAAGAGCTTGGCCATCATTTTCGTTTTCCCTTGCAAATAAGCCTTACAAACTTAAGGGTTTTGTTAAAGACCACTTTGGCAGTTTACTCATGTTTCTTGGCCCATTTTCACTAAATGCTCCCAGCACTTCGCCATTAACTCTGTACATTTTTATCACTATGGACACGACCGAGATAAACTGAAATTAAGTTTTAATGACCTAAAGGAAATATCTTCTTTAATTCATACCCACTTCCATGGAAAGTGCACTGGCCCTATTAACCAATAAAGCCATAAGTTGCAGCCCACTGATTTGCTGTTGTCAAAAATTTTATGTTTAACTACTGTGCATATTTGAAAGTGTATACATTGTCAGTGTATGATGAGTTTCTGAGCCCAGCACTGGTTTTTCTTTTCGTTCTTTACAGGAAATGTTTGATCCCGACAGTCTTGTTCTGCTCAGTTTTCTACAAGACACGGCCCAACATAAGTTACTAACTACTCCGCTGCTGTTGCGGTCCGAGACATTTCTGTCATGGACCCGGGAAGTGAACCGCTCTCGCGCTCACAGAGCAGAGTGGTCCTGGCTCCCTTAATTGGTCATGCAGTTCACAGCGGATGTGATTAATCACTGGCCAATTAGCCACTGGCACCTGTGCCAACGCTGGAGAAGGCTGGGAGTGCAACTCAAGTGAGAGTCACTACCACTCAACTCACTTGTTCTCTAAAACTGTTTTAATGACTTTCCCACTTCATGTTTTATTTTTATTTCTCCAGTGCTCAGCGTATACTGCAAAGGACTCCCTGCAAGCGAAAACGATCAATTATGCATGCCATTAAATATGCATATCTCTGCCTTTGTTTATTCTATTGGAGTACACTGATATTTCTTTTTCTCCTCCCAATGATTTAAAAGGAAAATTAAAGCAGGCTCTTTCTTACTTATAACCAAGCGCCTGATGCTCTTAAGCTTTGACAGTGTTGACGAATATGACCCACAGATGACTTCCTGTGTGACATCACTGCTAATCTCCTTTCCGCCGCTGTCTGTCAGCCAATCAATATCGTCTCCGTCCCCCTACCAAGCCCTCAGGGACACTTCCCTTGGCACCTCGGAGTATCTAAATCCTTTTACAGTGAAGCCTTCCGCCCGTCTCACAGCTGACTGATGATCCTGTATTACACGTTGAACTGACACAGAGAATAGGCACTTGATGGAAATCCTCCATCCAGAGAGAGAGTGAGAGAGAAAGCGAGTAAGGGAATAGGGGAGAGAGAAGGAGGGAAGCGTCTAAATGCCGGCTTGGGACAGATGCCTAGTCTACTCATGACTCAAAGACATGTGTTGGGGCTGGAGGTTGGAGGGATTAGAGTGCATAATAGATTTTAGAGCAAGGGAGCACTGGTGCAGCCCCAATTCAAACACTGCCTGGGGCCTATAAGCTTCCCAGATTGCAGGAGAAATAATAATACCTCATTCCTTTTTTTTTCTGCTAGTGAAGAGTCACTAATAGCCTCTTAGGAAAATCCCAGACTAGCGTCAGACGGCCCAACTTTGTTTCGGTTCAAAGGGTTTTCCTCGACCATTGTTGCCTTGCCAGCGTGTCATTGTTTAGATCTCCAAGAGTTCCCTCTCGACGACGCACGTCAAGTGTTTCTCTTCAGCTTTAAAAGACACCCATCTGCTCTGCGCTTGTATCTAAAACTGAAAGTAAAATCTCAGCTAAGAGTCCTACTGTTACTTTTAATGATGAAAATTATAAGGGCACAGTGTTGCTGCTCTTTCTGTTTACGGACTGTTTGTTTATCTCAGTGTTGAGGATCTGCGGTGAGTTAATGTGATCTGAGCAGAAAGATTAGGCCCTGACCGCTGACCCTAAACACCACTAAGCCACATGGAGACAGATAGGGCTATTAAAGTACCATAATGGAGGGAGAAAAGTGACACCAATTAGATTAAATGTGCTAGATATTCACCAGGCCTTTTTCCCTTCTAATTTCTCTTGGCAGAGAACCAGCAAGCAACTCAGGCTGGAAAACAGAAGATAATGATCTCATTACGGTACACACTTCTTTTACTCTGGAAAGAACCTAAGAGAACATGGGGGCCTCAGCCATGACTGACATACAAATACACACACACACGGGCATTGGTCAAATAGTACACTCAGCTGAGGCAACAACAAAAAAAAATCTCGTTCACAGCCTGCATGATATCGGAGTGAATATTTAATTGAAGACCAGACAGACTATCTGAGGAAAACCAGAACATGCTACAGCTTGTGCTCCTTGAATTATTAAGCATTTTAAAGTCTTACCCATCCCCCAAAGTTCCCACTGCATTAATTAAAGTAGTTCAGCTGGAGAAGCTATGTAACATTCCCCTTGATGAAGGTAGACAAGGTACAACCATTACACTGCACTCTGGAGAGCATTTATGCTTGCCAGAGCTCTGCGTGCCCGTGTTGTCTTGTCTATAGACTAGAATATGAGATTTTAAAAAGCGGGACTAAGTAAAAGAATATTAACCAAGTGCCCCGAGTCACAAAGCGCCAGCAATAACCATTACTGTAATAGGAATAAGGTGGCGGTTTTGAATTCCTCAAACTGACTAGAGCAGGGTTTTTAAAAATCCAGACTGCCTGTGGTCGTCGATCTGTCATGACACAGCTCATGTATAATTATTAATAGCTACAAAAAAGAACCTGCCTTGAGTTCGCTTTAGATATCGCTGTGTCTTTTCAGTTTTAAAGAACAGATCAACATTTAAATGAATCTGTCGCTGAGAGGTAGATTAGAGAATCAATGCCACTGTTTTTGGTGACCCACCACTGGTCAGTTTACAATCTAGGAACCCAGTGGCTGTTGTTTTATGATGTAGCCTCTGTGGACCATGATTATTTCTGAGCTTCAGGTGTAGCCAATGGATATCTAGACCAAAACTTTCCTTTTCATACGCTGATTACTGTTTATTAATTCAAAGGCAAAATGGCCATGAGATATCAGATGGTTATGAGATTGTATTTTATCCCTAAAAAAGTATTTCGAGGCTTTATCCTTCGACGTATAAGTTGTCATCGGTGACGGACCAAACCTCAACACCAGCACTAACTGTAAATCTAATATATGCAATTTTAGCTTTTATAATTTTTTTTCTAAAGCCTTGTTGTTCAGGGGACAAAGAAAATGAGAATGAACAGCTTGTAGAACTGGGGGGGGGGGGGGGGGGGGGGGGGATAATTTATCTCCAATTTGGAGAGCCGATCGGCCCTCCAAATTGGAGATAAATACACAAATCACTCAGCTCCTACTTTTTTCTTTCTTTTAAACAAAAGTTCCATCTTGAATAACAAATGTTTCACTTCCGGGGTCAGGCACTGTGCAGAGACTTTTCTGTTCATTGTCCGCCAAACTTTGAATAATTCTGACTCTCAGCAGATGCCACAAGTTAAAAGTCGCGAGTCACATTTGGTCTGATGCGTTACTGGGTCATTGTAGTCCATCTGCTCTCATAAGACACTGGCACTTGGGTTGCCAGCCTCCCACCGTTTTGACTGTACTCATTTGTAATGTTTAGAGTGCATTCATTAGGGTTGAGAGGAGCACATAAAAATAATTCACCAGCAATGAAATTCACTCTTTCTGTTCCAGCTAACAGTTTGGACACTGCTGAGTGGTTTGAGCACATCTCTTATTTAATTTGAAACCACTGCATACTGTAAATGACAGATATTTGTGATTAAACAGTTTAGACCATCAGCAGACATGTAAAAAGCTAAAACTTTGCCCCTACACCCCACCCCACCCTTTTTTCCTGCACGTGTGCTTCTCTCTGTTTGTTTCTGCTTGTGTGTGCCTCTCTGCACCTCTTACTGAGTCCATCGGCGGTCTCACTTGCACCACTATCCAGTCAATCATTGCCAGATCTTTCCATTTACCTACTAATGCTAGACCTGCCAAGTATTTTGCTTAGTTCTTCATTTCCTTGAGAACTTGCGTTTGAGTAATCTTGTATTTCCTGCATTTGAGGTCCACTTCCCAACCTGCCTGCTTCAGCCAGCCTTGCTTTACCTGCCACACCATCTCTCTCTGTCTGCCACTCCACTCTGCTTCTCATTCATTCATCCAGACACTTTCTCCACTCCCTGCCTTTTCCTCAGACTTGCAGTCTTGAGCCATCTTTAGTCCTAGGCCTTTCACCATACCTCTCTATTTCGAACTCCATTATTCCAGCTATAAATCCTGTTCAGCTTCTACTCCAAGTTCTGCTTTTGAGTCCCAAATTTTATGAACAGGCAGCAAAGACACTTTCGTCAACAAATAAAAACTAGATAAAAATGTTCTGGAGAGATGAGATCCAATCAGAACTAATGAAGTCGTGTAGAAAGTCAGGACAAGTTTGGACATGATTGAATCGGAAGTAATCTTCTTGTGCTGATAGGTTCGAGGCGTACATTTGATTTGCTCCCAAGAAACAGTTTGTGAGGGAGGTTTCAGCTGCTGTAGCTTCCATGCTCCATGTTTCTTGTGAAAATGTGACGAAATGTCAATGCTAGGGAGGAAGAGATGGACATATGGACACATTTTGATGTCAAGGAAAATAAAACTTTGTGACTAACTCTCACTGGTAAGAACATGAAGTTTCCCCCCTTATATTTCATTTAGGTGAAACAACTATAGATTTAAGGCATTTTCACACCTAAAGTTCATTTAGTCTTGTGCGAATCAGTTGATGAGTTTTTAAACTTGTGGTTTGGCTTGTTTGCGAATGCGATTAATGTTTTCACAACCGCACAAAAAGAAACTGCACCAAGAGGCAAATAAACCCAAGTTCGATTTAAATGGACCAAACACCTCATGTGAAAACACCCTTAGTCTATTATAGTCTTGTGCTATTTAGTCAACAAAAATTTCCAAATATAGATGCCTAAGTTATGAATACAACTAAGGGACATTTTCATTAAAACACTACAACTAAAAATTGAATCAAAAGATAAAACACGTTGGTTTGTTAGAGGTGACTGTAGAGGTAGGACAGCTTGAACACTAACCAAAGACTTGGTGGTTCAGTAGCCTACCTGCTACCTACACTGTCAGAGTGTAGTCACTAACTCCCCCACATTTCCCCTGATGGATCCTTTGGCTTGTATTAGTGTGTGAATGAGATACACATTAGAATGGCTAAAGTTGAAAGGTATTATTTAAGTACATTTGATGAACAAACCACTAAGAAAATACATTATACTTCAGTCTTTTTTCCCTATTTTGCTTTTAACCCTTTAAAGCCGGTCGGAGCGGGCACGCTCTGTTTTGCGTAACTATTTTTAAATCCCGGTAGCACTGCAACCACATAAGCTAGCGCAAAAATTTTTTTTGCATATGAAACCGGGGGAGTTGTACTTACATCTTATGCCATCAGCTTGTCCTAGGTCACAGTTTCCTTCCACATAAAGCTTTGCAAAAACTGCATAAAAAGCGCTTGCAGCAACAAAAACATAATATTCCAGAAACATGCTTTGCCGATCCATCAGCTGTTCATAACACTTCCCACAGTGGAATAGATGTCAGAGCGAACTTTTGCATGTTCGCCATTACCTGCCCGAAACCGGAAGTGACGTCATTTTCGCGGAAATGTAGTTTTTTTTACTGTCAGGGCCTCATGAGCCTATACTGGTGTTTTTAAAAGTTATCTTTGACTTTATGACTTTCTGTGTCGTTTCTGGGATGCTTAGGACTCATATTGCACTGCTGGAAATAGTTTATTTTGATGCACATGCTGCTTTTTTGCAAATTTGCACTGTAATATTTATTTTCGTTTTTCCTGCAGTATATAAAAATTGGTGAATTTCAAAAATAAAACTATGACGACACTCAAAATAAATTTCCTGTGGTGGGAAACTATTTTGTGCAACTTTTTTGTATTTACAGTTTTGAGAGATAAGCCTCTTAAATTTCTCTAACTAGAAATATGTTAAAAAAACCAAAACGATTTTAAATTTTTTTGTAGTTTATTGCACTTTTTTGCAATTTATGTAATTTCTATGCACTTAATGCATACATATTATTAAAATTTGGGCTATAATGGTTGTATTGATGTATAGCAACTTGAAATGCTCCCAAAAATGGCACTACAGCATGTAAAAATATAATATAAGCTCTGGCGGACTTGGTTCTATGGTAGGTCTTAAAGGGTTAAGTACAGCTTTATGTTGAGGAGGTTCAATTATGTGTATTGCTCAAAGGGCTCCAGGTTCCCTTAACAGGTGCTTGAAAATAACTCTTTATCGCGCTCAAGAAACGATTTTGCCTCATATGAATGACAGAATAAGGCACATTTTTCTGTTAAAAGCACTGTTTACAATCTGTTACCTCAAATAAACCTGACAGACTTTGAAAAGTAAATATACAAAACTTACCGAGAGGCCATGGGAATCAAAATACTTGAGAAAACTTAAATGCAGTTTCATTATCCATCTATCTTCTACACTCTAAAAACTATTGTTTAAGCTCAACAAAAAAAATTAACGCAACAGTTTCCATTACTCTTTTTGAGTTATGATAACTTATGTTGAAATTAGATTGAACCAACAAACTATATTGAGTTACGGGAATTAAATTATCCTCCATAATCAAAGGTGATTTTAATTACCATTTACGTAATATTTGGTAGCTTAAAAACATATTTTTAAGTTGTTTACTCATAAAAATTATGTTCCTCCAATTACTTTTTCCACATTATTTGAAATGATTTTTAAGTGTTATGTAATTAATTACAGCAATTACAAAAACAATTTTTTAAAGTTCATTATTTAAAATATTAAGTTGCTGATTTTCATCATTATTATCATCATTTTAGCTGTCTCTTTTTTTTTTTATTGTAATAGCTTTTAAGAAAGGAATTCATTCAACATTTTTTTTTATCAAATAACTTTTTTATTTTTTAACTGTAGGCATTTCAACACTTTGTATTTAAAAAGTGAAAATAAACCAGAAATTTAGATTTATACCATCACAGCCATGTTATAGAATATGCCTTTATGTATTTAACACCACAGAAACAAATGTGTTCAATTGGTAAAAAATCTACTTAGAAAATATTTTGTTGCAGTAATACTTCCATGCAAGTGTTCAGTAAATGTTAACTTTCAATGCCTACCAAACTTTACAAGATCTTGCATCTTTCTATTACACAATGCAGCAAACACCTTTAAGATCAATTTTACACATACAGGATTCAAAACAGTTAACAATTTTTGAAACAGAGTCAACATCTTTAACATAATGATGGTTCCATCAAGGTCAAGGAACAGCTTCTGAACAACTTCAAAAGTATATTTCAGATCCTTGCATTAGCTCAGATTGAGAGCATATATTATGCCCATGAGCAAAACACAGCACCTTGGGAAATTCTGGCCCTCCATGATTTTTGTTTCCTCCACCACAATGGTTGCAGTCTTATGGTTAGATCCAGGGGTGTACCGGTCACTGATGATGGCAGTTTTCATCACCTGCCTTAAGTTCTTCGGTGTCCTTGTAAAGCAAATTTTAAAAAATAGGTTAGTGAATTATAGATTAGACTTTTATACTTACTGAACCTTAATGAATTCAGATGATCAATGGAACACACACACACACACACACACACACACACACACACACACACACACACACACACACACACACACACACACACACACAATGCTGAATAACTTACACCAAACTCCATGAAAAGGTCCTCGTCCTTCTCTCCAAGGAAAGTGATAAGGCAGCAGATGGCTACTTCTCTGCGTGTTTCAATTGTATTGTGCTATTTAAGAAAAAATAAAGTATGAGTATAAAATACATGGGTGACTGACAACAAAGTGCATTTCAAAGCTACCCAAAGTCTAAATAGTTGTCCTACCTCAAGAAGCATGTCCTTGATCTGCCTGATTCTCACTCCCTTAGCTCCTCCCCTTGATAAAATGACATCCATCAGTTTTGGGGTGCAATTATCAAGTGTAGCCATTCAAGGCTTACAGTGGTTATTCTCTTGAACTCCTCCTTTATCTGTAGACCACACAAACAGAAGAATTAAACCTTGCAGACTATTAGCTATACTGCATTAATGAATGCTCTAATACATTATTTAAAGAGGATAGAAGTGATCTAAGGCTACCCCAAGTTTTGAGGGAACAAAAACAATCTTGGTGAAGACAAGGGAGACTTCCCCACCATAACCGTGGTGTAATCTCTAATGTTTTAGCAACCCTGTTTTTGCAGAGGTTTCGAATTTACACATTGTTCACTCCCAGCCCATTTTGTAAAAAATGTGTCCCAACTTAACAAAGCACTAATGACCCTAGATTATCACACTATACTAACTGCTTACATAAAGTCTTAATATTAAGTAGATTCACATAGCCTATGCCAGAATAATGCTATTGGAATGACATTAACAATATTTCACACAATCTGATTTAAAAAAAAACCCCCAAAAAAACAAAACAAAGATAGCTACAGCTCTTAAGATCAAGAACAATTTAAGCTGTATCACAATACTAACCAAAATCATTTACAATGTAATATTACGTATAGGTCATGCAAGTTTTATAAAGACATAAGATAGGTGAGCCAGATGGAAAAAAGAAGCCTTATCCCTCTGACAAAACTATTCACAGTTTAAGGCTTCTAATTTTGGTAAAAAGAAAAACAAAATCAGCCTATGATCGAAATTAGATTGCACTGTGTAGCAAAACTTTAACCACACTTTTCCTAGCCACAGTTGCACTCTCTAGTTGAAGACTTTTGTCAAATGAAACTTTATAAGTCTTATCCTCTGCTGTGCTAAAGTTTAGAATGGCAAGCATTAGCTACATGTGGTAGTGCAAAGTATTTCCTTATCTGTATGAGCATCACATCATACACAAATCCACTACAGGTGACTAGCACAAATGCTTTGCTTTGGTAGAACTGTTATTTGTAAATGAAATGTTACTTACCTTGAAATGTCTTTTACAAAAGCTTGCACCATGCAACCCAACATGTGTGAATTTGCCAGGCTAGTTAAGTCGGTAGGGGAGGGAATTTGAAATCAGAAGTTACAGTGGAAAAAAAACAAGTTATCTATTCAATTTCTTTAAGTAATTACAACTTGAATTTTATTTTAAACCCACTAACATTGGGATTTAATTTCAAATTACATATAAAATTAATTTAATGTAATTACCAACATTATTATTTCAACACAACCCAAAAAAATAAAGTTTGCAACTTAGAAGGTCTATCTTAATCAATAAATTAGAATTTTTATGTTGCAGCCATGGATTTAATCAAGTGGTGGTAAAAGGCCTGATGAATTACTTTTTAGAGTGTATTTCTTATACTAAATCTGCTTTGGGAGCATTTCTATGCCGAAGCCCTTTGAGAAGCTTTTTCTTTCCAATTATTGGGTTTGCGCTGGAGTCTCCAGTTGGTCATGCCTGAAACACATAACTTTGCAGGCAGGAGGCATCCAAGTCCAACCACCTCAACTGGCCCCTTTCAGTGGGGAGGAGCAGGGTTTTTTTCTACTCATGGACACCATTTGGAGGAAGTTAATTTCTAATGAATTAATTTGTGATAGTATTATTTCTGTCACTACCTTCAGCTTGTGCTATATAAATAAATTTTACTTACTGCTAATGCGTCCACCTTCATCCTAAACTCTCTCTTCACCACAAGAGATTAATTCAGAGTCTGCATCCGTGGCACTGTGTCTGCAGTGATGTGGTACCTTAATTGTCTCTTCATAGTATTCTTTTAAACTGTACTTAGTCTTGCTCCTTGTTATGGACCAATTTGCTTTGGGATGCCGTACAAGGGGAAAACTGCCCAGGAGAGCATAGTTTCTGGGATCAAAAAAACATGCAGACTCCACCATGACAGGTGGCAGTTCATAAAGGGGTGAAAAAAAAAAAAATGAAAGAGAATAAATTTAGACTCTCACTAAATAGTCTTGGCTTGGAGCTGGCTATGCAGACTAAAATTGTAGATATATTTGACTCTACTTTTCTGTCTAATGTTAAGTCTTAAATAAGCGCAGCTGTCCACATAAAACACAATGGCAAGACTTTGACTGATAGTTGGTAAGAAGCAAAGTGCAAATAAATTGTTCACTCTCATATCTTTCATTGGCTGATTCCTTAGAAATGCTGCCGCCAGTTTTCTTTCCTCCCTCCAATCACATAAAATGGTCCTGTCATTAGGAAGTCACTGCTTCATTCATTTGCTGCAGACTTTTTTTCTCCACTCTTTACCTTTATTTTTTCCATGCTTACTCACTACTTTTCTCTTTCTTTTGCGCTGCTTTCAGACCTGCACAGACAAAGGGCCTAAGTACAAGGCTGCAGCTGGCATCAGGGCTCAAACCTCATGCTAATCATGGCAGAAGAAAAACGATGGTCGTGGAGAAAAAATATGATTCAGACCTAATCTTGTGACTTGCTATGGCAGCTTACTGGTGAAATATTGTGCCCCAAGGGCAGATTTGGCTTCCAGTTCTTTTCCTCTCTTTCATCTTCATCACAGTCTAAAGTGTTTTTGTAAATGTGTGTGTGGTCAGTGCTTTGTGTGCAATCATATGAAGCTTTCTTATGTGCAATTCCAGTGGTGCTAATATCAGTTGTATCTTTTCAGTTATGTGCATTTATTTTTAAAGCCTGTTCTCACGCCAGGTTGTCAAATTGACAAATTCTGCAGTCAGAGAGAGACACACAAGGTGTCCTATGTTGGTACTGACACACCTGTCACATATGTGTGCTTCAGGACCCTTAGGGCATCACATTTGACCCCACCCCCATAAAATTGGAGCCGGTGATTACAAGGGGCTCGGTCGAATGGTCCTGTAGCAGGATTATAGAAGAACAGGTAGCTGTTCTGAAGTACAGCCCAGAGGCAGCTCGGAACTTAGCTACTGCTCATAACGTCAGACTAGAAGATGGCCTAGAGGCAGGGAAGGGTGCAAGGGCGCATGGTGCAGAAGGGAATGCTCAGAAGGGTTGATCTGTGATGTCTGTGGAGGAGTCCAGTGGCAAAGATGGGTCCTTGCTGGAGGCTGATCAGGAGGGCAAACAAGAGGCAGGCAGATGAGGCGAAACCACAGAGAGGCCCAACCATCACAATTAAAAGAGGGGACAGCGGAACAAGCTCTGGTGAAGTCAAAGGAGCTTGCAAAGAAAAGCGTCTGGACTTCTTTAAGTTACTTGAAGACGTTTCACCTCTCATCCGAGAAGCTTCTTCAGTTCTAAGGTCAAATGGTGGGAGGATAGGAGGATAGGAATAGAGGGAGGATAAGAAGGACAGATGCAACAACATTGTCATCCCCTATGTAGCCGTTGTATCAGAAAAACTCAGGAGAGTTTTCTCCAAGCACGACATTGCGGTGCATTTCAGACCCAGCAACACGCTCAGACAGAAACTGGTTCACCCGAAAGACAAAACGCCAAAACACAGACTTAACAATGTGGTGTACGCTGTACAGTGCAGCGAGGAATGCCCAGACCTCTACATTGGAGAGACCAAACAGCCACTTCACAAGCGCATGGCACAACACAGAAGAGCCACCTCCACAGGACAAGACTCAGCTGTCCATCTGCATCTAAAGGACAAAGGACACTCTTTCCAGGATGCCAACGTTCGCATTTTGGACAGAGAGGACAGATGGTTTGAAAGAGGAGTGAAAGAAGCCATCTATGTCCACTGTGAGCGACCATCTTTGAACAGAGGCGGGGGTTTACGACACCAACTCTCTGCCATCTATAATCCAGTTTTGAGATCCCTTCCCAGATGCCTTAACGCCCACTCACATCCTGGGCCATCTGACCTCAGGAATTCGCATGATAAGGTGGGGCCAGGTTTCACAATGAACACACCCGAAACTCTGGCTGATTGGGACCCACGCCCAGTTTCACACCTTGGATCAAGTGATTAGAGGATCATCAGGGGGTCCTTTGTCCCTCTGTGGGGGGTTACTCCCACTAGGTTTATATCTGGGACTCTCCACCATTTGACCTTAGAACTGAAGAAGCTTCTCGGATGAGAGGTGAAACGTCTTCAAGTAACTTAAAGAAGTCCAGACGCTTTTCTTTGCAAGCTCCTTTGACTACGATGACCTGGATGACTGACAACCTTCACAGACCTCTGGTGAAGCATCTGATGGCTTTGGAGTAGGAACAGGAGCCAAACAATTTGGGATGAGATGACACAGAAACAGGCACAGACAATGAAAACTAAAACTAGAAAATCAAGATAGAGACCGAAACCCAGCAATATCACAAAACGGAAACTCCTAAACATCACAACTACAGGATGGTTGGACATGGAAACCAATGCCATTAAGCTTCAGGTGCACTGATGTCCTGCTGAAGTTAATGGCAAAGTAGGTTTGGAGCCTTCCGGGTATTTAGTCAACTGAGAGGTAGCAACTTTTAAACACTACATCCCTCAGCACTTGGTGAGCCTGCGCAGAAATTGTACATGATTTGCCATATTAAGAGACATGGCCCAATACTTCATTTGTATCAAAGTCAACGAAACAAATGCACACAAAAAAGTGAAAAATGAGTCACGGTCTCCACAGCTAGAGCAGAAGTCAAAACTGCAGTGTTTGATGCTGTGGGATGACATAAGCATTCATGTTTGTACCAAAGGTCAGTATCAAACTGTGGCCTTGGCCACAATAAAAGCATGTTTTTCCATCGTCGTGGAAACTGAAATCAACATAGCATTTGATAGAAGATGACCCAGTCCTCAAGAATTATTGGCACTACAAATTTATGTTGATTTTTTTTTAGCCTATAAAAATACTTTTATTGGTTAGGCGAATTATAAATTTTTTACAAGCCTGGTAATCTAAATTTTGATGCTGTTGAATGCTAAACCCCAGGCAATCTGAACATTTCATCTTTCGATGTCCTTGCCACAGGGAATGGAGTGAATGTAATTGCTAGGGAAAATAATGACTTCCTCAAACAATGACTGAAAGGGCCACAATGAAAAAACATAGCCTGGCTTTGCAAGAATATAATCAAAAGAAAAAAACCCTGCTTTTTCCTGAATTGCCTCTACATCATGCACAATGGGATCGAGGGCAGAAGGAGCATCTAGATGTGATAGCAGTTCTCTGGGCTTGCTTCTCGGTTAGGCCAGATGGCATCAACCTCCTCGTCTCTCGGTGTGTGTAAACAACTCTTCGCAGCGTAGTCCTGCTAACGGAGATTCTATTCTGTTGGGGCAAGAGTGCAAAAATTCCCGTAATAACATCTTTTCCCTGCTCTTGAAGCAAATGGGCCAAAGGGTGTATGTATGATGTAGGATCAAAATGTAGGAAATGGCAGAATAAAGAGTGAGATTGCTGTGTGGCATGGGTGTAGTTTGACTTGTTCTGTAATGTCATATTTTTGTTTCTTTTTCTTTTTTTTCATTCTTAACTGCATTGTGTTTACAAGATCTTATAATCCCACTGAAATGGGTCTCACCAATTCAGAGAAAAGGTCACACAGTAGATCCGGAGCCACTCCAGTCAGTCAGAATCATTCCCAGCATCCTATCATCTCCTCTCCTTTTTGTTTTCAGTGTCTTTATCTCGAGATGCCAGCCTTCCAAATGGAAAAAGGGGCCTTAGCCTGCGAGTTGAAGCCAAATACCAGGGGAAGGTAAAATAGAGTGAAAGCATATTACTGTGAAGTGTTCCATGGATACATAAAAATGGGGGGAAAAAATCATCCATCTCATTTCCCTGTTGAGGGCCTCTTTGAATTTTCTGAATGATGCTGGAAACAGATTCAGTCCCCTCAATCCTCCCACTGTGAATGTGCTCGGAAGATGACCATAATAAGAGGGGCGGGCTCTGAAAGCCATCAAATCCTCTGGAGTGCATTGATAAGGAGCTAGTTCTGTGTGTGTGTGTACTTTCTGAGGGTTTGTCTTTACAGGACCTGTTATAGCCTTAATTTATTTCTAAAGCTATTATGATGTTGGCATTGTTGATTTTTTTTGTGTGTGTGAAATATCTCAACAACCATCTAATGGCTGAAAATGGCAAGAGGCACCCTCATTCTCGGTATGCAGACGATTAATCACCTAAAAAGAGGAGAAAACCTTAAGTTAACTTCCAGAAATTATAAATGAATATAGACAACTGTAATCTTTGCAAGAGACTTCCACAATTTTTGTCTTTGTTTTTAATGCAAATGTTAAAATGGAAGCGATACTGCGTATACTTTGCTTTTCACACTTTGCTTCTGCATTGTGTCTCAGTTTTTTGTTAAATAATTAAAGACACAGTGTAAAACTTCATGTGTTGTTCATCTGAGGTTGTGTTTACTTCGTTTTCAGACCTGGTAAGGGCCAGATCATTTTCACGATGCTCCGATATGTAAAACCTTTGACTTGGAAGAGAGCGCACTTCCTTTTTTTTCATATGTGCAATCACAAACAGCTACTGGCATGAAGGACTCGTGTTTCTTCCTCTGCGCAGCCTTTAACATGCTGAAGTTGCAGTGCTGGGTGATAAAATAAAATACACTCGCCGTTGGCCAGTCACAAAATTAGCAGAAACCCACACAAAAACTTAATTGCCTTTGCCATCTGCATTGATTTGATTAAGACCATGCAGTGTCATCCCACAGGATAATTTCAGAATCCAGTATTTCAGAAATACATTTGGCTCTTTCTTCTTTCTCTTCTCACACAGGCGCTCTATTATTATCACAAAGAATAAACGCACAAAAATATTTTTTTCAATGCCACAGAACTTGGGAGTGCACTTTACAGTATGCAGCTCTTGCTCATAATTCAAAATGATGACAATCAGATTAAGTCTACTGTAATCAGAGAAACACCAAATCTCATGAAATGAAAACACAATTAATCACTCCACATTGTTTGTATCTGAATGACATTTTACTTTTATATTGACAGGGGCCATTATTCATCTCTCGTTTCATTGCTTTGGTCTGGTGATACATCACTGAGTACTTTTCACTCTTTTTCACACAGCTATCCACAAGACAACGGGAAAGTAACACTTACACTTAAGGTACTAATCTTTTGATTATCCCTTTACTCTTGACTAAAATTTTACTGAAACTATTTATGTTCCTACAAATATTTGCGCTCGAGGTGTTTTGCTGCCACTCATTTCAATTTCACTGCTTCGCAGCCCTTGCATGTACCTTTAGGCATCTTTAAATTACTTTCTGTGAGCATTCAGAGTTCAGAAGGAAATGGAGTAATAGCATGCGACGTGGGCTTTTCAGCGTCCTTTTTATTACTGTGAATGTAACTCTAATTCAGACACAAAGCCTGTGTTTGGCTGTGTAACGTAAGCTACTGAAGCCTGTTATTGTACTACTTCCCTTACAAGTCATTCATACACATTAGATGTGTCAAGTATAATTAATGGTTTTTAATAAATAAAAAGAGATTCCTTGTAAGGGAAGAGATGCAGGAAAAGGTACAGTGCAACACTGTATTAAAACGTATTGCAATGCTGAGAAAGAGGAAAATAGTCATTCATCATGCCATGCTAATGTCCATGCTTCAGTATCCACCAATCAGCTACTGTGTGTGTGTCTGTGTGTAGTGCAGATAGTCATATTCACGTGCTTCTGAAGCATCCGAGTCACTAGTATGCGGTTATCTATGATGTAGGTCCTCATTACTCCATAATTGACCTGGTGATAAAATGATCGTGGTTTGAGTAAATCATTCTGTCCATACCCAGATTGACTCGGCTCTGTGAGCTTTTATCGTCGGGCTCTTCACGCGGAAACGAACAACTGACGATCCGATGCCGGCGCTTTGTTTGAAGCATGCGTACAAAGAGACTCCATCCACAATAGAGAGCTGTCACTTTGATTTTCTTACCTTTTGCTGGTTGGAATTCAAGTATTTGTTGGAAATTTGTTAATCAAAACATCTTGTGTTTAAACCTTTATTTTTATGTTAATTTAGAAAGTCCTGGCACCATCTGGCACGTAAGGAAACTAAGCACAGAATGAGATAGAGATTCTCCAGTCTAAATCAATACAGCTTAGTCGAAGCCACGAGATCTGAGGAAAGATCTTACAAGGTCTCACAAAGGAAGTTTATTCCAAGTTTTAGCTTTCTCTTTCGGTAACTCTTCTACCACAGAAACTCAACAATTGTCTTGATGTACTTCAAACGCAGGCTCCATGTGGCATCTCGCTGCGCACACCAAACATTTGTCAAGAAAATGGAGCTATCTGGAGTGGAGAAGTGACTTTTCTGGGATGCAGCACGTTAAATTGTTTTTTTTCTGACACATTATGGACATAGATGATTTTTGCAGTACAGTAGCAGGCAATTGGGGGTTTCTTCTGCACTGAACCTTCTAAGAAGAAAGTTTACTAAGAAGTTTACTTTCTAAGAAGAAAGTTTACTCTCAGAGAAAGACTAATTACACCATCCTTTTATTTATTATTTGGTATCGCAAAGCGTCCAAATATGCAAAAGCGACTCTGTAAATGATATTTCTGCACATCTACACGGGAGTGGGCAGTCTTTTAAGGGACAAATTTGTGATAAGATTACTTTTTTTTTTTTTTTTTTTTTTTTAATTCATTTTCAGGCACAACAAATACCTATATTGAACATAAAATACACAAAACAAAAAACAAAACTTGCCTGAAAAAGGAGTGGGACGAAGAAAACTTATTAAATCCCACCCCTATACTCACTCATCAACAAAAAAAAACAATAAACTTCCCGCAGCTACGCCCATCATTGCATACAGACCCATCAACAGCCCCGGGCAGATACAAGCATCTAAGCGGCAGCTCGCAACCAACAATTAGAGCCTTCATAACTGAATACAGAATATATAAATTATAAATTGCATTACCACAGGTAACAGGCAGTAATAACTACAAGTAACAGACACACATACATATACATACATATATATCTACACACACAAGTACATATATGTACATACATACGCACACTTTATTTTTTATTTTTTATTTTGGAATCCATACCAGCAATGGTAAGAGGACAGACATTACAGAGCACACTAAAACCCATCATTGAGTATACTGTGACCAGACCAACTGTTTGTAGAGAAATTTAAATCTATGAATATTTTTGCATTGTTTCAATTGTAAACTCAGACTGTTCCAGATTTTCACACCACATACAGACACACAAAAGCCTTTACGGGTTGTTCGAGTTCTGGGTAATTTGAATTCTCCAAAGCCTCTCACATTATAAACCTTTTCTCGAATTTCAAATCTAGTTTGTAAATTTGCCGGTAAAAGTTTAGTAAAAGCTTTATACAAAATTATGGATGTATTGTAATTAACCAGATCCTGGAATTTAAGTAACTTTGCCTGAAGAAAGAATTTGTGAGTATGATCTAGATAACCAGCCTTGTGAATAATACGCAGTGCTTGTTTCTGTACTGTGACTAATGGATTAGTTGTATTTTTATATGTATTTCCCCACACTTCCACACAATATGTAAGATATGGAAGAACCAGGGTACAGTACAGAGTACGAAGTGCATCTTTATCAAGGAATTGTTTCACTTTGTTCAAAACTGCGAGGCTTCTGGAAATTTTGGTTTTTATGTGTCTGACGTGGGGTTTCCATGAAATTTTGTTATCAATTATAACTCCCAAAAATTTGTTTTCACTCACATTATCAATTGGTACACCTTCAATGATAATTGGTAATTCTATATTATATTTTAAATTACCAAAAAACATTGCTTTAGTTTTATTTATATTTAATGATAATTTATTTATGTCCATCCATTTTTTTATTAATTGTAGCTCCCTGTTTACAGTCATTACAAGATGAGTATAATCATCGCTACTGAAAAATATGTTGGTGTCATCTGCGAACAGTATGAGTTTAAGTACTTGAGAAACATCAAAAATATCATTTATGTATACATTGAAAAGTTTTGGTCCCAACACTGACCCTTGGGGAACACCACATGTAATACCAAGTTTCTCTGAATGGTAATGCCCTATGCTAACATATTGTTCCCGACCTGTTAGGTAACTTTTTATCCAGTTACCAGCTTTCCCTCGAATACCATATCTTTCCAATTTATCCAGTAAAATTGAGTGATTGATTGTGTCGAAGGCCTTTTTGAGGTCAACAAAAATACCAACTGCATATTTATTTTTATCCAGTGTATCAGTAATTTCTTCTACTGCCTCAATTATCGCCATTGAAGTGGTTCTTTGCGTTCTGAAACCATACTGACCAACATTTATTATTTGATGTTTTTCAAGGAATTTTTCTAATCTTGAATTAAAAAGTTTTTCTAGAATTTTTGAGAATTGAGGCAGTAGAGAAATAGGCCTATAATTGGTAAAACTGTGTTTGTCATTACTTTTATATAGTGGTATTACTTTCGCAATTTTCATTTTTTTTGGAAAACAACCGGACTGAAATGATAAATTACAGATATATGTTAAGGGACTAGCAATATTCAGAATAACCTGTTTAACTACAGACATATTTATGTCATGATAATCCATTGAAGACTTACTTTTACATTTTAATGTGATATTTATTACTTCTTGCTCATTTGTAGCTGAGAGGAACAGTGAAAAGGGATTTGATTTTATATTACTGATATTTTCATTTTTATGACACGGGATGTCCGCTGCTAGTTCAGGGCCAACATTTATGAAGAATTTATTGAACCCATCGACAATATTACTCATGTTGTGATTTTCACCATTTGCATCAGTAAAATATTCAGGATATGATATTCCAGAAGATCCTTGTTTAATTAAGTTGTTTAACACATCCCAAGTTCCTTTTATATTGTTTTTATTTTCATATAATCTTCTTCTATAATAAAGTTGTTTGCTCGTTCTTATAATATCAGTCAATTTATTTCTATATGCTTTATATCTTTGTTCCACTTCTTTTGTTTTTACTTTGATAAACTGTTTATACAGATTGTTTTTCTTTTTGCAAGCATTAATAATTCCTTTTGTGAGCCAAGGACTTTTTATCTTTTTTTTCTTTGTCATGTGTTCGTTTACAGGACAATGTTTATTGTACCACATAGTAAAAATATCTAGAAAATTATCATAAGCCTTGTCCACATCTGACTCTTCATACACCGAACTCCAATCTTGTTGTGCTAAATCGAAATTGAAGGCATGAATTGCTTCTTCATTTATTGTTCGCTTTGCTATCATGATCTTGGTATCTATTTTTTTTAAATCACAGTCACACAAAGTAAAAACTGGTAAGTGGTCAGTTATATCACAGACAAGCAGACCACTATTAATTTGGAAATCCATGACATTAGTAAAAATGTTGTCAATAATAGTGGCGCTATGTGATGTTATTCTGCTTGGCTTTGTTATTGTTGGATATAGTGATAAGCTGTACATTGTGTCAGTAAAGTCATCAATGGCTTTTAACCTTGTTGGATTTAGCAAATCAATGTTAAAATCACCACAGATAAATAGTAATTTTTGGTTCACCGAAGCAAACGTTTTTTCTATCCATTCATTAAAAGTGTCAATACTTGAACTGGGTGTCCGATATATACAACTTATTATAACATTTCTCTTTTTTTCATTCATAATCTCAATAGTCAAACATTCCAAAATTCCATCAATAGCCATAGACATAGTTGTTACAACATTATATTTTATAGAGTTATGAACATATATAGCAACCCCGCCGCCCGCCTTATTTAATCTATTCATGTATTTTAAATCATATCCATTCAAACAAAAATCTATTCCTTTATCGACATTGAACCAAGTTTCAGTGATGGCTATAACACTAAAGGGGCGAGAAAATTGTTGCAAATAGTCCTTAATGAAATCAAAATTAGAGTACATACTTCTGCTGTTAAAGTGAATTAATGAGAGCTTCCCGTCTAGGTTAATTTCTTTTTCATATTGTTCCTGAGTGAAATAATTACAATTTTTAACAAAAGAAGAGAGAAAGTTACTTTCAGAATCTATTTCTGGATCTATTATATTATGCTCCTTATATTCACAATCTAGATCAATTACTTTCTGTTGAAGAACTAATTTCAACGTGTCCATGTCATTTCCTGGTGTAATTGATACATTGGTGTCAGTTATACTTGTCCAGATCCTCCATGTTCCTCACTATCAGTACTTTTGCCTCTTCTGGTGTCCCGTTTAGCTTAATGAAAATCTTACAGTTTGTTACCCATGTATGTTGTATTTTACCGTTCTTCTTCAGTTGCCTTGCCTTCCTCGCGATGTCTGCGTTTTTTCGTGTCAGATGCTCATTAATGAAAACGTCCGTGCCTTTCAGTTTGCGTCCTTGTTTCAGCAGCGCGACCTTGTTCTTCCGATTGACAAATCTCATAATGATGGCCGGCAGTCTGTCACTCCTCCTGGGCAGTGAGTGACATGCTTCTATGTGCTCCAGGTCCATCTCTATCCCCTTGCTTTGGAGGAAGGACGCCACCTGTTGCTCTACCGAGCGGGTCTCCTCGTCGCTGGGCTCCCCGACGTTCCCGGCCACCGCGCGCGCGTACGAGCGCGGCTTGATTTTAATACCGCTGATGACCACGTTGCATTAACGCATTAGACCACTAATATTACATTTACCAGTTACTGCCCTTTAAAATATGTATGTAAGCACCTATATATATCTGTGATCTGCATCTGGAATAATGTATAATTACAATTCGCTTAGCGAATGCATGCTGTCTGATTTGACACAGAAAACATTCACAGTGATTTTAGTTGTTGCAGGACAACGTAATTCTTTTTTAATAGATTTGAAAAAAACCACAGACCTATAGATATGATCATGGAAGTTAAATCTGGCTAATGAGAGTCCTTTCCAACCACCTCCTGCAAACTGAGAGTCCGGCCATAAATGTACTTCTTGTATTACAACTAAAAATTATGCCTTCATATGATCCAGTTAACAAAGTAACATAACAAGGAAGCAAACTATTGCAATGTTATCGTATAGAAATGTTGTTTCTAGCTGACAGACTTCTGAAATTTGCACAAATTTTCTTCCATGCTACATCCAACCAACGAGCAGTGTTGGTCAAGTTACTTGAAAAGGGTAATCAGTAACTAATTACTGATCCATTGTTGATCTGCACACAGCTGTTGTCACGCACGTCGCACTCGCTTATGTCACTGTCATGAGACACTCTCGCAAGAAAATCACGGTTTTAGTAACGCAGTAACACAGCGTTTCTACGGGAAAGTAACGGTAATCGAATTACCGTTTTTGCAATAGTAATCCCTTACTTTACTCGTTACTTGAAAAAAGTAATCGGATTACAGTAATGTGTTACAAGTAACACGTTACTGCCCATCTCTGCCAACGAGTCCAACAAGGTGAATTTCCAAAGCAGATTCCTCGCTACTGAACACTTTGCAATAGAGATTGGCTGCATGAAACTGCTAAATGTAAGCTGATACATAAGAGTTCGTGATTTGGCTCTTTGGCTTTGCAGCAAGCAACGTTCTACATCTGCTATTAAGTACAGCAACAATGTAGACTGGATGACAGAGATGCTAATTGGGTTTTATGCCTTTTTTTGTTTTTCATAGATTGTTCATTTGTTGTCTTGTTAAATCCTTATCTGTGCAACTAATCTTTAGTTTTAGTTGCACTTTGTATTTAGCACAAAGTAGTTTTTTTTATGGCAGCACAGAAAAGCTCTACGATGATTCTATTAGGAAAAGAATGTCTATTATCTTGCATTTGTGAAAGTGCAATTGCTATAATCTCACAGGATTACTTTTTCATTGTAACCGGCACTTATTTGACACTACTGACTCAGACTAAAGACACTTAGATGCTAGGATTTAACAAACCCTAAGCATTACGAGCTGTGGGAATCCACTGGCTCCTAGAGGCCAACCCCAGTGCCTCGGTCAAAGGGACTAAAAATGCAGCTTGCAGGGGGATAACTTACAAACTCCCCACAGAAAGCCTGTGACTTTCTTGCTGTGAGGTTAGCATGCTAACCACTGAGCTACCATGCCGACAACAGGCAGAAATCAGGGCAAAAGTCTTTATTAAGCATATATTTCTAGAGTGAATTTATTGTATTCAAACTCAAATTTGTGACCCTGAAAGAATTAATATTGTGCAAGAATTTGTACAAAAAAAAGTTAACAGGCTCAGGCTCATGGTTACAGTCATTATTTTCTGGTCTTTTTAAGGTTAAATCCCACTAAGTGGCTTGGCTTTCCATGGACTGAAAAATAATGAAATACAATGACATTCCTCACATAATAAAATGGCCTTTGTGATATTTTTTAAATACACTGAAACAGATTGTAATTCAAACACAATGAGAATGTGTTACCGGTCATCTTATCCTTCTCTATCCCTCAATAGGCCTCCCCTTGGTGCTGAACCCCTTGCGAAAGAGCAGACTCCATCTGCAGCAGGTGCGGGTCTAATGATGCTTTGATGCCATATGTCAAATCTCATCACTTGCTGAGTCGACTGACATTTCCGTTGATAGCTCCTAGCAACAGCATTACAAGTGGTCGACTTTCACCTCGCCTGCAAAGCGCTAACAACGACAAAAAAAAAAGACAAGGAGAGAAATATTTTCAGAACCACTTTCCAGTTTGTACACATGTGACAACACTTTCATTTTCACTTTCATAACAGAGATGTATTTTAGGATGTAAATTATTCTGAAAGTAATGCAAGGTCATTTGTGAACATATGGTAGTGCAAAACCCTTTTTTAAAAAGTCTGCCAGCACGCTGTACTGTGTTTTTGTAACACTGATTATACATCTGAATATTTCAATGTGTGAGCATGAGTGTGAGAGTGTCTGTGTGCACGGGGTTTGTGTACGCCCATGTCTGCCGTCTCATGTCATCAGTAGACAACTTCTGATTATTACATCAACAGCAGTCATGTTTTAATGTCTCCTTAAATTGTGCTTTTTTGGGCAAATCATAGCTCCACAGCCTACACTTGGCTGGCTGAGTAACTAGTAATCATTCCACTTTGGTTTGATGTGTGGGGCGCTGTCTAGTCACAGCCAGCCCATCAGAGTCAAGTGGCATGGAGTGATTGCCTGCATTGTGTCAGTGATGGAGATCGAAGATACTGTTTGTCCTTGCACAGTGTGTATGAAAAAACAGAACCGAGACAATAAAAAACACACCGGAGCTGTGTGTATCGTGGGTGTTTGGGAAAACTCAAGGCCATTTCTTTGCCTTGAAGAACCCGCGCAGGAATGCAGTTGCCACAAAATACACAGCATTACTAAGATGGTTGTCAAAGCTGCAGGAAAGTGTATTTGGGCTTTGTCCTAGTAGACGCTTTTCACTACACACAACAAAGATAATTGTTATTATTTTGGAGAAGTGGTCACTTATTGCCATGGTTAAGAGCCATAGTGATGGTTAGCAACAGGCCTCTTAAGGAGGATATAGTAGCATGATTACTTTTTACAGTTAATTTGGCATTTGAGAGTAAGCTTGTTTGCTGTCCCTCTAGGAAGCTGACATCTCTTTCTTTGAATAATCTACACTTTCAAACTTTCTAAATTTCAAAACAGGCCCTAAAAAGTGTCCTTTTTTCCCTTCATTCAAACATTCAGAGATTAGATTGTGGCAGAACTACCAATGCTAGATTCTCATTTGCCACTGGGAGCAAAGTGAGCTTCAGTGTCTTATTCAAGGACTACAAGACAATAAGTCAGATTTTTTTTAAAAGAAGAAGAAGGAGAAACGGGTTTAAAATTTCAGTTCAATTCAGTTTTATATAATGTATATAGCACTTAATATTGAAATATAATGACTCTACAATCTTACAATCAGACAAGGCCCTATGAGCAAGCACTTTAGTGAGAGTGGGAAGGAAAAGCTCACTTTGAACAGGAAGAAACCTCCTGCAGAACCAGGCCCAGCTATCTGCTGTGACTGGTTGGGGGTGAGGGGAAGGATTGAGCATATTACTACTAGTATAGTGATTACTAACTTTCTTAGTAGTTGGTTATACACTCATTGGCCACTTCATTATTTACACCTTGGTAGTACCAAGTTGCACCTTCTTATCAGTGAGATTGTTTAAACTTTATGATGTGGCAGCCATCGGAAGATGGGTACTGTGGTCATCGAGGGATGGACATGATCAGCAATAATACTGAGGCAGGCTGTGATGTTTAGACAATGCTCAGTTGGTACTAATGGGCCCAAAGTGTGCAAATTAAAAAACTCCCACACGACTACACCACCAGCAGCCTGATCTTCTGATATAAGGCATAATGGAGCCATGGTTTTGTAGTTGTTTACATCAGATTTTGACCATCTAATGTCGCAACAAATGTGACCAGAGAACATTTTTCCAATCTTCTCTTGTCCATTTTTGGTGAGTCTATGTCAGAGGTTCCCAATCCTAGTCCACGAGGGCCGGTGTGCCTGCAGGTTTTAGATCTCACTCTTGGTCAACACACCTGAATCAAACGATTAGCTCATTACCAGGCCTCTGGAGAACTGCAAAACATGTTGAGAAGGTAATTTATCCATTTAAATCAGCTGTGATGGATCAGGGACGGGGATAAAGGGCAAAAAAACCAAAAACCAACTAAATAAGCAGAAAAAAAATACATATATCAATCACCTGGATCACCTGTTGAGAAAGAAAAAAGAAAACAAGCAGAAGAAAACGAGAGCAATACAATAAACAACATCACGATGATATATGGGAATATAACAGTAAATACTAAATATTAAACATTATTGTGCAGCACATAAGATCAACAGAACACAGTGTGCTTTGAGGTAGGAGCCAAAAAGGGTGTAGTCTGTGTGTGCGAGCACCCGTGTGTACACCTGTGAGCATGGACGCGCTTATTTTTAAAAGGTTCCTTCATGTAATGACCTGCTAGAGGGTGTGGGGGAGCCACTGCCCTGTCCTCCAGGGAATGAAGCAGGTATGGAGAAGATCAAAACTCCAGACATCCAGAGGCCCCCAGAACACAAGAGACCAAGGAAGACCAACAGAGGGGCAGCCGCGCCACTGTCCCAGAAAGAGCTGAGGAGAGTCCCAGATGAGGGGTCACTCAGCAGCCGCGGAGCAGAAGCCAGGGGGAGTTGCAGTGATGCGCCCGTGAGCTCCGCCGGCAGCCAGCCGCGCCAGAGTGACCGAGCCTCAGGCCGAGAGGCCGGGGGCACCCCACCTCCGAAGTGGCCCGAGCGAGCCCCAGGCTCCAGGCCCCGATAAGCAGCCACCAAGGAGTGAGCCGGTGTGTACCTGGGCGCCCATCCCCGGACGCAAAGAACCACCAATGCACCGACACCTGAGGGAGTCCGCCACCGGCAGGGGAAGTGGTGGTAGGGGGAGATAAGCCTCCAAACCTTAGGGGGCCTGAGATGTCCCCAGAGAGGTGGCGTCTGATACCCAACCTGACATATAGACACAGACATACAGGCACACACAGACTCAAACATCCATTCCCACCCTCATATGTAATTACTCAACACTCAACCAACGTGGAGACAGATATAGAGAGACACTGTACACACAATCACACTCCCCAAGCGTACTCTACAAACCGGGTCTAGGTACCCTTGCCCCTGGAGGGGGAAACTGCATCCAGACCCAGGTGGTGTTACCCTTTTCCCTGCGGTGGGGAGAAGCAGACCGCCCCGACTCCGCAGCAGCAGGGAGGCCCCACACTCCAGACCCCAGTCGGATGGCCACCTCCTCCTCCCAGCCCCCCCACACTTTGGATTCTAGCCAATCATTTTACCTTTGCAAGCGTAGTAGGCGGGCCCAGGTATGTACGTTCTTTTAGAGCAGAGCTACAGATTAAAAATGCCCAAGGCGAAGCGGTCAAAAGTCTGGCTGTACTTCACAGCAAAATATGCAAACTCAGCAGCCTGCAACAAGTGCTTCAAGCTGATACTGTGATACTGTGCAAAGGAGGTAACTCCTTGAATCTGATGAAACACCTGGCGACGTGTAGCATTTTGTCAAAAGAAATGCACCGTATTTGATAGCTTGCTGCGAGACCTCACACCGAGCACATCTACTGCCGGTGGTTTGCCTGTTATCGGACCCGGAGTTAGCAACATCCCCCAAGAACCCGAAGAGGAGAGTCCTGTGTTTTTTCCATTGTTTAAGCACTGCTTCCAGCCAAGAGTGATACCATAAATCCCCTATAGCTGCAGAAAAGGCTAACATTGTTATCTTTTTACAAAAAAACAGCTAAACGTGAGAGGTTTTTGGACAAAGTGTGTGTTCTCCATTCTTTAAGCACCGGTTCGAGCACCATTTAAGCACCGGCACCATTTCAAAAGTACCGGTTTGGTACTGGTATCGGATAAAACCTAAACGATACCCATCCCTAGTGTGGGGTCAGACTCACAAGACTCAGTCACTACAAAACTAGCACAAAAACTCCAAACACATGATTTGCGGTCCAGCATTTTTTGCCTTTAACTTAATTTCCAATAGGAGCAAAGTTAACCTGTGTTCCATAGTGTAGCAGAAAAAAAGTACAAATCCTATATATACAAATATATTATTATAAATACAAAGTTGATATAGTAATAAATAAATAAATAGAAAATTAATTGGCAAGAGGAAATGTCAGTTAGTCAGACTTCATTAAAAAGTGATGTCTTCAATTGCCTCTGCTGTTATTCCCCCCCCACATTTAACAGTAAATATGTACATAGTAAATTTCTCAGTATAATTAACTCAAATACCAACACTTGAGTGTTAAAACAACGTCATGTTCTGTGACCGTACAGAGTCTCCCCTGGATGTCACAGTTGTCTTCTTCGCTTTTCAGCTTCTAATATGTAATTGATACTGTCAAGGTGAGGCACCATTCATCAAAGGACCAGAAGAGCAACAATATTTTTCTAACAGTAGCTGTATAATTGACTCCTAAATGATCTGCATGGCCCATGGCTGAGATGTATGCTAATACAGCCCCATTCTGAGCTTTGGCGTCAATGTTGTTAAAGGTGTATTCTCTCCCCTGATGGCCTCTAATCAGCTCTGCTCAGCCTAGCTAACTCCACCTGGAGGACCGGCTACTGATTTTCTGTCAGAAGGAAAAGCACACCATAATTATGCTGCCATTTGAAATTCCATCACTCTCCTTTTGCAGCAGAAATAAGATGCATCTCATTGAAATGTATGTGGAATGCTGGAGGGATATATTCTCGGGTAAACCTTGTCTTTTTAATTAAACACACGGTGGCCTTGGTGGATTGCTTGTGACACAGGGAGTGATCGGGGCACTTAAAGGGCTGCAGCTGAGGTAAATATGCCTTTAATGTCCCAGAGGGCAGCCGGAGAGGGGTATTGGGGGTGGGGTGGGTGGGTTGTATGACTTGGCATGTTCTTCCTTGTTCCATTACAGACATCTCATCCCATCAATCCCAAATGAAGCTTCACACTCAGTCTGCTCCCAGACGTGACTCTGCTGTTTCTAGCGGCAAAACGAAACATACACGTTCATATGGATGAGCTTAATATCTGACTTTTCTAATTAAAGAAAAGACAAAGGAAAAAAAAGTGCCATATTTTCTCACGTGTGTCGAGAAAAGATCAGTAACTCGAGAAAGACAAAGTCAAATGACCTTGACATTTCTTTTCGCCGAAATGCCAGTAGATTATTCAGTCAAGTGAAGAATGAGAGACAGGCAGGAGAGGAAACAGAGGGAGAGACAGAGAAGGGGAAAAAACAACCAAAAAACCAAAATAGAATTATTCTGAGGGGGAAACAGACAATTTGAATTTCCACTGATATTCCAAAAAATATTTTTAGCTGTATTTACAGACAAGTTTTTGTTACCGTAGCTGTGAGAAGCTCCAGTATGACTTTAGGATTAGTTTTCATTGCGTGGCTTAATGAGCTCTGGGTCATCCTCCGAAACGTATGGTCTTCCTACATGAATACAGTATGTGTGTTTTTGCTGGAGGGACGTGGGGAGGTCGCTGTGGGCTCTCTGACTCAGACCTCCACCCCCCTCAATCGCCTCTTGCTTGGCTGCCTCTCACCTCTCACCTGCCCTGTGGCCCGCAGCCTGAAGACAGGCACTGGCTAATCTTCCTCCCCCCCACACCCCCATTCTCCTTCACTCTCTCCTCAGCAGCCTCTCACAGAGGACAGCAGGGTCTGACTACCAAGCTCACACTTTGACTGCATCGTTCACCTTAAAGAAAGCCTGTGACTAACTGCCACTTGATGGTATTAAAAGATCTTAAAGCCTGCAAAGACAGAACTGTCAGCAGTTTCGATTTCCCACTACTCACGAGGTCTAAATAGCATTACACCCAGCATGCTGTGTTTCAGTGTTATCAATGCCATGTTACAACACGCAGCTGATCTCCACTCCTTGCGGTCCACGTCCATGTCCCTGTCTTATTTAATAAATGCAACGTGCGGCCCTGCTTCCCTCCTGTCCTCATTGTTTTGCCAGCAGTGCTGTGTCGCTCCGGCTCGTCTCCTGAAATGTGCATCTGCATCACCTGTCACTCTCAGGGAGGCATGCCATGTGCTGTTTGATTGACGTCTGGATCCGCTCACTGAGAAGGGGCCGTCTCTCACACGGTTCAGTGCGCCAAAATATGTGTGAACAGAAATGAGGACATTTAGGTAGAATAAGAAACTGTGAAGACGAGGAGGGGGGGAAATAAAAATAAAGCTATATGAGTCGAATTCTGCTCCCCTGCGTGTGTGTGTTTGTTTGACAGAGCATCAGTGGCTGCTTATGTGTGCGTTGTGCTTGTATTCCTGAGTGTATTTCTGCATGCAAAGATGAAGGCCAGACGGTGAGGGTTTTTTTTCTTCTTCTTCTAGTGCCTCATCTAATGTTTCCCAGCCAGGACAAGCATCCCAGCAGAAAAATGACAGGTACACAGGTGTGGTTTGACAGGGCTCATCTGCAGGTCTTACACGCTGTACGAAACCAAGGGGTGCATTAACACTCTGGGGTCCGGTTGAGGAGCACCTACACACACATACGCACACACAAGTCTTCTCTCCAAAAAAAAAAAAAAAGAGCTAGCATGTGGGAGGAGGCTTTGATGTTCTTCAATCCCTCAGTGTCCTTTGTGGTCACTTTTTCCTTGTTGCAGGGCACTGACTCTTAAACCAGAGCACAAATCAAAGTCCTGTGTGTCCTACTGATGTCAGTGACGGCAGTGAAGGTCAGCTTGGCAATTTCTAATTTTTGCGCAAGCTGCCACGGTTGGGAAATCCTCTGTTGCATCATGAATGAGAAGAAAATTGTATTTCTTGCTATGTAACCCGCCAGTTCAGACACTTCCTTTCTTTCTTGATGCTATGATTCATTAGCAGAATTACAATTACTGACATGTTCATTGCGGTGCTTTGTTTTCGCCCCTCTGATGGAGCCTTTAACGATCACAATCTGCAACGCAAGCCATCGAAAGCTTTCCAGAAAGCCAACCGACAACTTAACAACGGCTCAGCTGCTTATGCGCCTTATTTATTCAACAATCGGCATCGTTAGCATTCTTCGACACAGCGAGGCTTGTGTGTTTTGATAAAAAGATTTGCAAACTGGCTGAATTCACCAAAAAATGAAAGGTTCACCTTTGAAAGAAACGATGTGCTGTTTGAAAATGTGTCTCTGACAGTTGCAGAACACCCCCCACAAGATTTTTGAACGAGTGGAAACTTGACAGTTTTGTGACTGTCTCCATGGAAACGGTGAGAGGGTCTCATTAGGGTAGTACCAGAAAAATCTGTTTTGGAGGAACAAAACCCCTGACACAAAAGCTGAGACCGGCACCATTTTAAAAGAAGTTAAATGACAAAAAAATTACAAAAAAGGAAAAAAAAAACACAACAAAGGCTCGGTGGAGTTTTCTTGCAAATCTAACAAAAGTCAAACTTCAAAAACAGAGGACAGTCGAGGACTGAGATTATTAAACGTATTTGCAAAGCTGCAAATTCAAAAATGACTCTTGACACAGACTATGAGCTCACTGTTGCACCAGACAAAGCTACTTTTCAAGGGTAATCTCTCTTACATATCACTGGTAACGTTTGCCAACAGTTTCACAGGCATCCACATCATCTGCGGTAGTTTGTCTGCGCGTCTCTTTCCTTCAGCCTCACAATGCATTTTCCCACCCTTAAATTTTACACCTCATAATATTTTTACGCCCACGTACAGATGTAACTGGCACTGGCATTTTTTTATATGAGGCTGTGCTTTTCCTTCGAGGAAATTGTTTAGAAATTCATATTCTACTCAGCTGACACTTTAAAGCCTTACCCATTTCGCTTAAATGCTGGAAGGACAGCGTCGGCAATGTTTAATGCAGACGGAATAAACTCGTCGCTGGTTATTCACTCTGTGATTCGACGCCTTTAATTATTTTCAGATTATAAAAAGGTGAAATCAAGAGGAGTGAATGACTGCGTGTTCAACGATAATGAATTACCAGCTATGCTTAAACCTGAAGTCATGTTTTTTCCCCCCCTTTCCCTTATTAATATCATTTTCAGTGCATAGCAACATGTATTTTAATTCAGGAGTCAGTGTTGCTAAATAATGAACTAATGTTCAACTTGCACCGCATATTCCTGTTTTATCTCTGTGAAATGGCCTGGGGATGTAGCATAATGTAAAATAATGACAAAAGCATGCCAGAGGAGGATGCAAAGGGCCACAAAGAATGACTTGGAGTCATCACTTAGTTATTAAACATGTATCTTCCTTAATTTATGGACGTCAGGGGCAACTTTTCAACCAAAGTTAGATTTTTTCTTTTTGGGTGGGGAGTGGGCTTGTGAGTTAGCACTTAACTAATGTATCAAAAAATTGATTTGCCATTATGTTTCTAAAGCAGTAATGAAGTAAATCTTATTCAAAAGATAAAGGTAATGGAAGCTCATCTCTTGCTCTTAAATGAGATTTTTTAAAAAGCCAGGTCCAGCTGGGTACAAGGACTTTGAAGTTTATTTCTTTATTTTCTCCAGTCTTGAATACAAATGACCACAGTGCATTTTGGCTCTACTTTTCCATACTTAATGGCAATAGTGGTCGCGTTTAGAGTCATTCCCATGTTTATTGCCTGTCATAAAACGGGATTAATCGATAAAAAGCAAGCGACAAGCTATTTCCTTATTTCAAATATTTTTAGTAAACGCCCAAAGTCTTTTTTACGACTCCTCATTAAAGACTTCTTTGTGCACCATCTTTCATCTTCATGCCTCCATGTAAAATAACATCATTAATGTTAAACTGAAAGCGAGTGAGAGGGTGAAAACGTTTGCATTTTCTGCATCCGGCTCAGGAAGCTTACTCCAGCTGAGCGCGGAGCCGGGGAAAAGGGCCACAGCGTGCCTCATGGAAAGCTGGGAATTAAGATGCATTATGCCAGGAAGAGAGGTCTTTATTTATGGGAGCATCCGGAATAGGCAGAAGGAAATATAGAAGCAATACCTAGGGAAAGTGCTAAATAGTGTGGGACCATTCCCAGGACAGGGATACTGCAGGAAAACCAGGGGAAGAGCTGGATGCGGCTAATGAGAGCAGCACTGGATCCAACATATGGGGACTTTATGCAAATATGGCAAAACACCTGATTAAAATAAATGAAAAGCTAATGGCCGCGGTGGTCTTTCATCGGGTCACCATACACCTCTGAGCCGTGTTTTTTATATGTCAGCTGCCAACATGTGGGTACGACTACATCTTTTACCTCACAGGAAATATTAATTACAGTTAATTCCAAAGCAGTCACGCATGCGTCTCATTATCGACGCGCTACACACACCGTGGCTCGCCGGGGGAGCTGTGCAACAGAGAGAAAAGAGTATACATGTGTGCTCATGTGTACATCTGCATTTTGTGTACACGTGGATAGGAGCTGTGTGTGCATTTATCTCATGTGACTATTTCTGGAATCGGATGATGCAGTGTGTCCACCGATTTAACAGAGAGGGGTTAAAAAAAAGAGAGAGCCAAGTGAGATGGGGGCTGTGTGACAGGAGAGGTTCTCCACAGCGAAGGCAAAAGCAGGGGAAGGCGACGGTGAGACGAGCCCAAAAAAGAAAGAACCCTCTCCCAATTTGGAGACCTGCTCTTGTCTCCGTCTTTCTTTTTCTTCTTTTTCTCCATGCCTTTTGACATGGCCTTCACCCTTGTGTGTCGGCCCTGATGGCCTGAAACGTGCAGGGAGGAGGCGAGCTTGTTCTCCTCCACACACTCTCAGCCTCTCCTGAGAACACATGACAGAGAGCATCGAGCAAAGCAGCTCCAGCTTTCCTGAGTCAAATTCCCCAGGCTGCCAGGGCCCCGCCAAACCAGCTCCTTGCTACCCCTTTTTTCACTGTCTCCACCAGACTATTTACGATCAGCAAAGAGACAGACCAAATATTTACTAATCTTCACACTTGAATGGTAAAGAGAGGGGGGGTTGAGGGAAGAAGTATAGTATAAGGCTTGACAGCAAATTAGTGCCCTGCCGTGACACATGCAGCGGTGTGGCTCGACAGGTCCCCCCTTTTTCCATTTTTATTATCATCCATGCTTGAATTATTCAGTGGCAGCCATTAGCATAACAGCATGCGTTTTATATTTAGCTCCCCCTATGTTGACTGTGTCAACATTTCACTCCAAATATCCTGCTAACATCCCTGACACGAGGAACGAGGCAGTGGTTTAGAACCAAGTGCAATTAATGACCATGAAGAAAAGAGAGAGTGGGGGGGAAAGGCTCAATTCTTTTTCTTGGTCTTTTAGTTTCAAAATCACAAGCCTAATGTCTTTTCACTCGCTATGAGGGTGAAAAAAACAAAAATGTCCGTAGTTTTGATTAGCATGGCAAACAAGCGGATTTTAATGGCATTTGACAAAAAGAAACTGCCACACATTTCTAGATGTGCTGCAGCTATCACCCAGTCTCATTTGTCACCATTAGCTGTAATATGAAAGATCCCTCATCTCATCTTGGAGGTCTAATTTGTTGGCTTGCAATGGGAGCCGGACTGAGCAGACTGACGCTACAGTGATGAAAGCACTCAATGCTCTTCTCCCTTACTGAGTGAAATTAAAACCTTTACATAGCAGTTAAAGTTGATCTGTATGAGTCACTCCACAGTGACATCTTTGGAGTAGATTTAATCGAATAAAATTTAATTTCTTTACATGATATATGCAGGAAACGGGTCACCAAGAGTTGTGTGTGTGCGACTTATGTCCGCAATATGCTTGCGACTGGCATGTGATTCCATCTCGCCGCTGCTCCTCATCCCCACCAGCTGTACACTTTGACCTCCCACTCATCTTTGATCCACTGTCAAAAGAGCTTGCTCTCTGCTGTTGCTCAGCTTTGCAAACCTTCACTTCTCACTCCAGATTTGGGCCTGAAGTCACTCAATGCGAGCTTCTGACAGTGTGTTTGAGGCAGCTCCCTGTTTAAGCCTTTAGAAGAGAGAAGAGCCATTTGTAATTCGTTCAAACCAGAACACCTTCCCGAGCGGCCGAGTGCATCACAATGCATGCAGTTTGTTAACTTAATTAGACTGCAAAAGGTTACAGAATCAGGGGAAATAAAGCTGTCAATTTGACAAAAAAGAAACACAGAGTCATAAAACTGTCACATTTATATATGTTAAAATCAGCATATTGATCAGATATATATTTGTGGTGAGATAATTAGAAACAATACAAAATGTAAGTATTTATGTGCTGAGCTCACAGTACATCAGTCATTTTAGAGAGTAGTTTGACCCCATATATGTCAAATAAAACTAAGTTGAGACTGTTTGCATGCAGAGTCTAATATGCGTTCCAGCCCCTTCCCGTGTATCTGAAATAGTGTTTTTTTTAAAAGCATTAAAAAGAAGCCAAAAAAAGTTTCCAGGCACATTTTTAAAACAAAGGATTAAAAATTAAACGGAATAGCACCGGCAACCCTCGGTTTGTTTCCCTACATAAATCACATTCGTGCATCTTCGTTTCACTCCATGTTTCCGGGTTATTTAAAATCAGCTGTTAAAATATAAATAAACTTATGAAACGCGGATAATCGGCGTGCTTTTTTTCAAAGAAAAAAACCCCACAGACAGCAAATCTGACATGTGAATGCTAACAGCATAGAAAACGGCCTCTCTGTAAAACAAACAATTAAACCAAACCCTCCACGTCTGTAAGAGTGACTGTCACGCCGAGGCCTCTGAGCAAGCTTGGACAGCGCTGATACCCACTCATCCTCCAGTACACGGTGGCGAGTGTTTTCCCTTCTCCTTAGGACAAATGCTATGTTTTTCTTTCGTTCTTTGAACTTCCTGAATTTGATTTACAGTGCAACTCGATGCTGGCGCAGGAACTGATTTTCGCTCCCTTCCTTTCTATCTGCATCAGCATAGAAAAGCACTGCATAAGGATTTTCACTTCCTGCAATCATGCTGCAATGTACACTAAAAAGTTTTCCTAAAAGAGGGGAAAAAAGCACTAAACTTTCCAACAGCTTTGTTATACTGTTACAGGATCTCTGTTTTCTGTGTCTGACGGAGTCGAAAATGCAGAACACAATTGGGTTTTTTTTTTTCAGCACGCGCACTTTTGTTTTGTAAAATAAAAAGAACAAGCAGCTTAACACTGACAGTCACATCCCGAACAGAGACTGAAGACGTGTCACCTGTGCTGGAGATTGAGGAGATGCATGTCACTGCTCCTCAGGCTGTGACACATGTCTTGTTGGGCCGGTAAAGTTCCCCCTTTGTCTCCCCTTCTCACTGTGTTTCACAGCCCGGGAACGGAACATGCTCCCTTTCTATGCGCTCCACAGCCTCCTTGTTCTCTCCTCTCACTGTAACACTGCAGTATTTCAGCATACCAATAACACGGACTGTGGGGGATCCTCTCTTTCTCACTGTGCTGCCAACCACCCAGGTGTGACTGCATGTCAAGGAACAGTCTCACTACAGCCACAATTACACTCTCCTCCTGACTTTGCAATGCCAGCCTCTCTTATTAATTCACGACTCACAGATGTAGCCGTATATATGTATGCGTTTGCTTCTATGTATGCTTCTATGCACGAAGCATTCGTGTTCCTACAAAGTACAAGGACGAAAGTCAGTTTTACCATAGCAACACACAGAAAGATTAGGATGTGTGTGTATATCGGTGAGTACAGGTTTAGTGGACAGAGAATTATGGGTTTAAATTAGAATATTGATATAATTTAAGAGTACGATCCATTTTCAGCCCACAGCTGCACAATGCGATTTTATTTTTCAATCGTTTTCTTGTTCTTTTGTTATTTTTAATACAGAAAAAACATCAAATCCATCCTCAAATCGCCTGCTGACAAAGTCAGCCAAAGTAGGAAGATCTGATGATACATTTTTTGAGGCAAAATGTTTTTTTAAGAGATGATTTCCTGGTTGAGACTGCTGTTCTCACCAGTAGGCGTCAGGTGATTGACAGAGTGTAATATAATGTGCGCGCTGACATGAAAGCACTCATCTCAGTCACAACAGACTAACAATAAAACACAGATGAGATGAAATTATGACTTTATCTAGACTTTTTTTGTACAAAAAATGAATGACAGTCAAAAAATACACTGTTAAAAACGAAATCTGTAAAAAAACGGTAATGTCCTTATAATGATCTACCAGTGTGTTATTTTGTTTTTACAGAAGAACATGAGCATTAAACTGGTAAATGTAAAAAGTCAATGTGTGGTTAAAAATTACTTGAATACAGTTGAAAAAAAATAATGTGCAAAAATTCTTCATTTTAAAATTGTACATTTATTGTATTTTTATGTAATTAGTGTTTGTGAGGGGCAAACACTAATGAATGAAAGGCGTTTATAACTAATTAATGCTTATTCTTCAAGTTAATTTACCTAAATCATCATATTTAGACAGTAAGTTACTTTACAGCGTTGTTCTTGGTGTCATCGTTTTATAATAAAACTGCAAGTGTGTTGTTGGATAACGGCTGCCTCATTTCGTCACTTTTCCAAACAAGAATTTATGGTCACTGGCGATTTAGAATTAAAATACATTTTGGATCTGAGGCACAGTTTTCACCAGTCAATATTGAACTGCACTGACCTGCAGCACTTGTGCAATCCCCACCCTCTTCACACACAGGTCACAGTGCTGTTGGGTCAGAGCTGCTGTCGCTCTCATACTGCAGGTGTCACAGGCCTGCCGGGCACTGCAGGCCAAGGCAATTCAATAGGCTAAAACTGTACGAGATGTACAGTGTGCAGGGAGCACAAACAAGGGTTTGTTTTAAATTGAGACTCTGCTTTATCAGAGCTGAAAATGTTGGCTTGGCATGTACATGAATTCAAGGAATAATACATTTCCCTTTTTTTTTGGTCGATTGGTGCTATGCCTGAAACACAGACCACCTGCAATCGCTGGGATTTGTTAAGCTGCTGGAGGAGTAAAAATCACTCTTCAATTAAAGGAGTATTACCGGGAGAATTAGCTCTCCAGCCTTTTTTCATTCCATTATATTTGGTAGAACAAAAAGAACTAGAAACACGATGATGATGCTCAGCTTCTTTCCTTATCCTGGGAATTTCCCTTAAAGCGGGAGCAGGGAGGCAGACGCTGATTTGCTGAAGGGCACGTCAGCAGAGTGGGATGCTTGCTCACGCAGAAGTGAAGGGTGGTCCCGGACTGCTCACCCATAATTTTTGAGAAAGGATAGGAGATTAACAAGTTAAAAAAACAACAACGGGGGATGTCAAGATGCAAATGAGGGTGGACAGAAATCAGAAAGGGGAAGAGATGGGAGGTGGAGGGAGAGGTGGTGGTTTAGTCTGCTTGGTGGGAGATGTGCAGGGAGGGGGTGAGGTGGGGCGGTGGAAGTGAGGGTGTGGTGAGGGGTAGGGTGTCTGACATCGCCCCCACGGTCATAACAGCAAGGTCTGCATATGGGAGCAGCTGCTGTGCCCTCTGCTTCCTCCCTGGAAAATATGGCTGGAATATTAATTGCACTGCTAATTCTGCTTATCGCAGCTCTTCGTGATGCTAAGAAGGTCCAGCGAGCCCCGTTCACATGCCTTTTAGCGATGATGATCTGTCTCGCCCAAGCAAGTTAGACTGCCTGAAAAAAAATCAAAGCTTTTATCTGTGAAATGAGAAATATTTGGTGTATCTGACAAAAAAAAAAGCCACGTAAAGATCAGCTTGGTGATTCGGGGGAGTATTTAGCACATTGTTTCACAGTTGGCTCCTGTAAATGCTGAATTATCTAAACATAGCTGTTAAAAAAAAAGCGACTGCTCACTTTACTGATGCAATCTGTTTCAGCTTCTACCTTTGGCATCATCTCTGCTTCTGTCTCACATTGTCAACTGATTGTCTGACATGACATCAGCTTGATTGGCTGCAGCACACTTATACAAGAGTTGGGCTAATTTGAAGTAAACTCTACACAAGCGGCTGAGTCGTTGTTTTGTGACCCTGTTTGTGTTGGATGAGTGCACCGTGCCTCTCTTGGGAGCAGCCTACAGGCATCCCACAGATCTGACACGCAGCTCCGCACACTCACAGAGACACCGAGAGAAAGGGAAAAAAGGAAAAAAAAAAAATACAGTTCCCCAAGAATCTTGGCTGAATATATTACAGAGATATAAAAACTAACTTTATGATTTTTTTCTCTCACTCGTTTTTTTTTTTTTGCAGAGCTGCGGTCAAAATAAGTAAAGATTACACGCGTAATGTGCTCGAGAGCATGCCAAAGAGGGTTCAAGGTTTTTGAGATCTTAAATTTACACCGCGTGCATTTCAGATTCTTTTCACGACTTGTCAGGTGCAAAATCTTACCGAAAAAAGAAAACCCCACAATCTAGCATTTTGTGAAAATTTGTGTAAAAATGAAACACCCCTTCTCGGTGGCAACACAAGAAAATCTCTGCAACATCAGAAAGCATTCAGGACCTCTGTGACTGTTCACACAAGGGCCTGCAAGGAATTTTGAGCTCCCTCCATCATATCACTGAAGCACCTCAGCGCTCAGTAGGACCTCTAACATGACAGAAAGAGCCGAAATGTCAAAAGACGGATAGCAGGAGAGGTGTTGGCAAAAAAGAAGAGAGAGAGAGGGGCGGGTGTGTGGACCCTAGGGATCCCGGTGAGGAGTGGTATATGCTGGGGAGGGGCGGGTAGGTCAAAATCAGTGAGTGCGAGTTTAATCTGATATGAGTTCATTCATGTAGAGGAGCTGGAGAGCCATGCAGAGAAGCAACAGTGATCTGCACAAATTATACACCAGTGAGAGGAGAAGACAGACAGGGGGAGAATATGACGTGTGTGTGGAATTTAGATGATTTGTGACAGGCAAGGGAGACGAAGAAAAGAGGGTCCTTTGAAAACACGATCGCTGGACTCGCGTGCAGGTAAATGTGAGGTATATCCCAGTCGCTTAACCAAATAACACATTTAATGTATGTCGAATGGGAGTATGGGATATCGGCAGAGTGAGAAAAGGAAGCGGTGTGACAGAGGGAGATAAAAAGGTCTGAGCTTTGTGATCCATACAGGTGAAGATACAGTATCGCCTCCTCCTGCTTTTGCCCTCACCAAACAGCGAGGGTCACCCCTACTTTTCTATCTCCTTCCGCTCCAATGCATCCCCTCGTCATGCACTGTAATTAAAACCACAGGTGGGACCCGTAACACTGCCTGGCTGCTCCCAGCATGCAACAGGCACCATCTGGTTCAGAGGAGGGGTGTTTTTTTTTTTCTCCAAACAGCCAGGGGTTAAAACATCAAAGGCTCAGATCTTTGATCGGACCTCAGCGGAGTCTAGAGCACAGGGAATAGTATCCACTGTCTCTTGAATCTTTCTGCAACACAAAGCGTGAAATGGGAGCGCGAGCTCGAGCTTGTAAGCCACCAGGTCAGCTACCTGCCATTCCTACGGGGACCTTTTGCCATCACCTATACCTCCTTTCCGGATATCATGTTCTCCTAAAACGTCTGCCTGCAAACCTGTTAGAGAGGGGTCTCCAAAGACTCCCGCAGTGCTGATTACTTTTGCTTCGGTGCATGCTTTGCTAAAGCGAACATGCTCACTACACCTTGAAACATGGCAGAAGTCATAAGAAAACATGCACCGCTTGGGTCACAGCACATCACAGAGCTTTGAACATGATGAAATCTCGTGTATTTGTATGTTTTTCAAGGTTTAAGCCTTGTTTCCGAAACTATGCAAACTTAATAATAACTTGCATATTTTTTTCATATATTTTTTTAAGGCTTGAAACAGGAACAGTGCGGATAAAGACGTTAAATTAATCTCGCCTTCGAATCGGTATCCGAAATGAGAAGTTACGAGGACAAACATCTTCTTCATTCTGTCAGCCAGTCTAATAGAGCTCTTAAACAAAGCATTATACAGATGTCTCCAGACACACGAGATGACAGGACAGTTTTGAATTATTCTCACTGACGGGAAGGTGTTACAGCACAGGATGAAAACGCTCATTTGAGAACAGCGCAGAGAAGGACCGAGTTTTACCTGGGGCGTTGGCAGATTGCAGATGTCTGCCTCTGTTCGCTCCAGTATGCGTGCATGTGCTGCTCACGGAACAACCCCCCTGGTAGAGAAATTCACTTAAAGTTTGGTCTCTGAGGAACAATAAAGACCCCAAACAGCGTGCCCAAATTTAAGCCAGCATGAAATCCCCCTGCTGCTCTTGGGTGGCTGGTTTGCCTACCCCCCCAACATCTTTCAGTAATGTGACACAACGTTTCAGATGCCGCAATATAATTTGTGTTTTCATGTTAGTTTTATGTACCGTGAGGTTTGGAGCAACAGATTTCTGTGTGCGTCTGTGTGTGTGAGTCTGTGCACACGTGTGTGACTGAGTTAACTGAGTGTGTCCTGATTATCTATTGCAGACAAGGGCCCAGAAGAGGAAGGCTTAGAGCTGACTGGAAACATGATGAGCACTGGCGCATTGTATAGCATAAACCTTTAATAGCTCTAGTTATTGAAAAGACTAGGGCAAAGCGGGAGTGGCTTGTGTTGCAGTTTAGCAGCAATGATGCATGATGAAAGAAGGTGGCAACAGGATAAAAGCCGGTTTACACAAATGATACAAATACCAACAAAACATAAATCTAACCCACAATAATATTAGGCTCAACTAAACACGGCTATGAAGGAGTGAAAAAGCAGCCTGGCCATGCTCTTGTCTTTTTCTTAATCACAATACTAGCTTCACAATAGGTTAACATGGATCACCAGGTAGTGATGGTTGCATCCCTAGGATCATAAGCTTCAGCCACCAGAGCGACGTCCTTGCAGCTTGCAACTTTAAACATCAGCCACAGGTAGGGTCCTGTCCTGTTTTTGCTGGGACGTCCTGTATAATGAGCAAAATTGGTTGGCCATTCCCTTATTCTACCTTAAATGTCCCGTATAGTGACCGTTACCTGCAATACCATTTTCTGACCAACAGATGGCACTCTTAGAAATACCAAATTTGATTTGACTAGAGGTGTACGAGGCAAGTGTTTCCAGTCCCAGCCGTCAGTGACACCCGTCACGGACACCAGATGTGAGGGGTGATACGTGATTCGTAAAAATAAGGTTCAGTTTGCTTTGTGTAGTATAATCTGAAAACAAACGGATATGGATAAACCTGCCAAAAAGAAAAGACTGTGTAGCTACAACAAACAATGGGAAGAAAAACATACCTGGTTCAACCCGTCAGCAATGAGTCAACTAAAGCATTCTGCAGTTTGTGAGTTTTCGATTGGCCGGTGAGGTGACAACGACTTAACCCAGAATTAGTCCGCTATAATGCACGAGAAAGCTACACGCGCTAAAGGTGCTAGATGGCAGACAACAATAAAACAGTTGCAAGTGAGGCATCATATGTGTACCACACTGTTAAACATGGGCTCATTGTTTACAATGAATGTATAGGAACCAAAACATGTTCAGGACATTTTGACTGATCTATATCACAGATGTTTATGAGCAAGTCTGCAGATTCCAGATGAAAATGTTCCAGCGGAAAAAGGACAACTTCTTTGAATGCCAGAACAACTGATGGACAAACAAATACCAGCTCAAAGGCTCAAGCTGCAACAAGAGTTGGTGAAGTTTCTTACAAGTGGTTTGATTTTTACCAGCAAATCAAATAGTAAGACTTTAATCGACTGGCCAGAGCATTTCTCAACCAGTGATTGAAGCTAACTATGTTAGTAATGCAATAAAGCTAGCACGTGATGAGCAGTTTTAACTATTGCTGTTAATTCAGTATTCGCGTTACAGTTACAAATCAGGCAAATCATGTTGTTACCTGAGTTTTCCTTTAATCTGGGCAGAGAAAAAAATGTCAAAAGTAGCTACACAGAAGTGTTGTTTATAACCTTTGAGTTGTAAAAATATATGTGGAATTTTAAAAAATGTATTCCCTCAAAAGGACGGCAAAGTACTAGCAGTCCCCAGTCCAGAAACAGCTGTGAACGTGACATCCAAACTCTCCAGGAAAAGCCACTTGCCAACACAAAGCTAACAAAGAAGACGCCCAGATCTATCTGATGCTGAAGCTGAGTGCATGCAGACAGCAGTTAAGCAGCAGAAAGGTTGGTTTGCAGCAGAGATACAAAGACATGTTGTATTTATCATAGCAGTGGGAAAAATTTCAGCAGTTTAGTCTTTAAATTGCGTAGGTCTATAGCTTCCTGATTAAGATAGAAATGTATTGTAATATTGCTGTGAATCACCTCACAATGCTTTCAAATAGCAAGTAAGTCTACCACCATTTTTGTGAAATAATGACTACAAAACTAGTGCCATTAATTAAATACAAAGTTTGCGCTGAATAAATCTGCTGTATATTGCTGTGTTTAAAGAGTAAAAGGGATATACTGAATACCTAAGCAAGGAGACTACCTTTGCAAAGGCAAAAATCTGTTTAATATGCAAGTGAAAAAAAAACTTGCAGTTCAGCCTCAGGAGTTCTGAATTATGAAAAGCAAGCTACACCTGTGGGATATCTGAGAAAATTATTTAGAAATAGCAAGCTTTTCAGATTCACCTAGCACTCAGAGCATACGTATATGGAGAGTGAGGGCCACTATTACCTTTTATGTGATCACTGACCTTGATCCAGATCTCTTTGTGGAGTGGGGCCTATTCTCTCTGGTATTTCAGGGGAAGAGTAAAAGTGACACATTCAACGGCACACTATCCATTAAGGCCAGGAGCAGCAGGGGTATTTTTATCAAAATGCAGCGCTTATTGATGGATTGAGATTCATGTCTCGCAGTTCAGATATGATAACCCACACTACTTGGCCTTCAGTTCACATCTCTTTTTGCCTTGCGATTCATTCCTCTCCCTCTCTTCACTTGTTCTCCCTCACACTTTCATCCTCACTCCATCATCCCCATCTGTTCTTTACCCCATGTGTCATATCGCTCTCTCTCCCCACCACCCCGCCTATCTCCACCTCCCTCATTGCTTGCTATTCTCCTCTCTCTCTCTCTCTCTCTCTCTCTCTCTCTCTCCCATGTGTCTCCACTATTTCTTCACCTCTCCTTCCGTGCTCAGCGAGAAACCGTTGGAACTAGCAGCTCCAGAATTCTGATCAGCCACTTTATGGTCTAAGAAGCCTCGCCAAACTGCCTTTCCGATTAATCAATACTTCCAATGGCTGTGGTTAACACCTGTAACCTCTGCATTACATGGAGGGAAATGTTCAGTCCTGGAGCAGAATAGCAAACATCTAACTTATCCTGGCTACAGCCAAATCCTGCTTATTGCAAAACATTTTACCTACTGAGCAGATAAGTTCTCCGAGATAAGAAACATGGAGGTCCCTCTCGCTCTATCTTTCCGTTCTCTTGTTCATTTTGAGTGAGTGAACAAGTGAGTGAGTGAAGGAGTGAGTGAATGCTGATTTTTTTTTTAAAAAAGCGTACCTGTGGGCTGTTTTTGTATCCGCTCCAGCTCCATGGTTGCCATATGGATGTGTAAGGAAAACGAGGTACACTCAGATGCTGTGATAGAGGTAAATGAAATTCAAACTCAAGTATCTAGGTCATTTGTAAGGCCCAAAGCAACTTCTCCTTCCCTCCCTGCCTGCCTTTCCCGTGTGTTGCTTGAGTCTGTGGAACATCAAGGAGATGAAAACACGCCACATCCTGTCTATGCAACAGCTCACATAAGAACTGTGTGCTGCAAGCATGCCAGCATGGCCCTTGGAGTTTCTTTTGACAGGTTATATAGATAGAACAAGCTATTATTGTATTATTGCACTATTGCATCAATGTACATCTACTGGGATGAACCACACAAGCGAATCAAACGAAGTTTCTCATTAAATTAAGGCATAAATGTGTGTTCAGCAGTGTTGGGACTAACGCGTTATTAAGTAACGTGTTACAGTAACTACGTTATTGTGGTAACAAACACGGTAACTAGTTATTATGCCAAAATCAGGAACGTGTTACTCGTTACTGGGATTTAGATAGACTTGTTATTCGTTACTTCTTGTGGTGGCTATCGCGGAGCTTCAACAGATTCAGTAACTTTAGCAAGTGGTGGAGGCCAGCAGGTGGATGAGGGAAAAGGGACGCAGGACGAGGAGAGACCCGAAGCGGCCACCGGTCCGAGTGTCAGGTGAACAGAACTTCAGGTAAGAAGTTATAACCTGCAGTCTATCTGGGTCAGATATGAACCAAGTTTAGGTGGAGTTTATTTTCGTTATGCTAACTTTTTCGTACTGCATGCTAGTTAGCATGACGGAGTTTCTATACAGCTGGGTGGGTGCTATGTTACTGATGTTGAACTTTATTTTGTTCATAAGGTTAATTATTAGAATTGCCAACCGTCCAGTAAAAAACGGAATCATCTCGTATTCAGAAAAAATATTACGCGTTTCTTATTGAGGTGAAAAGGAACAGTTTGTCCTGTACTTCAGCTACAATGAAAAAAGCACAAAGCTGGATTTATTCTGTGTCTTTACGCTGCACAGCTGCCTATTCCTCTTTCATTCTCCCCCCTCCCTCTCCTGTTTCTACTTCAATCATGAAACTGATCAGTGATCAGCTGATCGGCTTTTCTCTCTTGTTTGTTTATTGCCCACTTTGCGCCAGAAAGAAGAAACCAGTGGATGTCGCGTTAAACAACAGCAGCATGTTTAAGCTTGATCAGCTGTTGTTAGAATTTTTTTGATATTACTTTCTTTGTCAGCTGATGTTTGCTGGAGCCACAGCTGTAAAACTGCTGGTTGTGATATCGGTTTGGTTATCTGGTGAGAGGGAAACATGAAGATGAAACCAGGAGACGTCTTTACTGAATCATCAGAGCTGTGATGGAGAAACAGGTTTACCTTTTAGGTGACATGAATGAGTTGAAGGGAAGTTATGAACTGTTTCTGTGAGACAAATAACACCAGGTTCCTTTTTTATGTAGCTGACAGCTGGTAACTGTGCAGGGGCACGTTTAGCAAAGTTTTGCCAGGGGGGCAGGTAGGGCATTAACAGGGAAAGGGGGGCACAAGGAAATACTTTCTTATTCTCATTTAAAATGTCTCGCTTTTAACAAATAAAAATCTGAATCTTACTACAAACGATTGATAGATTGATACATATATACCATCAAAACAGTGTACATCACTGTCACAACAGTGTTTATTTTCATTCAAAGGCCTTATGATTTTTCCTATAATGGTGGGCCGGTCTCTAGTCAAAATGCCCGGGCCAATTTTCTGTCCCAGTCCAGCTCTGTATGCAGCTCATCTGCAGTCTGATGTTACCTACATCTTCCTATTCGGAAGGCAGAATTTCCAAGTTCTGAGAACAATCAAAGCACCACGACTGCAGGTTTTGTGTTGGATGTAAAAGGCGCACATGACGTTGTGACGTAGGCTAGAATCATGGCGGCGGTCAACGACGGTGCAGGCGTGGGATTTTTCTCATGGAAATATGCAGATTATTTTTTACTTTCTATTGGTAGGTGGCACAGTGCACTTGTGGCAAGTAAGCAAGCTAGAAGACTGGCAATCTTGCTGGGTATCCAGTTACGGACGCAACACATTAAGAAGAGAATTCTGAGTAAAACCAAAGTTACTTTCCCTAGTAACTAGTTACTTTGAAAGTAACGAGTAACTTGAAGTAACTGAGTTACTTTTGATAGAAGTAACTAGTAATGTAACTAAGTTAAACTTAAGTAACTTACCCAACACTGGTGTTCAGTTTGATAAATGAATACATAAATACTGTCTTGAACGGCAGCTTTTATTAGGTATTTTTTCTTCTCCTCTAAGGTTTGTTTTATTTTGAACCTGCATGCTCCCTCCCTGATTCTTAACCTTATGTTGTTTCTTGTGTTTGTGGTTTTACGTTTTGGGTTCAGGTATTTTTTCTTCTTCTCTTTTGAGGGTTTCTGTTTTGTTTGGACTGAACCTGTTTATTCCCTGCGGCACTCTTGGCTCATCTTCTTTAGTATCTTCTTTAATAATGTTTCGTTTATTTCACCTGCATGTCTGTTGTGTGTCTGCATTTGGACATTTGTTTTTGAAGTGTATGTAACAAAAATTATTTTGATAACATTTTGAAAAAAAAACAAAACCAAAACAAGCAAAAACAACAAATAATAATAATAAAAATGTGTACTTAGCATTTTTTAAAAATAATATAGTGCAAATATTTCCTACTAATCTCCCCAGCATGTCTTGGATTTGCCCCGGGGCTTCCTCCCTGTAAGAAATGCCAAAAACCCCATATCCAGAGCCTTTAGGAACTTGGGGTTAATCTCATCCACCTCATGGATCCTGCCATCAACAGTTAACTACCTCGATGACATTACCTCAATTGATGTCCAAGTCATTACTTTCATCTCCAGATGCTACTTCCACCACTGAAGGCAAGTCACTTGGAATGAGGAGGACTTCAAAGTATTTTTACCAGCACTTGACTATATTTTCAGTTGAAGTCAGCAGCAATTCACTGCTACTATAGACAGTGTGAGCTGGAAAATGATTTTCCCCTTCTGTGTCATGTGATGGTTTGCCAGAATCACTTTGGGCCAAACCAAAAGGCTTCCTCCTTTCCCTCACTGACCTGTGATCTGCCTGTGGAGCTCTACAAGGTAACCAAGCTCAACAGGACTCCTTCAGTTTGCTGGTTTCCTTTATCTCTGGTGTCTACCATCAGGTTTTAGGGTTACTATCACCTTACTGCCCCATGGAGCTGCCTCGGCACTGAGATCTTATGGACTAGGTCCTGTGGTAGACACTCCCAGCATACCCTCATGACATGATTGGCTACGCCACACCTGTCAGACATGCTAATCTAACTTAAGAGGTGATAGGTTGACAGCCCTGGTCTTCTCTTAACCTGAGGGCCCAAGACATAAAACCCCAGATCTGATGGCATGATTACAAAATCAATCATCGACCTGCAGCTGTTCCTCCTAGTCATGCTCTCCTAGATCATACTGTCATGTCCCATGTGAAGTCTGCCAGTGGGACATTGGAATCTCCAGACAGAGACCTCCCAGCAAAACACAAAGGGAGTCAAAGAAGCCTGGGTGCTCTAAACCGTTGTTCAGCATATAGGTACAGGCAACAGTGTGGACTCATCTGCAGATTCGAGTGTGAAGGGAAGCACTCATCTACTGGGGATCCAGTGAGGTGGGGGGATACAAGTATACCTACCCCTGCTTACCACCTCTCACCATGTGTAACTCCAAAACAGAGTTGAGACCCTCTTCAGGAGAATAGCCAGTGTCTCTCTGGCACACAAAAGCTCAGACTCCTTCTCTACCAGAGAGGTAAAATTTCATGTCCCAAGAACCAGTTTCAGAAACTGGAGATGGTCTGCCAAGGCCTCCACCTTTGATTGCCACTCAATCCACATTGCACCCCTACTGCCCCTCCAGCTGCTGGTGGCTCTTACAGACCATGTGGTTCCTTCAGACTGAGCCCAGCCCCATGAGCTCTCTAGCTGCTCCCCAGTGAGCCCTTCCCCAAGGCCTGACTCCAGGGCGAAGCCCAGTTAATCCCGATCTGTGTGAGGTAACATGGTTCAGCTTTATAGAGTTCATCATAGGGGTCTTTTATAGTCAAACAAAAACATTTCAATAAAATTTACTTTAAAAAAAATATTGAAAATGATCAGTATTCTTTGCTCTGAAAAGCTGGCAGTGTGTCTGCTGAAGGCCTGATTGACAGCTCGCACACCAGCCCACATGAGCCACACTGAGCGAACAGAGTGTGGTTTTAAGTGAACCAAACCAGTAAAACAAAATCTCTCTATAGGCACAGTCTACAGTGCCACCGATGTGGCTGGATGGCTCAGTCACTGTAATTTTACATGTTGAAGTCAAAAATCATCCAGATGCTGGGTGATGCATGCTAATGTAACAAAGTGAGAAAAGATGTGTGTGTGTGTTTATGGAATTACTATGAATATTGGCAGTAATTATGACACAAGCACACACGGCAACTTACACTATTACATCTGGAGCCATTGTTAGCAGGATGTAAGTACCGGAGAGAGATAGTCTCTGGAGCCCTGATTATCCATGAATCCCAGCTGTCTTAAATGAAAGCTGTGGTCAATGCAGAGGCAAGTCTCTGTGGCAGCCCATCAAAAACAAGCATCAAAAGAAGATGCACTTGCGAGATCAAGGTACAGCTAGCAAACTGCAGCTTTTGCTAAAAACACTGATGCTAATGCACGCTAACTTTTATAACATTACGGTGTCATGGGAGGAGTCATGCTACAGCAGTGTCTCATTGAGGTTAGTATTTAATGATTAAACTACAAATGTCAGTACTAAACAGCCTCCTTACAAGCTTTCAGCACTTATTATTTAACATTTATCAATTATTTAGAAGTAAATCTCTGAATTGCTAAACATGTTTAGCAAAAAAAGCACCACTGTGTTCATTAGCTGGTTTCTAACTTATTGTACTAATTTTAAAACAATGTACAAATAGGAATACCAAAACTCTTCATGCAGAGTCCTGAAGAGCACCAATTTGTACATATCCACTGTTAACACTTAGCGATTATTACAGCTTTAATGAAAAGCCCACGATACACGATTTTTAAGCCAAAATCTTTCTGCATGCTGTTAACCTTTCCATTGATGAATACCACTGCGCCTTGTTATGAATCAGTTAAAGTGTTGCACTGATTTTAAGCAAATATCAGGAATTTAGTCATAATAAAATGTGAATTTTAACCAGATATATTTATAATGACAAACTAAATCTGCATAATATAACTACTCATGCACTGGGAACTTATTAAATCACTGCTCCTCAGCGACTCTCTGCTTTCTTACCAAATCAGGAGAAACAGTTTTATTTCTTTTTAAAATTCATGATTTTCCTCTCTTTGGGGTTTTATCAGCCTCTGTGGTGATGAAGAGGGAGTTGGTCAGAGTATAAAATAACTGCAAGGAAATGCTGCAATCGAAACATTGTTTAAATGAAGCTAAGATGACAGTTGCTTGAGAAGTTTAAGAGCCTCCTGTTTAAACCTGAAAGATGCTCAGCCTCACAGCGAGAGGCATTGTTAAACGGCTACATACACTGTACCTCGTATTTGTCAGCCTGCTGTTTATAACCGGCCAAAGGTATTTCAAATATATTAAGTATAGCTATGTTTTATTTGGTATGGTTTTGAGCATCTGAGCAGAGAGAAATTTGTCAATCATAAAACTCCACTGGGAAGCAAACGGCCACTCTTTACTGACCTGTAACCTCAGGGGTCCAAAATGCAATGCAGCCATAAACATGTTGTAGAAAACCCTCCTCTTTCTCAGACAGTTATAACTAACATAAAAAAAAATCCTACTTTAACCATAAATCTCAGCTGACTGCAACAAGTCGAGGCAAGTTTCTTGTGCGATAATGCAAGGCAGGCTCGGAAAGTTATAGGCTACTTCATGCAAGTGTTTACAAAAACTAATTTACAGCACTTTATCATAAAGATTCACTGAGTATCACAAGCTGATGATATATAGTGAGAGCGAATCTGAGGGTGGAATTCTCCTTTAATGTCAGTAGCAGAAACAGTGTGCCTCTCATCCATTTACCTGCATCTGGGCTGTTTTCAGCACTCATAGATCACTGTTGTCTTCCTGCATGGTTCCTCAGCTCCTCTGCCTGGATGCATTTCTGTCAGATTAAAGATGTTCCCCCCCACCCCTTACTCTCCTGCCTCTAGACGCGTCCTCATCAACTCACCACATCCTCACACACACATGAAGCGGCAACCTTTGCAGCTGAAAAATGAAAATGAAAAGACAGTGCAAAAGTGCTGAAAGCTGCAGTTCTTGTATAGGCCACTTGAGGCTGGTTCCTAAAGCAAGCCAATCCCTATAAAGTGCAACAACATTGAAATTCCCAATTTTAGAGCAGAAATACGCCCGCTTCTAGCTTTGTACAAGAAAACGGTTTCCTTTATTTGACCCCTTACTAATACCAGTGGTGCATTTTTTTTAACTCACATTGTTAAAGGCTGATAATAGCTTATAGCTTACTATCAATAGGCTACTTTGACTGACAGCTGGATATTTACACTGTTAGCTTATAGCTATGTTCTTGAGTTTACCTAAGCTTGTTCACTGAACTGGGCCATGTGTACTGTTTGGAGTCATTTTAATGCAATTATATGACAAATGGGTTTGACTTCCTGTGCAGTAAGTGGACTAATAAGCAAGAAACTGTGCTCCATTGTTATATGTTTCTATACAGCCTACTGTTGCACCTTGCTAACCAAGCTTGATGCTATTAGCATTTTGATGTAATTATTTAGGCTTCTGTTTCCACAAAAGCAACATAGCTACAGCCATAATGCTGAAGTGGAGGATGAGCACAAACCAGTGGGGGCTTTTTTTACAGACCAGTCCAACACACCCATTGCTTTAAACTTACTCTGCAAAGGTATTTGCTTTATAATTAGCTAGGAAAATGGGTGCAGGGTATTGAAGCATGTGCAAACAGGAAATACAGTATATAGGCTAACAACAGAGGTTGAAAGACAAAACTTTATCCTTTATTCTTTAACACAGCTTAAACTTCCTTAGAGAGGTTTTCCTGTAATTTCTTTCAGTAGTCTCCAGGAAGAGTTCTTCTTGAGGACATTTAAAGCTCTTCTTTGGATGTCGGCTGCCTTTCGTTCTGTTCTCAGTCAAGATGATCTCACATTGCTTCAGTAATGCTGAGGTCTGGGCTCTGGGGAGGCCAATCCATGACTGTCATGGTATTTCATTATGAATCAAGATCCAACTGTATTTCATACTTCCATTAATATTATTCGATTCCAAGATCTTCAACACCACTGGCTGAAATGCACTTCAAACCATGAGAGCTCTGGACTTACTGTTGTATCTCTCTCTTGACCTCCTCTGTAAATAGTGGAAATGATTTGAACCAACATTTTTCAAATTTGGATTCATGACTCCATAAGACTTGTCGCCACAGATTTTTAGGCCAGTTCCTCTGTAATCTGGCACACTCCCCCTTTTCTTCCTGTTTCCCTTCCATAAGAATGGCTTCTTGACAGCAACACTTCCACTGAGACCATTTCTGATGAGGCTTCAGTGAACAGTAGATGGATCAACTGAAGGGTCAAATGCATCTTTTAGGTCCTGTGTCAGGTCTTTGCTGGATTTTTTCCTATTGCTAAAGGATATGACTTTCAGATATTGTTTATCTGCTGTAGGTATTTTTTTTTTAGAAAGATGCGATTCAAAATTGGCTTTTCACTGAGTTATCTGTTATGTAGAGGTACAATACCGGTTCATCCTTTGAGCTAGGTGCTTTCATGCTTGAACTTTGGAAAGGCTGGAGACCTATTGCTTAAGACCACTTTAAAAAATTCCAAGAAAGTCTGGCATGCAGTAAAAACAACTATCTGCCAAATATACATTCTGCAGACACAAAAATGAACCACAAAGTGAGCAGTTGTCTGGTTACTTTCCATGTGTCAATCACACCTCAGTACTAATTACTCCTTGCTTGGCTGATTACGATGCTGTGAGGCTGACATTGATGAAGGACATTACATGATCAATACTGAGCTTACAGTTCCACATTTCACCTGGCACACACCATAAATATGCATGCAATCCACAATAATGCCCGCTAATTATTCTAAACAGTACAAGACATCATAATGGAGGCTGAAGGTTTGCACTCTGTTTATATCATGCCCTCCGTGGTGACTTTATTCTTACAGAAACACTTCCCCACCTCTGATGTTATTTTTATTTGCGTTCAGTGAATAATGCAACACCACAAAAATCACAACCAAAAAGTTACTTCACAGTGTTTTTTCATATCCCAAACATACTTGACAATAGCTCAGTAGCAGTTAACTCGGTCTGGGAAGCTTATTTCCATCCCAGACAGAGATGGTAGCTAGAAATAAAAACAGATTGTGGCAGTTGACAGGTGGAATGAAAAGTGGGAAGTTTCCTTGATGTAGGAAATGCTCAGAAGCACTAAGATCAAAGTTACGAATGACTTTTAATATTTATCCAAGAAAAATATTTCTGAAAACATCAGTAGTTGTTTTTCTCCTTTCATTGTAACTGTTTACTTTGCAAAAGGGGCCAAAAAATGTGGTTTCATTTTAAACAGCGTTCACTAATAGGGATTCTTCTGAGCAAGCCAGTTAAGGGTGGAACAGTCCCGCTTTAGTGCTTTTTAATTTAACATTAGGGAAAATATACTGTATCTAGAGACTTCTGCTTAGCTTACTTGCAAGAAAAGTTGCCTGTTAGAAAAGGATGCACATCTCTGTTTTTATATATTTTTTTGGCAAAAGTCACAAAAGTCAGAAAATAGAGACGATGGAGCTAAAATAATTTCTGCACATAGTTTATTGACTTTCTGAACTTCGATTATGGCTGCAGCGGGATTGAGGAGGAGGAGGTGGTGGTGGTGATGAAGTGAAACTTCATAACATTTACATTTTTCCCTCATTAGTCACACATTTTATCCAAACCTTGAGAATGAATTAGGCTGCAAACTAAATCTTATTGATTTTCACCCATTCCCCTGAAATGATATAAATTGTATCACCCAAGCATGATGCAGGGGCATCCAGCTCATAGCAGATGTGGATTCACAATGCATATTTTAGAAGAGCATGTGCGCGCGGGAGACGAAGAGGTGCGGGTTTGTGATCAATAGTTTTATTTGTGGACTGCTTTTGACGGACCCTCGATGGTTAAAAGTCGCAAAATTAATAATGACACCTTTAAATAAATGTGCTCCACTTCTAATCACCTGATGATCGATCTACAGGGAGTGCAGAATTATTAGGCAAATGAGTATTTTGTCCACATCATCCTCTTCATGCATGTTGTCTTACTCCAAGCTGTATAGGCTCGAAAGCCTACTACCAATTAAGCATATTAGGTGATGTGCATCTCTGTAATGAGAAGGGGTGTGGTCTAATGACATCAACACCCTATATCAGGTGTGCATAATTATTAGGCAACGTCCTTTCCTTTGGCAAAATGGGTCAAAAGAAGGACTTGACAGGCTCAGAAAAGTCAAAAATAGTGAGATATCTTGCAGAGGGATGCAGCAGTCTCAAAATTGCAAAGCTTCTGAAGCGTGATCATCGAACAATCAAGCATTTCATTCAAAATAGTCAACAGGGTCGCAAGAAGCGTGTGGAAAAACCAAGGCACAAAATAACTGCCCATGAACTGGGAAAAGTCAAGCGTGCAGCTGGCAAGATGCCACTTGCCACCAGTTTGGCCATATTTCAGAGCTGCAACATCACTGGAGTGCCCAAAAGCACAAGGTGTGCAATACTCAGAGACATGGCCAAGGTAAGAAAGGCTGAAAGACGACCACCACTGAACAAGACACACAAGCTGAAACGTCAAGACTGGGCCAAGAAATATCTCAAGACTGGTTTTTCTAAGGTTTTATGGACTGATGAAATGAGAGTGAGTCTTGATGGGCCAGATGGATGGGCCCGTGGCTGGATTGGTAAAGGGCAGAGAGCTCCAGTCCGACTCAGACGCCAGCAAGGTGGAGGTGGAGTACTGGTTTGGACTGGTATCATCAAAGATGAGCTTGTGGGGCCTTTTCGGGTTGAGGATGGAGTCAAGCTCAACTCCCAGTCCTACTGCCAGTTTCTGGAAGACACCTTCTTCAAGCAGTGGTACAGGAAGAAGTCTGCATCCTTCAAGAAAAACATGATTTTCATGCAGGACAATGCTCCATCACACGCGTCCAAGTACTCCACAGCGTGGCTGGCAAGAAAGGGTATAAAAAAAGGAAAACTAATGACATGGCCACCTTGTTCACCTGATCTGAACCCCATTGAGAACCTGTGGTCCATCATCAAATGTGAGATTTACAAGGAGGGAAAACAGTACACCTCTCTGAACAGTGTCTGGGAGGCTGTGGTTGCTGCTGCACGCAATGTTGATGGTGAACAGATCAAAACACTGACAGAATCCATGGATGGCAGGCTTTTGAGTGTCCTTGCAAAGAAAGGTGGCTATATTGGTCGCTGATTTGTTTTTGTTTTGTTTTTGAATGTCAGAAATGTATATTTGTGAATGTGGAGATGTTATATTGGTTTCACTGGTAAAAATAAATAATTGAAATGGGTATATATTTGTTTTTTGTTAAGTTGCCTAATAATTATGCACAGTAATAGTCACCTGCACACACAGATATCCCCCTAAAATAGCTAAAACTAAAAACAAACTAAAAACTACTTCCACAAACATTCAGCTTTGATATTAATGAGTTTTTTGGGTTCATTGAGAACATGGTTGTTGTTCAATAATAAAATTATTCCTCAAAAATACAACTTGCCTAATAATTCTGCACTCCCTGTACAGTGGGGTGGGAAAATTGAGAAAAAGCACATTATTCTGTAGCATTTGTTAAGAAGTAAAATACTAATGAGAATTGTAATACAAAGCAAATGTCAGGTTTGTGATTCAGTATTTCAAATTAAAGTGCTAAGTCCTTGGTTTTATTCTGTACTCTAGCAGTGCATTTCTCCCCTTTTTTAAAGTTTCTCTCACTGCTTTCCATTTCAAGTCTCAGGTGATATTCCCTTGTTCCTGAATGGATTGTCATCGACTGCCATCAACTGCAGCAGACCTTGAACCAGATACAAGATGAGGGATTTCTTTGCCCTGCCTGTGTGTGTGCGTGGCAGCCAGACTGAGGATGAGTCTGGGCTGGAGGACGGAAAGCACAAAGCACCGTGTCTGAGGCCTACCAGGAGACCTCCGATAGCCAGTGCACCGTGTCTTAAATCTCTACCCCAGTGTCATCTCCCCTCATGTTCCCAGACGCACCGCGGCCCAAACAACAGCCTATCCAGACACAAAGCGCTGACAAGCAGCTGAAAGGTTACAGCGCTGCGTGGATGGAAACATGCGCTTTATGCTTCATTGACAGCAATGTTATTCCTCAGCTGCTCTTCGTTTTATCTTATATTTGTATGTCTTAGCCACTTTTCCCCCCCATTATTAGCAAAAGATTACTGTTGCTGCTGGCAGAAAATTCACCAAACATCCACTCAGTTCCTTTTGTTTTTAATTATGAGAAGTTTTCATGAACATGATTTAAAATGAATTATTTCTTTTAAAATAAAACAGATCATTAGAGGTGGGCAGATTGATCGAAATATCGATAGCAGTGATACCAACGCTGATATTGGATCCATACTGCTGCGATAGGATTGATACTTCAGTTCAATAAGTTCAGTATTTAATTTACTGTATTCTTCTTTTTTTAAATTAAAAATATACCTTAGAGATGCACTATGTCAAAAAAAGTTTTGTTTGGATTGTCATGCCTATTTTATTTACAGCCTGTAGCACATTTAAACAGCAGAAGTTGACCCGAAGCGATTTTGAGACACATTTACATTCAAGGTCTCCAAAAAACATGGTTTCAGAATACATGAAAAGCTGAAAGTTGTGTTTTGTTATATTAACTAATTATTGTGGAATAAAAATGATGATGAGTCATCTCATAAGTCCTGACACACTGCTCTCCCCTACATAAGCTGCCATTATTGGTTAAAGTATCTGATTTGTATTGATATCAGCAACATTGGCCCTCATTTTACGTGGTATTGAATCAATACTAAAATCTGCAGCATCACACAGCTCTTACAATACATTACTCTTGCTTGGGACAAAACTACAGCTATAAAATATGAGCCCTTATTCCCAGGGTGAGGGAGCACTCACAAGGTGGGGTTTTTTTTGCCATTGGTGCTGCAACACACATGATCACACCACCTTCAACACCACCACTCATGACATGAATCACTTTCTCCTGTTTGACAGTCCTTGTGTTTTACACCACCTCCTCTTACCTCCTTGTATAAGCATTGTCTTTCAGCAGCCTGTGCGTCAAAGTACCGATGCCAATGGACTCTGCGTGCGTGTTTCTCATACGCCAGCGACTTCTGATAAAGCTGCTGCGTTTGACGCCTCAGGAATGATATCAGCTTTAAAATATGGTGGTAAAATCCAGATAGTGGTTCACACCTGAAGTGTGAATGACGAACTGCCCGTGACTCGACACAATGATTGTCCAGCTTTCACATTTTATGACTATGAACCAGTGCTGTTCGGTAGACTAATAAAAGCTTTGGATTTTGGTTAATGCTTGTGAAGTCTAACCCTAAATGTTAATAACATCACTATGCAATATAAAATACAGCTCACTCTGTTAGAAAATATATATTTTTATTCTAAATCCAGTGTGTAATTTAGATTTTTTTTTTGTAGATCTCTGTATTATTCTATCAGTGAGTTTGATTCATTTTTATGATGTTGACTTTATGATTATTTTATTGATACAGTGGTTAGGGTAAGGATGGCTCCAGTAGCTATCTAGGGCCTTTTTTTGGTATGGAGTTTGTCAACACGTTCTCACTCCCAACGCGTAATATTTTACGCTAGGTGACAAATTCTCAAGATGTTACGCTTCCGGGCACCCAACAAGTCCCTAAATGACAAGATCAGAAAAATGAGAACTGTTTGGAATCAATCTACACATATTTGCTCGCTTGACTTAACCCTCAGGTCTTCCTTTAAATAGCTTTGAAAAACACGTCATTAAAGTGCTGGTTAAGGATAAGGTTATGGTTAGGGCTGGAATACATGACTGGAACGTGTATTACCGTCATTCTACTGGATTTCACCCATAATCCAGTGCGTAGCATAAGTTTCGCGTTCCTCAGTAATGCGGGACATGACAAATTGTCAGGATGTTACACCTCGGGAGTGAGAATGGGCTGAGTTTGCATGTGTACCTGTGTGGATTTGTTGGATTTTTTGTATGGTTATTAAAGATGACCTTTTTGACTTTTTTAGTCAACTCTTTTCATCTGATTTTTTGCAGCATGGTGGTTAGCACTGTTGCCACACAGCAAGAAGATCCTGAGTGGATCTTTTTGTGTGGAGTTTGCATGTTCTCCCCGTTTTTGCGTGGGTTCCCTCCGGGTACTCCGGCTTCCTCCCACCGTCCAAAGACATGCAGCTTGTGGGGAAAGGTTAATTGATTAATCCAAATTGCCAATAGGTGTGAATGCACGAGTGAATGTGAGCGCGAATGGTTGTTAGTCTCTGTGTGTTAGCCCTGCGACAGACTGGTGACCTGTCAAGGCTGTACCCTGCCTCTCGCCCTATGACAGCTGGGATAGGCTCCAGCACCCCCCGCGACCCTGAAAAGGATAAGCGGAAGCGAATGGATGGATGGATCTGCTACTTTGTGATATTAAATGTTAATAATATTTAAATCATTGTTTTTAGTATTGCACCAGAACAAGTGGAGAAGAAGAGGCAATGTCAGCAAACCACAAGACTTGTCCAAACACTGCAGATGCTGCTGGAGTTCAAAGAACAGCAAAGGGAAGTCGCAGTGTAGTCTCACTGAAGTATATAAATCTGTGGAGTAGCCTCTCGGGCAAAACCATGAGGTGCCATCCTTTGTCCTGATGTGATGACAGAGGTCTTGGATGTGTTCATCAGCGTCTGTGTTCTCACTGCTGGCTTTCCCTGCACCTTGCAGCCCCCGCCTGTGCTCAGCCTGCTCCCTGAGCGCTGCACAGCTGTGGGTGTCGATGGTGACAGGTCAGCTAATTAGAGCAATGATGTTTCTGTCTGGGGCTGCTGCGTGGACGAGCACATGACTCGTACATGCTCATCCAGGCCTCGGGCCCCATGCAGGCACCCACGTGCACAGAGTGGTTTATGGAGACATGTTCAGATCCATGAAGCAATAGATTTTTCACAGAAACTGAAGTGATTCAAATTTAAACTTTAAAAAGCATGCTCCACTAATGATACGATGGAGCAACTTTGTCAATAATTGTTGAAAAAGTAAAGTTATGTATACCTGGGCATCCATTTCCCAATTTGATCTCTGGGGACACAACAACCACCATGACCTCTTCCCTCTCACGGAGCACATCTGACCTCCCTGAGCGACAAAGCTTCGTCATAACCTGACACCTTCCCGTGTCACACAGTTTGACCCTTTGCCCCAAGCGATGCCATACTGTAGAGACAGATGGAAGCAAACACACGCTGACGCATACCAACGCAGTACTTTAAGTACTGACACGCTTGTATATTCAGCTCCAAATGCATATACGCACACGTCTCTTGGAAAAACAAGTCATGCACGCACGCATTAACCTTTCCTTCTTCTTGGTACGCAAAATGAAATTGAAATTAAACCTGTAGTACAGTATGATAAATATTTAACACATTCCAAAATAGGACATGACAGTACCATCAGATCATTACATGCTGTATTTGGTGTGAACTATTGCTTTAATACTGTCAAATACACTACTGAATGCGGTCCATTTGACAGTGGCGTATCTTTATTGCTGCAGTATCCAAGCTTTTCTGAGTTGCTGCCAAGGGAGGTCTTAGAGGTGAGCTTCTTTTTTCTCACATAAATTGCTTATTTTTCCTCCTCCTTCCTCCACGAACTGGACCTTTTGCCCCAGTTGGGCCTTCTGTGACTCCAGAGTCATCTACTTTTATTGCAGTTAATGCTCCTAGGTACAAAACAGCAGTGATGTACAGGGGGTTTCTAGTCCTGGCACCCAACGTAAGTGCCAATCAATTTTTAATCACACTTGAATCAATAGTAGCAACTTATTTCTTTAAATAAGAAAGAAAAAAAACAGATGGACAAATGGAAAAAAAAAGATCTAATGCTTTGACTGTAATTGAAATGGTTAATGATTATCTGCATACCCCAGAAATCTGATCTGCTGGGTTTCAGCATAAATTAAGACTGGGCTGCAAACAACCCAGAACACATTTAATGACCACCTTATGTGAAATATTTAAATATTAATTTCAGCATTTTTATACATATATATATATATATATATATATATATATATATATATATATATATATATATATATATATATATATATATAGGCTGCAGCAGTAAAGTGAGATTAAAAGGCCTATTTTAGAGGTTTTTTTGTAAACTTGTGTTTAATGGATTGGGGGACTTTTTACGACCTGCACTTTGTCCCTGTTGTAATAATAGCAATGTCGCCTTTTTTTAAATTTTTTTACTTGCCAGCTCATAAAATCCCGTTTGAATGCTTAATAGAGCAAAAATCCCCAAATGGTCCTGATAATTCTATAAATCTACAAATTTCCAGTTGTAATACACATCACACTATCAGACCCTTATCTCAAAAAGCATCTGTGTCAAAAAATCTTTTTCCACTTCAGAACCGGTTTCCCTATCAGCACCCCTCCCTAAGGTGTGCTGATGTACAACGTATACGACTATTTGTCTTGCATGCAAATATGTAAATGACAAGTCTGGGTCTAAGTGGCTGATAGTGAAAAAAACAACAGCACTGCAATAAATGAGTGGCATATGGTTCCAATCGTCCCTTTGTTGGCAATTTCTATACACAAGGCAATATATATAGGTGGAACTGCAGAGGCAGCAGAAACCGTAACTGGAGCCTTATGCTACCTTCCTGTAATGACAAAATTAAGTTTCGACTTCAGGAGTTTTGCTCCTGTGTGTGTGTGTATATGTGTGTTTGGCGAAGCTACGTAAGTGGCTCTTGTATGTACGATCTGTGTATAACATGCGGCGCAGCCTCCGTGTTCAAAATAAAGTAATTCTTATTTTGTTTGTCAGCTAAAGTGTGCGAAGCTCCATTATTACCGCACCTCAACTGTAACCTCAGAAGCTGCAGCTCACTAAGTGCCAAGATGTAAATGCTGTCCGATGAGTCTCAACGATATGCAAAGCTCCACCGTTAATAATTCATGTCTGAGTTTACAAATGGCACTGTTGCGCAGAGACGAATCAGTCGAGTCGTTGAAATGCTGTTTGGAGGAGATGAAAGTTTAATTCCTGTCCTAGATTACTCCTCCTCATATCTAAGCAGGCCCATTATTTTGCCTCCACCAATGTTTTCCCACCCGCTGTAATGGGAAATGAAGGGAGACATAGGCTGCAGTGGTGGGACACGGCCGGTTATGTACTCACCGAGGATCCTCCCTGATAGGTGACAGCTGGGGTGGCTATTTGCATCACTGTTAGAGGGAGTGTCCCGTTAGGCCACAAGCTGCTGAAGGGGAAACAAGGCCAGTACTGTAAATATAGCCATATCTGTGTGGATACTGAATGAATAGAATAGAATAGAATAGAATAGCCTTTATTGTCATTGTACAGAGTACAACGAAATTGGAGTGCCACTCCCTTGGTGCAAGTTTCAATAATAAATATAAATGTAAAATATAAAAAGTACTGCTGAGGTACCGAGAGTTTGCAGTGACCTCCAGGCTGGGCAGAGAGCAGCCAGTGATCTTCTGGGCTGTGTTGATGACCCTCTGCAGTACTTTCCTGTCTGCAGCTGAGCACCCTGCATACCATGTTGTTATGCCGTACGTTAGGATGCTCTCTATGGTGGCTCTGTAAAATGTCACCAGCAGCCTCTCCTCCAGGTTGTTCCTCCTGAGCACTCTCAGAAAGTGGAGACGCTGCTGGGCCTTTTTAACCACCGCTGTAGTATTTGCAGTCCAGGAGAGGTCATCAGATATCTGCACGCCCAGAAACCTCATGGAGTGTACCCTCTCCACACAGCTCCCGTGAATGTAAAGTGGGGCCGGGTCTGCTCTGCCCTTCCTGAAGTCCAAGAAAGACAGGGCAGTGCTGACAACACATCCCATTTCCTTAAGTTATCTAGTATGTCAACACAGTTTTGTTTTATGCAGTGTTGGTTAAAGACTTTACCTTAACCCTCCTCTTTAATATCCCATGTACAGGGCGACGAAGACAGACTTGACAGTGCACTATAAACATAGACACATACACAACAAACATAATGTTATAACAAAACAAAACACACAACACAAATTATGTCCTACACCAGGACAACTGTTGATAATGCTGCCCCTTCCCTGCCTGGTTCTGCCAGAGGTTTCTTCCTGTTAAAAGGAAGTTTTTCCTTCCCACTGTTGCCAAGTGCTTCCACATAGGAGATCATTTGGTTGTTGGGGTTTTCGCTGTATTATTGTAGGATTTTTACCTTACAATATAAACTTGACAGCCGTGACAGTTATTGTGATTTGTTTACTACAGTGGGGCAAAAAAGTATTTAGTCAGCCACCGATTGTGCAAGTTCCCCCACTTAAAATGATGACAGAGGTCAGTAATTTGCACCAGAGGTGCACTTCAACTGTGAGAGACAGAATGTGAAAAAAAAATCCATGAATCCACATGGTAGGATTTGTAAAGAATTTATTCGTAAATTAGGGTGGAAAATAAGTATTTGGTCACCTCAAACATGGAAAATCTCTGGCTCTCACAGACCTGTAACGTCTTCTGTAAGAAGCTTTTCTGTCCCCCACTCGTTACCTGTATGAATGGCACCTGTTTGAACTCATCATCTGTATAAAAGACACCTGTCCACAGCCTCAAACAGTCAGACTCCAAACTCCGCCATGGCCAAGACCAAAGAGCTTTCGAAGGACACCAGGAAAAGTATTGTAGACCTGCACCAGACTGGGAAGAGTGAATCTACAATAGGCAAGCAGCTTGGTGTGAAAAAATCAACTGTGGGAGCAATCATCAGAAAATGGAAGACATACAAAACCACTGATAATCTCCCACGATCTGGGGCTCCACGCAAGATCTCATCCCGTGGGGTCAAAATGATCATGAGAACGGTGAGCAAAGATCCCAGAACCACACGGGGGGACCTGGTGAATGACCTGCAGAGAGCTGGGACCAAAGTAACAAAGGTCACCATCAGTAACACACTACAACGGCAGGGAATCAAATCCCGCAGTGCCAGACGTGTTCCGCTGCTGAAGCCAGTGCATGTCCAGGCCCGTCTGAAGTTTGCCAGAGAGCACATGGATGATACAGCAGAGGATTGGGAGAATGTCATGTGGTCAGATGAAACCAAAGTAGAACTTTTTGGTATAAACTCAACTCGTTGTGTTTGGAGGAAGAAGAATACTGAGTTGCATCCCAAGAACACCATACCTACTGTGAAGCATGGGGGTGGAAACATCATGCTATGGGGCTGTTTTTCTGCCAAGGGGACAGGACGACTGATCCGTGTTAAGGACAGAATGAATGGGGCCATGTATCGTGAGATTTTGAGCCAAAACCTCCTTCCATCAGTGAGAACTTTGAAGATGAAACGAGGCTGGGTCTTCCAACATGACAATGATCCAAAACACACCGCCCGGGCAACAAAGGAGTGGCTCCGTAAGAAGCATTTGAAAGTCCTGGAGTGGCCTAGCCAGTCTCCAGACCTCAACCCCATAGAAAATCTGTGGCGGGAGTTGAAAGTCCGTGTTGCTCGGCGACAGCCCCAAAACATCACTGCTCTCGAGAAGATCTGCATGGAGGAATGGGCCAAAATACCAGCTACTGTGTGTGCAAACCTGGTAAAGACCTATAGTAAACGTTTGACCTCTGTTATTGCCAACAAACGTTATGTTACAAAGTATTGAGTTGTATTTTTGTTATTGACCAAATACTTATTTTCCACCCTGATTTACGAATAAATTCTTTACAAATCCTACCATGTGGATTCATGGATTTTTTTTTTCACATTCTGTCTCTCACAGTTGAAGTGTACCTGTGGTGCAAATTACTGACCTCGTTTAAATTAACTATCATTACTGCAACACACAAACAAAAATCCATGCCCATGTTAAAAATTCTATTTGTGCAAAACTATCAGCTGTCAGCTAAAATGTCAAGATGCAGGCTTGGGGTTTCTTTTGTTGTTGTTGTTGTTTTTCATCAGCTATAGCCAATAGCTAACGTTAGCTTGACTAGTCAGGTGAGTATAATTGGTCGCTGACATTTTTAATTTTAATTTCCCAGTGACTGTTTGAAAAGAAGAATCCTGCAGAGGTCTTAAACATGCGCGATATACCTACCTGTTTGCTTTCATGTGAAAGAAGCCGGTACAAAAACGACACATCCCATGCAATACTTTGTCACAGCATTGCTGCTGAGCTTTTAACACCACAAGAAACGAACCTTTTTAGATGAAGACTCCCCGCCGTGTTTGTGATTCTCAAAAATCCAGTGTTGTCGGCTGGAGAGACAAAAAACCCAAACCTTTTCTAATTGTGTGAATTAGTGATAGGGACGGTCAATGCCATGCGCTTTAATAAATTATAACCATCGCCTTTATTTGCAGCCTTACTCCCCGATATAGCAGATAAACTGATTTTGCAGTATGAAAGGGCTCTGTTTGGCTTCACACACATTATCCAGACCTTGAAGAGATCTCTGTGTGCCTGTGCGTGGGCTCCTGTAGATCAGTATGCTGCTGTTGCAAGTGAGGAAGTGTTGTCAAAGGCTCTGAAAAGCTCTTTGATAAATGCTGAGGGCCACCACCCCAACTCTCTCTATCTCCCTCTCTTGGTTCAACTCTCTCTCTGTGAACTTGCAGACTTGGAGAACTGAATCAGATGTGATCAAAGGTTTATTTGAATTGTTTCTTCACCTCAAGGTCCGAGGTCAAAACATTTATAGTGATACCCCTGTTCCAGATAAGAGAGTACTGTATAAGGTGAGCATCTTAGCTCTTCAACTCCCGTAACCTACCACTTTTCCTCCTCTGCTTTCTGATACTGGATCTTTGGATACAGAGTCTCACAGGTACTTCAAATACATGTTAAACTTTAAAGCAAATCTGAGGCATTACTTCACAGAGATACTGCGCACATGGATCTAATTTGACATCTCGAGGGCTCAGTATCAGAGGAGGATAAAAACAATGTGTTCATGCAGTATGTCATAAGTAACAAACCAATAACATGTGGGTGTATTTTTAGTCACTTTTCATACTCCATAATTTCATGTCACACTTGTTGGCTGAAAGCAGGTTCACCAATTGATTACACTAAACTGAACAATGTTGGTTTAATGCTTTTTTGCAGCACATGAATGATAATGATTACAGCTACATCGTTTTATTTTGCCACCACATCTCATATATATGATGAATAGATGCTGCGAAAGAGCGTAAAATGGTGTACACTGAATTTGCACTGACACTTTACAGGATGGAAAACAAAGCTTTCACACTACAGCTGCTTAACCAAAAAAAAAAAAACCCTCACAACTGTGTTAACAGAAAGCAACGTGTGATTGTACATATGCCAAGCAGGTTATCACACACACTCTGTTATGTTTTGGTCAGGCTGTTCTCACACCAAAATGCTGCTGTTTTGTCAGAAGCTGCTGGTGCCTGTGTCATGACACTCCGGCTGTAACAAGAATGAGACCGGTTTTACTTTATATAGCTGCTTGTTCAGTGCAGGGAGAATGTATTTTAACTCAAACTCCAACCCTAACTAGATAGTTTTGTTGGCCAAAGTTTATCAAACAGCAAGTTAAAGCGAAACTACATGAAAAGCACAAAATGTGGATTTTCCACATGGGAAATGAGCTGCTACCAGTTACACCATCGTCACGCTCCCTGCCGTCTTACACGAACTTTGTCACTCTTTCAAACAGGGCTGTTATCTTTCAGCGTCCACTATGTACTTATACACCACTCTGCATTAGTTATCATTAGTTATTATTAACCTCTGGCTCTCTTCCACAGTCTTCCTCCCATCACCCCCAACTGGTAGCAGCAGATGTCTGTCCCTTCTGCAGGAGGTTTCTCCCAGTTAAAAGGGAGTTTTTCAGTTTCACTGTTGCCAAGTGCTTTGGGGTTCCTTTCTCCAATTCAAGGGTCTTTATCGTGCCATATAAAGGGTAATCCAAATAAAACTGGATTGAATTGAGGCATTTGACATGTCAGAGTGACAACATGTTAGTTTTTTCTCTTTTTAAACCCCATCTTATTTATTGTAAATTCTATATACTACCATGACAGTTTAAAGATGGCTGCATTGGTGTACAAAAATCAGTTTAATAGTGTTGCACCAACAGTTTTTTCTCTGTTGGTGCACCACTATTGGTTTTCTCGGGAAGGTGCTTCTACCAATAAAAGAAAGATAATAGCAGACAACTCAAAAAGTGCTCCATTTCCATACTCTGTTTCCTTAGTGACTAGACAACCAATGGTTGGCTTTGCAAGTAACTCTAAAATAACATAACTCTAAAAATAAGATCATCTAATGATGTTGCACAGCAGCTCCATTGGTGTGTAGATGAGTGAATAAGAATCACATTGTAAAGCCAATAAGATTAAAGACCCTTATGGTGCAGACCAGAAGGTGCACATGCTTGTTGAATCGCTATGTGCAGCACGCTATAACACAGTGAGACTTTAAGCAAAATGCGTCCATGCGTTTTGTAATTTTTAGTAGTAAAGGGGGTGGATGTTGAAGACAGCTTAGTAGCAAAATTTAAAGTAACAAAGGGCTTATTTTTGAGTAAACAATAATACACAGACACTTTGGGCAGTCTGTAAACACTAATGGAATATATTTTTTTCACGCTGTTAACACTGTTAATGAGATACTAATTATTTCACACTTCATTTCAAATTTTATAATGTGTAAATATACTGTATATCAATAGTTTTATTTCACTTGTGCATATTTAATCACATTCTATTTGTAATTGTATTTGTTTAACTACTGACATTTTTAAAGCCCGAGCCTGCTGGGGGAAAAAAAGCATGTTTCCTATTATCTGATCTGCCCGAGGGTTTCCTCGCACAGCAACAGCCCCATTCCGTGGGAGCGGCCCAGAATTACCAGGGAATTGCCACTGGATCATTTGAAGATGAAGGGAGGAAAAAGCGTTTTTCATTCACCTCCCACATCTCAGAAATTCCCAGATGGTCTGGGGAGTCAAACTGGCAACCTTGCAGTCACAAACCCTCCCTTACAAACCCTCAGGCACAGCTGCCTTCCTTTTTGATTGGTAATTTCTTTCTGTAGAAAACTGGATGCTTCAAAACATAAAGAGCACTCCAGATGTTTGGAGTGTCATAACACAACAATGCAGGTGGTAGACTGACAGCGAGGTAGATTTCGCTCCCCGCCACTGCCAGCGAGTATCTTTTGTCGACTCTGCCACACACACACACACACACACACACACACAAAGAAAGAGAGGCATTTTTCATTTGGTGCCGCTGGTTGGTTCAAAATTCACAAGAAAAACTCGTGTTTGTGCACGTATCCACTTTATTTTCTCATATAGTTTCATCTTTCAAGCTCTTAACAGCCGTCACAGTTGTCATAGAGACCACATGTTTTATAGGCTTCACACCATTATATGATTTGCAAATCTTTCATAAAAGCTGCTATTGAGAATGAAAAGCCTGATAAACTATCACAGCTCTTTTAAAGCCACGGCTCACTTCTCACCTCATCTTTTTTCCTCTCTTTTTTTACCGTCACGCCTCACTCAGTATGTGCTGTATGAACCACGAACGTTGCACACTTAGTGGTGAGGCAAATCAATGCAGTCATGCACTAAATCAACACATCTAATGTTGCTCCATGTCAAGTGTGGTTGTTGTCAGTGTCAGGGAGTTAGCAGGCAGAATATAATATACTTATCGTGTGTCTTTGCTAGGTCTCGCACTGATACATCAAAAGGCCTCCGTCCATCTGTCTCATTAGGACTGGAACATCATCAAATTACTACCAAATGAATCTACTTAAATCGGCAAATTTGCAGTTGTTACCATCTGTAAATTCAGGTAATGAACACAAACACTGTTCTAATTGATCATCACTTTTTCGTTTGCATATGACAGCAAAGTCATATAAACTCCCATATTATGGAGGTTGTAGGCAGAATGAATAGAGGAAGACCACAAAAAGGGTTTATGGACAAAAAGGATAGGGTGTGATAGACACACACTTACTGTAATATTATTGGCAAAGCTTTGAAGCAACTCTTTTTTTTTTAACTGTACTTGCCATGTAGCTGTCTTAGTCGCCTCACTTTGAGTTTGATTTCACACAATAAAGTGCTCCTCTTGCAACTAACGTCTCACATTGTTATCAAGGAGGTCTGGCGCCTGCTGATGGATGGTAAACTGCTTATGTACTTGACACGATGATCAAAAACAAATGATTGCATTTTGTGCAGGTGTAAATATAATAGTACAGAACTCCCTTTCATCAAAGAGGGATCAATAATCCTGTGGAAGGAAGCCAAGAAATTATCCAGGAGTTGAGCCTTTACGGTTCAGAGCCAATGATGCCACAGGCGAACGCCGGGGAAACACGTGAGCCTTGAGTTTAATGAAAAGACTTCACCCAGACCACAGTTATTACTGCATTTTTAGCACATAACGAGCCCTTGAAAGACAGAATGCCCTCGCTTTGCTAGAGGAATACACTGTTTTGTCTAGACATGTTAAAATTTTTATACCACAAAATAAAATTTATCTTCTGTTCGGAGAATAAATATTCTTCTTGTGTATTTGAGTAAAAGGGAAGGGTGGAAGGGAAGAGAAACTGCAGATTGTTTGACAGTATTTTAGGAATAACAGCCAAGCCGTATAATTTTTATGACTGCTTTTTTATTAATATCCACAAGGAAGCATAAATTTAGGGACTAACTACCAAATGTAAACTTTGAGGACTCGCTGGACTCTGGCAAACAGCTTCCAATCTCTGTTCCTTTTTATATTGCCAGCCATATGTGAAGAAGTTGTTTGTTTTCATGTAGTTTGTACAGGCACCCCAACAAGTTCAAACCTAACCTGTGACAAATGGGGATGGAAGTTAATGTCCTCAACATGCTCACCTACATGTAGCCTAAAGCAGCCTGGAGTTTGAGGGGTCAGCTATGAATCGAAAGCACTTTACCTTGTGCTCCAAACACCAGCCCTTAATACTGTATATAGCGGGGTTGCAGTTATTTCAAATGAAAAGTCTTGTGAAAACACCCGAGCACACTTGTTATTTGAAGTTTGGTGATTGATCACTGGTGAATTGGCTGTACAGTTGAGTCCTTCCCTCCATTTTTTGTTTTCATGGCAGGAATAGTTCTCCAATAAAAAAAAGACCAAATTGTTAAAGGAAGTGATTTCATTGGTTCATTCGGAGGAAATTGATAAAGTCACACTCTGTGTGGATTCTAATCGAACAAAGTGGACATGAAAAAACGAAAATGAGGAAAAACAGGGAGATTGATGGCATGAGAAGAAATGAAAGAGGTCCTTTAGTAGGTGAGGCTTGTTTATATATATATCTATATATATATATATATATATACAAACACCCAGCACGCCCCTGCGGGCGGTTTATCCTTCAAGCTCGGGTCCTCTACCAGAGGCCTGGGAGCTTGAGGGTCCTGCGCAGTATCTTAGCTGTTCCCAGGACTGCGCTCTTCTGGACAGAGATCTCCGATGTTATTCCCGGGATCTGCTGGAGCCACTCGCCTAGCTTGGGAGTCACCGCACCTAGTGCTCCGATTAACACGGGGACCACCGTTACCTTCACCCTCCACATCCTCTCGAGCTCTTCTCTGAGCCCTTGGTATTTCTCCAGCTTCTTGTGTTCCTTCTTCCTGATATTGCTGTCATTCGGAACCGCTACATCGATCACTACGGCCGTCTTCTTCTGTTTGTCTACCACCACTATGTCCGGTTGGTTAGCCACCACCATTTTGTCCGTCTGTATCTGGAAGTCCCACAGGATCTTAGCTCGGTCATTCTCCACCACCCTTGGGGGCATCTCCCATTTTGACCTCGGGACTTCCAGGTTATACTCGGCACAGATGTTCCTGTACACTATGCCGGCCACTTGGTTATGGCGTTCCATGTATGCCTTGCCTGCTAGCATCTTGCACCCTGCTGTTATGTGCTGGATTGTCTCTGGGGCATCTTTACACAGCCTGCACCTGGGGTCTTGCCTGGTGTGATAGACCCCAGCCTCTATGGATCTTGTGCTCAGAGCTTGTTCTTGTGCTGCCATGATTAGTGCCTCTGTGCTGTCTTTCAGTCCAGCTTTGTCCAGCCACTGGTAGGATTTCTGGATATCAGCCACCTCCTCTATCTGCCGGTGGTACATACCGTGCAGGGGCCTGTCCTTCCATGATGGTTCCTCGTCTCCCTCCTCTTTCTTGGGTTTCTGCTGCCTGAGGTATTCACTGAGCACTCGGTCAGTTGGGGCCATCTTCCCAATGTATTCTTGGATGTTCGTTGTCTCATCCTGGACTGTGGTGCTGACACTCACCAGTCCCCGGCCCCCTTCCTTCCGTTTAGCGTACAGCCTCAGGGTGCTGGACTTGGGGTGAAACCCTCCATGCATGGTAAGGAGCTTTCTTGTCTTTATGTCAGTGGCTTCTATCTCCTCCTTTGGCCAGCCTATTACCCCAGCAGGGTACCTGATCACGGGCAGGACGTACGTGTTGATGGCCCGGATCTTGTTCTTACCATTCAGCTGACTCCTCAGGACTTGCCTGACCCTCTGCAGGTACTTGGTGGTTGCAGCTTTTCTAGCGGCCTCTTCATGGTTCCCATTTGCCTGCGGGATCCCCAAGTACTTGTAACTGTCCTCTATGTCTGCAATGTTGCCTTCTGGTAGTTCAATCCCCTCAGTTCTGACTACCTTCCCTCTCTTTGTTACCATCCGACTACACTTCTCCAGTCCGAACGACATTCCAATGTCATTGCTGTATAGCCTGGTAGTGTGGATCAGTGAATCGATGTCTCGTTCACTCTTGGCATACAGCTTGATGTCATCCATGTACAGGAGGTGGCTGACAACTGCTCCGTTCCGTAGTCGGTATCCGTAGCCAGTCTTGTTAATGATCTCACTGAGGGGGTTCAGGCCTATGCAGAACAGCAGTGGGGACAGAGCATCTCCTTGGTAGATCCCGCACTTGATGGTGACTTGTGCTATGGGCTTGGAGTTGGCCTCTAGTGTTGTACGCCACATCCCCATTGAGCTCCTGATGAAGGCTCTTAGGGTCCCATTGATCTTGTACAATTCTAGGCATTCCAGTATCCAGCTGTGGGGCATTGAGTCATAGGCCTTCTTGTAATCGATCCAGGCAGTGCACAGGTTGGTCAGTCTGGTCTTGCAGTCTCGGCTGATTGTTCTGTCTACCAGTAGCTGGTGTTTTGCGCCTCTGGTATTCTTGCCAATTCCTTTCTGTGTCCCGCTCATGTATTGACCCATGTGCCTGTTCATCTTAGCCGATATGATGCCTGACAGGAGCTTCCATGTAGTACTGAGGCAGGTTATTGGTCGGTAGTTGGAGGGGACCGGTCCCTTCTTGGGGTCCTTGGGGATCAGGACCGTCCGGCCTTCAGTTAGCCATTCCGGGTGTCTCTCGTTAACTAGCAGCTGGTTCATTTGTGCTGCCAGACGCTCGTGGAGTGCAGTCAGCTTCTTCAGCCAGTAGGCGTGAACCATGTCGGGCCCTGGTGCTGTCCAACTCTTCATACTGGAGACCCTTTCTTGGATATCTGCCACTGTGATGGTTACTGGACCCTGTTCAGGGAGGTCGCTGTGGTCTGCCCTATATATATATCAAAGAGCAACTTCTCATATTATATTCAGAGCTTCAGCTTTTATTGAAAATATTTAAACTCCAAAATATCCACCAGAGCTTGTTTTGTTTAAATTTCTTATTTTTAATGGGGTTTTTTTTTCGTGTGTGTGAAAAATGTGTCATTGCGAATCTGTTTTGCAACAGCAAGATTGAAATGGACTCAAGTAATCTTGTCTACGACCTAAGGTGAAACGCTGACTATGATGCATGACTTGACAGTTTCCTCATCCCTCAAATCTACTGTTTTAAATCGACTGTGCTTTGGTACGATTCAATTATGAAGTCAGTATTGCAGGGCTGGCTTTCTGCTGCAAAATATTTGACGATATGAGAACCTTGTGTGACCCATTTATTTTGATTTGGGAAAACAATTGTATCTCATCCCTAATGTCTGTCGTGGGCAGGCTTCATAAATCACCCTGCCAGGCTATGTACAAATGCATGATAGATGCCATAAATTCAGCAGTATCAAAGGAGAGAAATTAACATAGATTATGTCACGTATTCATCAGTGATCTGTTTAGAATGAAGCAGCGACAGAGGCTGCGGCTCAGGAGCCACTCCCTTTTTGATACTTTCATTACAGCGGGAGTCAAAAGTTGAGCTCTCCTTTATGGGGTAATGCTTTCTAATCAGAAGAAATTCCTCAGAAGATCTTTGAAGTTATTTTTTTTCCTTCTAAAGAGGCGCACGCCATGTCACTCAGTGTATATGTTTTATGCAAAACAGCAGCGAATAAGGGCATGAGCTTTAACACTGACTATAGATCAAAACTCTCAGCGTTACAATACACTGCCTGTTTTCTTGCTCTGTTGTCTTTTCTTCCCATGAAAGAGAATTATAAAGAAGACCTCCGCAACGGCAAGAGCAAAAGAGAAAGTGAGTGCAAGGGAGAAAGGAAGAGGGTGTAGAGAGATAGTGTTTATTGCTTGTGGGAGGTGAATGATGGCGCGGCATAAAAACCCCACCAAAGCGAGCAGATGGAGCCTATGTGACAGTAAAACCCCAAACGTCCGCTGAAGGTTTTTACCAGTGACTTATGAAAGCTATCTGTCAAAACAAAGGCAAGAGTTAGCAGGATGATATGCTAATGAAGCGGCATTGCTCCGGTGACAAATTATGCTCAAAAAGTAAATTGTTTCTCATAAGAGCCCTCTGTATGAGCGTGGACAGCAGCGAGTGCGAGATTATCAGTGCGGGAAGTGACACGAGACAAGGGAAGTTAGTGAAGTTCACGGAGGAACAGACAGGAAAAAGTTCTTGCTTTTTAGGATGGGGAGCAAACTTTCCTAGTACTCTTACAAACTGGCTAGTGAAAAGATCAAAAATCAAATAAGAGAAAATTAACAGACACTAAGAGGAGGTCCCAGGTTGATGAAAAAGAGAGAGACAGTGAGCACAAGGGCTAGTTTATATCAGGAGGAAAGCCCAGGTGAGCTGCATTTAGTGACAACCCACCCATGTAAGCTAATTGCCGTGTAAGATTGCTTTGTAAGGCTAAGGCCACTTCTTAGACTGTCAAAGTGATGTTGTCTTAAACAAAAAGAACCAAAAGAGTCTTGGTACTCGGTGGAGAAGCACTTATTGACAAGCACAGCAGTAAGATGTTTCTTGGAGATTTTGGCCTACTCCTCTTTACAGAAATTCTCTAAATCCTTTAGGTTTATTGGCTGCTGCTTTGCAATTGGAAGCTTTAGCTCCTCCCACAGATTTTCTATCTGATTGTTAAGTGATGACGTGACGAATCCTACTTCTGGGCCTAAAGTAGGCTGCGTTTAATATGGCTTTTGTGTTGTTAACATGTTTAATGTTTTGTATTTTCTTCTATTTAATCTCAAAAAGCTCCTAAAACAGTCAGTGATCACTGTTGACCTCCCTCGGCTTTTATTACCGCTAATCATTTATTTAAGCTCAGTTTTTAAAACCTTAGGATATAACTACAGCCCAGCCCATGCAGAAGTATATGAATGACTAACCTCATATTGTGGATGGATTATCTCAGTTGTTCTCCTGGCTGAAGTTTGGTCTTTTTACAGCATCCTGCCATGCGATTACATTTGTTCCTGACCACCGAGAACACTCACGTTAACTTTTATCGAGTGGAAAAAAAGTTAGCTTGTTTATATTATGCTAACATAGCTGTGTCGCTAGCGGTCACGTAGCACATCATTATATACCAGCTAGCCAAACTTCAGTAACCCTACAAACGTCACTGCTGTTTAGTTTTCTGTCTTCATTTATGCTGGAAGTGATAACAGAGCTGTACGTTTTAATTTGTTTCCAAAACCCCGCAGTCAGGACATGCTATATTGTAGTTAGATAGAAGCTAGCGAGCTAACTTCCTGCTAACTTCTAACTCCGTTAAATGTCATAAATTCCGTTTTCATGGATGCCTGGATGTTAAACTCAATTGTTACACCTGGTAGAGCAGAACGCTGATCATTTTATTAAAGATGGAAGACTTTAGACAGTTTTTCAACTCTCAGTAATGCCATAGTGATCGTTTGATATATGGACCTGCAGCGGAGTTTAGGCCCAGACACGGCTAGTGACGTCAGACTTAACAACCGGACAGGACTGTGGTCTGGAGACTAGCTAGACCGCGCCATGATCTTAATCTGCTTCTTTTTAGCCACTTTCTTGTTGGCTTGGTGGTCTTTTTTGGGTCATTGTCATGCCGAAAGACCGTTGACCCAATTTGAATGTTCTGGTGGAGGGAAGGCGGTTGTTGTCCAAGGTTTTATGGTACATGGCCTCATCTATTTGCCCCTTGATGCAGTGAACTTGTTTTGTACCCTTAGTAGAAAAACAGACCCAAACCATAATGCTTCCACTTACATGATTGACTATGGGGATGATGTGCTTTGGGTCATACTCAGCGTTTCTCCTCCAACAAGGCAATCCATTACAACGTAGTGTGTCACCAAAGATGTTCTTGGTGACTGTGGTCCCAACCGACTTTAGATAATTAAGAAATTCCTGCTGTGTAATTTTGGGCTGATCCACCACATTTGTCATCAATATTCTCATCCCATGAGGTAAGACTTTGCCTGGAGCTTCAGACTGAGGGCAATTGATGGTAATTTTATAAAATTTTATAATTCTTCCACTTCTGAATAATTACACCAACAGCTGTCACCTTCTCATCAAACTTCTTGTTGATGGCCTTGTGCCCATTCCAGCCTCGTGTAGGTCCACAGTCTTGTCGCTGACGTCCTTTGACAGCTCTTTGGTTTTGTTGTGGAGAGCCTGGAGCAGAGGAAATTGATTCTGTGGACAGGTGTGCTTTATACACATAACAAGTTGAGATGCATAGTGGCACACAGCCAATCTGTGGGAGCCAGAATTCTGGCTGGGTACTTATTTCACTCAATGACATGCAAATCAATTTATAACTTTTATGTAATTTGTTTTTCTGGATTGCTGGTTGATATTATGTCTCTCTCCATTAAAGTGAAACTACCGTAAAAAATAGAGGCGGTTCACTGAGCAATGTTACAAATTCAACAGGGGATCAAATAATTATTTCCTTACTGTAGTACAACAATGTGCTTCACCTCCAGGACTGCCTACAGGCATTTAGCTTAAAATCTATAGGTTCAGGCAGCTGTGCTCAGTAACACTGAAGCTGGTAAGGACGTTTAAACTCATACTCTAATTTTTATGCAATCAGATTTATTTAAATCACACAAAAATCAAACATTTCAGTGTATTATTAAATAATGAAATAGTTTGATTGGGTTCTTAAAGGGAGTCACTTACATGTGTCACGGAATTCTGTCCATGTTAAGCAGTCTTTTACTTTTAATTCTTATGAGCACACTGGAATGAAAATCACTTGTATCCTCTATCTTTACATTCATTTGTGCACAGTTTTTGTTGCAAGGATCTGCACACGTCAACTTTGCACGTACTTTTTAATCACGTTGCAATGTGAGCCACTGCTTTACAAAAGCGTGACAGAACTTAATAAAGTAGGGCGCAGCGTTAAAGTAGAATAAAGGCAGGAAGAGTTGTGAAAAAAGGAAGTACCTGGGAACAGAGGGGGCATTATGTCTGCAGCCAAAGCCTATGAAGGTAAGAAAGGGCAAAGCTGCAGGAGGTTTTATGACTGAGTTATTGTCAATGTTTACATGCCAGGTGTCAATGGTGTCACAGATTGCCATCCCAGTGTTCTCAGCAAGGCTTCAGCTTGGTAAACAGACTTCAAAGGAGACGGCTCTGTGCTGAAGCAGAGACACATATGCACGCATGCACGAGCACACCACCACACGTACACACAAGCTCTCACCTTAACATGCATGCAGCTAGGTGCACGTTCTCTCGCAGATGCGCATGCATGCGCTCTGCTCTATCCAATCATAAGGCCAGTGTCAACACGAGGCATTGAGCTAGCTCGAATATAGCAAAAATCACAAAGGAAATGCACAACTCTGAGGGGGAAAAGTCCTTTGAAATGTGATGTTGTGCGGAAATATAGCATTGGAATGACAGTGTGGATGATTTTGATGTGTGCCTCTGTGCTCCTCTAAGGGTACATGTGTGCTTTTGTGTGTTCTGTGTATGATGTGTGCGCAAGGCAAATATGTGCTGTGTGTGTGCACAGAATACAGGCTTTGTTTTTGTGGTTTACCCAAATGGGTCGTAGGGATTGTCTTCTATGCTGCATGCACTATTTAATTAGGGTGAACTTTTCAAATAATCCATTATTATTAAGAGTGGATCATAAAAAGGAAAGAAAAACAGAGCTGATATGTTCCTGCTGCCTCGTAATTTATCTCGTTTCTATCTTTAAATTTAGACAACCCCAAAAAACAAGAAAGAAAGAAAAGAGAAAAAAGGAAGGATAAGGAGAAAAAACCCACATCTCTCATCTCTTATGCAGCCAGAGTGAATGCGCCTTGAGATATGCGATTTTGCTGAGCCACTGTGGAGTGTTTGATTTCAAACCAATTTTTAGCTGATCATTATATTTTATTAAAAGCATCTCGGTTCATTATATAAAAGCCCTTTCCATTCCTAGGAAATGGAATAAATAAATAAAAAAAACAGCCTTGAATGAAAAGCCACACACAAAATTGGAGAATGTAAGCCTTTAATAGGAATCAGAGTTTACACATTTATGAACCAAACAAATAAATGCTACCAGAAGAGCTGCTGTAGCTGTCAGACTAAATGTATTATTGCTGTGATATTACCCAGTCAGAGTTTTTACTCCTTCCGTTCAGATATTAACTGTATCCTAGTCCTGCTCTTCAGTTCTTGGCTTCTTTTTAAGTTATGGAGAAAGACAAGACATAGATTTGTTTTCAGAAGGAAAATGACTTCTGAACATTTTTTTATTTTGGTTGATATCCTGCTGTAAAACCAATCAGACTTCAACATGCCACTCCCTCAAAAAGTCCTACGAGGCCATGCATTCCAAGGGGGACACTGTCATCCACACAATCTTAATATTTAATCACGATAACACAGCAGCAAATCACATCAGAGGCAACGCATGTTAGATCATATTGTCTGATCCAATAGTATGCTCCTGTGTTGCTATCAATTACAACTTTGGCACCCAACTAATTTGTTTGAGAGGTGGATTGGTAATTTGATTCTGGCCTCACTCACTTGATTTCCCTCACCCATTAATTTCATTTGCACTTGCCCATCAGCAGCACCAGCACATGTTGAGTCACCCACGTCCCAGAGCTCATCTTAGCCCAGTCTTATTAATACCACCAGTTGTGGCAAGTGCCAGCCTGACACTCACACAGCATGCAGCCGCCGCTCTCATTCCGAGCCATCACAGCCTGCATCTCTCCTTCAGTGGCTTGGAACCTCTTAACCTGTCCACTCTTCACCTCACCAGCCGGCTCACGCTCTTGGCTCGTCTGAATATGAATTCAAAGCCCGTGCCACCCTTTTCAGTCGGCAGCTGCCAAATAACGCCAGCTTAAAATCCATTTTTTTTGGGCCAAAGAATTCTAATTAACAGGAAGATTGGGGCTATTTTTAGAATACACGAGACATGCCAATCGGCGCTTGGTATGGTGATTTTGTCATGTTTTTAAGGGTTAACTAAATGCGTTTGAGCATGTTTATGAATATACAGCACCGTGCAGATGACAAGAGATAGTGTCATTGTAGTAATGAGTCTCTTTGAAATATCAAGATAAGTGCTGGAAAAAAACACAAATTTAGGTTGTAGTTTCAGGAAACTGTGTATCCAATTAACCTTTAATGACACCGCCATCAGAGTAACCCTGTGCTGTCTTTAGCATACAGCAGCGTGGAAGAATAAATGACTTAGAGTGGAAAAAGATATAGTTTGACAAACTGCTAAACAAGGTTTAAACACACAAATGGAAAAAACTGGAAAAACTGAATAATAGAATGATTTTCCCTAATTGGAAAACAGTTATTGATGAGTCCACAGAAAAGATCAGTGTGCAAGAGGCCCCGTGTTATTGAAGTTTTAACAAGGATAAATGGCATAGACTCCGGGTCACCCTACTGGGAATCTTCCTGTTCTGCAACAATGGGGCTACAGTGATGTCTTCGTAAATGAACTGGGCTGCAAACTGAGTGCACTTTTACATTTAATAATTCCCCAAATCTTTGCCTGTGCTTAATAGTTACAAAGAGTGGACAATTAAAAAAAAGCCAAACAATGATGTGGCTTTAGTCACGCACAGCTGGTCTGGTAATGTCACTTGTCAGTGCGTAGAAGTGCTCTGTCTTAGTTAGAAGCTTTGTCACCTCCGGCCTGAGGATATCTCACTAAATTGTTGCTATGTTGCCCTTGAGGTTTCTTGTTTTGTTTTTTTCTCCTCCTTTCAACACTTTGTGGGTTTGTCTCCAGATCCCATGAGATAAAACAATCATGAGAAAACAGTGCAAGCACACATCTGTCTAAAGAGCAGACAGGTAGTACTGAAACCACAAAGAAAAAGCTGATGTCACATGTTAATACCTGCACAACAAAAGCAAACAAAGAGCAGTATTTCTCAAGCTTAGGTACTACTTTTCTTCGCCTCCTCGTTTAATGTCACTTATTGGTACGAGGGCCAAACCCGATTTTTGATGCCGAGTGTGCAATACCGCCACAAATTCCCAAACTTTGCAGCTCTCCTGGTAAATTATCAGCTCCTCTTTCATAAATACGAATGAACAAAAACACATTTGCGGTGTATAATAAGATGCAGTAATTAATGTCATCGATTCACATCTGTAAGGATACTGACTGGGAGAAATGTGATTACTTTTATCACATTTCAAAACTTGGAGTTAGTTTCGGAGCCCTGTAACTCAGTTAGCGTGTGACTGTGGAGAGAGCGAGAGGGCTGCTCCTGCTCTGTGATTGATGAGCGCACACCGGGGTAGGCTATTAAAAAAAGCTGCAGCGTATTCCATAGACAATGGCAATAAACATATTCAGGGTGCTGAATTCAAAATGACTTATTTAGGGAAAGAAAATGCAATTTTTGCACCAACCATAACCATAAACCTTGGATTAATGGGAACGCCATGTGTGCATTTAAATGCAAAACCACATAGACACACAAACACACAGAGGTGAATGCCTTTGTATTTACTCTATGAGAGATTATTATTGCTATTAAAATCAGCAAGACCACAAAATAATAATAATTTTTTGCATTAGGCACATTTTACTGAGGAACACTGTTAAAGGTTTGAGTCCTTGATAATTATATTCCTTTTCAAGACAAAAAAATAAATAAAAAAGGAACAAAAAATAGAGAATTTGAAGGCCATACAGTTGCCCTCACTTAGCTTAGCATTAAGAAGTGGCAACCTTCTGGTCTGAAAAATTTGTTCAAAGCAGAAGTGCCAAAAACTGGAGTTGCATGAAGGGCCACTTAAAGCTGGCTAAAAAAATGAACTAAAATATCCAGCTTTAGAGATAATAACAAGCTTAGGCCTTTTTTATTTTCATTATTGATTTTAACTCCATTTAAAGTATATTCAGGGTTGAAATTATACATTATAATACCAGTAGGCACTGTTTTCCTGTTTAGCTAACAGTTGTATCTCTAAGGCTGACATGAATTCCCACTCTGCACTTCCACAGAGTCCACAGTGAATGGGTCTTATGTAGCTGAAGTGCTGCAAAAATAACTCATCAGAATTAATCCAGTGAATTTTCATGATGTTTTGAATTAATCGTTACATTTTGATGGGGTTTCTAGTGGATTACATTGGTTTCTTGTGACTGTGAGGTATTTCGGTAGGCTACAACCATGTGAATCATATTGATTTAACTCATCTAATGAGTAGAGAACAGTTTTTTTTCAGCTACAGCTATAAAATATAGGCATTTGTGTTCACAATACTCAATGTAGCCCTGTGAAAAAGCTACAGGCTTACTGCTTCCATAGGTATTAAGACGGTATGCCATGTGCCGACGATTAAATTCAGTTGATTAACTAGTCATCTTCTCTATAAAAGAAGATGTTTTGGCAGCTTCCTGGGCTGGAGAGTTCAGGTGTGTCTTAACACAATATCACAATCCTCGTCTCAGCAAATTAACACCAAGGTCAGATTGTGCAATGATCAGAGAAATTGCAAAAAGACTCCATCCCTCTGCGTGCCTGTCGAGTTAGCCCGTCAAATGTTAAAGTTCATGACAACAAAATTAAAAAAGGCTGAATAAGTGTGACTTGTTTTGAAAGGTTCCCAGGAGAGAGCCATGTCTCTGAAAAGGACATGGCACAGCTCAGGTTTGAAAAGCTGCATGTGAACTAACTAAAAGGCTTCTGGAACAAAGTACTTTGGACAGATGAGACCAAAGTGGAAATGTTAGGCTTTAATGCTGTGATTGGTGAAAACTAAGCACAGCATATCAGCAAGTGATGATCTGAGAGCCACTGAGTCCATCACGAACTCTGTATACCAAAGTATTCAAGACTCAAATGTGAGGTCATCTGTTTAACAGGTAAAGTTTGGCCAATATTGGGCCATGCAACAGGACAATGATCTCAAGCACCGCAGATACAGTATTTACTGTACAACCGAATGCTGAAAACCAAAGAGTTGCAGTGACCCAGACAACGTCTAGACCTCAACCTGATTGAAATGGTGTGGTGGAACTTTAAAAGAGCTGTGCATAAATGAAGGCCCACAAACCTCAATGAACTGAAGCAACACTGTATAGAAGAGTAGGCCAAAATTCCTCCATGACAATATGGGATGATCTGATATCCTCGTGTTGGTGTTGTTCCCAGACCATCATGAAAATGTTGTTCCAGGTTCAACATTGCAAGTGACCAATCACATTGTTGTGACGTTATTCTTTTGCGCGCCAAGCCATTCGTGCATTTATGAAATTCCAATGTTGCAAGGACAATATCAATTCTGCTTACTGTTTATTAAAGGGTTACGGTTAGGGTTAGGGTCAGGGTCTGTTGATCGGCAGACAGAGGCGGTTTCACGCAGCTTTAGTACAGTTTTTTGTTTTACGCCGGTTTTTCCCGAAGTCGCAAAAGTATGACGTCACAACATTCTGATTGGTCACTTGCAATGTTGATCCTGGAACAACATTTAGTATGATGATCTGGGAACAACACCAACACGAGGATATCAGATCAACCGACAATATGACAGATTGATAAAGTCATAGAGAAAATGACAACTTAATATTCTAGCTGCTAATAGCGGTTCAAAAAGGTTTTGAAACATGGGGTGCACCTTTTCATATGCATGTAACTCTGCTCATAATGATTGTTCATTTCTTTTTTAGACATTTACCCCACCCTCCCAAAAAAGTAGGATATAGGCTTTTTTTTCTGGAAAAAAAAAGTTTCATTTACTGATATTGTTCAGGACAATCTTGCAAATACCTTCTAGATGAATTGCAGCTATTTTTGGCACAATGAGAATAGTAGAAACTGAAAAGAATCAGAGATCAACTCTGGTGTTACTGAAAGATACGTTATCGGCTCTTTACTTTCACCAATAGGTATATTTTTTCAAACCTGTTTTTCATTGGCCAATGTTAGAATCATATTTTATATTATATTAATAATGTAATTTGCTAACCATGCTCAATAGCTAGCGCTAATGTTAGCTGACTCCGTAGGACTATTAAAATTAATTAACTAAATAATTAATAAAATCAAATATATTGAAGGAATGATGAATGATAGCACAATAACATCACTTAAAAGCAAATGTTTTTTGGCTGTTGGTGATGTTAGTTTTTGTTGATGTCTGTGCTACGCTAAGCTAATCTTCCCAGCTAGCTATAACTTGTGAACTTTATATTTAGGCTACGTTCAGACACAGAAGAAAGGGAATATAGCTTTTTCACATTAGTAAAGAAAAAAAAATCACTTTGCAGTCCTTGCTGTATATTTAAAAAAATGGCTACATTTAAAAAACACAAAATTACAGTCATCCAAAATCTCGCTGCCATTCAGACTGCAGGCTTCGATTCAGTGTTGAACAGAGGAAGATTTAATAGCCTCTTACTGAAAAAGAAATATCTTTGGGTCGACATAGCAGAGCAGGTGATTAGCAATAATGTAGAAGCTATCCAAAATGAGGCCGCTGCTGGGTGGGGAAGGAAAGAGACAGAGAGAAATCAACACTGTTAGAAATGGATAATTCATAAATGCACTGTTCATGGTGATATCTCCAGAGATGACAGAGTACATACATCTGCAAATTGTAGTAGATGAGAATTTAATAGCAAAGTAATGAGTCTTTTGGATCTACATATAATATGCAGCTCAAACACAGTCAGAAACCTTCAATAAACATCTCATTTTATAAAATTATTTGTGCTTTTGGTCTTTTCCCGAGGTCATATTACTTAACCAAACACACAAGTGCACTTACTGTACACATGCCCATGTATGATGGGAAGTGTGCTTGCACATGCACAGATAGTGGGTACAGGTGCTGCAGTATTCAAAGTATCTCCTTGGGCTTTAAAGCTCTGACAGGGAACCAGACAAGGCTTCTTTCTTCACACTCCCCCTCCCTGCAACACCCCTCCCAGCCGCAAAAATATTACCAGAGCTTCCCCAGGGAGAAGCAGAGGGGAAACGTGATCTGGAAGAGAGGGGCGAATCCACCACAACAACAGCTGTTTCCAAATCACAACAACCTGGGGAAGGGTTGTGGGTTATATTTTATGGGTGGAGAGGGACCACGGATGTTCATTTATTTATCTCCACAGTCAGCATTGAGGTGTGTGTGTTCTTGTGTGTGTTTGTGACAAGTTATCTCATAGCTCACTTTCTACTTTCACAGGAACACGCCTAAGGTCATTGGTTACTCCGCAGAGTTCTGAGACCTCTGCCACAGCGGGTCACGTGTGCAGATGATGAGTATGTAAAAATAATCAATTTCATGCGTCAAAATATTATAATGAATGTATGAAACATAGAAAATCTTATTGAGTTGGTCTGATGCCATTTACTTTCCTCTTCACTCGCTTTCATAGATGCCACTTCTCCACGGGTACAATTATGTTGAGAGCAATTTCATATTTCAAGTATGTAAATATCAACGCTGGGCAGCCACAAACAGTCCATGTACAGAAAATATGTAGGCTGTCGCACGATAACCCTTGCCTGTGCCATGCTAACTCACTATTTAAAATCTAAATTAGCTTGCATGTGCATTCCAACACATTCCTGCTCGAACACACGTACGCTCAAGGAGTGAGATTAGTCTGATGGTTCTCAGTAGACCCAACTCCAAACACACATGCCTCTGCTGGGGTAAATGAGAGGGCATGTACTGGAGCTGAATACAAACATAACCATTAGAAGGTTGAACAGGCCAGTCTGTTGCGATGACCTTGGACATGTGCTGGTGTCGACTCTCCTTTGCTACATGCTGTTATTATTTAGGTTATCTTCTATTCTACAAGCAGAACAATAACACATCTGGTATCATTCACACTCGGTGGACCAAACTAGTCCATATGGAAACAGTATAGACATTTTATATCTGAAACTTGAAAATGTATGGTTTATTGCTAACAACATCCTCTGTAGCACATGCTGAGCTTCAGTGTAGGTCCATCTGTCTGCTGCTCCAAACTGGGGTATGCCAATTGCCATTTACAGTACTGCAGGTAATATAGTGACCATAAATAATTCCTTCATAACAGAAAAACGCTAAAACTTCCTCCTGTACAAGTGCAGCTAACAGCAGAACAGGTGCTGAGGTAATGTAGAGTGAGCCTCATGAGAAAGCTACTTAAAAAAATAAATTACATAACTAAAGCAGTAAGGTGCATGTTTTTAATTTAAGCACATGTTACTTATCCAGTTTCGATGTACAGCAGATAAAATTCTTACTGGCTAGTCAAGCTAGGAGGCCATGTTGTTATGGGTGAGTGCAAGAGAAATGAAAGTAGACACTTTGCTTTCACAGCTTCAATTTTATATCTCTAAGTTTACAAAAGGCACAAAACCCTGAAGTTTGTCAACTTTCAGGAACTGTCCTAACTCTTTTAAAATAATTGTCCTTGAAATTAAATAGGAGTATGGTCCCTGTGTTAGACACTGAGTTCTAGTGATACTCTGGTAAAAGGTGAAAATCTGTGTTAAAAGTATCGGAGGCATTTAAAAAGGATTGACAACGGCAAGAACACAAAATTTAATTGTTTAACGCAGGGGTGTCAAACTCAAATACACAGTGGGCCAAAATTCAAAACTGGAACAAAGTCGCGGGCTAACATTAATATTTATTGAAAAAAAAAATCTTCCTCCAGATATAACAAGGAACCTTTTTTTACAGACTCAAATAAGTTTTGCTGGAAAACTGAATATGGAACAAGCAAAGCTTAATACTAAACAATATATATATTAGCTGTATAATACCAGTAGGCCAGCTCTAATAGTAATTTGGTATGGCTTCGCGGGCCAAATGTAATTAGGCTGCGGGCCAAATTTGGCCCGTGGGCCAGAGTTTGACACCTATGGTTTAACGTCTAATTTGTTACACTTACACATTTCAAGCTTCATATCAGTTTTGCTCCATGCAAGCTTCTGATGAACTCCACACTTTTACAGCAATGGCTCTGTATATAGTGGCTCGCTGTTCTTTTATCACTACTACTCAAGAAGATTCAATTCAATTTTATTTATATAGCAGCAAATCACAACAGCAGCCTCAAGGCAGTCTATAATGGAAGGTAAAGACCCTACAATAATACAGAGAAAACCCTAACAATCAAGTGACCCCCTAGGAGCAACCACTGGGAAGGAAAAATTCCTTTTTACCAGGAAGAAACCTCCAGCAGAACCAGGCTCACGGAGGAGCAGCCATCTGCTGTAACTGGTTGGGGCGGGAATGGGAGGAAGACAGGCCAAAGACACACTGTGGAAGAAAGCCAGACATTAATAGTAAATAATGATTAATTGGTGTTGAAGTATATACTGTATTTGTATACTGTATACTGTACAGATTATAAGGCGCGCTGTCGGTGAACGGGTCTGTTTTCATACATAAGGCGCTAGGGATGGGTACCGGTATCCAGTGCCATGATGGCACCGGTTCTGACATAAACGGTAGTAACCAGACCGAAAAGCGGCGCACATTTCGGTGCTTTATTTCAGTGCTTTTTTTTCCTGGGATGTCATACACTTTGAATTCTAACCAATCATTGTACGTTTCCGAGGATAGTAGGCAGGTCCAGGTACGTACGTTCTTTTAGAGCAGAGCTACAGATTAAAAATGCCCAAGGCGAAGCGGTCAAAGGTCTGGCTGTACTTCACAGCAAAATATGCAAACTCAGCAGCCTGCAACAAGTGCTTTAAGCTGATACTGTGATACTGTCAAAGGAGGTAACACCTCAAATCCGATGAAACACCTGGCGAGGCATAGCGTTTTTTTTAAAAGCCGAAAAATACGCCGTATTTGATAGCTTGCTGCGAGCCCTCACACCGAGCACATCTACTGCGGGTGTGGTGCCTGTTATCGGACCCGGAGTTAGCAACATCCCCCAAAAACCCGAAGAGGAGAGTCCTGGCCCCTAGCCCTGCCAGTGTAGCAGAAATGATGATGGATGATGATGGCAGCAGCAGCCGTTCTTCTCTGCGTGAGTAGCTTAATGTTGTTCGTGTGTAATTTATGTTGAGTAGGCTAACCACGTTATTAAATTAATGCATATAAGGTGAACTAGCAAACAGCGTCGTAGTTACATGCTGCTGTCTTCTTGTTTGATGGCAGATACTCCCTTCACCCTGGCCAAAAAGGCTAAAATGACCAAAGAAAAAGTGGAAAACAGTTAAACATGAGAGGTTTTTGGACAAAGTTTGTGTTTTTTCCATTGTTTAAGCACTGCTTCCAGCCAAGAGTGATACCATATATGCCCCATAGCTGCAGAAAAGGCTAACATTGTTATCTTTTTACAAAAAAACAGCTGAACATGAGAGGTTTTTGTTCTCCATTCTTTAAGCACCGGTTCGAGCACTGTTTAAGCACCGGCACCGTTTCAAAAGTACCGGTTTGGCACCGGTATCGGATAAAACCTAAACGATACCCATCCCTATAAGGCGCACTGGATTATAAGGCACATTAAGCGAAACAAAACAGTCAGATAAGTCAAACTTTACTCAACTCATTCTTCTTTCTTCCTCCACTTCCTTACCATTGATTTATTAATGCTGAATTCTCTCGCAGCTGCTCTATTCCCATGTTGTTGCAGTATATTAATGACTAACTATTAACCAACTATTGTAGATGGATTATCTCAGTTGTTCTCCTGACTGAAGTTTGATCCATGTACAGGATCCTGCCATGCGATTGCATTTGTCCCTAACCATCGGGAACCCTCACGTTAACTTTCATAGAGTGGAAAAAGTTAGCATTTACCCTCCAGCTTCACTGTGTTTATGTTATGCTAACATAGCTGTGTCGCTAGCGATCACGGAGCAGCACATTATTATATACCAGCTAGTCCAACTTCAGTAACCCTATAAATGTCACTGCTGTTTAGATTTCTGTCTTCATTTATGTTGGAAGTGATAGCAGAGCTGTACGTTTTAATTTTTTCAGAAATCTCTCAGTCAGAACATGCTATATGTATTTAGGTGGAAACTAGCGAGCTAACTTCCTGCTAACTTCTAATTCCGTTAAATTTAATAAATTCTGTTTTCATGGATGCCTGGATGTTAAACTTAATTGTTACACCTGGTAAACGACCAACGGTGATCATTTTATTAATTAAGAATTTAAAATTTAGACAGTTTTTAACTCTCAGTGCCACAGTGTTCGTTTGACTTTGGGAGCTGAAGAGAACTGAGTTTTGGACCCAGATTACTCCGCGAGGCTCCTGACTACGGTAGCCATAATGCTCTGACAATCCATCAAGCGGTGCGGCTGCATAGCTTACCAAAGTCGTACTAAAACATTTTGGGGATATTTTTCAGCGCCGTGTACCACATAAAATTGGTTGGAGGTCAGTAAGCACAACCAGAATTCATATATAAGGCGCACCGGATTATAAGGTGCACTGTCAATTTTTGAGAAAATTAAAGGATTTTATGTGCGCCTTATAGTCCGAAAAATACGGTATATAGCATACATTGTGGCACCTCTGTAGACGTAACTTAAATTCATCCTTCCCCTTAACTTTTGTAGCTTGTAAAGTCCCAGGGTTGCTACAACATGCTATTAAATGCATTAATAAACTTTGCTTTCTAATCATTAGGACTATTTTTCCTTTATCCTGTTATGCATAACTTTTTAACCTCAACCAGGGGCTTGGACTCTGACTTGAGCCAAATGATAAAGTGGCAGCTCTGCATAATGACGGTTTGCAACATTAGGAGACTACCGTTTATTCCTATTCCTGCTATAATTGAAGATGTTTTCTGGATGAGAGATCTAAAAACACTGGTGCACAACAACTTTTCACCAGGGGGATTCTCTGCCATCCCCTCTTTCTCTTTGTGGCCCTTCTCAAGCCCATTACCTTTTTGTTGTCTTTTTCCCCCTGCGTTTTTACTTCGCCACACCATCTGTCTGTCCAGCATTTTCTAAATCAGTTTGCCCATTCGTGGCGCCCTCTGCCTCAACTTCACCCCTGGCACTTTCAATTTAGTCTCCAAAACCTCTGAATGATATGCAAGTCTGAGTCAATTTACCCCGAGTTCTTGGATGTTTGTCAAACAATACTAGAACAACAGCATGATTTGTTCTGTGCACAAATCTCAACAGTCTATATACCCTCTTGGCATTGTTAAGGGAAGCCAGAAAAGGCAGAGACAGACATGGAGAAAATATCCTATCAATCTACAGGATATTAGCTGCGAGGCACCAGTTCGTACTGCCAATGATGTAACCCTCTGTGCCAGTATGAGCAAGTGCCACAATAAATTACTTCACATCATCCAATGCTTTTATCTGATGATGATAGCGCTCTGTGTGGGTTGTATGATTTCAAGCTTAAGATTTTGTTGTTGTGGCAGTGGTAGCATGGTGATTAAGAGTGCGTGAGGGGGAGAGTGAATCAGAAAACAAAACTGTGTACAAGGCTGTAATTGTACAGGGTTTATAATTCCTGCAAAGGAGGGTATTTGAACACTTAAAACCTGGAGACCCCAGCCAGCACTCCCCCAACCCCAGTCACATCCTATTGTTAAATGATACACGTATTCATCTGACATCCTTTTTAAACCCGAATGTCTGTGCTAAACCCATTTTGTACTTGGGTAAACCATGTTGCACATTTCTAAGGGGTCAGTTGTGCTCTCAACAAGCAGAGAATGGTTCTGCCATTTAAAGACTGTAACTGTGGTTCCCAAAATCCTGTGCATGCATCAAACAACACTGTATTTTGCAACTTCTAAGCATGATTTCCATTTCCATTTCAAGCTTGTTCTTGCCTCATTACAGAAAGCAGCTTTGTACCTTTTTTTTTTTTTTTACCTTCCCACCAATACCTCCAGGCCTGTATTAGTGAAATAACAGCAGCTACATTTCATCCAAGCTGAGTTGGCGATGGATAAGAGAAATGTGTGGGTGGTGGGTACCTTGGCGTACCTGTGCAACCCTGAACTAGTTGGGCCAGTGGGTGATGGTGCCAGATTGCAGACCGACTGGCAAAGACATTATCACACTCAGGTTTGTAAGCTAATGCATGACTCTTCAGAAAACAAAAAAAGACAGAGAAAAGAAATGTGGAAATAATAATTCCAACTGAACAGAGGCGCGAGTGAGACAGAGAGACTGAAGGGTTCCGGGGTTACAGCATCTAGTTGCAGTATCACTTATTGCCTGACTGTCAACATCCAGAAACAAGCATTTCCCAAAGACTTGTGAATACCAGACAGAAAAACAGTCTTTGACCTCTAACATAAATCTGCAGTGCAATCCTCCATCCACATTTAAGCATAACTGCTTCTAGACTATCCATTCATTGGCTGCTAAATCTCTGTCATCATCCCCTATTAACCTTAAATGTATCACTAATCTAACATTACAGACCGAAAGTAAACTACAAGTATGCACACATATGCTATGCTAAATAACTTGATGGTTTTCTAGTAATTACTAATTTGCTTACTTCTCATGTAGCAGAAATGAGACAGTGAGGAGTATATGCTTGTGCTAAAGAGGGGATAAAGCATGATTCTGAATCCCTGCTGAAAAAAGACAGAATTTATTATTTGGCATCATCTTATTAAAATAACAGGCCTTATTAAAAGGTCAGTAATTACTTATTTACACGCACAGAGGCTGCAGATGCTTATGGAAAAAATAATTCTCTAACTAGACCTCTCTGACATGCTGCTGTATCAGGAAAGTTACACAAAACCAAAAAATGATAACAACCCTAAATTAAAGAATGGTTCAGTCTAATAAGAACCATCATCATCAGGCATCAGCAGTAATACAAACATGCTAATGAGCGAATAGACTAACAAGCCCTGAATCTACTGCTCAGCCCTGACTTGTATCAAAGCCAGGAAAAATAGCAGTAGAAAACAATTTTCTTTATTTCTTTTGTTTGTTTGTTTGTTTTTTTGGGGTTTTTTTTAGCCAGCACTGATTGAAAAATTATCACCTTTTGAGCTGATGAAACTTGTTCGAGAACAGTTTGTTTTCATCCCACTATTAGGTTATAAAACATATAAATATCATTCATTTCTAAATGAATTCTCATTCTATTTAACTATAACTCGCTATTTAACTGCCAAATTAGCCATCGTGTGCACCAGCCGGTCGCTAACTGCTTCTGTCTGTAATAGCTGAGAGCTTAGAAGCTAAAAATGAGCTATAGTTTGCTATAAAACTCTTAATTAAAATTCATAATTCTCTTTTCTTCTGTTTATAAGCCAATCTCAACTGTGCTGAAACAAATTATTTGACTAAATGAACAAATGTGTTGTCAGAAGAAAATAAATGCTATATATGTAGCTAATCTTAGCTCAACAGATTTCTGTAGTGGTTTAGCTAGGTGTTAGTAGCTAATACCAGAGGTTTGAACAATGTGTTCGGGGTTATTGCTCAGTCACACTACAATAAAACATAGGATGGAAAGCTCAGTGCTTTCCCAATAACCGCAGTGTTTTGGGGTTTGGTTTGTTTGTTTGTTTGTTTTTTGCAATTGCAAGTAGTTGCAGTGACCAAATGGTTGCTCAGAGGCAATACTATACGTTGCCTGGTGGAAGGCAACTTATAGTATTGCAGCACAACTCAGACTGACTGGAATCACTCTCTGACAGATTTGCAAAGTTTTGCAAATAGTTGCACGAGCATTCATGTTTAAGACATGTATGAAATCATCATTAACTCACAAATCAGATATCCAGAAAATTATTTTTCATATCGTAGAATATCCCTCAGATCTTGGTTTGCAGATAGTAAGAGGGTCTACAGTTTTTTCAGCACTTCTAAACTCTGACATTTGGCTATTTTAAATTTGCAAGCAAGTTGAGCCTATGTCCAAATCATTTATTCTTTACATGCCCTCAGACCACCAGGATACAGCTTTAAAAATTTGGCTGAAATTCTCTCACACACATCTTTCTATCTTTTTAATTTTAATTTAAAAATTTCTTTCTTTGTAATTCTTTTACGCCATTATAATTCAGTTCTCCCATGTTTAATGAAAGAGCTCTAATACTTCTACGTCTTTCCTTTCTGGTTTCAAACATGTTAGACTTTATTAATATACTTTTGCCTTTCCAGTCTACTGACTGGAGTGCTTAAAGCAGACGACACTTTAAATACTATACGTTTCCTCTCATACACACTCTGCTTCTTTGTCTGGTGCCACCGTGCTGCTTTCAGCCTATATTATGTATTTAACCTCTTCATATTTTTCAAACATTACAGTTTATCTTCCATTGTAAGCCAGCAGTCCTGCTTTCAGCACATAATCCATCTTTCTGACTGGTCATATACTGCCAGTGCCACCTTCTTCATGTGAACACGTTCATAGATAACTGGGAAACCTTGGATTGGCTTATCGAGTTGACCCCTTTTCCTGATTGCTGTCAGATAAAGAAAATATATCAGCTATATATTGAGCTTGGCCTCAGAGCTTGTCATTAAAAACTTTAAATAATGCTGGTGTTGAATTCAAATGCTTGCCTAAAGACTCATCATTTACATACAAGGATAGCACATTAGTTCAGGTAGCTGAAGTTAATGCACTGCTTACATCTTTGCATAAATAAATAGAGAATATATTAAATAAATAAAAATATAAAATGCTTAATTATTATGTCAATTCCTAACTCTGTTTTTTAATACAAAAAACAACATAATTTTGCTTCATTATGTAAAAATATTCTACAAATCTGAAGTGGAGAGTGTGTTGACATGTCTGACATGCTTTCACAGGGTTAAAAACTGATTAATTATACTGGTATTTTAATTTGAGAGCAGGTGCATGAATAAAAAGCCATGAGCCAGGAATCCAAGCTATTAGCAACAAAACATTTACTAAAATTATAAAATAAAAGCATTTGTCATCATGAGTTTTCCATCCATCCATCCATCCATCTTCATCCGCTTTGTCCGGGGCCGGGTCGCGGGGGCAGCAGCCTAAGCATGTTTTCCATACATACTGTATATATGTAATAATCAGCATGCCAATCGGCAACCAGACCTCATGCAATCTTTCCACCAAAACACCAAAAGAAATCAAAGTGTACATCAAATCGCCAGTGTGTTTTCTACTCGCTGCTGTTGCCAGCAACACCATGTTTACTGACCTGGCAACATGTCATGTTGTGTCAAGTCCTCAGTCCTAAGAAGAGTTGCTGAACAGAAAGGTCAGAATAGCATGCTCGTAAAGGGATGTGGACAGCTTTTAGCCTATGGCATTGCTTTAATCAAAGCCAAATGCATTTGCAGTCAGAAAACACTTCTGATTTACTCAAGCAACAGTGAACACTGGCTCTGAGTAAGACCTGTAGGATTTGTGGCAGTGAGGGCATTGACTAAGAAATCCTAACATTTCCTCAGAGGTATGAGGTGTGCACTTCTGCATGCGTGTCCGCGAATGTGTGCGGGTGCACGGACTGTCCTTGTGGCGAATCCGTGCCTTGGGCTGTTTTTTCCAGACTTTGTCGGAAACATGTTGCATGAAGCAATACACCTGCAAGTCATGGTGTGAAGTCATTGGTGCTGTGCACTTCACAATCCTCAGGCCAGTCCATGGTTAACCAGATTTATTCCTTATCTTGCAGAGAACAGCTTCATAACAAAAAAATGAGAAAAAAACCTCCAGTAAATTCTAAGGAGCTTTGCAGAAATTTCATTCGATTCAAAATTACTAGAAAAACAACTCAACACGACTCAACTATTCTTCTGGTTAATTACACAGATGAATGCATTTATTTTTTCTGAATTAAAAAAAAAACCGGATCAGTGATTCTTCAGCAACAAATACATCTTTGTATGTTTTGAAGAACAGCATTGTGGCGCGCGAGCAGCAAGCGGCCCATTTGTGAAAGCTCCTCCATCATGATGAGAGACAGCCCACACAGCTCCAAATTGCTGATGAGCATATTTTTAGTCAAGGGGCTGCCCCAGTGTCTGGCTTACATGTGGGACTGACAGAAAATGTAGAGCAGGTTTTCCAGTTAATACTGGTACAGCAAGCCTTCCTGCTCCGTAATTAACCAATTAACAAGCAACGTGTCCCACCAACACCATACCTGATTCAGTTTGCAATCAGGAATGCTCGTCTGCAAAGTTTTAATTGTGCCCGAGGCAATAACTTACTGTTTGTAATCACATTCTCCCTCTCCCTATATTGCACCATGGTGCGTTAGGGAGGAAGAAATTTACTGGCGCAAGCTAATTCGGCAAACCTCCATGTTGGAGGTGAGCACAGTGCACACTACCAGCAGCGCTTAAGGTTTTGCTGAACAACAGAATGAGAGTTAATATGTTTCCCAAATTATTTACACATTGTGCATTTACAGCCTCAGATGAGATGTGAGAGGCAGACAGGGGAGCTTTCATTCAGCACCACTCGCAGCAAGGTTGTGTTGAGACCACAGAATGCAAACACAAGCAAAGAAGAAACCTCCCTTTCTCCATAATTCAAAATGAGATATTTCATTAACAGTAGTTAATGAAAAAAAACATATTAAAGGAGACAACATTGCAGGTTTTGACTCACGAACCTGCACGCCTGGGTTGTATAGTGGAGTCAAGCCCTGTGCCAGAGCCAATCATCGTTCAGGCGGCAGACATGGTGCGTGGACTAGATGAATCACTAAGCTGTCATGTGTCTGTTTCACATTCTGACTGTCTGAAAGCAAATTATAGGTGACTTAATGTTCCTTTTTTCTCTGTATTCTGGTGTGCTGCCAGGCCATACACTGAGCTAAAAGGCAGAAATATGGTCTGTCAGATGGGAGCTGCCACTAATTGTTCAGCTCAAATCCCTCCATTTTCTTTAGGAGACCACATCCACCCACCACTTTTAAAAATATAAGGGTAACGCTATTGGCTATAATAGACATCAAGCAATTACAAGAGTCATACATTCTAATATGATAGACGCAGGAGAGACTGGGATTAGCTTTGCGCTCTTTATGGAACATGCACACACCCTAACTGCAAAACACAAACAATCTAGGGCACCGATTCCAAATTCAATTGTTGTGAACATGAAGCCAGCTAGTTTCAGGCAGTGGGGTGAGTTTGGCCCACACATACCAATTAGGCCTGTTTCCAAAGCAATACTGCACAATGCTGCCCAGAGGACTGCAGCAGAACAAGACTTTGATTTCCCTCAATGTGATAGTAATTTCATATTCCTCTGAAAAGCAGCATGGCTACTGAGGCTCGAGTCTCGAGATGAGCCATGAAGAGCAATTCACAAGAAGATGCTTGTCTGGTCATTTGCATATCATTTCGGAAACAAATACGCAAATATGTTGCGACCGGTTTGGTGAGGAGGCATTGGAAGACCTGTGCACCTGTGTGAACGGCACGGCCTCTGATGCATCCGAAAACCCTAGAAGTGGGCTTCTTTTATTAGATTCATAGCATCCCTGGGGTAGCTTTGTTAACTGTTGCGTTTGATCAGGTATTGTTTCTTGCTCCCTCCCTCACCCTCCCCACACACACTTCTGAGAGCAATGCTTGCATCTGGGATACAATAAAAAATAAAAAATCAAGGCCATAACTGAGAATCCAGCCTGTGGTCTTCACGCCGACTAAACGCAGTTGAGCTGGAATCCCACCACAGCACATCAGACAGATTGAGGAATAGTGAGGGAGGAGGCATGTAATGAGAGCCGGGAGAATTACTACACTCTATTTATAGGGATTGTTTACCTTCTTTCTTAGCTACTTGTCTGGATGTGTGGTGAACTGCTAATGAGAGGATGCATCCCTGCCTCGCCACGTTGTTGTGTCACCTTCATGTTTTCGCCATATGTTGAGATTTACCTGTGAGAACCAAATGACTCATCTTTAAGGTCTGCACGCCGTCCTCATTCACATACTTTCATTCTTCTTTTCGTTATAAAATTCTATCATTTATGGGGTGGTGGTGGTGGAGTAGCGGCAGCAGCAGTGAGAGCCTATTGTTGGAATAAATCTTCAGCCTCTCATTTGACTCGCTGGGAATGCTTGATCATTCGTCACATGGGAGGAGAGAAACCAAAGTACTCCAAAGAGAGCAGAGGTGTGACTGTATGGAGGCGGCCATATTAGCAGAGATATTCTTCAGGATTATGTGCCCCTTCAACCCAGGCCAAGAATTTGTCAGCAGAAGTGCAGATATGGCTCTATCAATAATCCATGGCATTGTGTATTTCCCAACTGATGCCATTATACGGCTGGGGGATGACAGCACTCACCAACTCCATCATCTTATCCACGGGGACCAGGATCTCATAAAGCGCTCTCAACGTAGACATCTCATATAACGGGTAATAACTCCAGCCAGTTAATACAGGGGAATTATCAGGGAGAGGAGCAATGAACCCAGCAGAAACCAGGGCGGCCACCTCTATGTTACTGCTCGAGAGGAAGGTGTAAAAAGAGTGGGAGGGACAAAAATGAGAGATAGGAAACAGAGGTAACGGGACAGCGAGCTAGATAAGAGAGGGAGGGCAGGCAAAAGATAAAAGACAGAGGAGGAAAGAAAAATGCGCAGAAGGAAGCAAGGCAGTTGTGTTAAACAGATGAGCAACGTTAGGAGGCAGAGGGATGAGTAAAGGCTAAAGAAGAAGTAATCAAACAAAATGCGGTGTAAACATAAAGCTTCAGTAGAGTATTTGTCTTTTTTCTTTTAAACTTTATTAACACATTACAAGAACATAGTCACCTTGAGGTCTGCCTTTAACGTTGAATCATGCATGAGAGAAATAGTGGTATATGAGGTACAGAGCACATCACGTCGACCTTCAGTGCTTGTACATCTAAGTTCATAACTGAGGTAGACAGTAATGAATGTGAAAACGTGTACATTTCAGTTGTAGCTGAACATTCATCTGTTCCATAATGCAAAAGTGGACGGCATTTTTCACCTACTGAAAAACTGTGGTAGGTGATCCAGTTTACAGTAATCCCATGTTTTCTGCATCTATCAGCAAAGCAAGAAATGTCACAGATTAGTAGGTAGAGGACTCACTCGCAGGACTCTGAAGTTTAGAGAGAGGGTGAGGGTTTATTTGAAATGTGACACCAAGTGAGAATATATACATATATACAGTGGAACAGATAACACGGGGCTCCAGGGAGTAGGGCGGGGTCCGAAGGGAAGGTCCAAGACGGGGTACACACACGCTCTTCTTCCACTCGATCCGTAACTCAAAAATGTCCACACTAAGAAGCTCACGCTCACTCACACACATCCACAGAAATCCAGACGGCAGGGAAGACGGGCAGGGAGTCTAGAAGGCCTGTACACAGAGGAAAAAACAAAGTCAGGAGGAAACTCTAGGGGATCAAAGGAACATTTTCATAGGTTACACTACACTGACACTTGGTAATGTGACGATCCAGCGAGGAAGTAGGCTCTCTTGCCATCTTAAGTAGTCTGCCAGGATCAGTGTGAATGAGCCACAGGTGTGTGTTCAGGGTGGGTTCAGAGGCGGGGAACCAAGGTCCAGTTCCGCCCTGGTGGGAGAGGTTAAGACAAACAATACACACACCACGACCTCTCCAGATCTTGAGAACCATGACAAGAAAGCAGCGATCGATGGTAAAGGTTTAAATAAGGACAGGAGTGTGTCTAAAGTGAAGTTGTATAGATTTTCTATTGAATTTTCATATTTTGCTTGATCATTAATAAAAACAAAATACAAAAGTAATATAATGGATGGTGTTCAACCATACACAAATAAGCATGAGTAGTTGTTGTAAACATTTTCGTGTGTAAATCGTGGGTATTTGTAAAGGTTCCTCTTGGATTTAATCACTTTATTGTTTATTGTGTTACTTTTCTCAGCCCATAATTAACAACTGTTATCACAAATGGTTGTGAAGACGGTGTGTTTTGCAGCCCCAAAGCTGGGAAGCAGTTTAAAATGTGTATAAAATCAATAAAATGTGATCAACATTATCAAATTTTGAAACTTTTTTTTAATTTTTTTCTTGGGGTGGGGGGAACATCTCAGAACTAATTAGAATAATTGCTAAAATGTTTATGTTAATGTTGTCCAAAAGGCTGAGTCTTTCAGAAGTAATGACTGGTAATGGATAAAAAGCCCCCTAGTCCTCTACACTAACTGAGCACACACATTGATACAGCGCAGTGCTTTATTGTGTACTTTTAAGAGTTTTCTGGCTATCACACGCACACTCACAATGCAATGGATGCACTGGGGTTGTCTCCAACATCATGACCAAGGGCACGCTGATGTAAGGACTGGAGGAAGCACCGATCTTTTTCTCTCATTGGAGAAAAGTTCACATTGTGAAATACTGAATGCAAGAATATACAGATTGGAAATATCAGTGTAACTTTGCAATATTGTGGGGATTATGCAACTGATCGTACATAATATCTTTAAAAAAAACAGAGAATACGGAGAAAAAGACCAAAAAAAGTATAGATTCACTGTGATCTCCAGTCCTTGAGATGGCAAAGCAGTGAAAAAAAAGGCTGGAAAAAAAAAGTAGTAGTCGAAATTTCTGTAGTGGAAATTTAAAAAAAAAAGAAAATCGGTTTTGGTAAACAAAAAAATCTAGATTTGGTGTCATCTTCTGTGGGAAATAGCTCCTTTAAAAATGAAATGAAAAGTTATTTTAAATTAAAATTTGAGAATTTGAAATACATTTGGCAAATCACACAACCCATATCTGGCTGAGGAGAATAAAGATCACCTTATTATCACTGCACAGCTCAAAAGCCAGTAATAATTATTTGATCCCTTGCTGAGTTTGTAAATTTGCTCACCTCCAAAAAAACCCCGAACTGTCTCTAATTTTATGGTAGTTTCACTTTTATGAAGAGAGAGAGAGCTTATGAACCAAAAATCCATAAAATAAACCCCACATTACATAAAAGTTTGAAACTGTACTTGGTGGAGGAATCCTTGTTGCACCGCTGTAAGACATTTCTTGTAGTCGGCCGCCAGGTTTGGTGGAGGTTTTGTGGAGAGGTTGGAATGGAAGAAATTGATTTTGTGGATGGGTGCGCTCTATGGACATAACAAGTTGAGATGCGGAGCATCTGTAATTGATTGATTCATTGATTGTAATCTTTGTACTGCATGGGTATAGATGATCAAATAGTTACTTCATTATTTCGTGCAAATCAATATGTAATTTGTGTGTTTTTTTTAAATGATTTTTATTTATTTATTGTATTTTTTTTCCTCTTCTGTCTCTCTAATAAACTAAAAATTAGGGAGTGTTCATTTCTTTAGAAGTGAGCAAACAATTTCAGCAGGGGCTCAGGTTTTCCTCCACTGTATAAAACATTCTACTTCTAATACTACAGCAACTATTTTCCTCAGTTACAGAGTTTAAAAGAAGAAGAGATGATACAACACCGTGGTAAACTTTTCCCAACATAAAATCAAAGACGAGCATATAGTTTTCAACAAATGTGAAAACTATATGCAACTATATTGCATTGAGATTGAAATGAATTAAACATTGGCTTTAAATAATTTACAAATCACTGGAAACGTGGGTGTATGTTGTATTTTTAACATAACACGACTGAAAAGATCCTCACACTCTGGATTCCCCTTTTGGATTACTGCAGTAAAATGAAGTTATCTTTGCTAAGGACTCTGTAATGAAGAGCTTAAACTTGTAATCCCCATAATCCAAATCAAAGCTGTCTTTAATTGTTTCCATATTACAGTATCATTTAGACTGAGCTGACTTTACTTAAACGCAGGATTACGACACTGTTTACTCTGAGACCTGCCCATGACTGAAAAACAAAATACGTCTTTGTGTTAAGTCTCTGACTTTTTGAAAATATTTGACTATTATAACCTATTTTTAACCTTTATCAAGCTATTTCCAAACATTTGTCATCGTGTTTTATGATGTCTATAGGGTGTCAGTAAGGAATAGTTATTCTAAATGTCCAACAGAAAACCTGAGGGACGGGCACTCCATTTAACAGTGTAAAAAATGAATTTTCACTGAGACTTTTAACTGTCCTGGAAGAATAATAAAAAGGAAAAAGGCTGGCTCACACCATCCAACCTGAAACTACACTACAAGGGCTCCAGTGTCCTCCAAGCAGACTCAACAGGGACTTGAAAATACTATAAGAACAACTGTTCCTTTATGGTGTCCACAGTTGTGTGTGTGTGTGTGTCTGCATGGGAGTATTATCCTGCCCATCCTCTGGGCTTAGTAAGCTAGTTTGCTTTTTTTTATTAGCAATATGTTTAGCAAGGACAAGAAAGTGTCCCTCATTTTCACCATGAAAGATAATGTTTTTCGCTAACTGCAATGACTGATTTTTTTTAAACCGGGTGCTAAAAAAAGACAACAGACTAAAACCACAACTAGTGTAGTCTTAACTTTGTTAGATATGTCATTCAGCAGATTCGTGTGTTGCAGATTACTATCCAGTCGTTTAGTGATGACGTGACGAATCCTACTTCCGGGCCTAAAGTAGTCTGCGTTTAATATGGCTTTTGTGTTGTTAACATGTTTAATGTTTTGTATTTTCTTCTATTTAATCTCAAAAAGCTCCTAAAACAGTCAGTGATCACCGTTGACCTCCCTCGGCTTTTATTACCGCTAATCATTTATTTAAGCTCAGTTTTTTTAAAACCTTAGGATGTAACTACAGCCCAGCCCATGCAGCAGTATATGAATGACTAACCTCGTATTGTGGATGGATTATCTCAGTTGTTCTCCTGGCTGAAGTTTGGTCCTTTTACAGCATCCTGCCATGCGATTACATTTGTTCCTGACCACCGAGAACACTCACGTTAACTTTTATCGAGTGGAAAAAAAGTTAGCTTGTTTATATTATGCTAACATAGCTGTATCGCTAGCGGTCACGTAGCACATCATTATATACCAGCTAGCCAAACTTCAGTAACCCTACAAACGTCACTGCTGTTTAGTTTTCTGTCTTCATTTATGTTGGAAGTGATAGCAGAGCTGCGACGTTTTAATTTGTTTCCAAAACGCCGCAGTCAGGACATGCTATATTGTATTTAGATAGAAGCTAGCGAGCTAACTCCCTGCTAACTTCTAACTCCGTTAAATGTCATAAATTCCGTTTTCATGGATGCCTGGATGTTAAACTCAGTTGTTACACCTGGTAGAGCAGAACGCTGATCATTTTATTAAAGATGGAAGACTTTAGACAGTTTTTCAACTCTCAGTAATGCCATAGTGATCGTTTGATATATGGACCTGCAGCGGAGTTTAGGCCCAGACACGGCTAGTGACGTCAGACTTAACGACCGGATTGGATCCTGTAGAAACTTAGGTCCATAACATATAAGTTCTTTAAGCACTGTAGAGGCTTCTAACAAACATTAGGTGGTGATTTAAACTCATATTTTTCAAAAGTCCAGCGTTATTTTGAAGACACCGATATTTTTGCTGTCCCTCCCTCATTCATAATCCCTACATCTCAACCACCATAATTAACTTACTCTATGGTGACGAGTACATTAAGAATTTTGACATGATGCAGTCCCCACTATTTCTCATAGAGTAAACGGCACATTGCACTAGGTAGTAAGTAGTGAGATATTTTAGACAGAGACGTAGTGTTCTGTGATGCTGTACTGTTGCGTGTTTTGCATACGAATGCCCTGTCTGTTGTGCGCACGTATCCAACTGCTTGGACATTTGTGCCACCCCTTGTCATCTTTGTTCTATGTCACTGCCCATTAAATCTCAAGCAACCAATAATAAGCATCTGGCTCCAACCCTCTATCAGGCCTTTTAGTCTTAATTGTGGGTGGGTGCCAGCCACTAGTGCTATTAGCGGCGAGAGGGACAGGAGGGAGAAAATAAATATATAATGATGCCACCCACCAAGCAAAGATATTCAGTGTTTGCATTTCAGGGGACAATAAAGAAGGCCATCTGTTCCTGTCATTCGTGCTTTATTGTTTTCCTCGGCGGGCCACTCACTTTGGAACGTGGCATCAATGCCCTCCCTACCTCACAATCTCAGTGGTCCAGACCTCCCCGCACGAACTACAGTCAAACTGTCTGTACACATGCGTGACAGGACATAAACACACAGACATATATGTAGTGTACTGCTCACCCTTACCGCTGCACAGCTGTAAGACAAGGAAGGGTCGTGAAAGGTCTATTGGTTTTTGAATCTTCAATAGAAAAATTATGACAAATCAAAAATATGCTAAAAAGATGCTGAGGGGGGCATGGCTTTGAATAAATTCCGTGTCCCTGCTCGTCATGTTGGCTCCGGAGGTAGGATGGCAAACAAAGCCAAATGTTTTCCTTTCATTCATCCTGCAGGATGGAGAAGAGAGGAGAGGAAAGAAGGAGGCAAACCACACTTTTCTCCTCCTGGCTTAGAGTTTACCGAGGGGAGAGTCTTCAATATTGGCTGAAGCAATGAATGGCTCCTTCACGAGGTAAGCACTGTGTTCAAACTCGCCGCAGACGTGCCATGAGGAGAAGCTGGGAGCTCAGCAGACACGAAGACGATGCAGGTTGGAGTTTTTGGATTTCTTCAATGACAAAAGGAACGCCATTAGATCCAACATTTCACTGCCAGTTTAAGAACTTTCAGAGACACACACAGTTCAGTCAGCGAGCTCCATCGCTTTCACCCAGCTTCATCCACCCAGCTGTCTTATTTGATTTCGCACATGAGGCTCACCCACAGTCATTTAGGACAAGTCTTTCCCACAGTATCCCCCATTATCCTGAGTATAATTCACGAGTGCTTAGACAATCGAGTCATTCCTTCCTTTTTAACTATACTTTTGTACAGCCACTCCAAAAGAAATGAAAACCTGATGTCCTCAGTAACTACAGGCCCATTCCAAGTTACATTTCCTTGCCAAGATTTAAGAAAAGGTTTTCTCCTCTCGTCACGTCTCCTCTTATTTAAATATTTTTAACATATTCAACAAATGTCTGTCTAATTCTAGAAGCAGGCCCAGCACTTTTAAAGGTTTATAATGACATCCTTTTATTTGCTGATTCTGGTTCCGGTGCCACTATATCACTCCCAAGCTAAGCGCAGTGTTTGACACCATCAGCCAGGACCTTCTTTCAAAACATCACGTGCATGAAATTTGTTCCCAGGATTAAGTTTTACATTGGTTTTCCTCACAAACAGGAATCTGTTCTTCATCCCCAGCTTCTGCTAAATGTGGCGTCCCTCAAGAATCCTTTCTAGGGCCTACTGTTTTCACCGTACATGCTGCCCCTTCCCATATGGAAAAGATATATATAAATCTTATAAAGTTTGTATCTGTCTTGTCTGAAACTTGTACTAAAAGCATATAAGAGTGAAAACAGATATAAGATCCCTTGAAAAATTATATAATGAAACTTGTATCTTTTGAATACTTACTAAAACAATGTATGAAAGTAATAAGAAAGTGGCCACTTTCATGAGTAATCACATATAAGTTTTTACTATTTCTTTTCCATATGGGTTGGCTCTATCTTTCAGAAACAAAATATTAACTATTACTGTTAACCTCTGCTACACCTGGCAGTGACTATTCTGTGTAGATACTCTGGCAGTTTGGATGATTTCAGATCATAGATCAGATCTAAACAAGAGCAAAACTGAAGTTTTTTTTTTATTTGCCTCCAGAGCTGTATGACTGTCCTAACAAAGGCACTCATTCTTGTATTCACATATGTTCTAACTGTACTTAAAAATCTTGGTGTTTTTATGAGCAGTTGTTTCACTTTTAACACTTTAACGTTGTGAAGGGCAGCTTTTACCAACTGAGAACCCTCACTAAAACCAAGACAGCTGCACTACTGTAACTCTCTGTATGTGAGATTGTCCCTTTCCACTCTTTCTCCACTGCGATGAGGACAAAGCTCAGCTGCTTGACTTCTGAAGAAAAATACAAATAAAACAACATTTGGTTCAATAAGACATTAAGTCATCCCTGTTTTTAGCTCAGTTGGACTGGCTATCTGTGAAACGTAGAATTAATTTTTAAATGTATTTCTTCTTATATTTTACCTTTAGATCACTAAGGTCATCCTGCCAACACTTTCACTCCGTGCCCTTGTCACGCTTGTCTAAAATCTAAAGGTGACTGTGCCTTTGCTGTTACTGCCTCCAGGCTTTGGAATAGACTGCCAGCCCAATTGACAGTTTTAACTAAAGATCTGCGTATTTTCACTTGCTTTATTCAAGCCTGTCAAGTCCGGTGTGAATGTTTGCTCACTGCGCTTTCTTTTTAAAACTGGTGTTTCTATTGTTAGCTTTATTTTAGGTATTAATTTGTATATATCGCATCATCACATCACATCCTTGTTATTTTTGCTCTGCCTTTCATTTTTTTTCATCACATTATTTGCTCAAGTGAGTTTTATGTTTTGTAATTGAGTTTTTGGAGACCTGAAATGTAAATGTGTCTGCCTGGAAAGTGCTGTGGGTCAACTCCAGTTGATTTAAATGTGCTATGTGAATACAAGTGACTTTGCTTACATGAGAAGTGGACCTTTTTTCTTGTAGTGATGAAAAATCGAGCCACAGAAATGATTTTAAGTTTAAGAAGCAATTGTATATTTTGTTTTTTTTACTAATGAATAAACAAAGGCTTCTATAGCTCATCTGTCTTCATGTGAACTATCTACCTGGAGTCAGTGACTGCCACAGTTTAGCTTCGATAAACTGACTGGTACTTGCATAGTGCTTTTCTGTTCTAACTAAACACTCAAAGCACTTTTTACTACAAGTTTCATTCACCTAATCATACACACATTCATATAGGACTTTTTATTATGTGTCTAAGTGTCTAACACACCTGTCACACACAGGCAACATGTATCTTGACTGAGGGCACCTTGACATGCAGACTGAGGGAGCCTGGAATTGAAACCACTGATCTTCCAAGTACTGAATTACCCCGTCTGCCTGCTGAGTCTCAGTGATCTGAAATTAACACAATGGAAGGGAATCCCTCGCCTCTGTCTGGTAAATGTTTCTTGAACAGCACCAGTTAGGTTAAGTATTGTGCTTATAACAAGACACTGATTTTTTATAAACCATGTCAATTTAACTTTTGAAGCCTCAAACTTTCTCTGTAGAGTGAATAAAGTTTCGTGATCCCAGCGCCACCGTGACCCCAACCTCCCGACACTAATTTGTCTCACAGATTCTACTGCTATTAGAAAAATATACATTAAATTAGTTGGTAGTTACTCACTAATGACCACTGCACTGTACTGTGGTTGTTCTATTGTCTTCAATTGTAGCTACCTGGGTATGTTTCTATTTATTTATTTATTTATTTAAATTACAGAATAACAGCAAAAGATGAAAAAAGTAAGAACAGAAAGATCATCCATGTCAAATCCAGCCATACATGAGGATCCTCACACTGAACATGTATGAGAATACAAAATAATGACGTTAGCTCAATACAAATTTTTAGTGTTTTCAGTGTGCTGCATATTTTATTTTTTTCCGGACAACCGTTCCAACAACACTACACCACGGTCGTAACCTTTGGTTTTTCAAAAGTTACCAAGTGTGACCATGAGAAACAAAAATGTTAACAGCTTCCAGTTTTAATTAACATCAACACCAAAAGATTTCATACTTGAAAAAATGAATACATATCTGTCCATTTGGTCAGAACAAGGTTTGCCTGTTTGTTATGGTCAAATTTGAATTCACCATATTATACCACACAGATACAATGACAGCATGTTATAAAATAAATGTATTTTTGATTTAACAAAAATAAATGTGCATGTATCACAATTCTAAAATAGCTATGTATATACAAAGATCAGCAACTTGTTCTTTAATGCCTTTAAGGATATGGCATTACACATGTATAATAAAATATATATCATATGCTGATGAATATGTGAATGAGTGCTGAGGGTATGGATAATATCACAGAAGGAAGACAGCACACACAAGCAGCGTTTTCTCACCAGTGATCTGACTGAATGCAAGATTTGCAGGTGCTTTTCCATCACAGTCAGCAAGGTTAAACTCCAGAGAAATTAAACAAATTGCTCCTCTAATGCAGAGTAAAACAAATGGAGAACTTTAGTGCACATGTGGAACCCTCTTGGGTTCTAATTATGTAAAACTATAGACATCAGAAGGCACTGAATTCTTTAATGAGCACTTGAGAGAACAAAGGGAATTTAAGTGCATGTTAATAAGAGAGGCGAGACAACAGGAGGAGGCAAAATGCCACCGAAAGAATCACTACACATTAAACGGGGGCATTTCTTGCCAAAACCACCCAGCAGCTTCCGACAAATACGCAGGGTGCCGTGAAATAGTTGAGAACGGGACTGATTTCTTTCTGTGATTCGTGATGGTTAGAACCGGCACACAGCTAATGTGCTAATAGTTTCTCCATGGAAACAGCACAATAAATTGAGATGAATTGAGTGTCAAGGAATTGAGATCTGGCTATTAGTGCAGGAGAGGATGTTCTGGTTGATGATTTCTCTCTACAACCTGCAATCAGCATTCTGACGACTACCCCCTGACCAGTGTGCCGCAAGTAGGTGCAAAATCACAGGTTAAACTGCCCTGTCGGGTCTGTCAGGGCTGCCAGTGGCTTTTCCAGTGTCTGAGGAACAGTAACATTTGGATTTATTCAGTAGCAAACAAGGCGCAATGTGTTCGGGAAGCTGTGTTCCACTTCGCTGGTCGGTATGCCGGCCAATTAACATTGACAAAGACTCCCATGTGTATAAGCAAGCAGAGAACCACCCAGAGAACACGTTTGCGTTCAGAAGCCAAAATAGATCACACTGCTGGTGGTCCTTTAATCCCCACTGTTCCACTGAATAATGTTTTAAATCAAGATTCAGTGGTGTAGTCAGTCACCCTCGTAGTGTAGCTCCTCACTGGTTAGCTACTATCTGTGCAGAGGCTTCAGTGTGCAGTTGTTAGGTGTGATTTGGGATTTTCTGAGACTATGCATGGATAAACAAACATATGCTACCAAGAAAAATAATGGCCATATTAGGAACAAACTACTAATTAAGAAGTATGTTGAAGAAGAGTGTTGATGATGATAATGAGTAATATATGAGAGGTTTTAAAGTAGATAATAAAGCTTCGGCATTTTTCATCCATGAATCTGGAAACTGAAGATTTTCTTAAAGCTGAAATTCCACTGAAAATATTTTAGGTAGCATTGTTTGATTATTTGAATTAGATAAGGGAAAGAATAGAGCAGATGATTAAAGGCACATGTGACACATGAAACTGCAGTTTGGGTCACATAAGGTTGTAAAGTAATGTAATGTTTTTGCCTTTAACCAACATTGTTTGTCTAGATGGATGTTTTGGACCTAAAAATAGAAAGAGTGATCAGATTAAGCGTCAGGTTGATTGAGTATCTTCTTAATGAATTGTTTCCATAATTTAAAATCACATTTAAATTTGACTGGAGTGGCTTCAGGGCTCCTTTATGAAGCATCGGAGCCAAGAAACTTCTCTCTTTTAAATTGTACTGTAACCTGGAGCAAGATGGCAAGCTGGGAGTTTGAGCCAAATGCTCTCGCTCAGGCACTGCAGGACCTTATAGTGGAGCTTCGCACAGACAGCCTGACCACAGGGAATGAATTCATTGTGATTGTTAAAAAAAACAAAAACAAAACAGCAGACACACTCTTGATATTCCTGACCTGAGGATGATTCCTTCTTCAGGCTTGGACACTGCAGACTTGGGTCTCTGGGTCAAAGCCAGTGACACAGCTTTCACCACTAGTAATGATCTTTGACATGAATGTTGGGTCAGTTTGTTGAAGAAGTTGATGTTTGCTCTCAGCGCAAGTTTGAGGTCCATGGTAAGACTGCAGATATCAGAAAGAGACTTCCAGAGAGCGATCCATATGTGGTAAAAAACCTGGAATGCTTGAAGTGCTTCACGAGGACATCGCTTTAAAACTGGTTTGCTTTGTGTCTTTTGGCTGTTGAAACTTTTTGATCACACCTAGTAAAGTAGCGGTGGACATCAAGCCTGTGTTTCAGTCTGTCTTACCATTTGAGACAGCAAAAGAGCAAACAGCAACACAAAGAAGAGAAATCAAAAAAGCGCTATTGAGAACCATGGGACCGGAAATGAATTTGTCAATACATCAGTGTAAAATAAAAAAGAACCCAATAGTGAACAAAAAATAAATCTGCAAAACTCCATGATGACAAATCCTGTGCAACATCAAAATATAACGGTCAAAATATCACCACACATCACTAAAGTTAAAGAATTTAAAGGATACAACGGAAAAGCACCAAGAATCAGGACTAGTTTGGAATTTGAAAGAAGAGACAACAACACAAAAAAAGTTTAATATGGAGATTTACTTTACTTGACATTTTGAATATGTTCATTTAGTTTTTTCTTTTTAAACATACTTTAAGGCATTTGTTATTTGCCCCATTGAAACCCATTTTAATATATTTGACATACTTTTGAGTACAATGATTTTCATCTATGTCGATCATACAGCATGCGTAGCATTCATTTAAATGTTTAATCGCTCAGTAATACATATTGAGTGAGAGATTTTTGATTACACATCTATTCAGAAAAATTTGACATGTATTCAAAATGTTATTTATTTAAACAGTTATAGCCTGTTACAATAGTGTACAGAACAAAGTCACAATAAAACAGAGCGATATTTTGAATCCCCATACGTCATACCCTAAATGTCTGTATGTTGTCAATGCAAACAATGGCAGTAAGAAAGGTAGTTTTAATAAACAGCTCAATATAGCATTATTATCAATCTGACCCTCAAATCAATCTACTGACCTTGAAGGAGAGGTGAGAGGTCAAATGTGACATCATATTTTAAATCTTTATATTGTACTTTCTATATGTTGACAATGCACACTGCAGTTAGAATCAAAGTTTCTAGATTATAAGGCTTTTTGTAAAAAATGACCTTTACGCGAGATTTTAATAGACTGTTATCATGACCCCACTCTACACTTCCAAAAAATTTACCAGAATTCATTCACAGTACTGACAGTATAACACACATGCACAGGCTACCAAAAACATGACCTCCTTGTTGTAAATGTATCAGTGCAAAGGCGAATTAAAGAAGCATGGAGAATTCAGAAGATCGCAGAGAAATGTTGTCTGACGATGACGGCTGGACCTTCGCTGCTACAAAACGATGACCTCAAATATGCTATAAGTTTAAAAAAATATATTTATAAAGAATCCCATCTTGTCGTCAGCCTGCAAACGCGATGTTACATTCTCCGTTTTTCTTAACGGTCACCAAAATTTGCATCGAGTCACAACTAAATACAGTGTAGTTCTGCAAATACTGCTAGAAGTTAGCAGGATCAACTGATTTTAGATTTTGTTGTTTCAGTAGAACATAACCTGCCTCGTCTTCCAGCATCACATAACTAAGTTTATTAAACTTAAGTAATACATTATAGCTCGTATTATGACCATCATATCATATTATATTATAAAACTGCAAAGTACCCTGTGAGCTGTAACTGTAAATCCACCATTAGGCCACGTATGACACAGACCAGAGTCAGTAGAAAAACCTTCCCAATGATTTTTAATACCCCAGATCCTTATCTCATGTATTTGCATATGTATTAGTCTCTCTAGTAAGTGCTTTGACTCATTGGAGTGAAAGGAGCAATACAATAGTAAAGTGATTCAAGGTCTGTGATCTGTACTTGCCTTCTGTGTTACTGCTGTTCAGTCAGAATAAGTGTCTTTGTTTGGCATGAATACTAGCAGATCACTACTGTATTGCACAGAAGCTTGATCAAAACTATGACACAATCAGACCAAAGATGCTGAAAGATCCTCAATGGCAGACTCAAACAAAAGGCAAATTCAAAAGATTTGTTCATCTCCAGAAAAGACGTGTCCCGCTGTGACATCATAAAAGCATTTTAAGAGGGTTTATGCGTGGCGTTAAAGGTCCTGCATGTGCATTATCAATAGATTTACTTCTTCATTTACGCCTGAATTACTGCTGACGACACTATTTCCCCATTTACGCTAATTTCCCAAAATTCACACTCACATCAAACGCACACTTTAAGAAGTGGCCCGGCCATCACTCAATGATTAATCATTACCACTTCAAAATGGTCAGGGCTTTTTCCACCTCTCCTCCAACAGTAGAATTAAGTAGGGGGAGTATTTCATCCTATTCTATTCAAATTTCACGGCACCATCTTTGATTTCTGTTGTCCAAAGTAACGTAAGCCCCACGGCAGTGACGGACTGTCATCCCTCCCCTGGGGGCAGGAACCGCACTCACCAGCTCCCTAATGATGTGCCTGTCTTTTGAACGAAGAAGCCCATGCCACGGCCTATCACTTAGCGAGCTTAACTAAGCAGGGGGTGGTGGGTTAGGCAGAGCGAGAGAGACAAAGACAAAAACAGAGGGAGACAGAGGTGGGAAGGTGTAGGTTTGGCTTCTGGCAGATGAAAGCTGCCCCTTTTGGAATTTCAAGCAGAAATGAGGCAGGTTTAAAGCTGGATTTCAGTGACAAATACTGTATTAAGCCATGACTTGCTGTAGCAATGTGGCATACAGGTCAATTAGTTTGTCATTCAGAGAAAATAAGTCAAACCAAACCGAATACTATAGATGACAACAGTTTTCCTGGAAAAGCTCACAATCTATCAGCTTCAGCAGCGACAGTTTACTGTATTCTGCTCCTTATAAGAATAAGGTAATTGGAGACGCGCTGCAGAGAAATACATATTGCATAAATGACAGGCTGTTGTTGTCCTAGTGTCAGACTGTAAATATGAACATTCTCAATCTGGAGGGCTCGGCATAATCACTGTTTATCCATTATATCCCCCTCTATCCTGCTGAATGGCAGCACACACAGTCGGATTGCCCTCAATCATTCAGTAATTGATACAGTGGCATTTCACACTGTTATTACCCAAAACAGCCTTGGTTAACTCTCGTCCCCCACCCACCTTCCCACCCTCCCCCAGTGTCTAGATCTGCGTTCTTTCTGCAAATATCCCGAGGCTTCTCTCTCTGCAGTTTTAACTTTAGATTGATTTAAGCTCTCCTGGAAGCCAGTTTGGTCCGTTTGAACGTTCTTATAATCTGCTGATTTGATTCAGTGGGGGACTGTTGTTAGCTGAACACAAGCAGCCCATACAGCAGAGAAGTAAAGAATAGCATCACACACGCTGGAGCAAAGGAAGAACAATCTGTGATAAAAGAAGAGCAGCCTGAGGGTGCAGGGAGTGGCCACAAGGACTCGCTTTCTTACTCTGGCCCCCCCTTTTTTTTGAATTATTGAATCACATGAATGCAGGAACACCTGAGACAGCTGATGAAGGAAGATACAGAGGAGAGGTGGGAGTGGCTGGGGCGCCACTTTAAAAGCCATGCTATTTTAAATAAGATGTGAATCTAACAGGATTCTTGTTTAGTCTGTAGGAAGGATTAAATGCAGCCCACACTGTCGAACGTGGATCAAACACTCTTTTTATTCCTTTTCTGCCCATGCTAACTGAACTGTTTTACTGTGCTCTAAGAATCCAAACGGTTCCACGCAGGAAAGAACAGGCAAACCTTTTGATGTAGAATATGTTTTAAGGTGCTATATGGTGTATCATCAACCCCCGTGACTCTCCTCCCTAGCACGAGACAAAGGGAAGCCTGCCAGCGCCAGAATATGCCAGAAATATACCCATAGAGAGGTGTTTGATTGTCTTTGCATCCATGCATATATGTCTTGTAGGTCTGAGTCATGTTTGACAGCTGTACATTGCAAGGCTTTTTCAGTGTACTTAAGCTCTCTGAGTGTCTTTTTCCTGCACGTACACATTAAAGACAGGAAAAGCAGAATGGGCTGCCTTAAAACCTCTTTGAAGTAAAGTCAGAACCAAAAAATTCATGTGCCAAGATGGGAAGCAGAAAGACAAAAGGAGCGTTGCAGCAGTGGTATCATCTGGTGAACCTGTGGGAGATAGGAAAATCAAGAAGTGTAGGGTGAAAGAGGAGGAGGAAGAGGAGTGGGGGGAGGGGGCACCGATACAGAAAGTGTTTTGGGATGGGAATGCACTTGGGGAGTAGAAAAAGCACAGTACCTCCAAAAACTTTGCAATATAAAAGGGAGGAGTAGGGAGGCAGGACACAAAAGAATATTCACAATGCTTCTGCAGAGAGGGAGAAAAAAAAAGGCGCTGTTTCTTCTGCTTCCTCGCCTCTCTGCCTGGGAAGAGTCTCTCTACGTTGATCACGGTTTACCGTCTGAAGATGCATTGGCAGTTGTTGACAGAGACAGAGTTTGTGATGGTAGTCACAGTTATTCCACAGAGACAGTCAAGGGAGGGGCGATGAGGGGGAGTCGACTCCCCTCTCTTGTTTTCTTGCTGACTCTCTTAACTGTGTTTACTCTTTCAACGCTGACATCCAAAGGTATGCAGAGCTGATAAAACTTTCCAGCCAGATAAAATTTAACACAGTTTTTAGTGCATTAACTCACCCCGCATTCAGCAGTGAATTCAGACAAAAGGAAACGGGTAAAACGAACACTGGCGTGGACGGTTCGTTAATTTTATTTGCTGATTTAAATTCAAGGTTCAGTTTACCAAATGCAAAAATTTTAACTAACTGTTCCCCTTTGAAGGAAACTGCAATCAAAGAGGACAGTATGATATATCTGGATAAAATGGAATAAAACTGAGCACATGATTCAGCTCCTGTAAAGATCTTCAAGGCCATTAGCCTGACTAACAAAGAGGAATAACATGAAACAGCCTAAAAAGAAAAAGATTTTTAAAAATCTGATGGTTAAAAAAAAAGCTTTTTTCGTTTTAAAATGGCACAAAAACCCAAAACTTCAATTTCCATCTCCATATTCTCCAAGTCCTATTTTACTGAAATATAAGAGATCCTGTTGTACAAGACCCAAGTCCCCCGGGGCCAGCGAGCAGTGTGAGGCACTGGTGGCGGTTCTGGAGAGGCTGTGATCATGCCCAAGTTTTATCTGAAGCGTCTGAGCCACGATCGCAGGGAAGCTTCAAGTAAAAATCGCAAGAGCAGAGAGTGGAGATGAGAGAAGAGAAAAAACAACTGATTTCCATCAAAACAGATTGTCAAACCAGATGGGGACTGTTCGAGAACTGGGGCAGAGTGGATGGGGAGGGATTGTGATTGGGCAAATCTCAACACAAACCAGGCAGTCGCATCAGAACAAAATGGATCTTCTACGCACTCTGCTGCTAGGCTGTCATGTAATTCTAAATGGCTTTAAATAATTCTGAATTAAGTTAATATTCAATATACACGAATATCAAAGAGTTCAAAACGACGAAATCTTTCATGGAACTGTACGCTTTGTTGAGTACATCCTTGTTTTTGTGCTTTGTAGGGGGGATTTAGCTCTCTGGAGAAGCAATCTCGGGGTCAGCTGTGATGGCTGCCTTTAATTTCCTGCACAAAGAAAGTGTCTCTGACCTCTCACCTTTGAGTATGATGTCTCTGCGTCACACATGATGAGCCTGAGCATCATGACAATTTGTGCAGTTTGGTGTGTGTTTCATTAACTCCTCCTGAATTATCAGCGCTCAGAATGATTTTGCATGCTCTGACCATTATCACGGTGCCTCTGGCAACACCTGAGCAAAGCTCATCAGCATGCCAGTGTTAATCCCACACAAGGTTTTCCCCAAAGTGGATTGGCTCAAACACATCCTTTAAACATGTTATCTCAGCCAACGCACGCTTGGGCCTCCAACAAGAGGCTCTTTCTGCGAGCCATACACCACACGCAGTTAACACACAAGCTCATTATCAGACAGAAGGATGAATGTATTACAAGTTGTGGGATAAGATAACCTGAATGTGATATTTAATCAGCTGCATGAAGAAATGCAGAACTGGAACCAGGCGAGCATCAGAAAACAAGGAAATTCTACACCTGAACTATAAGCCCTGTTAGTTAAGCAATCAATGGAAATGTTACTTTCATTTAGAGACTCGGGTAATAGGTTTGATGCCCTTCTCAAGTATTTATAGCAAATAACAAACATTAAGGGGGAGCCATTATGCTCATTTCCCTTTAAATATTTTTAGTACGGTAAATGGTAATCCTAAAATGGACTGGTATTTATGTAGCACTTTTCTTCTCTTACAGAGCACTCTGAGTGCATCTCTGTGACTTTACTGGTGCAGCTTTACGTGACTTTCAATTCAAAGAACTCTTTTTTTAAAAGTCTTAAAACATCTCTTTCTGTGGCACCTTAGTTCTTCCCCTCTTTGGCACAAGCAATTTTAGCTCCTGTCCCAGAAAGTCCACTTTCTTCTGATTGGCTGCCCCTCACTTGCCTTCTGCAAACATGTCCCCATGCTTGTAAGCACTTCCCCCGTTTGCCTGTCAAAAGCTCCAGAAACATTTACACCTGAATGAATAGCCAGAAGGACTGTTTAGTCAGCTAATGCAGCCTTGTTAGCTTATTGTTAGCTTCTCGATACAGAGTGGCTAGAAAACTGTGCTTTCTTCTTTAGAAAAAGTAAACACACTTTCAAACAAAAAGAGTGGGCCACCCCTAAGTATAACTTTTAAGATGCAAAGACCATATAGGGAAATCTCTATCATTTGATGTCAGCCAACCCCAGGAGTAGAACTAACTCTGACACAGAGCAAACAGTAAATAGGTGAACTTTGGCCCATAAAATACACCACTGTAAAATATATATATAAAAAAGATTAAGGGCCACTTTCATTTGCTTAATCTAGTCACCATTTTGAGGTGTGCTATGTACCAGACTATTATTAGCTGGCAGAAATAACTACCTGAAGTCTCTGCCAGGTTGCCTGACTCCCCTGAGAAAAATAGTTCAGTGAATAGGCTGCAGTAGAGGGGATAATAGTTTTTACACCCATTTTTAATGTAAATGTGCCACATAATTCAGTATTGTTGAATACTAAGCTTCTGAGTTGCTGATGGCCAGATTTTGTGTGCTTTGGAAACAGCCAGGCTAGCTCTACCTTCACCATTACAGTCTTTATGTTAAGCTATGCTAGTTGGCTGCTGGCAAAGCGGCAACCTTCGGGGCTAAGAGAACGAAGCCAACGCAGCAGTGCCAAAAAACAGCGCTTCTTGGAGTGGCCACTTAAAACTGGTTCCAAAACGTGAGTCAGTCCACATAGATTTTCATATTAAAACCCCCAACTTAACAGTAATAAAACACATTTTTACAGCCTGCTACAGAAAAAAATCTTTGGTCTCCGTGGATAGTTTTCCTCCTCACACAGCAGGTGAAATTTCCTCATAACTTCTTCATAACAATTTAGGTTTAAAGTATTTCAATACGTCACTTTACTCATTTGCTTAGCACTGATTAGCGAGTATGTGTTCGTGCCTTGAACGGGGAGCGATGGTATAACTTGGTCACTAGCATACATTCCAGGCTCCGGTTACATAGCTGACCCTCTAACTTATCTAATTTACAACCACGTCATCTTTAATTATTAGTTGCTGCAGTTGCTCAGTAGTTCTACAGTTTATAGATGTGGCTTGCTAATTAGCAGCTTGCTAGTGTAAGCTTATAACTTGGGGTGTCCTCTCTCTCCAAAAAACCTACCTTTGTGGCAGCCAAACATGTCAGTAGCTACACCCTTTCTTTTCTTCTTCTATGTTTAGCTTTACGTTTGTAATACTGGCCTGGTAGCAGTAGTAATCTGCTCAGCTCACTTAGCAAAAAGGCTAGCACATGCGCCAAAATGCCAAGCTATTCCTTTAAATTCAGTGCTTCATTTACAGTAAGTGGGTATGGCACATGGATTTGGAGACATTCGGTTTGAATGTTTCCCACGAACAACACACTTTTAAACAGGTGTTCTATTATGAAAATAGCCTTCCCTTCCCTGCACACTCCTGTCTTGAATTTATCATGTCAGGTGGGGAAAATGAAGGTGATTATTGACCGTGAGATGAATTTTCCATTTCCTCTACACCGGACTGATCTTATTCCAACCTCCAAATTTTTTTAGTCTACTGATTTCTCCCTCTCTCTCGCTCTCTTTTCACCCTTCAACACGCCTGTAGCATTCCTCAAGGTCCCCTGTGATGCCCGAGGCTGTAGAGAAACTCCAGTGAACACAGGCTCCCTCCAATCCCTCCACCAAGCCTCTCCAGCCATATGTTTATGATAAGATGAGCTTGACATGATCAGGCTTTTATTTCCTTTTCCATGGAGACATTGATCTCACCTGCAGCAACATGCAATTTGTCAATACTGGAATTTTTAAAAGGTTCAAGTTAATTGAAAAAAATATGACACTTACCCCCTTGAAATACATATTATTTTTCCTATAAAGCTGTTTAATGAGAAATAGAGGAACTCTTTAAATCCATCCTATTTCTCCTGTCTCTTACAATTCCTCTGAGTATAGTGTAGTGTACTGTGAAGCCTGAACTATGGGTCAGGACCTAACATCTGCCAATAAATGGGTTTCTGCAAAAGGATGGAAAAAAAAAACACTAATTCCACAACTTGGTTCGATTTCTAGCACATCTGTGAAGTTCTTTGTTCTTTTGTAAATCTGTTACATTTCATAAACTGTCTGAATGACTGTCTGAAATACTGCATGTAGACGTGACTTTGATTGTGTCCAAGCCAATTCTCCAACAGCAGGTAGAGGCAGTGTATAGTTAAAATTGTGAGCTGCTGTCGTTATTAAAAGGTAGCAGCATCCAGGACTCCAGGACAACAGCTTATCAGGGAAAGAAATAATGATGCCTGAGGCTGTTCACATATATGAGGGCAACTACTTTTAGCTCCATTCCTGGTAACAGTGCAGACGTGTTACCATGAACCTCCAGTTCACTGTTACCGTTATTTTCTTGGCAGCCTGTTTAGTATCGTCACCTTTACAGTATTTAAAGATAGTTTGGTTAGCACAGTTCACCTAGCTGGCCCATCTTTTCACAAAAGAAGTCTGTTTGGTTTGCTGTAAGTATTTGCCGCTCTCGGAGGTCTCGTATTTATTCTTATGATGGCAGCGCAATGCTAAATTCCTCTAAACCTCCCTGAAAATTTAGATTTTTAAAAATGAATGAAGATATTTAAATATTTATGCGGTCTTTGCTCGTAAGCCTTTGATTCATCCTAAATGGTCGTCAAAATTTTAGTTTACTGTAAGATATTAAACGACATTGCTTTCCTTTAATAAACAAACAAGGCAACATTTTCAGAAAATATTTGAAAGTCTGTACGAGTGAATTTGAAACCCTCCGTTTTAAAATATCTGCTTTAATGCCGAGTATGGAAAGGAAAGATGAGAACGTAATGTGCATGTAGAGTTTAACTAAGTGGCGTTAGCTGGAGTTGTAATTAAACTCATTACGGTATAATGAGCATCAGTCGCTTTAAGGTGAGAAAGCTCCTGATAGACTGATCTAAACTGGGCTCCTCCTTCCTCTGTCGTGACAGTAAAAGGTTACTTTTGATTCTTTAATTATGCATTGAAAAGTTCTCACTTAACCTAATTAAAAATGTAGAAATGAGTCGCCTTAATAATATCAAAGAGAAAAAGAGAAGCAGCCAGGTCTGGTCAAAGGGAAGAAATCTTTTTATACTGTTATCACATCGTTTGTATTTTATTTAGAGGGATGACTTAGATGATATCTGCCTGGTCTGTCTATAAAGCACTACAGCACTATGCTCAGATCTCTGTCAGTGTAGAACAACAAGTCTTGGGTAGTTGTCGGCACTCCACAGAGCTGGGTAACTGCAATAATTTACAGGGAAGGGTGCTATTATCATTTGGACGTTGACGTGACTCACCTGACAGGCTTTACGGGATTGTCTGACACGTTTCTGAGAGTCTGACTCTTCAGATGTGTTTATGATTGTGCTTTTATTTGTCCCATATTTTCTCCTTCCTTACTGCATTTTATAAAGCGCATTTACTATTTTTATAAAGCTGTATGCATAAAAATAAAGTGGACAGAAATGTGTTTGACATCTCATTGGTGGTCTTTCTAGTCCTATCTGCTTAGAAATCAAACTGACATGCCAAAAACTCAGGCATGTCAAACTCAGCAGTATAACATACAGTGCTCAGGTGTCTTTACTGTGGTTTGTGATTTGAATTTACTGAGGGTACAAATGGAACCCTATTAAGCCCACGGCTATATTTCCACATGATCTATAAAATTACCATAACCAGAATCCACACCTACACCTGTAAAAATAGTCTTACTTCCTCTGCTGTGCTGTTACGTTTGTCACTTTGCACACGCACATTGCACATCTGTATGCATTTGTGTGTGTGTGTGTGTGTGTGTGTGTGTGTGTGTGTGTGTGTGTGTGTGTGTGTGTGTGTGTGTGTGCCCCTGATCATCCACAGGATCAACAACTCACAGTGTGTATGTGTGTGTGTGTTTTGTCCTCCACTGCAGCTGGTTGTGCTGAGGCAGTTTTTCCTATTCTAATGAATGTAGTTTAGCTGGTTAGGTGCTGGGTCCAGGATGCTTTCTTGGGCTTGCTGTGCCTGAATGCAGTGCATAGACAGATGATGTATTGGAACCATCACATCAAGGAGTCGCTCATATGAGCTGGGGATGCCGAGCTCGGCGTTGCCTACTGTCTCTTGTGATGGTGGGGGTTGGCAGGGGGGAGTGCTGAAGGGGTGGGCTTGGACGAGGCTGTATTTTCTTTGGGGAATTGTGTGTTTCAGCAGTATGGATATTGCAGGCAGTGGCAGAAGGAATAAACAGACTTTCTCTTCCACCCCCCCACCCCCCACCCCCTCAACCCCCATTTTCTTCAGGGATGGGCCTGTTCACAGAAGCGGTTCTGTGACTGATGTTTGCCTGTGTTATGCGTCTATTTATTTGTTTGGCAAACAAATGCATTATTAACAAGCCACTGCCACATGTTATCCTCTCAGTGTATTCTCCGTTTGCATCAGTGTCGCTCTATTCAAGTGCAAATTAGCTAGGTCACTGCACGATTGTAATACCAAAGCCTAAGTGAAACGTCTGACTCAACAGGATGTGCGACTTATATACATACATAGATTTGATGTCGTTTTGCGGTTTAAAGTTAAATATTTGAGGGGAGGGTGGACATAATGCAATAGGTGAAAGTGCTCCTCTGTTGCAGAGCACACAGGTGGTCTTATGTTTCATGGTGGTTTATGGCTCCATGCTTGGAATGACAAAATGTGTCCGTTACTGTGGCCCATGAAATTAGAAGGGCTCATTTGAAGGGGGGAACCTATGAAAAGAGCATTTTAATATGATCTAAAGAGGTATGGACCATTAAAACTGGTGATAAATCCTGACATTCAGTATGCATTTCCTTTTAACTCGCAGTCACATTAGATATTAGATTGAGTGGGCCCCTAAGCGTCATTTCAGACCCAAAATGAACTGCCTGTAGGTTTGCCTGGGAACAGCTTGAATAAAAATAAGTCTGTGAAAGGCTTATTCGCACTCACAATCACACTTAAGGCAATTTCACCCATAACAGGGACTAGGACTGGGAGAAAATGAGTCTAAGGCAAAAGACACCTTTTCTGAAGGTTTTTTTCCCCTCTCATGCATACCAATGTATTTAACTCATCTGCAATCAAAAGGAAAGGTTAAAAATCTTGTTAGGGTCTCTCTCCTTTGGCATTGGGAGTCTAGAGGAAGGTACAAAGCACGTCCACGCACAGGCGGCCATTGGAGGAGAATAGAAGAATGAGATATAGAAATTCAGGAAACGCCCAAAACACAAACACTTGGCTTCATTGGTAAAAAAATACTGACTTCTTGGCTGATATCTGTTTTGTTGTGCTGCTCTCTTTGGCTTTCTCATAACAGAAGTGAATCAAAGTGGTGAACTCCAGTGCTGCTTAACCATAGGTTGGAATTCAAGATGGGTCAGGAAGACATTTCTTAAAGGTCTCACTGTGGGCCAACAGCATCAAAATGTTTTCTTGACTTCGGTTCTCAGAAAAGGAAAAGGAGATGTTGGATCTGAAAAAGAAAGCTTTGCTCAGCAGTGGAAAAGAAGACGCTTCAGTTGAGGTTAAACTTAGTTTCCAATATGTGCTTTTATCAGATTGTGAATGCACAAGTGAAAATACTTATGGAGGTAAAAGTATGAAAACTGCTGTATTATATGCTGTTGTTGATGCACAAGGAAACATATCAGTATCATGATATCAATAAATAAAGAGCCGACATCAGCTTGTGCTACACGCAAGGTTAGGGCAGGATTTTTTTTTCCATCAAGCAAGAGCAAGGTCTAATATTTACAAAATTTTCAGTGAAACACTTCAAGAGTTTTAATCGGTGGAGCTTTCGTGCAACGAGAAAAGGAAGAGGTTGGCCTTCGTTTTGTTTGCTCAAATGACGCGTAATTATTTTCTTGTTACCTCGGTAAAAATAAATAAATAAATACAAAATAGAGAGAAGATGACATTTTACCTGCCAACTATCATCCTTGTTAAGACTGAACAAATCACCCACTGAAGATATGCAAAGGCAGTGTAATTAAATGTTTAGAGACTACAAGAGGAGCTGAAATGAAAGCCGTCTTGATCTTCAGAAGACAGCTTTCAAATCAGCCCCCAAACAACTTTAATTCTTATTTCTAAAACGATTTTAATGTTGTTTTCCCTACAGTGGATTGAAGATTTGTTTAGATGTTTCCAAATAGGAAGCCACTTTGTTCAAGGCTGAATGAGCAGTGACACGCGTGCATGTGTGTGCGTGTGTCGGTGTGGATGCATGTTCAGAATGGTTATAAGTGTAAATGTGTGTTTTGTAAGTGGGAGTTCTCTAAAACAACCTCATTAAGGAATAACTGACATGAGTCTATTACATAATTTAAATTCAAATGCATGTACGGCTGCACCTCCCTCACGTCGATGGGCCCGCGGTGCAGCCCGCCTATGATCTTACTGCAGATGCATGTATCTCAGAGTCATACAAATGAGAGGACCAGCCCTCATGAGGAGGATTTTTTTAGGAGACTATAGATGAAAAAGTTTTTAAAAAAAGTTCCTATGAGTTCTTGGCTTTTGCATTTATCTATAATTTTTTATTTATTTATCCGTGTATAGCTGCTAAGCACAGTAAAATGCCATCTGTGCCTCAATAAAAACATTCTCAAGTCTGTTTTACAATTAGAGTGGACGAATTGTGAGCTTTGACAGTGTGGGTGACTCTGTATTTACTGCTACAAACAAACAAACACAAAAAAAATCCTGTTAGGATGACTAATATTTAGCAATAACGGCAGCATTATGGTATCATTTACACTCTGTTGTGCCTAATAAGTTGCAAACAGCTTTACTCGCCAAGGAGTTCAACAAATATATCCACGCTTTAATAATCCCATCTATGGAAGTTGTGTTATTTACATGAAAGAAGTGATTTAGTCTAACTTATTTGATTGCGTGCAATAATCTTGAAAAGGTTTTATTTTTCATGTCTTGTTTGCTACGTGCTCAATGGCTATCTTAATTATCTAAGGGGATCATTTGGATGCAGATTTCTCATTCCAGTATGGGCACAATTAGTACTTTATAGGCCAGTTTAATACACTCTCCAAAATCACAATGATTTGCTGGCACTTTCTGCCGTTTGTGCAGTCCTATTGCTGGCATCAGCTGCTCATCAGCAGGTCTTTATCTTTGTTCTCAGCTGTTGTGTTCTGTTATAAACACAATGAAGGTATATTAAAAAAAATAAGACCAAAGCAGATATCCGTGTGGTAGAAGCAACCAAGTGAACAAAAAAAGGTTCCCAGCTGCTCACGTGTACGATATTGTCAATTATACATGCAAATGTTTTCCAGCAGCTGTTGGTGTTCATTTTTAACCCTCAGCTGCACAAACAGTTAGTTTTATGTTTTCTTCTCTGTGTGTTTGACAGAGAACAATGGTGTTGTGTTAATATGTTTCTACAAGCCCAGGATGATCTTAAACTGCTACAAATTGGCTCACAACTCTTCTGGCAGGTTTTGTACAGTACTCGTAACTGTTTTTTCTGCCAATGTCATGCTGGCTTTGTGCTAAATTGACATTTCCTCAGCACAATGACTTTCACCGTAAGGGTGAGGATCAGATTTATGATGCTCAACCAATCAGACAGTCTTCACCGAGGCTCGTAAGAACTTTGTTTATTCTAAAGTCTAGAAAAAATAGCGGCGAATGAGAGATTTATTAAGCTTTGCAACCTAAATTGAGAGCACTTTATGCTTGACTGGAAAAAAGCAATGCAGATTTGTCCTACAAATATCGGAATCTTTGCTAGAGTAGTTTCTGGCATAACCAACTTTACCGACCTTTACCTAGGACAAGAAATAAAAGACTTCTTTAGATGTCAACAGGTGTGACATTTAGTTAGGTTAAGTAACTATGCTGTGATTGTCCTTTGTGTTTTTCTTTACAAATCTCCTCCAACACTCCTTCTCTACAGACATACTGTATCCAAGCACACCAAGTCACAGCTTCCATAATCAAAGGTGTGTATTTACTCTGTGCTGGGCTGCATCCACAGAGTTAACACTCCAAAGTCTATAATGCAAAAAAAGGCCCTCAGAACTTAAAAAGAGGGCCACATTTGCCAAATTAGCCATTAGGTTTAGAGACTTTTATGTTAAAGACTTTAGAGGAAAAACATTGCTGGACTTTGAATATTAAAGACTCAAGAAAACTTGCAGATTCCCACATTGTTAAAACAGGGATGAGTTTCTCTGTAGCGCTTTTGCTTTTGCTCAATTCACATCTGTATTGTCCCCAAAGTGTTATCTCTAAGTGGCACAGACTTAACAAGGAAACATCAGGCTTTCACCTTGGTCCACCTCATTTACTGTAAACCACAGAAACAGCAAGTTTCCTCTCGTGTTTTTGTGCATTTGCCATATGTTTTCCCACAGGATGTTTTTTTAGTCTTTTTCAGACTATATGCATGGTAAAATATTTCTGTGTTTGTTGAATACATTATCACTGGCCCGGGGAAAAGCGTGATATTTTTTTTTCTTAAGTGTAGTATCTGATAAGGGGATAGCTTTAAACAAAACAAAAAAATATTAATTTAAAAAATGAGCAAATATTTGCTCTTGGCACTGCTCTTTTTCTTCTTCTTTAATTTGTATGAGTCATGCAGTTCATCTTGACTCAGGTGTGGCCTTCCTAGACTGGGAAGGGAGGGGTTGTGGGGGTGGTGGGTTTGGGGGTATGTGGTATAACTTTGACTGCGTGTAAGTGGGGGGGGGGGGGGGGATATTTTAGTGTGTGGGCTGAAATATCCCCAAAACGTCCTTTTTCAAACAAGATGGCATCCAGTCACGTGATTTAAAAAAAGAAAGAAAGAAAGGAAAAGAAACAAACTTTGCACACAGTCTATACTACGACCTCTCTCGCTCTCTTTTTAACCCACATTTGCAAACCACCTCGCTAACGCTTCCAAATATATGTCTACTTTACGTGAGCTTCGGCTCTGCCACAAAGAAGGACGTTTCCGCGGTGTGCGGTCGTGCTGTGCTGAAACTTCACGCTCAGGAGCTGCCCTGGCTCTCCTCAGCAGTGCATTCATAAATGCGCATTTCAGATATTTCTTATTTCCCAGTTATTGAATCGCAGTTTCCAGCCGGCAACAACAAGTGTTTTCACTGAAGTGTTTGACTTAAGAAGCTGTTGCCTGACTTTTTTTCCCCTTTTTTTTTAAAAAGCCCATAGGTTCAGCACCTCGGACAGCGACCAGAGTGAGCTGCTCACAGTTCAACCTCTGCTCCCTCTTGAGGCCTTTGAGCTTCATTTGCAAACATGTATTTTTCCTACAGTCTGTATACACAGATAGATCCCCTTTCGTTGAAAAGCTATATGCAAACAAAAACTGATAAATGCACTTAGCCTATACAATACAATACCTTTTATTAAGCGGGACATAGGGATTCTTCTATAATTTCCACAATGTACATTTGGTGAGCAACGTCACTGAACATTAAATCAGTCAAAGCTACGCAGATTCCGAAATGTAGAACACACAATAATGTGAATATGTACTTTATAAATTATATCATTGTTACTATTTTTTTTTTAAATAAAAGGGCTCTAAGTCGTCTTCGGTGGCTGAAATATGTCGCCTTTTTTTTCTCTTTTAAATAAACTCGTCGGCGGCCTACATTTGGCGTATTTTCAATATGTTCAGCATCCAAACGCAACACCATTGACAGCACAAAACATAAAGATAAAACTTCCATTCGTGCAAAAAAAATGCCTTGGGCGTGAAAGCACTTCTTCTGTTGTTTGTCCATATAATTCCATATACTTCACTTGGACGGAAACCATAAATTGTTTAAGGCTATACAAACATAAAATAGAGCATAACACACTCGGCCTGTCCAAGGTGTCAGTTCCTCCACTCCCCCCATCTTCTCCTTTGTCCATTTCCTCTCAGGTACACCCGTTTGTCTGTCGGCAAAGTTTGTTTTCCAAGCAAGGGGGGAAAAAAATCCACGTACCCGACAAGTACGGGCCACGTTGAATCATCCAGATTGCGTTAGAGTTGGCTGATGGATTTGAATATATGAAACTCCAAGGAAACGTTCAGATTTGACTAGATAGTGGACGAGTGTAGGTATACAGATATTCGTCGGCTTCCTTGGCTGACAGTTATTTTAGTTAAAAATAAATGGCATGTTTTTTTCGTTTTTTTCTATTTTTTCTTTTTTGGTTCCTCAACCTAAGCAGAGTCCCATGCGACGTGAGTCATCGCAGATTAGATTATAGAGGAAAGACTAGAAAGCCTGAGAAGGTGGAGTATTTCCATCCGCCCATTAGGGTGCCCCGTTCCAGCTTCAGATAGACACGGTCCTCCCGTTCAACCATCAGCAGTACTCCGTTGCTGGCCGCCTCTCTCGTAACGTCCTGGTCACCGGCGAATGCTGATATAACCGGATAATCATTCTGCATCAGGTTCACCTGCAATTAAGAGCAACGAGAAACTTGGAGCTGAGTCTTGTACCCAGGAAATGCAAAAATGCGCCCCACGTTTTTCGTAATTTCTCACCTGTATAGTTTGTCTGTTGTAGACCTTCACCACGTGAAAGCTGAAACTATAGATTCCCCTTCTTGGAGCCTGGAAAACACTCGTTTTGAGATCGAAATGGTTGCCGATGTTCACTAAAACCTGTGATAAGAAAGGGAGCACAATAAGACAGTGCTTTATTAGTATGATTATTTTTTTATGTGCATGCTTAATTCAACACAACAGCTGGTTTTGTGGAAACGTATTGCTTGTGTCTGCTGTGCGCAGTGACTAAAAAAGAGGCGTATAAGCCAGTAAGCCTGGTGCTGCTTTGCCAAATGTTTCAGGCAGCACTTCAGTCGCACTTTGGGAAGGATCCCAATTTGAGGCGTATAACAGGCCGCTGTCCAAAGACCTCAGCCGTGAAAACTTATTGGAATATCTAATCAAAAGCAACACATTGCATATCTAAATGCGGCCGAGGCCTAAGACGCATGCGGTAAATGATCGTGCATGGGTGATCGTCTGGCGGCGCATCTCCAGATCACGCCAATTACGCACACAAATCCTTCTGAAACATAAAATAACGCCGAAGTCTTTAGAAAACCTCCTGGCTCGGATCGCACAGAGCGTTAGAAGTAATAGAAAATCAATATCGAGCAAGATCATAAGTTTTACCCACCCAACAGATTGTACGAAGAGAAAATTATATTTTAGAATAAAATCGGACTTGTATTGGATATGGGTGTGTTGACGCTAAATTCAGTGGACATCTGACCTGGTCAAAATAGATGGTCATGGACGTGTTGCTCATCTCTGACGGCTCATGGTTGGTTCCACGCACGGCTGAAAAAGCCACCTTTGCCCCAGCGGAGCGGACTGAAATGCCAAGTGAGGAGGTGACTGCGCCGTCCGAAGAAGGGTTCGAGTCGCACACCACTAGACACTTCCCCTCGAGAACTATGGGTTCCGTGTCGTTCTGGCCAAGGCAGAAAGCCACGCCGCATCCCAAGAGGAGGGTCAGTGCCAGTATGGCACAGCGTCCCGGGCAGCGCGCTGGCACCATGGTTGGATCGCTGATCCCGTGCACACTGATACAGCCCGGTAGCCCCTTGGAGGTTTGTTAGCTCTCGATCACCTGGTCCAGAGTCGGTCCCTTCTATCGTCCCCTCTCTCTTCCTCAATATGTGATGCTCCCTCACTCTCTCAAACACCTTCTGACACACAGACGCACTCAGACTCTCTCCGACTGAGACTCCCCTCCCTCCTGCACGTCTTAGTTGATTTTGGGAGAGTATTCAGACATCTGCGGTTGCAATTCCTGATATAAGAGAAAAATAGTTCTCTTGTAAGACAATAACATCAATGAGATCGTATATAGTTTACTTAATAAACTTGTAACCAGCGTGCGTAAAAGGACTTGTGCGTAAAGGGAAAAGAGACTGATCGTTAAATACCACAATCCTAATAAGCATGGTGTAGAAATTGATCATCCTTTATAATTATCCTATCAAAGCAATTATTTGTGCTTCAGCTGCGTGTTTGCTGATGGGAATGCGCGCTGCAGCACTTTGTACCAAATTAAAATGTCCAAAAAAAGATGTTCCCTTCCTCTATCCTCGTTCTGGCTGATAATTGTGATGAAACAAGCACTTTTCTGGCATTTCTATAAAGGAACGATAAACCACGACCTACCTGCGTTATCCATCCCGCTGGTGTGCTTTCTGTCCCACCCTCCAAGACTGTAAATTGAGCGCTCAGATCGCTGCTGCTGCTGCTACTGCTGCAGAAAAAAGCATGAGTCTCTGGGCTGCCTTTCGAGGGAGTACTCACGCCCATTCTTTGTGTGTGGCCACTGCAACGAGACTTCTCAGAAGTGCCCCACAATTAAGACACATTGCGTGGACTAATAGGTTTGTTTGCACAGTCATACGTGCTATGCTGGGAGCTTGGGGGCCCCTGAGGTTGGCAAAGATCACTCGCTCTTAGGGACTATCATTTATATGCTCTGGTTTTGTCATATCTCTGTCTGATTAATCCGAAATGAAGGGGGAATGCAGCGGGTAACCTTGCAGTTACATGGTACATTCAGCATGCATGTATATGTTACTAATTTGGGACTTAAAGCAATTTTTTTATGAATCAAATACAGATACTCGTGCGCCACCCAGTGGCGGATCTAAATTGTGCATAAGGGCTGTCAGGTTATTAGAGATACACAAGGGGGGTAAAAAAAAAAAAAAATCAAAGAATCTAAGAGATTAAGACAATAAACTTGTGTGGCATCTCACCTGCATGCTCCACTGACACATGGTTGTCAACAGTCTTCCATCACATCACAAATAAAACAAAGATCTCACAACCAGGTTCAAAGCAGGTAAAGCTTCAACAAAGCTCACTTCACCGAGTATGACCCGCACTTCTCTGTTCCACCCTTAGCCTTCTTCTTTTCAACTTCTGACATGCCATCATCCTTTGAAGAGCTGTAGAGGGTTCCTATCAGTGCTCCACACTTCTGAATGGTTTGAGGATGGGCTTCACAAGTATCGAACCTCACGCTGGACCTTTAATGAGCTGTCGTTTTCACACTTCCTACCAAGTGCTAAGTGGCTGCATTATACATGTACACAGCAGATACTGTAGGCCAGCTGTTTTATCCACTCAAGTAAAGGAACAGACTGTGTTACTTTTGATTTATCAGAGCTGGAATTTGTTTTAGGGTTTCACGCAAGTAAGCAATTGGATAAGATGAGCAGGTAGAGAATATATCACTGTTAATAAGTGTTGAAAGCTCAGACACAGCTGAAGAATATGTGACTTGTGCAGTGTGTTTCACATGCCTTTGTACATGCTAAGTCCTCTACTAAAAATACATTATTTTAGGCTTAATCATGGTTAATCCTTTGCTCCCTTCATTCCCATTTGACAAACACTGCACTGTCACAGCCGACTGACAAACCATGCGGAAGAGTGACATCAGGTATCCAAGAGCCACAGCTGTCCTCGGGCCTTTAGAAGGACACATAGCTACAGAAATCATCAAATGTCAAGTACGGGGGACAAGCAAGCAAAAAGGATGTGGCCTACATGCCATTACTATACCAGGGGCTGCTGTTGCCCTGAAAGGGACTTCACTTTCATCAGGCAAGCTGATCAGCTAGAGTGACAACAGGGTTATGGTGATTTTCCCTGACAGCTAGCAGAGCCTACTGGCTTCTAGGAAAAGGGGGAGGTCAATTATGGGATGGGTCTTAAAGTGAGCCATCTGTTTTTGCAAAGAAAATGACTTATCATCTTTCTGCATGTTTTCTCTGTACATAACACACATGCATGTATACTTTTAGTGTCCCTTTTTGTGCACAACTACATATCAATACCTCTGTCACAAATATTATAAATATTAGGCATATAACGAATTAAATTAAACAAGATCCACTCCATGTGCTCATGCCACTATATGCTTCATCAGATCTAAAATACCCACTATATCTGCCAGTCCATCCTTCTGCCAGTCCATCTGTCTATGTGCAGCTATAAATGACTCTGTATCTTCATCTTTGAAATGAGGTCAGGCTCTCAAACTGCTTCATTTTTGAGTCCTCGCTCTCACTGGTGGAGAATGAATGAATGTGGAGAAAGAGACTGTGTTTTGTCTCTCTTGTCTTAGTTCAGTAAGATGTGACCTCTATCTTAACATGTGTGAGGAGACAAATAGCATCAATCTTGCCTTTTCCTCCCCTGCTAGTGCTGAGCTAACACCCTGATGAGGAGTTATATTGGTAATCCAGGGAAAGGTTACAGCAGGCGGTACTGTGCCTGCTAAAGCTTACAGTGACAGCTATTAATTTGTGTGTGTGGTGTGTGTGTGTCCACAGTTGTATTAATCACACTGTAGAGACTGGAATCTCAATAGCAGGATAAAGGTAGCTTTCTCTCAGGTAAACTAAGAAATTTTAGGAGTGCAGTTTGAATCGTGGTTTAGGGGTAAAGGTCAAATGTGTTCAGCCCCCCAGGAAATGAAAGTAAATCTGTGCAGTATGTGTAAATATGTACTCTGTACATCTACATGCGTCAACAGTTTACTTTACGGCCCTGTGGGAACTACAAGGTAAAATCTTACAAGTTGGCTTTACTTAAGTGTGCAAACTCATTGCTTCAGAAAATTTAGATGCAGCATCACTATCATAAAGGAGAAGTCAACTTAATTTCTGTAATATGCAATATACCTTAATTTAAATTACCTCATAAATGAGAGAAACAGTTACTGGAAAGTTGGAAAATGTGTTTTGGGGTAGATTAGTTGGGTGAGCTGTGTTATAAGACAAAAATGCACATTTATTGTAATTCTTGTTTTCCAAACATCGCATAAATCCTAAACTGCTTTCAAACAACCTGAACATGGACTCTGGCTAGAAGCCATTAACTGTTACAGAAGACTCAGATCACAGTGGCACATTGTTAGACCTTAACACTATTCTTGACCACACAAACACTGAACTATGTCTCATACCTGCGGTGTGGAAGGGTTCCTTCCAGCTATTTATTGAAAAATGAAAATATACATTGGAATATAGCAAATAAATCAAAAACAGAGTTCGTACAATTCTAATCAGCTTGCTATTCAATATTTGTTATGACCATCTTTATTCTATAACACAGCCTGAACCCAGGCAGCTTTCTTGTCATTTCTTTAAGTAGTCTTCAGGAATAGTTCTCCAGGCTTCTTGAAGGACACTCAAAGCTCTTCTTTGGACGTTGGCTGCCTTTTGTTGTGTTCTGTGTCAAGGTGATTCCACACCGCTTCAATAATGTTGAGGTCCCGAATCTGGGGAGGCCAATCCATGACTCATAAGGTTCCCCTGTGTGTTTTTCTACCCAGGTATGCTTTTACTGCATTACCAGTGTGTTTAGGATGAAAGTTGAAGCTGCTGACAATCAGGCTCTTTCCAGATGGCATTGGATGATGGATTAATATTTGAAAGTACTTTTCTGCATTCATAATTGCAAAAAACACCAACATCAATGGTTGAAATGCAGCCCTAAACCATGACAGAGCCTCCACTGTGTTTAACAGATGACCACAGACACTCGCTGTCAAACACAGAGCTGTCAAACTAAACAAAAAAAAAAGGTTTTCCCAAAGATGAGTAGTTCTCATCATGCTGATTTGGGTTCAAGGGTGGTCACTTTTCTCATGATTATGCTTCAAATTACTCACCCAAAGCTGTAAAATTAGGGTGTGATATCACGGTGATGTCTTTGATTGACAGCTCCTGTCAGGAGAAACTCTCATATCTCTGTTGTGAATTGCAGATGAAGACTGAGAGAAGATCCAACCTTTACTTCCCATAACCACGACTCTCTGTTTAAAGCTAACAGCATGCTGTATTCTGCAGTAAACTGAACTAACCAACATAAGTGATCAGAGGCACTGTTGTACCTTTTCTATGAGTAAAATGTGTGATTTTAAGCTAACTAGTAAATTAGCATCCTTAGCTATAACTAGCTACGACGAGGAGTAAGCTAAGCCGGTGTTCGGTGGCTAATCTGTGCACATGAATGAATTCACCCCGACTAAAGAAATCACTCTGTTGAGCTTGAATGTTAATTAAAAGTCAGCGCTGTAGTTCAGACATTAGTTCTGCTGCTCTGACTTACCGAACAGAAGGATGTTAATTCATGCAGCAGGCTGCCAAAGATGAGGCACTGAAACGGTTTATATGAGAAACAGAGAAAAGTCATTCATTATATACTGTAAGAGTAACAGGCTGGACTCTTCTTCAGCTCCTGTTTAGAGCTGATTATTAACTATCTGCAAACAGCAGCATGTTTCTGTTTCTTTCCACATCTGAATGGACAGTAACAGTACAATAAATTAAGTAATCAATAACACTGCTGCCTTTAAAAAAAGAGCACTTCGATAACATTAAGACAGCATTAAGCAAAGATGGATTACTAAGAAGATTGGAAATTTTCACATTCACAAATTGCCTGTAATTCTAGTTTCTACCTGATATCTCAGTTTGTTGATGGTGATTCACAGAAATGTGTTCTAAATACTGAAAACACAGATTTTTAACACACAATTAAAGTGAACAGGGTTTAACCACAGCTGTCTGGCTGAGGTGTTTTCCCCCATTTGTAGCAAACATTAAAACTAATTTAAGTTTCATAAACTCAGTCTGAGAGGGAGGGTCCATCCTTTCTTTGCATGTAAATACAACTTCACCTTCAGTCAGTATTCAGATATTAAAATATCATTAGTTGTATTTTAGATACTTTCCAGTGAGCTCTTATTGCATTTATGAAGTGACTACAGCTGCTTTTACTCAGCGAAATATGTCAAAAGAAAATGGCAAAGCTTAATACATATGAGCTGAAACTAAAATTTATGTCTACATTTCTGACTTTCACCAGCTCTTTATAGGTCTAGATTTGGAAGTGAGAGTTTTTATTTCAAATATTCAGGTTAAAAAGCATTCTGAATTATTATTAGAGTTATATGAAAGACTAAATGACTGTATGCTCTGTAGCCTACATCCTTTGAGAAACATAAAATGAAGCATTAATAGAAGACGCCCAGGGCAGCTGATCAAAACACTGTTAACAATAAATCCATATATTTTGCACAGTCGGCTGAAGATTGCTGGTGAAGATTAAATGTCCTCCTTTATTACTGAGTTAAGCTTCAGTCCTCCTGATGTTTCTAAAAAGACATCTACCTCAGTGGATCAACAGCACATCTGGGACAGGACAGCTGTGATGAAAGAAGAGGAGGAGATTTCTAAAAACCACTGGATCCAGAAATCCAGATCCAGCTTGGCCCCGATGGTCTCCTCCTCACACATTTTTGCCCACTGTAAATGTAGTCATTGATAATAATGTAGATTTTGCGTCATGCTTTAAATGAGAAGAACAAATTACATTTACATGAAACCTCCCAATGTTTTACGTATAACATCTTAAAGTTTTCTATTATATTTCAATGTTTACAGTCTGCAGAGTTCTTTGTACATGTGTAATGGTTGTAAAACTGTTTAAATGTTCATCTACAATAACTCTGGGCCTCTGTGGAATGTGTACAGCTGATAGCATTTCTTGGTCTGTGAGGCTAACAAAAACTAAAGGGTGACTAATTATCGATTCAAACATGTTGAAAATGAGAGCCAAACTTGTGTAAAACTGTAAACTCGCTAACAACTCTCTAACACATTGTGGGTGCTAACTGTTAATCTAGCTAACACATTAACAGTGAGAGTTACATAATATTATTTGATGTTGTACTATAGTATGTTAAGATGTGTGCCTATTTGAATATGTCAACATGGTTGTATTTACCTTAAATTAATAAGCTGATAGTATCAGCTAAAAGGATGAAGATGGTGAAAATGTCATTGGCCTCCATCTGTTAAACTAATCCTGTTTTGTTTTGTTGTCTCATTGTTGCCTCTCTAGTGGATCTGCTGTTAATGTAATCAATGCGAAGCAGTTAAAACTGATTATAAAACCCCTCTGCTACTTAAATGACCAGATCAAGTTTAATTGACTATCTATCTATCTATCTATCTATCTATCTATCTATCTATCTATCTATCTATCTATCTATCTATCTATCTATCTATCTATCTATCTATCTATCTATCTAAATTCTGCTTTTATTTTGAAGGCATTTGTGCTTCTTCCCACCGGAAGACGTTGGACCCGATGTCACCAAGGTGACCGGATGCTTTCACGGAATTTCGTTAGCACACAAGGAGAATTAAGTCATTTAATGTAGCCTACTCATGGATTTAACACAGTACCAGCTGTTCATTTTGGATCCCGGATGTTATCTTCACGGTCTTTAAGTAAAAAAGCTGTCAAATAAACGCTCTTTTAAAGTTTCACGACCTTAAAACCTTGCAAATATAAATTATCTTGTAACTGTCACAAAGTTGTCAAGACCAGCGGAACAAATGGCAGCTTCGAAAGCAGTCGTTCCCGGGCGAGCATTAAGGACGTCCAAAAGAACTGACAAATCATCCCCAGCGTCCACTCAGAGCTTTATGGAAAGGTAATCTGTCAGTGCATGCAGAGACTATACACGGTACATGCCATTTCTTCTTCTTAATCTTTGTGGCATTCAGCGCTCAAACAGTGGATCTGCTGTTTATAGACTTCAAAGTAAAAGGATTTGTAGCAACAAATACAATAACAGCACAGCGTAAATCAATTCAAGTGGAAAACACTTTACTACATGAATTAAGCAGTTGGATTCTTTCCCATTAAATGTAGGCAGTTACAACACAGAAAAACAGGTCAGTTAGTAGACGGTTGCTGCCTCTACTACCAAAATGATTCTGTTAAAACAGCTAATCGTTCATATTTAGCAACAGCGTTGTTTTTAATATTTGTTTTAGTCTGAACGCCTCAACGAGCAGAAATAATTGTTTCACTCAACAATGGTTAGAGTCTTAGAGGTTTGGAGTGCAGCCCGGATTTATTTTCATAATCTTTTCACTGATTCAAATATACAGAAAAATAAAATAAAATAAAAATACCAATCACGGTTGTGACCAAATTCAGTTGGTCTAAAGACATTATATTTTTCAGATCCCTTTGTTTATTTATTTATTTTAACTATATGCACATCTTAAATCTGATTGTAACATTTTAAGAAAAAAATATCAAACAATTGAATTATTTCAATCATTTGTGTTAAACTATTTGTATCGGATATTGGAGACTGGCCTTGAAAGCACCACATCACTGAAAATCATCATCACACTTTCAAGTTAAAACTCTACCATGCAAAGAAGAAAAGGGAGGTGCAGAAATGCTCATGTCTCCTTTTCTGCTCCTTCTAATTTCTAACTAAATAACTGAAAAATCAATTTTCATTCCCTTTAGCCTCAGTGTATTTGTATTTAGCATGAATCAGTCAATACAGAAATACTAACATATGACAAAATCTGAGCATGTTAGCACTGTGAGATGATGCAAGCCCATTGTAAAGTAAGCATGTAGGTAACAGTCGTATGCAGCTCAAAGCACTGCTCTGTACTGCCATGGTTGTAGACTTAAGCTGAACTTTTGAGCTCTAATATCACATGTTACATCTATTTTTGCTAACTATTATTACAGCTGCAAGAATTTAGTCAGTGAGAGGATGGCTGTTTGGATAATCTGAACTTTAAAGCTGTCGTATGAAATCATTCGCCTTGTTAAAACAACGCCCAATCTGGTTTCTTAATTAATTTATTCTTGAAGTAATTTAATCTGGTTGTTGATATGTAGTGAAATGACAGTGACTGAGCGGGCAGGTGATAGGAAGATGAATTTATTGCTCACTCAAGTGATTTAATTGGACAGCAATGGCATCATTAACCAGGACAGCTGTGAGCCAACAAACCTAGCAGTATTTGTAATTAGCAGGCATGGATGGATGGTTGGATGGCTTTCATTAGACCTTTAGATCTAAAAATCTCAGCTGAGTTCTTTACATATTTATGTTTTTTCACCATATCTACTAAAACAGAACATAGAGATAAGTAGTTTCACTTTATTGCCAGAAGTGTATGACACGATTTCCAAGCAGTGTTTTCAGAACACATTTATCTCATAGACTGAAATCTGAACAGTAGGAGGCATGAAGGCACACTGTCACATCCTTGTAGTCATGTCTAATTACCTTTTCCATAGACTGCCATCTGAGATCCTGATTAAGATTTTGTCATACCTGGATGCTTCTACACTTTGCTGCATAAACCACATCAATAAGATCTTCTATCAGCTTGCCAACAGCAAGTAAGTACCATCTTGTCAGTGCATCTTCCACAGTTTATTAAATACATGATTATGTTAATTAATCCAATAGCAAAGGGACAGTATGCCTCCAAATCTTACAGCAGAACCTTTAAGTCCAAGGCACGGGAGCTCTGTGGTTTTTGCCCCAATTCTTCTTCTGTTTTTCTGAGAAAAAGCATTAGACCTTGAAAGAGGAAACTTTACAGCATGGTCCCAAGTTCCTCAACTACTTAAACATAAAAGCTTCGGCACCCATATGTGGTGCATTGATATTCAGGTTCATGTTTCTTTTTAGATATTTAGAAAAAATTACCTGCTATGCTCCACTGGTCTTTTACTCCAATTTTAATCCTGCCACATATCTCTGGATATCTGGCCTGAAATTCAAGCCACATATCTAGAGATCCTCACTGAGCTTATGTACTGAAGCATCTAGCTCTCCACCTTTTGGAGGCAATCCAAATGCACAAAGTTTACATTTCAAAATTGTGATTTTGTGATTGCATGATTTGGCAAGGATCATGACACTCTGTGGATGCACAAACTTGTTTTATTAAAGGTCTAGTTCATTAACACATTTCACGTTAGTGAAAAACATGTCCTACAAATCAAAATATATATTTATATATCATTTAGGACATATTCTGAAATGTAAAAAAGCCAGCCAGATTGCAGCCTATGGTCAATTCAACAGTCTTGACACATTGATTTTTTTGTTGTTGGTCAGAACCACAATCAGAATCCAAATGTCCTCCAGTAACTACCAAAGAATACCAAGAACTCTGTGATCAGTGTTGTCTGCAATGCCAAGTGTGTCATATTTAATACACGAGTATTTGAGAGCTCCAGGTCATCAGTGTGATTCTTTTTTGCAGTGTGGCAAAAATGATACAAACTGAAGCTTATACTATATGCAAATTGACATGAATTTCTTTCTTAAATTTTTTTTCAAAAGGTTCAATAAACAGTCGTGTTTTCCAAAATATCAGAACTTTCTGGAATGATTTCATGCTTCAGGCATCACAGGGTTAAATAGTTTCCTCTTAGTAGAAAAGATTATTCCTATAATGGAAGAATTCACTATTGAACTTATTGAAACGTGAAATTTCACTGCTGATGTTTTGATATTGTCATTCTGATGAATAAAACTTAAACTTCTTTTTTCTTGGCCACCCTGTAAGAAATGATCACACTAGACATACTGTACTGGTTTGTAACCTTTCTGACCGAGTCGGTCACTCTCCTGATGCTGTCATTGCAGTGCTCTGTGGAGAAAGCTTTACATTGCGGATTTCAGCAAGAATAAAAAGTGTATGGACAAATCTCTGTTGAGGATGGCCACGATGGAGGTGCAGGATCGACCCGAAGGTTACTATAAGAGGCTGTACTTCAAGACTGTAGCCGAATGTGACATGATCAAGTGGACGAGGCGGCTTGGACTCATCAGTATTCACACAGGGCTACCCAGCCAAACAGAGTGGGTCCTCAGGTGAAGTGTGAGACAGATAAAGAGAGAAAACCCAAGTTTAGTTCAAAGGAATTAGGTTTTCCATTTACTTTATGTATCACCTACTCAAACACATTTAGAAAGAAAAATATGTCATTATTCTTTCTCTAAATGCTCATGTTAACTACTTTTATAGTGAATTTTATATCCTTTTAGTTGAAAGGAGGTGTGTTGATCCGTGCTGTGTCTGTGCTCTAACGGGGATTTGGTATTTGTTTGGAAGCAGCTGTATGAAGCCTTTGTTCATTGTTTGCTGTTAGCAAATAGCAAAACTTTGGAGATCTACCCTCGCTGTTGAGAAAGTTCAAGGTTGGAGAGGTGGGGGGAGAACACAACAAGAGGATAGTTCAAGCTGCTGGTAATCAAAAACAAAAAGTATGGTTTGTTTTTGATGTCACACTTAATGACACTTTCTTATTAAAGGTGAGGAAGGAGGTCTCTTTCTGAACGTGATGTCTGCTCAGGGGGATGCCAGCACGCAGGGGAGAGCTCCCTCGCCACCTCCACCGCAGATTCTGCTGTGTTTTTATAACCTCTGATTAGAGGCTGTGCTGCACTCAATATTGAGTTCTGTGGCAGTCGCTGTGGTACAGAGGGGAAATAGAAATAATTGTGTTCCTTGCAGGGGCTGTCTGAATTGTTGAAATAAATTACTTAGCCCCCCAACCCCTCATCCACAGAAGACATATGCATGCACGCACACCTCAGCCTTCCTCCCACCGACTCAGACAACTCCCTATAGGGCTTTTTTTGTCTGTTAGAGACCATGAGGAGCATGCGATTTACCTTGGTAATAATCATTTCACAAGACGTCAAGCATACAGGCAGTGCAGAGTGAAATCCCTGGGGTCAGCTGCTGGAGCCCCCTGGGCTGCTCCAGTTTTTAACTTTGTTCCCCCACCTAATTGATATTGGATGGTGTCTCAGCGAGGCGCCGGCTGCATCACAGTAGGGGCAGCCCTGAATCACAGTTTAGACAGAACTGGATCAAGAGATTCGTCACAACAGCTGCAGTTTTAATTTCATTCGTTGCATATCATTTCATTAGCAAGAACAGCTTTAACTGGAGTCCTACTACTTCCCTCTGCTGACAAATGAGATGTAACAGCAAATAAACTTGTAATTTTTCTGATTTAAAGAGCAACGCTGCCAAACACTGCCCGGTTATTTTCACTGTAATAAATTAGAAGACAAATGGATGGATTACATTTTTGTTCAATGATTCATTTGGACTATTTATGTGGTATTTGGTATTAAAGAACCTGTTCACTTCTGCCATGCTTAGCTTCACTCTCACCTGCTCTCTTCTTCTCTCTCTCTTGCTTTTATTGCAAAACTGCAAAAAGTCCTGTTCCTACAATTCTACATTCTGTTTTCTAACTCTAGAAACTTGAACGTCACCTGGGAACTGACAGTCATGGATAAGTCAGGGCGTAAGAGCACTTTGGAGCAGAGCCGGTCCCAGTTCACTGAGACTTCAGTGACACTGTGCTGGAGCGGAGGAGACCGCTTGCCCGACTACCGGCAGATTTCCACCCTTCAGCTGTACGGTGTCAGGAGGCTAGCCTGCGTCAGCCCAAAGAGGTAAAGGCAGCTGACATCCATCTACACCCTTTGTTTCGCCTCTTGTCTCAGTAAAACCAACTGCTGTCTTTGCTTCCTCTGTCAGCCCTGTTTGTAGGTCCCTCATGGAGAAGTTAGACATGCAGACTCTAACTAAGAACATGCAAGTCATTGGCCAGGACAGATTGGTGCAGCTTAAGTTGCTACAGCCTGGCATCATCATCGGTGTCTGGAGGGTAATTACTTCAGGCATTCATCCCATGTTTTGATTATTATTCACTGGCTTAGAGTAGCAGAACAAGATACACAGTATTTATCACAGGGAGAAGTGACATCTTTAAGCATCTTTTTTTTCTAGGACCAGTGCTCAGTTGCCTTTATCATGTTCACCCTCCACTTCCACAAGCTGGTGGAAAGAAGCACTCAGGGATCTTCTGTTTGGTAGGTTGGACTATAACCACCCCCTCTTATGAACATCCATACAAGGTGTGCTGCGTCTCAAATTTAAGGGATGTATAGACTGACAGTATTGCTCCTGCAGTGATGCACTGTACAGTGGGATTTGAGTTTCTGAAATAGTTTTTCTTTGGAATTATTTGCAGTCCAATTTCAGAAAACTGTTTTTCTTTATTTGTTTGTTAAGCCATTTAACACTGACCGAATCAATCGAGCACAGAAAGGGCCCACAACTCAGGGGACGATTCAGTGTGATTTCTCCACATAACAGACAGCTTAGCAAAGAACCAATTTTAAATTGGGCTAATTGAGCTATTAGATGAAAATTCTCAACAAGGACAAAAGAAGAAGAAGTGTTAGACCTAAAATCATGACAGCAGATGAACAGTACCTCAAAGTCATGTGCTTAAGAAATAGCAAAACATTCAGCAAAGACATGGTAGAAAGAATGGTCTCAGTGGGAGGCTGGCTGTCAAGAAGCAATTCTTAACAAAGGGAAAGAGGGAGAAAATGCTGAAGTATGAGAATTACACAAGAACTGGAGTGAAACTCATTGGAAACAGGTTTTATGGGGTGATGAATTCAGATTAGAAATTTGTAGTTCAAGTCATTGTCAGTACGTCAGTAAGAGGTCAGCTGGCTTCCAAAGAAGAGCTTTGAATGTCCTTTAACCCTTAGATGCACACGTGTTTTGTTTTTCTTCAAAATCTTTAAAATGCAAAGTTGTAATATATTCATATTCCAGGTATTTCTCATAAAATATGTTTGTAACATGAGGCCATTTGCATTTTTATTTATTTTTTCATTCATTTATAAAAAATGCAGTTTTTGTATCACTACCCCACTCTTCCACAAGTGGGGTCAAGAATGACCCCAAGCAGTTCCTGTGGAATCTTCTATGAAACTTTCATTCTTAGCAACTCTGACTGTCCCACTTAAACTTCTGATGGATCAAGAATTAATTTTTACACAGTAACATACACGATTTATAGTCAGGGCTACACATAAGTGGTCCGCAGGTGTGCATTCGCTGTCAAAATAAAAGTATTCCCAGAAATTCTGAGAATACACGCTTCTTTTGCGGTGGAGGAATACCAAAGTAATTGCTTACGGAGCTTGCTTCTTCAACATCTTTAAGAGTTCTGAACAAATGTCTATCCTCCTCCAGAACATCTAATGTACGCAAACGAGCGCTCCAACTTCTTATCTGGTATGCGTCTTTTATTTTGACAGCAAATGCGCACCTGAGGACCACTTATGTACACCCCTGTTTATAGTTTCCTGTGCATTTCAAACATTGTCCTTTCTGATTTTTTAAAAATATTTAACATGGCTGCTATGAGGCCAGCTAGGATCCCTGTGGCCCTACAAATGATCCAGGACGGATGGGATGAAGAGCCCATCAGAGGCACTGACTCAGAATCTGACATCTAACATATAGAGTATCCAGACTACTGTCCCCCACACTGAACAAGGCCAGTCAGATACAGAGGAGTCCTCTGATGAGTCCTCTGAAGAGGAAATGGATATTGAGTCCAACAGTATGAGCCCCTCTTACTGCTCTAGCCACAATATTCTGAATTAGTCGGCCAGGGCTTGCACCTGGGTCTAGTACTGTAATCAAATGTAATCAAACAAAAGCTCCTGGCCTTCATTTGATTGACCATTCTTGTAGGAAGTGAGAAGAACTGGGATGTACCAGTTGGTGTGTTTTTGGGAGTCCTCTGCATAACCCATTGTACAAGGCCACTATGTCAATTCAAAGATTTAAAGATATTCGCCATTTCTTGCACTTTGATGACAAGAGGACCAGAGCCTACCGACTGAAAACAAACCACATGGCAGTTTTCTGCTACATATGGGGCCTGTTCCTGGTCAACTGCAGGCAGAAATTCATCCTCAGTGATTGTGTTACAGTGGATGAACAACTTGTGCCTTTCAGAGGGAAGGCCCAGCTTCTGCAGTATATGCAGAGCAAGCATACAGAAGTGGTACAAGTGATACAAAAACTGCACTTTCTTAAAATTAATGAAAAAATAAATAAAAATGCAAAAGGCCTCATGTCACAAACATGTTTTATGAGGAATACCTCAAATATGAGAATGTTACAACTCTTTGTTTTAAAGATTTTGAAGAATAACAACCGAGTTTATAGCAAAATGCATTGTTTCTATTTGGGGTCATTTTTGACCCCACTCGTGGAAGAGTGTACGTATTGGTAGGTTGTGCATCGAAGGGTTAAGAAGCCTGGAGAACTAACAATTTAATTAGTTTTCAGGATTAGAATTGTACAAACTCTGCTGTCTGGTGGAATTGCTCACAGCTCTTGTCTACACTCAGACTCGCAGGTGCTCCAGAGGCTTATGAGTTATTACCCAACAGTAATTTACTTTCCATCCACGTGAAAACAAAAACATTTTCAGGACCACACAGTGTTAATGATACCGTACTTCAGCATAGTAAGGATATAGCACCCTCTCCTGGTTTCCTGTGGGAGTACAGCACTTTTATTTATTATGCTCCACAAAATTAATAGATCTTTGCCTTTTTTTAGGAAAATGCTTTTGTCATGATACCCCCCCCCCCCCCCCCCCCCCACTAGACAGAGTTTACACTTTCTGGTTTTATCAACTCTTTCCCTTTTTCCCCTTTCAGTTCTTATGTGGAGCCGGTGGTCCAACCCCCTTTCTGTGATATAGACCCTGAATACGGTCTCCATGGTTACCAGCTACACATTGTTCTCCACAACACTGTATGCGAGCTCATGTCCGGAAGCTTTTCCCAGCTCTTCTGCCGCAGAAGTAATCCATTCATACCCACATTTTGTACCCACATTCATTAAGTAGCACTGTGAGTTATGCCAAGGAAATATGAATAATCTTCTGTACTGTGTGGGTAATATAAAAAAAACCCCACAGTATACCTATGTTTTACATGTATAGTAACTTTAAGAGGGATACAAAACAGAGTCCTAAATATCAAGAATTCATTTGCTGTGATTTTTTCCTCCCATTTTTTTCTGCAAATTTATGACTGTATTTATTTCCTAAGACCAATCGATTTGTATTTAGGCATGTACAGCACTATTTTTATGTGCCTCCATAGTTTGTTTCACATGTGTGACAAACACTTACAGGCTTGCTTTTTCAAACTAATTAAACCTCAGCTATATGGCAGGAAACTTGGATATGTGGAATAAAAGGGAGGTTATACAGAAAGGTATTTCAGAATACTGAATACTTTTGTGAGCCTGCGATCTATACTCTTGTCATAAAAAAAGAGACTTCTGAATTGCTGTTTGGAATATTTCAGCTTAGTACTTACTTTTTATTAACAGCTAGTCATACACCAGACAATACAATCAGTTTAGAGGCTACTTCACTCTAAGGATTTCCATTATTGTTATACATTAAGAGTAATTCATTCAACGAAACAAAAATGCAGAGAAAATGTTGATCATTGTAGAAAAAAGGGACACAAAAACACTTTCTTTACTCAAGTCTTCATTCAGTATTTTAAAGCGTTAATCCACATAGTCTAACTTTCATTCTTTAGGTGTAAGAACTGCTATTTATAATAATCTACTGATATGATACAGCCTCTGAATTTGTTAAAATTTAGCTAAATTCAATAAAAAATTTGTGTTTATTTGTGTTTGATGGTTACAGCGCTTGTAGACTTAAACTGCTTAGCTGTCTTAAATTGGGTATAAATGTCTACACGCGGTGTTTTCTCTGTCTAGCTCAGATCTCTGATGGGCTGATCCAGCTAACAGTCATTAGCAGCACAAACCTGTCCCAGCACACATCTCTGTCTGGTGACATCACCCTGCCCTGGTGTTGTGAGGCCCTGCAGGGCACAGTGGAGGTATTACACGAGCATAAAATTCCCAGCAGTGGTGTGGCAGGCAGGAAATATACACACTGGCACTTATTTACTTTTCAACTTCTTGTAGAATTGCTGCATTATGAGTCTGACTCTGCTAGATGAATTTAGGAAGCCCTTCAAGTGTGTCACCTCGCCCGTTTCAGCGGAGCTGGAAAGGACGCCTGTGTGCTACGACTATGACGGTGAGCACTACCTGATCCACTATCAGGATTCTGACATCCAGGTGAAGATGAGGCTTGTGAAGATGAATGAACAGAAGCAGTTTATTCTCATCAGTTTAGTTGTCTATGTGAGTGTTTGCTATGTAAACAAGTATTTCAGTAGAGATTACTGATTGTTCTGGATTTCCCACAGAAAACTGGTTTCATATTTGATATTTGCTCGCTCCATAAGACCAAGATAACAGGTTGTTCATTCATTCAGTAAATGTTGTAGTGCAATGACTGCTCGTTTTACTATTATTTTGCCTTCAAGTGTTTAATGAATGAATTCAGTTTGAATGGATCTGATTTCTTAAAAAAAACTTCTTTACTCTCTACTTAATTTCTGAGTTATTTCTTTTCTTTGGATTCGTTAAGCTTAATCCTTCCCCTGTTCTTGTCACTTTGCCTTTGACAAAATAGTAAAGTCCTTGAAATGTACCATTTTCAGAGGAATGCTTCTTCTCTTTTGTTGTTAAGCACTTAACACTGACCTGTGAATCATTCGAGCATAAAAAGACAACTCGAGGTGTGAATCAGTGTTGTGTCTACACATAAAATACAACAAAAGAACAAAATATATTTTAAATTGTATCTTCAGGCAGCCTGTCACAAAAACACATCATTTGTTTTCATTTCTTTACTTGAATCTATGAAAAATACCAACAGTAACACAGTTTGATGCATGTAAAATAGTATTTTTGCACCAACAAGTTGCATTTGAATCTACATACAGCATATCCTTTAAAAACCTAAGGAAACCAGGCAAAAATCCAGCAAAGACCTGACACAGGACCCAAAACATGCATCTGGCTCCTCAGTTGATCCATTTATTATTCACTGAAACCTTATCAGAAGTGGTCTCAGTGGAAGGGTGGCTTTCAATAAGCTATTCAAACAGGGAGAAAATAGTGATCGATGCCAAATTGCACAAAAACATCACTGAAAATCAGTAGCAAGAGTTTATGGAGTGGTGAATCAAAATTTCTGATTCAAATTATCATCAGTATGTACAGAGGAGGTCAGGAGAGAGGTATGACAGTGTCGACAGTCATCTATAAAACACGGCGGAGGCTCTGTCATGGTTTGGGGTTGCATTTCCGCCAGTGGTGTTGGAGATCTTGTTAAAATTTATGGTATTATGACCACAGGATAACGCTGTCAGGTTTGGATTCACCATGAAGCACCATCTGATTGGCAATGGCTTCAATTTTCAACATGACCCCAAAGCCACTGTCCTCCAGAACCCTGCAGAACTATTGTTGAAGACTACTTAAAGAAACTGCCAAAGGGAGTTCAGGCTGTGTTAAAGAATAAAGATAGTCATGCAAATATTGCCCTTCAAAAGTTCTGTTTTTGCCTTATATACTGTATTTCCATGTATACTTGGATATGTTTAAATAAATTGCTCTATGTTCGCGTTGGAGAAATAGTGATTAAGTTATAGTATATAATCTATGATATATGTCCTATAAGGAGTAAGTTCTGTCAAATGTACATCCACCAGTGATGGTTTCATAGCCTGTAGTCCTGTATTTGTCTATTCTTTGCCTTCATCAGTTTGCTGGTCCCTTATTGCTTAAAGTATCTAAATTACTAACATTGTCATTAATTATTCTTGTTCATTAATTACTGTAGTGATGTCAACATTTGAATGCACCCACTCCTTAGTTAACAGTCTGAGATTTTACTAAATGGAAGTGAAAACATTTGCTTTACATGCATGAATAAAATAAAAGTTTTCCCATTTTTTGTTTCTCAAATCAAGTTTTGCCTCCTTTTATCATCCCATTTATACCTTAACACCCAATTTTCTCAACTGCATTGTCAGACATTATGCAATCACTTTTAGATGAAAATTGAGCTTAATGTCCACACCCTGGGCAAGTCTGGCTACAGCGATAGAATTAGTGTGGGGGCAATTGTTGGAAACAGTTGCTATGCTGCTGATGGGCCAGCATTGCTGATGGCAATAAAAAAAAGGCAGGCCTTTGGATAATTGGATTTTCAGAGGCTTCCCTTCCTTTTCTCAGAGAGGGTCATCATCACCTTGAAAAGATGCTTATTTTTCCAAACACGTCACCAACATCTTTGGCAGTAGATCCTAAATTATTTGGGGAAATGAGCCAGAGGGGAAAAGAGGGGCAATGGTATGTGTGATGAATTGGTTTTTGTCACAAGCTTCACAATTGAATTGAGAGAAAAGCTCGGGGAGCTAGTGCACCGTCTGAATAGCTATTTTTTTGTTGTCATATTTTTTATTATTACACATTCATTTAGATGCTTACTTGCATCCAGTACTGGACTTTATGTATAAAGACAGAACACAGGGATCAAATACATGTAGAGCCACATAGACACACGCTGGATGCTGCTGACTTGAACAGCCTGAGAACCTGAAATATCACATGATATAGCCCATTACGTTTTACTGGATGGTGTGTTCCATGCATGGTTTTCAGGTTGCAAGCGTCGTAAAACGCATTTCTATCACACTGACCTTCATACAACTGTTGCCGCTGTCACATCATCTACTGCAAAGTGCCAATCCTTAATTTCCATTTTAGTGGAAAAAACAGGAGCCAAGGATGTTATGGGTTGGGAAAGGAACTGGCATGACTATAAAGCAAGTTAATCACTGGTTTGTGTCACAGTAATGACTAAACAAGGGCCACAGATGTTTGGGACAAGAACCACAGATGAAAGGATAATATGTTTTGTCTTTTATTTTGGAGCAAGTATAACCGTGTGTGTTTGTTCTTATTTTTCTATGTGGAATCTGACAAAAAACACCAAATTAAAGCCCAAAACTATGCAATTTACATCTGTTTGAATACAGTTCATTATAGGCTATTCTCCAGTAGATGGCTCTCTTTAGTAAACAATGAAAGCCTCTATTGAGGGCACGGTTTTCATTTTACAAATATAGTTCCAGAGAAACTTTTACATAACTGACTTATAGAAATCTTTTTATCAGCACAATAAAAATCTCTTCGCTCTGAATCGTTTATGCAGAGTGCAGGAAGTTTATTATGCTTCCAACTCTTCCTCCTGATTTCTTTTTCTGCTGTGTTGCAAAGTAATTACAATGCTGTATGTTAATCACAACGTAAGACTTTAATACCAAATTAAAATTAAGATGAAATCCACCACCAAATAACTGAATGGGTAAATTTTGTGACATAAAGCTTCATTAAACTCATCTTTCTCAGTTTCCTCGCAGGCTAATCTTGCAAGAAAATTGCTTCCATTTTTAGCCTTTAATTCTCTCCCTTGTGACTGACCAGCTGGGCCCACAAACTATTTAGCCTCAGCAGCCAATGACACAGTCCTTATTTAGTCCTCTCACTGGAGAATAAACTGTCAACTAATGAAAAGGACTAGGAGGGAGATTTCTTTTGTATGTTTTTTTTTTTTTCATTTATAATGACACTCTGCTCTACTGACACTGCTCTCTTCGATTATTAGCACTCGTATTATGCCTTCTTAAGGTCTGGGCGGTAATCATAGTCTTCCACGAGAGCCTAGCTTCACAAAATTAGTACCTTGCTGCATGAGCATGTGAAGCCAAGACAGTTAATAATGCTTATAATCATCAGCCCAACATCAGCAACAACAGTCCAAAATGTCTGTGCCAAAGATTTCACATTAGAAGCAGCAAAAGGTATTTTATCGTGGCCGCAAAATAACAGATGGCCCTGCATTTATATTGCTGATGGATCAGTGTAATCACTCCTTTACTACTCGTTTACCGTCATTACATCTGCCGTCGTTTTTATCCTTGTTAGGACAAAGATCTGGATATCATGAAAAGATTTAAATGGTGACACATATGTCATTTTATGCTACTAGTTAAACGCAGCACAGTTTGCATCAGTGATGTTAACTGAAGTGTAATGTTGACTCCAGTGAGTGAGTGAGGTGCCCAAGCTGAGAAGGCAAATCACCCGATTTCAAAGTGCCTTAATTCTGCAGCTGTTCGTAGGTGACGGTCAAAACATGGACTGTTAGAAAGAGCAGATTCAATATTATTTATATCAGAATAACATTCGCCTCTAGGTGCTTTATATTGTAAGGTAAAGATCCTACATAATAGAGAGAAAATCCCAACAATCAGATGACCCCTTTTGAGCAAGCACTTGGCAAAAGTGGATATGAAAAACTCCCTTTTAACAGGAAGAACTCTCCAGACCAAAGACATACTGTGGAAGTAAGCCTTCATGCATAGTGGTCACTACAGTGGACAGCTATTCAAAGGCTGTTTTCTTGTATTTTTGTCAGTGTTGATGGTACTTGAACATAAACCACTACATTGGACACTCATGTGTCACTAAATACCATGCCATCCACTGGTCAGCCAGTGTTGTCCACCTAAGTGGACATGTAAAAAACTCTTTGAAAAGTAAGTTTAAAAAAATGATGTTCAAAAATCTTTTTTTATGCCTAAAGATGAAAAATACTTAAGAAAAGAATGATTGAGGTTGTCATAATTCATGCAAAAAATGGTTAATAATAGCTAATGATTAATTGCAGAGCGGTGTATAAACACATAGTGAGTAAGGAGCAGCCTATAGCCAGGGTCAATCCAGGCTCACCTGATTCAGCCCTATCTATTCACTTTATCAAAAAGGAAAGTTTTAAGCCTAATCATAAAATGAGAGAGGGTGTCTGTCTCCCAAATCCAAACTGGGAGCTCACTAACTTCCACTCTGCAATAATACCACTTGGATTATGAAGAAGATGAGACGTTTTTCAAACATCTTATTACAACACCAGAGTTAAATTCACAAGTTCTTTAGAATGATGCATTCTTTCATAAATATTTGCAAAGGCAAGCTGCGTGACTAGGTGCTTGATTTTATCCACTTGTGAGAAGTGGGGACTAAAAGCCCTTGAATTCAAAAATTAAGATACTTTTGTCCTTATAGTGCAGGTGCCAGAACACACAGTGCATCACAGTTTGCTGAGGGGCAAACTGACAACAGATACTGTAGCATCCATCACTGAAAGTGCCTACAGCGGCCACACGAGTCTCAGAACTGGACAATGGAGCAACAGAAGGAGAGAGAGGAGGTTTGAGGCAATGTTCTTCTGGGGAACCTCGTTTCTGAATTTCTGTTGATGGTACTTTGTGTCAAAAGTAAATTACTCATCACTATCTCTCTCTCAGGTTACTCAGTGTTTGTGCCAAAGAGGAAAAAAAGAGATGGCATGAGTCAGCACATTATCCAGTATACTGTAGAGGCACTTTCTGCAATTTCACACGGTTCACTAGTTTGCATTACCCTCACAGTAACATCCGGTGTCTGTCTGGTCTCAGAGCAGATGTTTGGCAGGCAGTGAGTTCAAGCTGCTTTGTGATCTCACTGCTGAATGTGGGTTAAAAAGGGTCACTCGTTTTTCAGGATCAAATCCTTGCAAACAATCTGGGTAGTAGAGATCACTGCTGAGAGCTACGTGACTGGAGGTAAATAACAAGCTAAACGGAGAATCTGGCTAGCTTAGCTTAGCATAAAGATTGGAAAAACAGGAAGAAACTTAAACTCATTCAACACTATTAATTTATTTTCTTTAATCTAGGCAAATAGGCTTTAAGTGAAGTTATGTGTGTGAGTCTGTTTTTGGTGGAGTAACCAAGCTAACCAGCTTCTGGCTACAGTCTTACTGTGCTGTGTATGCTAACACGCTTCTCATCAAGTTCTTTATGAGACGATGCATTAAAGCAATGCATTGTCAGGGATTGTAACATCTAGTCCTTTACTGAATAAGAGGTATTTGATATTAAGGGTTTTTCAAATAGCCAGGCTGTATTTGTCGTCCGGCTACATATAACTAGCTTATCTGTTAGTTGAGAAGTTGTCCACATCCATGACAAGACGTTAAGCAAAATAAACATGTTTTCTTTTAAACTGAAGCAAATGTTAAATGCAGCACATTTCGCCAGATGCAAAAGCCAGACACGCTTCGCGGAAAAGTCATGCGGGCTCTGCTCGTACAGAGTTCCAGGAACAATTGGTTTTAGTGCAAAGGTCTGGGCCAGAGGCAAACTGTATTGATCTGATCCACTGTTAAGAGGAAAAGCAAGAGAGAGTGAGATAAAAACGCAGCGAGGCAGCATTTCAAGACACACAAAGAGAGACTCCTACATTATTTGTGAGCTAGGCAACAGAGGTTTTCGTGGTGAATATCTGCAGCTGAAACAATAGACAACTAGTGTTGTGGCTTATAGTCTACGTGTTTTTGATCAATTACATCCAACCGTGTGCTGCTTTTCTCCTCAGTGTTCTCTCCCTACAACACCATGAATTATTGAAAACCTAGTGGTTCGTTGTATCTGTGTCATAGTAGCATTTTGCTTAGACTTTTGAATCTGGGGGATTCTCCTGGGACCTCCACTCATTGCTTGTTGTGTCTGACTTGTGACTGTGAGCTGCCACATTGAGTTCTTCATTGCCCGCTCTGGCTCCACTGAAAAATTAAACAGATATGGCTTACGGTTACAGAGGGTCACTGCTGCTGTAGCTCTGCTTGATGATCAAGTTAGTTAAAACCAGGAATCCTGCAACAAGCACTGGAAAAATCCAGTAATATTTCCAACAATCTTCTATCATACATACGTATCCATGGGTTGAAACAAGCTAGTCTGGTATGAGATGATTACCTTTTAATCACAGCTCTGCTGAGGGGCCACCTGTGTGTGACACTCATTAAGGATGATGGCAGTCACTGTGACTGGGATAACATTTCCACATACTTGCAGCTGTCGCAAAAGGAAATAAAGATGGATACGTCGGGCAAACAGCCACATTGATACCTTGTTTCTTTTTTCCTCAGAAACCTGACAAATCATCACAATGCCACTGAGTCAAAACATTTTAATTCACCTTAACAACTGTACACGCTGTGAGCTTTCATCAGAGAGCGCATAGCGCAGCGTGACATTTCCAGCACATCAAACGGCTCTATAAACTGTTTATTTGCTTTTGGTACCCTGCTTTTGCATCAGTCTTCATGTCTTATTTTGCTGCCAGGGTCTGGTTTGATAGACCATATTAAAGGGATGAGATTCTGCTGCTGCTATGACAATGACCCTTGCTCACAGATTATGCCTGACCTGACTGGCCATATTACATAAGAATCATGACCACTGACAGAAAACATAAAGCGCATTAGAGGTTTACAGCTGAACAAAGTGGTGAACAGTTCAGGGGAATTAGATGCTAAGTTGTTTTTGGGGGTAGGGTGGCAATATTGTTTTTACCAGTGAAGCCAATGCAAAAGTGACAAAACACCAGTGGCTGCATGAGGCTGGCTCCAAAAGCACTCACTCACTCACTCACTTCCAGCTTTGCAGCATTGGAAAGCATCTTCACACAACCTGCTACAAGAAAAAATAAGGCCTTTCTGTATAGTTTCCTCCCTTCATTCACTCTACAGGGTGATTTTGTGTTTTATAACACAGCCTCATTTGGATTCTGGAGTTAGGGAGATGGCCTGGCACAGGAAACTGAAGGTGATCATGGTCTGCAGAGACTCCAGTTCAGACAGTTTGTACTATTACCACCTTTTAGAGCTTTTTCAATAGAATTATATGATTTTAAAAAATGTATGGCTTGTTTTGTGGTACAAAACGTCCAAAAAGTTCTTTTTTTAGTTTTGGCAACTAAAAACAAGTCAAACAACAGTTGCCTCAAGCTGCTTTACACTGTAAAGAGCCTACAATAATACAGAAAAAAAATACCAAAATTTTTTTTAAATAGTTTTAAAATAGTTTTTGTTATATTTATTTTATTGTAATAATATTCATAATAATTCTTTTTTAGAAATTAAAACAAAATAAAATCGAAAAAACAAAACAAAACAAAACAATTCCCTCGCAAAAATGTCATGTGACAAGCTAATTTGCGTGACTCCTAAGTAGGCAAGAGACATTTCTGTCATCCATTTTCAATCCACACACCAGATTGTTCGCAGCTATCAAACCTTTTGGAAATTTGAAAATATTTGGATCTTTTACAGAGACATTGTTTCAAGGTGCTAAAATATCAGAGAAAAAACACTAACTAAGACAAAGAGTTTACCCCAGCACTCCTCAGTGCGATGATTTTGAAGCCCTCAGAAGAGTGTTTGAGCGCTGCATCAAGGAGAAACAATTAAAACAAATGGAAGAAAAGAAAACTCAAGTGGCGGAGAAGCATCAAGAAAGGCAAAGCAACTACCAAAAATATGGAGGAACTACATCAAGAGATACAGTGCAAGCTCCACGAGATGGAGAAAAACAATAAAGGCCTGAGAGTGATGTTTAATGAAGTGCTCCATGGAAATACAAAACTGCAAAAGCACAAAAAAGAGCAGGAAGCTAAATACACAGAATTGCAGAGCAAGCTTCAAGAAAAAGACCAAGAGACACAGTGGAAACTCCAGAACATTGAGATAAGAAAAGAAAAGGTCTTCAAGGTACGTTTGATGAAGCGCTCCAAACAAATATACAACTGAAAACAGAGAAAGAAGATCATGAAAGTAAATACAAATAAATTCAGTACAAGCTTCTAGAAAAAGAACAAGTGATTCAGGCCTGCGAGTGATGTTTAATAAAGTTCTCCAAAGATATGCACAACTGCAGAAAGAAATGGAACTACAAGAGGCAACATACACGTAGTTGCAGAGCAAGCTTCAAGAAAAAGACCATGAGATGCAGTGCAAGCTCCAGCTTATGGAGAGGAAAACCGAAGGGCTTCAAGTGATGTTTGATGAAGTTCTCCAAAGAAATGCACAACTGCAAAAAGACAACGAACAACTGGAAGTGATGCAGAGAGAAATGAAACATGTTCTCCAAGACTTCCAGAAGAAAAATACAGAATTACGAGTACTTTACTGATGTAAAGGACAAAAAAAATTTAAACTGAGGACGAGAAACAAGAACTGGAGAAAATATGTACAGAAATGCAGAATGAAATCCAAGCAATGGTGAGCAAAAAAACCCTATATGCATGGATTGTATAAGAAATTCCAGTACACAAACACTGAAATGCAAGAGGAGGAGCGACAATAGGAGAAAATACATGAAGACATCCAGTGTGCTCTTCAAGAACTGCAGAGGAGACATCAAGAGTTGCTGGCCATCCACGACAAAGTTCAACAAACAAAGAAACAACATCATGCACGAGGAAAAGAAAGTACAAGAAGAAAAATATAAAGAACTGCAAGAGGAAAATTAAGAACTGCAAGAAAAGCATGAAGAAAAGCAAGAAAAATGAGAGGAACTAGAGAAAAGGTGTCAAAAGCTTGAGGTGCAGCATGAAAAACTTTTCACTGAGATGACAAAACTTATGGCACAGAACAAAGATCTGCAAGAAGTGTGCCTGAAAAAGAAGAAAAAGCAAATCAAGTTTTTCCAGAAGAAGGACTCTGCTCCTTCTTCAGGTCAGCCTGCACAAAAGTAGTCCTATTGTCTTCCAACAGGGGCAAATGACACAATAAATTATGAAAATAAATTCACTGTTCATGCTCTTATTCAATGTTAATTTTGTGCAGAAACATTACTGGTGGTACTTAAGAAAATCTGAATAACTTAAACTGAGCTTTATTTCAAGTGACTCTGTAAGATGAGTCAACAGGTTTGAGTTGGAAAACAGGAAAGAGTTGAAGAATAATTCACCTTAACTGGACAACTGGACATCAGTAAAGTCTCATTTTAACCATTTTCATGAAGAAGTGTATGCATTAGTGTTGGCTAATCCTTTCAAGGATGTGACAAATGAAAAAAGTCTGAAAACAGGAATGGGGTCAGTTAGAGCTGCATTTAGTTATATTTTAAGATTGAGGGATATGTTGGTTTTAGCAAAATTTTAAACAGATGGAAAAACTCCATTTGATGGGAAGAAACCTCTGGTACAACCAGGCTCAGGGAGGGGCGGCCATCTGCTGCGGCCGGTGGGGGATGTGGGGAGAAAGACAGGACAAAAGACAAGCTGTGGAAGAATGCCAGAGATTAATAATAACTAATGATTAAGTACAGAGCATACAGAGAATACTTATCTGGGGTTAGTTGATGACTTTCCGCTCCATCCATCCATCCATCCATCCTCTTCCACTTATTCAGTTCATGTTCACGGGGAGGGGAATCCATCACAGCTGTTACAGGGTGAGTGGCAGGGTACACTCTGGAGAGGTTGTCAGTCAGCTGGGGTCAATTTTGAATAACGAGTTAACCAAACCCCATGTATGTTTTTGGATCGAGAACCCATGCAAACATGGGAAGATCATGCTAACTCCACACAGAAAGGCCCCAGACTGTTGTGAAGAACTTCTTGTGGTACCACCGTGCCATCCCTGACTCCACTTTCTATCCCAAATACGGTAACTTCTGACTCCAGGAAACCGACACGGCAGTGGTGAAAACAGTAAAACTGAGACTATAGCGTATAAAACCAGTGCGTGACATTACAGTGACTACATCCATCATACTTTCTTGATCACCTTGGGCGTCACCAGCAAACTGACTTTGCTCTGACATCCCTATAAGGTCACAAATTACTTGAAAATATTGATGGTACCCAAAGAATTAGCTATTATAGCTACAGCACTATCAGACTGCAGGTTTACTGCTAAAGTTTCCAAAGGTAGAATGGGATGCAGACACTCACCACTCATAGTCTGTGTTCATGTCTTCCTATGCTTGCCTTTTTCCTTTCGCTTCCATCACGCCAACTAGTTGCAGCAGATGGCTGCCCCTCCCTGAGTGCAGTTCTGGAGGTTTCTTCCAGTTTAGAAGCAGCTTTTTCTTCCAAGCACTTGCTCATAAAGGATCATTTGATCATTTCCTCTCCAAGGTCTTTACCTTACAGTAAAAAGCCCCTTGAAGTGACTGTTGTTGTGATTTGGCACTATATGAATAAAGACACGTACTGGCAGCAGCATTTCAGTGTTTCTAATGTTCTGCAAACATAAGATCACATTTTGGGGGTTTTCTTATGTAAGCTACTAAGATGCTTAACTAAAATTATCAAGTGAAGGGTAAGTTTGACTACCTCTGAGTAGAAAACTCATTAATCAGGAGGTTCAGAAGCAAAGGTTGACCAGGTCAAATTGTAATGTAGTAAAATAAATGAAGGCACCGACTCTGTACTTTCTGAAACTTAAGCAAAGGGAAGTTGAAGTCTCTAAATAAGGAGTAATCTTCTGAACTTAATCAGGAAAATTAGGGGTTTCAAATTAAGAAATCAAGAGCCAGACAAAAAGGAAAGAAGGGGGGAAAAGTGAGACAGGCAAGGAAAGGAAGAGATGGTATGAGGCGGGAACCTTTAATACAGAACCAGCTGTAGAACATGGAGGCAGCTTAGTCAGCAGTATAGTGCTGTATAGTTAGTTACTTTCATGCAAGCCTGATTAAATCAATCCTCTACCAATGTGTAATGAATGTGAAAGGTCAAAGTATGGTGCACCTCACTTCATTATGCTGTCACCTCAATCAAAAGCCTTTCTTTTACTCTCGTACCCACTCCATGATTAAACATGTCACATCCTCATCGGACTGATGAATGCTGTTTGGCCACAGTAACAATCCCAGAGGCTCCACGTTAAATAATGACCAGCGCACCTGACTAATGAGCACGGTTAGTAGCTGTTGAGGTGAGAGCTTTCGTTTGTCTCTCCTGCCTCGTGCGCCATGTGACGAGAGATCTTCATTTGCAGGCGCGACGATGATTGATATCAGTAGGTCCCAACTTTTTAAGAGGAGCCTCCACACTTCATGATCACTCACCTCTGGTGTTAGTAAGATGAATGGCCCTCCCTTGTCTAGAAACGGAGGGGTGATTTTCTCTTACTCTCACGTGCAAGCACCTTGCAGGGAGAAAGTTAAACCATAAGAGACAGAAAACAGTTTGGTGGTGATTACTGGAAAAGGTAGGCATCATTTTTCATGTTTGCATAACTTCTCGTGCGGTAGACATCCTTATAGCCGTTAAGACTTTGCATTGAGATAAGAGGCTTATCTCTAATCACTGGGTAAATCATAGGCATTAGAGAAAACTGGATTTATACAAATTTGCAAAAATAACCTTTAACACTATGTTATAAAGTATCTCTTAATCTTTTTCAGTTATAAAATTGTCTTGTGACTGCTGACAGTCACACTAGTAGACATAGATGAGAAAGAAGACGTGGCCACAAGAAGGCACTGAAGCACCTCGTCACTCTCGGTCTTTCCTCTCTTGGATACACAGGAATGCCAAGAAGGCGATGCAGATTTTGTTATTTGATTTTTTTGCAATCTTTATAGTGTTTGCACGTTGAAGCCTGACATATTTATTAGTACTGTACAAATAATAACCCAACTCTTTTCACAAAATATCAAGAATAATCTCCCATTTTTTGGTTTTTATATATTGTGTCTCGTTTTTTAACCCTCAAAGCCCGTTTTGAGTGATTTGCTTGTCATTCTCAATAAACCTGCCCTGATATTGACCCAAAGCTAGAGAAAAATGATTTAACAGCAATCCTGTTTTTGGGTAAAAATGGCCTTGATTGCCAATTCAGCATTAGGCCAGAGCGAGACAATAAACATTCACGACATATTTACCAGAGTTTTATTATTTGCAAATAAAGCTGTTATCATTCCAGCATCTTTTTATTCCATGCAGCAGACATCAAGGGAAACATTAGGCTGTTGATCCGATATTGCATGGGCAATTGCCAAATGCGGATTTGGGAAGTAACACTGGCTAATCTTTTGTCACTGATTGTTTTTATTGGTTCACAATAGCTTTGTCAGTTTCAGCTTGCACAGACCTGAAGACAGCAGAACAAGAAGCTGATTCAGAAAGCAAGGCTAAAAGATTTCTTTGTTAATTACAACTAAGAAATCGGACTGTTGACTACAAGGACTTTACCCTTTGTTGTCCAGGGATATATTGAGATCAATTGCATTGTTAAGTAGTGTGTATTGCTAATTATCCTCAGGAAGTTTGGTTAGCCATCCAAACATGTTCAAATTTGTTGACCATTACATTCCCACGGGGTGTAACACTCAGAAATTATCTGAGCACAAAAACCACTTAGTTATTTTGTGTCCAGGTGTGAGGGCATAAACTGTTTCTGTCACTCCTCCTCCTGTGGCCTTGCTGTACTGCTTCGTGCACCCTCTCGTCATCACTTTTTTGCCGCGCTCGCAACCTTGTGGGCCGGAGCACACACTGCATCTCATCAGGGAATATTACCTAACACTCAGAGGACAACATTCATCAACGTCACTGCGCTTTTGCCAGCAGTGCATTTCTTTCTGTGGATGCCCTGAGTCCATTTCAGTTGTCCCAGCAGCGCTGCAGGGTACCTTGTGCGACCTGTGATACGTCAACAGCACATCCACCGTATCTCTTTCAAGGTTCTTCAGTCTTTAGTTTCTGCTGATCTGAACAAATATATGTCACATTGTTGTGTCCTGAGATCAGGTTTACAGAGCTAATATCTATTGTTAGGTCACAGTGTAATTTCAAAAAAATGCAATCAGAAGTACTGTTATGTCAGGTTAGCAACTTTTCCCTTTGTTGCTCGATAGTTGTGCAAACCAAGCTCATCCCTTCATAGGTTAAAATAACCCACTGGCCATAAATCAAGGCCTCACCCACCCAGAACTGCTTTACATTAGAAAACAATGATCTCATTTTGGCAGCAAATTAACACAGACTGTAAAATATAAAGTGCTGTGCAAAAATCTTGAGCCACCCTTCATTTCTATTTATTTGTGTAAGGAGCCTGACTTTCTTGTACTTTTTAAAGTGCCCTTGTGCAACAGTTCTTCAAGCTTTATTGTGAAGAAAGTTCAAATTTTTTCTTTGGCTGCTTTTTTACTCATTTTCAGTCCAGTCCTTGTACCTTACAATAATAAAACCACTTGACACTGACCTATGAATCATGCAAGCATAGAAAAGGTACTTGTGGTGGGGCGTGGTCTGTGTGGTCTGCGGTGCCGCACCTGCACGGCATCCGCAATCACGCCCGCTGTGTTAAAACACGGGGACTCGGGGGCTGTTGTGGTGGTGTGACAAATGTTGAATAAAGATGGCTTAAAACACAGATCTGTGGTCCCGCTGTGCCTTAATTCCACCACAGTACTAAACTCGAGGGATGAACCAGTCTTGTGTCTACACGTAACAGACAACTTAGCAAAGAACCATTTTTACATTCTATCTTTAGCCATCCTGTAACAAAAACACATCATTTGTTTCCATTTCTCTGGGTGATTCTATAAAAAGTACCAAAGAAAACAGTCTGACAGGCATAAAATAGTATTTTTGCACTAACAAGGTGATTCTCAAAGAGCTACTGACCAGAAACTTGGCATATCCTGGCATGGTGTGTCCTTAAAAATTTGAAGAAACTCGACAAGTGGAGAACACAAAAACAAATGTCAGCCCAAAACTATTTACAGCAGGTGAGCACTTTCTGATGGTCCTGTATGTTAAAAAAAAAAGACCTGATATAAGACCTGAGATATGTATCTGGCCCTTCAGGTGATTCATCTACCTTTTGCTGAAGGTAGGGAGAAATGGTCTCAGTGGAAGGTTGGCTGTCAAGAATCATTCTTAAGGAAGGTAAACATGGGAGAAAAGATCCAGAAACAGCACTGCCAAAATGACTAACGCAAGCATTTGAATGCTTTGAGAAAACTGAGAATCGTTCTTTGATCTGGAGTCATTAAGCCAACTTTTATAAAGCTGATGTGTCCAAAATGAAAATAAAATGTGCAATGAAACTAACTACAAATCACTAAAAAATGTTTTAATGAAAAAGAACAAACAGAACCTTTAAAATGTCAAAATAGATTTTTGTTGTTTTTGAATAAAAACATCTCCAAAAAATTGGCACAGTAACATTTTCATCATCATGTCTTCCTCTTTTTGCAGCAATTATTCTTGCTGCAAAAAAAACGACATCATCTGGCAGCATGTCCAGATTACTCATGCCATTAGCTGAAAATGATGCTCCCTCTCCTCTCTACCCTTTTTCCTTCTACCTATTTTTCTTCGTCTTTTTTGCATAGTAGGAATTTAACTTGTATTCACAGATTCAGCAACAAGCTATGTTGTTCTTGACCCCATGAATCAAAATCAAGTTGATTCAATATACATTTTTGTTTAATTTTTTGCAATTTCACATATTTCAGTTTCTGTCCAAGGGCCGTATCTCCTGTTTTATTTTGATAAGTCTCTTCTCATATGTGTCGTGTTCAGTTTGACTTCCTCTGTCTTGTTATACCTGATTTATGCCACCTATTCTCCCTCATAACCTGCCGTGTGTATATCGTCTCCTTCTCCCGCTAGTCTTGTCAGTGCTGTGTGCACCTCTTTTCTCTGTTTTGCTTTGGGCTTGCTCTGAGTACATTTAGTTATACTTTGTAAGTTTTAAGCAATAAAACGCCTTTTAGTTTGAATTTACTTCAGAGAGAGTCAGCCAGGTCTGTCGTATTGTTAGTTTTGCTGATTAGCAGTGAGGTGTTCCACCAGGTGAGGGTTTTCTTTCATACTATAATTAAACCTTAAAACCTTTTTAAAAAACTTTTTTTTTGCACATATCAATTTTTTTTATCAGTTTCTCGCATCAACTTCAAAATGACAAAATACATTTAAAAAACAACATTAAATTGCCTAAGTTTTAGCGTTTGATATTAAGTCTTTGCTCTGCCTTTTAATTACAGTATAGGCTTTAAGATATTATGCAGATTGCATTACCATTTTCTTCTAATTTACTTTTTACACAGTGTTACAAATGTTCTGGAAACAGTTCTGCAATGAGATCCTGCTAGAGGGCACGTGGATGCAACACACTTACCTTAGCTTCAAGGTCTTTCATTAGATTGAGGCTACGTCCACACTAATGCGTTCTTTGGCCTCCCGTCCACACTGAGACAGCGTTTTCCCCGAAGGAAAGTGCAGCGTTTTCAAAACGCTCACATTTGAAGATGGTGCTTATGCGTCGCAGTGTGGACAGCGAAAACGGAGACTTTAGAAAATGATGATGCATGTTAGTCATATGATGCAGTCATGTGACCAATTAAACAAAGATAACGGAGGGCAATGTGGACGCGCAACTCTGTGAAAACGACTGAAAACGCTCGTGTGGACGCGGAGCGTTTTCAGACGAAAACGCCGTTTTCAAATCTATCCAGGCTAGTGTGGACGTAGCCTGAGTGTAATTTACCTGGTTTACCTGTGAGGTTGTAACACTGCTGGACCTTCCAAGTAACACCTACTTAACATGTGTCTTAATGCCCCACCTACCACCCAGCTTCTGTAATGTGAGCTGACCAAAGCTTAAAATCTGTGAAAGCATCCTCAAAAGAAACCCTTACCATGGATTATTTCAAACAATCTGAGGTCATGTTCATAAAAAGTGACGTTATCATCATCTTCTGGATGGAAAAACTGCAGCAAACATGTACAATCTACACACTGTAGATAGCCAGGACATTACAGGTTATACATAAAACAACACCAAATGCATGAAAACAGGTCACATGTCAGTTTTCACATTCACCAACACAACAAGATCAAATGGTAAGCCGACTTTGTTAAGAGTCTACTTAGTTGGCAGGCATTGCATCACTTCTTATGCAGGCATGGCATAAGTACAGCTCTGGGGGCTGTATGTTATTCAGAGTCTCTTAAGAACAACAGTGGTCCAAAAACACCCTCGGGAATTTACAATGATCCCACTATCTGAAAGAGTCAGTGCGCAAATGCCGAGAAAATCACATTAGCTACTAGAAAGCCTTTTGATTTAAGAAGCTCAAACACATACGCCCTGTCGAGGAGGCTGGCATGCGTGCTCAAATCGTGGCAACAGATTTATTGTTTAAAATTTAACTAGTGAGCGCCGTCCTTGGCATTTTGAACACTGTAGGTGTAAATCTTGAATCTAAGTGTTCTGAATAAAAAGGCAAGGAAAGTGTTTGAAGCATAATAAGCAGGCGGGGGCTTAAGTATGACTAAGATATTCATGTAAGCCTGGAGATTTTTCGACATGGGGATTCTTTTGAAAGTGCATGAGAGATGGGAGATTGCAATGTATTATACATGCATTTCCATTGGAGAATAACAAGAATTAACGCAGCTGTTGCATGTGGTGTATAATTACTTGGTCTTGTCACCATATGTGCTGTACTTGATTAACATGGCATATGATTTTGACTTCTTTGTTGTGAACCACCGAGACAGCGCATGTTGTTTTTCCTGCCACAACTCCTCTCGCTTTCTCCCTTTTTTCTACTTTGCCCTTTCTTCTCGTTCTTCAGGCAGCTAAAGGTCAACCTGGATCGTGATGTATACACACAGGTAGACCAAAGCCAATTTCAGATGTGTCAGTGGAACTGATGCTGCCAGCATCCTGTGACAGCTTGAGTGGAACAGCCTCAGTCCTCATCTTAAAATCACCTCTGCTTATGGAGCAGAAACCGTTTGTCACATACGCCTGAAATGCGCTGTCAAATCCTGTCAGCGTACATCCATTTTATTTATTACATCATGATTACGATAAGCATTATCACTACAATAATACAAAATCACACACAAGGTCTGCTGTGCTATATCTTCCACTAACCCCTGCCCTCCTAGTAAATATTTGATACACTATGATCTGTTTCTTTCAGCATGCTATTTCTTTGTTTTCTCTACACAGAAATCTGTCAGTGAGGAAGCTGACTCAAATATGTTTAATCTTAATCTTTTCGCATCATGAAATATGCATAGTACAGTAGTGTGGTGCATAGCCATCATGGTTCAGTTTTTACTTTCCCACACTACATATTTGTTCAAGTAATTTTAGCAGACAAAAGCAGCCTTCTAATGCTGTTTTGACAGTAAATGACAGTGCTGTCACTGCAGGATTATATAACTGTACATAGCTAATCATGTAATTAGCTCTGTCAAAAATGATGCCTTTTCTTGTGTTTTTCCAACATGTTTTTTTAGACGTAGATAAAAGAAATCTTAAATATAGACACGGTTGCAACCAATCACATGTTCACAGTACAGTCCTACGACGAACTAAGTACGTACTCCGTTACTGCTCCCATGAAGATTTAAGAGAGTAATTAACACACACAGGGGCTGATTATCAAATGCACTTAATTAACTGTTCATCAGCAAGTGAGAGCACCTTAATAAAAGCATTACTTTTGGCAGTTTGCTGGTCTGAAGCATTCAGGTGTTTGTTAACACAATGTTCCCAGGACTCAGACCGTGAGACGCTCAGACAAATTGCAAAAAACCCAAGTGCTGCTAAAGTGGTACAGTTCATGAAAGACAAAGACTGAACACTATGGCCTATTTATAAGATTTTCCAGCCTCTTCTCTCTAAAAACGAACATGGCAGTACAGCAAAGATTTGCAAAGCTGAATCTGAACAAACTACAAGACTTCTGAAACTTTGCTAATAATGATGGAGCTAATCGAAACAATCAACACTGTTTTAACAGCACCTTCTTTCAACTGTGAGCAAATGCACCCTCCTCAGAGTGCGCCCAAATGCTTGTTGATGGAGCTGCAGAAGCTGGTGATAGCCACATACTCAGCCGGGTGGTGAACACCCACAACTCATGCAAGTTAGTCGTGTTTAAATACTTTGCTCATGATATACGTCTGCACACCGCCTTGGTTACATCTGGTTTAAAGCCTTTATGTTTTTTTTTTAGTGCTGTCAGTGTTAACGCGCTGTCATCACGATTAACAATTAACCCATCTGGAGCACAGACTGAGTCAAAATCCCTGAAATGTCTCTGTCTACGCATTTTGAGCAGTTAGGGTTAGGGTTAGTTTGTTCATTCTGCGCTCCAGATGGGTTAAGGACATTAAAAATTTTAACCGCCTTAATCGTGATGACTGCTTTAACGCCGCATTAACGCTGCCAGCCCTAATTTTTTGGGGGAAATTAGTTCGTCCATGTTTGGACTTCTTCTGTGTTGTAAAAGCACAAATCAGTCCGTGGATGATTACATTGCTCCGCCCATCAAAAAGTCTGTGCATACATGTATATATCGCCCACTGTCGATTACTGGACTGATGATTGTTGGTTAGAAAATATTTACATATCGCCCAACCTGAGCACCATGTTTGGTGAAAACCAAAGACAACAAACTGCTCATACCAACTGTCAAGCACGATGGTGGAGGGGTGATGATTTGGGCTTGTTTCCAGCCACATGACCCGGGCACCTTGCAGTCATTGAGTCAACGCTTGAACTCCTGTATACTAGTAAGTAAATTATGTCATTGGATAGAACTGATATTAGATCCACATAAAATATAATTTCATATGTTGAAGAAAATATAAAGCCTGTGTGCAACCACTCATCAAATTTAAATGTGCCGAAGAGCACTTTCAAGAAGGGTGGGCCAAAATGATTTCACAGTGTTGTGAGAGACTGCTAGTCATAAAAAATACTACTTAAAGCTATTGGTGTTAAAGGTTTCTCTACAGTCTGTGGTATCAGATGTGGTATCACAGATTAATTTTCACAGAGAGTCCTGAGAAAACTTTCTCTTTTGTATATATTATTATGCTTAGGGTGCATGTTGCAGGCAAAAAGCCATCACCCCCACTATCTATTCCTCCATGCAGAAGAAATAGAAATAAAGAAATAGCGTTGTTCCTGTATAGGATGTTAGAGCTAGATTATCATGTTTTCATTTTATTCTTTCATTGTGACAAATAAGCAAGGTGAAAATGTACAGCGTCTCAGACTATGAATGTAAACCTCTCCAAACTCAGGAGCAGCACAGAGGCCCCAAGACTGAACACCCTCTGCTAACATTGATGAAGTCCACATTTATCATTGTCCTGGACTCTGGTTTTGGTCCTAGAGTTTTGTGTAACCTCAGAGAGTTTTTTGTTGTTGTTTTATTTGTTTTATTCTAGTGCTCTTTGTTTCTCGTTGGATTGAGTTTGTGAGTTCTGTTTTGATATCTTTATTAGTCCAATATGAGTCTTAGTTGTTGAGTCTTTGGTTTCTGTTTCTAGCATGCGACTGTTCTAGTGATGATTGTAATATGCTTGATTATTATTCTTTGCAGTTGTTTTAGTTCCCTCATTGTTTCAGTGCCGTTTTCTCCATCTCTCTGTTTAAACCTTTTGTCATTCTGTCTTCACTCAACTGTGTTTCCATGTTTTACTTTGAAGGCTAGTTCCCCTTACACTCGACCTCTAATCGCCTGTGTTGCTGTTTCCCCTGATTACCTTCTGTTAACTGTCTTATTTTCTCATGTTGTCCAATCGGCCTTCTTGGTATGGACAGTCCTGTCGTCCCTGTTCCCTTCTCTCAGTGTTTATTGTGCTTCCCTGTGTGATTGCGTGTATTTTTGTGGACTTTCTCCTTCCTCAATAAAACATGATTTTGTCTTGCTTTTGAGTCCAAACCTCTACTCTCCATTCTCTCACAGGCATAAATGGAGCTATTTTAGAATTGACCTGTAAAGCTGCAAAGGATGTGGTTATATCTGCATGTGATTTACAAAATGGTCCACAAAATCCAGCAGTTAGTAAATCAATTAATTTAAAATATTAACAGTTGTAGATGTAACTGTTGCATATTGGACATCATTGTCCTTTAAGGTTATTAGCAAGGTTATTGATAACTGGATGTCATAGCGGAAGGTGAGCCACTCCCGAGTTAACTGCATATGAATAGTAGAAGATGGAAAAACAGGCTTGGTTTTGGTCCCTAGCAGAGCCATGCAAAAATTCTTGTTTTTTGCATTTGGAACACCATTGGTTATGGATAGAGACTGGTTGGTTCTTAGTTTTTAGGCAGTCACAAGTTGTAAAGTCAGGATTGTTGGGGTTTCCCCGACTTTCTGAGTGGTATATCTGACTCGAAAGTCTGACTCTGAACTTTGGATAAGCAATTTTTTATTTATTTATTTACTGCAGTGCAACTGCAGATAGATAAAACTCTGTTTATTAGTTTCACCTCCTCCTCCAGTCCTTGACAGCGTTTTGCATGCTGCTTTCCCACCTAATTTAATTTCTGCGTTCTGGGATCATTGAAATAAAACTTGTCAATTTAAGTGGAGTCTGACAGCACCCTGCAATCCTCCAGGCTGTGTGTGTACTAACTGCACTGTACTGACTTAAAAGAAGAGGGCCTGTGAGATAAACACAAAGTAAACTTTAAAGTGTGCGATAATGTATGCGAGCCCTTCTGTATTTGATGCTGCTCTGTTGCATTAAGATCTATCCCTCAATGCCCATATTTAATGTGTCAAGTTGGAGCTTTTCTGTGGCAGAGAGCTGCTGCAGAGCATGGCGGCCATCACCAGGGAGCTGTGATCACACAGTCGCAGTAGAGAAAGCATTCTGCGTTGTGTCCCCACCCCCGAGGAGCTCATTCAGCATATTCCTGCATAATTACCTCAAAGTGATTACGGAAATCAATGAAGTACTGTCACTGCCGTGGGCAGTTTTAAAGAGCACAATATACATACCTGTCCCGCTCACTTGCATAAGAGTTTGCAAACACTCAACAATGCACTTAGCAAACGAGGCACAAATAACACAACCTGTTGCCCTGAGCACTTTTTGTGCCTCCATAACGTTATTGGAAGTGTAAGACGGGGAGTGTTTGCAGCAGTTTATGAAGCCCTGGAGACGAATGACATGATGCATCCCTCCATGAAACCAACAGCATTTTTTATGAGTTTTAGTATTGGAGATAATGTCTGAGAGCAGACTAAATCATCTTTCCTGAGGCCCAGCTGGCAAAAACAACACTCGTGTTAGTCCTGGAGAATGCTCTGAAGGACACACAGTGCGGCAGCAGAACCAAATACATGTGAAGGTTCTTTAAATTTTCATGCTGCTGACTATAAAATAAAGTGAACTATGGGAAAAGTGCAGTGCCTATAGGTCAACCCATGTCTGGACTGTGCAAATTGCCTGCGCTAATTCTGCCATGTGGGATCACACACACACACACAACACCGCAGTGCAAAGCTGTGCTGATGACTCATACGTGCCACACAGTGCAAGAGTTAAAAGGTGGAAGGTAATCATTGATAACAAAACAAATTGTTCCACCAAGCAAGACAGACATCACATCAGAGATCATGCCAGCTTAAGGCAGTTATTGCTCATATAAGGCATATTGATTAAAGAAATAACTTTAATAACAAGAAGGTAAGTGACAACTATTCTTCTCAGACCCATTCTGAGAAACAAAACACGTAGATGAGTGTGCAAGTGCTTCCTGTCAGGTTCTGAATGCAACTTTTTGAGAGAGACTGCCACCAAGTCAGTGCTGTGCTTTGTTTTTAAAATCTCCAGCCTGTGTTGTCCTTGAAAATGCACGATGCATCAGGATGTTAAAAAGGGGGAAATTCAAAAATTATCCTCCAGTTGATCAGAATCTGTAGTGTGCAGGCATGCATAACCAAGGACCATGTCAACTTCAATACACCAGATGATAATACAGGTGGTCTGGCCAACATAATGATATAAATATACTATTAGAATAATACCACAATGATTTTAAACTCACTGCAAACCTGTGTGATTACAATATAAAATTCAGATCTGTAAAGATGCTACAGGTTTTTCTGCATCTTATATTTACAACCTGTGCAGTAAAACACTAGTTTTTTAAAGAAAGCCCACTGCAAAGAAGTAAATAAAGAAGTTATATATGAGCCCTCTGCACTGGTGCTTTCCTTGTCCTTTTCCATGCAGTCTACTGGTGATAATATATACAGATAAACATTATTTACAGATAACCAAAAGGCATTCATACCAGTGCTTTTTAGTGAACATCACAGTGAAATTGGACAATTCATTCATGTACGTGTGTATCATTTGCATGCAAGATCAAAACTTAAGATAGCTTAACATCGTTACGTCTTCCCTCCTGCGTTTGCATTAGTCCATTACATCTATTCATTTGGTTAATATGACTAACTTTGTATTCCCAACAATGTCACACTTGCAAGAGCGGCCATTCATAAAAATGAAGGTTTTTGCCTTAAGCGCTGACACTTTCACTAATGGTGTAATGTGTCTGATATACGATAATGACTCCAGGGTTGATTGCATTGGGCCTGTCAAGGACTCCTCGCAACATGCTTAGAGCAGAGGTCGAAACCACGATTGGAGTTTAGAAAGTTGACAGGCTTGGTGCAATGCATTAACTTTGGACTCAAAACCTGAGACGTGGCGAAGGAGGACGTGAATATAAAGGAAGGCAATGCAGAAATAGAGAATACAGCACAGTCCTGGGTTGGTTGCATAAATTTGATAGCTGGACAGTTGAGGATTCCTGTGAAAGTATTTTCTCTTACTCATTACTTTACCGTTTAAAGGTATTGTCATCTTCAGCTCTGCCACATCCTTTTTGTCCGTTTCACCAACTCCAAACTCTGCTTCATAGCAGGTCTCACTATTGTTTTGTAAACCTTCCTATTCACTCTTGCTTCTATCCTTCTCTCACAGATCATCCCTGACACACATCATCCTTGCCCACACTCTTTTCTTCCTGTCTCTTGTGAACCATATTCACACACATGACTTTCACTCCTCTTCTCTCCAGAGCATACCTCCAACTCTCCAGGCTCTCCTCCACCCACTGCTTACTCTCACTACAGATCACAATATCATCTGAAAAATTAGAGACTCCTACTTTACCTCACCTGTCCACCTGTCCTTGTATATTTAGCTCTACTTAATATTATTAAGGCTTTTTTCTGAGCTGGACATAGTAAAGCACAGAACATTAGAGGAACGTTTTTCAGCCTTTTTTTTGCTTGTCTCTAAATTATGACCTATCACTGAGGCTCAGGAGATCACAAGTTGTATTCTTGTGTTTTGCTGCCGGTCATAACTCATACATAGTATATTTTGTTGACCTCTCGGGTTTTACAATATTACATTTATAACACTAAATGTTTCCTTTAATAGAGAGATCTTATTTAAACAAAAAACATTTAGGGCTTAAATCATCTCCTAGCACGTCGCTTTTCTCTCTGGCTCATCATCATTTGTTCTCTTCCGTCGGCTTCTCAGTTCTACAGTGAATCCACAAGGTGAACGATGACACGGACGTGACAAACAGCCTCTGATATTGCAAAACCACGCTTCGCCATTTTACACGACACCTTACAAACGCTCTCTGTGTTATCTCCAGCAACGGCTGAGGCACATTATTTTAACCTGCTGTTAATTTAATTTATAAAAGTACTTCACTTTGAAATGTAGAACACCTTGTTCCTCGGCTTTGCCCCTTGAGCTAAATTATTAACATGATTTAGTGTAAGTCTATTTTTTCCCTTTTGGGGAGTATTAAAAGTGAGCTGTGCTGAGGGGGATGCTATTATTCTCCCTACATCCTGCAAGGGGGCCAACAGAGCTGAATTATATGATACATTTCTTTATCTTTTAGTCATAAAAGGCATCAGTCAAGTCCATTTGTTTTGCATTTCAACTATAATTCTGACAGGGACAAAACAAACTGACACAAAGACAATGGGAAAAATTTGTGAAATGCATTTCGACCGCATGCAGGACATGATAACGCTGAATAACTGTGGCAACATGCCTCAGAGGTATTGTGTGGAAAGTTCAAACTTTGTCACACTGGAAAGATGACGGCCCAAATTTACTTTATATTTCCAAGAAATGAAAAACTATAGAACAGGGATGTCAAACTCTTTATATCATGGGCCACATACAGCCCACTATGAATCTAAGTGGGCCGGACCTACATGACAAATAAGTAAAGTTCTGGTAAATTATTGCCCAGATTGTCCTATAATCATAAAATAGGAAGTTTACATTATAATTATTTTTATTTCTATAGCAGATAGTATAAAAACAGGATTTATTTTCTGTCATTTAAATGTTTATCTATTACTTACTTTAGTATAGTATGAATGACCGTGGGAGACTTCTTGTTCAAAATCTATACACATTTTTTGTCCAGTGGGCCGGTTAAAGTCTTTTTCAGGCTCCTTCTGGCCCCCGGACCTAAAGTTTGACACCCCTGCTATAGAAGATAGATAAAGTAGACATAAAAGACAGCCACCTGTCAAATCATATATAAAACAGCTTTGCAACAGAAAATCTGAATCATTATTGTGGTTGACTATTTAGCCTACTGCCAGGGCTAAAGCTCCAAATACTACTTTAGTTATACTCTATATAGTAAAGATAAGGCTCCCTATATTTGCTTTACGGCTGAGTGTTGGGTGTTAAGCGTTCCCCCTGCTTAGTGTGCATCCAAGAGTTGAACCTGTCCTTAATCTCCCCTAAGAAATGGGACTGAAATTCTCCCTCTGTAGACAAACTAAAGGGGAAAATGTACAAAAGATTGGATGGTTTCTTTTTCTTTATTCACCAAGCTTGTAAGAGAACATTACATTCTTTATTTTCAAATTTTTTAGGGTCCAACTAAATATGTTCATTATTTTTTTAGTGAATAGAATGCATTATGCTGGCACAGGATCTGGGGTGGGCAACAGGAGGGGTCCAAGCTCATAACTGTCCACAGTTCCCACAGAGGAAAAGCCTGCTGATAAGGTTTCAATATAAATAGAGGCGATCAGTCTCACACAGATGTTGTATGATGAGAATGAATCATAAGCCCGCATAGAGGAATTAAAAGAATTAGTTCAAACGGCACTTTGATTTTAATTCCCTCAAATATGGCACATTGGAAATACAAATATAGTCAAAAGAAGTCCAGTTCTTCAGCTCCTGAGTCACTCGAACAAAACAAGACCGTGTTACACTGATTGTGGGACGGCTAACAAGTGTTGGTGGAAAGTAAGTGGCAATTATATAATCAAAGGCAGTTATTCCATCAAGCAAAAATACTCCATCAACTTATAATGACAAAGTGTCTGCCAACATAAGTAACAAATAGGCACTTTTATGTGGTATTTCTAAACATGAATCGGCTAATTAAACCCAATGACTTCAACTAGTTTATAATAATGCCTGGTTTATGATCAACAAGTAAATAATCATATAGATTTACTATCTAAACATTCTAACATGACCCACTGGGTATTAATGCCTTATTGTCTTTTTATACCACTGTTATTTCGCTCTGTGTGGCTGAAAGAAGGAATTTTCCTGAGATGGTTTTCCACCATGACTAGAAGAGCAAACATATGTTTAACTGTTGAGGAAGTCATGGAGGATCAGGTTTGCTCATACAGGAAGAACTGTCTGAACACTCAGATATCTGATGCAGTAACAAAAAAAAAAAAAACGAAAAGTATGACCTTTGAGACTTTGTAAAATGGAAAGAGCACATCTAAACAAGAAAATCTCTTTAGAGGCTTTTAGATAAGGCATGACAACAGCATTATGTTGAGTTTGCGGCTTCCTCCCACAGTCCAAAGACATGTACTTTAGCTTAACTGGGGATGCTAAACTTGCTGTCTGTGTGTGTTAGCCCTGCAAGGTCTGTTTAGGATGTAACCACTAGTGATTGTGGAGTCTGTTTGGGAGCCTCTTCATGTTAGGCTAACAAGTCCATTGCCGGTGTCACAGCTAACTCACAGCAAAACCCGACATATTAGGCTCCTCTGTCAGCTACGTTTATTAATGTTGAACTGAACAAAAGAAGTAATGTGATGCTAGTGGAAATTCATCCCCTACAGTTTAGTTATTTAGCGTTGTATTTAATTGTTAATATCTGCTCTGCTTATGAGCTTTTTTGTCTCTTTTCTTTTTTCTTTTTAACTCCCAGAAGGATAACTCCTCTTCATTTTCCTTGAGCGGCTTTCATTATTGTCATTAGATTTGTTGAAACAGAATCATGCACAGCACTTGCAGAGACAGCGAGTGGAGTCAGGTGGGGTCTCCTTAGGGAGGTCATTGCAAATTTTGCCCCTTGCAACTGCATTAGTTTGAAGTTTGCCAGCTCTCAGGGACGGCCTCCCACTGGCCTGGAGCCCCAAACAGTTGACAGCCTTGCTGGTAAGCAGCTCCTCTGGGTATAAACTGCCTCTCACTCTATTTCAGCTTGGATAGACACACCCTCCCCCGGCCCCCTTCACCAATGACCCTGAATTGGGCTAAAGATGGATGGATGGACAGATGGACCTTGACTGTTTTAGTGTCATATACTGCATGCATCCACAGCAATAAACATAAAGAAAAACTCATTTTGTGCGAAGGCCATAAATTATATGACTTCAGCATAGCTTCTTATATTTGGGCAATAACGTAAAATACATTTAAAAAAGCTTAGATTAGTTTAGTTTTCCTCTAAATGAGGCAAAATGTCCAGGCTGCATTGGGCTCATTTAAGTTCTGGTTAGCAGAAACTTAAAATTAGTATCCAACAACTGTCTCCCCTGTAAAAAGGTTTTATTGACCCATCCAGCGACTGTTCACAGACACTGTGGCTGCATAACTACATCATCTCACTTCCTCCTTTGCTCTTGTCACACTTAGTACAGCTACAGGGGGGCTCTGACACGACGCGTTGGATCACCTGCTTGCACAAAAAGCAAATGTTTCCAGTAGAGGATTGTCACTTTCTGCTGCTGCATCACTGTGATGACAGCACTGTTTTTCACTTCTAGTATTGGCATCTTTTGTGAGAAAAATACTGACACCACTGTGAGAATAGCAGCTTGGCAAAAGTGTGCGAATTAGCCAGCCAAACACCTCTGGACAATACAGTGTGCAGTTTTAAATATATTTTTAAAAAAGGCAGAGACTGCTTTTATAAATTTAAAGCGACACATGCAGAGTGCAGAGTGCTGAGTGTGGCTGCATGAAATCTGCCCAAGTTTATTTGTCTCATAAGAGGCGCGCTGCTGCTTTACTGATTACCTTTAACACCTGAGTAAGCTGCGCGCCTGCCTGCTGCAGGCCTCGACATTTTTCCCGGCACCTTTGCGGCGATCTTTGGATTTCAGATGGCTGACAGAGAAATTGAACCGTTTGAAACATAAATGGGATTAGATGATTTTTGTTCTTCAAAAAGACTCCGTGTCCATTCTCCTCTGCTGGCTCTGCGGTGATAAAATGTCATTGATATTGATCGTCTGATTATTTAATGATGTTACCTTACAGCCATGACGTGGTGAGTGTGCAGTTTTACATGCTTTTCAGTTAAGCAAGTAGAAAGAAAAGGTAACCAGTTTTACTATAAATTTAATCTATAAAGTTAGGCAGAAGAAATTCACTAGTAAGTAAATTCCTAAAAGTATTGTATGCTTATATTCTATTTAAAAATATATTTATTAATCTGTAAAAAAATACTTTTAATTTTGTTATAAATGTAAATAATACAATAATGTCTGCATTTGTTATGCATTAATTGGAATCTATGATTACTGCTTTCTTGGGGTTTAATACTCAAAATTCTCAATCATTAACATGAACGTTACTCTGGATATACTTCACAGGACGACGCCGTATTGTATTCCATATTTAGACATTATAAACTTGCGTTGCTCTGACACACATTATGTAACGTTATCACACCATGTCAGAGAAATATTGGATCAGATATTCTACGACAAATCATCAAACGATTCCAAAAATACGTCACTCACATTGCACCCGTTTCCCTCGCAACTAAAGAGGCTAAGCGGCCCCGAAAAGCTACTGTAAGCCCTTTCTCGGCTCGACGGAGTTGAATCTCCATCTGTGGAGATGCTTTCTAAAATTAATGTGTGCATACATTAATAGGAATTCAACCTTTGTCAGAGGCATTATCTTTCTTCTATGTCAGACTTTGTTTATCTGTCGGTGTCTGAACTTGGTGAGTTGCTGCCGTTTCCTTCCTTGTTCTGCAATCTAAACAGGAGTGACTGAAAACAACTACTGAATGCATTTTATTTTCATACTTGGTCCCGTTTTGTGATGGAAGGATTTTTTCTGTTTGTATCATGACTTTTTATCCACTCACGATATTGACTACAACATTTCTATTACAGTGCATGCAAAGAAGCTTTACATGCATGCTTCCTTATCCTTAAAATCCACTGATCCCGCTCTCTCTCTCGACCTCCCTTGCACATTTTTTGGATACAATCTTAAGTGACAAGCTCAGCTGTTTTGCATGCAGGGTGGAAACATTAAAGACCGAGTTAATCCTCTCTGATTCCCTGCTGCTGTCACTCACACAGTCTCAGTAAAAGCCACAAAATGTTCCAGAATCAAATAACACAGCATCATACCTTTGATCCGCGTGTAATTTAAGACTAAAATGCAGTAATACTGCATCCTTTGAAAGGATTTCAATTGTTTTTGTGGTAATCACTTGGCAGATTACAAGGGAGGAAAAAAAAGAGTGCATGAACGGGGATGCTTTAGCTGCCGCACATGAAAGATGATTCCATTACAGGTTGAGCTGCCCAAAACTTTAAAGAGACATTTTGGGGTTCAAAGATAAGGGGGAAAAGGAGGGAGAGGAAGGAGGAACAGAAAGAAGAAAGCAGAAAGTTGACATGATGCCACTCCTTGCTCAGCTCTGGATGTTTATGATCAAGGTGCTTTCCAAGGTGCATTTCAAAGTCCCACGCGATTATTGTTTTGGTCATTAATTTGATGATTAATCGTTTAAAATCAGTCGGGAGCCACTTCCAAATTAATTTGCCTGCAGCAGCTCTGTAGCCGCTCATTAGCATACTGTGTTCCACTCCTTGCCAAATAAACTTGTCCAATAAAAAGATAACACGCCTGTGGACATGCAAATACCCAAATGTGATTTTGGCACCAGTAGGAAAGCGGTGAAATAAAGCGTTTGTGTGTTTCGTGGCCCACCGCTCTAATCATAAGACAATAATAAGTGCACTTAAGACCTGGATGGCATAATGGATCTAAATTAGCCAAATTTGATGCCCTGTATGGCAGTAACATCCCAATTTAAATGTCATGAAACACTTCTATGCATCTTTTTTTGCTATCAGATGGGTATGTGTGTGTGTGGTGTGCATGTCTGTGATTTCTGACTTAAGTGATTTAAACTAATGTTGAAGCTGAAATCTAAACACTGAGTCAGAATTTGCAGAAATCTCTGCAGAAACCTGATGCCTGTTGCTATTTTTGTAGTAGTCCTTTTGTTTTGTTCTGTTTTTCTCTTTGCATGATATTTCATAACCTGACTGCTGTGCTCAAATTCTCCTCAAAGTCATGCATTTAATGCCACATCAATAGGCTAAATCCACGCAGCTTTCACTTGTTTACAGATTGTCTCCTTGTTGATGTGCAAATAAATCAAAGTGAGAGATAATGTCAAAATGATGAACAGCACACGCTGCTCGATATATCTTTTAAACTTGATTATTTCACAGAAGATTAGAAAAGGACATAGATCCGTACATCAGAATGACATTTAAATATATCTCAAGGTGAATAAACATTTCTGCATCTCAGCCAAAATGTTTATGACATGCAATATATTCAATTTATTTTTACATTTAAAAATGACATTTATTGTTTGTGTTCCTTTAAACAATGCTGAACTGAGTAAGCAAGCATTAAAGAATCACAAAAGTTCCTTTCATAGTGGAAATGCTAATGGAATCCTGTGTGCAATTAGAGTAATGGGACTGCAATCACTTTCTTTTTACTGTTCTTTATAGTAACATTTGTCTGGTTTAAAGATCCTCTGTGAACTGTTCAGAAAAGCCTTTTTAATAATGACTCTGGTAGATATTAGCAGTGTCTCGTGCATCAGCCAAACAGGATACGCAGGAGTTCACGACTAAACATGACTGACTGGCATCAAAACTGAAGCTACGCTGGTATTATGATTTGCTAATAATATATATTTGACTCAGTGCTAAAAAGAAGCGTGGAGATGGGCTTTCATATTTTTAGTGACATTTAAATTAAAACCTCTATTTCTAAGCTAACATTAGATAGTATTGAAAGTAGAGAGGATTGCAGGAAAGGCACTGTACCAAAGCACTCACTATATAACAGATTGGTAGAGTTACCAGTGTTTTCAATTCCTGTCTTGAAGCTTCTTCAGAATTTTGGCAGATCTAGATCTGATCGAAAAACCAGAAGGAAAAACAGCTCAGGACAATAAGCCACTATTTATAAAATGAACATTGTGTTGTATTTAATGAGCCTTGAAAGTAGAGACTGAGACAGTCATTCATCAGGAAAGTGTTGAATGAGATCTCAGATCAAGCGATCCAGTCTGTTGTTTTCTGCTAGACTTCTGCAGAATCTGATGTCTTTTTGCTGCAAGCACCACATTATCCCCCTGCTGGCCTTTTAGCTAGCAGCCTTACGTGAGACTGAGACCAGATGAACTCATTGTGCATTGTTTATTTAGGGTGCGTCCTAAAATAGTGCTCAATTTGTTCTTTATCAAATAACCCAGGGTACTGAGCATAAATACATGAGAAAATAAAAAACACTGGGTTACTAATAAAAAAAAGTTGTTTTTAAAAAAAAAAAAAAAAAAAGCATTTTCAAACCTGTCAGTATTTTACAGTCTTATGGAAAAGAAAACAGGACTCTATGCAGACTTAGCATCCTTACTGTTGCTGTAGGAATTAAGAGGATAAATATCAGCCTTGTGCTGTCAGTCAAGCCCACTTTGTTAACTGAACATCAGCAAGTGCGAGCGCCTCTATAAAAGCAGATGTTTCAGCAGTTTGCTGGTCTGCTGCATTTGAGTATGTGTTAACACAATACCGCAGCCTTTCCAGGAGTGGACGTACCAGCAAATTAACTCGAGGTCAGACCATGCCATGCTCAGAGAAACTGCAAAACTCCCAGGAGCTACATCTCAGACTGCACATGCCTCAGTTAGCATGTTAAAAGTTAACGAAAGTACGATTAGAAGGAGACTGGGAGCAGGAGAAAACCTCTTTTTCTATAAAAGGCAGCACAGCTCAGGTTTGCAAACCACAAGACTTCTGGAACAGTGTTTTTTGAACACATGAGATCCAAATTTGAGATGTTTGGCCACAGAGGTAAGTTTGACAAAGACAAACATGTCAGCACAAACACTTGACGGTGGAGTGGTGATGATTTGAGCTAGTCTTCCAGACACAGGACCTGGGCACCTTGCATTCAATGATTTGACCATGAGCTCATCTGTATACCTAAATATTCTAGAGTCAAATGTGAAGCCCAGATGGCTTCACAGACAGACAGCTAAAGCTTGGCCTGACAAGGTTTACAAGGTTCAAGGTTCTTTATTTGTCACATGCATAGTTATACAAGTATAACACACAGTGAAATGTAGCCTGACACGCTCCTCGACATGTGCAAAAATGGGGGGGGGGGGAGAGGAAGAACATTATATATATATATATATATATATATATATATATATATAGTATATACATTGGGTGAATGTGCAGTAGTAGCAGCAAGCAGGTGAATTCTGTACATTAATATGAATAGACATCTGACTATTTTACAGGATAGACAATATAAACATATTTAAAATTAAAGGAATTGAAATGTACATTGTGCCTTGGTTTAGAGTGTCTGGAAGAGTCCTGACTCAGTCAATTATAGATGATGTGAGAGGGTGGGTGTGTGTGTTTAGGGCACGGATGGCTTGGGGATAGAAGCTCCTCTTGAGTCTCTCTGTCCTTGCCCGGATGATGCGGAACCTTCTACCAGATTGCAGAAGTTGGAACAGTTTGTTGCCAGGATGGGACGGGTCCTTCAGTATCTGCGCTGCTCTAGTCCGGCATCTCCTGGTGTAGGTGTCCTGAAGCGGGGGGAGAGCATTCCTGCAGCAGCATTCTGCTGTACGGATCACTCTCTGGAGAGCATTTTGGTCCTTCACACAGCTGTTCCCAAACCACGATGTCATGTTCTGTGTGAGGATGCTCTCCACAGCACCTGTATAGATAATCCTGAGGATCTTTGGAGAGACCCTGAACTTCCTCAGTTGTCGTCGGTGATACAGGCGCTGCCTAGCCTTTTTGGTCTGGACCTGAATGTGGGCAGCCCATGTCAGGTCTGAGGAGATGTGGACACCAAGATACTTGAAGGACTGCACCCTCTCCACTGGAGCTCCATTGATGATAATGGGCTTGTAGTCTCTGTGCTGACTCCTTCTGAAGTCCACCACCAGCTCCTTGGTCTTGCTGACGTTCAGCTGGAGGTGGTTGTCCTGGCACCATGATGCCAGATTTTGTAAACCAACTCAGGCGCAGACCAAGAATCCTTTGCAAAAGTGCGTTTATTTACAGTGGTAACACCAGGTGATATATGCATAATTTGTTAGGGAAAAGGGTCCTGGGCTCCAGGGTCCGAGGGGAAAGGAAAAGGGCCCCTAAACACACTCCCACTCCAAGTCCAACTCCTCACCCGTTTCTCTCGCTCACATGCTCGTTCAATATCACGAGGACGGGTCCAGGGAAGAGCTACACACACACACAGAAAGTCCAGTTAGTAATAAATCACACAAAGACTCACAGATTCTGATTAGCAGACTGCAGAATGACTGACGCTGATGGCTCAACGATCCAGCGAAGAGTAGCGTAGGTCTGCCATCTCAAGAATCCCTCCTGATTTACTGGAATGAGCGGCAGGTGCGATGATGAGCACAGGTGCGTGGGCCAGGGGCGGGAGCTCCCAATGAGCACCGCCGCGGCAGAGGAGAGAGAGAGAACGAAAACAAAAACAAAACATGTTGCCTAAGACGGAGTCGGCCGGCGAGGCACGGGGACCATGACATGGCCAAAGTTGGCGCATGCAACAGTCCTGTGGAGCACACTGAAGACAGCTTTGAAGAAACAAATTCCCAAAACCTTCAATGAACTGAAGCAATGTTGCAAAAAAAGATTAGGCCAAAATTTCTCCACAACAATGTGAGAGACTGATAGAGCGAAATAGAAAACAAGTATTTCAAGTTGTGGCTTCTAAAGGTGGCTCCACCAGCTGCTGAGTCAATTTCACAGGACCATGCATCTGGTCCACGTAGTTTTTTAAGACTTGGGAAACCTGGTGAAAAAACATTTTCTATATACTCTAATAACTATATATAAATCTCCAATAATTGTTTAAATAATGAAATGTACCCTGATCTTTGTTTCCTTGTATAAAAGTAAAATAAAATCATTGCTTTCCATGTCAGAAATCTCAGAGTGAAAGTAAACCGCAAAATGATATTTTCCTTAAAGGTCTGCTACAGATGGTTAGCTAACACACAGTTACATCCAAAACCAGAAGCATTTAAAGGAAGACTTACTGACTGTATCTGGCATTTGTTTGGGTAAGGTCAGATCTATAATTCAATGACCTCACTTAACTGCCCAACCTATTTAGTGAAAGGCCAGTCTCTATTAGACAAAGACATGTATAGCACTGTGGACAAACGACATGTATTATTCAAAGGACTCCACTTTCTCCTCTGCCTCAGTAACACACAGACAAAATCTCTCCTTTCTGTCCCTGAAGTGTATCACATAAGGGGAATTTACACCAAACACACAACAAGTAACACAACTCCAATGGGATTTGCAAATTTTTAATTTTTTTAAAAAATGAGAAGAAAAGAAGAAGTTTTGTGGGGTAAAAAATGATCTCTCATTTGAATCTGCTTACTAACACGACTTGAACTATGAAACACAATCATGTCATCAGTGGATGGGTCTTTAAAAAACGGAATAAAAAAGACTGGGAAATTGTGCTGATAAAAACATTTTGTATTCCACTTCCTGCACTGACCCATTATTTATGTCTGCACAAAATATCAACTAGCTCGTCTAACTGTGCTGAACTGTACTGAAATAAACATTTGCAATAAGAAACTAAAAGCCTGGAAGTAAATATTACAATCTGCACTCTTGCCTGGCCTGAAATTTAATTTAAAAAAAAGAAGAAAAGACGAATAAAAAAGAAGTCAGGTGTTGCTCTGCCATGTATCCGTGGGACTAGTTTTGAAACCAGGAGAAAAGGCAGTGACAGAAATGTGAAAGTCCTCTAAACAAACCTTCTGTCTCATTTATCCATATAAGCAGAACTGCTGCCTTAAAAATGCATTCCCTCACCAACATATATTGAAGACTTTAATGGGATTTATTGGTTGGGCAGCAAAGGTTATATGGTCCGCAACTCTTCTGATTATGAATTGTGATGTTGACTATCATCTATCCATCCAGAGGAGTAGAGTACCCCCAGGACAGGTTACCGGCATATTGTAGGGCAAAGCCATGGAAAAGAACAACCAATCACATTCACCTCCACTCCCACGACCAACTAACCTAGCATGCACGAGTTTGGTCTGTGGGAGAAAGCTGGAGTACTGGAACCCATTGCTGCCCAGGGAGATCATGCAAACTCCACACAAAAAGGCTTCAGGATCCTCTTGCTGTGAGGCGAGGGCGCTAACAAGCACAGCACCGTGCTCCTCACTAGGGATGGGTACCGGTATCCGGTGCCATTATGGCACCGGTTCTGACATAAACGGTAGTAACCAGACCGAAAAGCAGCGCACATTTCGGTGCTTTATTTCGGTGCTTTTTTTTCCTGAGATGTCATACACTTTAGATTCTAGCCAATCATTTTACATTTCCGAGGATAGTAGGCGGGTCCAGGTATGTACGTTCTGTTAGAGCAGAGCTACAGATTAAAAATGTCCAAGGTGAAGCGGTCAAAAGTCTGGCTGTACTTCATAGCAAAATATGCAAACTCAGCAGCCTGCAACAAGTGCTTTAAGCTGATACTGTGATACTGTCAAAGGAGGTAACACCTCAAATCCGATGAAACACCTGGCGAGGCATAGTGTTTTTTTTAAAAGCCGAGAAATGCGCCGTATTTGATAGCTTGCTGCGAGACCTCACACCGAGCACATCTACTGCGGGTGTGGTGCCTGTTATCGGACCCAGAGTTAGCAATATCCCACCAAAAACCCGAAGAGGAGAGTCCTGGCCCCTAGCCCTGCCAGTGTAGCAGAAATGATGATGGATGATGATGGCACCAGCAGCCGTTCTTCTCTGCGTGAGTAGCTTAATGTTGTTCGTGTGTAATTTACGTTGAGTAGGCTAACCACGTTATCACATTAATGCATGTAAGGTGAACTAGCAAACAGCGTCGTAGTTACATGCTGCTGTCTTCTTGTTTGATGGCAGATACTCCCTTCACCCTGGCCAAAAAGGCTAAAATGACCAAAGAAAAAGTGGAAAACAGTTAAACATGAGAGGTTTTTGAACAAAGTTTGTGTTTTTTCCATTGTTTAAGCACTGCTTCCAGCCAAGAGTGATACCATATATGCCCCATAGCTGCAGAAAAGGCTAACATTGTTACCTTTTTACAAAAAAACAGCTGAACATGAGAGGTTTTTGGACCAATTTTGTGTTCTCCATTCTTTAAGCACCGGTTTGAGCACCATTTAAGCACCGGCACCGTTTCAAAAGTACCGGTTTGGCACCGGTATCGGATAAAACCTAAACGATACCCATCCCTACTCCTCACTTTAGATAACTTTATTTGTTTTTACTCTTATATTTGCTAAAAAATGTTTACCTATATATGTTTGTACAGTGCATTGCTCCTACATGCAAAAAAGAGAGTTTTCAAAGGACTCTCTGCAGTCCGGTGAAAACTGAGCGCACCGATTCACTAGTTGTAGAGCCACCTTCTAAAAGGTTTAATCAGAATTACAGACTGTAAACTTGATTAGCAGTGGCCAGTAATGAAAAAGAAGGTGATGGTGTGTGCATGCTGCTTCAAGACAAACAAGTGTACTCAGTCAGCATTCATGCAAATTAAAAAGTGCGATAACATACGGTCGCTTTCCAGGCTAACTTCTATCTAATTATTTCTCCACACTTATCTGTAAGAGCCTAACTTCCTCTCAGGGCCTGCGAAGTTTGGAGTAACTCTTTGAAATGTCTAAACGAAGACAAGACTAAACATGCATCATCTTCATTGACCTTTAAAGACAAATCCCTCCGTGTCTTCGACGCCTAGAAGCGGTTCAATTGTCCCTTAGAGAGCGGGCCTCATGATGGGCAAAATCAATAACTGGTTTTCACACAACATTCATCTTGGTGTTTATGTTTGCCTGATCAGCAATAGAAAAATCACTGACACTCTGCTCAACTCTCACAGGCCCCACTCAGTAATAATGCTGTGTGCTAATGCTAATCTGTTATCTTGTGTGCTCTGGCATTTTCTGCTGTGGAGTGCCTGATAATTGGCTGCGCTGCCCTGATGTTTGCTTATTAAAGCTAGAGCTTTGGTCTTCTGTCTCTGCTTCATGTCTTTAATTCGCACAGACCCTCTAACACACTCTGTAATTAGGATATTCACATAGCACTGTTATGAGCCTTTTATGGAATCATCTCTGTATTTCTTTAAGGCATGGACACTGGGAATACCGGGGAATAACCGCATGTCTTCGTGCCATCACCTTAGCTTCACGTATATTCATGTGCTGGACGTTATTATCTTTCTAATTGTCCATGCTGAGATTAACGAGTTATGTATTTGGTAATTACTTCACGGAAAAACAATCCATGTGTATATTTCTTACATCCTCCTTGCTGCTATTACACTTCAGACATATGTTAAGGGCAAGTTTTGCTTAGCGCATATAAAATGTAGAGTAAAAACGCAGATGTTCTTGCATTTTAAAGTGTCAGAGAAGTCGGACCCAACTGAACTCGGTGACAACAAATGAAATTGAACAAGGTGGAAAAACATGATTGGAAGCGTCAAAGGTGCAGATGGGGAAAAAAATACATAATTTGAGGTTGCTGTGCCACATTATTACTGAGTAGTTCCCGTCAAAGTCTGCATGACACACAGGAAGATTATTTGGTCTGACACTGAGACTCCAACATCTGCATAATAACTTAAAAGTGGGATTGAAGTTTTTGCTTCCACACATCTTGCCTTCTCATCTCTTTCCACAAGACTTTAGTTTTCAATTAACTCTCGCTCATTAACATTAGGAACTGGAACGCTGATCTATCTCCTGGAGAATCTCGAATGCTTCCCGGGCTCACAGAGCCTCACATGATTGATGCACCTTCCTCACTTTCAGTCACAGAGGCTGAGCAAAGGTAATAACCAGACCGTAACCTTCTCAAAGACATTTCCCTTTGTCTTGGACACCTTTCTAATGCCACAAACATTCAGACCCAAACGGGCATAGAGAAGAAATACAGCACATTCACAAACATACACCCCTGTCTTCTGGCAAATCACAGCTGTGAGTCAGCTATTGGAAATGTGGCGAGTAAGGCAAGCACTTGATATGCAGGCATCTGCTTTGTGGCTTATCTCCACTGCTCAACTGTGCAGAGCAGTTGCTGCTTGGCTGGCCCTGGAAAAAAGCTTTTTCTCGATTCTTTTTCTCTCCTCCTTTCGCCTCATTTTCTTTGCCTTCTTTCCCAGTTTTGGGGGTTTCTCTGGCTCCCCATGGCTCTTAATTGTTATTTTGGAAAAACATTATCGGAATAATTTCCAATTATGTCAACTGTCATCAAATGGATGATTCAACCTTAATGTGAAAGATGGTCCAGTGCCATCGCAAATTATGTTAGTGTTGAGGCAGTGTCACTGATAGGAGATAGAGGGTAGGACGGAAAGCATGCACGTCAGGCAAGGAAAATAAAACGTATCCTAAAGTACAAGACTGGTAACTAAGGTAAGTAAAAGCAGAAATTAATGCCAAATTAATCCTAATTAATCCCAGTGATTATCTCCACTCCATTTCATCTGGTCACAATCACTCTTTGGGTTTGATGGTCTTGACCTCGTCGATGTTTTCTCTCACCACTATCTGTAATTTGAAAGACGTTCTTCAAGCAGGCAATATTTTTCTTTCTGAATTGCTTTATTGTGAAGAGAGATAGAGAACATCAGCTTTTTTCAGTCATGATTAGACACAGACTGTATAACAATATTTCCTTAATATAACGGAGCCTGTCTTTTGTGACAACAGAAATATGCTAATTTCCGGTTCAGCTGTAGGTCAAACTCTGTTTACCCGAGTGAGCCACTTGAGTTCTCTGTGCACTACATTTCTGCAAACAAACCAAAGGTTTCATGTCGGTGCAGCCTCCTACATTTCATAAAATAAGAAAAAAAAGGTGCCGATTCAGCTGACTACTTGCTACCATCACTGGAATTTTCACCACAGTGTTCACACTGTGTTTATTTATTTTAAAAACACATAAATTATAGCCACTTAATTGGGAAAATGTTTATGCTGAATTACTGTGATTACCAAAAAATTGTCTGTTATTCATTTTGTCCCAATTCATTATAGCAATCTATCATATTGTTGTGATACAGCCACAGTATGTATTCCCTGGTATCTGGAAATGAAACTGGTCACAAAGAGGATGCTGCAGAAAAAACATTCTTGCAAATGCTTTGGTTGGTAGCAGGTTGTCGCAGTTGTCCATAGTTTGCATGGAAGATGCAAAGAGTGGTGAAACTGCAGTGAAAGCTTTGAGAAGTGCAACACAATCTGGAAATAGAAAATTAAATTTGCACCATCTGGAGCGTGCTGGTTGCGGTGCTGAAGCATGAGTTTTCTGGTTTTTGTTACACTTTTTTACCACTGCTTGGCTAGTAGTTAGTGTGTGTTTACAGACAAATCAGCAACTTCCATGCAAACTACAGGCAACTGTGGCAATCTACCAAAGACCAAAGCAATCACAACAAGGTTTTTCCTGCAGCATCCTACTTTGTGGCCTTTTTCACTTTGCAATCACTCAACAAGAAACCCTAGCAATCAGTGGTTGCCTTATGGTTGCTAAACTGTCTCTAGTCCTGTGTAAAAGCGGCTTTGTTCTATTGACCCTACTGCATCACACTTCCAAATTGGTAAAAAAGTTCAAGTCAAATGTTTAGTGATTGCGCAACTGCAAATATTCTGGAAGTAGATTGCTTTTGACCAAGAATAAGAAAAATAAGTGACATAAACAGGAGAATGAATTTAAACATGTATCTGCTTGCAGTCCAACCTGAGAAACTCTATAAAACAAAAGTTAGTTAATTAGAAGAACTTTGCATTGGTCCAGATCTTTGAATTCATCCGGTCCAAGAGTGTGACTTTGTGAATTGAAATGCTGGTTTCTCAAATGGTCCAAAACGGATTCATCATCCGTTGGCAGTACTAAAGCTGTTGTCATTGTTTTTTAGTGGTGATCAGAACCAGTAAACACACTTATACTGGAGACTGGAATATGAATGATTCATCACAGATTTATCACAAATGTCAAACTGCAAATGGAGGGGATTAAAAGATAGTGTTAGAATCAGGTTTATTTCATAAAAATACAAAGAAATATAACTTTAATGACCTAGTTAACATCACATACATTATGAAATCATGATCTGTGGATCAAACAAACGGCGAGTTATAACATCGATGGTTTAAGTCTTCTTGATACATTGTTGCCTTTAGACATTTAATTATTAGGAGAAAATAATACAATTTGGGGGTTTTTTTTGAGTGCATGTTTGCTTTAGCAGTTTGACTTTCCTTCTTTGAAGCATCAGAGCACCAGTTTTCTTCATCTCATGGAGCAGATCTGAAATGTCATGGAGAGCGTAAGGAATGATCCGGCTCAGGCAGCGGCTCAAATGAGAGATTAAAATATTAAAGTGAAGAAAAAAGTTTAAGATTTCCACTGAATGGGTGAGAATATCCAAAGTCAAATCCTTACCAGTTTTGAATATGGTATTATAATCTTCTTGTTCTTTAAAGGACACAAGAAATAAAAAATAAAGCAACATCTTTGGAAACGCATGGGGGCTTCTGTGCTTTTTAGATTTTTATCCTCCAATAACTGTGGACTTCTGCCATATCAGCTCCACTGGTGAGAGTAGACCCATTTTTGGGGTGCTCAAGTCTAACCTTACCGTTACCGTTTGCATTAGCAAGTTCAAATTCATCTGATAACACAGGATCATTAATGTGACTTAAAGAGTGTCTTTGGTCTTTAGATAGTGTCAGAAACGTTAGCTTACACCAGCTATATCATTATAAGTACAGTTTTTACTGAAACATATTCCGATTATAGTTATATAATGGACATAGACATAAAGTGTAGACTCTCAGTTTAAATTTAAGGGTATCTGTATTCAAATTGGATGAAAGGTTTAGGAGTTTTGGCTCCTTAACATGTGCCACCCTGTTTTTAAAGGGATCAAACGTAATTGACTCAAAGGCTATTTCACAGGCAGGTTTGGGTAATTCCTTCATTATTTCATTATCAATTAAGCAGATAAAAGGCCTGGAGTTGATTTGAGGTGTGTGGCTAAAGGAGCTCTCCGTGCAGGTGAGACAAGCCGTCTGCGAAAACAGAAAAAACCCGTCTGAGAAAACGCTACAGTGTTAGGAGTGGCAAAATCAGGTTGCTACATCCTGAGAAGTCTGTGATTATTCATTCTGAATTATTCTTAGATAGTACAATAAGTGATCTAATTAATTAAGTTGCTTTTGAAACTGCCATTGTAATGTAATGTGAAATCAGCATGTTTCATTGGCACTGTACGCATGACTTTACAATGCATATCTAAAAGTTTGATTCTAGCATCGCCTTTTATGAACTCAAATCTAACTCGATAAAATCAGGCTGACTGAGTTAGAAAAAAAGACATCAAATCCACAACAGGACAAAAATCCCCAAATAACTGTTTTTGACAGACTGACGGGAAACCGTGAGCCCTTTGGCATGAACTACAAAATGTAATTATTATGAAGGGACTCCAGCGATGTGGTGAAGAAATGGTCATGGTGAGGCAAAGATGAGCTTAATGTAGCTGCACATATGTTTTAATTCTAAATGTTTATGCATTGAGTTCCTGTGCCGTTTAATAATCTTTGCTATCATTCAATAATTCACCCTCAGGCGCGACTGAATCCATTCTGAAGTATAACTGAATAACGCTGATCATTATCATTAAATAGCACTGAATTGTTTTGTTGCTGCTTCCTCAGCTTAATTTCTACCCTGCCCGAGGTCTAGCTTTCTCTAAACCACAGAGTGCATGAATTTATTTTTTACCTGTGCATATTCTTTATATAACCTTTCAAACTCTCCCTCTTTCTTTTTTTTTTTTATCCCCAGGCCTGTGTAACAAGGAGAACGTAACAGACAAATGATAAGAACTGTTTGTCAGTTATTCCCAGTTCACAGCCATCCTATTACCTTTTTTATGATGGCTTCTGACACACTTCCTCGTGCCCACATCTATCACTTAAAGTTTTCTTATGCTCTCCAGCAATAATCAGGTTGCTTGTGCCGTCTTTATGTAGTTCATTCAATGTCGTCTAAGGACGGGACAAGATATTTGTAGTGTATTTATAAAGTGAAAGTGGTTGTTGAAGCTTTTGTCCCATATATTAATAAGAGAAACTCAAACATGGTGTTAAAATTGTGTATAGGTTCATAATATACAACATATACAGTACTGTGCAAAAGTCTTGAACCGCCCTCATTTCTGTATTTCTTAGCCTCAAAGGAGCCTTCCTTGAAATTTGTCTTGAGCTATAGTTCTCCAGGCTTTCTGAAAGGTTTTGGAAATAGGGAGAAAAAAGTTGAGTTATGCAAAATTACACAATGGGACAGAAAATCAGAGGTCTCATGTACAGAACAGCAGTAAGTGCCATCTGTAAAACACGGTGGAGGCTCTGTCATGGTTTAGGGATGCATTTCCACCAGCTGTGTGCTGTGGATCTTGCCAAAATGCAGGAAGATTACCATCTATAAACACAGCGTTGTATAGTGGATAATCATGATCCCAAGCAGACCGCCAGTGTAGTAAAAGCATACCAGGATAGAAAAATCCATGACTGACAGTGCAACACTGTCAGTCATGGATTGGCCTCCCCAGAGCCCAGACATCACATTATAGAAACAGTGCGGGTTTATCTTGACAGAGAACAGAACAAAAAGCAGCCAACATCCAAAGAAGAGCTCTGACTGTCCTTCAGAAAGCCTGGGAACTATTCCTGCAGACTCCTCACAGAAAGAAAGCTTGCCTAAAAGAGTTCAGGCTGTGCTGAAGAATAAAGGTGGCCATAGCAAATCTTGAGTTTCAAGTTCATTAAAATGGTACAAGCTCTTTTTTTTTTTGCCTTATATACTATATTTCCATGTATGTTTGTATATGTTTAAGTAAATCACTGCACCTATTTCTCATTTTCCTGGCAAAATATAAAAAATTGAGGGGCGACTTAAGACGTGTTGCACTGCACTGTATACTGGACTTAAAATAAATAATATAATGTTACTGAATTTAATTAAATTTCCCTCTAACTCTGGTAGTAGGTCTCTTTTTCTCTTTCTGTGCCTCTTGTTTGATGCCTCTGATTGTTCACTCTGACTTCATTATGCATGTTTATTGAAGAAATAGATTCACAGACACCATTAACTTCTCATACACACCGAAATGTAAATGCTAATTGAAACTAGAAAAATTTGCATTTCCTGCGAAAATGCAGTGTGGATGCTTTAAAGCTGAAGCTGTATGCAAAAAGTAGCTGAAAAAGCTGAAAAGTTGCAGAAATTGTAAAAACTTTGCAGAAGCAAAAGAAGTTTGCTAAAATGGAATAACTTAGCAGAACTGCAATATCTTAGAGGAAACATAATACTTGGCAGAGATACAATAGCATAGCAGAATTTAGCAGAAATATTGTAACTTACCAGAAACATGATAACTTCTCAAAAATACAAGAATTTAGGAGAAATAGTATAAGATAACAGAAAGAATATATTTAGCCAAAAATACTTAAACATTACAGAAACACTATGATTTAGAAAAATAGTACAACAGAGCAGAAATATTGTGATTTACCAGAGACACTGTGATGAACTATGAATATTGTAATTTTAAATTAAGACTATGTTTTAGCACAAATATTATAATTTGGCAGAAATACTATAATTTAGCAGAAATACTATATTAAGCACAAATCCTATAAAAAGCAGAAATGGTATGATTAAGCATAAATACTACATTTAGTAGAAATACTTTGTTTTAGCACAAATCCCATAAAAAGCAGAAATACTGTACTATGATTTAGTAGAAAAACTATAATTAATCAGAAATACTAAATTTAGCAGAAATACTATATTAAGCACAAATCCTATGAAAAGCAGAAATAATATGATTAAGCATAAATACTACATTTAGCAGAAATACTATATTAAGCACAAATCTTATAAAAAGCAGAAATACTATATTAAGCACAAATCCTATAAAAGCAGAAATAGTATATTAAGCACAAATCTTATAAAATAGCAGAAATAGTATGATTTAGCACAATAGTAATAAGTTAAACAGAAAAATTGGAAAAGCAAAATGGACAGCTGAAAAAATGCTGAACATGCTGAGGGTCCCTCAAATATACTTGTTAAATGACAAAAATCTGAAAAAAAATTTATGACAGCCACACAATTACAAATATGTACACATGAGGAAACACACATGCACAGAGAGACACACACACAAGATCCAATTCAGTCAACCAGTCTAACTATATTCAATTTAAATCCTACAATGACATGCTGCCAAATAAGGGCAGGGTCCTCTCTCTCCCACTAAACACACACACACACACACACACACACACACACACACACACACACACACACACACACACAGACAGACACAGAGGGAGAGAGCTGCCGAATTTAAATCCACCAATCAGAGTGGCTGTTTATGTTTTCCTGCCAAAACAGGTGCATCTTTTTACACACGCAGCACAGAGAGGCACAGGATTATTGCAGCCTATTTCTCATAGTGAGGACTCCCCACAAACAAATGACCATAATTTCCTAACCGTAGGGGCTAGAACGGTCATTCTTAAACCGTTTTGTTCAGAAGAGATGGGGGAATGTTCCAGTGTTAACAATTTATCATTAAAATGTGAATTTTTAGAGATATACGACATGGATGACTTGTTGACTTAGAAGCCACGAATTCCCCAATATGCAAATTTGAATGCCTGAGGCCACATATATGATTGGCTGCCTGGGAAGCCGTGCAGGCCCTGATTTGTGGATTTGAATTCCTCAGCCCTCAGATATGATTGGCTGGCTTAGAAGCCATGAAGGCCCCAATATGCAAATTTCAATGCCTCAGGACACATATATGATTGGCTGGGAAACCGTGCAGGCCCTGATTTGAAAATTTGAATGTCTAAGTCCTCACAGAGGATTGGCTGCCTGGGGACCTGGCAGAAATCTATAGAAATACTATGATTAAGCATAAATACTACATTTAGTAGAAATACTATGTTTTAGCACAAATACTATAAAAAGCAGAAATACTATAATTTAGCAGAAATACTATATTAAGCACAAATCCTATAAAAAGCAGAAATAGGATGATTAAGCATAAACACTACATTTAGTAGAAATATTATGTTTGAGCAAAAATCCTATAAAAAGCAGAAATACTATATTAGGCACAAATCCCATAAAAAGCAGAAATAGTATGATTAAGCATAAATACTACATTTAGTAGAAATACTATGTTTTAGCACAAATAGTATAAAAAGCAGAAATACTGTAATTTAGCAGAAATACTATATTAGGCACAAATCTTATAAAATAGCAGAAATAGTATGATTTAGCACAATAGTAATCAGTTAAACAGAAAAATTGGAAAAGCAAAATGGACAGCTGAAAAAATGCTGAACATGCTGAGGGTCCCTCAAATATACTTGTTAAATGACAAAAATCAGCAAAAAAATGCACAGGGAGAGAGAAGTAAGTTTCTAGGTCAGCCTGGGAGCTGCTGAATTTGAATCCACCAATCAGAGAGCCTGTGTACTTTTTCCCGCCAAAACAGGTGCCTCTTTTTACACACGCAGCACAGAGATGCACAGGATTATTGCAGCCTATTTCTCATAGTGAGGACTCCCCTCAAACAAATGACCATAATTTCCAAACCGTAGGGGCTAGAGCGGTCATTCTTACACCGTTTTGTTCAGAAGAGATGGGGGAATCTTCCAGTGTTTACAATTTATCATTAAAATATGAATTATTAAAGATATTTGACTTCTAATGCACCATAACTGAGTAGAGCGAAGCAAAAACTGCCTTGACTTGCCCTCAAACAACGCTTTGTAACTCGAAATCTATTTGGAGTATCGATATCATTCTTTCACCGTAAGAGACAGCAGGCTTTGGTGAACAGTCATGGAAATTTTCAGGTCTCTGTGGAAATCCAAAAAAAAGTTATGACGAGAGAAAAAAGTGGTTCATTTCCAGAGTTTTAAATCTGAAGAAATCTGAGCGAAGGACGAATTTCCTACCCTCAAACAAGTCCAACTCATTTCAGAACGGTAATAGGTGAGAAAGAAATTCTTGAATTGTGAGCGTCAGGGGTGTCTGAAGATATTCGGGGACAAGCCTCATGTCTTAAAGTCGCTTCGTTAAGGAGATATGACGATTCGAATATGCCTCTCATTACAGAAATCCAGCGATGATTTTGAACAAGCTCTCCATTGACTTTATATGGAGAGTTTTGAGACCTTGTGTTGGTCTGAGGAGATTTGCAAAAATTCTATAAATCACACAACAATGATAGTGACATTTTCTGAAAGCCAGCAAAAATACCTACGTTTTGATGTATAATTTGTGGAAGTTGAGTGAAAATTGAGCAAGTAGCAAGAAGTTGTTCGGACATGAAGTGAAAATTGCAAAACCTTCAGTGGCACACTGGAAGCCAAGAGCATAGCAACCATAACAACGCATGTATTTTGTGAAGAATCACAATTTTGCAACTCAAAACTTTAAGAGGCATAAAAGTAAAACAGTAAAAGATTTCAAAAAGCTGAATCATACCTGAATAGCCCAATAATTTATGAACATTTTAAAGTTTGAATGGTTGTTCTAGGTGAAAATATGAGGAAGTAGTTAAGTTTCAAAAACAAGCAAATTTTAGCAGAATTGCAGAAGTTTCCCATTCATTTCAATGGGACAAATTAAAGGAAAAAAGTGGAATATTTTAAAAAGTATAATAGTTAAAAATAGCAAAAATCGTAGCAAGAAAGAGCAAAAATAGCAGAATAGTTTAAAATTTGAACGGTGAAAATCGGCTGAAAATTGTGGAAGTAGTTAAGTGCCAAAAAGTGTACGGAAGCAACTAGAATAATAATAATAACTAGAAAAATTTGCATTTCCTGCGAAAATGCAGTGTGGATGCTTAAAGCTGAAGCTGTATGCAAAAAGTAGCTGAAAAAGCTGAAAAGTTGCAGAAATTGTAAAAACTTTGCAGAAGCAAAAGAAGTTTGCTAAAATGGAATAACTTAGCAGAACTGCAATATCTTAGAGGAAACATAATACTTGGCAGAAATACAATAGCATAGCAGAATTTAGCAGAAATATTGTAACTTACCAGAAACATGATAACTTCTCAAAAATACAAGAATTTAGGAGAAATAGTATAAGATAACAGAAAGAATATATTTAGCCAAAAATACTTAAACATTACAGAAACACTATGATTTAGAAAAATAGTACAACAGAGCAGAAATATTGTGATTTACCAGAGACACTGTGATGAACTATGAATATTGTAATTTTAAATTAAGACTATGTTTTAGCACAAATATTATAATTTGGCAGAAATACTATAATTTAGCAGAAATACTATATTAAGCACAAATCCTATAAAAAGCAGAAATGGTATGATTAAGCATAAATACTACATTTAGTAGAAATACTTTGTTTTAGCACAAATCCCATAAAAAGCAGAAATACTGTACTATGATTTAGTAGAAAGACTATAATTAATCAGAAATACTAAATTTAGCAGAAATACTATATTAAGCACAAATCCTATGAAAAGCAGAAATAGTATATTAAGCACAAATCTTATAAAATAGCAGAAATAGTGTGATTTAGCACAATAGTAATAAGTTAAACAGAAAAATTGGAAAAGCAAAATGGACAGCTGAAAAAATGCTGAACATGCTGAGGTTCCCTCAAATATACTTGTTAAATGACAAAAATCAGCAAAAAAATTTATGACAGCCACACAATTACAAATATGTACACATGAGGAAACACACATGCACAGAGAGACACACACACAAGATCCAATTCAGTCAACCAGTCTAAATATATTGAATTTGAATCTTACAATGGGATCATCCCATTAAAAGGCTTTCTCTCTCTCTCTCTCTCTCTCTCTCTCTGTCACACACACACACAAACACACACACACACACACACACACACACACACACACACACACACACACACACACACAGGGAGAGAGAAGTAAGTTTCTAGGTCAGCCTGGGAGCTGGTGAATTTGAATCCACCAATCAGAGAGGCTGTGCACTTTTCCCCACCAAAACAGGTGCATCTGTTTACACACGCAGCAGCACAGAGAGACACAGGATTTTTGCAGTCTATTTCTCATAGTGACGACTCCCCTCAAACAAATGACCGTAATTTCCTAACCGTAGGGGCTAGAACGGTCATTCTTACACCGTTTTGTTCAGAAGACATGGGGGAATCTTCAAGTGTTGACAATTTAATATTAAAATATGAATTTTTAGAGATATATGACATGGATGACTTGTTGACTTAGAAGCCACGAATTCCCCAATATGCAAATTTGAATGCCTGAGACCACATATGTGATTGGCTGGCTGGGAAGCCGTGCAGGCCCTGATTTGTGGATTTGAATTCCTCAGCCCTCAGATATGATTGGCTGGCTTAGAAGCCACGAAGGCCCCAATATGCAAATTTGAATGCCTCAGGACACTTATTTGATTGGCTGGGAAACTGTGCAGGCCCTGATTTGAAAATTTGAATGTCTAAGTCCTCACAGAGGATTGGCTGCCTGGGGACCTGGCAGAAATATATAGAAATATATAGAAATACTATGATTAAGCATAAATACTACATTTAGTAGAAATACTATGTTTTAGCACAAATACTATAAAAAGCAGAAATACTATAATTTAGCAGAAATACTATATTAAGCACAAATCCTATAAAAAGCAGAAATAGGATGATTAAGCATAAACACTACATTTAGTAGAAATATTATGTTTGAGCAAAAATCCTATAAAAAGCAGAAATACTATATTAGGCACAAATCCCATAAAAAGCAGAAATAGTATGATTAAGCATAAATACTACATTTAGTAGAAATACTATGTTTTAGCACAAATAGTATAAAAAGCAGAAATACTGTAATTTAGCAGAAATACTATATTAGGCACAAATCTTATAAAATAGCAGAAATAGTATGATTTAGCACAATAGTAATCAGTTAAACAGAAAAATTGGAAAAGCAAAATGGACAGCTGAAAAAATGCTGAACATGCTGAGGGTCCCTCAAATATACTTGTTAAATGAAAAAATCAGCAAAAAAATGCACAGGGAGAGAGAAGTAAGTTTCTAGGTCAGCCTGGGAGCTGCTGAATTTGAATCCACCAATCAGAGAGCCTGTGTACTTTTTCCCGCCAAAACATGTGCCTCTTTTTACACACGCAGCACAGAGAGGCACAGGATTATTGCAGCCTATTTCTCATAGTGAGGACTCCCCTCAAACAAATGACCATAATTCCCAAACCGTAGGGACTAGAGCGGTCATTCTTACACCGTTTTGTTCAGAAGAGATGGGGGAATCTTCCAGTGTTTACAATTTATCATTAAAATATGAATTATTAAAGATATTTGACTTGTAATGCACCATAACTGAGTAGAGCGAAGCAAAAACTGCCTTGACTTGCCCTCAAACAACGCTTTCTAACTCGAAATCTATTTGGAGTATCGATATCATTCTTTCACCGTAAGAGACAGCAGGCTTTGGTGAACAATCATGGAAATTTTCAGGTCTCTGTGGAAATCCAACAAAAAGTTATGACGAGAGAAAAAAGTGGTTCATTTCCACAGTTTTAAATCTGAAGAAATCTGAGCGAAGGACGAATTTCCTACCCTCAAACAAGTCCAACTCATTTCAGAACGGTAATAGGTGAGAAAGAAATTCTTGAATTGTGAGCGTCAGGGGTGTCTGAAGATATTCGGGGACAAGCCTCATGTCTTAAAGTCGCTTCGTTAAGGAGATATGACGATTCGAATATGCCTCTCATTACAAAAATCCAGCGATGATTTTGAACAAGCTCTCCATTGACTTTATATGGAGAGTTTTGAGACCTTGTGTTGGTCTGAGGAGATTTGCAAAAATTCTATAAATCCCACAACAATGATAGTGACATTTTCTGAAAGCCAGCAAAAATACCTACGTTTTGATGTATAATTTGTGGAAGTTGAGTGAAAATTGAGCAAGTAGCAAGAAGTTGTTCGGACATGAAGTGAAAATTGCAAAACCTTCAGTGGCACACTGGAAGCCAAGAGCATAGCAACCATAACAACGCATGTATTTTGTGAAAAATCACAATTTTGCAACTCAAAACTTTAAGAGGCATAAAAGTAAAACAGTAAAAGATTTGAAAAAGCTGAATCATACCTGAATAGCCCAATAATTTGTGAACATTTTAAAGTTTGAATGGTTGTTCTAGGTGAAAATATGAGGAAGTAGTTAAGTTTCAAAAACAAGCAAATTTTAGCAGAATTGCAGAAGTTTCCCATTCATTTCAATGGGACAAATTAAAGGAAAAAAGCTTAATATTTTAAAAAGTATAATAGTTAAAAATAGCAAAAATCGTAGCGTAAATTAGCAGAAATAGCAGAATAGTTTAAAATTTGAACGGTGAAAATCGGCTGAAAATTGTGGAAGTAGTTAAGTGCCAAAAAGTGTACGGAAGCAACTAGAATAATAATAATAATAATAATAAAGAATAAAGAGAAACAGGAACTCAATAGTGTGGATGCTTAAAGCATCCACACAATAATAATAATAACTAGAAAAATTTGCATTTCCTGCGAAAATGCAGTGTGGATGCTTAAAGCTGAAGCTGTATGCAAAAAGTAGCTGAAAAAGCTGAAAAGTTGCAGAAATTGTAAAAACTTTGCAGAAGCAAAAGAAGTTTGCTAAAATGGAATAACTTAGCAGAACTGCAATATCTTAGAGGAAACATAATACTTGGCAGAAATACAATAGCATAGCAGAATTTAGCAGAAATATTGTAACTTACCAGAAACATGATAACTTCTCAAAAATACAAGAATTTAGGAGAAATAGTATAAGATAACAGAAAGAATATATTTAGCCAAAAATACTTAAACATTACAGAAACACTATGATTTAGAAAAATAGTACAACAGAGCAGAAATATTGTGATTTACCAGAGACACTGTGATGAACTATGAATATTGTAATTTTAAATTAAGACTATGTTTTAGCACAAATATTATAATTTGGCAGAAATACTATAATTTAGCAGAAATACTATATTAAGCACAAATCCTATAAAAAGCAGAAATGGTACGATTAAGCATAAATACTACATTTAGTAGAAATACTTTGTTTTAGCACAAATCCCATAAAAAGCAGAAATACTGTACTATGATTTAGTAGAAAGACTATAATTAATCAGAAATACTAAATTTAGCAGAAATACTATATTAAGCACAAATCCTATGAAAAGCAGAAATAGTATGATTAAGCATAAATACTACATTTAGCAGAAATACTATATTAAGCACAAATCTTATAAAAAGCAGAAATACTATATTAAGCACAAATCCTATAAAAGCAGAAATAGTATATTAAGCACAAATCTTATAAAATAGCAGAAATAGTGTGATTTAGCACAATAGTAATAAGTTAAACAGAAAAATTGGAAAAGCAAAATGGACAGCTGAAAAAATGCTGAACATGCTGAGGTTCCCTCAAATATACTTGTTAAATGACAAAAATCAGCAAAAAAATTTATGACTGCCACACAATTACAAATATGTACACATGAGGAAACACACATGCACAGAGAGACAAACACACAAGATCCAATTCAGTCAACCAGTCTAAATATATTGAATTTGAATCTTACAATGGGATCATCCCATTAAAAGGCTTTCTCTCTCTCTCTCTCTCTGTCACACACACACACAAACACACACACACACACACACACACACACACACACACACACACACACACACACTTCTCTCTCCCTGTGTGTGTGTAAGTTTCTAGGTCAGCCTGGGAGCTGGTGAATTTGAATCCACCAATCAGAGAGGCTGTGCACTTTTCCCCACCAAAACAGGTGCATCTGTTTACACACGCAGCAGCACAGAGAGACACAGGATTTTTGCAGTCTATTTCTCATAGTGACGACTCCCCTCAAACAAATGACCATAATTTCCTAACCGTAGGGTCTAGAACGGTCATTCTTACACCGTTTTGTTCAGAAGAGATGGGGGAATCTTCAAGTGTTGACAATTTAATATTAAAATATGAATTTTTAGAGATATATGACATGGATGACTTGTTGACTTAGAAGCCACGAATTCCCCAATATGCAAATTTGAATGCCTGAGACCACATATGTGATTGGCTGGCTGGGAAGCCGTGCAGGCCCTGATTTGTGGATTTGAATTCCTCAGCCCTCAGATATGATTGGCTGGCTTAGAAGCCACGAAGGCCCCAATATGCAAATTTGAATGCCTCAGGACACTTATTTGATTGGCTGGGAAACTGTGCAGGCCCTGATTTGAAAATTTGAATGTCTCAGTCCTCACAGAGGATTGGCTGCCTGGGGACCTGGCAGAAATATATAGAAATACTATTATTAAGCATAAATACTACATTTAGTAGAAATACTATGTTTTAGCACAAATACTATAAAAAGAAGAAAAACTATAATTTAGCAGAAATACTATATTAAGCACAAATCCTATAAAAAGCAGAAATACTATAATTTAGAACAAATAGTATAAAAAGCAGAAATACTATAATTTAGCAGAAATACTATGTTAGGCACAAATCCTATAAAAAGCAGAAATACTATAATTTAGCAGAAATACTATATTAGGCATAAATCCTATGAAAAGCAGAAATAGGATGATTAAGCATAAACACTATATTTAGCAGAAATACTATGTTTGAGCAAAAATCCTATAAAAAGCAGAAATACTATATTAGGCACAAATCCCATAAAAAGCATATATACTACATTTAGTAGAAATACTATGTTTTAGCACAAATAGTATAAAAAGCAGAAATATTGTAATTTAGCAGAAATACTATATTAGGCACAAATCTTATAAAATAGCAGAAATAGTATTATTTAGCACAATAGTAATAAGTTAAACAGAAAAATTGGAAAAGCAAAATGGACAGCTGAAAAAATGCTGAACATGCTGAGGGTCCCTCAAATATACTTGTTAAATGAAAAAATCAGCAAAAAAATGCACAGGGAGAGAGAAGTAAGTTTCTAGGTCAGCCTGGGAGCTGCTGAATTTGAATCCACCAATCAGAGAGCCTGTGTACTTTTTCCCGCCAAAACATGTGCCTCTTTTTACACACGCAGCACAGAGAGGCACAGGATTATTGCAGCCTATTTCTCATAGTGAGGACTCCCCTCAAACAAATGACCATAATTTCCAAACCGTAGGGGCTAGAGCGGTCATTCTTACACCGTTTTGTTCAGAAGAGATGGGGGAATCTTCCAGTGTTTACAATTTATCATTAAAATATGAATTATTAAAGATATTTGACTTGTAATGCACCATAACTTAGTAGAGCGAAGCAAAAACTGCCTTGACTTGCCCTCAAACAACGCTTTCTAACTCAAAATCTATTTGGAGTATCGATATCATTCTTTCACCGTAAGAGACAGCAGGCTTTGGTGAACAATCATGGAAATTTTCAGGTCTCTGTGGAAATCCAACAAAAAGTTATGACGAGAGAAAAAAGTGGTTCATTTCCAGAGTTTTAAATCTGAAGCAATCTGAGCGAAGGACGAATTTCCTACCCTCAAACAAGTCCAACTCATTTCAGAACGGTAATAGGTGAGAAAGAAATTCTTGAATTGTGAGCGTCAGGGGTGTCTGAAGATATTCGGGGACAAGCCTCATGATTTAACTTTGCTTCGTTAAGGAGATATGACGATTCGAATATGCCTCTCATTACAGAAATCCAGCGGTGATTTTGAACAAGCTCTCCATTCACTTTATATGGAGAGTTTTCTGACCTTGTGTTAGTCTGAGGAGATTTGCAAAAATTCTATAAATCCCACAACAATGATGGTGACATTTTCTGAAAGCCAGCAAAAATACCTACGTTTTGATGTATAATTTGTGGAAGTTGAGTGAAAATTGAGCAAGTAGCAGGAAGTTGTTCGGACATGAAGTGAAAATTGCAAAACCTTCAGTGGCACACTGGAAGCCAAGAGCATAGCAACCATAACAACACATGTATTTTGTGAAAAATCACAATTTTGCAACTCAAAACTTTAAGAGGCATAAAAGTAAAACAGTAAAAGATTTGAAAAAGCTGAATCATACCTGAATAGCCCAATAATTTGTGAACATTTTAAAGTTTGAATGGTTGTTCTAGGTGAAAATATGAGGAAGTAGTTAAGTTTCAAAAACAAGCAAATTTTAGCAGAATTGCTGAAGTTTCCCATTCATTTCAATGGGACAAATTAAAGGAAAAAAGCTTAATATTTTAAAAAGTATAATAGTTAAAAATAGCAAAAGTCATAGCGCACATTAGCAGAAATAGCAGAATAGTTTAAAATTTGAACGGTGAAAATCGGCTGAAAATTGTGGAAGTAGTTAAGTGCCAAAAAGTGTACGGAAGCAACTAGAATAATAACTAGAAAAATTTGCATTTCCTGCGAAAATGCAGTGTGGATGCTTAAAGCTGAAGCTGTATGCAAAAAGTAGCTGAAAAAGCTGAAAAGTTGCAGAAATTGTAAAAACTTTGCAGAAGCAAAAGAAGTTTGCTAAAATGGAATAACTTAGCAGAACTGCAATATCTTAGAGGAAAGATAATACTTGGCAGAGATACAATAGCATAGCAGAATTTAGCAGAAATATTGTAACTTACCAGAAACATGATAACTTCTCAAAAATACAAGAATTTAGGAGAAATAGTATAAGATAACAGAAAGAATATATTTAGCCAAAAATACTTAAACATTACAGAAACACTATGATTTAGAAAAATAGTACAACGGAGCAGAAATATTGTGATTTACCAGAGACACTGTGATGAACTATGAATATTGTAATTTTAAATTAAGACTATGTTTTAGCACAAATATTATAATTTGGCAAAAATACTATAATTTAGCAGAAATACTATGTTTTAGCACAAATCCTATAAAAAGCCGAAATACTATAATTTAGCAGAAATACTATATTAAGCACAAATCCTATAAAAAGCAGAAATACTATATTAAGCACAAATCCTATAAAAAGCAGAAATACCATATTAAGCACAAATTCTATAAAAAGCAGAAATACTATATTAAGCACAAATTCTACAAAAAGAAGAAATACTATATTAAGCACAAATCCTTTAAAAAACAGAAATACTATATTAAGCACAAATCTTATGAAATAGCAGAAATAGTATGATTTAGCACAATAGTAAGAAGTTAAACAGAAAAATTGGAAAAGCAAAATGGACAGCTGAAAAAATGCTGAACATGCTGAGGGTCCCTCAAATATACTTGTTAAATGAAAAAAATTGGCAAAAAAATCTATAACAGCCACACAATCACAAATATGTACACATAAGGAAACACACAGTCACCCAGTCACCCAGTCTAAATATATTGAATTTGAATCTTAGAATGAGATCATCCGATTAAAAGCCTTTCTCTCGCTCTCTCTCTCTCTCTCTCTCTCTCCCTCTCTCACACACACACACACACACACACACACACACACACACACACACACACAGGGAGAGAGAAGTAAGTTTCTAGGTCAGCCTGGGAGCTGGTGAATTTGAATCCACCAATCAGAGAGCCTGTGCACTTTTTCCCTCCAAAACAGGTGCTTCTGTTTACACACGCAGCACAGAGAGGCACAGGATTTTTGCAGTCTATTTCTCATAATGACGACTCACCTCAAACAAATGACCATAATTTCCTAACCGTAGAGGCTAGAACGGTCATTTTTACACCGTTTTGTTCAGAAGAGATGGGGGAATCTTCAAGTGTTGACAATTTAATCGTAAAATATGAATTTTTAGAGATATATGACATGGATGACTTGTTGACTTAGAAGCCACGAATTCCCCAATATGCAAATTTGAATGCCTGAGACCACATATGTGATTGGCTGGCTGGGAAGCTGTGCAGGCCCTGATTTGTGGATTTGAATTCCTCAGCCCTCAGATATGATTGGCTGGCTTAGAAGCCATGAAGGCCCCAATATGCAAATTTGAATGCCTCAGGACACATATATGATTGGCTGGGAAACCGTGCAGGCCCTGATTTGAAAATTTGAATGTCTAAGTCCTCACAGAGGATTGGCTGCCTGGGGACCTGGCAGAAATATATAGAAATATATAGAAATACTATGATTAAGCATAAATACTACATTTAGTAGAAATACTATGTTTTAGCACAAATACTATAAAAAGCAGAAATACTATAATTTAGCAGAAATACTATATTAAGCACAAATCCTATAAAAAGCAGAAATAGGATGATTAAGCATAAACACTACATTTAGTAGAAATATTATGTTTGAGCAAAAATCCTATAAAAAGCAGAAATACTATATTAGGCACAAATCCCATAAAAAGCAGAAATAGTATGATTAAGCATAAATACTACATTTAGTAGAAATACTATGTTTTAGCACAAATAGTATAAAAAGCAGAAATACTGTAATTTAGCAGAAATACTATATTAGGCACAAATCTTATAAAATAGCAGAAATAGTATGATTTAGCACAATAGTAATAAGTTAAACAGAAAAATTGGAAAAGCAAAATGGACAGCTGAAAAAATGCTGAACATGCTGAGGGTCCCTCAAATATACTTGTTATATGAAAAAATCAGCAAAAAAATGCACAGGGAGAGAGAAGTAAGTTTCTAGGTCAGCCTGGGAGCTGCTGAATTTGAATCCACCAATCAGAGAGCCTGTGTACTTTTTCCCGCCAAAACATGTGCCTCTTTTTACACACGCAGCACAGAGAGGCACAGGATTATTGCAGCCTATTTCTCATAGTGAGGACTCCCCTCAAACAAATGACCATAATTTCCAAACCGTAGGGGCTAGAGCGGTCATTCTTACACCATTTTGTTCAGAAGAGATGGGGGAATCTTCCAGTGTTTACAATTTATCATTAAAATATGAATTATTAAAGATATTTGACTTCTAATGCACCATAACTGAGTAGAGCGAAGCAAAAACTGCCTTGACTTGCCCTCAAACAACGCTTTGTAACTCGAAATCTATTTGGAGTATCGATATCATTCTTTCACCGTAAGAGACAGCAGGCTTTGGTGAACAGTCATGGAAATTTTCAGGTCTCTGTGGAAATCCAAAAAAAAGTTATGACGAGAGAAAAAAGTGGTTCATTTCCACAGTTTGAAATCTGAAGAAATCTGAGCAAAGGACGAATTTCCTACCCTCAAACAAGTCCAACTCATTTCAGAACGGTAATAGGTGAGAAAGAAATTCTTGAATTGTGAGCGTCAGGGGTGTCTGAAGATATTCGGGGACAAGCCTCATGTCTTAAAGTCGCTTCGTTAAGGAGATATGACGATTCGAATATGCCTCTCATTACAGAAATCCAGCGGTGATTTTGAACAAGCTCTCCATTGACTTTATATGGAGAGTTTTGAGACCTTGTGTTGGTCTGAGGAGATTTGCAAAAATTCTATAAATCCCACAACAATGATAGTGACATTTTCTGAAAGCCAGCAAAAATACCTACGTTTTGATGTATAATTTGTGGAAGTTGAGTGAAAATTGAGCAAGTAGCAAGAAGTTGTTCGGACATGAAGTGAAAATTGCAAAACCTTCAGTGGCACACTGGAAGCCAAGAGCATAGCAACCATAACAACGCATGTATTTTGTGAAAAATCACAATTTTGCAACTCAAAACTTTAAGAGGCATAAAAGTAAAACAGTAAAAGATTTCAAAAAGCTGAATCATACCTGAATAGCCCAATAATTTATGAACATTTTAAAGTTTGAATGGTTGTTCTAGGTGAAAATATGAGGAAGTAGTTAAGTTTCAAAAACAAGCAAATTTTAGCAGAATTGCAGAAGTTTCCCATTCATTTCAATGGGACAAATTAAAGGAAAAAAGTGGAATATTTTAAAAAGTATAATAGTTAAAAATAGCAAAAATCATAGCAAGAAAGAGCAAAAATAGCAGAATAGTTTAAAATTTGAACGGTGAAAATCGGCTGAAAATTGTGGAAGTAGTTAAGTGCCAAAAAGTGTACGGAAGCAACTGGAATAATAATAATAAAGTATAAAGAATAAAGAGAAACAGGAACTCAATAGTGTGGATGCTTAAAGCATCCACACAATAAAGAATAAAGAGAAACAGGAACTCAATAGTGTGGATGCTTAAGCATCCACACAATAAAGAATAAAGAGAAACAGGAACTCAATAGTGTGGATGCTTAAAGCATCCACACAATAAGGCTCAAATTACACTATCTTGGAGTGGTAATTTACCCCAAAGTATTTTCCCCTCTCAGTGTTTGTAGTGAACTATAATATAGTTATTCACTGACTTAACAGTTGGTTGTGGAAGACAAGTGACACTGAGTACTTCTCTGGAGTCAGGCTGAGAGCCTTGGGGGAGACTTTTAAGTGCGAGCCTGGAACAGCGGCTGTCTGAAAATGTTTTTGGTGAGATGTGGTCAGTATAACTGATTGTGTTGTACTTAATGGATCACAAGACGTGTGTCAAATGACATCTGTCCATAAAAATGATTTTTTTTTAATGCAAAGCTGCAAACTGCTATGATTTACATAAGGATGAATAAGACAATAACTGCAGGTTCTTATTGCATATCAATCCACCTGTGTGACTTTCATTACATTTGACAATGGTGGCATGAAATATGGGTGCAGTCCAACAGCATGTGTGATTGATAATTGCTGTAGTGTGGCCGCCTGCCTGCCATCTCCACTGTAGCCTGCCAATTCATCAGGCATCAGAGGCAGATTGGCCTGATGACTGATGTCTGCGTCTGTCTGTGACAAACCATGGCTGTTTGCGTGCTGCTGCAACTAGACACCACTCACCTCGCAAATCTGCCTTATTAGTTGAGGCTCTCGAACCTTGCTTCAAATAATAACACAAAAGGGTTAGAATTAGTTTGAAGTGCCTAACCCTTCTAAAACTTCAAAATTAAATGTAGTTCAAACTATAGTCTCAAAGTTTCAGCTTCTTTGTGTGCTATTAGCATTTTTAGCCCTTTTAGCAATATATAAGCAGGTCCTAACAACTGCGTTCTACACACTGCACCTCTGTAAATAAGGCAAGGATTAAAGCAACCCTCTCTGTTATTTGCTGACTGACTTCCTCTTTCAATCCATCATCCTCAGGTAGCGACTGGTATTAAACAAATTAACTGCTGCTCCAGAGAGCTTTGCTATCAGATAGCCATGACTGAAGGTTAATGACGTTGTTGTGCAATTGGGAAATTAGAATTCAGGGAGGACATCACCTAGCATGATGCCCTGTTATGAACACGTGCCCTTTGACCGGCTCTCACTTGTGTCACGCTCTGGAAGCCTGACTCTTACGGGCACGCGGTCTGTTAGAACAGGTGGCGCCAGATGCTCCATGCTAAACAGAAACAACATCATTAATCAGGGCAGGGAAAGGTGTTGTTAGTTTACTTTTCACTTGAATTGTTTATTACAGTAATGTTCACTGAGCAGCCAGGGTGGCTGTCATACAATAAATTAGCTGGCAGTCAAAGCAAAGGCAAGCAAGATTCAGAGGCTGACTTGAGTGTGCCTAAGGTGGCTTCAAACTGAACACCTGGCTAGAGTGTAATTTGCTGCACAGTTTCACACTGTATAGTAGGTCCCAGGATTGTACTTCTCATTATTTTGTTATGTTTGGAGTAATATTTGTGTGTGAGGATACTTTGCTGCTGGCAAAATGGTACTTACAGGACTCCTGACCTCAGAGCCACTCTTCAGCATCTCAAATTAATTGCTTTCCCTGCTTGATTTACTTTTACACCCTGAATAACATTCCCTCTTGTGCTACCATGTTGCTTAACTCTACACAAGTCTTGTGCATTGTTAAAGCCCTTTGCAGCAGCTCTATAATTAGGTTTTCTGTATTTCTCCGTCAAAGTGAACCAAGCAAAAAAAAAAAAAAAAAGCAACTAAGGAGCTTCTCCTTTTGACAAATCCATAACTGCACCAAAACATTTTTTGCCGCAGGTTAATTGCTGCATTTGAAAAGTCGACCTCCTTTGCCGGTCTTGAATGGATCCTTTCTTTGTCTCCTGTGTGCCAAACATGAAAAGAAGAAAAATAAATAGCTAGAATCCTAAGGGTTGGCAATGCCAACAGACATTGTGCTTGGCTCGGTGCCTGGTTTCAAGAGAGAACTCTTTCATTTGCAGCAGGCTTTCCTCACTCAACAGGAGGATAGAGGTGGATTTTCCTCTAAAGCTCCAGAAAATCACTCCTTTAATTTGAAATCTGGGTGATTTTGTCACTTAAGACTTTAGTGAAGAAATGTTACAACTTTTCTCACATCAGCAGCTTGGTGTGCACCATATTTAATTTGGGATCTTAGTATAATACAGCACTGCAGCGGATTCAAGTGGGTGTTCATGTATCATTAACCCTCTTTATAACTCCATTACTCCCTGTTATTTAAGGAGTTATGGAAACAACTCATAGGGAACAAAAATTCTGGTTTAAAAAAAATAACAACTGCAAAAAGATCTTTCATTGTGGTGATTACTGCTTGTAATGCAATATAGTGCTTTAGACTCCATTTTTGAGTACATAAACTATGCCTTAGGCAGGCGTATGCAGAAACCTTTAAACAGAAAAAGAAGGCTCCATCAAAAACAATTCTCCCGTTCACCAATGATACGTGGATTACATAAAACCTTCTGATGCAAGTCTTTGATAAACTTGAATGAATTTGCATTGAAATGTAGAATAAAAACTACAGAAGGCTGTCGACTCGAACCATCCACTGAATAGTTTGCAGGAAGCACGATCAGAGACTTTATAGTAGTTGTGTATTCAATACAATATATTGAATTTGCACCATATTCACAGCAGTATCAGTTCGGGAAGATTCTGTGAAAGCCTGGAAGACAGAAAAAAGAAAAATGATTTTGCACAGGGATTTTAAACATGCGTTACCATTTCTCCAAACTGACTGTGGGAAAATAGCTCAATTTTAACCTCATCTGTCTGCACTTGTTTCCAGAATAGTTCAAAGATTTTACTTTTTTACTACTTCAAACTTTGATTTTTGTGATGAGTTTCTAGGTGAAATTTTCTGCTGATGACTCCTCTGTGTAGACCCTTTTGTGTATCGGTGCTGCACAATGGTGGACGCCTCCTCTTTGCCAGCTAAAACCTTCCTGCAGCTCCTTTGGAGGCACAAGCAGTTTGTTTTCTGCCTAGAAGGTGTGTGCGTGTGTCTTATGTGAAAGTTGTGTGGGGATTTGCAAAAGTTGTTAAGACTCTTTACCCTGAATAGCGTTTTGTACAATGTGATTCCAACTATACTATGATACAAAGCAAAAATACAGTTAGGCACACGATTTTTGTACTTCTGTTTCTGCACACCACCAAAGTGCATTTTAAATGAAACAATGAATATGTGATTAAAATGCTGCCTTTGGACTTTAATCCAAAGGGTTTAACAAAATATTTACACAAATTTTTAGGAATTGGCTCAAAATTAATTTGACAAATAGTAGTTGGTAATAGTGTTACTCATTCAGACTACATCCAGGAAACTTCAAGCTCAGTAGAGCAGGAGTTTGAAGCTGTGATTGGCGCATGCAGGGACATTATCAGCTGCATTTCCTTTGCATTCTATTGGTGAAACATTCAGTTCCAAGATCAGTTGATCATGATCATTTAAATGTGATTAAGATTAGAATTCAATGAACTGCGCAGCCCTACTTCTAAATAAGATATGAAATAAATCCATCCAGAGAAATAGCAAAAACTCTAGGGGTGGCCCGATCAACAGTCTGGTACAATGAATGCACTGCAACAGCAACCCCAAAAGGTCTGAAAGAACACAGACGGCAACTAAAGCAAATGACAGCAGAGAACAGAGTTTGTTCTGCGGTTAAGAAAAACAACTTTACAGCATCTAACTAAATCAAGAACGCTTTCAGGGAAGTAGGTGTATCAGAGACACCATCATGAATGCTAATACAGAGAGTTTACATCAAGGTGCAAACAACCGGTTATACACAAAATCAACTGACTTTGCCAGAAAATATGTAAAAAAAAAGACGCGGCTCGTGATCTGAAGCGCACCACGCTTTGTGTCAAACATGATGGAGCCAATGTTATGGCATGGGCATGTTTGGCTGCCAGCTGAACCACTGGTGTTTATTGATGATGTGACTGGTGATAGAAGTAGCAAGATGTATTATGAAGTGTACAGGGCTATACTCTTTGCTCAGTTTCAGACAAAATGCTGCAGCACTGACTGGTCAGATGGTTAATGACGCAAAACATAACTGCAAAAGCAACCCATTTGAGATATTCAGTGATGTTAACCCAATAGAGCACATGCTTTTCAGGAATTACGTACAAAATTTAAGGCAGGTCTTTGTCCATGAAATTATGGTGCTAGCTGTAACCTAAGTATTTGTAGGTTAGCACTACCTACAATTAGGTTTGATGAAAAAGGCTTAAAAGAGCTTCAAATAATGCAATACATGTTCTACAGGATACAAAAGGACAACTGAAAGTGTAGCTACATGCACATGTGACAGTTTTGATGGTGGGATGAGCAGGTTAGTGTGTGTCTGTGGAAGGCTGGGTGATCAGAGTACTGTGGGAACAACACTGCTGCAATTGCAGGTGGTGCTGCTGACACTAAAGCACTGGAAAATGGCTTCAGTGGCTGAGAAGCAGTTTTTTGTGCTTTAAGGGGTCAAAAGGAGCCCTCTTTTGGCTTTTGGCTTGCCTTCACACTGAACAGAGCCATCAACTAACAACCATCACCGTCAGTCAAACATGTCAACAAAGTCAGACATGTTGCAGCTTTTCTTTTGCGGCGGGAGAAGGGAGATGAGGAGGAAAATCTTCTGCTGGGCCTTGAAAGATCGACAATACTGTGTTCAGCGCAAGGAGACATTGATTGCCAGTCAGCGATGAGCCTGCCAGTCAGTCTTCATCTCCATACTCTTGAGAATGTTGACGTCTCTAGCTCGATGGCGGTGTTTGCTTATTTTTAACGTTCGGTTGCTTTCACTCTGCAGATGATGCTTTTATCCGGCAGGCAGGGCAAAGTTTGCCAGTCACATTATTAATTCTTTGAACACTGGATAATTACAACAGATTAAAAGGTATATAAAACAATTCGCAGTGTGATTAAGTGCATTTCCACATGGCACAATCAATAAAGCAGCTAATAAACACAATTAGCAAAACATTGATTAACTAATCACTCAATTAATTATTCATTATTCTCGCTGTGAACACTGAATAAATTTCACAATCTATGAAAAGTAATTAGTTTTGCAGACTAATATTGTCATTCTAATTCACCGTTGCAAAACACAGTCTGCAGTTACAACATTGGCTTTATTGGCTGGGTTAGAAATGTCCTCAAGTGTTTTTCTATGGCATCAAGACAGAAGCTCTTTATTATACAGGCTGCATCTAAAACCATGTAAAACTTTCTATTGCCTTTTTCAGGCTTGCATCTTTTTGTTTAATTGGAAATTCAGGGGAAAAACATAATCATTGCAGGTTGTCGGATGATGCAGCTATCAAGTAATGGAGGGAGGGGTACGATGCTGACACATCAGGGTCACTTGGTGATCATCTAGTTTTAACCTTAAGCTCATACACGGCCTTTGTATAGCCAAAAAAGAAAACACCCCCCCAGCTCTGGTGCTCACTTACCTTTTATTTCCAATTGGATTATTGATCATTGGTTTGTTGTCTTGATAGCATTAAATAGACACAGAGTGAGGTTTCTGAGAAAGAAAAGCCAGAGAGTAATGATTATGCCACAAGTTACTGCTCTTTCTTCTTTTTCTTATGGCCTTTTCAAGCTGAACTGAGTTTGCCAGCACAACATCAGTGCTTTGGCCCACAATTTCAAACATTTTATCTCCCAGTGAGGAAGAGGAGCAAGCAATTAGACCCATAAATAAGAGAGAAGCCCTAAACCAAAGGATGCCAGCTAGCTTGTTTTGTCATTGCACCGAGTTCACAGCAAGGTCGATTGTTAAATGTGGCCTAAAAAAGCTGGACTGTGGTGAGGATATCACGGTTGCACGATTCAGTTTCTGTATTGAACAACTGCGTCAGAACATACATGCCACACTGTCAGTTTTAATGATTCATGTTATTCCTATGACAGCAGATTTCTTGCTGCTGGAGTTGGCCTATTTATCACTCCCACTGTAGGCAGTAAATGATGTCTTGCATACTTTATCCAAAGGACAATTGTCACCCGTTGTAGCCCACCATGGAGCGTTGTTCCAAATGCATAATTAATGTTCTGCAATTAAGTAGGATCAAGCAAGCTAGCTTGGCTTTTCATTATGCCTGATAGTTTGGTCTGCTCCCTCTGTGTAGAACAAATATCAACAAATGTGATAATCTGGTATGAGATGTTACTTGAAATCATCATGTTTTAACTGGTCAGTGTGGAAATTATAAAGTTGTACTCACTGCTTATACTATTTTTAATTTATTTTACAACTTTCAATACTAATCAGCTGGTCTTTTGTAGTTAATTTTTAGGTATTCGGAATCAATAAGTTTCAGCACATGAAACTATTATTCCCTCAGACTAGTATGACAGTTTGGATGCTTAAAAAACACCAAGGTGGACTGAAGTAAAAAGTTAAGGCAGAGCACCACGTTTGGGCAGAGTTACACTTACAGTAAGACTAAGAATGAACTCACAGTTATTCACAATTATTAATCATAAAAGTAAAATGATTACATAGTTATAAAGATATACTTATAAAGATTACTTAATATGAAAACTTTAAACACATAGTTTTTACAGCCATATGTTGCCGTGCAATCACTACAAAGTGCACCATCATTTTAGGAAAGCACAGTTTGCTGCACATGCTGTTCCACCTGTGTCGGTCTAATCCTACCCTGCAAAAAAGATACAAACAGAAGATGCAAAACTTTTTACCTGCGACCCAGGTGGCCTCTGAAGTAAGATCCTTGCTACTTCTTAACTTTAGATTACAACTGGATATATTTACATTAAGTCCAAAACAGCTTTAAAGTATCTAACAAAGATAATAATATGCTGGCCTCCAAACTCATAAAGGGGGTTTTTGCTTGGAAATACACACTATAAGGACAAACGTACTGAGCCACCTACACATTATACCTACAAGAGCTGCTCAACAGATGTTAAACAGATGGTAGAAAATTTGTTTTCATTAGCTCGCAGCATGAAGTTTACCACAAAATCAAATGAGATGGATACCAGTGCAGTTTTACATGGACCTAATTATACAGTGGCTAGAAGTTGCATAATAATAATAATAATAATAAAAACTTTAGCAGCTTTCACAGATTTCAAGACCACTTTCAATCGGCCTATGAGCTAGATCTTTTCTCTTCATGTTTTCTCCTCATTGGATTATTTCCAATTTGTCAGCCATAAGAGCAGAGTCAGCAGGAAAAGCTGCTAAAACCAGGAGGCACAGCAGATACAATTCAGCAGTACGTTTACACACATTTTTAGTTTTTAAAAAAAGTCTTGTCATACTATCATCTGATGGTAATTTTGCATTCATTTTGGAAACCCTTAGATATTGCCTTTGCCTGTAGTGTCATCAAACTGTAGCCGATGGGTTCCTTAATTAGGTGGATACATACCTGCACGTGGCTAGCATAATAACTACCTCCAACAATCAATTATCATTGTTTCCATTATCAGTTTGATAATACAATTCTTATTCTGTAATATATAGATGCAGGAATGTATTCCTCTGCAATAATTTAGACAGTGGAAGACATGAGGAGATGCACGTAAATAAGATAAAAGCAGAAGATAAACTGTTGAGGAAAGAAATGGTCCAATAGAAAGGAGCAGCTTAGAAAAGTGCCAAACAACAATTCTTAGGAAAATAAAACCTTGCAGGAGAAGCTGTCTGTCTGTCAGTGAACATGAGAGCAGAAAGCTAAAGTGTGGCCTCCACAAGGCAAATGAGAATATTAGCTTTCTTATCCACCATCTCTCTTCTCTGGAGAAAGTTGACAGTTGAGCAGGTCACCTCTCTTCAACTGAGCGGGGCAAGAGCCTCTGCTCTTGAATACAAAGATCCCAGCGTGTGGAAGGTGGGTGGCAGAAACAAAAAAGGCAGCCAACTTGAAAATCTCCTCAGCAAAAAGGACAAGCTGATCAGTAGGGCCAGAGAACAACAGAAAACAAATAGCATGGTGATACTGAAGGAAAGATGGGCAGAGGGAGTTCCTTCAGAAAGAAGATGATGTTCTCTGAGCTTCCGGATGAAGCTCTCTGACAAACTGCAACAGAGGTGAACAAGATCCCAGCAGCTGGAGAGGAGGCAAGATGCTGCTGGTCAAACGTGTTTTGGATCCACAAGGATACACAGAGAAATTTATTAAATTAATTAATCAAAAGTCAAATCTTACAGTTACTTATGATATTTCTCCAGCCCAAAATGTATCTTGATTTGAATTTTCAGCATTTGGTCTATTACTTTTCTGCTTTTGCATTTTGTCAGCCATACTGTGCAACCATAAGTGATATTGTGCACATCATAAAACAGTATTACCTGTGATGCTTTTACACAATCTTTAACCTGGTAACCTCAGGATCAGTTTTGAGGAGATTGCAGAAACACGTGGCAATTCCATTTTCAGTGTAAGGAAGATGACTCCCTTACTACTATGTATATTATAATTTGTATAGTACCTTATGAGGACCTTTCACTTTACTAAAAGCACCTTTTTTAGCATCGCACTTTAAGCATAGATTTGCACTTGAAGAACATTTGCACACAAAAAGTTTAATTATTTATTGAATATTTATTGTGTATTTTAAAATCAGTTGGTAGCCTTTGTTCCAGGTCCTGCACAGTTGCTCCTCATCAAGAAATGTGGTGGTTGTCTGTGAAAGGGAGAGGTTGTGGTTGAGAGCAAATAAGGTCTATCAGTAAGGAGAATTAATGCAAGTGTGTGTGAAAATCTAGAAATAAAGGTGGTGCAAAATGACTGTAAGATGTGATCAGTTACCTTTCTTTCCTGTGTCCTCTCCAGGGTGTTTCTCACCTGTTAATTGAATTATGGTTTAGCCTGTGACAGCTGAAAGTATGTAGTTGTCGTTAGATGAGTGAATGGTTTTGTGAGGACAGCTATATTGTGAATAAATGCCTCATTCCACTATACTTGTCTTGGTCTGCCTCACTGTAAATCCAGCCTCAAAAGCCCACCCTGTTACATTCGGTAAAGGTACATTTAACTAGAAATCATATGAGACTGAACAATAACAAGGCATGAAAGTGTTTAATTAGCACTTAGGAGTAAATCAATAACAAAATACTTATAAGCCTCTTTATTCACTTTTGATAGTGAAATGTTGTAAAACTGTTGTCATTTTTTCCAGTGAATAATAAGAATTTATGTGCCTCCACTTTATTAGTTTTAGCAACTCAAAAACAACACATGTGCCTTGGGACATGAGCTAAATGGGAAAGAGGGGGCTGCAGAGTTTATAGTATGGTGGAGCTGTATGTTGTTGCGTGTGCTGAGTGATGAATTCTATTAGGGAGCCAATTAGAGCAACATCTGAGTGAGAAGCATGAGGATGAAGAAAGCTATTCATCACTAGACCTACAACAACTCTGTAGGTAATCATAGAAATACTCATTCATCTTCAAACTTACTGAAAAGGGTAACTTGTGTTGCTTTTTTTTAGCCCATTGTCACCTCTGATTTAACAGTGGTGTTAACAAGGACTGTAGTCAATGACAGAGTGAGCTGGCACAGAGTATTGCTATAATGGGATGCCATACAATATGGAAGAAGGCTTTTTCTTTATTATCAGTTTAATCCTTCTCTTCTGCCCATTTCTTTGGCTCCCCAGTTTCTGCAAATATTTCTCCTATTGATTTTTCATTATACAAAAATATTACCAGGATCCTGCATTTCTTCCTCTGTCTGATTCAGTAAAATGTTAAAGAGAGGTAAAATAGTGGCTCACCAAGAAAAGTTTTACATTTCCGCTTTGATTTAGTCACGTAACAGACCGCCTTTCTTTATGAAAGCGAGAGCGAAAGCAAGAGAGGATGTATGATTTGTGTGTGTGTGTGTGTGTGTGTGTGTGTGTGTGTGTGTGTGTGTGTGTGTGTGTGTAAAATATTTAGTGAAAGGAGGCTGCAACAAAAGTTACCACAGGCGTCTCAGTTGTGAGTGAGCCATCATAATGACTACAGCTTGCTGATGCTTGTTTGTGACACTGGTAGCATATCAGATACTAGATCCTCAGATGTTAGTAAACAATTAAGCAAATACAAGTAATCTGCAATAAATTACAGGTAGTAATAAAATAAACTACTAACTCTGTTACGCTACGTCCGCACCTACACGGGTAATTTTGAAAACGCAGCTGTTTCGTCCACACGTAAACGGCGTTTCGAATCACCGAAAACTGAGATTTTTTTTAAAACTCCTTTTTTGCGTTTAGGTGTGGACGAGGAATACAGAGTTCGTCATGCAACGTCAAAGGTATGTGCCTTTTTTCACGTCACGCTGTGCACCACCTTATTGTTTACATGACATGAATTGCAGAATGGCAGATAGAGACAAAATGCTGTTACTGTTAATCTGACTATCTTCAGTTTTTACACGCTTACATACACACACACAGTTACTGTCCCTCCATTTAGAAAGGCAGAGGCATCATGGTGTGATTATTTTACGTGTAGTTGTTTTTTTCCTGTGTAATAATATTCAACATTGCTGTCAATACATTTGTCAAAAAATGCCTCTCTGTGCAAAATGGGTTCAAAAACATAAACAACCGTTGGATACTGTTTGTCTGTGATTTGAACAGGGGGAACAAATCGTGGCAGGATCCGCCTGATGTTATTTGTATCCCACTGTAACTTTACTGTATAAAGAGCTAACATCTCCAAAATGTCAGGAGTAGTTAGTCATTATGAGAAGTGTTTGTGAACTAAAAATCAAGAATGTGGGATACTGTTTGTCCGTGATTTGAAGAGCCCAGCGCTACTCCCGACGAAGGGAAAGCCAATTATGCAGGGGAGACCTACCTCGGCACTTGTGCCGGTGAAATCAAAGGGCAGATATGCTTCACCATATTTTCTAGTCTTTGCCTCAGAATGAAGTTGGTTTGGAAACATATTCAGCTATGCTTCATCTCCTGATTTGCGCTAGTGGAGGCGCCCCGTGCTAGCAGTGTCGAAGCGTTGTTTTTTTTGTTTTGTTTTTTCCTTTTAATCCCCCCCCCCCCCCGCAATGGCTCTGCGCCCCCACCTAGGGGGCGGGCCCCACACTTTGGGAAGGTCTGAGCTAACAGAACTTGTCAGCTACTTCATCTGGAAATATATTTTCATATTCAACTCTTTTATCCACACTTTGCAGTGGATGTCCTGCAAAACTGAACACAGCAACATGTAGCATTCTGTCTTATTTAAAGAGCTACCTGCGTTGCTGATACTTGGCAGTGTGTATGTATCTGTATGTAAATTATAAGTGCCTCTACACCAGGTCCTTTGACCCCAAAAGATGCTATTTGATTATGTGTACATGAAAGTCGGCAGAGTTAAGAAATATTTGAAGAAAATATTTGAAGAAAACACAGTTGGACACTTACACACTGAAAGATGAAACCACTGACAGCTCAATTCCAGTTTTAATTTATTTCCCACATGTGGCTCTGACTAAAATGCTACATCAATGGTCTCCTATACAGTCAAGCAATTTTATTAGTAACAAGCAACTTAATTTGAAAAGCATCAAGTCAAACGAAGCGTCTTCATTTTCTGCATATTACGGGCCAGCGTATCTGTATAACAAACTAACACACAGACCCATGAATCTGTGTGCCTGGCTTCTTTTTTGCATAAATAAAAATGCAGTTTTTAAATGATGATTTCATTTATTAAGAGGAAAAAAGTTTTCCAAAGCTACCTGGCCCTGTGTGAAAATGTAATTACCTCCTAAACATAATAACTGGTTGTGCAACCCTTGGCAGCAAGAACTACAAACAAGCCTTTGTTATAACTGGCAACGAGTCTTTCACATCATTGAAGAGGAAATTTGGTCCACTTTTCTTTGCGGAATTGGTTTAATTCAGCCACACTGGAGGGTTTTCGCCAAAGCCTCTCAATCAGTGTCACAGGTTGGCAGTGTAGCAGGCAGGCCGTGGATCCAAATTTAGCTTTAATGCTGAACTCTTTCGTAAACACAATCTCTGGAAAACATGGGACAAGGAAACACACTACCTAGAAGGAGGATGTGACTAAGGACGAGGGGAGACTCTGACAATAAATAAATAGAGTCGAGAGGAACAAGTGGGAAAGACTGTGGGAACAAATCAAGGATAACAAGACAAAGGAAGTTAAACTCAATACGAGGTACACCAGACAAGAGACTCCCAAAATAAGACAGGAAACAACATGTGCTAAGACAAAAACTCAAACATAAGGACTAGACACAGAAAACAACCATGAAGACCTGCCTGGAGGAACAGAATGAGATCACAAATAGGAAGCTAACAAACGTATAACCATCCTAAACAAATATCTGCAGGCACAAATAATAAAGAGACTCAAATGTACTAGAATTACACAATAAACAGAAGATTAAATAGAACTAGAACATAATCCCTTCTCAAAACCCCAAAGAAATCCTAAACCCACAAACTCAAAACTCTGGGCTCAAGACCTGGGGACCATAAATATCAAATATAAATCGTTACTTTGACTAGACCACTCCAAAACCTTATATTAAAAAAAATGTTTTATTTATTTTTCAATCCATTCAAAGGTGGGCACAAACTGATGGCTTGACGTTCTCCTTCGGGATTTTCTGGTAGAGAGCAGAATTCGTGGCTCCATCAATTACCGCATGTCGTCCAGGTCCTGAAGCAGAAACCGTCACACTAGCACGACCATGTGTAACTGTTGGTTTGATGTTCTTATTATGAAATGCTGTGTTAGTTTTACACCAGATGTAACAGGTCTGGCAGTAACCACATCTGGGTGTTGCTAGTGAACTTTAACTGGTTAATCAGTATAAATTGATGATTTAACAAAGAGGGTTGTTACTTTTTCACACAGAGCAGGCAGGTTTTCAGATTTTTTTCTCTTAATAAGGGACTGTAAAGCACTGTACCATATATGATTGCTGTTTCAGTAGTCCAGTCGTCTTCTCTTTAAAATCCTCGCTGGTACTTGGTGGAATAAATTTTTCTTCTCCTTTGAATGTTGCTATAATTGAATCTTCTGCATCACAGATTAAGTGTGGGGAGTGGTGGAGATCCCAACAGATTTTTGGTAGCACAATGCTCTGGGGCGCTATCTGTAACCTTCCAGACAGTAACTTAATGGTGGCAAGTGACAACTGAGCACTGTTATTCAAGGCTGTCAGAGCTGGAGATGCAGGGTTCTGTTTAATATGCATGGACTCACTAATTACAGCCCTCTTACTCTAATGATATGGCCTTGAGACCGCCATGCTGAGGAATGGGCTCAAATCTGCATTCCTTTGACACACACGAGCCACTAAAACACACAACAGAACACCAGTTTGAATCGACGTGAGAAAGCCCTGGAGCAAATCAGCATGAAAATGGAAATTTGAGAAGGTGCCGGTTGTGTAGATTGGCACAACACATATGCCACAATAGATACATTATAATAAAGCCTATAAACTAGAATTAAAAGACCAAAATGTAATAAAGAGACTGTCTGGCTACATGTGGGGATAGGAGCAGAAGACCAGAGATGACTAAAAACCACAATACATGAACATGCCCAGAGAAAATTATAATGTCAACTGGCAGATCAGTTGGGTAATTGGGGTACACGAGGTGCTCATGCCGTTTCTGATCCAAAGCTGACAGCAGGACATAAACCTGGGATGCTGCCTAGCACACTGTCACCCAGTGTCAGCGAGAAATCTGAAGTCCTCTCTTCTCCCATCCATCTCTCTGCTTTCTTCAGCTCCCAAGAGAACACTGCCACAGCTCCCAAGTGCTCCCTCTCTGTACACACACAATTATCACCTCTCCCCAATATGTTTCCATTCACATGAAACATTTGCTTCTGTTGCTCTTTCGCTCTCATATGCGTACACCCGCCGGCACTTTCCAAAGGCATTTTGGGACCTTGTTGCGGCAGAAACTTTAAACATGTGGAAGCAAAATATCCTTTATGAGCCGGGGCAGACTGACACAACAATGCGGTGACACTCTTTGATAAATACCCAGCCAAAATTTCGAAAATACATTTCAGCGGAAAACGCTGCACATTCAGAAGCTGCCCGGTGTCGTGGGAGGTGACTGCATTGTGTTTGTGAAATGCAAATTCATAATTCACACAAGTATTGCAGTTCCCACGGTGTGTTTGTATAGCCACAGATTGTGTTGGATTAATTTATGAAGGGGTGAGTTTTTACATATTTAGTTTTTTATTTTATTTTTTATTTTTTTGTATTAGAAGTCTTATATCAAATCACTTTTTATTGTCACATCACATGTGCAGGTACATTGGTACAGCACATGTGAGTGAAATTCTTGTGTGCGAGCTTCACAAGCAACAGAGTTGTGCAAAATACAATAATGTAAACAAGCAAAATACAAGAATGGCTACATCTGAAACTAATAAATATATGTACAATATATAATAGTATATGCATTTCTGGATGTGTATACTAAATATTTTTGTGTGTGTGTGTGTGTGTGTGTGTGTGTATACACATATTTTACAAATTAAATAGAGTAAACAATAAATAAAATATATAAAATAAAATATACAGAGTGAGACATGTGCAAAACAGTGGCGTTACTGTACAGTATGGAGTGCATAATGTTAAAGTTCCAGTAGTGAAGCTGAGGTGTCTATGAAGTGTTCAGCAGTCTGATGGCCTGATGGAAGAAGCTGTCTCTCAGTCTGCTGGTACGGGACCGGATGCTGCAGAACCTCCTTCCTGATGGAAGTAGTCTGAACAGTTTATGGCTGGGGTGACTGGAGTCCTTGATGATCCTCCCCGCTTTCCTCAGGCACCGCTTCCTGTAGATGTCTTGGAGGGAGGGAAGCTCACCTCCAATTATCCGTTCAGAGCACCGCACTACTCGCTGGAGAGCTTTGCAGTTGTAGGCGGTGCTGTTGCCATACCAGGTGGTGATGCATCCAGTGAGGATGCTCTCAATGGCACAGTGATAGAAGGTCCTGAGGATGCGGGGGCTCATGCCGAATCTTTTCAGTCTCCTGAGAAAGAAGAGGCGCTGCTGGGCCTTCTTCACTGTTTTGTTTGTGTGTACTGACCACGTAAGATCCTCAGCCAGATGTACACCAAGGAACCGGAAGCTGCTCACTCTCTCCACAGCAGCACTGTTGATGGTGATGGGGGTGTGTACTTCTCTGCACCTCCGGAAGTCCACTATCAACTCCTTTGTCTTTGCGACGTTGAGGGTGAGATGCTTGTGCTGTTCTGCTGGAAACTCCAGCAGAACAGCATGAGAGAGGTGTGGAGGGGCATGAAGACCATCACTGGATTCAGGCCAACCAACAGCAGGGGAACTAAGGGAGGTGAGAATAGAGCCAATGAGTTGAATCTGTTTTTCAATAGATTCGACACCACAGTGTCTGCTCCCACCCCCACAACCTCACCTGTAGTCAGCCTGGAATCCAGAGCCACACCACTGTGCCAGCCTCTCTCTTCACATGTTGCCTCCTGTGAGATTCCTGACACCCCTCCCCCACCCATCACCTTCACTCAATACCAGGTTGAGATGCAAATGAGGAGACTTCACTCAGGCAAGTCTGCTGGACCAGACGGAGTGAGTCCCCTTGTCCTCAAGACCTGTGCCCCCCAGCTGTGTGGAGTCTTTCATAAACTGTTTATGCTGAGTCTGAGTCTGCAGAGGGTCCCGGTGATGTGGAAGACATCATGCCTCGTCCCTGTACCAAAGACGCCACGTCCCAGTGGCCCCCAGGATTACAGGCCCGTGGCACTGACCTCCCACATCATGAAGACCCTGGAAAGGCTCATCCTGGACCAGCTGCGACCCATAGTAAGACCACACCTGGATCCCCTTCAGTTCGCTTATCAGCCTCGTCTCGGAACTGAGGACGCCATCATCTACCTGCTCAATCGTGTCTACACCCATCTGGACCAGCCGGCGAGCACTGTGAGGGTCATGTTTTTTGACTTTTCCAGTGCTTTCAACACCATCAGGCCGACCCTCCTGGGTGATAAGTTAGCAGCGATGCAGGTGGATGCTTCTCTGGTGTCCTGGATTGTTGATTACCTGACAGGAAGACCACAATATGTACGTCTCCCACAGTGTGTGTCTGACAAGGTGATCAGCAACACAGGGGCACCACAGGGGACTGTCCTCTCCCCCTTCCTCTTCACCCTCTACACCACAGACTTCAGCCACTGCACAGAGACCTGCCATCTTCAGAAGTTTTCTGATGACTCTGCGGTGGTTGGATGCATCAGCAGGGATGATGAGACAGAGTACCGGGCTGTGGTCGACTCCTTTGTCACGTGGTGTGAGCAGAATCATCTGCAGCTCAACGTGGCAAAGACCAAGGAACTGATCGTGGACTTCAGGAAGACCAGGAAACACTTGACCCCTGTTTCAATTCAGGGGGTCAGTGTTGACATTGTGGAGGACTATAAATACCTTGAAGTACACATTGACAATAAACTGGACTGGGCTAAAAACACCACAGCACTTTACAGGAAGGGCCAGAGTCGTCTCTATTTTTTGAGGCGACTGAGGTCCTTCAACATCTGCCAGAAAATGCTGAGGATTTTCTATGAGTCTGTTGTGGCCAGTGCGATCCTCTATGCTGTTGCATGCTGGGGGAGCAGGCTGAGGGTCGCAGATGCCAACAGACTTAATAAACTGATCCGTAAGGCCAGCAATGTTGTGGGGATGGAGCTGGACTCCCTCAAGGTGGTGTCGGAGAGGCGGATGCTGTCCAAGATAAAGACAATGTTGGATAACACCTCCCACCCACTCCATGACATGCTGGTCAGTCACAGGAGCTCGTTCAGTGAGAGACTGAGATTACCGAAAAGCACCACTGAACGACACAGGAAATCATTCCTGCCTGTGGCCATCTCCCTGTACAACGCATCCACTTAACACACTGTTTGCTGCTACAACTACACATGTTTCTTTTCCAAATATTTATTTATGAGTGACTTATGTATGTATGTATGTATATATATGTATATATTGTACTATTCTTAGTTAGTGTATTGTCTGTCTTGTCTTAATGTTGGTTTAAAATGGAGCACTGTAACAAAAAATAATTTCCCCCAGGGATCAATAAAGTATTCTGATTCTGATTCTGATTGTCTTGACACCAGTGGGTCAGGGCGCTGACCTCCTCCCTGTAAGCCGTCTCATCACCATTGGTGATAAGACCCACCACTGTAGTGTCGTCCGCAAACTTCACAATGATGTTGGAGTTGTTAGTGGCCGTGCAGTCGTAGGTGTAGAGTGAGTATAGGAGAGGGCTCAGTACACACCCCTGTGGAGCACCAGTGTTCAGTGTGATGGGGGATGAGGTGATGCTGCCCAGTCTGACCACTTGGCGTCTGTCAGACAGGAAGCTAAGGATCCAGCTGCAGAGGGAGCTGCTCAGTCCTAGATCCTGCAGTTTCCTGTCCAGCTTCGAGGGAACGATGGTATTGAATGCTGAGCTGTAATCTACAAACAGCATTCTCACATACGTGTCTCTCTTCTCCAGGTGTGACAGGGCAGTGTGTAGTGTCAGGGCTATGGCATCATCAGTGGACCTGTTGTGGCGGTGTGCGAACTGTAGAGGGTCCAGTGAGTCGGGTAGTGCAGAGCAGATGAAGTCCCTGACCAGCTTCTCGAAGCATTTGCTTACGATGGGGGTCAGGGCTACAGGTTGCCAGTCGTTCAATGAGGAGATGGTGGAGGATTTGGGTACAGGGACGATGGTGGCCATTTTGAAGCAGGCTGGGACTACAGACAGAGAGAGGGAAAGGTTGAAGATGTGCGTGAACACTCCAGCCAGCTGAGCCGCGTACATCTTATATAAAGATGTACTGGCAATTCCATTGAGACAGTTCTGACTGAAATTGAAAGCAATGCATCCAAATTGTTCCCCAGCCCTCAGCAGGGATTCAGCTCCTGGAATTCCGCAGCTCCGTGCTGCACCGTGGTTAGCAGCGGGGGAGGATACAGCATTGTGAATGCTTTCTGAAGCCATATCTTCACCCTGCTCTGCGGGTGGTTTTCACACCCACAAAATGGATCAATTATCCAATCTACAGGCACCCATCCACACCACTCTCACACAATTAACTCAGCCAGACACACGTCAAGAGGACTAGATGATTTGGGAAAGGCTTCCTCGCTCATAAAAATCGATCGAAAATGCATACCCTCTAAACCTTTTCTAAAAATAGCACAAAAAAATTCAATTTTACTCTAGCGCTCCTTCAGATCCCATCTTTGTTCCCCTCAGCACACGCAGTGATCCCTAAAATCTGGCAAATATACCAAGTCCAAACAGTTTGGCCTAAGACACCACTAAAGCTCCCAGACTGCAGTTGTTTTTACAATCACAGCAATGAGCCACTCGGCAAAGTCATATCTGTGACAAAGCGATACACTGTAAATGTGAAAGCCCCCTACTGTTCTTCTCATGTGGCTGTCATAAAACATGGTGTTGCTTTAATTGCTTTTTGTGCTGAGATGTAAGGGACATGAAGGAGGGGAGATAATTATAATAAAATGAATAGATAATTAATGATTATGCTGCATAGATAATGTCATTACTTTTGGTTAATTTCCAGCTTAGCCTAACACATGCAGGGACAATCCTTGGACTTTGTTTTTAAATGGAGTAGGACACACCCTTTAGGTTTATGTGCAGTGGCTTCTGCTTTAATAATACAGGTTGTATTGCATGAAAAATGACACCGCACTAAAGTGGGGAAGGGCAGCTTTGGAAACTAAAAAATGTTGGCTCCATATTGTAACCTCAGATTCTAAGAGCTGTTTTGCATCTGTATGTATGACAAGTGTGTTCAGAGCAACATATTATGCAATTTTTAAATAGCTATTTTTACAGTGATACACTGAAGCAGACAACTATCTATTATTTATTTATTTATTGTTTTGTTTTCTCAAAAGAGAAGTCAGTCATATTAACAAATTACTTGTAAGTTTAACCTAAACCTAACTTTATTTTTTTCTAATAAAGACCTCCCCCACAGCCATTTATACCACAACAAAGCAAAGGAGTTTGTGTTTTTCACTACCACATTTGTTTCCAGGTAAAAGTGACACAATTTTTAAGTTTCCTTTAATATGTTAAAAATATGTTATTAAATAGAAACAGGCGGTTTTGCATTTTGCAGCTCTGTTTCGTGCTCATTACAAAAAAACTACCACAGGTAATTGAGTGGTAATAACCATGTTATTGCATTCTTGGTTCTGCCTTGTTACCCTACTATTACCACTTTATTACCGAAAGAAAGTGCTACCGAAAATTTGGTTAAAAAAATGTTTGTTAAGATCAATTATGTGTCCCTGTATATGTACCTCCATGTAAATTGAGTTTGACATCCCTGCTCTACACCAACAGAAGCCACACATTTGATATTCAAAGTGTGCTTTAACAAGCAGCCAACATATATTCTTAAAAAGTATTTACAATCCTCAAGCCTGACAGAAATACACCACATGTGTTGTTCCACAGCGACAGTGGCAGTCTAGTGAATACCTGATTGCTTGCAAGCTTTGTGCTTTGCTTGTATAAGCTGACATGCAACTGGTCAGGTTGTGTATGACGTGTGCTTGATTCACAGCGGAAAAACCTGGCACACACTTGACACCTGCTTTTTGCTCTGTTCAGAGTTAACATATAAACCTGTGTCAGAGCTCCGAGTGATGACATCATCTTTATGCTTGATTTAAACCGCTACATGTGCATAAACCTGCATGACGGTAATCTTTAATAAAGCATGACTCGTTTCAAAGCTATTTCTTCAAAGCTGGGACATTAACTAAAATGTAAATAAAAACAGAGTGCAATTATTTGCAAATCTCATAAACCCCTATTTTATTCACAACTTTATATAGAAAAGCCAAATGTTAAAATGAGAACATTTTAAGAAAAATATTGGCTCAACATATCTTTAAAAAGTTGGAACAGCAGTTTGTAAACATGGAGGAACTAAGGAGAGCAGCTGCTGAACCGTTGGGAGAGGAATGTAGTCCCATTCTTGTTTAATATAGGGTAATATAATACCCTACATCCTAATAATGCAGCTGCTCAACAGTCCTGGATATTCTCTGCTATATTTTTTGTTTCATGATGCTCTAAATGATTTCCATTGGTGAAAGCTCTGCACTGCAGGCAGTCGGTTTATCTCCTGGACTTTTCTACTACACAATCATGCTGTTGTAATAGATGCAATATGCAGTTTAGTACTGTCTTGCTGAAATATGTAAGGCTGACCCTGATAAAGATGTCATCTAAACTGCACCATCTGTTGCTCTAACACCTGTATATACCTTTAAGCATTAACAGCGCTTTTCCAGATGCTTTTCTCAATGCACGGCCCATGCAGCGATTTTGGGCATCCAATAATGATTTTCGCCTGCGTCCCTCACGCACAGGGATTGTCTGAATCTGTTGACGACGTTATGTATTGTAACTGAAAAGATATTTAATGTCTTCAAAACAGTATGTTGATGAACATTATTCTGAAATTATTCCACACTTTGTAATTGCAGTTTTTGGCAGATCCTTCAACCTCTGTCCATCTTTACTTCAAGAAACTCTGGCTCTCTTTTTAGAAACAAGAGCTGGAGAACCCCACAGCTTAAATATGGCTAAAATTAATTTTTTGTTGAAAAATGCCTACAAAATATAGTTTGGCTGCCTATTAAAACATAGCAATAATTTTCTTTTAATACAGAAATGTAGCATGATATTTGTAAAGGATTTAGTGGGTATGAAGACACCTTTAAATGGTCCCGATTACTTTAGAAAGGTAACATAACATGTCCTCACTGTTGATTAGTGATTATGGTTATTTCGTCTCTCCAAGCACAGATAACTATACACACAAACTCAATGAACAAATACAAAGCTGTGACAAACCACTGGACCTTTCAGCCCTGATTTTATAGGCAAAGGTGGACACTGTGCGTGAACTTGTGTGTTTGTGGCTGTGTGAAGGTAATGAAAAGAACAAGAAGTACTGCAGGAGAGAGCAAGATGGGGGGTGGGTGGAGGTGGGTGGAATCCTGGGTGAAGGACAGAACTGCCTTAGCACTCTGTCACTCCAACAGCCAGGTAAGCTCATCATGCTCTGAGATGATCATCAAACTGCAAACACGGAATAACAATATCAGCTGGGCTACATTCAGTGATCCTTACAAGAATTTATAAATGACATAGTTACATTGCGGCAATTACTTTGAGACAAACTTTTCAGAACAACTCACATTTCCATTAACATATGTTCAGCCAGACATTTTATTGCCTCCCTCGATTTTTTTTATTGCTCCAGCAGATGTTCTAGTGGCTATCATCAAAGAGATTTATGCAAGCTGATTACAGCCAAAGAGTCCCTAGAACTGAATAAACATATTCAGGCCGGAAATGGACCCAGGCTCCTTCTGTAGCTAAATAAGGTCTGGTCTCCTTTGGTCTATACAGCTTAACCCACATGTACTGAGACACTGGGAAAGGTGTGACACACAGGACTTGAAAATATAAAAAGTTGTGCTCAAAAACTGAGTGAACTGACCTTGAAAAGTAAATATTGTGTTCGTAAAGTCATCTCTAACACACAGGCAGTAAGTGCAGGAAAAGTGGCTTCATATTAAGACTTGCTTTTCTCTTCCTTTCTCTTCTTTTCTCTTCACTTTGACATTGCAGCACATTGCAGAAATTTGCTTTCTTGCCATCTCTGCTACCATCTTTTATGCATTATTTACAAAAGCATATGTTTTTGCTCTGCAATTACAATCGCCTGTCTTCATATTCTGCGTCACTGTTGTTAAGAAGACTCCTAATTATTCAGCTTTGCTTGGTTTTGCTTACACTGAACTAAACAAACCCGGCACAAGTGTTTGGGATTTTAGGCAGCAATGAAGAGTTATGGCATGAAATGTAGCACAATGGATTTGAAGTTTAATATGATGCATAAAACAGGCACTGGAAATATCAATACCCCAACCAAAGGGGTTGCTTTCAACACTTGAATCACTCTCTCACCAGTTTGCAGAAATTTTCAACCGTAACATTTTGGTTCCTGAAGGTTAGCTACTAATTTTCAAAAAGCCCAGTAGCACTTTATATACATATTAAAATGTCTTCACACAGACCTAGATCAAACTGTTTCTGCTGCTGACTTAACCGCAGACTAAAAATGCCATCCTCTTTCCATGTTTGAATATTCTGACCACCAATAAAGAAGAATTGTAACGACATACCGCCCTGAACACATTGTATGAAAGGGGGTCATATTCCTATGAGAAAAACGAAACACATTCAGTTACTGTATGAAAATTATCATTATCAAGTAAATTTAACTGTGACTGTGCTTACTTCGAAACTGGTAAGGCCTCAATCACATAGGCCCGGTGATCGACTGGCGACACCATGGCAACCACTGGTCACTAGAGAAAAATATCTATTGCCTGACCGATTGATGAGTTGTGGCTGGAGGTTGCTGTATGTTGCTAAGTCAAATTGGTCGGAAATATGAATACAGTGCTGCACCAGAAATGTTCTTGCGATTGCTTTGGAAGTTTGCTGTGATTGCATACAGTTTGCATGGAAGACATCAACTTATCTGCAAATGCTCGCCAACTACTTCCTGGGTGGTAGTGAAACTGTCTCCTTTCCTTTCCTGTCTCCTTTGTTTGCCTTTAACATAAAGGTTAAAAGGAAGAGCTTTTATTTTGAACACTCTTTAGCAAGTGTCTGCAAACAAGTCAGTCTTCCATGTAAACTAGGAGCTACTGTGGCAATCTGCTATGATCCAAAACAATTGCAAGAAGGGTTATGGTTCAGCACCATGTACCTCTTTGTGACCAGTGTCACCTAGGGACTGTCAGCAACCACTCACTAACTGGTCAGTGAATACACATCTTTCCCTAGTGACCAATAGTTGCCAGGGAGTTGATAGCTGGTCTCTAGGCTTGTGTGACTGAGAGCTAACTTAAAAGCCTTTTTATTCTCTTTTGTCACTTAAAGCAGGCTTCTCAGGCAGATGTTTATCTACAAATGCTTCCAAATTTTAATTTTCATTTATGACACTTATTGGGAACAGGCTTAAAATTTATAAAGCACTTAATTTAATTTAGTTTAGCACCTAAAAAAACCAGTTGTAAGTTATTTCATAGTCACCAAAACACTTCCCAAAATCATTCATCACTGACTAAGAAGGTAATTGTAACTGGAAGCAAATTCATTTCCTACACACATTAAACCACAGAATGGTGAATTTCAAAGTTTAAAAAAAATATTAGTTCAGTTTTAACTGAGCAACGAAACTCAGAAAGGTCAAGGCTGGTTTATTGCTGTGTGCGCTTGTCTCTGTATTTCCACATGTTCTCCTGTGTCCTCATGTACCTGCTGCCAGTGTTGGAGTCTTTAGTGACTGTGAACAGCTCAGGCCAAGAGTAACAGCTGACAATGTTATGTGCTTGTTCCCACTTTGTGCCTGCACCGCTGAAGGCTGCGAATTAAGCAGTAAACAGGCTGTTTGTCTACAAGTGAACATTTAATTAGAAACTTTTGACTGCATGTCTTGAAATAAACACACAGTCCCAGGTGGCCTGTGCGGGCCTGTGGCATGACCTGTCTATCAGCATTCAACTCCTGGAAGCACTCACTCTTAAACGACTCAAATTCATTATATAGACAGACAGCGCTAGGGACCACCAGGTGTACTGCTGTTGTCTTCTGGGTTCTGAGTTGGAAACATAAAGCACAGAGAAACAGAAACAACACAAATCAGCTACCAACAAACAACCTTATGCATTAATTTAAGGCCATCTCTTGACTGGGATACCTGTGGTTCCTATCGCAGTCCAAACGCATGTTTATTAGGTTATCTTAATGATTCTAAATTGACAGCAGGTCCAAATGTATGTGTGTCTGTGTGTGTGTTTTGTTTCTATGTCTCTTTGTCTTGCCCTTGTACAGTACTAAAGACCTGTCCAGGGCTTACCCTACCTTTAATCACATCACCCATGCTATAGCCTTAACATGTGAGCAAGCGCTCTGTCAAGAAATACTGCTTCTGCATGTTGTTCAGCTGTAGCGCTTATGTAGCCAAGTGAACTAATACTACGCATGGAAAGGGTTTAAAAAGAGGGAATTGTGTTTTTGACTGGTTGCCTGTCTACCGGAGGTCTGTTGTAGGGTTGTCATGGTGATGACTAGACCTCGCGTTTTGGGGGTATACTGTCCCTTTAAGAGCCGCCGTAAGCCAGAGCACGCATGCACTCAAGTTTGTGTCACACTGAGCGCTGTGAGCGGGAGCACTGGAGAGTTAGAGACTGCAAAAGATTCTGTGGCTAGCTACACACGAGGTAAATGTGCTAAAAAGTGTAGCATACTGCAAAATATTGTCACCAGTGTTGTAGTAGACTGTAATTAGCTAAGTTTCTTTAGCAATGACTCCATGTTTGTGACCATTTCTGTACAGTTCTTAACGCGCGACGGGTGCATGTTTAATGGTCACGTGCTGTGAAAGGGACTGAAGAGCGGGTTGGCGTGAGTAGTTACAGTGTCCTAACAGATTTCAAAGTTGTTAAGTTTATACTTTTACTCACTTTGCATAACTCTGTATGTTTCTGTTTGATTCAGAGGGGAGATCACTTGCTGTGTGATTCCTGCGTGTGTACTTGTCCTAGCACAGTAGCTGTGTGGAGAAACCGAAGTGAGTTCATGATGTTCTCCCATAGAAATGTATGTTTAAAAGAGAGTTTACAGTGCACTTTATTGCCAGTTGACCTGCGAAGTTGTGGGATGTAAACAATGTGTTTATTTGTTTTGTTTTCTCTTTTTTTGTTGTATTTGTTTCTTGACAGGTCACTACTGTTGTCTATACTGTTTGGATTTAACATGTACATATGATAGTTACTGTTGTCTCAGACCCTGAAAGGCAGTTTAGGCTGAGCCAGTGGAATAGTTAAATTTTGCCGTTTCACTCAAAACTACAGAATTAAAACTGTGCTCCTCCGAGTACAGTCGGAGAATAAAAAAGCCCACAAAAGAGTATTTCCTGTGTCCTGTCTCATTCCCCATGACCGGGCCACACTTACTTTGAAATATATCTCAGTTTTTTCCACAGAGTTTATATTTAGACATTTTTGAAAAAGGCATTGCTTACCAGAGAAGAGTCATGCATAATAGGATTTCATTTTATTTATTTTTTCATTAAAAGCTTGACTAAAAATAGTTTCCGTGTAACTGCACGGATGTTCAACAACAAATGTTTTTGTTCCAACATCACAGTGTCCTCTGAGTAATTATTGTCTCCTGTTAGCAAGCAAAAATCTTATCTCTTACTGACACAACACTATCCTTACCAGTCCACAGGGAGTCAGCTGCTTTCGTGATTAGCATTCATTGAATACAGAAAGGACTGATTAAAAACACTAGAATTATGTCTCCCGCAGCACGGTTGAAATAATTGATTTTCTGGGGGGGGTTTAAAGGGGATTTTTGTCCTCGATGATTGTTTAACCAACAATGATTGATTATTTCAACTGGTCTGAACCTGTAGAGAATAATAACGCTTTTTTTTGTTGTTGTTTGCAAAACCAAAAACATGTGAGGTTAAGTAGGTTTTAGTGTAAGAAATATTTAAACTATCTATGATACATCAGCACTTCCTAACTGAGGTGATTTCTTTTGAAGACAAGGAGGATGTTGTTAGGTAATAACATTATTATGTGCGCTGGGACTTCATTGTATCGTGTCACCCTCTGGTACCAGTTCTGGATGCTTTATCAGAATTTATTATTACTCAACAAACCCGGGCCTTCAAGCAAGCATTGCCAGTTTAAGATATCAGAAATATGAATAACACCTAGTAAATCTAGCTGAGTTGGGTCTGAGCTGGTGTGGGTCTGTGAAGCACCTTCTGCTCCCTGTGGTCTGCTGCTGGCTAAGCCTTTGTTCATTTCACGAGCCACCTTGGCCACACCATCATCATTTATCATCTTTCGCTCCTCTTTTCCTTTCCTCTTGTCTCCTCCACCCTTCCCCCACATCCTCCCATTGTATTTTTCTACCTTGCTTTATCGCCACTCTTCGGCTACCTGGTGCTCCAGTGTTTGTTAAGAGCTGATGTACGAAGATATCAACAATAACTAATGGCAAGAATTCAATAAAGCTGACAAATAATCTAGCGGATACCAACAGATAATCCTGCACTGCACTGTTATGGGCCACAGTCAACAAGAATGTGCTATAAACTACAAAAAACAACAAAAAAATAGACTCATACCAACTCACCAATCTAAGCCTCCAGCCCCTTCTAACTGATTAAATACAAAACACAATAACATCACATTTAATATTCAACCACCCAGTTTCTTCCAGTTATCCAGTTACTCAATTTAGTGTCATGGTGGGAGAGCTGGAGTCTATCCCAGCTGCCATTGGGTTATAGGTGGGGGACACCCTGGATAGGACACCAATCTGCCACAGGGCGGATACACAGAGAGGCAGACAGTCATAAACACTCATGTTCACACCTGAGCATCACCAGTTAGCCAGTGCATGGTTTTAGACCTGGAGAGAACCTATGCAGACATGGGGAGAACATCCAAACTCTGCAGAGAAAGACCCCAGACTGAATTCGAACTCTGTGAGGTGACACTGCTAAACACAGCATCGCCGTGCCGCCCATTTGCTTTTCCAATATTCCTTTTAGTGGCAATGAAAGTGAATGACAAACGAGTTGCACTCAATTAGCTAACAAAAACATGGGCTCGAGTATAGAAACTAAAGAAGAATTATTGATATGAAAGAAAAGAAAAATGACTCTTTGTCAGCATCACAAATCTACATGGTTCAAGATTTCAGCAATGGCAAGAGCCTCCCTCTGAGATTAATTATTAAGCTGCCATATTGCAACATTTGGGCAAGACTATGATTCACACATAGATCCATATGTTGCAATGTCTTTGTTTTTTGTTTTTTTTAAGAAATCCCGTTGAAAGTACCTCTGTGGAAATATCTGTTGTTGACTCGTCCTGGGGTTCACTGTTATATTGCATTTTTTCTTGCCACCTGACTGCTGGGGCTTAGAAATCGCACTAATATAATAAGGATAATACTAGCAAGAAAGTTTCATTGCAGTTTTATCCATCATTTTATCTGACCTGTGCCCAGATACTGACAATACTGACTTTAAACCCATTGTAAACAGCTTTGGGGGGAAACTAGCTTTTATTGAGCTGTTTGATTTATAGAATGTAATTTATTGATCTGTTTTTCTTTCTTTGATCAGCTTACTGCTACCCTACTGACACCACTGAGACCCACAGCCAATGACAATTAAGCAAATATTTGGGTAGTCAAGGAAGCCAAAGTACTTTACCAATAACAAAAACGCACAAAAAGAGAAAGTCCACAGAAAGGGAAAGCCACAGCCGGCTGCTGCACCACCCTGTGAGTCTGAGCCTGTATGCCCCCTGAAATTTTTACATCTTTGGTAAAAGGCAAACATAGAATTTAGCGTTCAGTAGCCGAAAGAATGTGTTTTTGTGCTTTCATGTCAAATGTGAAGTGAAGTTTGCAAAAGGCACAATTAGATACAAAGTCTATACAATTAAGCCAAATGAGATGAGGTCGTCCCAACAATCCAGCGGCACAAACACTCAGAAATGGATCGCATGCTAACTGATGCTGTTTCAGGGCAGCTAAAGATGTAGGAACTTGAGATGATAGGTCTGTACTGTAAGTTTGCTGCTGTAATGCTTTTTTGTAATGTTGCCTCTTTACACCACCACAGTGGATGTGTAACCGGTGAATGTGTCTCTTCATTTGACAACGATGTACCTTCTCAAGAGCGTTCTTGTCTTGGCTAGATATCGTGAACCAAGAAAAGCATGATGCAATTATCCACTTTAGTTATCTTCTGTGGTCTTTGAGGCCTGTGAGCTTGTCAGTGCAGTCCTTTTTAAAGAATTTATCAAATTATTGATTTGGCCACCCCTGAAGGCTTTACTAGCATCTCTAGCCTAGTTTATGATCAGTGTGACGTCATCATCGCTTCTTCGCTGGTTTTGGTGCCTGAGGGCACGCCAGACTCGGTGCAGCCTTTGGATAAATGATAGGTATTGCCACTCAGAAAAATAGGTCTGCATCGGTGCGGGTATAGGAGCAGAATAAGTCAAAACAGAAAGCAAAGAAACTGTAACCTTTTTACTTATTTATTTTTGAGTTTTCTTCAGAAAGTCTCATCTTTTCACATTTTGTGATGGCATTTTTGGCTCATGCCAGCTCCACTTAGCACGATAATGACAAGCATAAACTATTTGTAGTGATGAAATTCTTCATTTGTGTCAATATTTCTTTGGACCACATACAGTAATGAGAATTCCAGTCAAAAACTAACAAATTCTGGTTCAGCACTAACTCCACATCATTTATCTGCGTAATATTTCATAAATAGAAAGGTAACAGACCTCACATAAAAGTGTTTGAAAATGGGAAACTTTGTATAAAAATGGCTGTAATTCCTAAACAGTTACAAACAATGCAAAACTTCAGTAAACAACCCTTTGAAAAAAAGCTGAAAATCTGCTGTTCGAGCCCATATTAAATGTATGAATTTAAACCCATTGGTCTACATGTGATTCTACTTAACTCTAGACAGACAACACTTGGGAAAAGTAATTGAAATTGTGGAACATCATAGTAGTTTTGAAAATTTGCTTCTGTGACTTTTTTGCCTAACGGTGGGTTCATCCCTAACACGATTAAGTACAAGTTAAGGCTAGGGAGAAATTGTGTCATAATATGTGAAATAAAGCACGAGATAGGACATGTTTGTTAACATTTTGCCTGCCTGTTGCAAAAACCATGTAGGACTGCAAGTTCCAGAAGAGATTGCATTTGCCTCTAATTATACTTTTGCAGTAAGTTAATCAATCAGTTAATTGGTAAGACAAAATTGAAAATTAACATTTTACCGTGATATTAAAAATCTCAGCACCTTCCACTGTTTGACTTCAGATATACAACCTCAAAGTTGGCATAAAGCTTTCTCTCCTCTTTCATTTAGACAAAATTATTATTATAGGCATCAACTGGTGCACTCTGCCCCAGAAAACTGAATTTGTCACACACCAGTGGTACAACTACACAAATCAATGAGTAGGTCAAGACTTTTTCACATCACACAGCTTCTAGACCAACACTGCCTGCAAGGGAGATGAGAAAGCTAATATTGGAGAGTCGTGTAATGTTATGTAACAATTTTTTTCTCCTTTCACAGATGAAATTAAGATGTCAAAATGTATCATTCTTAAATACAGAATTTGATGATAGCTGGTGTAATTATATTTAATTTAGATTATTTTATATAACTGGATTTTTATTGGATTTTACCCTGATTAACTTTTTTAAAGAAAATACATGCTTCTCTGTGACATTTTCCACTGCACTGTCACTGAGTGCAGTGTAACTGCTAACTGAGTGAAATGTACCATGAGCAAACACGGTGGTTAGTCACAATGTGAAAACTGTGCAGGCATGTTTAAGGGTGAGATGATCTTAGCAGTTATGCTTTATCTTTAAACACTGGGTCAAATATAAAAGGTCATCTCTCTCCACTCCACGGAGCTCACCTGGCGTTTCAGCAGAAATGATCTCTGTCCATGCCAGCTTACAGTGGGGCATCACTGAGCACAGGATGAGGGCGGATAACATTTTTACACTTCCACAGTTGGTGAGGAAGTGAAAATTAAAAACCAAAATACATATTTATAACAGTTATAACCTGAATGACCTCAACATGTTATTTCAGCTGACACGACACTTCAGTTTTTCAGTTTCTTTTCATAAAATTTGCAGATTAACTACTTACAATTTGTTATTTTTTAAGGACAAAATGCATCTTTTATTTTACAGCAAGTGATCACTGATTCTGTATCATGTGGACCTTATGATTTACAACTTCATAATTTAAAGATTAACGTCACTAAATAGACCCTGTGCACAAGAAAATGCTAACTTCCTGGTTTGAGACGGGATGTAGGGTTGTACATTTCCGGTAACTTTACTTTGCGGTCAATCGCTACTGCGAAGATATACTCCAAAATCATGTCCAAAACTCGAAAACAGAAAGATCGTGTTAAGTTACAAAGAGCAGAAGGTGGGAACACTCACCACTGTTGTGTCATAAAAAATCTAATGATCAATTTTGACGTTTAAAGAGTTTAGAGCGATCAGTTGTTTACATCACTCAACACAAGCAGAACTGCATTATTGCAGCAGAAGACACATCGACCACATTCAGAAGCACATCTCTGTATAGTGACTGGTCTTATGATTTAAACAGGCAAATGTTCAGCATTCAAACTACAGGTGAAGAATAGTCAAACCAGATGTTTCCCCGTTATGTGACATCAGCTAGTCAAGTACACACCTACACAGCATGTTAACAAACCCTGAAAAAAAGCCACACAAAAAAATGAATGATTGCTGGTAAGGGTTTCTATACATTAGTATTTACGAAGGGTATGTTGTGACTTACCTTCACAATTACAGTGGTCCCTCGCTATAACGTGGTTCACCTTTCACCTTTCACATTGTGTCCTGCGTCCTGATCGCTGCAGACGATCTCCTCTGTGACGTCTCTCCTGTACAGTACAGAATCGCTGCATCAATCGCCTGCAGTGTGAACGTAGACGATTTGATGCGGCTACGTTCACACTGCAGGCGAAAGCGCATCAAATCCGATTTTTTTGACCCTATGCGACCCATATCCGATCATTACGGAAGAGGATTAGGGCCACTGGGAAAAAAAAAAAAGAATTCTGACTTTAATCTCAGAATTCTGACTTTAATCTCAGAATTCTGACTTTAATCTCAGAATTCTGACTTTAATCTCAGAATTCTGACTTTTTTCTCAGAATTCTGACTTTAATCTCAGAATTCTGACTTTTTTCTCAGAATTCTGACTTTAATCTCAGAATTCTGACTTTTTTCTCAGAATTCTGACTTTAATCTCAGAATTCATTATTTACATTATTATGTAAATAACAAAATAACTTAAAGCAAAAATTGGGAAACGTAAAGTCCGAAGTCTTTATATTAAGGGCCATCAGTCAAACAATATTGTTTGCTCTGGGTCTAAACAGAGCGCGTTGTGTGTGACGTCTTCTTTTGCGCATGCGTGCCGCTTTGAGCGTTCACACTGGAGCGCGTTTGCTGTCGCATTTTATTTGTAGTGTGAACGAGCAGACAAAAAAATCGGATCTGATCAAAAAATCGGAATTGAGCATTAAGACCTGCAGTGTGAACATAGCCATAGTCTATTACCCGATCATCTCACTGAACAACTGAAAACAAAGTGTTCTGCTGTTAAATAGATGTATAAATGATTAGCTGAAAATGAATTGCTGTACACCCACTTTTACTTAACATATTTTACCTTAGCAAAGAAAAGTAGCCACAACAGATTTATATGACAAAACAAATGTCAGGTACTTACATTCGTTTTCTAATAATAACTTCACCACACAACAAGAAATCCACCCTTTTTCTCAGAACAGCTTTCTGCTTCAAGGCTGCTAGCTTGAGGCTGGCTCTGAGCACCGCACAGCTTTAGCATTAGCCACTCTATCTTTGATAGTGTCTTTAAAATCTCCATGTTCAAAAGGATGACAGATTTAAGGTTGTGATTTTGTTTGTTGTTACACACACATTTTATTACGGTGGTCACCCCATAGTTTATTTTGTGTCTTCACTCACAGTGAACAGCTTTCAATGCTAACGAGATGTTAGCATATGGCTATAAATATGCGTGTGACTATTTTCTGCACAACTGTTTGCATGTGGAACCTGCAGAAATCAAATTGGCTCGTGATCTGACATATGTCAGACTGACCCAGTCAGTCACCGGTGAGGGCGGGAAAATGGTCCCTAGCTGGTCGATTGTTGCGTCTCTTCAGTAAATACAGAAACAAATTTTCGTCCAATTATAAGTATTAAGTGTTTTGTTTAATATCTTACTCTTTTTTGCATGACGAAATATTTTGATGTCATGTGGATATTAAATTTTTTATCTTTTAAATATAGCATATTTCCTCAAAAATAATATTATTAGCTAATGACATCTCCCTTACCTTTCAAAATACATGTAAGCTGTGATTCTTGCATCATTCCCCATACAGTATATCAATCTAAAATAACCCCCTTTTTAGGCGGTGGTATGACATTGGTGACTCTTACTCCTGCGCTGGTGTTATTACCCGCAGAGTGCCAGTCCACAGTGTCCGTGGCGCACCCCCCCCCCCTTCAACGTGGCTAATGAGGTCAAATGACGAATTACACAGTCGGTTAAACAAAGGGGCTCGGGACTTCATCCACAGAACAGATTGCAGAGGGTATGTTAGTGCAAATGCTGTGAAACAGCAAGCCATTGCTTGCTTCATGCTTGAGTGTATGGGAAGAATGAAGGAATGAAAGGCATGTGGAGGAAACACTGAAAAAGAATTTGCTGAAAAGTGGTTAAAATAAAGGACTACACGCAGATGTAATTCCTCTCAATCCTGTAACTAGAGCAGAAATCTGCAGACCAGGCGTAGCAATTCAGCAGACATTTAGGTTCATAGACAGTACAGCTGCCCCTCTTGGGCTGAGATTAATTGCTGGATGGATAAAGCTACAGTGATTGACAGATGAGGAGAAACACTGAAGGGACTGAGAGAGATGAATGTGGAGCAGTTCGGAGGGAAATTAGTGCTGAGTGTTTAAAGTTTCTCAGATTATGGTTCGCTGGAACCAAATGTTTGGAGTTCATCATGCAAAATATGATTGAAGGTCATTAGAAGTTATCAATTAACACAATCAGTGGATGAGTTGTAGTCATTGTAGGTGGGGTTTTTATTTCCTGTCCTACTGACGCTGTTAACCCCCAAATACGTATCCTGAGAGTGATGCTAGGAGTGTGCGCTGCACAATATTGTGTCCGGTGTCCTTATATTTTAAAATATTCACCCCAAGGGCAGGTAGCTCACGTTGCATCCATCTTTAAATCTAATAGTGTGCCAAGGTAACAAATCATGTTTGACCCCGAATGTTCTATAAACAGCATCATGTATGCGCTGTGAAGCAAAATAAGAACAAAGTCAGGCATCAATTGCACTCAATTTTACAGCTTTGTTGAATGGATTACAGCCTTGGCATCGACTCGTCACCTCTAAGACTGTCAGGTATTTTTATTTGGTAAAATTTATGTTACCTTCATAAAACACTTTTGGTAATTTCCAAACTTTTCTGTAATAGTTAGTGCACCAGTATGAACAAGCTCTTTGACCAAAATGATATTTTTAATGCTAAAGTGTAGTTATTGTTGTTATCCATGAATTTTCAAATTTACTGTTTTACAAAAGAGCAGGAAAAAATTGCAAAGCACGTCATTATTTTTTGATTACGATGCCAAATTACAGTTATTTACTCCCATTCCTGAACAGAAAAATTTGTCTTAGTCATTGAATGTTATGATTAATTAATGTCTGACTTCTCCGACCTGTTTGACGACTCAAATTTGGGTAAAAGGATATGAAGTCAGTTTGCTGATAAACAGATAAAAAGTGCAGAAAAACAAAAAAAAAAGTCTTATTTCTTTACAAATTCAGCAACATGAAAACAAAGATTCCTTGAAACCTTACTTACTGACTGTTAAAGAGAAAATGATTCATTGGTTAATCCAGAAAATCGGCATCAGATTAACATTTAATGAAACTTATTTACAGGATAACTTTAAATCTCCTCTATATTAGAATTTATCTTCTGCAAAAGTGGTGAGTGTTATTCGTTTCTCCCGTTTTGTTTGTGTTGTATGTCAAATATAATTTGCCTTCAATCTGATTTTTCACACCGCACCCTGTGTGCATAACTCAAGATGCTCTTTTTCTTTTTTTTTGACGAAGAGCCCAGGACCTAAAATGACATGCTGTATTGCCAACAAACATAAAACCACGAGTAGTTTATGGGTTATCATCTCATGGAATTATTTTCTTACTAGCTCCAGGTGCAGGGCCAGGATAAAGGCAGCCTATCGCCAGAGACCCAGACAGCTAATGTAGCATAAAGAGCAGCTCAAAATTTGCCCGTGGACGGAGCAACCCTTTCTTGTAACTGGGTCTTGCTTAATGAACTACAAGGCGCCTCAAATGACAAATAAATTGTGTTTTTTTTAAGCCAACACGCTGCTCAGTGCATCACTAATAAGGTTAATTTGAGTCCCAGTGGGCAAGAGGCATTAGCCTAAGTGTTTATCCGCTTTAGCACTGTCCCCTGTTAGAATGACAAAAAGAAAGTGTGCTGGCAGTGTCATTATAATGACAGTAAGTAGAAGGTGAATGCCTAATTTGCACATGAGGTCTGAGCCAAATGAACAGGAAGCAATCGTGAATTACTCTCTGTTTTGCGTATGCAGCAGAGTAATATACTTGTTGTGAGTGCATTTTTGCATGTTTTAAATGAAACTCATGCGCCTTGATGGGGTTTTTTGTTTTGTTTTTGGGGGGTTGAGGGCACAGACTGTAGGAGTTAAATTGCCTCTAGACAATGAGCAATCGTGAAATTTAACTGAAGATGAAACAGCAAACAGAGCAGAACATGTGTAATGAACGACTTCATTGAACTGGCTGTTTAGTTATGTGCGTGCTGTTAGTAAAATGTATAGTTCCAGACCTGAATGTTCCCAATTCCCCAAACTGATTACAATTACAAATGTAGGTAAAGCCGACACAGCGCAATACTTATCTTCAGCCAAATGATAGACTTCCTTAATTAAAAATGGCAGACTTTGAGACTGCTGTTGAATGAATTATTTCTCTGATATTCTCCCACTGCCTCTGTGCTACTGAGTCAAAGAGGCGGTTTATGTAGCTAAACTGGAGGCTGCTGTTAAATTCGCTAAGGCTACTCTTGCATACAGTAGGCTAGATAAGCCTCATTTGAATAATACCCATGTAGCTCTGCTGCTTTATCTCCGAGTTTACCCATCAGAAATGTGTGCCGTTGTGTTTATGAAGTTGTCAGATGGCACAGCATCACTGCTGATCAATAACAAGCTTTGGGCACTGCATTGTATGATATTATTGACATCCCTTCAGACTCGAAGATCTATAATAAGCTTTGCCTTTGCTGAGAAATTGACATTTTAAAAAAATTTTCAGCATTTTTGTGTGTTTGTGAGATTTTGGAGGGAGCAGAGCGAGCTACACTGTGTAGCGGGTTACAAGTTTCATGGGAGTTTTTTGTACAGTAGCAAGAAAGTGAGTGGCTAAGCTTTGGTTCGTGTGTGGGGGTCCAAATCCCAAGTCCATTAAATCACTCTATAACAGATTAGCGGGAGCCTATTAGTTGAAAAGAGTTGTGAGATTTTCCACTCCCACATGTATTCTTGAAGTCAGCGTGGCACCTTCAGAGTCTACATTACCTGCTATAAAACCAAACAGTTTTAGAGTGAAGAGTAACAAGCCAATCTCTGGAACAGGATGTAATTAAGAGAAGGACGTTGGAGGCGATAGTGAATCTTTATCTTACAAATCTCAGGTGGGTTTGTGACCTAGAAAGACACACAGAGGAAGAGGGAGACAGGAAAGGAAACAAAGTTGTACAGGAGTATGTCATGCTGCAAAAGATGAGACATAAATGTCCACTATCGCGAACAGTTCTGTTGAAGCTGATCGCAGTTGCGGGGCAAATGCAAACCAGTAACAATAACAAATGCACAGAGAAACCGAGTCCAAGTTTGCCACTGCAGTAGGAGTATCTGAAGATGGATATTGTCTGATGGGAGCCAAAAACTATTTTGGGAGCCTGAGCCCCTGAGTTGTCCCTGGGCACCCTCTGATCAGCTTTGTCATCAGGTGTGAGAGTGACTACACAGTCAGTAGAAGAGTGCAGATGCATCCTGACACTCACACTACAGGAAAGTCGCTGGCACGGTTTTAGAAAAAAAGAAAGAAAAGTGGAGTTTTCTCTGTGTCCTCTTATCGCTCCAATTTCTGTAGAAACTGGAAACATGAAGTGCAGAATTTCTAAAGATGCCATCCTTGGTCACTTGTTTGTGGATGACAGGTGTGTTGTTGTTCTATATAAACTACGTTAGCCTACTTATGCATTTTAGGATAGCTCCCAAACACAGCAGAAACAAATGGGTGGATTCTTAATCTGATAAAAGAAGGCGATGTGCATTTTTTTCGACCATTGAAATATGACTTGAGATTCCTTTATGCTTAACAGTGCATTTTCCGTTTGTTTAACCTCGCTCCTTCGCGTTCCTCGACTGTTTATTTCATTTCCAATCCCCTTTGCCTTTTCTGCTTACCTTTCCCTTTTTATGTTGCGCGGTGGATCTAGTGAAAATGAATTCTGCAGCGCGTGCTTTATTGTTCAAACACGTGCGCGTGTCGTGTGTGTGATGAAGTCGTGTCCTGGAGAACTTTTCGATGCGTGCGTCAAAAGTACGTGAGGACTGTGGCGCATTGGACGGCCGTAGTCGGTGGTGAATGAACGGGAGGAGGAAGAAGATCTTACATTAGCTCCTGCCGGCTGCGGGGACTCAGGCAGTTGACAGAAACCCAGGCAGAGGGACTCAGTGAGAACAACACTGACAGCTTTTTTGGGGAAACACGGGGCGACAAATGAAAGCCAAACAAAAAATCTATTAATTATTATTATTTTTTGTATCTGTTTGGCAACCTCTTGTTTTCCAGAAGATTTTTACGCAGCGCAAAAGAGTACAGAAAACGCCGCAGAGATGAGTGTTGCGTGGTTTTACGTGCTCTTGAAGGATCATCTCTCTTGATAAAGGGACCAAAGCGGACAAAACAAGGTTGCCCGTGATATTTTCTAAAAGAAGATTGCAAAGGTGGAGCGATTAGAGAAGGGCTGATGAAGGGACTATTAATCCTTTCAGTGCATCAAACGTGCCAAGGGGTACTAGAAACGTTTGGATGGAAATCGGGCGAGTGTTTGGAACTGTTTTTGGTTTTATATGAAACTGGTGATTAGTAGTTGTTGTGACACATCTGGAAGGATTTTTTTCTCTCTCTGAGATTTTAATAAGGAGTAAAATTTCGCTTTTTTTTAACCCACCACCGAAAGGTTTGATAACATGAGCGATATCTCTGCGTGAATACTCAGAAACTTACATCTCTATCTTTTTTCTCTCTTCAAGTATTCCTAATCTAAATGGAATTAGTTGAGCCTAAAGCCGTTTGTGAAAGGAACAGACATGCTACATGGGCACAGCTTCCATCACGGTAAGACATCCGTATTCACCAACTGAAGCACACTTGCTGAAAAGCTCTTAATGTTTGTCCTACCCAAGCGCAAAAGCGGCATGATAATCTTTTAATCAGTTTAGACGGACTGTAAATATCAGAGCAACAGATCGAAATCAACATAGGAACAAAATGGTGATTCAGTAGGGATAAACAAATATGAGATGAAAAACGGATGCACCGCATCCTGCAACCTGTAAACTCACAGTGAAGGTCACAGTCTTAAGTTTTTTTTTAACCTCCAGTTTTATTTATGGCAGGAAATAGTCATATTGAGATTGTTGCAGTTTGTGATGTGGGCCTATCGTTTAAAAAAATATATAATTTTGAAGCCTTTGGCTAAAAGGGGCTTTATATAGGTGTAGTCTTTGTTGGAAGAGACTTTTAGTAGCAGCCTGTAGGTTATGTTCTTACGTGACCTATAGGTTGCGTGATCTATACTATTATTATTATTATTATTATTATTATTATTATTATTATTATTGGAGGTATTGTGTGTTTTTTTAATTCCTTTAGGTCGGGACCAGGTTGTTACATTACGTACATAAATACAGTATTAATACCTTTGTTCCAACCTAAATGAAAAAAACAAACAAAACAAAGACAAAAACTAGTGTAATTAAAAAAAACAAAAACACCCCCCAAAAAACCCCCAATATGAATTCATCTTTCTTTCCTTACAGTTGTTGCAAGTCTACTCATACTTGGGTTGTGTGGGGCAACAAAGAAGGATACAGCAGGTAATAGCCATCACCAGCTTGTCTTTTTGGTGTCCAAATGTCCTCTGTTCAAATTTATATGTATATGCTTAACACTATCAAATACATAATGTATGTGTGTGTATATTTCAGTGAAAAACAATTCTGGAGTGAAGCCTGCAGGTCAGTGTGGAACGTGGGTAAAGGAAGCAGAAGGAGGGCTCTTCACTTCTCCCAATTACCCAAACAAATACCCCCCAGACACAGAGTGTGTTTACATCCTTGAAGGTAAATCATCTCTTTAAACACAGCAGTAGTGAAGAAAAAAAGCCAACGCGATCTAGCTGTTTATTCTCAACTAAAGCACTACTGAGGCTATCCTCAGTGAGTGATGATACACATTGGACTGATTGGCAAGCCTAGAAAGCCTTTTTTAAATATAAAAACATGTTTTTTGTGTGTCAGTGCACATAGCCTCATTAATGTAGTACCAAAGTGAATGTGGAAATAACATCTCTCGTTATTTAGAGATGACTTGACTAACAGCCAGAATTTGAGTTGAGCGCTGATAATGAAAGAAGCTGAATGTTCATCGATGAAAGCATGACTAATAGTTTACGCCATTCTTTGTGCTAGGTAGTAATTATTTCCATTGTGTCTTGCAGCTCCCCCAAGGCATTGTATCGACCTACACTTTGACGAGAATTATTCAATCGAGTCCTCTTGGGAATGTAAATTTGACAACATTGAGGTACGAGATGGACCGTTTGGCTTCTCCCCGATTCTCGGACGCTACTGCGGTCAGCACAGCCCGCCTGACATCAGGAGTAGCGGCAGATATCTGTGGATAAAATTTGTTACGGATGGTGAACTGGAAGCAGTGGGATTTTCGGCAAGTTACAACTTTACTGCAGGTATGATTGTTTTTGTAGCTTTTTAGGCTTTTTTTTAGACTTCCTTTATAAGCATATTCAGAGTTTATAGCTCTAACAGCAGGTTCCCAAGTGAATAACGAACATCATCTGGGGAGCTCGGCCTTGATATTTGTGGAAGCCTCTTAGAGTGTTATTGATTGTCTGTCTGCACACGCTCACTGTTACCATTGGCATTATGCTGTCATTGGCTGGGACACTCTTGTGACTGGTTGGCTCGCTCTTGTTTTTCTCTCTATATGTGTAGAGACATGGAACGGTTTCATCAACACTGATTCACAGGGAGAAGCTAACCTATCTGTAGTGTCGAACACAAACCTTGGCGTTTTTTAATTTACCTCATCTTTGGTCGTGATAGCATTACTGAAGCAGCATGAGGATTGGTGACAAAGAATCAGGGCATAAGAATGATTTAATATTCACTCACCCACACTTGACTGGGTTTAATAACACTGTCAACTTTTTTTTTTTAGTGAGTCAAAGGCTTGAAAGACATAGTGCCAGGAAATGCATAGAGTATGCCAATTTGTCTCCAAACCTTCTGGGGCATTTTACCATCGGATATTTGAGCGTGTCACTGTTTAAATAATGAACACATGCAGTACATGAACCTTTCATCTGAAAAACACGCTATTAGCTGCAGGCAGTTGAAAAGAAAGCTATTGGGGTGAAAAGGGAGAGAGCTGCAGATTTATCTCCGATTGCTTTGTGGAAATCCGAATGGTGAAGCTGTTCATAGGAAATTGCGGGTTTCTACTGTATATTGACAAAGCAGCCTGGGGATAAACCCAACTTTTACCTCAGGGAAGGGTTTCAATTTCATGCTGTTCATACTGACTCCTCTTCACCTCAGCGCACACTGCAGTACCATAGCCTTGCCCATCGTGTCATTCTGTTCTGTTGGCTTTGGTTTATCTGAGTAGGAGCACACCATTAAGCTCGCTCATTAACACAAAGATTCTTTTGTATTTATGTTCGATTAGCTTTACCAATATTCTTCAAAGGCAGATGTCAACTCTTGACCAAAATTAATAATTATATATGAGATAAGCACTGTTTCCAAAATGTTAAAGGTGATCATAAAATGTCAAAATAGTAGCATTTTCTGAGTTTTTACCCTGACTAAGTCTGCATAGCTTTGTTTCCTAATGGGTGTGAATAAGAATTCACATGCGGTAATTGCAATTAACATCTGTACTGTAATTTTTCAAAATTGCTCTGAAAAAGAGTTGCACATAAAGGATGTTTTTTTCATCCCTGATAGTTAAAGACCCCTCTTTTTTCCCAGCGGTGTGTAATTCAAGTATTGTTTCTCCTTCCTGCTTCTCTTGGGAGTCCTATTGAAAATTTGCTTAGAGAACAGTGAAAAGCTTTGCCTCTTGACTTGATAGGACATATCTGAGGCATATGATTTCCATAATTAATGAAGATAAAAGTCTTGAATTCACTCGACTCGATACTCTGAAATATGGCAGTGTGAATAGTGTCTCACATCTGCAGCTGCTCTGCTAACCATGCTAATTTACACAGCCCTCCTCTCATGAATGGAAGCAAAAGAAAAAAAGATGTGGCAACAAAGCTGACATGAATCATCTCCTCTCACTCTCTTTCCTCAGTCATTTTAGCAGCTGCCAGATAAAGAAAAAATTGTGCCTCTCCTTCACATTCTGCTACTGTCCTTTCAGAGCTCTTGATGACTAATTCGGTTAATACAGCAGCCAGTGAATGAATAACCAATGACTGGAATCTCCAGTATCTAATGTCCTAGCATAGATCTTGAGGTACTTGAAGTCTGAAGGTGCTATGTATTAAATTTTTATATTTATATAAGAGATTTAGCAGACAGTAGAGATCCAAATATAATAGTCTTTGATGCACTTAATGTTCCTGTTGATGTGACTCACAATTTAGTTGTCAAACACGTTACACCAAGATTCTTCATACTCAGTGTATTGTGTCACAGAACTTGTACAGCATTCTTTTTTCCCCTCTTCAAACTGTGCTGTAACTTGTTTTTTGCAAAGAAATCAAAGTTACGTTGGGATTTGACAGATATTTTGGAGGTATATGTACAGTAGCTTCCGACTCAATTACTTACAGTCACTCAGACACATTTTTAATTACAAGATTGCCTGGCACTTTTGCAGGATTTATAATGGAAGCTTACCAGGCCATGGCAAGCTGCCTGTGTGACTCACAAGCGAGCCACCTGACTGAATTAGAACACCTGACACATATAGAGGTTCCTCACATGACATCACTCATACCTTGCACGAGAGTTGTCCGCCATATTGGATGTGATACAACTACCAGTTATGAGGAAGAACTGTGTATTCCACATGAGCTGTTACTGGATGCTCCTGGCTATCACTAAGCACAATCAGTTGAAAAGAGAGGGCTGCACCAAAAACCTTTTTGGGATAGGTGAGACTGGGTCAATTAGCAAAAACAAAGTACTAAAAATTGAAAAAGTGTGATGCAAAGAGGAAATGGAAAGCATTTGTAAAGTCAAGTAGGTATGTGAAAAAAGAAACCACAAGGAGATTAATGGCAACACATTTTTCTTTCACGTTGACTGCCATCAACCTCCAGCAACCACTTGCCAACCAGTTTGGGAGCATGCGTATTTTTCTTGCAACGGGTGGTTGGTAGATTGGCCCAGTCCAGTCTCGAGGCCTGTCTGACTTGGACCTAATTTACTTGGCCTTACATTCTCATACATCCAACATGGCTGATAAGTTAACTTCACCTACTTAGCTGTCACGTAAATGCAAAACCTCATTAGGTTCCCCAGCTCCCCAATTGCAGCCATTTGAGACATGGCCTGTATAACACATAAGTCACTTAAAGTAACATTAAGAAAAGGATCTATGTGTGTTTGTGTGTACTGCATGCAGAAACCTTGACTTCCACGCAGGCTCTGTAAAAAGAAACTGCTTCTGAAGAGGGAACAGTGACAATGAGTTACAGACAAATTTCTTAATCTCACTTTGAATTAGAGGCAGAGTTGATGATGCATATGTCTTGCTGTTTATGCAAAAGAATGAAGTTCAGACTTGCTAGTCATGCTATTATCTACTGGCACCCACAGTGCAAGAAGTAACCATTTTGCAGCCTTCACACTAAGCTAAAAGGTTATTGGTCATACTGGCAGTAGCTTAAAGACATGTGAGTGGCTTCAGTCTTGGCAGCGAACTCTTTGCAAGAGAGCAATTTCACCAGCGTATTTGTTAAAATGTCACACTAGTTTCTCAAAAACACCAAAATGCTGTACACTTAGTCTTGACATGTAATCTTAATACCACTTTGAAACAGCACGCAAACCTCAGTGTATCTCAGAATTGATCACATACTGCTCAGTAATCAAGTGAATATATAAAAAAGCCTGTTTAGCCAGAGGGGATTGAGACTAAATAGTGATCAGCAAATATTCCAAAACAAAACTATTTTAAGAAAGAAGAATAAGGCCTGAGGCTTCCTGCGTTATAACTTATGGTTTTATTTTTGTGTTAATCTGCCTTTTTCATTACAGTGCCTGATTATACATGTATTCATGGCAGAACCATAATGTAATTGTGAACTAGTGACGAAATGTAAAAGTGTGATACTGAGCCATTGTGTGCAAAAGCCCGTTGTGTGGTGCTATGAAAGAAACTATAATGAGCGCAATTTAGTTGTCTGTCATAAAAGCCAGCACAGTAATAAGCTTGTTATATTTTAAAAGCACACGTGAAGTTGTGGCCAACAGATTTGCATCATCCGTGGAGGTCAGCGAGAGAGCTAATGCATTAGGTTGACGGGCAGCCTTCTAGTAATATTGTGTAATATAAAAGTACAACGTGTGCAGCAGGGGAAATTACTCAGTGGAGGAGCTGTGGTATGTGTGTTTCTGTGTGTATGTGTGCATTCAAGACTGCTGGGGGATTTCAGCAGCATTCTGCTATTCAGGTTGTCCTAGGGCGCCGTGACCTTGGACCCTTGTGGACTGGTAGATTAAGTGGTGTTTCAGCACCTTAAGCGAAAGCCAGAGCAAATAAAAGCTGCAAGTTCTCCCGCCTCTTGCTCCCTGCACTCGGCTGTTTGCAGAGCCAAGACCTGGAACTGAGACAGATGCTGTGTGGTTTGTGATAAAATATGGAGACTGTGGTGCTCCATGAAAAGCGACCATACATTTATAATGTTGACTGTTTTAATGGTTTTCGTTCGATCTTTTTGAAATGTGCCGCACACAATCTAATATTCCTCATCGTTTAAATTCCACAGGAAACCTCAGATGTTAATCGAACATCTTCTTAATGTTTTCTTCTATTTAAAATTTTAACCGTGCCTGGTAATCAAGATGACACTGAGCGATCACAGTGCTTCAGAGCCAATCGCGCTCTAACTGGGCTGAGAATTATTTTGAAATGAGTCAAATGGCATTTAGTATTATATCTGGAATAGGATGTATGGGCCCATCACAAAGGAGGCAGGGTCATGAGATTGAACCTAGATGGGCTCAAACAGGAAAATTGGAAATTGAACCACAGAGATCGACTTGTCTCTCTTGGAAGCGGCTGAGTACAGCGACACCATCGCTGGGGCTGGGTAGAAAGTTCAGTAACTTCCCAGTAACACATCTCTTTCCAAAGCCATTTGCCAGCAACTGACATTTAAATGTTTGAGTCACATTTTATTTAATTGCATCCACCAAACTCTCAGAGTGAACTTTCTAAAGACACTGACATTCAACAGACAGGCAAAGAGAGGTAAATAATCATTCATAATAGTTGTAATTTATGGTATTGTGTGTGGAAAGCGAAGTCACATAGGTGTTTTAGGCTGTAATAAGGACAGTTTTAGGGGAGTTTGTTCAAAGTTTGCCTGTAGAGAGAAGTACAGGTCTGGAGCATATTCTACATTTGTCTGCAAAAACTCACAATATGTCATGAAAGTGTAAAAGAAAGACAAAAGTGGGAGTCATGGAGTATCTATCAGGATCGTATTATTATGTAGCACTTCTGTGATATTCAGTAGTTTGCAACACAGTTATTTGCCATCCATCACAATATCTGTGTAACTGGAGAGGGAAAAATAACCCTCAAGTGACCTGAAGTGTGTATTTATCCACTGCACCATAGCAACTGATCTACTGTTTCAACCATTCAGTTATGTGTCAGTTTAGTTAACCAACACCCCCTATTGGGTCCCACTGGGTAACCTTCTTATTTCTCCTTCTCCACTGTTCACTTTCTTCACATTTATTTGATAAGCCCCACCACAGGAAGTCATAATGCAGTGACTCTAGTAAGTCTGAATCCATTTGAGTAGCTCCATAGTTTGTGCCAATAATTAGCACGATGAAGCAGTACAATGTTTTGCTGTATCGAGGTATTGAATGTAATTGTTGTCTGGACTGCTCTCTCCTGATAAGCATTTTCTTCCCCGACTGCAAACTATTGTTAGCTACTGCAATTGTTCCTCGTAGCTCTTTTCTCCCGAAAGACAAAAAGATGATGCTTTTCACGCTACAAAATCTTTTTCAAGTACTAAACATGTATCCAGTTGTTGGCTGATAACACTTAGTTCAAACACATTTCAGTCTTGTAGTGTGTGCATGTGAGATGCGGTCCACTTGCCATCATAAATCTAATAAAAACATTGTCAAAGTGGTATAGCACCTAAGGTAGTGGGAGTTAAATTTCATTTTCCTCGGCCCAGCAGTGGTAGGGTTTCAAATTCAGTGGAGCACAGAGAACAGGTAGAAATGGAGAGAGAAATCTCCCATGGTACACTTTTGGGTGTTCCCTTAAGACCTCAGTGTGTTTGCCTGAATAAGATTCTTGCATGTAGTCATTACTAATAAATCACAAAGCCACCACCAACAACAAAATGATCTCCCTCCTTATGTTTTGCTCCAGTGCTTATTGCCATTAGCGCTGCCTACAGTGCAGGACACATTCTCTGGGAGTTTCTTTTCTGATTGTTCAGGGCTGCCTGCTGTTTCTCTGATTATTATGGGTCTTTCTTTTCTTTACTGGAAACACATGTAGGTGTACTTTTTTTTAACACACTCCCCATGTGTTATATTGTTTCACCAAAGGAACGCTATCAGGCTAAAGGCTTTAGCAAATAGAAAATAACCTGTGTTAAGAGAATAGGCTCTCCTGCGTATTTTCTTTTCTAACTTTTTGTTTTTGAGTGGTGGCTGCCAAACAAAAATCTAATTTCAAGAGGAATCTCATGCGCTCGCATCAGGTGAAATACGTCAAACGACAGGTGGTACGTCCGAGCTCAGCTAAAGACTCCCTTCTCTCTGCGCTGAGCAAAATGAGACGGATTGAGCGAGTTAGCATTACAGGCACACCTCTTGCAGCTGTGGATGAGGTCAGCCGTGCCCTCGCTCCCCTCATCTCATCTCTCTCTGTTTTCAGCTAGCACACTACCTCTTTTCTTCTCTCCTATTTTCTCTCATGCTATGCATGGTTCACACCAAGTTTATGAAAGGGAACAGCACACAATTCTTGCGCTTTCTGTGATGTGAAAATTGCAAATTTACATGCAATTAAAAGGTAAGTCTCAAATATTAAAACCCCGTTTCTATCATTCCGATTTATGATATTTACACCATATTGCTTAAATAAGATACTAACTTGGATTTTTCCCTTTAATTACTCCCTTTGTAGAATTACGGTTGGTAACTAGCTGGTTTGTTAGTGGTTTTCTCACCAGCTAGATATATAAGCTATCTTGTAAAACTACATATGTTGGAAAAAAGTGATTGAACTTAGCTGTGCCGCTTTCTTGTGTGACTGTTCATCTGCCCCACTCAACTCCTCTCACATCCTTTGCTCTGATATTACACCTTGCTCCTTCCTGCTCAGCAGTGGAATCTCAGCACAGAGTGTTCCCCAGCTTATCAGACAACAAGCCTTCACTCAGGGGACAACCAGTCAGAGTTTATCGCTCTTGTGGAACTTAACTCACTGTCCAGCGGGATGGCTGATATTTACGTCCTCTGGCTGTTTCAGCCACTCCTAGCCAATTACGCTGCAGATCAATCAGCAGCTCAGCCTGCCTCCTGCTTCTATCCTCTGTGGCGGTTTGTTAGCCAGGCCTGCTGTTCAGCTACAGATGCTTCTGGGGTCAGGGCATCTCTCTGTTGTAGCTGGAAGTCTGCAGTAATGTAAACCATGCTTGGTGTGGGGGTTTATTTGTGGTGTGGTGTGGGGATTGGAGTGGGGTGTGTGTGTTTGTGTGTGTGTGTGTGTGTGTGTGTGTGTGTGTGTGTGTGTGTGTGTGTGTGTGTGTGTGTGTGTACATGTGTTTGTCTACACCATGCAACTCTCCAATCTGTACCAAAATCTTGGCTGCCTTCCTGTTCAAACCCCTGTGTCCTTCCTGTGCGACATCCACAATAGAGTGCTCTATTGGGTATGCACGCTGTGCTTGCTACATTGTGCACATGATGCATATGGTCTCCACTGCATTGGAAATTAGCTCGAGTGTTGTAAGGCTTTTTTTTTTTTTTTGCATTCTTCCTACCTCTGTAGGTATAACAGCTTGCCTAGGGCTCTTTGTTTCATTAGCCTATCGCTGTGGTGGATCCATGGCTGTCATGCCGAGAGCCCGACTCTCTCCATTATGCTGTATTAGGCAGGAATGAGATTGAGCTCTGTGTTTTATCTCTGTACACATTAAGGCCTCAACCCATCGAAAACGTCTAAGAGAGTTATTCCCTTAAGAGCAGATTGAAAAGGTCTTTTGATTGTTGGAAGGTGAAGGAATTTTGTTTGTTCATCACTCCTGATTTGCACCTCTGATTCCATATGGCATCACAGAGCAGACTGCTTTGCGTGCTTGATGGATTTTACTTTTATTTTCATCTTCTCATCAGTAGGACGCTTCCTCAGGGATGAATGATGAACGTTCTGTTTTCATTATCTACACTTTTGCTCCCCCATTTTCTTACATCCAGTTTGGCAGCGGCTTGGACTTTAAATTCCCAGCTTATCATCTAAGAGCAAATGTCCGATTCCAAAGGGACCTAAATCACATTTGGCTTCTGGGTAATCTAATAGGTAATGGCAGGCTTTTGTTTGGCTACTGGAAGAATGATGTCAACAATGAAGGAGGGCATCCATGATGGGATTATGAAATGTGGAATGTCAGTAATCCTCGTAATATTGCAGAATAATAAAATAGTTGCGGATTCAAGCAGATGGCCACACCAGTATATAATATTCCCTTATAGAAAATGACAATAAAACGAGTTAATGGTACATTTCATGAACTAATAGTGCAGCTTGGGCCATATACCAGCTACTCTACTTCATACACTGCTGAGACCGTGATGGAGGTTTAATGTATATCATTACCATCTGTTAGGCTTACGGGCAAACCGTGACAAGTGGTTTATGGTTTACAACTGAATGAGTTTCCTCCTATTTCAGCTTATTTCATGTATTCTTCTTTTCAAGGTTCAACCAAGGAACAAATACTCAACATGATTATAATGGAACAAAATGTTTACACAAAGCAGAGCGCAAAAGATAGACTGTATTATGTTCAACAAAACTTGAGTTTGCCCGCTTAGTTCAGCTGCCTCATCCTGCCTTTTCTTATGTGTGCAGAGGGTTACTATGGCGCCCAGAGGATCCATTAAGTGAGCTTGCAGGGTCCTAAACTGTTCCTATAAGAAAGGCCAGTTTAAATTGGACCGCTTGTCGTCCTAAAGGTGCATGTGACATTTGGTTTCATAGAGGTGTAAACCAGATTGCACGATGTTCCGTGTTATTTTGTCTCAGTTCACTTTTTGCTTGAGCTGCCAAGCATTTTTCTCGCTCTGCATCCTCGAGTCGCACACCTTGACAAAACTGTCAAAATGACAAACACGAATCTCCTTTTACCCTCGTCAAAGCTCGAATTGCTCATTCGTCTACGATTTTTGAGGTTCACGCAAGAGAATTTTACTTCCTTCTCAGACCATTGACTGTACACCGGCGTGCTCCAGCAGCTCATTTAAAGCCATCTTCTTTCAGTGAGCGACTGAAGTCTTTCTGGCAGAATGGAAGGACGTGGAAAAGTCAGGAAGTCAATCGTGTGTGTTCGTCTGCGTTTCTTTCTCAAACTAACACTAACAGTGTGTTGACGGCATGGCCTTGCTGGCATTTTCCAATTGGCAAGCTCGATTAATCACGGCACTCCTATACAATGCGACGCACATGGCCACCCACTGTTGCTGGCTCTCATTATTCCCCAACACGGGAAAATGTACAGCACGGAAAATGGAGGCAGAGAAAGAGCAAGACTATACAGGAAGGGTATATATGAGTGATAAAAGTAACAGGGAGAAGAGAACAAGAGACAAAGATGGAAGAAATTAAAGGAGGATTCAGTGATACAGAGAAAGATTTGGATTGCTGTGAATAGGTTGTGGCTGCGCTGTGAGGAAGACTGATAAAAGACTGGGGCTGCTCCATGTCCCCTCAAGGCTTCTGCTTCTATCTGAATATTCATTGAGCTGACAGTGGCTTTTCTCGCCACCATCTATAAAAGGATGCCAATTGGCTTTTACCTTGTGGCTTCTAATAAGCCCGTGTGCCTAACATGCATACAAATGACTCTTCGTAATACACAAATGCACATGCTCGTTCCTGTAACCTTCTCACGAGCAGCCTCAAAACAACTTAAAGTACCATGACGGTTTACTCTCAGTAAGTTTCAATTGCTGTGCATTAAAGATATTACATTTTTTTTAAATGCCACTTGTTTGGCTGAATATCTCCGGGATTGAAATTGAGACTTGCTGACTTTATCTGCTTTCCTGCATGCAGTGTGATTGCTTATTCTTTCTTAATAATGAAATATCTGATCTGCTGCAGGGGTTGGGGGGGGATTGTGTCAGGAAATCCTTCAGTTTGTCAAAAAGCAGATTATTCATCCATTCAGCACATTTATATAATTTTTATTCAGATATGATCCAGGATAGTCAGGTTTGCAGTGATTTTTTGTAATCACATTGCATCACTTTGCTCGGGGTTGCAGATATCTTTGTGAGAATAAATGAGTTCGCTGGAGAATCTGTATTCTGCAGGTACAAGATCTTTCCTGTGTAAACGTAATTTTTAAGGCTGGCTGTCACTGTCCACGTATATGGCCGTAGACATACAATCTTGTTCTTGTAGCGTGTGTGTGTGTTTGTGTGCAGAGGATATTTCTCATCCAAGAGTTGAGTCAATCTGGATTTTGGTTGGGCGAAACTGCTCAAATCTGTATGCTGCTCCTAATCCCTGTGCACAAACACAGACATACACTCTGGACCTCCGCTGAGCAGCTACATCTGAACCCTCAGATCTAAAAATCCTTTTCATTTTGTCCTCCAGTTTATTTGTAGGGGTAGCGTTGGTCCTGGGTTTGTGTGCTGGCAGCAAAAAAAAAATCTCCATGTTCGTAAGGAGGAAAGCCGTGAAGAATAAAATGATGGGAAGTAGCTGAGCAGCAGGGCTCTATCTTCAAGTGGAATACACACACAGCACAATGCTGCACACATTTTGTCCGTTTTATACACCGGACAATCTTAAATATTCAGACGTAATCCGTTTTGGGGCTCTGCTGGTAAAATGTAGAATTCAAGTGCGATTTGAATCATAGTCCTTTCCCTAGATAACTGGGTGCCACAAGGACATAATTTCCTTTTTCTTAAATTAGAAAAGATGAGGTTGAATCTGCAGAGCTCGGCTGAAAATTTTGTCTCCCTCTGGGCAACACTGTATTTCCTGGTATTTCAAAAGTCTGCCAGCTTTTACCTTCTGACTTAGTAGATATTTCACACTCTGTCTCTGTTGTAGAAAGGGAGATTATGTGTGTAGGTTGCTGTACCTGTGGGAAATTACTTCACCTACCACTTCAGAGACATTTGACTAATGTTTTTGTTGCTTGACATGAACTGAACCACGCCACATGTAATGAAAACACCAGAGCACAGCGAGGTAAGAGGGCTGGAAACAGCATTATAGGGTCACGCGTCAGAAGGAGAAATAAAGAAGAGTGGGAGGTAGAAGATGAGATTAGATTTAAAACCTCCCTTACAAAAACTCCTTGTGTGTTTGTAGCTTATAGGAGAGATTGACTGTGATCAAGAAGAAAGTCTGAGTCATTGATTTTATCGTGCTCTGCCTCTGAAGAGCAGGGCTTTGTGGAAACTTATATTGTAGTAGAAAAAGCTCAGTGAAAATGCCTAAATTGAGTGCTTGGAGAGGAGGGCTTTGGTGTGGCTTAAATATTCATTTGCTAGTGGCAGTAGCTCTGGAGTAAGGTTTTAGCTCCAAGCAGTGGATCTCTTGACACACTATTTGTCAAACATCAGTGATTTTTGCCCGATGGGCTGATGCAAAGCTGATTTCAAAAGCATGGGGTTTGAATGTTGAGTTACACGAGCATTTATTGTCCTCCTGTGGAGAAAGGTGCTTTTGTGTCTTAATAAAGAGGTTTGCTTTAGCAGTTTAGAAATGATAAGTGGTTTGTTAATGGCTGGGTATGCTATTTCTGAAAATCCGTCATCCTATAGCACTGCATCGTCTGTGCAATTGTTCTGTTTGATTGTTTGTTTGTTTTTTGGATAAAGTTTATTGTTGTGTCTCAAATTGTGTACTTCCACTCCCAAAGCGTAACATTTTACACTAGGTGACAAATCGTCGGTATATTACGCTGTCGGCCACCCAACACGTCCCTAATGAGGAAACATGGGAAGCATTTGGAATGAATCTTCACATGTGTGTTTATTTTACTTAAATCGCTTTGGAAAAACTATCTAACATGATTAAGGTGGTGGTTAACGTTAGGGATAAGGTTGTGGTTAGGGCTGGAATACACGGCTGGAACATGTATTACCGAGGTAGCATCATTCTATTCGATTTCATCGACAATCTGGCGTGTAACATTGGAACGCGGAAGGTCACCTTTTGTGTTCCCATGGGACGTCTCGGGACATGAGACGTTAGCCCTCAATGGATGTCGTGTCTTGGCAATGCAGAGTAAAGGGAGGGACCACCAAACATGCAGCAGGAGGACTCTATTTAGCCAATACTGATGTTGTCATTGCAAACCAGGAAGCTAACAATAGAACAAGGTTGTTATAGTTAACTAAACTAAAACCTAAAACTAGATTATTATGGCAGAAATAGCCTTAGTTTTGTATTTGTTAATCTGATAAAAAAAAAAATTAAAAAAAAGATTGTCACAAACTACCTGATATTGTTTTTATGGACATGTTTATTGAGGCTTTGTATGTCTTCTGTTTACGTTGGAATATCTATCATATAAATGTGCTAATAATTTAAAAAACACTAAAAATTAACATTAAAACTAATAAAAAGTAAACTGAAAACCACTCTGGAAACTAACCGAAACTAAGCTGAATTTAAAATAAAAAGTAAAAATGAAATAAAATAAAATAAAAACTAATTAAAGAAAAATCCAACATGCAATAACTCTGCAGTGGAAGGCTGCAGACCTAACACAAACACTACATTACAGAATTAAGAGGCCTACAACAATAAGTAGATACATAATGACAGCAGACAGAACAACAAATGAGGGATTCATGAGTTGGAACGGGCAAAGTGTAAAAGTGGATTTTGAGCTTCGATTTAAAAGCAGAGATTGAAGATGCTCTTTAAAATAAATGTAAAGATCCAAATGTATCACATGAACAAAATATTTTCAGTCTTTGTTGGCAGGCATGTTATTTAGGGGAGACTAATTCATATTCACGACTGCAGTCTACACAACACCCAGCTTTGTTGCCGTAACACATGTGAGTAATTAGATAATGTATTCAGTGCGCCACATGAAAATATCCAGAGAGAAATATTATATGAAGGCATCGACTCAGAATGCATTCTGAGCTGTCAAATACTGGTTTATCTGGTTTTTTTCCCCAGTTTGGCAAGACATCAAGTAAGCATTTGGACATTAAGTAGCTGCTGGCTGTCCGTCAACTTTTCCTGATGTCAAATCATTGTTGGAAAATACTTCCAAAAGGAAAGTTCAGGAACATTACCATGACATCAGTTTGAAGTACTTCTTAAGCATCGCCTAGACTTCCCTTTTTAGACTTTTTAGCAAGAGACGCTTTGTTTTTTATCAACTACAATAAAGTGACGTAAACATTTAAGTTTCTCGATAGAAAAGAAGAGAAAGGAAAAAGCACACCAACTCACAATGTCATCTGACTGAGTTAACTCACTTCACATATGCATCATAGGATTGCTGATGTCATAAGTGTAGACATCTGTAGAAAGATGTTCATTTCACCAATGAAATTCAATTTAGGTGTAAAAAAAAAAAACATAAACAGCTTAAAAGTTTTTATTTATCAAAAGAAAAAGTGGGAACAAACATGGTCAGGTAAAATATTGTGTGGACTCCATATGAATTTTTCTTTAAAAAAATATGTTGCTTTTTTGCAATTGTTACACACTGAAGGACGACAGGGTTCATTCAGGTGCACATGAAGATTTATTGCGCTGAAACACAGCAAAACAATTCAGTGTTACTGGCGGCTTCCATTGTAATAACTGGCCTGCGTTACTTTTGTAGCATTATGTGTAATGGCCACGTATTAATCAGCCCTTAACACACAGAGAAAATGACCAGTAAACAATAGACAACATAACATGTACTGGCTGGTCTATTTCCTATAACTTTAACTGAAACCAGCTAACAGTTTCCTTTCACATTACTGATGGAACAACACGGTTACAGAGATTAATGCAGGAGGCTAACATGACTTAGCTAGCGCACAAATGTTACTAGCATTACCCACAGATAACGTGAAACAACTCCCTTATTAGCTCACATTAAACACCATATAAACAAGAATTACACTCCAAACATGTTAAATAAGTATCAACTTTACATAAATGTATGTAGTTCTCGTATATTGCTCTCACCTGAAACACAGCAAAACAATTCAGTGTTACTGGCGGCTTCCATTGTAATAACTGGCCTGCGTTACTTTTGTGAAGGATTATTTTGCCAGTTACCCGTTTGGCTGAGCCGCCACTGCCACCTACTGGCGAAACTAAATATCGCCCTAACATCACATCAGGTGGGAGCAAATGAGCTTTTCGCTCTGTGTTATGATGCAAACTATTGTCACAACAAATAGCAAAAAAAGATGATGGGGGGTGGGCACGAACACATAAGGAACACATCTGAGACTTGTTCTTAATGCTCAAAATACTCAGGGCGCCACACAATAATTAGATCCCTATTTTTCACTTTGTAACAGCCTGTTTGAATTTACCTCAGTTCTGCGTAGGACCACCGTTGGCATTCGTCCTTTTAAGCTTCAGTTTTTGCTCATGAGGATGTTGGGACTTCAAGCATGTTTTCTGCGTAACTCTTGTTTACAATTGTGCTGCTCTCAGTTCTGATTGGACAGATGTTTCTGTTACCATTGCCACTATACTGCTGCGCATAACAGCTTTTCTTTCTTCTTCTTTCATCTACTACCTGAAGGGGATTATCTGCCTCCATTCGTACTTCAGCATCCCGTAAAAAATTGCATTACAGAATTATTCAGATCCACGTACTGTCTTTGATTAGGCAGCTATGTTAATATGTTACTTGGCTACAGATATGCCTTCTTGACACAAACCTGCCCATTTATTGGAGAACACTGGCTAACACGAGTGCTACAGTTTGCTGCGGCGTGCTGGAAACAGTGTTTTGAAGTTCCACCTTTCTTGGTGTTGGCAAATGTTGAGTCTTAGATGTTCTTTGGTTCCATTCAATAAAGGAAACACGTGCACATCACATTGCGTTTGTTAAAACACCAAGCTTCAGGTATCACTGCTTTGAACGGTACTCTGAGCGTCTGTTGGTAGAGAAGAGATAATTCCTTCCCTCTGCTGCCAGCGCACCACCTCATGAAGCTTTATTTGAAGATTAAATCCGCAATTTTCAACCCATAAATGGCTCCTTCCTAAATGGCTTCCTCCTAATGGAAGAAGCCATTTGTGTCATGCCATCTACGCCAATGGCATGACTTACAGCGACAAAGGCGGGTGTTGTTGGTTAGACAGTTGTGAATATAAATTAGTCTCCTCTAAAGAATATGCCTGTTAAAAACGAGTGAAGATGCTACGCTCACGTGATGAATTTTGAAGCATTGATTTCATTTTTACCAACTTAAATTTGCCCTTTTGATGCCAACCATACAACTATATTGATAATGTTAATTAAACAGCCTCGCAGAGGTTAGCCCTTAAGGTTTGGCATTTCTCAAAGATTGGAAACTGTTGTAGTGTTTTTACAATTTCTTTTAGCACAGCTTGTGTTTTGTCAGTGCACTTGGAAATCTCTTTTGGGTTTTCTCAGTGCAATCCTGATCAGGACTTTTCTTTTCATTAAACGCGACAGGGATTTCATCACCTGGAGGCAACAGCTTGCCTGAGGTTTAGATGTGTGAAGCAGCCGCAACTTTAGTAATTTCCTAAACTAGCAGATGGGATTATAAGATCGGCATTATGAGTGACAAAAGAGTTTACATGAGGGCAGGATATGTAAACGAGTAAGCGCTTCCTCTGTAGGGTGGGTGGTGAGTCCTTATTTAGGCATATCCGATTCCCACCTCTGTCACTGGACTTTTACAAAAAAAAATCGCTGCGAGCAATCGCTGCTGCACCGCGGCCGGCATAATTAGCCAGCGCACCAAAGAGCAGTGTTTCATTACGCTGGAGTGAGATCTTTATTTGATCTTTCTCTTTTAGAACATTTCCCTGTTAATACCCCTTCTGATGCCTGATTAAAACTCACAGTAATGTGCATACAACACCCCCCCTACACACACAGAGACATGCAAACACACACACACACCCTCTATCAGACACAAAAAGCCAATTTAAGAAAATTAAAAATCTTTTAAAAGGATGTAGTTATCTCGCTTTTTTTTTCCAGCGGACATCTTTATGTAACTCAATTGATGCATGACTGTTTCCATTAACTTCTGAACCCTAAGTTGGTATAAATATTCTTTTCAATTTAGATAGCGGTGAGTGGTGAATGGGGCGTTACGTTAGCATGCATGTAGCGCGTCGACCTCCACGACAATTCTTGACGAATCCTTCATTCTTTTTATTGCATTAAGCCGATGTTGCTCTCTGCTCTGTCTGCGAGCCCGGACGACCAGCTGTCTGTGGCGACGCACAGATATACAACGCAGCTCTTAATTGCGGATTGTGATATTGCATGTGCAAATCCTTCGCAACAGTGTGTCATTTATTTTTTCCCCCACTCATTCTGAGTCATCTCGGGCAATTTGCCTTCCCCTTTCTGAAAGCATCTTCTCCTTTATCCACGTTTTATACAGCATCTGAGCAACCTTGTATTTTTGCCCTCAAACTGGTTCCTCTGAGGCTTATAGCATGTAAGCACTTGCGAGAAAGAGAGAGGGGGAGATAACGACAGTCTAATAGGGTTTATCAAAGTCAACCTGAATACTCTAACAGTCTGGGCCTGGACATCAAAGCCTACTCTCCACTCCACTGCCAACTACTCTGGGCATCCGTCAAATAGCCAAGCAGGGGAAAGCCTAAATTGACTTAACTGGACGACGGAAATGTTTGTATTGTAGGGACAGTGTTGCATCTTCAAAAAATAAAAATACAATAACTGAGCCTTACACCGGAGTATCGTTGCACTGGTTTACTGAACCTTACTTTCAGGGCATGTACAGAACATGAGCATCCATTTTCTACTGCCTCCTACAGGACACACACTTCTTCCACTTCCTTACACATTAATGTAACACAGAACTAATACTGCCTCTCCTGGCTTTACCATTGTAACAACACATTCATTCTGTTTCTTTCAGAAGAATAACAGGAACTTAGGATGTAGGTATCTATGAATAATAACTATTATGTATACTCATATATTTATATAACCACTTATTTCTTGCGATACCACAGACAGATACTCTGATGAAGGTGTAATCCCAGCCTGTCAGTGTGACTGTGAATAAACCTGACATTTTGAAGAATTAACTCGCAGGTGTCGCAAGAAGCTCTGTCCTATTTGAAACTGTGTGAAAGAGTCAGGAAGCAGCCGTGCTCATCAGTAGAAAATGCCAGAATGCCGCAAGGTCAGCCCCAACATACTTTACGACATGGTATCGATTCAAGAGGAGATGAAAGGAAATGCTGTGTGATTTGATTTCTCATTCATTGGTCTTAATTCCCCCTGACACACACTGAGAAACACACGGTCCTTTTGATTGCAGTGAATCTGACCAACAGGGTTATTTTCTCTAGGAGATCAGAGTGTTTCTTCCCATTTTTATGAGACTTCAAAGGTTACATGCAGAAATAAATGCAGCTCATATACAGTATGAATATATATATACATATATTCATCCTCTGGTAGCTGTGGATACACCATAATCCATCATGAATCTGCATATTCGTGTGAGTCATGCAGAGCAATGTTTGCATACTTTCCTGGCAATAAAAATTAAACAAGATTCTGAAAACAAACACAGAGGCTTTGCATAGTAAACCCATCTAAGGGATGAAAATCCATTATGTGAACTGTACTTTGTACTCTCCACAGGTCACAGAAACAGATATTTACATATGGCTGATCCTGCTTCAATTTGAATCTGTAGTATCGTTTTATATTTTGCCACTCGTAACTGCGGCTTTCTGGTCAGGATTGACTTCTAATTATAAGTGGATGTAATGTCTAATGTCTGGAAAGTCGAGGTTATTGATGAGATAAGGTGACCACATTGACTGTGTGTTACAGTTTGTGGTGACGTAGTGCTGGCACAATGGGATCTGTCTTAATTGTTTTAAGTTGTTTCCATTAAGTTGTTTCAAATGAACACAATTTACAGTCTGTCTGCGCTGAAGCCATTGTCTGTGTGATGCTAGCTTGTGTTTTACATGTGCTCTAAACCCATAAACACACCCAGAAGAGCGTATTTGCTCTTCAGAAAAAGACACAAAGTGTACAATATTTTTTATACTACTGCTACATTTTATTCCCTGTGAAACAGGTTACTGAACTGCAATATGTTAACTAGCAGGATTAGCAAATTAACAAAAACTACAAAGTACACTGGAGGTTGATTGGATTTGATTGGATTTTTTGTCATAAGTATTGAACAGGTAAAAAATTGTCCTACATAATGTACGATCGACAGTCATGTAGCGGATTTCATTAATCAAAAGTTGATGAAAGTTTACAATTGAAACCACCACACTGATCCTTGCAGGATCACCAGAGTCAGAATAAATCATCACAGATCCACCAACGCCTGCACAAAATCCAGTGGCAGTTCATAGTGTAATAGTGGAGATGTTTCAGTTTGTTAGAGCCAAGTAAATATGTGGCCAATGCTGCATGTGTGGACCACAAGCACCAAAAAATCAAAGTCAAACTGGGTCAACGCGAATACACAGGAAGTCCGCCAGGTAACAGTGAAAGTCAAAATCTGAGGAATCTAAGGGATTGTTTGTTTTTAGAAGGAAGCAAAAAATGACTAACCCTGTTATAGACTGATGACTTGTGTCGTATGACAGACGGAATAAGCTCTAAACCATGAAACCCTGAAGTGTATATGCAGTTAAGAAAATGGATGGACTTTTAGCCCAAACATTGCGACTAAATTTTCTTAAACTAGTATTAATACTGCCATCAGTATCAATTCCAAAACTCGAGTGTCAGTCAGGTTATCTCCATCACGAAGATTTATCAAGTGGCAGGCAGACCAACACTGCCGTCCCCAGAGTGCGGCTGCGAGCAGATGTTAAAAATCATAAACAGTCATTTTACATGTCATCCACATATCATACATTTCTGTCATAGTGCAGCTACATAGATGCAGTGTAAGCACAACTACAACGGCCAGTGCAGGCGTAGCTCACACACGCAGTGCACCCACACCTTAACTGTATAGTTATTGATTGCTCCTCTCTATTTTGCTGAGACAGATGCTGTTTCTCCCAGGATGGTGCTAGACCACTTGGCTGGTGGCTGGTTTCCTGCTAGAAAGCTATCCTTCATCAACAGCCATATGCAGACTCACGCACACACACACCCATACCTCGAGTCATCACATCACTACTAATGACCTGCCTCTCTCATCTGAATGTAGACAGCTCGCAAACCTTTTTTCCCTTTTTTTCGGTTTCTCTTTGCTTCTGTCAGGCGCTGTTTTACCCACTCCCCATCACTAGCTTTTCCCATTTCTCGATACTCTTTAATAGCCTGGATTTCTCTTTTTTATCTCTTCCCTACTCTCTAGCTCCCACTGTTTCCCAACACTCTGCTGTTTCCATCTCCTCTTTCTACTCCAAACCCCTCTGTGTCTCTGTTTCTCACTTTATGTTTCTCGACAGCCAAGGCCATTTTTTTCTGCCCTCGTCAGTTTTTGTGTGTCAGTCTGTTTTTTATTTTACAGGTGGACAGGTGCTACCCTGGCTGTGTCTCTTAGTATCACATTGGGCAGCTCACTATATCACAGTAGATGATTTAGTAAGCGTCAGCGATGCTTGTCTCCCTTTATCTACAGCACTAGAAACGCATCATTTCAGTTTAGAGCACAACTAATTTCTATATATCATCATGTAGCATCACAATTATGTTTCACTATTGATTAATATGTTTCATTAGCAACTCATTCATTATTTTAGTATAAAAATTACAGAAAATGTAGAAAAGTAGTTCCAAGACCCAAGAGAGATAATTTCAATCATCAGCGTGATTTTTTTTCTCTCTGAAAAATCTGATGTATACAGTCAGACACATGCAGTGCTACTGTGAGCAATTAATTGCACATAAATGGAATTTTTTAAAAAATATTTAATGAATTTTATTTATTAATTTACATTTGTCAGAATGTTTAATAAACACTCCAAAATTAGGATTTATAACAATTATTTCCTGGTTCAGGCATTACAGGGTTAATGTAAAGAGCCAGCTAGCTAGCTAGCTAGATAGTTATCACCTGTATATAGAACTTATATAGGTGCCTGACAACAGACCCAACAGACTCCCCATGCAGACTGATGACGTTAACATTCCTCTGCACTGCCCTCTTAGTCTCCTTGCTAACACCTTGGCTTAAAAAACATGTTTGATCATTCTCAGGGTTTAATCCTGACCAGAAAACCTTCAGCAATATACAGGGAGTGCAGAATTATTAGGCAAATGAGTATTTTGTCCACATCATCCTCTTCATGCATGTTGTCTTACTCCAAGCTGTATAGGCTCGAAAGCCTACTACCAATGAAGCACATTAGGTGATGTGCATCTCTGTAATGAGAAGGGGTGTGGTCTAATGACATCAACACCCTATATCAGGTGTGCATAATTCTTAGGCAACGTCCTTTCCTTTGGCAAAATGGGTCAAAAGAAGGACTTGACAGGCTCAGAAAAGTCAAAAATAGTGAGATATCTTGCAGAGGGATGCAGCAGTCTCAAAATTGCAAAGCTTCTGAAGCGTGATCATCGAACAATCAAGCCTTTCATTCAAAATAGTCAACAGGGTCGCAAGAAGCGTGTGGAAAAACCAAGGCGCAAAATAACTGCCCATGAACTGAGAAAAGTCAAGCGTGCAGCTGCCAAGATGCCACTTGCCACCAGTTTGGCCATATTTCAGAGCTGCAACATCACTGGAGTGCCCAAAAGCACAAGGTGTGCAATACTCAGAGACATGGCCAAGGTAAGAAAGGCTGAAAGACGACCACCACTGAACAAGACACACAAGCTGAAACGTCAAGACTGGGCCAAGAAATATCTCAAGACTGGTTTTTCTAAGGTTTTATGGACTGATGAAATGAGAGTGAGTCTTGATGGGCCAGATGGATGGGCCCGTGGCTGGATTGGTAAAGGGCAGAGAGCTCCAGTCCGACTCAGACGCCAGCAAGGTGGAGGTGGAGTACTGGTTTGGGCTGGTATCATCAAAGATGAGCTTGTGGGGCCTTTTTGGGTTGAGGATGGAGTCAAGCTCAACTCCCAGTCCTACTGCCAGTTTCTGGAAGACACCTTCTTCAAGCAGTGGTACAGGAAGAAGTCTGCATCCTTCAAGAAAAACATGATTTTCATGAAGGACAATGCTCCATCACACGCGTCCAAGTACTCCACAGCGTGGCTGGCAAGAAAGGGTATAAAAGAAGAAAAACTAATGACATGGCCTCCTTGTTCACCTGATCTGAACCCCATTGAGAACCTGTGGTCCATCATCAAATGTGAGATTTCCAAGGAGGGAAAACAGTACACCTCTCTGAACAGTGTCTGGGAGGCTGTGGTTGCTGCTGCACGCAATGTTGATGGTGAACAGATCAAAACACTGACAGAATCCATGGATGGCAGGCTTTTGAGTGTCCTTGCAAAGAAAGGTGGCTATATTGGTCGCTGATTTGTTTTTGTTTTGTTTTTGAATGTCAGAAATGTATATTTGTGAATGTGGAGATGTTATATTGGTTTCACTGGTAAAAATAAAGAATTGAAATGGGTATATATTTGTTTTTTGTTAAGTTGCCTAATAATTATGCACAGTAATAGTCACCTGCACACACAGATATCCCCCTAAAATAGCTAAAACTAAAAACAAACTAAAAACTACTTCCAAAAACATTCAGCTTTGATATTAATGAGTTTTTTGGGTTCATTGAGAACATGGTTGTTGTTCAATAATAAAATTATTCCTCAAAAATACAACTTGCCTAATAATTCTGCACTCCCTGTAATATCAGTCAATAAATCTGCTTATAAAGGGGGACACTGACTTGATACAGTCCAAAGTAGATCATTAGCAACTGTGATAAAAGTAATTTATGCTCCATTTGTATTTTTATTATGTTCATAATCATTTTTTGCCATTATTATTGGCTCGCTGCAGAAACTGGATTTCTGTCAGTGCTTCAAGCAAATATGAATCAGTTGTGGAAATCGAAACCCTGACACAATCAATCCCAGTGGTCAGTCTCTCTCACCTCAGATTAGTTATTTTGTAAACTGGCATTAAGGGTGACCTGAGCAAGGCTCAAATCTATTTGGCTTGTTTTGAGTGGACAATTTGACGAACAGTTTGTAATACTAAGAGTAGTAAGAGTAAGATGATTTATGTTGAATCACAAACACTTATCGCTCGCCTCAAACCCGGTATACAGGTTTAGACTCAGAAATAAAATCAAACTCATCAAAACCATCTTTGTTTCTGATTCCACTGATCTAATAGCCTCAAATTCTGGTTTGTTCAAAATAAAACCTTCAGTAGCTTACTCTACTGAGTTAGATGTGAAAACATCAGGGGAAAATGAGAATCAAAGCAGGTAATCAGAAAGATAGGAAATGAAACAGCAGGTAGAGCCTGATTGTGTTTTTTTTTTTCTTCAATGTTTTTTAATTTAATACTGCAAAATCTATTGAGGGCTTAGCCACTTGTGGCTTACACTAAACAAGGTAGCTAGAAAATTACTGTCTGGAGACTGACTGACTGACTGCCTGACTGACTGCCTAATATTACGTTCCCATTCAGAGCTAAATCACTTAATGCTATTAATTAAAGAGATCAAATATGTTTGGTTTAATTTCTCCCCTACACGTACATGTTGCTGTCTCATCGTGCCTCCCATGTGCAGATGTGCACCTGCACGGCTCTGCAGCTTTGTCACACAATTAGCAGTTTGCATCATAGTGGATGAGTAGTGCCACATGTACGATATGGAAAGTAGTGGCGCTGCGCTGCTCTACACATTCTGTGCTGTATGTCTGAGTAGTTCTTGTGAAAGATATCCCACTAGGATGTGAATCGCTGATTGCTTGGCATGCTTTTGACAAGTACAGACAGACTCGACTGTGGCTTTCGCTCAGTTCAGCAAGGTGCTACTGAGCACCGCTGTGTCTCTGACTTCTTTTTGTGTGCTATGTTCAGCTTAACCAGCCGCACGATTCATGACAGATCTAAGGAATGTGGAGCATTTTGCAGAAAAGGGAATTGAGCTCGAGTCCAATTGATCTCATTAATTCTGAATTTCTAAAACTGATTTCTGTCCTTTGCAAATTGCAGTGAAGTACAAAAATCTTCCTAATGCAGGCAAAGTTGTCCTTTCAGTTTGCACATGCTCCAACAAAATGTTGAAAACATCCAAATACTAAAAATCTTTGTTAAATTTCACCACTGCTCAGCCCCTAAATGATGCTTTGGGCTGCCTTCTTATCCACAGAAGGCTCCCTTGTTTTCTAACAAGTGAACTGTGACCTGTTGAGTAATTTGGTTGTGGGAACCACAGTGGGAACAGCTTAACCAGCAGTAATCTCCTCATCTGGCACTATGTGGTCTGTCAAACACAAGTGGGGCTTCATTTCACTTACTCGTTGGCATCCATCAAAAATGGATAGAACTATTTTTAACTTGGCATACGCGAAATAATGCATGTGAGGAAAGGATAATGAATGATCATAGCAGGTGTCAGAAGTATTCTGGTATAAAGCCTTGGGGCTAAGGGAAAATTGGACTGATCTTGCTGTATTTATTTATTCATGCTCAAATCTGGCAGACATGTAGCAAAAGCTATGTTGCAGAACAGCTTCCCTGCTGCTTAGAACCTTACAGCTAGTGCTGAGAGCTAGTGCTTGGCTAGCTTCCTGTTGCCTTCTTATTGTGCCGGTGGCAGGCGAGAGTCCCACTGCCAAGTAGGCCTTATCCTTCCTTAAAGCTGCATTTATTATTTTTCGGAGAAAAAAGTATCACTGCTGCTGCATGAGGCTTTTTAACTGCTTCTAAATCAAACTGGATATACATATGAACTTCCAAAGTAGTTTTGCATGTTAAAAATCCAGCAAAAATGTAATTTTTATGTCTGTGTATTCCTCTATTCTGTGATAAAATCTAATTTAAAGTAATTCGTAGGAAATCAGCACCTCTAATGTTGTGATTGATCTGAAATGTCTACGCTAGCTGGAGGAAGGTAAGCCTAATTTTTGAATTGGTGAAAAGTTCAGGAAAAGCCTGAGAAATCAAATGAATTCAGTTGATCTGCCATGTTTCAACAGGCAGAGAGCTGCACTTTCTTATTTTGCACATCCTACACCTATAAACAAGCGCACACTACCTGTCACGGAAACTGTCAGAATCAGCACTGACAGACAGCTGACATGTTTTCATTCCAGTATTGTTAAACTATTTTAAGTATTAATGTCAGTCCCGATATGCACAAGCGGTTCCTCTGTGTGTCTTCAACAAAATCAGGAAACCTTAAACTGAAATCTATTTTTTAATCTCCCGTGCGGCTGCAAAGGGCGCTGAGGATACTGGTAATGGATACTATAAATTATGTAGCACAGTGCAAGTATTTACTGTACCTTTGTGTGCACAGCTACTGTGCATACATATGCATATGCACTACACTCACAATCCTTAGACAAACCCACCCACACACACAACCCACATAAGTTAATCCACTTCCACTTTCAAATTTGCCCTCATAAAGCTTGTGATGCAAACTCATAAAGTGGCACTTATATGACTTATGAAGCTGCTGATTTAAAAAAAACAAAGTGCCAATCTGTGATAAAAGTTTTACGAAGTGGAAGAACACTCATATCTTTGTCATATCTCTGTATTCTGTTGCGCTTTATTGGTGTGTGAGAAGTTTGTGGAACAGTTATGCACCTACTGGCGCCGTAAACTACACGATCTGAACTGCTGAGCATGTTGATGTTTGACATTTCAGGTAACGTAAGACGGTACTTCAGCACATGCTGTCAGTATGGAAAGTGTGACATGGAGATATGCAGAGGGCAATGGAGAAGAGCTTGAGTGGTTTTAGAGTTCATTTAGGAACCTTGTTATCAACATTATGTGCTCTGCAGCTTTGATTCAGCTTTACTGGTCATCACCATACTCATATATCTGACAGTGAGAAGTATGTGACTTGAATTAAAATGGCTGGCTGCAAATATCTTGCAAATGAAACTCACTCTGCTGGCTGAGATTGGCAGACTGAACGGTGTAAGACAGTTAAGATGCAATTTGCTCACACGGGCAAAAAACCTGTGAACAATCTGAGGTGCATAATTATTACATGCGAAATGCCATCACGGAAAGAAAGAAAGAATAAAATAGATGAGATGTTGATCATTTTTTCCCCACTTTTTTTATCGTGTGAGTAATTAAAATTTCTTCATTTTCAGCAAATTGCAAACAGCTTAATTATCATTGCCAGCAACTGCCACTTGTCATCATGAAACGATGCTGACTGTCTTGCAATATTAAATTAAAGCTGCCCTCTGGAGTTTTTGACCACTATTAGCACACAGTAGTTTTTTTATGAGTGAGTCCTTATTTGATTTCAGCTGTGCACGTGCACGAGGGCAAACATGCGGCTTTTCTTATCAATTACTGACTAACTATGTAGGAAATGCACCCGCACGGGCAGTGCAAATAGGAAATCGGCACATCCATTTTCTTCCATGTATCCAATTCAGGGTTGCACCGGGGCTAGAGCCTGCAAACAGAAAATAATATAATGACCACCTTTGTTTTGGTTAATTAATGAGAAAATCCTACAGGAGATCTTCAAGTTACATATTTTAGTGCGTGCTGTGCAATTGATCTATAAATGAAAACTAACAATCACTGATAGATGATGAGAGCGTTTTATGTTAATTTATGTTTGTAATTGACACTTGCATCCTTTTCTCTTGAAACTTTTGCAGGAGCTGCACATTTGAGTGTAAATAAGGGAAATAGAAGCTGAAGTGCTCATAATATCATAGTGAAAGTCGGATTCACATGGCTGCCCATCAAGTTGGGTGTCTCGACAGAGATGTCACACTGCTAACAGGCCGGCATCCCTGCTGCAAAGCGATGCGAGGCATGTGTGTGTGACACGTTGAAATGATGCAAACCTCTGGGCCTCAGTCTGGTGTCTTTGTTTCTGGGCTGTCATCATTCTCATGAGTCCAAGGCTGCTGACCTTAGACCTTCACAGTGACAGCAGGACTTTGAAACAACAGACCTAGAAGCCCATACTAAAACTGGAGATGTCAGACACATGAACTCCAGGATATGGAGCTCGGATGTCAAATAGTAACAGAATACGATGCCTGCACGGGACACTCAATTTGATGGGGGGGGGGGAAATGTTGACAGTGTGACGTATAATGGTGCAAAGACTGTCGGTTTGACATTTGCAACTCAAAAATGACGGGCAAAGGCAGGAAGATGAAGGAGGGGAGGGGAGGGGAAGAGAGGCTTTCCTAACCCCTCTCTGTTCTGCACCATGGGATAGAGAGCACAAGCAGAGAGAGGTTGACGGGACAGGAAGGAGAAAGGCTGGCATGTTGACAGCTGAATTCTCTCTTTCACACACACACACACACTCACACACATTCTCACAGGTATGCATTTGATTACATAAACTGAGTAGAGCTGATTTTAATACACAAGAGGTGTTTACTGTATATATTAGGACTCACTGCTGACTTCTGTCAGAGGTCTGGCATATGGCTCTTCCCAACATAATTTGTTGTAAAGAAAAGTAGGTGCCCTGTCAACACTATCACCTTGACGAGTGAACTATGAAGCGAGCTTTTAGAATGCAGAGTGCGCCAGCAGCTCCCCAAAGAGCGCTGCTAAAATATTTCAGCAGGATATTATTAAAAGTGTACTGTGGGAGACGAGAGAAAGAAAAGCTATCAAAACAAAAAGTGCAGAGCCCATAGAAAGGACCCAGCAAAGATTACAAAAAAACGATAAAACTCTGGAAGTTTTATAGATTGAAACAAACTAAACCTTTACTGTAACGTTTTGGATGATGAAGGAGAAACTTGGCCCAAGCTTGCATATAAAGCAAAGTACAGCTGAAAGGGGGAGGATGCATTGTTCTATTATGCACTGCCTCCGCTGAGAGTGCTATGATCAAAATTCTGCAATTTCACTTTGTCTGCGAGAAATGAAAATTATTGTATCAATATCCACTGAAACCATTTCTCTCCTTTTATCTCCCCGAGACAGAGAGATATTTCAGTATCCATGGGGTTCAGTCCAGTTACTCACAATAGAGATTGGAAATAGACAGGTACTAAAGAAAGGTTCATGGGTGGAAAAAAACTGAAACAGGATATGAACACGGTCCAAAAAAGAAGCAGATCCACATTCAGTAATTAGACCTTTCACCCCTACTCCCAAGCCTCCAAGTCCCCTGGGTTTCCAGGCTTGGCATCACTACATTTCACGGACACTGTAAGCACCAGGGACACATATAGATTAGCCCTCAAGGGTAGTCTCACACTGAGGCTATTGCTCCTGACTGATTACAGATTCAGCTCGAATGTTCCGCTCCCGCTTCAACAAAAGATATCAGCACCAGGGGTTAACTCCACTGGATTCATTTCTTTCTACAGTCACAGCGAAGATTATTGTAAATACTCACCAAATGCCATCACAGGTGTCTCGCAGACCTTATTTACCCCATTCGACAACTCTATTTTACGTTCATATGCGGTTCTAAACTTTTTTTTTTCTCCTCGTTTGGAGCCAGGAGTTTAAAATGTGCAGCTGCAGTTCGAGTTCAATAAGTTTCAGCAATTCATGCTCATCTCTCAGATTTGTAACACTGTCAGCCTCCATTTTTTTCACTTTGTCTTCACAGGGACATGATTTTCACGGGAGTATAAAAATTGAGGGGTTCTACTCCAAACTCAAGTATGAGCCGCTTTGTGGCTCTAGAAGACGAGCGATCTCGGAGACATCAGAACATGCTAACAGGCTGAGAAAACCAAGTGTTCAAGAACGCTGTGAATGTTTGTGTTGCGGGTGCTGATCAGTTTGTAAGGAACACTGAAAAGAGATGGATGTGCTTGTGCATCGGAGCTTCCAGTGTGAAATCTGGCAGCAGTCCAGTCTTAGTAAAATGCATGTCAGTGGCCTTTGCCGACTGAATGATGAGCCCGTCACTAATGATGTGTCCATATGGGAGCATGGGATGAGCAGTCATGAAAGCAATGACAGAACACAATACAACAAAGTGGAACATCTGGATGCTCAAAGCTGGAGACACGCACCAATCTTGAGAGCACATGTGCAGCCATGTAATTGGATAAAGGATCCCTATATATAAAACACATTCCTACATCCTCACATTGAGAGATGGGGGAAAAAAACTGCTTGAACGCTCCCTGCAGGAGCTCCCGAGTACGGTTTGATCAACCACAACATTATAACGATCTCAGTGAGATCCATCAGCGCTGACAGTGATCACTCATGCCCGCTGTGATGAGGGTATGTGACGCTCAGCCATCTCTGCCCTGTAGCACAATGATGGTGAGAATGGTGTGTGAGGAGAAGATATGGACAGAGTGCTATGTGGGTGGCTTTTAGATGACAGTTCATCAGTAGCTCTGTGTGCATGTAGATATTTGTTGCTGTGCCAACAGGGACTTAATCAAGTGTCACTACAGTAAGTGGAGCCGGAGGTATATTTATGTGTGCGAACCTATTTGTGCCTGTTTGATAAAGTGGAGGGATTAAACACCTTGTTCCGTTGTAGTGTGTAAATCTCAAGTCTTTTCCACTGTGCAGGTGTTGATTTAATGGAACAGTTCGACATTTTGGGAAATAAACTTGTTCAGTTTCTTGTCAGCACAGTAAATATGAAGCTTCAGCGAGCAGCCAGTCATCTTACGGGTAGATCTTTGTTAGCGTTGGACAGAGCAGGACAGCTTTCACCCCCTGCACTTACGCTGTGTAGGATTTTCTAACACTAACAGACTATTAGTGGTAGCTTCATGTAGATAGACACACGGTACAGTGCAAAAGTCTGAGCCAAAGGCAAGTATTCTTCAGGAGTAGTTCTCCAGGCTTCTCAAAACATATTCAAAGCTCTTCTTTGGATGTTTCTGCCTTTTGTTCTGTTCTCTGTCACGGTGATCCCACACTGCTCGAGTAATGTTGAGGTCTGGGCTCTGCAGGGCCCAATCCATGACTGTGTTCCCTTGTGTGTTTTTCTATTCAGTTGTGTTTCCTGCTGTCAATGGTTTTTAGGACTGACAGTTTTTCTTTTGTCCTCCACTTTTGTTAAGCACACATTGCATACCATGCAGATAGATGGCAATTTTTCAGCTAATAGCTCTTTGGTACGCATAGGCAGACTTTGTGCAGACTTTTTAAACACTCATTAGGTGAGTGTGTAAAACCTCAGCTAAAGAAATGGAAAGAATGCATGTGTCTTTGTGACAGGCTGCTGGTAATACAGTGTTTAAAGATACAGTTTTAAACCGGTTCTTTGCTAAGTTCTCTGTTATGTGTAGACCAACAGCTAGTTCATCACTTGAGTTAGGGGCCTTTATGTTTGAATTATTCATAAGTCAGTGTTAAGTGGTCGAATACAATGAATGGACTAAAAATGAGGGGCAAAATAGCCAATGTCCAAAGAAAAACTTTGAAAGACCTTCAGAAAGCCAGAGAACCATTGCTCAAGACTCACTCCTTAGAGGGTGACCTCTAAGGAGTGAGTCTTAAGGTCATCCGAGAGGTAAGCCATGAGGTAACACCATTAACGTTATATTTTTAACATGAGTAATTGACATTGTGCATGAATATTTCCAAACCTTAATCTTTTCCTAAACTCTGCGTGATACCCTGGTATTGTGCACTGAGGATATTTTTTAAGCTATACCTTTAAACTTCTTGGCAATCAGTCTTTTTTTTTTAATTTTGCCTGTCCCGTTTGGCTCTTTTGCCATCAGAATTGTTGTCTAAAGGCAAAGAAAGATGCCCAACGGATTTACTTTACCAAATTGACCATCCCAGCCTTGCCGTAATGGTCCATTTGATTCACCTTTTATTGTTTGTTTTATTTTCACTTACTGAACATGGGACAGACTTGACTGGGGGAAAGAAGGGGAGAAAGAAAGAGGGAAAGAGAAACAGCTGAGAAGAGGGACGGGGGAGAAGGGCAAAAAACAAAAACCAACAGAATGGGCAAAAAAAAAGGGGGGGGAAAATGCATATATCAATCACCTGGATCACCTGCTGAGAAAGAAAAAAGAAAGCAAGCAGAAGAGAACAAGAGTAATAGAATAAACAACATCACAATGATATATGGGAATATGACAGTAAATACTAAATATTAAACATTATTGTGCAGCACATAAGATCAACAGAACACAGTGTGCTTTGAGGTAGGAGCCAAAAAGGATGTAGTTTGTGGGTGTGATCACCCGTGTGTACACCTGTGAGCATGGACGCGCTTGTTTTTTTGGGTTTTTTTTTAAAAGGTTCCTTCATGTAATGATCTGCTAGAGGGTGTGGGGGGGCCACAGCCCCGTCCTCCAGGGCTTGAAGCAGGTGTGGAGGAGATCAAAACTCCAGACATCCAGAGGCCCCCAGAACACAAGAGACCAAGGAAGACCAACAGAGGGGCAGCCGCGCCACTGTCCTGGAAAGAGCTGAGGAGAGTTCCAGATGAGGGCTCACTCAGCAGCCGCGGAGCAGAAGCCAGGGGGAGTTGCACTGACGCGCCCATGAGCTCCGCCGGCAGCCAGCCGTGCCTGAGTGACCGAGCCCCAGGCTGAGAGGCCGGGGGCACCCCACCTCCGAAGTGGCCCGAGCGAGCCCCAGGCTCCAGGCCCCGATAAGCGGCCGCCAAGGAGTGAGCCGGTGTGTAACTGGACGCCCATCCCCGGACACAAAGAACCACCAACGCACCGATGTCTGAGGGAGTCCGCCACTGGCAGGGGAAGTGGTGGTGGGGGGAGATAGGCCTCCAAACCTTGGAGGACCTGGGATGTCCCCAGAGAGGTGCCGTCTGATACCCAACCTGACATATAGACACAGGCACACACAGATACAAACATCCGTTCCCACCCTCATGCTCTCATATGCACTTACTCCACACTCAACCAACGTGGAGACAGACATAAAGAGACGCTGTACACACGATCACACTCCCCAAGCGTACTCTACGAACCGGGTCTAGGTACCCTTGCCCCTGGAGGGGGGAACTGCACCCAGACCCAGGTGGTGTTACCCTTTTCCCTGCGGTGGGGGGAGGCAGACCGCCCCGACTCCGCAGCAGCAGGGAGGCCCCACACTCCAGACCGCAGTCGGACGGCCAACTCCTCCTCCCAGCCCCCCTGCTCCAGCAGGTCGCAGAGAATGGGGGTGAGAGAAGACTCCAAACCTCCCTCCACCCGCTCATAGCTTAAAGCTATGCTGTTTGTTATCGATTGTTGTCTTCCACTGAGATTGCAATTAAGGTGAACAGTGCGAACCTGCGGAAGTGCTGAGCTTTTAGACCCTGAACAGTATGAGAAGAATTGACGAATAATCAAACATCCTAACCTGGTCTGCTTCACTGAGTCCAGCAGGAATGCTTCTGTCAGCTTTTTTATACAGTGTGGTAGCTGCTGTGAAAGACATCCACCTCTGTATGGATTTTTTACTTGCAGCACACTAACAAGATTTTCCCAACAGGTCATCATTAGGATAAAATGCGAGACTTTGGCAGAGGTTTCTGGGTTAGAAAAATTAGCTCTCAGTTGACATTCAGCACATCCAGAATTTATCCCAAACAACCTGGGTGAATTTATAATGTGACAGATGCATGTCGAAACCTGCCATTATGGGCACAGGTCAGACATCCTTGGCTTCATCTTTCACACAAACCCTGATTATCAGTTCATTGTTCGACCTTTATTACTATTACTACCATTAAAAAGGGATAAAAGGCAAATAAGGTATGGGTTCAGAGTGCTGAACTATGTAATAGAATGAACATCTAAAGCAAGTCACATTTCAGTTCACATTTCAGGCACTGCAGTTTCTTCATTGTTCCCAAATTACTGGCAATATGAAGTCAAACACGTGGGTCACCCATTACTCTCTCGTCCACACTGCTGAGAGCTGTTTGAAACGCTTTCAGTGCGCACATAGAAATTTAAATTCTATTAGTATGTAACTATGGCACCATTCCACCCTCCAACGGCATCCCCCTCTCTATCACTGTTGATTGCATTTACTTATTTGGGTGTAATGGAACTGGCTTGAAAATATGCCATGCTGCATGGAATAGCTCTCTGCCTGGAAATATGCCATCATTATGCTTAACCACTCTGGGTGATTACCTACCTGCCAATTTCATCTGATTCCATACTTCATGCGACATATTGGGGAAGAAGTGACAGTCTATGATGTATAAAAGTGAATTTTCACTAAACAGCATCCTGTGAAATGACGGTCACGATGGACGTGGAGTCGGATTTGGCAGTTCGCTGCCAGTCACTGAATACGCTCTACAAGAATAAATTGCTGACTGGCATAAATATTTTTTGACTGTTGTGGCCTTAATGCGCAGTCATGGTTGGATGGGTGCTATATTTTAACAGGCTGGGGTGTGTTGGAAATAGACTGTGTGGAGAAAGTCAAGGAGGGTGAGCAAGATAAGGCCAAGTAGTTTAGCCCAGAAACAGCGAGTGTGTTACATTATTTCTATTACAAACCCAGTGAGACCAAATGAATGCAATTAAAACCAATCAAACCTGCCTGTTTTTTTATGAAATGATAATTATGTAGAACCATAGGAAATTAACCTTTTTTTAATCAAATGGCCAGTGATTTAATTAGAGGGTAAAATGTCTGTATGTGACCCAAGCACTGGGTGAAGAAAGCTCAGCACTGTTATCCTGCAGGCTCGGTTGGGATAGACTCATACAGGTCTCATGCAAGCAGCCCACCATATAAACTAACCACACAGATAGCAGCGTGCTAAGATATCAGAGCATTTGTGACAAAAAGAGTGAATAATGGACTCTGGATATTACTCAGCTGCATAGAATTACAGGTCAAAACGAGAATAAATGCAGAGCACCATCTTCTGGATGTGTAAAAAAAGGTTTGCTGGTAAATTTGCCACATACACTGTTAAAAGTAGAAATACACTTTTTTGTTTTTTATTCCTTTGGTAAACACCGGATGCTACATTTTCCAAAAAGCTACTTTATAGCTATTTTCCAGGAAAGAAGAAAAACACATTTCCATTCCAGCTTCTCAAGCTCGACAAAGCTCCTTCTGAGCCGCAGAATATATTACATAACAGTTTGCCTCCATGAAGCCCTTTGATGTGTACAGTCAGCGGAGAATCCCTTAAAACTTCATAAATGATGTGTGTTTTTAGACAGATTCCTCTGTTGGTCTCCATAATTGATTCAAAATATTCATCAATTTATTCACCACTGGTGTAAAATCCTAACAGTAATCCAGCACTTAGGGCCATAAAAGTGGATTTTAGCTGCTGTTCACCAAAGTCACTTCCTAATTAAATTACCTCATTCTTTATTGTTAAAAAAATCAATCAATTTCATCAAGCTCAAAGTTTATAGCCTCAAAAACATGTCATTCTCTCTGTATTCTGACTGTAAACTGTACTCCACCCTGCCAGCCGTGTTTCCAGAAACAGATTTTAGAAGTAGCTTGGGTAAGTAGCCCATATGTTGTTGGGATTATGTTCTCAAAGGGAACATGAATGTCGGAAATGTATCAGCATGGCTGACAGTTGTGACTGTTACCAGAGCTGTAGATTTTATAGCTTGTTCTGCCTTTGTTCTAATGACCAGATCCCTTAAGAGCTCTTGTTGTGCTACTCGGCTGCACTGGTGGTGTAATATTCTTAATGCAGCTGTCAATCCTATTATGGTCCGTCACTTTTGTGATGGAAAAGTGTAAGCAGCAGTCTGGGAGACAAAGTCTCAATCTGCGTCTTTCTCTCAGTTTCTTAATCTCTCGCTCATAATCCCTCATCCACTGTTAGTCCTCTCACTCTCTCCGTAATTAAAGATTCAGCTGTCAGATTGCAGTTTTACTGTTTCCACCCTCATTCTTCTTAGGTTTCACCCTTCTAACCAACTGACGGTTTGTTTAAGAGCTAATGCTGCACACAGTTTAACCCTGTAATTCTGACTAATCTTAAACCTGTTACCGAGCTAACGTGGAAAAAATAAATGCTTAGCAATCCCCCTTTCATGTTTTTGCATTGGCTACTAGTTGAAGTATGTTAGCCTGTAGTTTATCGCCCCGCTGGGTCAAATTGCAGCCTGTTGTTGGTATAGAAATGTCTGTGAGCCATCGATCGCCTCCCCGGGCCCTCTGGAACAGATGCACAGCGACAGTGAAAATTGAAACAGGAGTCTGCTACCACTCATAATTCCATGACAGTGAAATGAAACACATCTCAAGAAAGCAATCAGACTCTTAAATTACCTTTCTTGAGGGGGGCATTGTTTGCAGATCAGCAGAACTATCCTTGCTCTGTCCCTTTATGTCACTGTATCGCTCGCTCAGTCTCTCTCCCTGCCTCTCAGACACTCTGCGTGCAGTAATGAGTGGCAGAGTGGCGATGTTGTGTTGATTTATTGCATGGTTGCCCAAGTGGAACCTGGATGGAATTTGTCTGTCATTGGGGTGTCACTTAGATGGAAACACCTGTGATGCCTAGGGACAACTAACCGCTCCATCAGGAATGGGTTCCCGACTGAGCTATCAGCCTATCCTAGATGCATGCACACAAATTTACACAGGTACACAATCACGTGCGCTAGGACTGAAAACAAAATGCACTCTGTACTGACAAAGCTACACAGTCTTTACTGTGAATAAAATATTGATTTATTACCATTCTATTTTTATTTTTATGTTACGAAGCAGCCCAGCTTTTTCAGAATTGGGTTCACAACATGAACCAAAGTGCTTTAGCTGCCCTAATCTAACAACAACAGGCTGTATATAAGAAATAAATATGGCCTCCAGGTCTGAAACGTGACGCCAGCTCTGCAATTCTTTCTAAAGACCAAAGGAGGGAATGACTCGTCTGCTTGAAAAAACTGATTATACAGAAATCTGCTTACTTAATCTATATTTCTAAGCACTTTTCTATTTAGATTATGATTGCAATTGTATAACATATAGTGAGCCACTGATAAAGAAAAACTGCTAAAGCAATTTAGTTGTATGGAAATCTCCTTTTCACTCCATGAAAAGATCAGTTTTGTTACTTTAATAGAATATTTTGCATAGATCCAGTTATAAAAGATGATTTTATAAGTTAAGCTACCCCAGAGTAAAATAGTTCAAGCTCTTCCTACCAATATACCACTCCAACACTGCAGCATGCCGTTTCTTAACAACACATGCACACATACCTAAACAGGATGGGGGACATTGTTGGCAAGATGCAGGAGTAGCGTTGTATCAGCTTTGTGTCCTTGTCATTGTTCCCCGGGGTATTCTGGAAAGAAAGAGGAGGAGAGAAGGAGGAGAGCAGTTAACAGTTTGATCAATGGGAGAGATGGAAGCACATGCACACACACGCACATAGAGCTATGGGCACACACAACCATAAACAGATTTCTCAAATCCATCAGTGTAAACAAGAAAGGAAAATAAAGTAAAAATCCATCCCAGTGACTGAATTCCCCCAGAAATCTGGATGGACACATTTATTCAATGCGGCATATACACTGTGAGTTTCTGTAACAAACTCCTCACACTAGCAATGTTAAAGGATATGGGGGCAGAAAGATGGATGAATGGACCATTGAGCATATTTATTAATAAATATGATTTTTTTCTCTTCAATGCCGATGTGCTTAATGGTCTGTAGCGAACAAAGACATTTCAGCCTGTGAAACCAAAACTAATTAAGACAGTAAATGAACAAAACACATAATTAAAGACATTGCAACACTTCAGTATATTTTCATAATGCGATTCTGATTGAAGAGATTTCGAGCTGTAATCTGCCAGAGGTGCTTCTGCAATATGTCTACATTTGCTCATACATGGAAAGGTTGCAGAGTAGATTATAAAAGACACTCCTTATGGTATTTTTGGCTGTGTGATTTTCTTAGGAGCTATGTCTCACCATGCCTGGATGGAAGGGTAGTGACCAAAGTTATCAGCTGAACCAATCTAGCTTGGTTACTACAGTGCACAGGTACCTGCTAATAAGAGCTAAAATGTGAAGAAAATTATACTGGAATGTTATTAGCTGAAATAATCTAACTGCACACTTCTTAGGCTGTCTGTTATTTTAAAAATAAGTGCACAGCAAGTCATGAATTTGTGAGATAATTACAGTTAAAGCACTAAAACACATTCTACTTGAGTAATTTGAACTAGCTAATGTACCCCAATGGACTATAACACCTTGTGTTGGTACCGTCTGTACCAACAGAGCTGTTACTCAAAGTAGCCACGGCCCTTTTCATGCAAACTTTAAGCCTTAATACAGTTTAAAGTGGTAATTTATCATACAGGGGGTTGAAGTAGTATGCAAACATTGTTTTTTTGTACTGAAGTTCAACATTTTGTAGGAACTGCCTCATTTTTGGAGCTAAACTCAAGTGGCCACTCTTGGAACAGCAGTTTTTGGTTCTAGTGGAGCGGTCCCCAACCTTTTTTGTGCCACGGACCGGCCTTTAAGGTGTCACGGATAAATACAACAAAATAAAATCAGTACCGGCACCAAAAAAAAGAAGATTTATTCATAACACATGGGAAAAGATCCAGGGAAACTGAGTTAATGATAAAAACGATTAAAAAAATAATGCTAAAAACCAATAAAAACCCTGAAAACCATAAATTTCACACCCGAGCCTCAACTATCGCAGCCTGGTACCAAACAACTCACGGACCGCTACCAGTCCGTGGCCCGAGGGTTGGAGACCGCTCTTCTAGTGGACTGTCTTGATATGAGGAATAAGTTGTTACAATTAAGTCCACATGTGTGAGTCGTCTTAACTGAACACTAACTTTTGAATACTGAAAAGATAACAGCTTATGATCCAAATGCAACATGGTGAATGGTCTCAATCAAGGGAGAGGACTATGGGACAAAAAGAAGCCTTTAGAGGTTAGAAACAAACGAGATGACCCTGAGTGTCATGTTTTCCCTGCTGAAGTGTCCTTGACCAAGACACTGTATCTCTGTCTGCTTAAAGAGCTTTTCTATAGTGGTTTTCCTTATGGAGATCAATAATGTATCGCATGAATCATAAATTCAACCACAAGGACAGAGATTCCCCACCTCTTGTAATTTATATGTCTCTGAAAACGATGTAACAGTCAGTTCTGCTGACACAGGATTTTTCTTTTTAAAAAAAGACACATTTCTGGATACTGATCACCTCCACTAGGAAATACTGAGGGTTAAGTGCTTTGCTCAAGGGCACTTGAAGTAGAGGTGGTAGTCACTAGCTGCTTTGACCTGTATGGATTTTATTTTCTCAGCTACAAGCTCATCCTACTCCTTTAAAGAGTATAATTTTACATTTGCAGGTCAGTGACATCCTAGCCTATCATTTTGTGCACCATAAGCACAAGTTGAACTCTTTCCATCTGTCTTTTTTCCCCTTTGCAGACTAGCTCAATATAGTTCTTAGCAGGCACATTGATGTGTGGCACTGGGATACACATCAGTGCTAATCACTGTTTGGGGCAAAGACCCAGCTCACTGGCCGTGTCACCAGGGTGTGGTGAATCCTATCAGTCCCCAGCAGATATTGCCCCCCACTTTTTCTCAGCTACTCCTCTGTATAGTTGGGTTGTCATCCACAGGGTCAACAAAGCACTGTTGAGTGTGTATTAGCTATATGGCTAATCTTTACAGCTCCGTTTCATTGAAAGAGGCTTTCACAATAGGCTTTTGTTTGCTCAGGGAAACAGTCCAGCATGTATTTTGCCTTTATAGTTGAAAGCTGGTCAAACTGCAAGAACGAAAAGTGCACTCAAAACAGGAAGCCGTGAAATAACGACACCGGCAATCGTCTCTGCCAGAATTGTTCTTCAGATTGAACTGATTGAACGGGCCAGACTGTGGAAAATCTTTTGTTTTCAGGCCCTGACTTTCTCACTCTGCCTCTTCCTCTGCTTGTCTTTTGAACTCAATCCTCAGCTACGGCTGTTGTGATTAATGGCAGCCATTCATTAACTTGATCAACCACTTTAGCAGAGATTATTAATCAGATGCTTATTTAAATGTCACCACCGAGCAGCTGAGAGGAAATGAGGCCACTGGGAAATTGAGTTTTTGTGTGTGGGCTGCTTGTCTGTTGTCTGTGTGTGTGTGTGTGTGTGTGTGTGTGTGTGTGTGTGTGTGTGTGTGTGTGTGTGTGTGTGTGTGTGTGTGTGTGTGTGTGTGTGTGCGTGTTTGCGCACTGTGCATGTTTACTTGCTGGAATATTTCCTCACACTGCTAACCTTGAACTCATTCATATGCTGTTATACATGCATTTGTGGGAGCAGCTAATACTGAAGGGATATGTAGCAATGGAGCCTAATGTTCAATTCCAAATGAGACGCATTGTGTCTCATTAATAAAACATTTTGTTGTGCCTGCATTATGAAGAGCATTACAATACTTATGGGATTGTTCAGTTATTAGAAATTCACACCTCCTGACAGCTTTGCAGGGCTCTGCTTCATTTCTATGTGTGGGCCTAAAGTATAGGCTATATGTGCTGTATATAGAAGATTTATAACATTTATCACTAAACATGCTGCCAAATAGGGATAATCAGGACCTACGTATCATTTGTTTCAGAAAGTTTTACCACAGCAAATTCGTAATGATTGTTTTCGTGTCCAGAGTTGCCACTGCCAAACTGCTAGTACAAACATGTTTTGAAGAAATGTAATGAGCAAATTTGAGCTGGCATTTGCAAGCTGCTCATGTTTGCTTTCACATACAGTCCAGACCGTGTGTATTTTCACAGCTACGTTTTTTTTCCCGCTCATTGGGGGCTGTGCTTCAGCGCATTCAGTTTGAAATGAAATATTGGATATTACACTGAAGTCCCTGGTCTTTGCTAAAATTTGAGCAGGATTATGCCAATATTGAGAGAACTGTGTGGGAGGTATTTTCACACATAAGGGCCAGATTTTTAGGGATCTAAGTGACATGAAGTCAGAAAAAAATTTAATATTCTGTGGAGAAAAAAAAAGAGCAAAAACTTCAATGACAGCCTGAAGTCTTTGACACACAAACCAGGCCCTTTTATCTTCCCTGGTGTTGCTCACACAGACCTTCAGCTATTGCTTATTGTGGGGAAGTTTTTTCCATGCATGCTTTTTTTATACAATGAACTCATCTATTTGTGGATTTTAAAGTCGTATTCCTTTACACGGTCACATTGTTACTCCTCACAGTCAGAATAAGTTTTCTGTGGAAGCTGTTATCACAACCTTTAGTTACTTTTTAAAAAATAAATGACAACTAAACACCACGTGAATATTTGCAAGTAAAATGTGTGGCTTTGTGTGACCTTTAGATGTGCTTTTTTAAAAATCTGATGGTTAACAGTGTACTTTAACCCAAACGAAGATCTAACCCTAATCAAGTAGTTTCTGTGGCTGTGTGAACAAATAGTTCTAGCGCCTGACTTTCTTCTTGTGGCTGCTCCTTTTAGGGGTCGCCACATCTACCTTTATCTCACCCTATCGTTAACATCCTAATTGTTGTATGCCTAAACGTAACTAAACCAGGAATAAAAATGAAAGCAAATAGAAAGTGTAAGCAGAAATTAAAAATACTCCCAGACTGGAGTCTCCCAAGTGAATGTCTGGTATGCTTGTGCCACCTTCAGCCTTCCTGCCTTTAATGAAGAAGCTTATGCTTGGCTGCTAGTCTATTCGTTGCCTCACTTCCTCTTTTCCACTCTGTAAAGCCGACATCATTGCTGCAGTCCAATGATCTATCTGCCTGCCTTCTTTAAGCCAGTCAGCCTCCACTCTGTATACTTTAACTTGCGCTGCTCCTCTTTCATTCTCCCTTGCAGACTCCTTCGTCCAAACCACCCCCTCCCCATCTCCGGGGGGTCTGCCCTAATTCCCATCACCACTAGGATTTCATTCTGCCGTGATGGGCCATCAGAGTCAAATCACAGAATACCATAATTGTGCAGAGTTCCTCAAATATTCAAAGACTCAAACTGAAGTTGAGACCTGGCACTTTGTTGTAGTACTTTTTTAAGTAGCCAACTTAGCATGCAGATTATAGCTTCTGTGAATTCTGCTCTGTCTCTGGGAATTGCAGTGGTTGTGCTACCTTCTCTTTTTTTAACCATACCTGTTGTACATATAATAATATGCAAAAAAGCTGTTTGTGTGGTTAAGATTAAACTGTACGCTGGAGGTGTTTTTCTCTTTAAGTTGCCTGTGAATGAAGAGCACATATAGGACTTAAAGTCTGCATCCCAGGCTTTAAAGTGAGCAGTTCTGTGCTGCAAAGGGTAAACGCAGTAAGTCCCAGATTACACTTAGACGAGCTTTATGAAGGGAGGAGAGGGTGTGGCCAAGTGTGGATGTGCTCTGAATCCAGCTTGCTTCGAAAGCATTTATACGATAAAGCAGGGCCTTTAAAGACACTGCAGCGAATACGTCTGCAGAGAACGCACAGATCCCACATGTCAGCTGTCTGAGCTGAAATCTCTATTTTATGATATTTACCTTCAGTGTAGCAACACACAGAAAGAGCCTTCTGAAATGTCCCATTCACAGTGTAATCAGTATTAATAGTGCTGGTGAGCTGATGCATCCAATTTAACAGGGTTAAATCAGCTGCTGTGGAAGGAGTACACTTCTTCTGTATATGCTTCATGAATCATTCCATCAATCCATGTAATTGATTAAATTGATTAATCAGCGAGGGCAGAGAAGGTGATGGATGGCGAGAGGGATGGGACCCATCAGAATGAAATTCAAGAGCTGAAGTTTAAAAAGGTCAAAGGTCACACAAGTGACATTTATAGGCATAGCACCCTCTTCGTTCTTGATGTTAGGAATAACCTTTATCAAAGGTTCATGAATGTGTGTGTGTTTGCCCGAATGTGTGCGTGCATCGCCATAGATACATTCCACTTAGGTTTCTTGCCCCTGTGATCGTGTTTGGGTAAGTGATGCCAAAGCCCAATAATAAATCTGTGCCGCAACTATCATCGATGACCTGAAGGTTACAGTTTCATTAAGTGTCTTCCACTTTGATTTTCTCATCCCTCATGCCCTTCTGCTCTCCTGCCTGCCTAACTCCCCACTACACCTAGTAAAGATGCTCTGAGAGGCAATGTAGACACGGATAATGAGAAGGGGGGGGGGGCTTTCATAAGTGGTGCAGTCAGCAGGCTTTGAGGAATGCATTGACATTTAAGGAAATATACTGATTACCTTTCTGATCAGCCTAGTTTGTTATTGATCCTTGCCTAGTACACGTCTGCGTGTTTGCAGATGCAGCGCCCAGATGAGATAACAGTTTAACTCTGTTAATGCCTCTTATTACTTGATAAATGTTGATATCTATCATAACATAGTTTTATATTTCAGAGTCTATAATTACTCCATCTTTAAGGTGATCACGAGTTAAATATACTTGCCGTACTAATTAACATCAGACCTTTGCAAGTTGGCTGATATCCACACCAAGGCTGCCTCAAAGTCAGTCCACAAGAAGAAGAATCAATGCATCATATTTTGTTTATTTCAAACTCCCGTGTATGAATAAACAATACCTGCTTGTGTGTGTGTGGCTAGAGAGCGAGATCCTCCTTTTACATTCTTGTTTTTCATTATTTATAGTATATGTAAAGATAAAATGAGCTTAAACGATCAATGGAATAAAGATGCTAAATGGGCTCTAAATGTGTGGTTTTTAACCGTATACAAAAACTAGGCCACACCGCTTTCATTTGCAAATTTAACAAATGTTATATTACATTACAGCAAATTCACATGTTTTTCTTGTAAAAGGAAAAAAAATCACTCATAATATTGAAGCATATGGCATCTTTCACCACTTCTCCAGATGGAAAGACGACAAGTGGGTGGATTTGTTTGAAATGTACAAGCAAAGCATTGCTTTCTCCAAAAGACAAAAAACATGTTTACTACCACTTAGCTGTCCAAGGCCAGAGGAGCCACTTTTAAAATTGCGTGGTATTCCCCATTCAGCTTTTTAGAGATTGAATCATTGAGCCTAAGTTGAAAGCAACAATTAATCAGGAGGGAAGTGTAGTAAAAGCCTCAGGAGAAACTCTTGAGTACACTCTAAGCACGTCTCCTGACTGCTTTTGTGCTCACATGAATGTTTTACTGTCCCAGACGGTGTTAAAGTGCCAAAGAGAGAAGGGGTTTCGGCAGCCTTGCTACATTTGTCACAGGTATTCAACAGGCTCGTCTTCTCACCATTTGGGGAGGTTCCCATCTTCTGAATCTGTGAGAACAAAGCAGAAATTGAGCCAAGAGTGCCTATCTGAATCCTATCTGTTCCATCATTTGACTCCCTTTTTTTATATCACCGCAGCACAGGCGTCGGTGCAATGTTTTTCCGAGTCCGAAGTGCTCACACTCAAGTACCGACTCATGTCTAGACAGAAAAATTAGGGCATACATACAGACAAAAAAAAACTTTGACATTTAGACAAGGTGTTCACGCTGTGCAATCAGACCTCATTTTCCACACAGAGCTCAGTCAATGGTAGCCATGTCTCGATTTGGCAAGGAACAATCAGATTTAATGTGAAGCCTTTTTTTGTGTTTCTTGTTTCTGCAGGCTCTATCCTCAAAAGAATGCAGCCCGAAGATCACAGCTAACGGCATATCTTTGAAAGCCCAACCGCTCTGTTACTAGGCTGGAATAAAATGGGGTCTCTGGGAATGTATTGTAATTCTGTGGAGGTTTTACATCAAAGAGAATGCTGTATTTCAGGGCAGGTGACATGCAGTGGTGTAATAGTGGAATGCTGCATCAGAAAAGTAGCCTAATAACTTCATTGCTCTTTCCTTTTATTGAGAAACAATCATAAATAATCACACATCGCATGAATTTTAGACGCGTTTAAGCTTCACCGGTTTGTGCTTATGAAATTCTGATAGACTGAAAAAACACACACAAACCTCCTTGACAAGATACACACACTGAAATGATGATGTGAAAGACTAGTGAGAGTGTTCAAGAGTCAATTTCTGTCTTCTGTGAAGTCATCTGAAGAGTGATATTGAGTCTTTGGGGATAAGAGATGAGGCTGTGATGTTGCGCTAGCAGGAGGAGGGAACACAGCTCAGAAAGGCTGGCCTTGTTGATGTAATTTATTGCAACATTATTCAGGAAAAACTGCTAAAAAGCTCTCACTTGAAGCTGACTTTTTAAACTTTGCGTGACATGTTTCTTATCACGTACAGCTGGGAAGTTGAGTTTGATTTTTGTTCTGAATATGTAAAAGTTTGGTGGAGGATTACCGTCACAGCCTCGCAGTCTGCTAAAATTTTAAAACCTTTCTTTAGGACACATTTAATGTTTCTTCTCTTCCGTTTAGGTCTGTTAAGCCTCAGTTATGCTTTGTTCTGGCACTGCTAAATGGAACAAAAATGAGACTTATGTGGTGAGCTCAGGGGAGCCGAGCCCAAGAAAGGTTATCTTTGCTATATACTTTCCAGAGGCTTACAGCGTCATCTGCACAGGAAGCATTCATCTGAATGTCATGAATTACTGGATACGCATTCATCCACTGATTTGCAAAAAATGTAATCTAACCTGAATTGCTTTGAAATATAGCTAAAATAAGTGATGTTGTGTGTTAGCTAATGAGCTATGCTAGTGCTACCATTATCCATGCAAGCTATCTGATGGTTAAAACAAAATTCCAACCCGAATGAACATTTTTTTAAACACTGGCTATCTAACTGAGAAAGATTCTTCAGCTCTGACATGTTTGTGCATTTAGCTATTTGTGTTCCAGTAGTAAAATTAGAAAAGTGAGGATTTGTTATGCTTCCTAGCAAGGTGGAGTCATTCATCTACCACTAGCAATACAGCGCAGTACCAGTTTTCAGAATCAGAATCAGAATACTGTATTGATCCCTAGGGGAAATTATTTAAAAACAAATGCTTTATGCTTTTAAAAACACTTCTGCAACCCGTCGTGGGTAGAGACTGGTCAGGGCTCTTTATATGGCTTATTTAGCAGGTCACAGATCATAACAGATTACAGGTTTCGCAGTTTTGCTAACATTTGCATGCAATGCTGCCATCGTGGATTGTAAAGTCAGGACTCTCAAAAGTCAGGTTTACCAACATGGACCTTGAAATGCACCCCCAAGCAGGACATTTTTTAAGAAACGCAAACATCTTCATCATAAGTTACTAAACACAATTGGTCACCAATTTAAAAACAATTTTTGCCTTTTAAGGGTGTACTTACGATGTGATTAATAATCGTTGATGATCTATAATCGAACAGATTTTTTTTTTATCACAGTTAATTTTGATTTTTGTTTCTTTAAAGAATAATATTACATGATGCTGGTTGCATGTGATCTGTCGCTACCCAACCCTGATTGTGAGTAAATACTGACTTGACGGTGACCTCATGTTGGCATCAATAAGTTGGCTGCTACACTTCACAAAATCATCACCTGTCTTGGTTTAAAGCCAATTACTGTAAAATACAGCTGCAATGTCCTGATAACAATATTGAATTGAAGCACAAGCGTGCATTTGCCTCAATCCTCCAAATCGTTTGATTTTATTCAGAGCAATATCTGACAAACATATTAAGAGGTTGTTTTATTGTACTGCAGGACTTTGCATGTGGGTGGAGTAGATTTCTTTTTGTAATTTTATCAAACTACTCTAAGGAAACAAAAAAGCGTTTTTCAAATACTCCATAGATTTAAAAAAAAGGAAAAAAAGAATTGCCGCTCAGTTTGGTTTATTCATCCTGCTTTATCAGTTTCTAAAACGTTGGTCCTTTGGTTCAATGATTTCAGCTAGACTCGTTATTATGCATGCCCTGCAACGGTTTGTGAGCTCACACTTTCCAATGTTGTAGATGTGAACGTGCTAAAATGACAAACTAAACAACTGTATAGTAATTAAAATGCTAGCATGGTGATGTTAGCATATAGCTTAGTGCGGGTTCAGATAGACAAATAGATACTGGAGCACTTCCCAGTTTAAAACATTAATGGCACAGCTGCCTTAACAGTGTTGGTACCTGTAGTTAAAAAAATATTTTTTATGTTGCTTTAATGCTTAATCCACCAGTGCAAAGTGCAAAAGTCACACATAACCAGATGTTATATGGAGAATATCTGGAGAACTTCCTGTTGGTGACTTCAAAGAGGAAAAAGCAGCAAAGCATTCAGAGACGCTGAAATAATTTATACGTGAGGACAGCAGTTTGTTGTCTTTGCAGGAAGTTCCTCAGTACATAGATAAACCTTGTTGTGTTTTCCTCTGTAATGATTTTGATTTTGTAATCATATATTAAAAAATAATTTCCCCCTTCCTCTATTCTGCTCTCTCCTCAGATCCAGACTTTGGAGACATGGGAATACCCCCACCTCTGCCCTGTAGGTACACTCCCTCTCTCTCCCGCTTTCTGCTTTCTTTCTCTCTCTATAGCCATTCTTCTTCTCTTGTCTCTCTAAAGTGTATTTATGCTGTTTTACTATCACTTATATACATACTGTGTGTTGGTGCATGTGTTATACCTCTTAATCATCGGTGTTTGTCTGCATGAACCACACATGTGTGCATGCATTTGTTTTGGGTGTGTTTATACATATGCGTGTGTTTCAGCCTGTCAGTATGACATGGTTGGCCCAGAAGGTATCGTCGAGTCTCATCAGATCACCAGAGACGGAAAGGCCGGTGCCACAGAGGCCGTCGACTGTAAATGGTACATCCGTGCCCCGCCGCGCTCCAAGGTCAGTGACGTAAACTACGCTCCCATCAAACTGTGAATTTGATTTGAAGCCAAATTTTGAAATGTCACATGAAATAAAATGGAAATGAAATTGTGTCCCCATTAGCTGAGCTGATGACAGCACAACATAGTTACATCAGAAAGACTAATGTTCAGCTGACAAATCCTGGATGTATTCCTTGTGAAATTTCCGGCTTCTGTTGAGATATTGAGGATATTTTTTCTTAATAATTATCTGTTTCCTTTCTATATTTCGCCACACAGGCAGTAAGATCAGGGGTTGCATCAGGAAGCTTTGATATTACATGTCAGTTTGTCTGCAGCTGTCAGCAGTATCCCGACGAGAGTGTTTGTGGCTGGGGGGAGGACTTGTTTCCCCGCTAGGGTCAGACAGATAGGCAGAAGGGTTTATTTGGGGTCAGGCCCATTTTTTTAATCAGTGAGCTGTTGCCAAGAGGACTAGAGGGAGGGAAGAAAAAAAAAGAGAGCGCTGCAGAAGGAGAGAGGACTGAACAAACAAAGAGAGGCAGGAAGCGTTACCATTGATAAAATAGTGTTGGGTTGCAGTTTGACCCTGAGGCCTGCAACAGCCTGCATTTGTTTTCCTCGCCTGTGTTTTGCATATACAAATACAGGACATGCATATACATGCACACCTTTGCTCCAACCCCTAATACACACTAGACATGCTTCCTTATCTACTAGAGGTACCTGTGCTGCATTAATGCATGGGATTAAGTGTTTCCTAAGGGCAGAGCAGCAGTGCAGGAAAAGGCTATATTTTACAAATGCTACCACCTCTCATATGATTCTATATGGTTTGATCCTGTACATCCATGACTGCAGTAAATCTGCTGCTCAAATAGTGTTGGCCCTCTTCTGAGTGCATTTGGGGGGTTTGATTTGATAGCATAAGGCCACAATTTTACTTTGACTTTCATGGTTAGAACAATTCTTTGAAGGGCAGGAAGGAATTATGGTGTCTGCATAGTTAAAATGTTAAAATATTTGATCTCCCTCGTAATACTAAAACTATAAATCGTGACATTAAATAAACCCATGTTTTATATTACAGTGTCTTTTGGATCTGCGCGTGTCTGGTTTGTACATATGTGAGAATGTATTTATAACTTTGGTCATGACAGGCTTCTTTAACTATGACTCACTTATGGCACAGACATGTGGTTCATTTATTTTTATCGTCCTTATTATCTTCATTATGCCACTGTAGAAAGTCAGATGACCAAAAGAACTGGTTGTATGTAAACACAAAATGTATATGTCTTCTTTGCAAGCTACATAGAAATCTGTTCAGTTTTAAAGACAAACAAAACCTAACCTGTAAACTTTGGGTTTGATGTTTACCTGGAATACAGTAATGTTAGTCTGTGAAGGTTCTCAGTCATCCAGGTCATCGTAGTCAAAGGAGCTTGCAAAGAAAAGCGTCTGGACTTCTTTAAGTTGCTTGAAGACGTTTCACCTCTCATCCGAGAAGCTTCTTCAGTTCTAAGGTCAAATGGTGGAGAGTCCCAGATATAAACCTAGTGGGAGTTTCCCCCCACGGAGGGACAAAAGGACCCCCTGATGATCCTCTAATCGCCTGAGCCAAGGTGTGAAACTGGGTGTGGGTCCCCATCAGCCAGAGTTTCGGGTGTGTTCATTGTGAAACCTGGCCCCACCTTATCATGCGAATTCCTGAGATCAGATGGCCCAGGATGTGAGTGGGCGTTAAGGCATCTGGGAAGGGATCTCAAAACTGGATTATAGATGGCAGAGAGTTGGTGTCGTAAACCCCCGCCTCTGTTCAAAGATGGTCGCTCACAGTGGACATAGATGGCTTCTTTCACTCCTCTTTCAAACCATCTGTCCTCTCTGTCCAAAATGTGAACGTTGGCATCCTCGAAAGAGTGTCCTTTATCCTTAAGATGCAGATGGACTGCTGAGTCTTGTCCTGTGGAGGTGGCTCTTCTGTGTTGTGCCATGCGCTTGTGAAGTGGCTGTTTGGTCTCTCCAATGTAGAGGTCTGGGCATTCCTCGCTGCACTGTACAGCATACACCACATTGTTAAGTCTGTGTTTTGGCGTTTTGTCTTTCGGGTGAACCAGTTTCTGTCTGAGCGTGTTGCTGGGTCTGAAATACACCGGGATGTCATGCTTGGAGAAAACTCTCCTGAGTTTCTCTGATACACCGGCTACATAGGGGATGACAATGTTGTTGCGTCTGTCCTTCTTATCCTCCCTCGCTGGTGTCTGGTCTTCTTTTCTGTGCCTCTTTGCTGACTTTAAGAACGCCCATTTAGGATAGCCGCACGTTTTGAGTGCTTCCTTTACATGTGTGTGTTCTTTCTTTTTTCCTTCAGGCTTAGAGGGAACATGTTCTGCCCGGTGGTGTAGGGTCCTAATTACTCCAAGTTTGTGTTCCAGAGGGTGATGGGAGTCAAAGAGGAGGTACTGGTCCGTGTGTGTGGGCTTCCGCTAAACTTCGATGTTGAGTTTGCCGTTCTCTTCAATGTGCACAGCGCAGTCCAGGAAAGGCAAACAGTTGTCCTTTGTGTCTTCCCTGGTGAACTTGATGTTTTTATCCACAGCGTTGATGTGCGCAGTGAAGGATTCCACTTCTTGGGTCTTGATTTTGACCCAGGTGTCGTCCACATATCTGTACCAGTGGCTGGGTACTCTTCCTTTGAAAGAGCCAAGAGCCTTCCTTTCCACTTCCTCCATGTAAAGGTTGGCTACAATAGGTGACACGGGGGAGCCCATGGCACAGCCATGTTTTTGTCTGTAGAAGCCTTCGTTGTACTTGAAATATGTAGTGGTGAGGCAGAGGTCTAACAGTGTGCAGATCTGATCGGGTGTGAAGTTGGTCCTGTCCTCCAAGGAGCTGTCTTCTTGTAGTCGTTTTCTGACAGTCTCCACGGCCTCCGTGGTGGGTATGCAAGTGAAGAGAGAGACTACATCAAAGGACACCATGGTTTCATCTGGATCCAGGGTAAGTTTCTGGACCTTGTCTGTAAAGTCAGTGGAGTTCTTGATGTGGTGTGGGGTGTTCCCCACGAGAGGAGCAAGGATGGTAGCAAGGTGTTTAGCAATGTTATAAGTGACTGAGTTTATGCTACTGACTATGGGTCTGAGTGGGACAGCTTCCTTGTGGATTTTAGGAAGTCCATAGATGCAGGGTATGGCATCACCTGGGTAAAGGCGGTGATATGTAAGGCGGTCAACAATTTTGTCCTTTTCAAAGTCTTGAAGGCAAGCTATAACTTTCTTTTTGTAGCTGCTTGTGGGGTCTCGCTTTAAGGCTTCGTAGGTATTGTTGTCACTGAGGAGAGTAGTGATCTTTGTATGGTAATCTGTAGTGTTTAGGACCACGGTGCATCTTCCCTTATCAGCTGGTAAAACAGTGATGTTGTGGTCTTTGCTCAGGGAAGCGACGGCCTTCTTTTCCTGTATTGTGAGGTTGGATGGAGGGACTTTGGCACTGGAGAGCGTGGCTGAGACTTTCATCCTGATTTGCTCTGCTTCTGTCTGTGATAATTTATTAATCCGTATGGCAGATTCTGTGGCTGTGATGAGGTCCACTATGGGCAACTGTTGTGGAGCAATGGCAAAATTGAGTCCTTTGGCTAATACTCTCTTTTCAGGTTCAGTGAGAATCCTGTCTGAAAAGTTCTTAACCCATTTCTCCTGACTGACATCAGGTGTGTTTTCTTCTCTGGGTTGTGTAGGTTCAGGATGAGGAGTGTGTGTTTTTGAAAGCAAGGTGTGAAATTTCCTGCGTTGTCTTTCTTTTCCTCTAGAGTGTTGGGCCCGCTGAGCCTTGTCCACAAACTTGTAAACCTCTTCTAAGATTGGAGAGGGTAGAAGGATTTCCAGTTCCTACAGGGTCTGGCTGATCTTGATCTGGAGGGCATCTATGGTGAAATGGACCTGTCTTATCCTTTCACTTAAAAGTTGATTTTGTGCTCTCTGTAGAATCAAGTCTGCTCTGTATCCCCTGACAGTGGATCCAAGGCGCAGGCTCTTAGGAACAACTCTGCTTTGTCTACATCTTAGGTTGAAACGGAGATGGTTCCTATAATCTGCTAGTTTCCTTGATTCCCTTTCATACTCCCGCACCAGTTGAAGGGTGTTCCTCCCAAAATGTACGGCAATATGTCTGTGAAGGTTCTCAGTCATCCAGGTCATCGTAGTCAAAGGAGCTTGCAAAGAAAAGCGTCTGGACTTCTTTAAGTTGCTTGAAGACGTTTCACCTCTCATCCGAGAAGCTTCTTCAGTTCTAAGGTCAAATGGTGGAGAGTCCCAGATATAAACCTAGTGGGAGTATCCCCCCACAGAGGGACAAAAGGACCCCCTGATGATCCTCTAATCGCCTGAGCCAAGGTGTGAAACTGGGTGTGGGTCCCCATCAGCCAGAGTTTCGGGTGTGTTCATTGTGAAACCTGGCCCCACCTTATCATGCGAATTCCTGAGGTCAGATGGCCCAGGATGTGAGTGGGCGTTAAGGCGTCTGGGAAGGGATCTCAAAACTGGATTATAGATGGCAGAGAGTTGGTGTCGTAAACCCCCGCCTCTGTTCAAAGATGGTCACTCACAGTGGACATAGATGGCTTCTTTCACTCCTCTTTCAAACCATCTGTCCTCTCTGTCCAAAATGTGAACGTTGGCATCCTCGAAAGAGTGTCCTTTATCCTTAAGATGCAGATGGACTGCTGAGTCTTGTCCTGTGGAGGTGGCTCTTCTGTGTTGTGCCATGCGCTTGTGAAGTGGCTGATTGGTCTCTCCAATGTAGAGATGTAGTCTCTCTCTCTTTGATGTAGTCTCTCTCTTCACTTGCATACCCACCACGGAGGCCGTGGAGACTGTCATAAAACGACTACAAGAAGACAGCTCCTTGGAGGACAGGACCAACTTCACACCCGATCAGATCCGCACACTGTTAGACCTCTGCCTCACCACTACATATTTCAAGTACAACGAAGGCTTTTACAGACAAAAACATGGCTGTGCCATGGGCTCCCCCGTGTCACCTATTGTAGCCAACCTTTACATGGAGGAAGTGGAAAGGAAGGCTCTTCTTCTTTCAAAGGAAGAGTACCCAGCCACTGGTACAGATATGTGGACGACACCTGGGTCAAAATCAAGACCCAAGAAGTGGAATCCTTCACTGCACACATTAACTCTGTGGATAAAAACATCAAGTTCACCAGGGAAGACACAAAGGACAACTGTTTGCCTTTCCTGGACTGCGCTGTGCACATTGAAGAGAACGGCAAACTCAACATCGAAGTTTAGCGGAAGCCCACACACACGGACCAGTACCTCCTCTTTGACTCCCATCACCCTCTGGAACACAAACTTGGAGTAATTAGGACCCTACACCACCGGGCAGAACATGTTCCCTCTAAGCCTGAAGGAAAAAAGAAAGAACACACACATGTAAAGGAAGCACTCAAAACGTGCGGCTATCCTAAATGGGCGTTCTTAAAGTCAGCAAAGAGGCACAGAAAAGAAGACCAGACACCAGCGAGGGAGGATAAGAAGGACAGACGCAACAACATTGTCATCCCCTATGTAGCCGGTGTATCAGAGAAACTCAGGAGAGTTTTCTCCAAGCATGACATCCCGGTGTATTTCAGACCCAGCAACACGCTCAGACAAAAACTGGTTCACCCGAAAGACAAAACGCCAAAACACAGACTTAACAATGTGGTGTATGCTGTACAGTGCAGCGAGGAATGCCCAGACCTCTACATTGGAGAGACCAAACAGCCACTTCACAAGCGCATGGCACAACACAGAAGAGCCACCTCCACAGGACAAGACTCAGCAGTCCATCTGCATCTTAAGGATAAAGGACACTCTTTCCAGGATGCCAACGTTCACATTTTGGACAGAGAGGACAGATGGTTTGAAAGAGGAGTGAAAGAAGCCATCTATGTCCACTGTGAGCGACCATCTTTGAACAGAGGCGGGTGTGTATGACACCAACTCTCTGCCATCTATAATCCAGTTTTGAGATCCCTTCCCAGACGCCTTAATGCCCACTCACATCCTGGGCCATCTGACCTCAGGAATTCGCATGATAAGGTGGGGCCAGGTTTCACAATGAACATACCCGAAACTCTGGCTGATTGGGACCCACGCCCAGTTTCACACCTTGGCTCAGGCGATTAGAGGATCATCAGGGGGTCCTTTTGTCCCTCCGTGGGGGGAAACTCCCACTAGGTTTATATCTGGGACTCTCCACCATTTGACCTTAGAACTGAAGAAGCTTCTCGGATGAGAGGTGAAACGTCTTCAAGCAACTTAAAGAAGTCCAGACGCTTTTCTTGGCAAGCTCCTTTGACAGTAATGTTAGGTGTGGCTGGTGATGCTCACCAAAAACCATACACATTTAAATTGTTATTTAAAAAGAGACATTTAAGGCATTTAAGGGACATAGTACATGTTTGATTTCTTTGGTCAATAATTTAAGATCCCAGTTGTAATGCACATTTGTAACCTACTGGATTCACATCTTGGCTTTCGATCTAAATTTACCCGGAGGCTCATTAGTTAGATGGAGCCACTCTCCTAGCTTGGGAGTCACGGCACCAAGTGCTCTGATTACCACTGCACTGCTGTTACCTTCACCCTCCACATCTTCTCGAGCTCTTCTCTGAGCCCTTGGTACTTCTCCAGCCTCTCGTGTTCCTTCTTCCTGATGTTGCTGTCATTCGGTATCGCTAGATCGATCACTACAGCCGTCTTCTTTCGCTTGTCTACCACCGCTATATCTGGTTGGTTAGCCAGCACCATTTTGTTCATCTGTGTCTCGAAGTCCCACAGGATCTTAGCTCGGTCATTCTCCACCACACTAAGGGGTGCCTTCGGGACTTCCAGGCCATACTCAGCACAGATGTTTCTGTATACTATGCTGGCCACTTGGTTATGGCGTTCCACGTATGCCCTGCCTGCTAGCATCAGGACCATCTTTAAACAGCTTGCACCTGGGGTCTTGCCTGGTGTGGTAGACCCCAGCCTCTATGGATCTTGTGCCTAGAGCTTACTCCTGTGCTGCCATGATTAGTGCCTCTGTGCTGCCTTTCAGTCCAGCTTTGTCCAGCCACTGGTAGGATTTCTTGATGTTAGCCACTTCCTCTATCTGCCGGTGGTACATACCGTGCAGGGGCCTGTTCTTCCATGACGCTTCCTCCTCTTCCTCCTCTTTCTTAGGTTTCTGCTGCCATCGTCTCTCAGTTGGCAAGAGATGATATGCTATGATCATTATAATAAGATACTACAGCAGGATATGAAATAGTGACTTGCTCTGACTTAATGTTAATAGGAATCAATTTTTCCGAGTACGTGCATTGTTCAGTTATTCCAGGGGGTGAGGCAAGGTAGCTGTATTGTCAGCTTTACTGTGTCACTATTAGTTTCACTAATTCAGTGCTTATTAGTGATGCCATGCTATTATGGTTACTGTAGAGATCTTTTAAGATTTATAGAGTACACATTAGAGAAGCTATTAAGGCATAGTTTATATCAGATGGAAGCTGTGATTAGGTTCACAGTATTTTTTTCTACACAGGCTTTTCATACTGAACTGCAGGCTCTCTGTACTGTACACACACACACACACACACACACACACACTGGCTTATGATATGACTGGCTGATAATGGTTCGACTGTTATTCATGGGCACAGTATTTGTTCTTATCTGGCATATTCCTCGGGTCGCATATTTCCTGCTAATGCTCTGGTTTCCCTTCAGAAATGACCTTCGGATTCAGCTGTTTTGAAAACTCAAGGCCACGGGAGTTATACAACTGCATCAATCAGGAGACTTACTCTTAGTCGTCACATGGAAGCTTACAATAAGTGTTAAATTGAAACAGCTATTAGCATGGAGTCTTGCCAGGGTTAAAGGTTATGCTTGATTTTTTTTTCTTTTTTTAAAAAAAATCAATTGATGCATTGCCAGTGAGCCATCAAAACAGACAAGTCAAGTTTGTGCGCATCACATGCATCCTCCGTTTGTGTGTGAATACGTTAGTTATGTGCATGAAAGAGTAACAAAGCAAGCAAGCCTGGCAGTATGATGTATTAGTTTGAATAAGTGTCACATTTCGTACTGCAGAAATGCCTCCGAGGCCAAGTCATGGGCCAGAGGCTGACAGTCATTGGCACTGATGGACAAGGCAGCAAATCACATTTTTAGTACAACTCTATCTTCTGTAAATCACAGTCCTGAAGCTCCCACCTGCACTGCAACTATTCGCACTCAGTTACACATAAAATATAAAAAACCTAAAGTTTCTCTCTTTGGTTCCTCACTACCTCTGTCAAGTAGACGCATGCATGGTCACATGCTGCTGCAGAGAGGGGGACTACATTACTGTGTGTACGCATGCATGGAGGTCGCACAGTGTGTAAGGCAAGGTGTTCATCTCCCTATGCTTATACACTACTGCACTACACCCAGTGTGCCAGAAACAGCAGAGATAATGACATCCTATACCGGAGGCTCTAATTAGACTGCACCGGAGCACTCCAGAGAGAAGCCGGGAGAAGGAGGTAGGAGAGGAGGTGGAAGCATGAGAAAGGAGGGAATAAGGGAAAGCAATGCTTAATAATGCGTTTTACTGAAGATCTTAAATATATAGGGATGGAGTTTTGGGGGTGAGATGGCACATGGCAGATGGCAGAGAGAGGGATGGAGTAAACATACCTGCAAGTAAGCAGTAATGACCATGTGTTGTTGCCAGAAGTCACAGCAATGCACCAAATTTAATACCATCACGTTACTTTACACCACCATTCATCCTCCACTTCAGAATAGATTACCCTTCACTAGGATTCACAGTGATATACATGTCTAATAAGAGTGATTTACAAAAACTTTGAACTGAAACTGCATTATATTTAAATTTATAAACTCTTCCTATCACCACTGCTCTGTTTTTTAGGTTCTTTGGGCTATTTTGGACAGCCGTCCAAATTCAGCGCAAACTTATTAGCTGTACTGAGGGATACATTCAGTTACCTCATCAGTGTCTCTGTTTTCCACAGAGCATCTCTGTCCCGTCTGTTTTACACAGTCTGGATTTTTCTTGCCCGCGCTGTCTGACACCTTCTACATCCTTTCATGATAATGGTCAAAATATGGACATTCATTCTGACTGTAATGAACAGCACGCGCTGTTACAGACACCCTTTAGCAACAGAGAGAGCATATTCTTCCCCGGTCAATGATGGATTCGGCGTCATTATTGGGCGCTGCAATCAATGAAGAAGCAGCCTATTTCCCTGCTGGAGCCAATCTCTCACCGTACAAATTGGTGATTGTATCTATCTTATCCGTTGCTGTCATTCTGTGTTGTGATGCCATCTGCACTCAGAATTTTTCTTCATCATCGGCCTGTTAGGGCTTAGGAGCCACAGAAAAACAACATCAGAAGCTTTTATTTGTGAATTTGTTAGTAAATGTTATATATTTGTCACATAATGAGGCCGTCCTGTTCACCTTCCAGTCAGTGCTCACAGTAACTACATCGGTCAGATAATGAGTTTGTGTATGCAACGCCTGATCAAAGACAATACTGAAAGGATTTTTTTTTCACAGACATGCACATCCTTATGGCCTGCCATACAAAAGTACTCGAGTTAAGCATGTTAGAATGCTACAATATTAGAAACTCTCACCCTAGAAAGCCATCGGCCAGTCTGAGGGCCAATTTTTCAGCTTAACTGGTTAGTGTGCAGGTCACTGGTTAGTCTTTCATAAGGGTTATATATTTAAAATTAAAAGCTACATTTTCACACGATAACTGACAATTTTGAGATATCAGCAAAGGAACTGATTGATTAAAAGAAATTGAACCAAAAACAGGTGAAACGGAAAACCAGAATGCCTCCAGTATCAAAGGTTTTGAACCTTGCCACAGCTCCAAGACTCTGTACACAATTTTGTGACAGTGCATCCGTTCAGATATTCTAACGTGATCAATGTGGAGAAGCCCCCTTCTTCAACACCATCACTGTCATGCTTCCATCCAGAAACAGTCATGATGGTCAAGACTGGGAATTATGCTATTTAATGGCTGTAGTTTTATTGCTTTAATTAGCCATTAGCACCAATTGAAGTCTATGCCAAAATCCTAATTTGTTCATTATATCAACATTGTTTTGCATTAGCAATTAGTCTCCGCTTGCTGAAAAAGTACTTTTATCGGTTACAGATGGCTGAATTTAGTGCATTCTTTGTGCTGTAGGTGGAAAACTTCATGTCTAATTCTCCCACCATTCGCTGACGATGAAACGACGGGGCCAAGTGTCCTAATTAACATGCTCATTGGTGCTTTTACCAATTATTTGCCTCTTCAACTCTAGAACAGACAAAGAAAAAATTGGCAGAGAGTCCCTAACTGTAACCTTAACCTTCACTATAACCTTAAAATTTTTGCATTAAATCTGTCGTCTTTGGTAATCTGCCATATGGAAAGGAGCCATCATCCACGTATTATAAATTCTTTGTTCTTAGTCAAAGTCATTTCTGGCAGTTTTCCCTTAATCCAAAGTTTTCCTTGTTCTTAAAAACTTAGAACTTCTAAACTTAGAAACCTTTTTATATTGTACTACAATGTCAAGTGACATTCGTCTCAGATCACTAACTTAATCACAGCATTATCCCAACTGCTGAGAAACCAAATTTTAGGCACTTACTGCATGTATCTCCAGTCTAAAGCTTTCAGTCATATTTTATGCTCTGTACTGGAAATCATTGTAATATTGACAAGACCACAACAACACTCAGTGGCGTCAGCTTAAGTGTATTTTCAGAGTATCCCCCCCTCTCCCAGTGTAGAGCCATTAATATGAATGTAATCTATACACTCCCTGGGACAAATCACTTTTAGTCACATGCTTCCTATGTGATTGAGTTTATAACTGGATACATCTTTGCATCAGAAAGCCTGCAATGAATTTGACAGTATTTAATTCCACAATCGCAGTATAGGAGAGAAAACGCTTCCCCCATCCCTGTGACAGTATAGCTGAATATGATTGTTTTTTATTAGACTGATTATTGACATCAGTGTGATACCTCGAGAGAGCTAGCTTGTTTTCCCCCCTCTAGTCCATTTCGCTTGTCATGTTGTTGAAGCCAAGTTGACATTGCAGGGTCCATTATCCTGCTCCATCTGCAGCTTTTGTCTTTGGGTATTTAAAGCGTCAAATTTTCCTGTCACAGTCCAGGAGCCGTCCGCTCATTAACCGTAATGATGGCAAGTGCTGTGAGCGGCCGACCAGAACCATAGCTGTGATTGGGGGAGCTCAGCCTGATGAATGAGTGACAGAAAATGGTGCGGAGACAGTTAGGAAGTGCAGAATAGCTACTATGAAGAGTCAAGGTGGATAGCAAGGTGGATATTTTACTCAACGAGCGATTGTTAGGATATTAAAACAGAGCATGTGTTGTATCTGTCTTAGTTGCTTCATGAATAGTTAGACATAAGGTAAGTCTGTTTATATACCAAATATGTCCTTTGGTGTATAAGTTCTTTGCATTTTAATTTTAAATGATGACATCTTTTTTTCGCTTAAATATCCAAAACTGGTGGCAAAACGTCCAACATGCCCTTAAAGTTTAACAAGGTTGTAGGTTTTATGTAATTCTTTATCTCAACAGATATGGATAATGAGTGCAAAGCTAATAGACTCCGTCTGTCTTTGAGTCTTCATTTGAAATGCGTATGTAATGACTTTGTGCTAGCTGCTGTCTGTCAGTCTTATTTCATTACAGGGCTGCTATATCAGGCACTTGGATAATGACTGAGGTGCCCGGGCAGTAATAGGAAAGAGCTGAAATCTTTTCTCTCACTTGTCTCTCCTCTCCGCTGTTTGCTTCACATCTTTCTTCTGTCACCTCCAAATCTTACTGTGTCCTTTGATTTTCCTCGCCTGATCGCTTCTTTTTCTTTCTCTTCTCTTTGTTGTTTTTCCCTCCTCTCTGCCTCCTCGGACAGATCTACCTGCGTTTTCTCGACTATGAGATGGCAAATTCCAATGAATGCAAGCGCAACTTTGTGGCAGTGTATGATGGCGGCAGGTGTGATTTTTTTTTTTGTACATCTTTAATGTGACATGCTCTTGTTGCACAAGAGGGCTTTGTTTTAAATCTTCAATTGTATAAATCACTTCACTCACTTTACTTTATCCTCATATAACAACTTTGTGCTGTTCATGAGCTTCTGATCTGAAAACATGAAATTGAATTCGCCTAAAAAAAAACAATTTTAATTTAAGGAAACTGTTTAAGTATTTTAGCTGAGTTAAAGGGTAATCACATATTGGCTTTGTTGATGAAAGCTAGATAAAAAGAATGATGCTACTCATGTCTATATGGGAAATACAGATGAACTGAGCTGAATGACTGGAAAGGGTCAAGTTACAGCATATGTAACATCACAACTTCATAATTTCCATTTATGCAGTCAAAAGTGGGAGTCTTCTCCCTCAATAAACATGAAGCAATAATTTTGAGTAACATGCAATGGAAATATTTTAAAAGGTTAATTTATTCAAATAATTCTTTACTAAGGGAATTGTGCTCTAAACTGAATGTATACCAATCGAGTTAATCAAATTTGATTAAATGTAAAATTTTTAAATTGTAAAAAAAATTACATGGAAAATTTACATGCAATTAAATTATTTAAATTCAGGAATTTGGGCAGGATTTCTTTTCAAGTTTAGGCAGCAAGCTTTAAAGCAGGGGTGTCAAACTCGTTTTATGTCGAGGGCCACATACAGCCCACTCTGATCACGAGTGGGCCGGACTTTTACTACAGGTTTAATAGAGATATTTCATTATAAGAGAAAGAAGGTCAGTTCCAACAGTACGTCTCAGTCTTTCTACATGATATATAAATGCTGCTGTAGCAAATGAAAGAAATGTGTCAGCATGACTGTTTGGGCTTTAGCTGTAAGAAATAAATGTGTACAGTTCAAAAACTGTCCTGTAATTATAACACTGAGCTTACAGACAATGTCAAAATGTCTAAAACTTATTAAAATACACTTAATTGTCCAAAAATGTAAGACCTCTTTCACATTTTCTAAAGCTATCCATTAGGCCCGACTGGGCGATTCTGGCCCCTTGGCTTTATGTTCGACACCCCTGCTTTAGAGGATCTGGATGCTGGATTTTATTAGCTGTGGGTAGAACCAGGTCAGGCTATCCATTCCAGTCCTCATGATAAGCTACACTAACCAACTGCTGACTGTAGATTTGCAGTTTAAGGACAGATATGAGAGCGGTATTGATCTTCTTATCTAACTCACAGCATGCAAGCTGCACACTTGCTTCTCGCGCACTTCTCACAAACAAGTCTATTAATATAAAGTAACCTGTTTTTAATCTCCAAATAATGAGATTTTGAAATCCAGATTAAAGAAAACAATATTTGATACACTGAGATAAGGATATAATTGAATCACTATCTACTACACACTTGAGCTCAGCGGCAGTTTATTATCTTGAGAGATTCAGAATATTTAGCAGTGATCAGACGATAACAGCCCAGAAAAAACAAAACCAAACATTAAAGTACCACGACTGCTCTTTCCAACTCTGTGGATTATTAAGATGCACAGTGACTGCCTATGTTACTGGATAATAAAGTATGCATGCTTATCTCGTCCCGTCATGTCTCAGTTCAGTGGAAGACCTGAAGAGCAAGTTCTGCTCCACGGTGGCCAACGACATCATGCTGGTTTCCACGCTGGGAGTCATCAGGATGTGGGCAGACGAGGCCAGCCGCAAAAGTCGCTTCCGCATCCTTTTCACAACCTACCAAGAACGTAAGCTGATCTTTACTGCAGTGTGATCTTCCTGCTTAGGCAGCTTTCTTCGTCTGGTCTTTGCTTAATTGCAGTCGCCAAAATAAAAGCACGTCCAAACTGTGAGATTTCTGCACTCTTATAAGTTTATGTAAACCTAAGAAACTTGAGTACAAGATCACGTTTGGTCTGTGCAGACAGTGCAATGCAAATACCTGCTGAAACACACACACACATGATACATTATTACGTCCTCTGATATTTGTTTTTCATGCTAAACCCCCCGCGGTGCAGTCATAATAACAGCTGGTCGACACATCGTGCAAACAAGGCTTTTGCCTCAACTAGATTTTCTTCTTAATTGAGTGTCGATCAGTGTGTAATTTCATGCTGCATTCCCGTTGGTTGCCTAGTAATCGCAGGTTATAGAGGCATTTACATTTTCCCACATTTACATTTTCCCACACTGTTCAGTTGCAGAATTATTCCTATAACGAGTTTTAAAACACAATCAGAGATATCACTGTGATTCTTGCACATTGGTCATATTTCATCTGGAATCTTTCGTCATAGGAAATGGTCTATAATGAGTTTCCATTAAGATTCATAACAATGTAAACAGCAGCAAGCAGGAAACCACCGAACACCATTTCCATCACAGGGAATCTTGCCTGTGGGTAAATGTGAAGATGACAGCACAGGTGGATTTGAGTTCAGCTCTGCTGCATTAACACAGGTGGAGCATCTGCACCAGCTAATTCCTTTGTTTAAAATATGTAGAGACTGTGACTGCACCAAACCTACAATATGTTCACATCTACCTGTCTTGTTTCAGAAAAAAATCAGTTTGAAATTCACACAAGCACACTCAAAGTCTGTCTATTTCTCATTCAGCGGATTTTCATTGATAGAGATAGTCGTGTGGAGAGGCCATTCTTTGTACTAGCGACATGAAGGAAGAGGGTCTGGGGCCCATTAGTCTACACCGTGTCAGCATCAGTCGGTGCCTTTTAATGACAAGGACACGAGGAAATAGGTGCACGCAGCTGCACACTATTGAGCGATTTCAGAAACTGAATGGGGCTTCTTTCTGAATGTAGATAGGATAAGAAAAAAATCTTAGAATATTATTTTCAAACTGTTTAAATGAAAGACTTACTGCATTTTAAAGTTATTTTAATGCTTTTTGCTGCCATTTCAAAAGGACTGGAACCACTGACATTATCATTTGTGAGAAGAACCATTAACTCATAAAAAGAGAGGTTTAATAAAAGACTGAACTGCAATCTGTTTATCACTTTACACACCTGCACCTTGTCTTCATTGACTGTTTATTGTGTGCTTGTGCTTAGCTTAATCAGTAAGCAACTGCAATAGCGACAGAGTTGTTTACGTTGTGAAGTCAGTGTCCCCTTTGTGAGGCCCTTTCACCAAGCAGAGCCAGGATGTGCTGTTGCCGGGGCAACGCCTCTGCCTAAGTCACTCAGGCGATCCCCGGCCAGACCTCAGCCTTTAGAGCAGCATCCACCACAGCTCAGCAGCACTGCAGCAACCCTGTCAACAGTGAATGCACTAATGTACCAGAGCTGCGAAAAACGCAAACAATTAAACAATTCAGACTTTGCTTGTTTTACACTCTCAGGACAGATGTATTTGCTTCTATTTGATGTGTATAAAGTGGTGTTCTGTGTTGGGAAACGTACTATATTGTTTTTTATTAAGATGCCAAAGCACAGTTAATAACATGTATTCCTGAAGAGAAGAGTTTGTTTTAGCAGTTAATTGTTCCCCTTGACAATAACATTTTTGGTTTTAGCAGATTTCTAAAAAGTTTGTGGGTTTTTTTATGACAGGTGGTCTGATAAATTTGAAAAGCACTGTATTTGATATTGTTAGACACATTTACTGAACAGGTGCCCTCGGGTCTATTGTTTCAGTTACATGAACAAAACATTGATTTTTCTGCTGTTTGTTTTTAATGAACTCATCATATATTCCGACTATTTAAATCAGTCATTGAACATTTATGTGAGATAAAAGATCCCCCGTTAAACAGCCAAATGCAAGCTTAGAAAAAGCAATGTCAAAATATAGTTTAGATTTAGTTTTAACGAATAAAATTACTTTTTATTGCACAGAAATGTAACAAAAAGAAAAATGAAAGCTCAGAACGGCAAAAACCAGCTGATATGAAAACAAAAATAATGGCTTTCATGCCCTATGTGATCACTGCAGATGAGTGACTCTGCTGTGCGCGCATGCAGCTGCTTATAGCCCAATTGTTACCATAAGTGCTCCCCAGCCATGGAGATCCTAAACCATTGGATGTTTGTTCCCAGCCGTTGGTTCCCAGTGGAACCAGCGGCTCTTAGAGTACCGTTCAGACCTGCTGACACCCGGCAAACTGCTCATGTGGGAAACGCAATGTTCTCAAACACAAACATGCAGCTTTACCATCTGTGAAGAGTTTACACCTGCTGACACTAGCACTGAACTTTACTGCTTCCATCCTCTCTCTCACATACACACACATGCACGCACACACACAAACGCATAAACAGCCCTGCTATGAAGGTAGTATATAGTTACAAATGTGAAGCATAAGTGATACCTACCTCTACCCAAGAACCAATTATGTCTTAGGTGATAAATGTACGCTTGCGACATCTCAGCTGTCAGCATTGTTACAGCTCATCTGCAACACGTCTCCCGGGTTGCAGATGGAAATTTGCTCTGGCTTCACTACACATGTCACTTTTTACCTATAGGAAAGCTTCTTTACTGTGTGCATGAAAGAGTTTGAGACCAACACAATATGCTAATGCCTGTCAGCGTGCTTGGTCTTAGATTAGATTATATCAACTGTAGGCACTCTGTTGCTTTGCAGTTAGAATGCTTTGGGAGGACTGTGGAGAGACTGTAGTGCTGGACATTGTAAAAAATCTGTACCAGATGCACTCTGCTGGGTAGTGTTACTGTATTTATTATCAGCAGTATTGAAATCTAGATAATCATAGCAGAAAATAAAAAAGAAGCATCAAAAAGGCCGTAGAGTAACAGAAAATAACTCTATGGGTAAAAAAAAAACAAGACTCAGGTAGGAGCTGACTATCCCAAATCATAACACGTGAGAGCTTGCATTATTGCAGGTGTTACCATGTACCAAACAAAAAAGATCTTTATTAAAAAATCACTTATGACAAAAAACAGAGACTCATCAAACTCATCTCATAGAAATATTATAACTGCACTTTAAATCAAAACCCCACGAAGCAGACATCTACAGTAGATTGAATTTAAAGATTCATGATAACCAGGTGTTGCTTATAGCACTTCACTGCAGACACTTCTTTGCTCTTAGACACCCAGAGACACCCAGACTATTTTCATCAGCCACTCATTTACGACTTAATTTATGCTTCCAGCAGCAACTGTGGACATTTCTGTGTGGGCAAAAGAGCACTTTTATTACAGAATGTCTTGAAATTAATTTAGCAGGAGATTAGTGTGGATCACGCTCTTTATAACATCTGGTCTCACCCTGCCTTGAGTGGAAAACGAGAAGGCGTGGGCTCCCTCTGGTGGCTGTTAGCAAAAACAAACTGTCACAGCTTTGGTGTGGAGTGTACTACATGACATAAAGGATTAGAAAAACAGACTGAGGCTGGGGGCAGAAAATGAGAAGAGGAGTATTAGAACACACACAGAGAGCCAATATGACTCAGGAAATGCTGGCAAAGGCCCAGACAGGATGGGTTACAGAGAGAGATACAGATAAGTCACTCTAATTTGGTGTGTTATTATTCACTTGGGATGAGAGCTGGGATGAAAACAGCCATACATCACAGCGGTAACGCTGTCAAATAGTCCCCAGTTCTGCCATACTACTGGCAAGCTGCTTTAGCACCAGTGCCAGTGTTGTGTGTGAGTGGGGAGAAGGTGAGAGCTAAAGACAGAAAGTAAGAGACATGCAAGAGACCAGGGAAGGACAGCTCCTCTGCAACAAAACAGCCAGCAGCTAAACAGAGCCATTCTGTTCACATGTCACTCACTTTTAAAACACAGAGAAACTGAAAGCGATCCTGCATTACTTCTGCTTTCTGCATCCTTTTCACATAAAGCTACATGGAGCAGACATATTCAGCTTCGTATGCTTTAGGGATACTTTTGCAAAATAACAGGAGGGTCAGGTGATACATATATAGGTGATCTATCAGAAGACATCAGTTACAATGAATAAATAGTAAAAAGGTCAATATCTTATCTTTTAATTAACTTGTTTATTTTTTAATTTCCAAGTAACACAGTTACAAAATTACAACCATGTGTGTAAATGCTTTAGACTGGTAGAATGGCATCAAATAGTTTATACAGTGTTAAACAGAAACCTCTTACTTAACACCCAGAAAATGATCCGTTTAGATTTCCAGGTTCTTTTTAGAGAAAAGAGACTTTCTCCTAGCAACCCAAACTTGCCATACTTTGCCCTGGCAAGCCTGAGATGTAGATGTTGTTTTTCTGAACATCCCAAGGTCTCATCTTGGGATGATTTTGCCAAGACATCAATTGGGAAGACTGCAGCATTGTCCTGACACTCAACTGAATGTTGCACATCTGCTTTTATAGAGGTGCTCAAATTTGCTCGTGATCATTTAATCAAACGTGTCTGATTAGCAGCACCTGGCTGCTACTTACCCTCTTAAATCATAGGGAAGCAAGAAGGGTGTACTCAGCTTTTCACCTAACTACATACAGTAATCTTTTTCACGTTAACGTGAAAATACAGTGTATTTTCTTGCGACATCAGCACAGTGATTTGATGAATTTCTGAAGAATGACTCTTCTTCCTCACACTGAGACAAAACACGTGAATGTTGTGTCTCCGACAGGTCACACCATGGGGGCGGGTGTCACGGTGAACAAATAAACAACATGCAGTATAAATAGAAAGGATTTGTTTTGGGTGTGTGTGTGCAAATGGTTGTAAAATGTCATGACTTTTTCTCCAGACACCCCGCACACTCACCCGCATACAGCTCGCACACATACGCACACATAACAAGAAATTCATTCATATCCACAAGTTGTTTGAAGAGGAGGGTGAGAATGAAAATTCATGAAGAACAGATGGGTTCAGGGGAAGCAGGTTTGAACTGAGTCTGAAAATCTGCCACGCTGGACTTCTGCTCTACTTCTTATAATGATCAGTACAGTAGCGCATGTAATTGTCCTTTGTGTCTGCTATTTTTAGAGATGGTAAATATACTAAAAATTGCATTGAACTTGTCCTGTGAACTGAATGTGCAAATATAAATAAACTTCTTTAATGTCTTAATTGCTCATTGTGCTCTCTCCCCTTCCAGCTCCATGCGATGCAGATGCCTTCTTCTGTCACAGTAACATGTGCATAAATAACACACTCGTGTGTAATGGCATACAGAACTGTGTCTACCCCTGGGATGAGAACCAGTGTAAAGGTGAGATGTTACGTGTAGTTATCTGACCTCTCATGTCACAGCTTTAGCAGATCTCCAACAGCTAGTCACAGCAACACACAAAGATAGGAGTGGATGTTTAATGTTTCAGCACCATGGAGAGTGACACAAAGAGAAACCTGCCACTTCTTGCTATATGCCACCCCCTTTCTTCCTTCTCCCTCTCCTCCCTCACCCAAATTTGAACCCATCGTCAAACTGATCCAAGCTGATGCCCCTCCACTGTCCTTTGTAGTCCCGTATTTTGAGCTAATGCCCATTTTTTTCATTTCCTCTGTCGCTCAGTCCTTCACTCCTCTCAGAATTGTAATGCCACCAAATCCATACATTGATCCCAAACATCTTATTACTGGCTGTTCATAATTTATAATGAGGAGGTTTGCTGATTGCAGTGTCCTTGATCTTATTCAGTAATTTAAGAAAGTGGAGTAAGAATTGACTAGTTCAGGGGTTTTTTTCTTTTTATAATGCAGCATCCTTCTTATTCAATACATGTATTTTTTAGACTATTAAAGTGTTTTGCCTGGTTTGCAAGTAAGATGTGTTCTTGCTATATTATTTTTTGTATATATTTTCTCCCTCAGATCGAAAAGTTGCACAGAAAAGATGCTTGCGTATTCTGAATGTGCACTCTAACCCTCTGAAGCTTTAAGCAGAACCGCTGACAAATTTTATCAATTAGGTAAATCCTGCGTGACCTATTACTCACTCAGACTACCAGATACCTTTCCAGCCTACAGTCTGAGTTTGAAATTGTGCAGAAATCAGCAAGAAGAGGGCTTGTCTCTCAGACTCCTACTCTGCTCTGGTAGAGTGTTGGCCCCACATTTGTCCTCATTAGCAGTAAAATGTCAAGTTTCATTTCTTTCTCCTTTACATGTCTGAATGTAACCATTTGCTGTCATTGAAGCTCAGTCCACTGCACTACAAGTTCATAAAGCATTTAAATGTCACCCTGATTGGCTCTCTGTACTGTGTGTGTGCGTGTGCGTGTCTTTATAGTAGCCCGTGTTATAAATAGACTAAAGCTGTGATCCTGTAATAAAATATATGTCCATCTGTTTGATAATTCATGGAAGTCACTTAATCTTAAGCTTAAGCTCTTTTAAAGGACATACCAGACCATTTGCTCATCCCATCACTAATTCCCATTTAGAAATTCTTCTAATGTTATGTATAATTGGTCCTTAAATTCAGACAAAAGCATGCTTCCAATTTCAGTGTAAGCGGCAGCTTTCATGTTGCTATCTAGCTAGGCAATTAAGGCAATAACCACTAAAAAGTTTCATTAATTGGTTGACGATGCACATCTCTAACTGATGTTATAATGTTGTAAGACAGCTTAAGTTAAAATAAAAACTCAAGTCTAAAGTAAAGCATGGCAAAATCTCTTCATCAGACATTTTTGTTTTGTGGTTTAGAGATTTTTTTTTCTTCTAGCGTCTACAAATTTGTGCTGACCTGGTTAATGGTTCAGTTTGGTTGGACTCGGATAGTTAGAAGTGGATACTGTAAGCAGAAAATCCTATAGAGCGGGACTGAGCTGTGTTAGTTCACACTGTTCCCCCACAAAATAACCAGTATGAAATCCTCAGAGTGATGCAAAATGTGCTGGTTATCAAGGCTTGTGCTGTACTACAGTAAACAAGGCATGCTAACTAACTTGTATTATGCTTCATTCCCTTTCTCTTAGAAAGGCTTAAAAAGCATTCAGTTGTGTTTGTCTTATTTGCACTTGGTTTTAAAATGTTACCACAACCTTTGTATCCAGTGTCAATCACATGTCCCCAAAGTGTCAAGCTGACTTTTGAAGATTTCTGCTCTGTCTGCGTGACTTCTACTAAGTCGTTTAACCATTATTTTTTTTCATCCACCTGTCAACAGTCAAGTGCAGCATTTGTTAGGATTGGCTTGCAAAGAAATGAAGTGTTTCAAGAATCAATATGGCTGTACGGGCTGTTCTAGTGGTTGAGCTGGCAGGACGAAAGTCATTTGTAAAAGGGCATGTGATGAAATAAAAAGGAAACAACAAACAAAGTTTTATTTTCATTTTTTTTTCCTTAAAGACCAAACAGATACAGTGATGTGAAAACGTGTTTGCCCCCTTCCTGATTTCCTATTTTTGTATGTTAGTCGCACTTAATTGTTTCAGATTATCAAATATTAGACAAAGATCGCACAAGTAAACACAAAATGCCGTTTCTAAATTAAGGTGTTTATTTTTAAAATCCCCAAAAGATAGACCAAAAAGTAGGCCACACATCATGCCACGGTCCAAGAAGTTCAGGAACAAGTGAGAAACAAAGTAATTGCGATCTCTCAGTCTGGAGAAGGTTATAAAGCCATTTCTAAAGCTGTGGGACTCCAGTGAAGACAGAGAGCCATTATCCACAAATGCCAAAAACATGGACCAGTAATGAACCTTCCCAGGAGTGGCTGGCTGACCAGCACAGAAATGATTCATCCAGGAGGTCACAAAAGACCTCAAAACAACATCCAAAGAACCGAGGGCCTTACTTGCCTCAGTTAAGGTCAGTGTTCATGACTCTACTATAACAAAGAGACTCGGCAAAAATGGCCTGCATGGCAGAGTTCCAAGACGAAAATCACCGCTGAGCAAAAGAAACTTAAAGGCTCGCCTCAGTTTTGCCAGAAAATATCTTGACGATCCCCAAGACTTATGGGAAAATACTTTGTGGACTGACGAAGCAAAAGTTAAACTTTCTGGAAGGTGTGTGTCCCATTACATCTGGTGTAAAAGTAAGACAGCATTTCAGGAAAGCAACATCATACCAACAGTAAAATATGGTGGTGGTAGTGTGATGGCCTGGGGCTGTTTTGCTGCATGGAGGACTTCTGCTGTCTCCTAAAACATCCTGAAGGAGAATGTCCGGCCATCTGTTTGTGAACTCAAGCTGAAGCGCACTTGAGTTTGCAGCAGAGCAATTATCCAAAACACACCAGCAAGTCCACCTCTAAATGGCTTAAGAAAAACAAAATGAAGACTTTGGAGTGGCCTAGTCAAAGTCCTGACCTGTCCAGTCCTGTCCGATTGAGGATTGAGATGCTGTGGCATGACCTTAGAACAGCGGTTCATTCTCGAAAACCCTCCAGTTGTTACTGCTATGGGTGGCTTAGTTTAGAGAGAAGGTGAGGGTTTATTTACAGTGTGGCACCAAGTGAGAATATCTACTTAAATACAGTGAGACAGATAACACGGGGCTCCAGGGGGTGGAGGGGGGCCCGAGGGGAAGGTCCAAGGCGGGGTACATACACTCCTCTTCAACTTAATCCACAACTCACTCTGAATGTCCACTCCAAAATGCTCACGCTCACTCACACACATCCACAGAAATCCAGACGGCAGGGAATCTAGAAGGCGAGGCGCTAGGTAATGTGACGATCCAGCGAGGAAGCAGCCTCTCTTGCCAACTTAAGTAGTCTGCCAGGATCAGTGTGAATGAGCCACAGGTGTGTGTTCAGGGGGGGTTCAGAGGCGGGGAATCAAGGTCCAGTTCCACCCTGGTGGGAGAGGCGAAGACAAAAACCACACACACCACGACCTCTCCAGATCTTGAGAACCATGACAGTTTTTCTCTTTTTCACACAGGGCTATGTAGGTTTGTACTTTTTCCCCCATTATATTAAACACCTTCATTTAGAAACTGCATTTGTATTTACTTTTGTTGTCTTTTTCTAAATTTTGTTGATGATCTGAAACATTTAAGTGTGACAAACATAGAAAAAACAGGAAATCAGGAAGGGGGAAAAGACACCTTTTTACAGCACTGTATGTATGTAAATATGTGGCCTACAAAAGACATGTGGCCAAATGTGTGAAGTGGTTAAATGTTTGAATCACAGCAGGTCTTGGCGGTTGTTTTAACTTATAATCATTGCTGACCACTTCTGGTCTAATTGCCCGAGATACATTTTAAAAGTAAGTTAAATCAGGCTCTTAGTGTTAACACTGTACACTGTTTCCTGGAGGGGTTTATCTTAGTAAATCCCTCAGGATTATATTGCATTCACATAAAAAAAAACTTTACCTTTTTTGTTTTGCTGTTTTTCTCCCACACTACAGAAAAGAGGAAAGCCAACATCCTGGACAACCTGAACAACACTAATGGGACCATAATTGGCGTCACCTGTTGCATTGTCTTCATTCTCCTCATCATCTCTGTTATTGTCCAGATCAAGCAGCCACGCAAAAAGTATATCTTGCGACGTGAGGACTTTGACCCCACCATGTTCCAGGAGGTCTTTGAGCCACCTCACTATGAGCTGTGTACGTTACGGAGCGCCACCACACCCACAGCGGCCTCAGCAGACTTAGTCGACCTGGCTGAAGACTTTGAGAACTACCACGCCCTTCGCCGTGCCTCTTCCCGCTGCGTTCACGATCACCACTGTGGCTCCTCCTCCAACCCCGGCTCCGCGCACATATCCCAGCTGTCACTCAGTGCACGAGAGAGCCGGGGCAACTTGAGCGCCCGTGATGCTGCGGCTGCCACTCTGCTCACAGACCTTCCGCAGCCTTCCATGGCAGTGCGGCCGTTGTTGCCGGCCACGGGAAATCGCAGGAGCATCTTGGTCATGAAGCACAGCTACTCACAAGAGGCAGCAGACAATGGATGTGACCTGGACGACGACCTGGAAGAAGTTCCCACCACCAGCCACCGGCTTTCACGCCACGAAAAGGCAGTACAGCGGTCAGTATCCATAGATTTCTGATCAGGGAAGAGCAACAACCCCAGAGTTAACTATGGGGATGTTTTGAGATATATGTGGGATATTTACATTTATTTTTTGCATTCCTTTCATTTTAGCTTCCTATTTTCGTTTATTATTTTGATATTACAATAACCTTTATTTTTGCATTGATCCTTGTTATTTCCCCTTTTTCCTACATTAAAAACATTTTCTCAAAGGGCTGCAATACAAAGGACAAATATGTCTTTGTCCCGTCTTGCATGTTAATCCTTGAAAATGTAAAAAAAAAAAAAAAAAAAACCCTCTTCCAGCTAGCTTTTTATGAATGTTGATTCACAGCTTTCCTACTCTAAACTCTACTGTGCTTTGAGGTTTGTCAGAGATCTTTAAGAAGACACAGACCTCAATTTAGCAGATGATAACTCTGTAATCGTCTGGTTTGACAGTTTTCCACAAGGGCTTGAATCGGTGCCTCACAGAGATATTTAATTCACTGACATCTATTCAAATGAATGCAGTTTGCTATAAAATACGCATTTGTATTTCTAACTGTGATAACTGAAAAAAAAAAGATAACTTGTAATCTCTATCCAGTAGCACATTATTTTGGCATGAGCAAGATTTTCTATAGAAAAAAGATTTTACTCTGTACTTGTACCGTGACTGCTTGAAAAGCAACTGTATATGTTTACAAAATCACTATGTGAATCAGAGTACATTTGTTTTTGGGTTTTTTGGAGGAAAAACTTTAAAAATGCAAGGTTTTCCTGCATGCACTTTCTATGTGCTCTGTGCAGAGTGTTTCCAACTGAATTAATTTTCTACCAAGTCTGCATGCCTGGCTCTCAGACGCCATCAAAGCACTAATGACGTTTATTGCTGTTTTGTAGCACATTATGCATTTTGATCTCTCTATGCAAAAGGAGTTTGATATTAAATGAAAGAGCCATGATATTTCAGGTTCTGCCTCATTGGCTCTTTGAGCAAACATGAATCAGAGTACAACACCACTAGGGTCTAAGAGACAATCTCAAGGTAAGCACCCTTATCCAACAATCAACATCTTTATATGTTGTTGTGTATCCATCGTTTGCCCAGTTAATATATACTTTTATGTATTTTATTTTTCTGTGATTTTTTTTTTGTTTTGCGCAGGTTTATATTTTATTTTATTTTTTTATGTTTATGTTTGAATTGTTCATTTTCACCAAGATGGTTTTCTTGCTTGCAGCCATCTTGGCCGTGTTGAGTTTGTTTGAAGTCTTTGTGATGCTCAAGTTTACTGTATGTCCTCTTCCCCTTGAAGGCATACATTAAGTCACTCAGTGGATATTCATTAGCATGGACTTCTCCAATTTCATCTTTAGTTGGTGCTGGTATCAGTTAATATGTCTAACCCCTTCCCAGCTCTCCTTAGTTAGCCTACGGAAAATCATACTTCACTTAAGTTCACATAAAGGCCCAAAAGGGAAAAGCACACACTCAAATGTTTTTATTACAACATCACATTACATGCTTTAAAGGAGGCACATTGAGATGATGTAAATATCCTGTTAGTCTTTACTTATCACACACTCATAAAGAAGTCCTCTGTAGATTTGCATGATCAGTGGTAGTATTTGATTTTGTGTTTGGTTAATTGCGAAGCGTAGTGTTTATAGCTGTGTGTAACATTTGATGTGCGTATGCTCCTTAAATGTGCTTTCATGAAGTTGCAAAAAGCACCATATGAAACAACGATAGCAATGCATACATTTGAAATGTATGTAACTTTTCTGATTCATATTTGAATTTAATTGACAATTAAAGTTTCATTTGGTTTAAATGTGACTCAGCGATATATAAGATCATGCTTGCAGCTTCATGCCTGCGTAAGATGGAGTAGCCACATAAAATGCTACCCACTGTTTTGTCTTCTACTGTGAAAAAATGTGCTGTCCTGATATACATATGTGTGTTTGTGTGTGTGTGTGTGTGTCTGCTTATGTTCTGCATTATGTTGCATTGTCTCCATCATGTAGACTTCTTGAGAATAGTGCAATCCTGGATCAGTACGAACGGGCGTCACTGACATATGAAAAAACGGAGCGGAGATTTACACCAGCATGATGCTGCTGCTGCTGATGATGATGATGATGAAGGGACAATTTGATGAAACAAACTAAATGTGCAAAGATGAACATGAAGACTAGATGAAACTGCTGCAGATGCAAAGTTTTGAAAATCGTCTCTTTGCTCTACGTTCGGTAGCCAGTGCAGATGTCTCACTGCAGAAGCTTTGGACCTTTACAACAAACATCATTCCTGAACTTTAGATTTGGGACATTTAGAAACATATGTGTCATCGTAGATTCTCAAGTGATCAGGAAATTTCAAGTTTATTTTAAGCATGTATTTTTTTGTAGCATACATGAGTTTGATAGCCAATTATAGGTGCTTGCGGTTTGTCAAATCTAGAAAGATTTACATTAGTCAAAATTGGAATTAAACTAATTACTAACCTAATTGAATTTAATTCTATTGGACAACTGTTTATTTGGTTAACAGCTCAAAGTCCAGTTTTATGACTCCTGCATGCTTCTTCTATACCCATTAAAGCATTAACATACTAACAACTGAGTATGAAAATAACGCATCTACTAACAATACTTAAGTCATACAGGAATAAGATGTGGGTTAAAAGGTGTTTTCAAAATAGATTAATTACACTGCATGTTATTGTGTGGCTGAATCATTACAAAGCAGAGCTCCAATTTCCAACATAATAAGTTCAACTTCTTAAATGTGCTAACTTTCCAATAAGCATTTTTCTTTAATTAATTTTTATTTATTTTTGGCAACTTTGATTCCTTCAAATCTGTTTAACTCCTAATTCTCTTACTTACTGTAGAAGCTTCATATCTTTGTATTAAAACAGGATTTTATACTAAGGCAAATTGAAAAAGTGAATGTTTTTACAGTTACTCGAGTTATCTTTCAGGGCTGATTTTACTGATGCTTTATAAAATAAATAACACTGAAGCTTCACCTTTCCTTTCCCTTTGTTTTATTGGCCTTTGGTCAGTAGTTCCTCTGTCCATTAAGCGTGTCCTCAATCTGTCAGCACACCTCGTTCTCCTCTCACAACCAATTAAATGTTGCTCCTTTTTTTTCTGCCTGACTTGCTTCTGAGGAAGCGCAGACTCAAACCGGAAGGATTTATTTCACCAAGCAGTACACTTCTTTTCAATCTCTGAGAGTTTAAATAATTCCGGGTAATCAAGGTATCTGACAGGCAAGTTAATTGACTTTTTGTGATGCGTTTATCCAACTCGATCAGAAGTGAAGGATTAGCCTTGCACTCGGATAACACTTGCTACTGGCAGGCTGGTTAATATAAGACGACGTGCACTATGTGGAGAGTAAAATAAGTGGATCTGAGCACAGTGACACATGCAACACATTTCTTACTCACTGTCATTGTGTCCTTACCTGTATTTGTGGGAATTTGAATTTACCATCTATGTGTTCATTATTTTTCTGTGTTTAGTGTCATTACTTACATTCATACTCTCCACTATTTTTTTTCCTTCCGCATACACACAGCCATGCACATAAATATTCCTGCAAATAGCGAATAAAATGCTTTTCTTTTCTGTACACACATTTGCACTGCCTGGTCTGTGTGTTGTCTCTCTGCTTCACACGTCTGTCAACAGACATGTTCAGCACAGGTACCATATCCATGCTCTCTCTGTTTTGTGTCTTCTTTACTCTTTCTTTCTCTGAAAATGGACACACACACAAACACACACAGTCTCAAACTCATCCGCCGGTTTATAGATGGAGGCGGACACGCCGCTAATTAAGTAAGTCTGAATCAATTCGATCAAGCAGCAGCAGGAAGCAGATGAGAAAAGTGAAGGGCCCAGAGCGGACTTAAAGTAATAGTGTTTTCATTTCTCTGCAGATACATCAGACAGATGCATCATTCCTCTGCATCTTGCCAAGTTTGACAGCATTTGGAGCTAAGGTTTCTCTCCCATGTGCATCTTGAGTGAACTGTTGTTAAAGAGCAACTTTACCAATGTAGAGTGATGTTATGAGAAAATTCCTTAAATCAAGAAAAAAGAAAAAAAGAAAAAGGTTTGTGATGTATGAATCAAGTTTTTTTTTTTTCTTTGCTTTGGACTAGAGGTGCATTTGCTCCCCGCCGGTCTTGGATTGAGCCGCCACGGAGCGCTGATAACTTCAGATATGAGACTGAAAGTTTTTTTTTGTTTGTTTGTTTTTTTAAATTTAGAGTACCTTTAATGTAAAGTGATTCATGGAGGCAAAGAAAAAATGCAGAATCAGGTTTTTACATCATTTTAATGTAACCATGAAAATATAAAATTGCATATTTCAGCTGCTGATTTCACATATTTTCCTATTTTGGTGCCGTGTCTTTACAGTAGATAATCAGGTTGTTTGGTGGGGGGATGTGGTGAAGTGAAGAAGTGACTAATGTTAAACTGCATATATGGGTGCATACATGGTTGTCCCTGCCTTTCATCTAACATCCATTTCGTCTCATTTTTACTGATACTTTTACCGATTCGTTTTCAGTCTCCTGGTCAAAATTCATAGCATTGTGGTATTTTGTTTTTGTTTTTTGTTTTTTTATTCATGTGCATTTTTAACTGAAGACACATTAAGAAAATGCTGGACTGAATGTTTTCAATAAACTCATGTTTACTGATTTTTTTTTGTGATGACTTATTTAATAAATGAGTACAAACTGAATTAAGTATTATGTTTAGCATGATGTCATTATATATTTTTTGATACATTCTTATGATATTGATAATGGTATCCCATCAGATGTAGGGATGTTGTTTTTGTGTCTCCAGATGGTTGTTTATTGCACTGGATTTATGCTTGGGGTTGTTGTCAGGCATATTGTTTGAGTGATCACACACCTATATGATGATATTGCACAGTGTGGCAACCTGAGCCTTTAAAGTTTAGACAACAATTAGACAACATGCAGAAACTGCAAGGAAGTTCAACTACATCTTCAAACATTTTGAAGGACACACCCTACAATTTTATTTGTTGACACATTTGTTGGACATTTTAAGAACAGGTATCGGTTAGAAGATGAAATAAGCACATACGATACTCAATGAATAGTGTAATGGTGTAACTGTCTGGGAGCAGCAGATGCACCAAGGCCAGTAAGAGCCATTACGAATTTCAGTACTAAACTTTGGGACAAAAGTTTAAACCATCAAAGATTAACAGTGTCATTTGTACCATCGCCTATCAACCTTTTTAATTTGTATGGATGAAATTTAAGTTATATTTAGTTGTTTTTTGTATATATTGTTTGTTTAATGCTTTTTGTGTTTTGTTTTTAATCAAACAAGCTGCTGCACCACAAGTTTTCTCACTTCGGACAATAAAAGTAGGGGAAAATCTATGACTACAAAGCTACAATCAGTGATCTGTTTGTAGTATAAGTAATAATTGTTAGTAGTTAGCATGTGGTGTTTAAATGGGAGGCTGTAGTTCAGGAAGTAGAGGGCGCTGTCTGCGATACACACCCAGGGCTCAGTGTGTACGTCTCCCTCTTATCCTATGGCACTTATGGTAGGCACTAACCTTTATATATAAGCTGCATAGGATATATATATATATATATATATATATATATATATATATATATATATATATAAACACCCAGCACGCCCCTGCGGGCGGTTTATCCTTCAAGCTCGGGTCCTCTACCAGAGGCCTGGGAGCTTGAGGGTCCTGCGCAGTATCTTAGCTGTTCCCGGGATCTGCTGGAGCCACTCGCCTAGCTTGGGAATCACCGCACCTAGTGCTCCGATTAACACGGGGACCACCGTTACCTTCACCCTCCACATCCTCTCGAGCTCTTCTCTGAGCCCTTGGTATTTCTCCAGCTTCTCGTGTTCCTTCTTCCTGATATTGCTGTCATTCGGAACCGCTACATCGATCACTACGGCCGTCTTCTTCTGTTTGTCTACCACCACTATGTCCGGTTGGTTAGCCACCACCATTTTGTCCGTCTGTATCTGGAAGTCCCACAGGATCTTAGCTCGGTCATTCTCCACCACCCTTGGGGGCATCTCCCATTTTGACCTCGGGACTTCCAGGTTATACTCGGCACAGATGTTCCTGTACACTATGCCGGCCACTTGGTTATGGTGTTCCATGTATGCCTTGCCTGCTAGCATCTTGCACCCTGCTGTTATGTGCTGGATTGTCTCTGGGGCATCTTTACACAGCCTGCACCTGGGGTCTTGCCTGGTGTGATAGACCCCAGCCTCTATGGATCTTGTGCTCAGAGCTTGTTCTTGTGCTGCCATGATTAGTACCTCTGTGCTGTCTTTCAGTCCAGCTTTGTCCAGCCACTGGTAGGATTTCTGGATATCAGCCACCTCCTCTATCTGCCGGTGGTACATACCGTGCAGGGGCCTGTCCTTCCATGATGGTTCCTCGTCTCCCTCCTCTTTCTTGGGTTTCTGCTGCCTGAGGTATTCACTGAGCACTCGGTCAGTTGGGGCCATCTTCCCAATGTATTCTTGGATGTTCGTTGTCTCATCCTGGACTGACACTCACCAGTCCCCGGCCCCCTTCCTTCCGCTTAGCGTACAGCCTCAGGGTGCTGGACTTGGGGTGAAACCCTCCATGCATGGTAAGGAGCTTTCTTGTCTTTATGTCAGTGGCTTCTATCTCCTCCTTTGGCCAGCCTATTACCCCAGCAGGGTACCTGATCACGGGCAGGGCGTACGTGTTGATGGCCCGGATCTTGTTCTTACCATTCAGCTGACTCCTCAGGACTTGCCTGACCCTCTGCAGGTACTTGGTGGTTGCAGCTTTTCTAGTGGCCTCTTCATGGTTCCCATTCGCCTGCGGGATCCCCAAGTACTTGTAACTGTCCTCTATGTCTGCAATGTTGCCTTCTGGTAGTTCAATCCCCTCAGTTCTGACTACCTTCCCTCTCTTTGTTACCATCCGACTACACTTCTCCAGTCCGAACGACATTCCAATGTCATTGCTGTATAGCCTGGTAGTGTGGATCAGTGAATCGATGTCTCGTTCACTCTTGGCATACAGCTTGATGTCATCCATGTACAGGAGGTGGCTGACAACTGCTCCGTTCCGTAGTCGGTATCCGTAGCCAGTCTTGTTAATGATCTCACTGAGGGGGTTCAGGCCTATGCAGAACAGCAGTGGGGACAGAGCATCTCCTTGGTAGATCCCGCACTTGATGGTGACTTGTGCTATGGGCTTGGAGTTGGCCTCTAGTGTTGTACGCCACATCCCCATTGAGTTCCTGATGAAGGCTCTTAGGGTCCCATTGATCTTGTACAATTCTAGGCATTCCAGTATCCAGCTGTGGGGCATTGAGTCATAGGCCTTCTTGTAATCAATCCAGGCAGTGCACAGGTTGGTCAGTCTGGTCTTGCAGTCTCGGCTGATTGTTCTGTCTACCAGTAGCTGGTGTTTTGCGCCTCTGGTATTCTTGCCAATTCCTTTCTGTGTCCCGCTCATGTATTGACCCATGTGCCTGTTCATCTTAGCCGATATGATGCCTGACAGGAGCTTCCATGTAGTACTGAGGCAGGTTATTGGTCGGTAGTTGGAGGGGACCGGTCCCTTCTTGGGGTCCTTGGGGATCAGGACCGTCCGGCCTTCAGTTAGCCATTCCGGGTGTCTCTCGTTAACTAGCAGCTGGTTCATTTGTGCTGCCAGACGCTCGTGGAGTGCAGTCAGCTTCTTCAGCCAGTAGGCGTGAACCATGTCGGGCCCTGGTGCTGTCCAACTCTTCATACTGGAGACCCTTTCTTGGATATCTGCCACTGTGATGGTTACTGGACCCTGTTCAGGGAGGTCGCTGTGGTCTGCCCTCAGATCCTCTAGCCACTGAGCATTGCCGTTATGGGTTGCATCCTTCTCCCATATGCTCTTCCAGTATTGCTCCGTCTCCAGCCTTGGTGGTGCTGTCCTCTTATTGTTCCCTTGCCACTGAGAGTACACCTTTGCTGGTTCTGTGGAGAACAGCTGGTTTATTCTCCTGCCTTCTATCTCTCTGGTGTACCTCCTCAAGCGGCTGGCCAAGGCTGTGAGTCTTTGCTTGGCAGTTTCCAAGGCCTCAGGTATGGACAGCTTGCTGTATTTCTTAGGCACCTTATTTGTCGCACCTTTCTGCAACTCCGTTAGTTGGCTAACCTCCCTCCGTGCTACTTTGATCTTGCCCTCTAGCCTCCTTCTCCATGGAGGGTACTGCCCCTTGTGGCTGTTCAACTTGTAGCCAAGCATCTCACTGATCACTGCTGCCGTATTGTAGATCAGCTTGTTAGTGTCGGTAATCGTGGTTGTAGGTATTGCCCGTAGTGCTGCATTAACATCATCTAGCAGACCTTCTGAGGGTACTTCACGTAATCTTGGTAACCGGCTACGGGGGATCCAGGTTTCAAGCTTGGCCATGATCCTATTTTTCAGGTCAGTTCCTCTCGCACTCAACGATCCTTCTCCTATCGCACTTGGGGCTATGTACCCAATCTCGGGTGGGGGTGATGATATCTCCCCCCTGACCTGGCGTCCTGACTCCTCCTTGCCGTAGCATTTGTGTTGTACCTCGTCAATCTCTAGCTGTGAGAGCAGTCCCTTCTTTCGAATGTTGGAACACTGAGCTACTAGTTGTTTCGCCGTCATTGTGGATGTTGGGTATCGAAGAATCCATAGGTCCCTCATCCTATTCATGTAGCCCCTTCCGCCGGGGTTACTTGCGTAGTAGCATTCCAAAAACGCCCTGTTTTCGTCTCTTGCCCACCGATGCCTTCTTGTTCCAGTAGCCCACTTTTCGTCAGGGTGCCCTGGTTCCTCAAAACCTGACGCGGACCTTGTTGATCCGGGCGATCAACAATATACCATCTTCATCCGCTTTGTCCGGGGCCGGGTCGCGGGGGCAGCAGCCTAAGCAAAGAGGCCCAGACCTCCCTCTCCCCAGCCACCTCCTCCAGCTTATCCGGGGGAATACCAAGGCGTTCCCAGGCCAGCCGAGAGATATAATCTCTCCAGCATGTCCTGGGTCCGCCCCGGGGCCTCCTCCCGGTGGGACATGCCTGGAACACCTCACCCAGGAGGTGCCCAGGGGGCATCCTTGTCAGATGCCCGAACCACCTCAGCTGGCTCCTTTCGATGTGGAGCAGCAGCTGCTCTACTCTGAGCCCCTCCCGGATGGCCGAACTTCTCACCCTATCTCTAAGGGAGAGGCCAGCCACCCTTCGGAGGAAGCTCATTTCTGCCGCTTGTATCCGCGATCTCGTTCTTTCGGTCACTACCCACAGCTGGTGGCCATAGGTGAGGGTAGGGACGTAGATCGACCGGTAAATTGAGAGCTTCGCTTTTACACTCAGCTCCCTCTTCACCACGACGGACCGGTGCAGCGTCCGCATTACTGCAGCTGCAGCCCCAATCCGTCTGTCGATCTCCGGCTCCCTTCTCCCATCACTCGCGAACAAGACCCCGAGATACTTGAACTCCTCCACTTGGGGCAGGAACTCATCCCCGACCCGGAGTGGGCACTCCACCCTTTTCCGGCTGAGAACCATGGCCTCAGATTTGGAGGTGCTGATCCTCATTCCCGCTGCTTCACACTCGGCTGCGAACCGTTCCAGTGCGAGCTGGAGGCCCTCACCCGATCAAGCCAACAGAACCACATCATCTGCAAAAATCAGAGATGAGATTCTGAGGCCACCAAAGCGAAAGCCCTCCGCCACTTGGCTGCGCCTAGAAATCCTGTCCATAAAAATTATGAACAGAACCGGAGACAAAGGGCAGCCCTGGCGGAGCCCATCACCCACCGGGAACGAGTCCGACTTATTGCCGGCAATGCGAACCAAGCTCTTGCAACGGTTGTATAGGGATCGAATGGCCCGTAGCAATGGGCCAGACACCCCATATTCCCGCAACACCTCCCACAGGACACCCCGAGGGACACGGTCGAATGCCTTCTCCAAGTCCACAAAACACATGTAGACTGGTTGGGCAAACTCCCATGCACCCTCAAGTATCCTGGAGAGGATAAAGAGCTGGTCCAGTGTTCCGCGACCAGGACGAAAACCGCATTGTTCCTCCTGTATCCGAGGTTCGACTAACGGACGAACTCTCCTTTCCAGCACCCTGGCATAGACTTTCCCAGGGAGGCTGAGGAGTGTGATCCCCCTGTAGTTGGAACACACCCTCCGGTCCCCTTTCTTAAAGATGGGGACCACCACCCCGGTCTGCCAGTCCACAGGTACTGCCCCTGATCTCCACGCAACATTGCAGAGGCGTGTCAACCAGGACAGCCCTACAACGTCCAGAGCCTTCAGGAACTCGGGGCGGACCTCATCAACACCAGGGGCTCTGCCACCAAGGAGTTGTTTAACTGCCTCAGTGACCTCGCCCCCGGAAATTGGCGGGTCATTCCCCTCATCCCCAGACTCTGCTTCCTCCTCGGAAGACGTGTCAGTGGGATTAAGGAGGTCCTCGAAGTATTCCTTCCACCGCCTGACAATTTTCTCAGTCGACCTCAGCAGCGCTCCGCCAGCACTATACACAGTGCAGGTAGAGCACCGCTTTCCCCTCCTGAGACGTCTGACGGTTTGCCAGAATCTCTTCGAGGCAGTCCGAAAGTCTTTTTCCATGGCCTCTCCGAACTCCTCCCACACCCGAGTTTTTGCTTCAGCCACTGCCCGAGCCGCATTCCGCTTGGCCTGTCGATACCTGTCGGCTGCCTCCGGAGTCCCACAGGCTAACCAAGCCCGATAGGACTCCTTCTTCAGCCTAGTGGCTCCCTTCACCTCTGGTGTCCACCATTTGGTTCAGGGATTACCACCACGGCAGGCACCAACCACCTTGCGGCCGCAGCTCAATGCAGCAGCTTCAGCAATGGAGACGCTGAACATGGTCCATTCGGACTCAATGTCCCCAGTCTCCCTCGGAATGCTGTTGAAGCTCTGCCGGAGGTGTGCGTTGAAGATCTCGCGGACTGGGGCCTCTGCTAGACATTCCCAGCACACCCTCTCATATATATATATATATATATATATATATATATATATATATATATATATATATATATATATATATATATGCTACGGGCCATATATATATATATATATATATATATATATATATATATATATATATATATATATGCTACGGGCCATATATATATATATATATATATATATATATATATATATATATATAGTGAAACAGTGTTTGGTGAAGCAGTGTTTGGGTCATTACTCAAAAAGAAGTAATGTATTACACTTTATTTGTCACTTTTCATAAAAGTAATGGAGTACATTAATTAAATACTTGCCAGAGAACGTAATTTGTTACACTACTTATTACATAACTTTCTCAGTACTCTCTCAAATGACCTGAAAAGCATGGTCACATAATTACCGGTTAACACACGCACTATCTTTCTTTTAGTTTTTAGGTGTAAACAAAGCCAAAAATACAAAGAAAAGATGAAAACCAGCACAGAGAGACTTCAAAAGGATCTTCCCTGTAATTGTACTGTAAAATATGAACAGGAAGAAACTGAGGCTACTAGGCAGAATGCACATCACTACTTTGTTACCTGTAGAAGTTTAGGGTCTGGGTGCTGGGCCGGGTTTAGCAAACACTCAGTTTCAAAATCTTTCTGGGTTCTTGGGTTCTGGTCTTTGCGTTACCATGTTGTCTGTTCAGATGCTTCTAAAGAGCCAAAGTTGTATTAGCAGTATATTGCTCTTGTTTCTATCTTGGATGCAGTTTGCACTTTACCATCACACACTTGTCCTTTTGAAAATGAAAGTAATGTCCACATCTCCACTCCTTAAAAGCTGTATTGCTATATTGCTCCACAACTTTGTCCTCTCACATGAACTGAAATCGCCTGATTGTAGCCAGAGTGTGGCGAAAGATAAAAGCATGTTTGATTGATGTTAATTTTTTCTTTCTATCTGCCCGATGTGAACTGAAGAACCTTTTTTAACATAAGTAACGACACAATTAGTGCTGATTAAGCATTGACAGTATTGAGATGCTATAAAATGTTTTTATGGATTTGAAAGACAGACTTTGAAAAGGAAGCTCTTCAACTGGTGGAACATCAGGCATTGACAGGCTTTCAGAAGGAGGTTCTTCACTGGGAGGAACATCAGACATTGGTGGAAGCTCAGAAGGGGGCTTGAAGTTCTTGCATATGTGGTTCTTTGCTACATCAGCAATTGTAGTGAGCAGCTCTGATGCAAAGTTTGCAAGGTTGGTAAGTAGAATTTCTGGAGGATGTTTCTGTCTGATCTCCCTCAGAATGCTCTGGACTATGTTATCTCTGACAGAGCGGGACAGGTGGCCTGCTATCCATCGCTGTAAGAGTTTTGGTGACACAATCCAAAGTGGCCTTTGTGACACTGGTGGAGAGTATGCTCAAACTCTAGGAGGCCATGTTCAAGAGGGGGCAAGTAGGAAGCTCCCAGAAGCCCTGCAAGGTGTGGGGAACTACCTCTATAACCACTTGCAGTGAGCAGATTGGAGCTATGCTCTTCCTGCTGCTTCTCTTTAAGAATCTCAATGTAATTTCTCACCATGCTGAGGAGTTTAGTTGTTCTGTAGAAAAATGTTATGATAATGATTATTTTAAACATATTTAAAGCATCACAGAAACTGTAGCTGGACTGTTAATAATTGTCAGATGTAACTCACTGAAATTTAGGAGGAATGAACTCTGGAAATTTAAGGAGCATCCAGGCAAGAAATTCCTTGTCCCTCATTTTATTAACGACATTTACTGCCCACACCTGAAACACAAAACACATTTACAGTGTAGTTTTGTTTAGATGTTATGTGAACAAAATAAATAAACCTCCAAGTTACAAGTCTTGTGAGTTTTCTAGTCTCACCAGTTTCAGAAGAGGTTTGGCTTCTTTGTCTCCAAAATCCCCCAATTCAAACTCCCAAAGCCTTCAAAGGAAAATAAACAGAGGCTTTCTCTCAGCATTTACACTTCATCACAAACAGACTGTCAGGTTTGAGGTGGATGGTCAGTATCACAATAACTCACTGCTCTCTGAGTGTCTGTTTGCTCTTCTCCACCAGAAAAATCTCTCAGGTCTTCAGCAGTGATGTGTGGGATTTTGCTTTCCTGCTGAAGACTGAGGAACTCCATCATTGCAATCTAAAAATAAAAGGAGACATTTAAACATCACCACTCTCAGGTCCTGAGAAATCACCTGATATTTTACATGAGCTTTGGTTTGGATGGATCTCAGTCTTAACTGAGCCCTGTAGCCTGGAAGATGCCAGCAGTGTTGTTCGACATGAACAGCACCTGTCAAAGAAATAAGAAGTTACCGATTGTTACTTAAGTTGATTCTCAGTCTGTCAGCTTTTAAAACTACGTCAAATTCTTTAAACTGCTAAAATGCAGAAGAAGGAAAAAACCTGTCATATACCCTGATGGGTTTGTAGATTCCTCTACTTGCTTCAGTTGAAATGTAGTTCTTGTGTCACAGTCGGGAACACAAACTGTCAAATACCGTCCAAATTGTGTAAATTGTGTAATGCGAAATGCAGAAATGAAAAAACTCTGAGCTCGATGGTTTCTGTTGTACAGATGAGCTGTTTTTAAAGTCTGATTAAATTAAATTAAATTAAATTAAAGTCAGATTTATTTTTATTTTATTTCATTTATTTAATATTTATTTAATGCAGAATTCTAGAACGGTCACCATGGAAATACTTGATGCAAGTTTCATGTTATAAAATTAAAAGAAAACACTTTATCTACATTACACTAAACTTTATTATCATATAAGTAGATAAGTGAAGGCTACAGGCGTCCTTAAGTCACTCCTGTGAAAAGATGCAACATGGTGAATCAGAAAAGACAGAAAGTTACTCTGCAGCATCGTGTCCTTTTATATTATTTGCCTGCTTATCTCCATTTTCTTACTGTAGATGTGAACATGAGCAGTAAAACAATGGTGGAGGGGACTAATGCATACATTTGAAGGCTGACAGCATGTAAACTGGCCCTTTAAACAGTCCAGAGGGAGAAATCTCTGTGTAATCTGTAGAGTCTAAAGCACAATAATAATAGCACCCTAAATAATGAGGTCATTAATTACTAGGATACCTACTGTTGGAGTCAAATTGTTAAATGTTGTCATTGTGTTACTTAAATTTGTAAGTCTTAGTTCAAACTATAGGATCAAAGACATTCCTTTGTCTCATACCACCTCTCCAGCCACTCTGTTGGTGGGGGAGGCTGAGGTGTTTTATTATAGGCGCATCCTATCTGGAAGTTCTGTTTCTTGTGTGGTAAGCTTCCTGCTTTTATTACCCTTTTGGTGAGCAGGAGGTCACACAAACGCACCCCGAAACACATTCTCACACTCACATACCTATACACACACACAAACACATTCTCACACATACATGCATACACACACACACTCTCGCACATGCATACACATTCACACACGTGCTTACACGTACACACACAGTGCCTTGTCTTTTGTAACCATAGGGGGGTTTTACAATGGGAGGTGCTTGTGTGTACTGTAACTGCTGTGTCTTGGAAATAAAAGGCTGCGAGGAAGGCTGCTTAGATGAAGTTGGTTAGAAGACAGGTGAGGAGCGTTCAGCTCCAAGAGCTTGGGTTCCGACCAGTCTTCCCTTGCTAGCAACCAAAAGATGTTCGTCTTGTTTCTGTCATTAACGAGAATAAGTTTCTAAACTAGCGGGGCCTGTGGAAACGCAGACCCAACACCTACTGCCATGTTTTTTTTTAGTAATATATCTCTCATGTTTTCTTAGTAATGTGTCTCACATTACTGATGTTTAGAGAGGCCTTGTTATGTTTCACGGGAGTTCAGGAGTGAGTGATGAAAGTGATGCTACACCACCAGAATCAGAATCAGAATCAGAATACTTTATTGATCCCTGGGGGAAATTATTTTTTGTTACAGTGCTCCATTTTAAACCAACATTAAGACAAGACAGACAATACACTAACTAAGAATAGTACAATATATACATATATATACATACATACATACATAAGTCACTCATAAATAAATAGTTGGAAAAGAAACATGTGTAGTTGTAGCAGCAAACAGTGTGTTAAGTGGATGCGTTGTACAGGGAGATGGCCACAGGCAGGAATGATTTCCTGTGTCGTTCAGTGGTGCTTTTCGGTAATCTCAGTCTCTCACTCTGCCTCTGGACTAGTGGGTTGCTGCTCTATGAGCTCAGCAGGAGGAGTTGAACCCACAGTGGTTCCCTGGTGGGTAGGAACATCATACTTCAGGTTCAATATTATAGTTACGTTCTTGATGGTCTGAACCTCAGACAGGAACTGGTCAGGACAACTGACTCAGTTTTTTCAAGTTCTGTTACAGAAAGAGAACTAAAACAGCAACACCTACACCTCTACCTGACCACACAATGTTAATGATTTGTCTTTTCAGTGTTGCTATAATATTTTCGGTTGCTAAATACAGCTAAAAGCAGAAAATTCATTGTTGAAAAATCAACACAACCCGACTTACGAAATAAATTCGTTCCCGAGGGTCTTTCGTAAGTCGAAAATTTTCGTAAGTCTAAGCACCCATCGCGCCTTTTGAGTGAACGATAAGCTATAGGCTAATTGCTAACTGCAACAACAATCTGGTCGTTAAGTCTGACGTCACTAGCCATGTCTGGGCCTAAACTCTGCTGCAGGTCCATATATCAAACGATCACTATGGCATTACTGAGAGTTGAAAAACTGTCTAAAGTATTTCATCTTTAATAAAATGATCAGCATTCTGCTCTACCAGGTGTAACAATTGAGTTTAACATCCAGGCATCCATGAAAACGGAATTTATGACATTTAACGGAGTTAGAAGTTAGCAGGAAGTTAGCTCGCTAGCTTCTATCTAAATACAATATAGCATGTCCTGACTGCGGGGTTTTGGAAACAAATTAAAACGTACAGCTCTGTTATCACTTCCAGCATAAATGAAGACAGAAAACTAAACAGCAGTGACGTTTGTAGGCTTACTGAAGTTTGGCTAGCTGGTATATAATGATGTGCTACGTGACCGCTAGCGACACAGCTATGTTAGCATAATATAAACAAGCTAACTTTTTTCCCACTCGATAAAAGTTAACGTGAGTGTTCTCGGTGGTCAGGAACAAATGTAATCGCATGGCAGGATGCTGTAAAAGGACCAAACTTCAGCCAGGAGAACAACTGAGATAATCCATCCACAATACGAGGTTAGTCATTCATATACTGCTGCATGGGCTGGGCTGTAGTTACATCCTAAGATTTTAAAAACTGAGCTTAAATAAATGATTAGCGGTAATAAAAGCCGAGGGAGGTCAACAGTGATCACTGACTGTTTTAGGAGCTTTTTGAGATTAAATAGAAGAAAATACAAAACATTAAACATGTAAACAACACAAAAGCCATATTAAACGCAGACTACTTTAGGCCTGGAAGTAGGATTCGTCACGTCATCACTTAACGACCGGATACGTTGTTCAAGTGGAACAGCAATGCGCAAGTACGAAAGCCAAGGGGGTTGTCACATGATTCGGAAGGCATTGTGGGAATTGTGGGCATTGTGGGCTCAGCCAATAAGAGCCAGCGGATTTTGTTACACGGGCATTTTGCCGTACCGCAGGCAGAAATATTGCCGTTAAGTGCCTTCGTAACTTGATTTTTTCATTAAATGGGGTATTTGTAAGTTGGGGTTCCACTGTACTAAAGTTCCCCAAACAGTCTACAAAGGTTTTTTTTCTGTCCACCAAAGTAAAGAGATTTTTGTAAATTCACTTGTCCAAAAAGCAAATAAAAAGATCAAACAAAAGATATACTGAACGACAGTCAGCATTACCAGAGTTAGCAGAGCTACTGTAGCTTGGTTTATAGATTTGAATTAGGAGGGATGAAAAAGTGAATTCACTTGACTGGAATCTGCAATCTACTGACTTCTAATGGTGAGATTTTACAAGCTCTAACTTTAATGATACTTAAACAATAGGCCAGGCACGGCATTGCTTTTGCCTGAGCCTGTTCAGCCAGCAACACAGCTGTGTAATATGTGAATAAAATCAAAACCTGTTCCAATCAAATTTCCCTTTTTTTAAGTTTTGACCTTTTTTATTGTACTTCTAATTTCTGAAAAATTACTCTAAAGCTTCTTCTAATGCTCCAGAGTCTATTTGGACCATTTGGACATGACAACCATTAACTGAAGTATGAAATTATGCATTCCAAGGTTCACGTCAGAGTGCATGGAGTCAGGAGTAAATTGCAGTAGATTTTGTCAGTGTCTGTGGCAAATAAATTCAACTTACCTCCAAAACTGACAAATACATTCATAATTAACACACTTCCCATTGTGTGAAGACTGCAGCAAGACATCTGCAGATCTAAAAACAAAACAAAACAACAACAAAAACAAAAACAACTATTAAAAGCTAATTTACCTGCTCATTTGATGTCCCTCTTACATGGTAATTCACTCACTTGCTGAAACTCACACACACACACACACACACAGCAGATGTTTTGCAAATTTTTTTTTTATTTGAGATTCTTGTGTTTAGACCTTTAAAAAACATAATTCCACTCTTAAAGTGATTTAAAGAATATGAGATTTTAATATTCATTTAGATTTTTTCTGACTCTAAATTTTCTTTGGTCATTACTCAGTTTTTTTTCTTTCTAATGTACATTTTGAAGATATTCAGTTACTTTGCAACTTTGAAACTTCGTCTTCTGTGTGAACTTCAGCTTTCAACATTTCTACACTTTGGCTTATAGGTGAAAGATTTGGTGTATGTCAGTTAAATTTAACAAGCTTCCCAAATATTTCAGCACTTTAAAAAACAAACAAATATTCATGTATCAGCATTCACACTGCATTTTCTCCAGGAAATGCATTCTCTAGTTGTAACGGTATTTTTTTTTTCTTAAAGATTTTTTTTGGAACTTTTTATTTTATTTTGTTGAAGACGTTTTCGCTGTAGACGATGATGAAGAGCGAGTGACGTTTCATTGCTGCGCTGTCGCTTTAACGGTGAGTGACGGCAATATTGTGCGCCGGTGAAGCACAAATCCGGTGACTGACTTTAACCAGTCCTGTTGCCCAGTGTTTTGGGTTAGTTTAGTGCTGTGAATTCATGTATACTAAGTCCGTTTTGTCTACTTAAACCACACAGTAGGCTGGTTAGTGTAGTTACATTGGGAAGGGGCTCGCTCAAATCAAATCATGGCTTATATTCAGGTTTTGAAGGTCCTGCACCGAAATCTGCAGCACAGAGCACCACAGGTCAGCGTGCTTATCCATACGCACAGGAGAGTGTCAACATTATCAAGACTGGCCTTCCACAGTGGACTAGAGGCTAATTCGCCTGTGCTAAGCTGCTTAATACAAACACACAGACGGCGGGGTATTTGTCTCGACTTTACAGCCAGAAATAAAAGCAGCCCCGAGGACCGAGACAGGTCAGTCTCCAAGTTCCAGAGTGGGAGTCCAAAGCCTTCAGCTGCACAAAAAGGTATGCAAGGCGAGGAAATAAAAAGGATTTAAGTCGTGCTCATATGTACTCAGATATTAGGAGCGTAGTTTCATGATAGCCTGCTATTTTCAAAGCAAACCATTAGGGTTTGTCCGTAGGCACTGTGAAGAAAATGTACTATATTTAACCAAGCAATGATTTATTCCATTGCAGCAGCAGTTTTGGGACAAAAATATACACAATTATTGTATTTATAATCGCAATCAATCGCTCTGATTATCACCAGCAGCAGAGGAAATATCTTAAAATGACCCAGGAGTTTATTTACTGAATAACTGAACAAACACTTGCCTTTATTAGTGAGATTCTAACTTTGCCTAATATAAATGAAAACTATGCACAGCTGTTGCATAATAACCCTCCACACTGAATGCCTTCCAGTGAAAGAAGCTGGCAGGGACTTCACCTACCTGATCGTGGTACTCATCGGGCTTGGAGTGACAGGTGAATACAGCGGAATTAAAAAGCTGCAGTCGTAACCCAAGCAATTCATCATCCTGTTTGAAATGACGTCTGTGTGTGTTGTCAGGTGGGCTGCTGTATGTGGTGTTCCAAGAGCTGTTTGCATCCGCGAGTCCAAATAAAGTGTATGGGAGAGCCTTCGATAAAGTCAAGTCACACCCAGAGGTATGAACGATATTAGTGACTGTCAAACATGAGGCCAGGCTAACAATGTTACAGTTCAGTATTTAAGGTCCTCTTGATGATCTTATGAGGTCATATAAAAAGTTTCTTGTTTATTGAAAATGTAGGTAATTGGTGCATTTGGTGAGCCAATCAAATGTTACGGGGAGACCACCCGTCGAGGAAGGAGGCAGCAAGTCAGGTTGGTGTTTTGTTAATTAGTCAAACAAGTTCAGCAACAAAGCCCGCTTTTAGTTAAGGTAGCCTTAACATGTATAATGGCAGTCTTTGTCTCTTCTCCTCAGTCATATCGAGTACCTGAAGGATGGAATGAAGCATATGAGACTTAAGTTTTACATTGAGGGCTCAGAGCCGGGAGTGAAGGGGACAGTGCATACAGAGTCTAAAGAGGTTGGTATTCTGCCACTCAAAAGCCAGCTTATGAAATACATACATGCACAAGCACTGATTGACATTTCTGCGGTGAATGTTTTGTGTCTTTTCACTAGCACCTACTCAACTCGACTCTGCTCTATTCAGTTTCGGTCATTTTTAATCATATTTGAGTACCACCTCGATGTAGGTGGGATCGTTGTAGCAAGGCGACCTGGAAGTCCCCTGGCGTTATTTGTATGTGACACAAACACAATGCAAAAATGGAGGTGTGAAGCAGCACTGCACTCCTCTGTCGTCACTAACTAGGGAGAGCATAATTAGCCAGCCACCCTGCCATTGCCCCCGAGCCCGCTGAACCGCCCCTCTACACACCTCTGACACAGGAGGGCATCAAGCCAATTGTTTACCTGCTACCAAACTGATGCTAAAACTCTGCATCTCATCATTGGACCAAGCTGTTGGTTTGTGTTCTTATGAAGGAGTTGCTCTCATGACTCACCCAGTGATGTCACCCTCTGCTCAATCAGTGGCTTGTGGTCTATTGATGTCATATTTTCAGCTTGACTCAGCTCGCTTGGAAATCCAGACTAATAGGTACTCAAAAAGTACCTAGTAACAAGTACTACCATCTAATAGAAAAATGAGTAATTTTCAAATTGAGATAAGCCGAGTAGGTGCTAGTGGAAAAGATGCTTTTGTGGGGCCTACAATGTAGCCTACCTATCGTAGGCTCGTTGTTGCCAGCATTTATGCTTGTGCGGGTGTATTACGGGTAAGTTTATGTTGATGTTGTAATTATTATTCCCTATATTGAGGCAGTGATTGTTGTTCTCTCACAGTTAAATTGAAAAAACGTGGCAAAAAAGTATTCCCAAAAATGCACAGAAGAAATCGGCTGTACTGGACAGACCAATCACAGTGGTTGCGGGCTGTGATGTGTAGTTAGATTCAGGTGCATGTCAGGTTACGTCATAGAGTTTCAGAGGATTTTGCAGTTACAAAACGGCTTCAATGGGTAGATTTCACACTGAAGTGTAAATCCCCAGTAAGTGGCACTGTGTGTCTTCCTAAAGCTTTACCTAGTTTCATATGTGATGGCCGTCACATCGCTGATGTTTTTATATGTGTTTAATCAACCAGTTTTTTTTGTTGTTGATTTTACAGAATCCTGAAACTGGAAAATATGAGTTTCGTTATATATTTGTGGACATGGATGTCTACCCAAGACGGACTATAATTGTGGAAGATAACAGATAAGGACCTTAGATGTGTGATTCAGCGTTATGGAAGCATGAGGAGTGTGTGTTAGATGTGTTGCTGGACAAAAAAGCTGGAGAATTCACCTTCACATAGTGTCAGAGGCTGTTAAACAATTACAGCTTTGGTGTAGCATTTGGTGTAGAGCCTTGCAAAGCAGAGATCAAAGGATCACATGGCCCCGTGCTACTAATTTATAAATGTTTGTTTTTTTTACTAGATTGTGATCTTGATTTTGAATAAAATAAAACACTTGGGAACAAACATACAACTGTGTGTGTGTGTGTGTGTGTGTGTGTGTGTGTGTGTGTGTGTGTGTGTGTGTGTGTGTGTGTGTGTGTGTGTGTGTTTTGGACCCTCCCAGGGAAGGAAGTATGTAATAAGTTCTGTTTGTTGTTAGCAGTCAGTTTTCAAGATATCATTTTCAAATCTTGTTCGATGGCAGATACCAATAGCAGCTTAAGCTGTTTTCATTTTAGTTCACATCAAATGTGAACTTCAGTAAAAACTTTATATTACCCACTATATTTTGGCTTCAAACTTCTCAACAATAGATTAGACCTTCATTGGGGGACCTTCATTGTAAGCCCTCCAAGGTCAAAGTTAATCTTTGGGCGGGGGTGTAATTCAAGGAACTATATTGAGTAATACTTCATATGAAAGCGCATGGACAGAGCTCTACAACACATTAACTTTTTCAGTACAATGCCCTACAGCGTTACAATGACCCCATAAATTTTTACAAACTCACACACTGCATAACTATATCTTAAAATCTCAGGTTTCTATAGCTTGTACAGCCAAAGATAATAAAAATACATCATTTTAGTATGTAATGCTTCAAGGTTAAAGGTCACACATCAGGGTGCTGTAATAAAACCAGGCTGACGTCAGTGTGTATTAAAAGCCGGCTAAAGTTAGCAAGTTTAATAAAACCAGGCTGATGTGAGCTTGTTGTAATAAAACATCATAAAACAACCATGTTTTAGCGTAGCCTTTGTCCTTCTAGGGGAGTTGCACTCTCTCGAGTGCTCTTGTTTATTGTAGAGATAATTTTCATTGGAGCTACAATTCTTCCTTCATTTGTAAGTTGTTTTTGGGGTGTAAGGTCCAATGACAATTTAACACATCTTTTACATGTTAAGCTCTTTTTTTTATATACATAAAATACAGGTCTAGAAAATATTATGGATGCTTTCCTGTCAAGTTTAGTTTATTTGTTGTGTACAGAATTACATTTTTAGACATGAAGTATGAAACAGTCACCACTAGATGGAGGTAACGCATTGAGCTATGTACTGCATGACGTGCCCTTTTTTACATTTTTGCAAGTATTTTCCATATAGAATGTGGAAACTGTAATAATAAACCAATATTAAAACTTGTCTCAACTTAATGTCTCATTTTAAGCAATGGCTAGCAAGATTGCTTTGAATTTAGTCTGTTTTCCCTCTATTATTTTTAACTTCAAAACAGTGCTAATGTCACAGGCCTGGATTAAACAGGATAAAAAAGCAAAAGCAGGGAATAATTAGAGACAAACCAGACCATTAAATGTTCCCTTAGGCTTTCAGAGGCGGTCATATATCCATAAAGCTTTTTATCACCCTATAATTTGGAACTGAGCCCATCTATTGAGCAAAAACAGAAAATATTGATATTTCACAGAGTTACAGCAAGAGGCGTTTCGTAAATCCAGTTTATCCAAAGTATATATGCATTTTTCTATCAAGGGAACAAAGTTTGATTAACAGCTTCGATCTTCTTACGTCCGAGATACTGTTGCTGGAGGTCAGCACGAATAAAAACCTCTATAAATCTCGCGTTTAATGGGTTTATGCTTCCAAATATTTGCACTGATCTCATTCTTGTGTAATACTGTATCCCATGTGTACCCAATCGTCCCTAGAACTCGTGCTACGTTCCATGACCCTCGGAAATAGTGGAATTTGTGATGGACCCCCAGTAAATCGTTGTAGCAGTTATCTTGGAAATGTCGCTTTTTATTACTGTTTCTGCGTCAGTGCTGCTGCTGAGATATGAGTCTCGTAGCTTTATATTACACGTCTGTAAATCATCTAAAAACAGACAGATTTAGGTGTTTCTTTTTTATGAAGGGGTTAAAAGTTGTTGGGTTTTTAATAATTAAAAAATTATAAACCATGAACGTACCCAAGATAATGTTTCTGGTTCGCATACCGAACACGAATTAGCTTGATGCTACTCGACTCTAAATAAGTTCTGTTTCAAACAGACAACACTTGAACGGGGAAATTTACGCGATTAATTATAATAACTGCGTCCAATAATTTGTTCCCAAGAGGGGGCAGTTTACGGGAAGCATGAAGACAGGAACCCTGTGAACATTTGAACACCGCCCACTGTGAAAGCGAAGGCATCGCTGAACACAGGGGCGTGCTCAGTCAGTCAGAGCTAGCTAAAACTCTGTAGGACTAGTTTAGTTGTTTCTCCAGGGTTAAGCCAGCGTGTAGCTGTTGTAGTAACTAGCTTATGAACTTGTATATAAGAGCAGGAAGGTATGCTCACCAAGCAGCCCAGTCTCCGTCGTTGTTTTTCTTGCGGTGTGGGTAAATAGTGTACGGCTGCTGCTGTTCCTGTTGTTGTTGTTGTTGTTGTGGCCTGCTAGCTCTAAACTAGCCGTAGCCTCATCTGACTCACGGAGCTCCACTCTCATCACATCCCCGAAGACGTTTGGGGGAATGGCACACCTCGTCAGTTAATCAAGAAGACCGACTTGTCGCTACAGAGTAAGTTTCGTTCTTGTGTCTGCTTTTACTAGACCAGGAAGCTATACTAACTGACAAACCGCCGTGTTGAACTCACCATCTTTTTTTTAAGTTGCATAAAAGTGCTTAACCCGAGCTCTGTGTGGATAGCGGCTTGAGGGTTACACATTCCATGTGAAATCTTCAATGATTAGTTAAGACAGTGCGATGGATTTTTTTTTTCTTTTTGGTTGAATAGCCTTGGTGAAAAATGAGTTAAAAATTGCTTTAAGTGGAAGTTTTTCCTTTTTCTTTGGGCAGGAATCTGCAGTCTTCTTCCTCAGCTATGAGACTCTCTGCTTAATAATTAACATCTCACAATAATGGAGCTATACTGGTACATGTGAGTATATTGTATGTATTTTTCGTTAATTAAATACGGAGCTTAAAACTGATCCTTGAATCTGATCAACCTTCCTTCTCATTCTTTTGTGTCCTTTACAGAGTTGTCATTATATTCATCGTCATAAAGATATTTTTCTATGTGTGCTGGTACCGGTCGAGACAGAGGCAACTGGCAGCATACCTGAGCAACCCACGCAATGCTCAGATAGTCATTGTTGGAGGAAGGGCCTACCTCCATCAGATGTGTGAGAGACAGAGCGTAAGTGCAGAACCCCCAACACATATGAACATGCACCTCACAGCGCAAAAATCCAGCTGTGAACTTCTGAAGTGGTTTCACACCTTGGAGGAAGTGACTTTATACACAAAAGTTCAAGGGTGTTCACAGTGAAGAGGACCTCCTCATGCTGGCTGAGAGACTGGAGCTGAGTGAGAAAGAGACAGTCAAATAAGGTCGTGGTTGTGTTACTTTCTTTTTTCTTTTTGCAGGGGAGTTATTTGCTTTCTCGAGAAGGCATGCGGTTTCCAGTCGAGTCATTTTTACTTCGATAGGCAGCATTTCACTTTTAGTGTCATACTGAGCAAGTTTGTGGTCGTCCATTAATAGGAACACATTCTGGTTTGAATGCATGTGGGGGTTTTCGTTGATCTGGAGCTTTCCCCCCCCCCCACCGTCTCTGTGTGAACTGTTGTGCAAAACCCATTAAAGCGAAACGCAAACACAGGGAGTAATTTAAATGATTGTCTTGAAAAACTTTTTTTAAGATCCTACCATTTACAAACTATTCATGAGATATATTGGGAGGAGGTAGTCTCGAATGTTTAATTTGCTTGAGATTGTGATTAGTTTACATGGTTTATTCAGGCTGTTTATCCAGCCAGCAGAATGGCTTTCATAGTTTGCTTTGAAACCTCTCATGTCTTGCCGAAACACGTGCTTTTCATGCTCATTTTAAAATTAGCTATTAAAGGCAGCCTTCTGTTTTATGAGCCCCTTGAAATGCGTGTTGGATTTGCCTGTGTTTCTGTTGATGTTCTCAGGGATACGTCTAGAATAATAATGCCTTTCCTCAACTTCAGCGTGTAGCAACTGTTTTCTGTGGGTTACGCCACAGGTTTAGGCATCGTGTTTGTACCTTCCCCAGGGCCGTTCAGCTTTACTGCCTCTCTAAAACACCTGCAAGCAATCTCCATGATTCAGAGCTTCCCCAAAATGAGAATTATTAACAACGGTTTCTAACTCCAGACCGCTACATTCACTCCTTGTTAGGTGTTGTAAATGCTGCATGAACGGGAAAGTTAGAAACAGGTTTTTGTAATAGATTATTAATTTAAATGGAAATGTACATACAGAAATTCATCTTCACCAGATTTTGAATTATTTTTCGGTGTTGTCTGTCCATGTAGCAAGCACACAGAGGGATATTTTTAGTATTGTTTGAAGGATTTGTGCAACAGGAAGTGACCCATTTATAAAATAAATAATGTAGCAAATGATGCAGGGGCGACTGAGCAATGCCGAGGCCTTTGACCTTGGGTTTCCCAAGACCAATTATGATATTATGTGTGCTATCTGAACTGAAGGAACATGCAGTCCAACACAAGATTGCCGGCTGGCTATACCTCCTTGAACTCATTTTGCTTATTCACTCCTCTCTAATCTTCCATTTGTTTCACAGTTTCTGCATTCCCCCGTTCCCCCTCCCACACTTTCCCTTTTTCTCCCCTTCCTTTTTCCCCCTGTTCCTCTCTTTCTTCCTTTCTCTCTTCTTTGTTCCCTCTGCTGTCTCGGATATATAATGTTCCCTGTTTAGATTTTAATGGAATGTGCAGCAGGGAGACCCCTGTGGTCATCCATAACCCGGTACCCTGAAAGTTTTCTGAAGAAATGCCAAGACGACTCAGCTTCATGATGCAGCACTACTTGTTAAACCTCTTGGACAGCTCTACTCACTCAGAGACTAATATGGCAAAAAAAAAAACCCAACCTTTTGATAGATAAGGGCCATGGAGAGAAATCCAAATGATTTGATAAGCTATGAGCTGGTTTCAGTCCTCTTTTTTTTTTTAGGCCTACATAAACAGTTGCTATTATGTAAGTGGTACCCAATACCTGGGCCATGGACTGGTACTGGATGAAAGCATTTAATTAGATTTGGAAAATACAGATCACAATAATTGTGCAAGTTTAGTTTAATGTAGCTTATTAGTGTGGTAATTATCTTGAACTATTCTGTCGGTGCTTCACTTTCATCATCATTTCCTATCACGCCCACAACAACAGGATGATTAAACTAATAAGCTCATTAGTCTGTCATCACCGACTTACAGCGTGTACACCTGGATCACCAACATGGGCAACAGGTTCAAGAGAGCTTGAAAGCATCATTCAAAGGTGCTGATCTGTCACTTAATAAAACGGACTTCTTTGTCATATGTGGGCTGTATCACAAATCTGCAAAAAGCATTTTAAAACAGACATTTTTTAACATCTCAACTATTTTCCCGTCTTCTCTCATTTCTCCTCTCTTTCAAGGAAATGATTGTATGTGTATTAAAAACGTTCCAGCCTAGTGTAATGTAAGCAACAACTGCTGTTATGTTTATACAATGAACTGGCAGATGTCCTCGCTTCTTCTTTTGTGTAAATACAGGCTTAAAAAACGGTTTATCGGGTTTGGGGGGAAAACGTTCCATGGTGGTGATCTGTGTTTGAAGTCAAACATTAATGATTTGATTCTTTGAAAATGCTGCCCGGCTGTTTATGTTCTGCCCTTTGTTCACTGGTGGTTTTTTGACTTGTGAGCTGTGGACTGTGGCAAAAAGAAAGAAAAAAAGTTTAAAAGAGCTGATGCATGAGTGTAATATTATGATAACCAGCAGCAGCGTCATCTCCGGAGATGTGTACAGTAAAGTTAATGCGGCTCGTTTCCTAATAGTGTTAGCGGTGTTATGATGTTGGCTTTAGCTAATAGATTTCTGTCTGTAACGGCTAAGTGTGTATGTGTGTATTTCATTGTGCTTCTGCTTTTTGTGTGTGCATTTGTGTAATTAACTCTGTGTTTCCTTCCTCCTGTAGCAAACATCAGTCTGGCCTAGTTGGTATGGTGTCCAGGATGACCTTTCACTAGAGGAGCCCTCCACAGCCCTGCCACCAGCAGCATCCTTCTCCCAGCTCGACATGCCACCACCATACGAGGCAGTATCTGGAGGTAACAAAGCTGAATAAGTCACACACATCTTTTGCCTCCTTGTTCTGTTGTTAGCCTGCAAGCGAGCCCCATTCAAAATGTTTCCCCCTTCTCGTACTTCAACATCCTGTGGGGTAGAGCGCTCGACCGTTATCCACTAACAAGTTGGTTCACAGCACCCAGTAAAGAAAAACAAGATATTTGATTGGCACGAGGGCTTAACTGGAGTCCCCTATTCCACCTGCGGTGCTGCTTTGAGCAGTTTAGTGTCAGATTACACAGCTTGATGGTTTCACTACAACATAAGGGTGGTTGTGTCATATGTACTTGAGATGAATTGTGCGTTAATTACATTCCCTGACACCCCCCCCTTAGTAACTGCATTTACATCGATTTCATTCACAGAAACGGTGGGAAAGTCCACCACGTTTCCTGACTGAATACTCTGTGTGGTCGCTGTGATTACATAGTTTCATTTACTGCGATGCAGAGCGCTTGTTGCTGACAGTTTTATAGTGGAAGTGGCTTTTTTCAGATATAAGTAACTGAAAAAGAGAAGACAACTGCCGGATGATGTTTTTCGCTCTGAGCAGCGTTTGCCAGCTTTAGAAAGTCTCGGGGCACACATCAGCTTTGGCATTGCTTCAGAGCCTGTGCACATAACGGCTGTAGTTTCATCCAGTTCCCTTTAGTGCTCCATAGTACTTATTAGAGCTGGGCGATATATCGAGTTTTTAAAACATATCGATATATTTTTATACGAGATATAAGATGTGACAATATCCTTTATATCGATATAGTCTATGTTACGTTATAATTATAGTTGTGGAGCCGCAAGTTTGCCTCTCTTTCGTCCACTTTTGTCTCTACGCAACGTTACTCCGCCTCGCCTTCACTGAAGACAACTCCCCCTCCTACCCCATCGCTTCACGTGCAGGCAGCGACAAGACGGACACGGCAAATCTCCGTTAACGAGTTACTGCGCATCGCCCCATGCGTGGGGCTGGACGGCGTCAACGTGCTAACGAGCTAAACATGCTAACGAGCTAACCGCGCTAACGAGCTAACAGCGCTAACCCTAAAATCCTTTCATTCTCTCAAAAGTTGATAGCGCGCCTTATGTATGAATTCTGGTTGTGCTTGGTGGCCGCGAACCGATTTTATGTGGTACACGGCGTTCAGCAATCTGTCAAAAATGTTTGAGTACGACTTTGGTAAGCTACGGAGCTGCACCGCTTGATAGATTGTCGGCGCATTACGGCTACCGAGGAGCTTCGCGGAGTGATACGTACTGTGCATCAACGTAATATTACCGTATTGTGTGTGTGTATAAGGACCATAAATGGCACCTGTAAGAGACGTGGTTATGAAGCGGATTTCAAACTCCAGGCTATCAGTCACACAGTAAAACTTGGGAACAGAGCAGCTGTAAAATCTGTCTGTCTTTGTTATTACGCTCAGCGTCTTTTAGTTTACATTTTGACTGCACAATTGTGAGCTCTTTGTTTAGCACAAAAACAACCTTGTTTTCTTTTATTTATGGAGCATTATTATTTAATGAATGCTCATAATTTAATTTTGAGTAATTTTTCATGTACATCTGTGCTGTATGTTAATAAAAGTGCCTGTGTGACATCTGGGACACAGCTTTGACTAAGAACTCTTTTTGTTCTTACTTTATGGCTTAAAAAAAATATCGAGATATATATCTTATATCGCCATCCAGCTAAAAAATATCGAGATATGAATTTTGGGTCATATCGCCCAGCCCTAGTACTTATATCTCTAAAAAGAGCTGTCCTAATTAAAATGAGTTCACATGCTGGTTTGCAGTCAGAGGTTTGTTTATCAGAGTAACTCCATCAAAATGAAACCATCTGTTTCAGTTGTATCCAAGTGCATTGCTTCTGTGTGTGAGTTAACTCGTTTTTGATGACTGTTTTAAACTGCGCCAGAAAAAGCAACACTAAAGAAGAAAGACCCTAGTTCCTTTTCCTAACAGAGGCTCAAGTACTGGACATGTGACTGGCACTTTGAGAGCTGATGACTCTTTCCCAATTATTTTGTTTTTTAATTCCATTACCCCACTTTTGTTTTTCAATTTTAAATAATATTGCTACTCGTAATCACTCTTCTCTCAACTAGAAAAGGGATTTTCTCCCTTTTCTAGTTGGGGTTAAATGTACTTTAAACAGTCATGTCAGTGCTTTCAGTTTTTCCTGTTTTGCATAATTAGCTGCAAATATGTGTTTTTGTAGGAGGGCACAAGCTAGCCACTCCAGCTTTTAAATCTTTGTATCAAGTTTCAGAGCGTCCTCTTTCGCAAATGGCATCTCATTTGATCTGAAGTGGTAGTTGAGTCTGACAAGCAGGATGTGGTTACAAAGGCTGGAAATGGTGACATTTCAGCAGCAGTGTAATTACACAATGTGACTGGTTCCATTTCGCCCTCATATCAGATCTTTTTTTCCTATCGGAGACACCGGGGAGGGGACGTTTGGGTTGCTGTAATACAGCAGTTTTAATAGTGCCACTGCATGAAGGTATAATAAGCACTGAATTCGGCGTTACAGCCACACAGCACTGTGTAACTCCTGTTTTCTGCGTCTGCTGCGGCACAATTTAACATTCGCTGTTATTGAATATTTGAAAGTTTTGTGACCGTATGAAGCATGAGTAAAAATTCATCATCTCAAAAAGCTCAACCGAGAAGCTGTGAGAAGTACTGAAACCTTTTTTTTTTTCCTCTTCCATAAAGGGAGTGTCAGGAAGGTTAAGATTATAATCTTTTTTTTATGATTTTTTTTAAACAGCTGACTAAAGTCAAAGTCCTGCCCACAAAAAAAAAAAACACCTTGCTGCTTCCTAACATTACAGCTCATTCTATGATCAGCGTGAGCCCCATGTTTAGAGGTGATTTATGTTTTCTCCTGTCGGATGTTATGGTTGAACAGTTTGTTTGTAGTTTATTTTGGTGCATAGTTCTATTATATTTAAGGTGAGGGAAACATTTATCCGGTGGATATCCCTAAACTGAGCAGCTCAGTTCGGGACAAGTGTGTATGATTTCCTGTTTCCTTAAGCTGTCTTCTCTGTTCCTTCCAGAGGACGACCTGAAGCCCCCTCCCTACAGCGAGTGTGCCCAAGGCGACGTGCCCGACGCCCCGCAGCCCTGCCATAACACTCTTCGTATTTCTGAGGGAGGAGACTCCACTAGCGTAAATGAAGCCCCGCCCCCCTATACAGCATCTCCCCCTACACAAGTCAGCCAACAGGACGGCGCTGTAAGTCACAGCGGGTCCACTTAATCAATCCCTGATGCCAGTTTGCCTTTTCCATGCACTGCCTTCCTACGTTCAACCTCAGTGATTGTTGCCAGCCTAACTCTCACAGGAGAGCAAATGTTTATTTGGATGTTTGTGCGTGTATATGAGTGTGTGTGTGTGCATATGTTTGTTGTTTTGTTTTTTTTTAACTTTGTGTTGTTTAAAAAAAAAAAAAAAAGTGGTCATCTGATGAGTTTGGCAATAACAGATGACTTCAGTGAGCCTGTGTGCCTCAGTCAGGACTGCCTTCCAGCTAGGATGAAAATAATCCCCTTGACCTCTGAGTTTCAAGGGTATCAGTGGAGCCACAGATGAGCGAGAGAGACTTTTAAAGTGTGCTCTGTTTTATAAAGGGTTTCTCTGAGGCCACCTTCTTTCACAGAACTAAAATAGTTGATCAGTCTCAAAATCAAACAGATGCTTTAGTTTTTGTTCCAGATGCTATGAAGCATAATATGTGGGGCACGGCTTCATATTTGTGTCCGTCTGTAGACGCTGTTCTGAAACACAGTAAGCGAGTAACAGCCTTCCATACAAATTCACAGTGTAGACAATCTAATTATATTTCAGAGGAACTTTGCTATGTATAGCACATGTGCATAATAAATACTTTCAACTCCAAACTGTGTTTACTCAGTGCTTCATTATGAGTGCACTTGAGTGCTATTTGATAACAAATGCACCAATTGTCTTAGATAATTACCCCATTATCCCGTGTGTTTTTTTTTTATTGTGGTGATTATACCGGGACGTTAGACAGTTCAAGTGACTATTACCCTGAGAATGGGATTGAGCGAGGGCGAACAGAAAAGGGGAACAAGTGGATGAAATAAATGTACGCTGGCAGTAGAAAAGATACGGAGCGAGTGGTCGTAATCGGTGTAGCTGCTGGGTTCTTTCTGCTGCTCATCATTATTATCTCCTATACACCAGATTGCAAATAGTGTAAACATGAATTCTTCTTCTGTTAAAAGTTGGAAAATTGGACAATTGCTTTTGTTCAATGGGTTGAGAGAAATGCAAATGTGTCTTATGTAGATGTAAATCCAGCTGGAGGATGATCAAAATCATTGTAGTGAATTGTAATTCTCATTTAAATATGTCTTCAAATGAAAACGTGTAACAACCCTAGAAAAACACTCACAGGGCTACGAGCAAAGGCTCAAAACATTCTTGGATGTGAAGGCTGCTTTTTGTGGTTTTTAGAAGTCACCAAAACTGAGCTGTCACTTTTTTCTTCTCTTTTTTTTCTTTGTGAAAAGAAAACGAACCAAAAAAAATTTTTTTTTTTTTTTTTTTTTTAAACAGTTCTGTTTCTGATCATTTTTACCTCTGCCACAGGGTGGTAGAGTTCAGCTGTTTTACATATATGTTTTCTTCTGTTGCAATTTTTCAAATACTATTTCTTTGTAAATTTTGTTTTTGTTCTTTTCTCTTTTTTTTCCTGTCACTGCATTTCAGTTAATCCAGAAATAACACTGTACTCCCAAATAATCCATTTTACGTGTTTGTTTAATCAGTCTGTGTGTAGTTTCTGACCATTAAGGGGGCGGGGCGTGAGAAATCTAGAAAAACTGAATGAATTTTAAATGTTTTCTGGACTTTTGGGTAAACGGGGTCTGTTCGGAGAATCACATGTGATGTACTTTAATGGTAATTCTTTGTATTGTGATGACAAATCGTCCGACGCTGATGCGTTTTTACCAAATTTACCTGTGTTGGTTTTACAATCTGGAGGATGTAACGGAGAAGCTCCGAGGTGCAAATCTGAATGTGGGCTTGAAATGGCATCTTTTGTATGGCGGCAGCATGATGACGATTGACGACCTGAGTGTTACGAGGCTTCTGTCCGTACTGTGTCCTGTTTGTTCACTTCACGTTCATTCCCATTGTGGGCAACATATCAGATGTCCCCACTTAGTAGCTTTGCAAGTCGAGGGGAATTAATTATTTTTTCTGCTTTGGGAGAAATGCATCTTCTGTATTAAATTGTTGTTATACAAAATATTGTCAGTTTCATTTTCTCATGTTTGAGGTCACCCCTGGGCTGCACAGCAGAAGAGCAACACTCACTGGTTCGAAAATACAACACAATCACTTTCTAATATACACTTTGGTCTCTGAAGTCTCCACTGTCTTTAAAATCTGCACCTGCACTTTGTAATGCAGATTTTTCCAAACCAGGGAGCTATCACGTTATTGCCCTTTTCTTTTCTTTCTTCCAAACATTGAAAAGCTCTATCTGTAGCTAGAGAATTAAATGTAGCTGCTAGTAGCTTCTTGTATTCGCTACGACAATGAAATCATTCTTTTGCTCCCTTTAGGGTCACCACAGAGGATCATCTGCCTCCACCTCACCTTAGCATCTTTCTCTGTCACACCAACCCCTCTGTATATCCTCCCTTATGACATGCATGAATGACCTCTGTGGTTTTCCTCCTGCCTGGCAGCTCCATCATTAACAACACTTGTCTAAAATATCCACAATCCCTCATCTGCACCTACAAACGCTCAACCTGAGCAGCCCCTCTGATGTTTCTTGTCCATTCTTCTCACTCCCAGTGAAAATCTTAACATCTTCATACAGAATTCACATTTCCTCATGTTACAAACTTATTCCAAGATGGATTATTTTATCATTTTTTATCTCAGAATTCCACACACAGTACCCTGTAATGGTAAATTGAAAGTTTTCTTGAAATTCTTGCAAATGTATTCAAAGTGAAAAACGTATAACATGTACACAAGTATTCACAGCCGATCTCTGATGCAATCCCACCTCGAGCCCATACATCACTCCAACCCCTCACCTCATACATAACGCACCTTACTTTTAAACCGACTCTGATAGACCTCATGCGAACATACAGTAGAGAATGACAGCTAAATACACATCGGCATGGCACTATAGTGCTTCACCCAGTATGAACTCCTCTCATTTGTAAGGCAGTGAAAGGTTAGCCGTGGGTTCTTCCTCGCAGACTGCTGTTTTCCTCACCGCATTGGAAGTTCTGAAAAACGAACTAGGTACTGAGAAATCCGTGCAGCCAAGTGTAAAAAGGCACTATTTAAAGAGTTTTTTTCTTCTGTCACAGACATGTTTCTTGTGCTCATTATGTCAAAGTAATTCCAGCACAAAAGGAAAAAATATCACCAGGAAAGCAGTCTGTACTCATTCTGGCTAATATGGGGCTTCGGTGCTCTGAGTTAGTCATGTCTTTGATTCAGTGGTCCTTTAAGTGTGACCGTACCCTCATTAACCTCAGTTGAGCTGGTAAATACTTGAACCTTGTTATCAACCGATCCCTCAATGAAGTATGAACAGTGGAGGGATTATTAAATAGAATAAAAAAAGGTTAACCACATGTGAGTACATGTAGGAGCAGAACAAGCTGTGACCCCGTAAATCGCCACTAGAGGGCAGTCTCGCACCAGTGATAATGTCAGCCACATGCTTTCGAGCAGCCTGCACCTGTTGCTGAGCCCGGCGGTCTTTGAGTGCTTACAGGCTCTTGCTGGTATCCCCCCCAGTGCAGGATGATGTCTTTTATCACACGTTTAAACGGCAGAAAGCTCCACTGACTTTTGTTCCAAAGTTTTAGATTTCTGATGGAAAAAATAATTGGGCTCAGTCAGGATCAATTGTAGAGCCCTCTTGTGGAATGAATGCTCAAGGACATTCATTTTTGGAGCTGCATACAAATAAGCTCAGCCTAATGTTGCATTTTCTTCAAAGAAAAGTTTATGAATCGTACTTAAAGCACATTAAATGTGGTCAATCAAAAAAGATGAGAAAAATGTATTTAAGGAAACAGCTCCCGCGACATTAGACTATAACCTTCGTTCACCGATTCCTGTGTTCATGCGTGACAGACCGTGTTGTGTCAGCTGTGAATAAGTTATCCAGATAAGGTGTGTGGCACTGATTTTGCTGTGCGTAATTTATGGTTTTGGGGGGAAATATTTGCATTTGGGGAAACAGGCAATAATCCATCATGTATATCGCTTTACTGGTTATCACATCCTGGTATAAACAGCTGCATAATGGAGACTGCTCTCAAGGATATTCACCGAACTGCCTTTGGAGATTACCAATGTCTTGAAGGCCATTCGAGGAACACAATAGATGGCTCAATTACCCACTGTTGTCTGTCAAAGATATATTGCGCTCCCAAGACGTGCAAGTGGATGCGGCACCTGTGAAGTGACGAGGATTTTGAGAGTAAGGTGTACGCACTGAACACGGAGAAAGCGGTGCCTCTCGAAGTCTCCGGGAGAGCACATTCCGGGCATGGGTGAGGACGGATAAGATGTCAAAAATACTTCTGTTTTTGATTTTCCACCACAGAGTTGTTTCAGATCAGGACTGCTTTTTTTCACTGTTTGAATTCTTCAGTTGCTTCAAATTCACATTACATTCCTGTGCAATGACAGTGTATCGTCGCAACTCTGAGGGAGCGTTAATGAGTTTCGCAGGTCATTTAACAGCTAACAGGTTCCTGTCTTGTGCTGAATACCTTCATCGCTTTTTGTTATCCTTTTTTTTACTTGTTCATTACAGTTTGTATTATGCATTAGAAAATAAGGAGTTGCACTTATTTACGGGATAACTGCCTGCGTAACTTAAGTCCTTCAGCAACTGCCAAGTGACCATCCCTTGCAGGACATGCATATCCTCTGTAACTTGTTGGAAATGAAAGTGATTTCCTGTCCCAAAGCACGGCGCACGTGTGTTTTGACATTGCTTGAAACATGTGTTCAACTTTCAGTCTTGTGCAGCAGCAGTTTAACTTAGTGTGGACCTAAATTGTTCCTCTGGTACTTTAGTGGCTCGCAGAACCAAATTTACCATTAATGTCTGTTTGCTTCCCATGTGAGAAATAAGCGGGTGAAAAACTGCGGTGCTTTCTGTTCCGTTCTACTTTATACTCCTACTGCAGTACAAATCAGTGCTGCTTCCTACTACATTTGTTTGACAGATCTAGTTACTGGCCCACAGGGATCCACTAAGGTAAAGTTCAAACGTGTGTTATTGCATTTAACAGAGTTCTATCCATTTTTCTCTTATATGGGATCATTTAATAAACAATAATGTCTGTCATGCAAGAGTTAATGAAACCCCTATTAAATCACACGGCTCTTGCTCAATCTTCATTTGGGGTGAGAGGAACACAGGAGTAGGGAGCTTATCTCCAGGAAAAACCCTGATCTTTTCATTAAACCTGGGATTTGCTTCTGCCCTTTTGGACACAGAGATTATGAGAACTGATGTTGCTTGTTCAGATAGAAAATACCCCAGAAGGATATTTAGACCCTGTGATTATCCAGCAGTTTATCATTATATTGTCATGATTTAGCGGACGAAAACAAGACACCCTGAATAAGTTTATGTTTCAAAGCATTGCTGCCCGTAACAGCTTTCATCTCCATCAGGTGGCAAAAGCATGATAAGCAGGTTGATTGTGTCTCCTTGGCCCCACAAATATAGATATGATCTAGAGGGCAGAGACATGCCTGCTCCTGTCTGTGATGACAGGATAAGTGAGGATGTCTGAATGTCAGGCAGGAAGGATGAGAACTCGGTGCAGACATGCATGTGTCTCGGTGTAATGATATAGCAGTCAACAAGGTAGGGTTTTTTATGTTAAGGATTTATTGTACCTCCTGGATATAATCATCATTCTTTCTTCAGGACCTCTTCTTGATGGCTGCACAGTGCTTAACAGTACTTACAAAATGTGCAAGCAGTGCAGCCTTCCCCAGAGGTAATTTGTTAGTAACCGGAGCCGGTATATTTTGCATTTTTAATCCCAGAAATATTATCCGAAAGGAAAGTTGTCATCCAGGCAAGTGAGTTTGTGACATATAGGCTACCCACCGCCGGTTTCATCAGAACCACGAAAGGTGAAAATGAGAGATTCTCTCTTCTTGGAGGACCTGCAGCTCTCCCCGGCACTGGCTTGTGAAGGAAACCATTCATCTAGCCCACTGCCGTTCCTTCAGCACTGTCAAATTTCAGCTGAGAGCGGGCGCAGAAACTGTTTGGAAACATCTCCCTGACTTGCAGTAATGCAGTAATTCTTATCGGGATTCGCTGTTCCAAAGTGTTGGGTTTGCCCTTGAGCATATTGGATTTGACGTGACGTGCATTGCTGACTTGCTTTGAAACTACGATGAATTGAAGACGTGTGTCAGCTCCTTGCAAACAATGCTTCTCCACTTGTGCAGTTTATGGAAAAACTTAAAAAGGAGCAGGTGCAGACCAGATTGAATGCTTTTTTTTTTTTAGCTGTCAGAGGAGCAGACATAGATCTGCAATACACAGAAGCAATGAGGGAAAGAGCAGAGACACTGAGAAGTCTAGAAGTCTGCAAATCCTACTCAGTGCTCTGAGTTCTTCCAACCTTTGACCTTATGTTAATTTCACCTACAGCCTGCTGGGCCTCAGTGATTACCTGCTGTCCCAAACAACAAAATCCAAGTTCCTCTGTAGAAAATGACGCCTTCTGTCTGGTGCCAAAGGAACTGTTGTTCCCCGTTTATCAGCTTAGTGAAAATTTACATTTTAATTGAATCCTGATGTTTGAGCCAAACTATACTTACTGAGTTACTGGAGCCCCTTCAGAGAAACGACTTACAGGCTTGAAGTGCAAGTGCAGCGAAGATGACGGGCAGTCAGAGCCGCTCACATCAACTATGCAGAATTTAACTTCATGTGCCAAGATAGCTCATTCTGCTGTCACCAGGAATATCTTTGGCTTTAGTGTGTGTGGGAAAAATCACAAAACTCCAGCTGGACTTTGTGCGTGTGCATATTTACCCATCAGCTTGTATGTGTTTTAATGAGTTTGAATGTGCCAGGATTTTCATGCTTGCCAGGGGTGTACATGGAACGTGTGTAAAAACAGAGGGGAATTAGAGGTGGGCTTAGGACTGTGTAAGTATGTGCATGCGTGTGTGTGTGTGTGTGTGAGGGTGTTGTCTGTGTTCTCAGATCACTCACAGATCAGCGCTCTAACATACTAATTAGGATGGACGCGTCCACTCCTACTCTGTCTTTGATCTGGTTGTGTTGCCCAACTGTGCTGATGTGCGATACTCAGTCTAATAAGACACGAGATAAAAAGATATGATTCATCAGCACCTGTCTGTGTTTGCTCGACCTTTTGCATCCATTTAGAATATTATATTAGACAGCGGTGGGGGTGTGAGCTGTGCGCCTGTAGCTGACAGAACAAAACCCATAGGTCTCATAATGTGGGACATGACAAAGAAAACAGAAATAATGTAGAAGCTGAAACCAGCAGCAGCGCAGTATTCACGCTTGACCAAACCAAGACTGAGCAGAGACTGGTGAGACTATGATATTGTACTTATCAAGCTATTATTACCTTTGGTATAATGATAATAATAGCTTAATACCTTTGTATAGCACTTGTCAACATACAGTTACAAAGCGCTTCACAGTTTGAATAAAATCCACAAACAAAAAAACTAAACTGAAATGAGCAAACCCACTCTGGGAACTAACAGAAATCAAACTGAACTAAAAAACTAAATTAAAATGAAATTTAAAAAAATCTAGAATGGAAATCTAAAACTATAATAACTCGAGCACAGTGCTGTAACAGGATGCCTCCTCTGTCATTAACATCAGCATGAAAACTGTGTACAGGGAGCTTCACCACATGCGTTTGCATGGATGAGCAGCTCCTAGCAGGGGCGCTTCTGGAGTTTTTTCATAGGGGTGGCCATGTGGGGGCCACTAAAAATATTGGGGTTGCACACAAAAAACATAATGTTCAGTTTTGTTATGCAGATGTCAAATATTACTTTACTTAAAAAATATGCAACAACGAGAGAAAGAAAATTTCCTGTTATTAAAGTTGATATCACTGAAAATAGGTACATATGAAAACCAAATAAGATTTTGAAATTGATAATTATATGTTTGAATTGATTGATTGATTGATTGATTGATTGATTGATTGATTGATTGATTGATTGATTGATTGATTGACTGGAAGTCCCAGCCATCACTTTAATGATTCTCAGCAGAGCTGAGCAGAACAGCAGCTTACGATTCACTCTCGCCAATGAGCTAAAACCAAAACCAGTACTAAAACCAAACGACGAGCTGCAGTATGGAAGTTATTTGTTCTTTTTATCTTTTTGTCTTTTATCCATGGTGTAATTTTTTGTAAATGGTCTGCATTTATAGGAACTACAAAGCACTTTACATTGTTTTTTTTCCCCCTTTACCTATCCACATACTGATGGCAGTACAGTGCAACTCAACCTGGTGTTGAGTGCCTTGCCCATGGACACTTCAGCATATGGAAGGGCTTAGGAATTAAGCTTGGGTCATTGATGACGAGCCCCTGGGTCATCATCAATGACCCAGAGGCTCAGTGATGATGATGATCAAGACATCCCAAAGAAGCGTCAATCTGCTGCCTGAGCTAAAGCCGCCCCTCCTACTGACCAGTTTCAGTCTTGAAGTAAATGGTTGGAGTAAACCTTTCTGAATCAAGAAGATGGCTTCTGTTTGAAAACACTCTTTCTTCCCAACACCAGTCTTTAGATTAGTTTAGTATATTACTAAAGTGTTTCATTACACAAAGAACCCAATAAAGGACTATACATACTCTCATATGGACGGAAGCGCAGCCCATTAAAAAGCAATTAAAATGCTGATTTCATTTGTTATTATTATATGAATGCCCGAATGAGGCACCTGCAGGCTTCTTCCAAGTGCTATGCATTGTAACCAGATAGTGATTAACTTATGCATTATCCTGCTGATAAAGACAAACTGAAAAGTCAAGAGCATAAATAGAGAGACAGTTTTGCAAAAGAAGTCATTAAGATTCTGACTAATTACACCTAGTCTGACCTTCCAGTCCCATTACTTCAGCTGGAACAAATAGACTTTCTCATCTATTGCCCTTACCTCGTGCTTTCGGGGGCAAGGGGAAAAATTTGTGGCAATAGATGGGAGCTGCGACATTGTAACTTAAGGAGATTATGCTTTGGCGTGACACTAGAAAATGTTATCATTTTAACAGAAAGCAGATAAGAGTTAATTAACTGATAATGGCTCTCTATTCACAGAGATAAAAGCCAGTGCGTTGAAATGAAAGGGTGGGAGTCGAAGAGAAAAATGGACGTTCTGTAAATCTCAAAGAAAACGCAGCTAATTTTATTCCTCCTGATTAAGTTTCACATTGGGATGGCATGAATGCTGAGTAATCTTTTTCACAGCTGCCACAACAATGACCTAAACCGAGGAGTATGAATTTAATCAGGTCTATTTCTATACAAATTGCATTACGAGTTTCATGGAGAAAACACTACACCTGTCATATCAGAGCCTTTGATCGCACGATGATGACCTCTTTTTTTCTTCTGGATCTCTGCTTTCTGGCACGCAGCATAATACAACAAAGCAAATCAATAACAGCATCACCATGAAATTTAAAAAAAGAAAATGCTTGGGGAAAAGTCCGCTTAACAAGAAGGCGAAAAAAACCCTACAAATCTTCCTCGATGTATGCAATGTCTTTGATCAACTTTCCAGCTGGGCAAGTTAGGGCTTTTATCAGCCGTATCCTCAGCTCCCACAGATGAGAAACAATGTGCTTTATTCCATTACACTGTAAATCCAATCTCATGCTTCACGCTCTGTAGAAGAGTAGCAGGAAGAGCGAATGGATGAGATGACATGGGGAAATGTTGACACCAATCCCCACAATCCCTAAGGCAACACCAGTCGGTCATTGGGATACCTTTGAGGGATTCTCAGCAATTAACCAATCAATTAAGGGTTTGATGGGGCTCCATGTAGCCATTATGCTAATGCACATGTTGCTGAAGTGAGAAGCGCACGCCTCGCTCGACAAAGTGCCAAAGTCTGGCTGTTTATTCCTTTGTTGCCTTTTCCAGCCGAGAGGTCACACTTGGGAAATCAGTGGCCTTCCTGAGGGAAAGATTTCAAGTACACAATTAAGAAATAATTAGCTTTTGCCACTTGAAATGTAGACTTGTGCACATAAATTCTGATATGTTATCACCACTGAGGGCAATGTAACACACTCTGATCTTATAAGAGCAAATGAAAATTTCTGAAAATGACTGGACTGAGAATGTCTCTAAAAGCTCCGCATTGCTGCAGCTGACTCTCCCAGACATCTGATGAATGCCAAATTATTAATGAATGGGGAGAAATGTGATATTTAGTTCTTTAAATCTCTTCCAAACAGCCTTTAATATTCACTGATCGATCGCTTGCATGATTCAAATGAAGATATAATGCCTTTAAAAAGGTTTTTATATGTAGTGGAACCTATATGTTTGCGCTTGCTTGTTCATCCCCTGGCACCAGTTAGCTAAATGTTTCACATATGGAACTGTCACCGTTAGGTGTTGAACACTGTTGGGTGCTGAGGAAGCTGATGCATGACTAATTGCTGTTGAAGCTGTTCTCGCTACAATGTATCGCTTTAAAAGATGTCATTTTGAATATTGCAAGACGAAATCTGGTTTAATCCCTGCAAACTGTAAGTATTATCTAATTTAAAGTCAATAAATAAAAACAGACATTTTGCTGAACTGGCTCTTATAGAAGCGAATCTCGTGAATGTCAAAGACAGAGGTGCGAAACATAAGGCCTGAGGGCCAAAATTGGCCCAGCAAAGACTCCAATCCGACCAACTAGACAACTTTGAAAAATGTGATGTTGGCATAAATTTTTAGACTTTTAAATGTATTTTGGTTACTTTTACTGCTTTTCCCATTGATAATGACCTCTCCCATGGCCTCTACATCAAAGTAATGAAGGTGGGCATGAAGCTTCTGTAATTTTACACATTACACAGGGATATGCAGACAAAACCGCGAGATATTTTTGAAATGACACTTGTTGCTTATTATCAGATATCTTAAGGAATAAGTGTGTACTTAAACTTCTTCTTTCACCAACAGGAAAGTTTCACTGGTCCGGTTCGCTTAAGATTAAACTGGGTTGTATGTGGCCCTTGATGTGAAATGAGTTCCCTCCCATCTCTGGTCATAAAGAAATTGACACACTTCTAGGCATGCACATCAGGTTCAGAAAGTCTGGACTCTTTATCTGACTATGTTTGCTTTGCTTTGAGTCCATGGTGAAAGCATGGTCTGTCTAGAAATAGCAGTCAGGATGAGATGTGTGGAGGTGCATGGGAAGATGATGTTGATGGGTCTCAAGCCAGTTCCAGTTAAGGTTTTTAAATTTGATCTCATTTTTACCTTTTTGATCGTACCTCATATGGCGAGTTGGCAAGGTAAGATTTTTGTTGATTTGCATCTATGCAAAGATGCAAATCAACTCAGTTTCAAGCATGAAGGCGAACAGTTGATAAAGAATTTTAAAATATCATGATATATCATATCAGCTGCGACCCTCTGACAGACTGTGGATTTTCCTAATGACGCTGACAGTCAGAAATAAAGGATGAAACTGATTCAGCTGTTACACAGAGATGGATTGTGCCTGGAGAAAACAAAGGAAAACTGCAGGACTTCCTGGTAAATTCTCAAAGTATCTAATTCCAGCTATAGCTGATATTATAAAGAAGCTTGTTTTCCCACTAGTTGGTCATTACAGGCAAATATTTGTTGATGCATTTGCGTGAGTAATGCAAATACAGTGTTTTTGTTGTCTGCGGTGTTCTTTTAAAGTTCAATTCAATAAAAGAAAAAGACAGAAAACAAAAGCAACTTTTAATTAAACCTATGCGTGAACAACAAAAGGTGCTGCAGGGAAGAATAATCCAGCCAAAAGTCCCACCAAGGAAATCTAAACAGGGAAAATAACACTGATTGAAAACAGCAACAGAGAAACAAGTGAGACATCCAGACAGAGCATACCTTGATGGGCTGACAAAGATGTAGTGAAAGCATCATGAATAAATACACATGTGGGAAACCACTGTAATGACAATCACTACATGTGTTTTTATTTGGGGGGTTTATGCTTTTGTGTGCTATTTCTGGATTTCTGGGTGCATTTATTTTGAAAATCACTGTTTTAAATGCCTGTACATATTTTAATTTCCACCTCCCTTAATTAAAGTAATAAATTACCCCTGCTGAGGAAAACAGATAGAAAATGACAGAACAGCGGGACTAAGAATAGAGTGGAAGTGCTGCAAAGAACATGGAAGGGTAATGAGGGAAAACATGGAGAAGAGTGTGTTTCGCCAAACATCCAGAAGCAGTGAGCCCCAGCAAGGCATCAGTCCCAGCATTTGGTCAAGTGGAATACAAAGAAATCAGCAGAGGGATCGGGTTATGGCAAAGAGAACGTGGACCGATGTGGTGGTTGGTGACCCCTGTTTTAATGAGCTGCTCCCAGTGTGAGCACCCCACCAAAGGACAGGTCAGCTGTACTTTTATTCCTCCACTGTAGGCCACAAGACTATTTTAAAGACTCATCTGGACTCATTTTTAGCATTTATATTGTTGTTGATTTATTTTTATTAATCCACATGCTCTCTTGGACTCTTTGATTGCCATCCTATATTGGCTGCTCGCCATCCGATGTTTAAAAAAAAGGAACTTTTAAAAAAAAATCCCTGTTATGGTAACATAAAATGTGTGAACACAATCAGGTCAGAAAAATTGCGAGAGCAGGAAGACACAGAGCAAAATAAAAATAAAAATAACTGCCATAATAAAAAATATAAAAGGACAAAGCAAGAAAGGTAGATAAAGAAACAGACAATGTGAAGACACAGACAGAGAAGCTCTATAAGCAGAAAGGAACTAAAAAGAAACGGGGGGAGTTTTTCACTTCCTTGAAGTGTTCCTGAATACCAGGCTTGATCACATAGATGATTTCATTATTGAACAGAGCATAGTGTCCACTTACAGTTACTCCCCTAATCTCAACAGAATATACACTTTAATCAGCCACTTTGTTAGACATAGGCTGTATGAAGCTATTGGGCTGTTTAACTGCTAGTAATTACATAATCAGCCCATCACGTAGCAACAGCACAACAGCAACTCATTGCCATGTGAGTTTTTTCACATGGCACGTAGATGACCTGCTGAAGTTCAGAGCAAGCATCAGAATGGGAAAGAAAGCTGATTTTTAAGTGAGTTTGAACATGGCTGTTGGTGCCACACAGGCTGGTCTGAGTATTTTGGAAACTGCTGATCACCTGGGATTTTCCTGCACAGCGGTCTCTAGGGTTTACAGAGGATGATGTGAAAAGAAAATATCCAGTGAGCAGCAGTTCTTTGAGCTAAAATGTCTTGTTGATCTTCAGAGGACACCTGCTTCAACCTGATAGGAAGGTAATAGTACAGGGTTTGTACGGGTGCTTGAAATCCTTGGAAATGTTTGGATATTAATATTGCTTTTTCAAGGTTTGAAAACTGCTTGAATTTTGGATGTGGTGCTTAAAACTGCTTGAAACTGTGACTGTATTTCATTCACCACAAATAACTATCTGATTGAATAGTTTTCTTATCAGATAGAGCAGGGGTAGGCAACACCAAACCTCAAAAGCCAGTGTCCTGCAGGTTTTAGATGTGTCCTTGATCTATCACAGCTAATTCAAATAGCTAAAATTACCTCCTCAACATTTCTTGAAGTGCTCCAGAGGCCTGATAATGAACTAATAGTTTGATTCAGGTGTGTTGAACCGAGGTGATATCTAAAACTTGCAGGACACTGGCCCTTGAGCCCCACTACCCCTGAGATAGACTTTGCAAGTTTTTTATTTCTCTAACAGCAAAATTTCAACGCTTGGGCTGCCTTGCACATCTGCATGTCAGTCCGTTTCAATTGAGGCCTGTGAGGCACTATCAGCCACTGAGACAATAGACAAATTTATGTGTTTTCATCTATGAATATTTCATATTTTAGGGCTGTCCGTTTATTTAAAGGAGATGAACAATATATAATATCAATATAATATCAATATAATAATATCACAGATGATAGTTTAAATAAATAAACTGATTTTAGATGGAAGCTTTAGAGTATGTCATCTGTTCAAAGCCTCTCCCGGTCAGTGTTATTGTCCATGTCTGTCTTAGTGTACATGATATTATTAGCATAAACACTTTAAAGGCCCAGACAGCAATGTAGTTAAACATCTTACAGTTAGTTTTATTAGGAATTAACTTTAAAAAAAAAGTCTCCTATGTTTTGCGTCATTTAGGAAATAGGCATCAATATCTGATTGGAAGACTTATTAATTTGCCTTGCTGTATTTTTTTGTGGTGTTTGGTGCAGTTTTCTTGTTTTGTGGGGTTGTTGGGTTTTTTTCAACAGGAGATGAAAATCTTTCTTTAGTTGGTTTGTTCACATTTGCACATCATAATTTTTAAGTGAAATGTGTGTTTTGAGTGTATACATTTTATGCATATAAGGCAACCTTTTCCTTTTACAGCATTTTGTGTGGTGCGTTTTTCAATGTTTTAACAAAAGGGGAACAAAGGTGTTTAAGTCAACCTACAAATGATTTGTAATGCAAATTGAATTCTTTTTGCATTTTCATGCATTAATGGACCTTGAAAGTGCTTAAAAAGTGCTTGAATTTAACCCTGAAAAAGGTGTATGAACCCTGAATAATAACTCATATAACTACTTGTTACAACCAAGGTATGCAGAAGAGTATCTCTGGATACCCAAGTCACCAAGCCTTAAAGCAGATAGGCTTCATCATACCTGTCAGCTAAAAACAGGAAACAGAAGCTAAAATTGGCCACAATATGGGCAACAGGAAACTGAAAAGAAGTTTCCTGGACAGAATCTCAATTTCTGCTGCAACATTCAGATGGCAGAATCAGAATTTGACGTAACACAAAAGCACGAGTCCATCCTGCCTTACATCAGCGGCTTAAGCTGCTGCTGGTGTAATAGTGTCTGGGATATTTTCTTGGCACACTTCAGGCTCCTTAGCATCAATCATTTAAATGTCACAGGCTACCTGAGTATTGTTGCTGTCCATGTCCATTATGACCAAAGTGTCACCACAGTGGATCTTCTGATGGTTTCTTCCAGCAGGATAACACACCATGTCAGCAAGCTTAAATCACCTCAAGCTGCTTTCTTGTACATGGCAATGAGTTCATTCACTGTACACAAATGGCTTTGATATGAGAGCAGCTTTAGGATGCGGTGGAACAGAGTCACATCGTGGCTGTGAATGACAAATCTGCAGCAACTGTGTGATGCTTTCTCGTCAATATGGACCAAAATCTCTGAGGAATATTTCCAGGATTTTGTTGAATCCATGCCATGAAGAATTAAAGCAGTTCTGACGACAAAAGCGAGTCCAACCTGGTACTAGCAAGGTCTACCTAATAAAGTATCCACTGGGTGTACTGGTCTTAAAAATAATCTTGCACATAATATAAATTCTTTCTTTTTTTCTTTTCCTATTTAGCACAAAACTGTGCAGCAGTCTGACCAGCACCAGAGCGTTGGTAGTCTCTTGTTCTTAGAATTCTTCCTTTCGGGGACATTTACTTCATATTAACTTCCTCCATATAGTTTATCTAGCATTGCCTGACTGAAGTGCTCAGACATTTACTTTCATCTTGTCCAAAGGCATACCTCAAAGATGGGAAAAGGTGAAAGTGACTCTGGGGGGAGGGCATGTTCAAAGCCAAAGCAAAAGAGTTTCTTCCTTTTTGCCGAATGGCCTAAATTTCTTAAAAACAAGCAAGTGCTTCCATCTTATAATGCCGTTTTGACGGCTCCGGCTCTACTGCGCGAGGACAGCTAGACTCTCCCGAGCTCATTTTTCCCATCAGTAGGCAAAGCAGCTCCTAAGACAACTTCAGAGAGAAGACTTTCTGAACAAGCTCACGGTTAAATCACCATCTCAGCATTACACTTGCATCTCAGCTAATAAATGGAAAAATAGATATTTCACTCTACCTCCTACACACATCCTGGTGCAGCTCTGACTTCTAGCCTCTAAATGGAAAGCTGACAGTAATTAAAATGATTTTGTTTGTCCAATGTGGGGTAAAAACAATTACCCAAAAACCCCTTTGCCTGTCAAAAAAAGTTCATTGTTATGAGCAAGCTCCTACAAGAGATGATGGATGTCTGAATTTCCAGTAATGCCTCCTTTCTAATGAGTTCCCCTGCCATATTGCAGGCTCATTATAAAAAATACAGGATCTTTATTGCTGAGAATAATAAGAAACGATAATATCCCAGTAATGACTTTGATGATTATCGGTTAAAGCCAGTTTTGATCGCTGTTGTCAGCCTTGCTGGTTATTTTCTCTTCTTTAATGGGCCAGTTTATGAAAGTCAGAGTTGGCTGAAGATGCAGATATCAGCTCTGTAATAGGCAAAGACAGTGATGTGTTTCATTCACCGTAAGCGTGCATATTTTAGGGCAACTTAAACATCTCTTGCAAATCTTTTCAATTTCCTCAGTCTGTGTTTAACGTTTAGTCCAGCAAACTGTGAAAACATACATACTTTTTGGATTTTTATGTTTCCTCTGCAGACACATAAATCATGTTTCCTAAACTCTGGAGATTAAAAAAAGGAAAAAAGTGCACTGTAGCGAGAAGACCAATCTCGGTTTCCTGCGCATACCTGCTTGGAGTGCATCACGGTCACACAAACCTGCACAAAGGCAGAAAGCATATCGGGGACACCTGAAAATATGTGCACGACTGTAAACGTGTCGTGTTTATGTATGTAATATAACTGTGCGATGCCTGCACCCTGAGTTGGTGCGTAGCCATGCTTGGATGGATGTGTGCATTGAGAGAACAGACAGCACCATGCAGTGAGAGGCCAGTGAAGTCACCCTGAAATACAAGATAGCGTTGAAAGAAACAAATTGCTTCTGCCGAGTTAGAAATTGGAGGATTTATTCCAGTTTCCGGAGACGGTTCGGTCAGTATTGGTGAAGAATCACTCTGGTCCCACGAGGCCCTGAAGCAGCAGCGTACAGTGCATTTGTCTGCTTAATCTGAGGTAGCACTGCCCATGTAAACATCACCTAAAAATGTGGTGGAAAAAGCTGGAGGAGTGGCTCTGACTGCAGACGACGATGTACGTTTAAAGATGACCATAGAAAGTTTTGCGCACACATGGTAGAGACTATAGGGTGATCCCACTGCACAGACACATTAACAAGTCATTACAAATGAAATCTGAATTTTTAACTGCGCGTTATTCCCCTTTTAACTCCACGTCTGCCTTCAGAAGATTACAATGCACGGGAGATGGCAGTAGTTTTCCCCACTGTGGCTTCTCCGGATTATACGTGCCTTTAGTACTTACATAAGTGGCTTTATTTTTCTATCCATTTAGCCATGGGTAGCTTTCCCTAGTCTATCTCCACTTAAATTGCCTTTGGGTCTTCAAAATTACTGACTGGGAATAAAATACCTTCTTAAGACAGACAAAAATCAGCACATTGCTCTCTCTAGTGGGAATGGCAAACATCGTGTCCACCAGTCACATATATAATTGTTCTCTACGGCCTCGGTCTCTCCATTTTGACATTAATTAATCTGAAGCAATCTCCAAACTGCCCATGGGGCCAAGACCTCGTGCCTCCAAACCTTCAATTCCCATGATTGAATTTCACAGAGTTCATCTCTCCAGCCCTTAACTTTGCCACCTCACTAATGGTGATGGAGGAAGAGAAAAAAAAGAAAGGATACTAAAAAAAAGAAGAATAGGGAAGAAAAAAAACTTTCACTATCAGCCTTGTTCTTTTTGCTATCCATCATGGGCCATAGAGGGGAGGACAAAGACAAATACAGCCAGCCAGAACCTCAGCAGAGAGCGAGAAGGATGACCCTCTTGGACTCTGGTGCTGCATTTCATTATCTCACCAAGTTCATTCATTCACTACCTTTGGACGGATTTGGCTCTTATAAACACTCCATCATACCGCTGCACTGCATTGTAGCAGGCTGATGAGACCAGGGCAGAACTACAAGGGTCAGATAAAGATGGAGTAAACGTTCATAATGATGTTATAAGTGAGAAAACAGAGTATAAAGCTCAATCAGGGGAGCGCTATATTTACCTCAGTCACAACTTGTTTGAACCATGCTAATGTTAATGCGACTGTGGTAGCGTTTGGAGCTAATTGCTAACATCAGCATGCTTATACCTTGTAGTTTTTCATGCGTAGCACCATCAGACAATAAGGCTAAAGGCCGTCCATAAGAGGAACGATGGGTATTTAGACAATAAAGAGCCAGTATAAAGAGGCATGTTTTAAAAGAGGAGGGTTACCCAAGCTAAAACAGCTTAGGGGTGGTACTCTGTTTAAGATGGCTTAAACAGCTGAATAAAAATGAAGGTGCACTGCAAGAGATGAATAGAAAGTACTTCATAAAGCCAGTGGCAAAAACTCCCTCCTTGGTCATAATTTCAAAAACACTCCAAGTGACAATGCTAACGTCTAAATTTAGCTCGTTAACATGATAATATTTGCCGGTACTAAAAAGTAAAGTCATTATTTTTGCAAGCATTCAGTCTGAAACCAAACTACTGCACCAGTAAAACCTTTTCGTCTGATGGTGGTACTATGTGGGAAGTGAAAATGATCACCAGGGATGCTTTAATTCATCTGATGAGAACGTAAATGTCAGCAAATTTCATTTAATACATGTTCTCGAGGGGTCACCCGCTGAACTGATCGTCTTGGAACGTCTTCACCAACTCTAGGCTAATATTTCTCCTCTGCTAAGAGAATTCACAGAATCAGTAAAAACTAACCTCCTGGTGGCGCTAGAAAAGGTCAGTGGATCACTAAAGGCATTGAGATTCACCCTCTGGGTACTCTGGGTGTATGCGCTTCTATTCATAGCAATCCATCCAGTATTCTTATGAGCTATTTCAAGTCTGAACCAAGCGGTGGGCTGACAGATCAATATCGTCATCCCTACAGCATGATGTTAGCATGACTAATAATGTGTAAGGAGCTGAATAAAATAGCAGCCTACAGAAACTTAAAGCCCTTAATAATTTTACTGAGTCTGACACCTCACGGAGAGCCCTTTGCCCCGTCGCATACATACTTCCTCTGACACTCTGACAGTAACGGCATCATCGTCCAATCCTTCCTCCCATGAAGCGTGGCGGGGGAAGTAGACTTTGTGGAGTCTTGGCACTACAAGGCCCTAGATGCTGCTGCTGCAGGGGCACAGTAAGGCTGAGTAAGCCTGAGAAATCACACGGCTTTGGCCCTGCTGCAGCGTGGGATGGCTCATTGAGTCTGCAGGTATGGAGCTCAGAGTGAGGAATGACTGCAGTCTTTCACAGCTGGCCGGCTCTTCTCTCTCTCTTTCTCTCACCCTTGCTATCTTTTCATGTGCCCCCTTTTATTCCACAACTCTTCCTCTCCTGGGAAATGACCAAAACATCTTTCTTGCCTCTTACTCACACGTACGCTCAACCTCCTGAGTTCTAGCTTGACTCAGCCGCTTGTAGTCACTCTCGTATTAGCATGCGAGTGCTCCACAACATGTGAGCGCTGTTGCACTTGTGCGTGTGTTTTGTGAGTGTCCAGGCAGCTGCCAGGTTGGCTGACGGGTTGTGTTTGCGAGGTGAGAGATGACATGGGGCTTGAAACGGCAGAGAAACTGCGTGACAGATGGCCTGTGTGACAAAGTGATTTTAGGGGCTCGACTGTGGTCGGTTGAGGTTTGGCACTAATGCAGGGGCTTGGCCTGCTGTTAGTATCTCCTTCCATCAGTGTATAGAGACACACACTACAAATGGACATGCTTGCATGAAGGAAATATGACAAAAAATGAACAGACATTGCTTTTCCCTTCTGGTATTATTTTTTTTTATATACATAAAAGCTGGCCTTCAGTTTCTTTCATCGTGACAATATTTTTGAACCATTATTCAGTCACATAGAAGGCTGAAATCTCCAATTCCACAAAGAAGCTGCCAGATGAAACAATACACAAACAGCAAGCACACACACACAAATACATCCCACGAAGATCTTACATGACGGGGTGAATTATAGGAGACTTCTTCTGTGGTTGCCTAGAAACTTGAGTGCATTTGCCTGACATCAAAACAGCAAAGCAACAAAGGTAGCCGCACACACCTCCACAAACACACACACAGAGACACAAGCTCCTGTGTAACTTTGATTCATTCTTACGCCTCCCCATCACAGGCTAATATACTCACAATCATCCATCGCCGACTCTGATGGCCCATTCAAAGACACGCCATTGTTTTTCCTTCGCTCTGAAGTTGAGCTGCAGCTCAGCGGGTTTTCGCCATTGGCCGTGAGGGAGTAAAACATCTATTTTGCGGGAGAGCAAACCAAGCGAACTAAAAGAGAGCCTGAAATTCCTGAAGCAAAGTGAAAAAGTTCTGGAGGTCACAGCGTTTTCAGCTGATGAAAGTGCAAGCTACTGCCTCAAAGTCACTTCATTGTATCAGAGCTCAGTTTATTGTTTCATTGTATGTGTCAGTCACTACCATTGCCTTTGGCATTGCATATCTCTATCCAATCTGTTCTGATATTTTAAGAACGCAGATCTGCTCCCTTTGCATCTCGCTGTGCAGCAAGAGAACAGAAAAGGTTACCCACGCATTTCCCAGAGTTGCACAGAGGCCACTTGAAATGTAAATCTCAGCTTTACCCCCCCCCCCCCCCCCCCATATCCCGTTGTGGGTAGCGACATTTTTATGAAAATTACCTGATTTGAATTTAGATGTGGATACAGGGGAGCAGAAGCATTCACAGAGGCATGTTCTGGTTTAACGAAGAGGCATATTAACAGGCTGTTGTCGACTCTCCAGCGTGTCTGTCAAAAAGACAGACACACTTTCAGTCACAGCCTTAAAGCTGTGTACGGCTGTTTGGGCTTTTGGAGCTTGATAGAGGGCTGCGCTCATTCACCAGGGGATAAATAGGTAATTGAACCGGAGGATGTCGCTATTAAAATATACAAAGGCGCAGACACACGCCACTGTCACTTTCTGTCTTGCTTCTCTCTTCTTTCTCTCTCTCTCACACACACACACACACACACACACACACACACACACACACACACACACACACACACACACACACACACACACACACAGAAACAGACACACACATATCATAACCTACATGTTAAATCTTTACTTTCTGATAAGATGAATTTGCTGTTCAATGAACTTGAGAGAGCGGCGAGTGGCTTTTGTCTATCTGAAGGATTCGCACAATACTGAGCAGCTGGGTCTGATGGATATATGCATGACAGGGTTCAAACCCACTTGCAGCAAGCACCCTCTCTGCTAAAGTGTCCTTCACTAGCTCACCAGTTGTGCACATGATTGGTAGCTGACTCAAAAAATCTATAATATATGAAAAATTTAATTTAAGCCCTTTGAAGAAGGATTATATTTCCAAATGTAGCTGAACGCACCCTGAGGATTTAATGCAAATGAGTTCAATTAAAAAAAGGGAGGGAGTGCTTTTCAGATTATGACACTGACCTCTGACCTTCATGAAAGAGAAGATCTAGAGGAGATTTTCACACCTGAAAACAAGTGCATGACTAAGTAAATGTGTTTAAAAAGAAAGAAAACAAAAGAAAAACTGAAGATCTTCCAAATCTGTCATCCCACTTGTAGCTCCAGCGCTCAGTGAGCTCTAGTCCTCTCCTCCACCTGCAGGACAGCTGTGCGCCGCTGCCACGTCTCTCCTCGCTGCTGCTGCTGCTGCTGGAGTGGACGCGCAAAGTGGGGGCGCAGTCCTCAGCCATCAAAACCCTGCTCGCAACCCTGCGCAGCTGTAACCGCCAGCAGCACCGGGCGCATCAGCCGCCTCCGCTCCTCCCGCTCCTCTCGCACAGGCGCTGAGCGTTTTAGCGCAAGGAAAGTTTTGCTTTTAACGCGCCGTCGTTTTTTCGCCACACAGCGGAGGCATATCGTCTGTGGCGCAGCGCGACAGTGCGTTGTCCGATTACAGATCGTGCGCCGAGGAGCCACCGGCACCAGAGCGCTCCTCCGTGGGAGCAGAGATAGCACACGGGGCTCCTCCGCCGGCACGGAGACGGCACCATCTCCGTTTAACCGAGTTTTACTGAGGTCCATTTCTGACCAGAGGCACAGCTGAAGTGAGGATATTTTCTCCTTAGCTCATATTTGCTTTCTGTCCTTTTCCTCCGCGCTGTTCTCACCGGGACAAGACACGCAGCTTCGCTCCCTACTAGATGACCGGGAGTTGGACACCTCACTTGGTAAGACATGGAAAATAAAAAGCGTTTTTTTGTTTTTTGTTTTATTTTGAGCTCTGCGCCAGTATTGATGTTATTCAGATATGCGTCTGATTTCTGCATTTCTTAACATGTTTTTCTCCTGATCACAACGGACGACTTTAACTCATCTTTAAATGACATTTTGTACTTAAATCACACGTTAACATGCGTAAAAAATCCAAACAGTATCCGGCAGGATGGGGATAGGGTTGCATGCCTTGGGGCACATGCCTGCACTTCTCCACAATGGGGTAAATAATCAGTTTTAGAAGTTTTGCATTGTGCTCTGCGACGTCTCGCCGCTTGGTGGTGCTGGCAGAGTGCGGCCATCAGCAGGTACCTCACAGCTTTCATCAGATCTTTACATCTCACACATTCGCAGCAGTGTCTGGCTTTTCGCTTTCCTCTTTCTAATATCTCGTTACACCTGATTAGGGTTTCATATCACGATCTAATAGCTAAGCCTCTGCTTCATTCACTCCTTCCGACTTATTTTGGGAGATGCTTGGAAAATATGTGTGTCACAATTTTTAAAAAGAAAATAAATAAGGGGGGGAAAGGGCCCAACAGTATAGCAAATGGCAGTGCACCAATCCTGAAAACATCAGTGGCTTCACAGGAGACAAGTTGTTGAATTTTCACATCCACATCTTCTTTAGTTAACCATTAAAACAAAATTTGATGTTATTCAAGGATTTATTCCACTTATTATTATTTTTCCTTATAATAAACGTCCTTGCTTTTATATGTAATGTTTTGCTCCTGCTTTAATAGAGTAAAGATTTCAATCTCTGCAGCTTTTGTTGAATTTTTCTTTCTCACCGTTTTGATTCCACAAGAATGAATGAGTGCCCTTTGAGAGACACAGATTTTCCGCAGTTTAATGCTAGTAATTTTCATTTAATCACATTAACAAGATGTGCCGAGTTTATTTCATTCTGCTGATCTCTTTGTTGAGGTATTCAAACTTTTCAGCCATGCACCTCAAATTAAATTCTGCTCACTCACACATTGCACAGCCAGAGCTGTCCTTGGAGGCTTTTTTTTTTACCCAGGGTTTTTGTTAAACTATCAAAAAAAGAAAATAAAGAGAAGTTATTTTGCTATTGGAATAAAAGCTTCATTTTAACTTTTCTTATGTTGAAAAAAAATCAAGCAAGCAGAACTCTTCCACAAAAGCCAAACTGACATGGCATTCATCATATTCGTCAGTGAGTTGGTTAAAAAAATGAGAAAGGAGAAGTTAAATATACTGAGGGATCTGCTGTGAAGGGGGAAAAGAAGAGATGGAAAGATTTCTGCTGTCAGGAGTTTATGTATGTGGTTCTGCTGCTACCTCAATGCCCCTCATGAGCCTGTCCTTGCAGCACGTTTAGAGGGTTGCTAATCTCCAACTGTGACTATGCTGATGAGTGTACATTATAATTGTTAACTAAGTTGCTTTTCCCCAATGTTTTTCCTGGCTTGAGGCAAACACCTTTTACAAAATCGTGCACATTTTTCTCACATGTCGTGTCCAGAATGTCCAACCCATGCCAAACTCTTTTCTCCATTCAGACTCACTGTTTTTATCGGTTTTGCAAGGTTTTTTTTGGATGTCTCTTAAGTATTGACCTTAAGGATGCTGGGACTCGAATGTGCCATCACACCAGTGGAAATAAGTGACCATCATCCAGATGGAAGAATTATTCAGGCCTTTTATTAGACGCTGGAAGCTAAAGTCCCTTTGGAAAAGAAAAAGGGGAAATAAAAGAGGAAATAAGTGCTAGGAAGTTTTTGGGACAAAATTGCTGAAATGCTTGAGAAATATTGAATGGGGAGAGAGGAAAAAAGGCTCAGAGCTGTAGTCATCAGTTTAAAGAGAGAAAAAGTAAACAATTAATTGAGGAAACTGCCATTTACTTTGAAGCTTAATAAATCTTTTAAGTAACTTTTAATCCAGATTAGTGGTTCTAGCTTCTCAGATGTGAACATTTGCTGCGTTTTCTTGGTCTCTGATAAAAGTGCATTTGTTATCTTTGAGTTTTGGACGGTTGCTTGGACAAAACAGGAAAAACTGCATTTGCTAATGATCGTTTACAGGGGAAACTGTAATAAGCAGTATTTGTGGCGTGCAAAAAAAAAAACCCCACCACCAACTCCTGCACTGACAGAGAGACGAGCAGCAGGCTCACATGAGCCCATTGTATGTAAACTTGCTCCACATTCCAGCGTGCTGTGAGGAGCAGCATATGATTAGCCGTGATTGATATTTGTGTTGCGTGGGGAGTTTGCCTGAGCGCTGACACAGAACCCCAGCAGAAACACAGCAATTAGTCCCAGCCTGAAGATGTTCTGCGATGACTCTGGTGGTGTCGGAGCACGGTGAGACTGTGTGGTCACCGTGGAAACTGATTGAATGACAAGCCCCATTGTTGTCGACCTTTGTGATTCAACATCCCCTCGGGGGTCGAGCTCCGTTGGGAGGGAAAGCGAAAGGCATTGTCTTGCACGTGCAAACTAAACAGCCATTAGCCTCTGGCCTCTCTAAGGCCCCATTGGTTACTTATTTGTGTGACACCAGCAAGATGGGGTTTTGTTATAGTTTGTCTCTGTACACGCAGCCTCACAAAAGATGTGAGTTTATTGGGTGAGAACTGCATGGAAGGGCAGATTTGACTAATTCTCCCCAAATGGATGATTTATTGCTCCTAAGCAAGGAAACTTGGAGTCGCAAACAATAGCTGAAGTGGTTTTCTGCTCATTCCCGCTGTGCTTTGTCCTCAAGCTACCACAGGCTATTTATACATCACAACCACTTTGCCATTATCTCATCCCTCCTCCTTGGTCCTCCTGCCACTTTTGAGTTCAAGACTGTGGCAGCTCCAGAGAATCATCCCACATGTTGGATGACTGTTTAACTTTATAATTCATTTTGAGGAGAGTTCAGTGCCCGTTTGTGCCATTTCTGACCTGTCCTGACACAAAAGAGAAAGTTGCCAGGGTGAAACTAAGCATTTTTTTCTCCTTTTCTTTCTTTTTCACTTCTGTCATTGTCAGTGATATAGCGAGATGGTGCAATGTTGCTATGGCTACTCTCAAGGTTTCCTACCGGGGATTTGAAAGGCTGTTGAGAGGAAATGAAAATGTTGGCAAAATGAAAGTTTATAAGCCACGCCACTTCTGTTCTTTAAAGGCCAAAGTGTCCTAACAGTTGCCACAGAGAGCGGAAGTTATGAAGTGGGATGCATAATGCAACCCCAAAGCATCTGTTGTTTATCCTCACAAAAGTCTACGTCTCTGTGTGCCGCACGGAGATCCGAGTCCCTTTCCGTCAAGGTCACCCGTGAAAGGTTTGACGCTTTTTAAAAAACAAACATGGCGCCATCTTTTCCAAAACTCACGTTGTGAGTCTGTTTTCCTGCGAGGACTATTATATTACAGTGCTGCTCAGTCGGGGTAAAGTGAGCTAAAGTAAAAACAAGGCACGTACAGGTGCAAAATTAAGACTGACATGCAAAAGAGGTGGAAATGAAACGATAAAAAAGTGCACGTGTAAAAAGAGACACACACACACAGACATGCACAAACACACCAGTTCTCTGATGGGACCTATCCTTGTAAAACAGACAGAGGAAGCTGTGGTAATTTCACACTGCATGCTAAACAGCAGAAGCAGCGCAAAGGCAGGTGTAGGAAATAATTTGAGTTCAGAGTGAGGCAGGGAGGTGTGAGCGAGCGATATGTGATCCTGGATGTGCTATTGCTTCTGCTGCTTGGATCCAAGAGTGAACGCCTGCGGTTTGAGTTAAACATCCCTTCGCATGTCCACACGTCAGAAGGAATTAGCACCACTAAACCAGCCGTCACTCGCCAGCACAGCTACACTGCATTAGCTCTGTCCCCCTCTTTCACGACAACCTCCAACCTCACTCAGATAGTGGAGGAATCTGTCTTTTAACCACGATGCCAGCACAGGCGAAACACAGAGTGGACTATTTGGGTCATGATTGAATAATCCCCAAAGCCTCTTTCTCCCTACTAAGGATCAAGCTGAGAGGGTGTTTGAAAGGTTGAACAGAGAAGGCTCCCAACTTTCACTCTTTTTTTGTGACATCAGGAGAGGCGATTATTGTAAACTTTAAGTTTCGGAGTGTATTGTAGTCTTCCATTTACACTTGCGTCGGGATGAAGCTAGCCAGGAGAGTCGCTGAGAGGTGGGGGGTAGGATGAGAAGGCGGGAGCGTGGAGAGAGTGTGTGATGAGGTGTAATGAGTCAGGGGAAAAGAGGTGAAAAGAGGCTTTTTTTTCTTTAAAAGAGAGGCGGGGGCAAAAAAAGAGTGGAGGAGAAGCTTTGCTGGTCTTTGTTTATTGACTGATTGAGTGCCACGGGGCTGTTTGAAGGGTGAAATGAGTCATGAGTTGTCACCGAACACACATGCAGACATACACAGGGGGAAATACACACTTTTCTCCCTCTCCGGGCCGTCACCCTGCTGTATTTCTCTGGAAGATGAATGACTTTGAAGCATGAATGAGAGGATCATTTGATAGCGGCGCTCAGCTCGTATATTTCCCCTTTTGTAGGAGCTTCTTCTTTCAGGCTGCAGCTTGTACCTCTGAGATGAGAGCAAAACTGGACTGCCTCCTGCGAGACTTTGAGACTCTTTGCTATGTATAGTCACAACTAAATTAGGCGCCCACCCACTACTAAAGCAGGCCCATGTGTGTGATTTCTGCGCTTTTATTTGTGTTTACCGTATGCCTTCGAATAAACAGGAGACTATGTAGCTCGCAATCGGTCGCGGGTTTGAGTTTTGTTTTTTTTTTTAACTCCTCGTGGGACGAAAATGCTTGCTCCTTATCTTTATGGAGCATATCATTATACGATAAGAAGCTTTTTTGATGTGATGCGTTTAGTACTATCGGAGCTTCATCTATCGCAGCGCCGCAAACAGCCGGAGAGGCTCTAATTTGATCAGTGAGAGGATATAAATACAGAAAATACTTTAATCTTCAGCAAATGAAAACATTTATCTGTACTTTGAAATCATTACGATGGGCTAATCAGTGCAATATCCTCGAAAAAAAAGACAAGAAAAGGAAGTGAAGAAAAAATATTCAAGTTGCAAGAGGATGCGTCCCTCAGCAGATGAAGGAGGAAACGGAATTACAGAGGGTGCTATATTCTTTTTTATCCGACCTCATATGAAAGTTTGCGATAACATCTAAAAAGATAAAGCGGCCCACTTCTTCTAGTTTGGCCACGCGGGGAAAAAAATGGGAATGGAAGAGAGATGCAGAGGGAGATTAGAGGAGAGACATAAAGAGAGAAAAGGAGAGGCGACAACGCAGATATAGGTGAAAAGATAAGAGCTTAAGTTTGCCCAACAAAGAGGGGAGGTGCCTGCTTTTTGAATGGAAAAATAAAGGGCAGGGGAAAGAAAACTGAAGAAATGGAGATGGAAAGGGTGATAGGCAGATGAGCAGACAGGCAGGGTGAACGGGTCTGAGGGAAATTGTTAAGTGTACAAGGAGGAGGTTCCCTCAAGAGGCAGCAGTCCAGTCTGTTCCCGGATGCATCTGTCTGCTGGATTCAGCTGTCAGTGCAAGACGTCCTCAGAGAGGGAAAAGGGGGCAGGACAGGACCAAACAAGACAGAGAAAAGAGAGCTAAGACATCAAGAGAAGGAAAGATGATGAAAGACAGGAGGCAGAGGAAGAGGACAGGTGATAGAAAAGAGTAAGGCAATGAAAGGGAAAATTGGTATAAAGGTTATATGTCTATGTCACTTTTCAAAATCCTCAAAATCTCTACTTTTACACTTTCAGATGTGTCCTGACTGCATTCCTTTACTGTCTCTTCAGAAAAAAAAACAATTTTATTTGCCACAAAGATCAGAGAAGCTCATTTCCTTGTCCCAGCTGCCTCAGTTTGAAGCAGAAATTTGGCAGTTTTTGCCAAATATCTGCATCCCGGGTTGTGGAAAATAGTTAAGAAGTTTTTTATTCTGAATAGGTTGACACAGCGTCTCCTTTTTTATGCTTTTACAAGTTTCTAATCCACTCTACTTTTGGAAATATGCGTCAACGGCTGTTTTGTAGCTACTTTTTTTTTTTTTTTTTAGATCTTATACAAATACCCATAATCAGCTTTAAAAATATGCTTCAATATAAGAGATTAAACAAATAGCCCCCAAGATTTCTTGGCTTAAAAACTACACTGCATTTGGGCTTCTTATTGTTGGCAGTTCCCCCAAAGAACCATTGGCATTTATCGTCTAAAATTTTACACCAAAAGATGAAAACGCCACAAACCAGAACAAATCCAGAACAGAGATTGTCTTTCCCACACTGCTTATTATCTCAGGATTATACTTAGATCCCTCTTATGACCCTTTGGCTCTTACTTTGAATACCTGGACTAAATATTTAACATCATAAAAACCAACCACAACGGTGGAACACTTTTTCCACACTGATCCATTATTACTGCTTATCCAAGGTAATCATTTAATTGGATCCATCCATTTTCTACTGCTTATTTAATTCGGGATAGCAAGGGGGTTTTGAGCCTGTCCCACCTGACATATAGTAAAAGGTGGGGTAAAGTCGGCAGCCTATCACAGGGCCAACACAGGGTGACAAACAGCCAGTTAGATTTACATTCACGTCTACAGTCAATAACATAAAGGTCAATAATAATAGGATCATAAGTAGTAATAACTTACAAAAGAGTTTTTATGTGATGAACTATAATTTAATTGTTGTATTGATATTTTAGCTTTTTAAACTTTTTTCACACTTGCAGTGTTTCATCCATTTAGATCGAGCTCTGGTTCGTTTTCCCCTGGGTGTGGTTCATTTATGCAGGTGTGAATAAAGTAATCGTGGACCAAAGCAACCGCACCAAGACCTATTGGAGGAGGTGGTTTTGGTGCGATTCCAAATTAACTCAAGAGACGTTCGTTTATGGTGTGAACGTGAGCCAACCTCAATCCGAACCAGCTACCAGGTGTACGTTTGAGTTGAAAAACTTCTTGTAGCCATGGATTCGTTGTATTCTGGGATGTGGAAAGGTACTAGAAATGTGCAATGGTCTGTAGGGGACAGCAACTAGCCGTGAAATCAAGGTGAATTCTCTGTGTTCTCCAATAAAGAAGAACATGGCACCTTCTTCCTGTATTTACTTGTGTTGCTCTCGGTCCAGACACATCTGGCCAATGAGTGGACTGACTTGGATTTTTCTCTGTGTAGAAAAATCAGGAGGAAAAGCTTAAAGTTTAGCAAATAGTAAACAAACTATAGGTTAAAACACTCTTATGTGAATGATCTCAATACTGCACGAGGTTCATGCAGCTGTTTTTAGCCTGACTGAAGGAATCATGGAATTAAAAGCTAATATCTCCCTTAAACATGCAAAAGTGAACAACAAAGGTTAACAACATCCATTTGTCCATCAAGAATAAGTTGTCTATCAATTCCACAATGTATATAACATCGAAGCACTTACAAATGTATTATGTTTAATAAAATACCATAACATAAAAGCAAGAAAACACAGTCGTGTGGCAAAGAGCTCCTTGTTTTCAAACCTTTGCCCGCAAACAGTCTTCAGACATGAGACTCTCATGAGTCACCCTCTTTACCGGTCTGTGTGGAGCTTCAGTGCGAATGTGTAGTCTACCCGGTCATAGGCACAATGCCTTCTCAGTTCTGAAGGTGAAACCACACAGAGGATGTGTGGTCCGATCTAAACCACCAGCAGTGAGTAACAAACCACTTATTATTCCTTCTGAATAACATTTCATTCTTACTTAAATAAACTATTAGGAAGAATGAGCCCTCAGCTGGAAACTGGGTGGATGCCTGCCAGGAGCAGGTACCTTATTTTGTAGCTTTTCAGCATGTTGAGCTGGCTGGATTTTTAATATTACTATTGTTGTTATTATTATCTGCGTATAAGAGGATGTGGTCATGTGGAGCTGACTGCTGTTGCACGCAGGTGAGAGTTTGATTTCACGGGCTAGTTTGTTGTGGAACATTAAGTCGAGCCAGGTACTGGGCTTCAGCGATAAGGATATCAGTTGCTCCAAAAGACAATGAGTAATTGTAGAGGTATTGCCATCAGTATCCTTTTTTCAGTAGACAGTGTAATACAGTCATCTGATTATGCTGAAACCAAAGAATGTTTCTATCCTGCTCCGGCTCTATTGTGTTGCTCAGTTCCCCAGAGAAGTGAGTTACGTTCAAGAGTTGTGCTGACTCTCTGCCTGTGCTGCTTCCGCCGTGCTGCCCTATTGGGACTGAAGAGGATTGTTAAAAGATGCTTTAGGATGAGATGAGATGTGTTTTTTTTCCTCCCCTCCCTCCTTGTTCCTGCATAGAAAAAAGAAAACTCAAATACAAGGAAACTCCAAAGCGCCTAAAACACACATTGCATTGTACACATAGTTTAAGGTGTGTATTGTGTGTATTTCTGTGGTACGGAGGAGATGAGCTTTAAACCCTGCAGCATCGCGCAGTGTAGGCTGAGATTCGACTAAGGAAAAGAAACAGAGGCTGTCAGATGGAAAAGTGAAATCAAAAAATAATTCCCTGAGAATAGGCAGAGAGAGTAGAGGCAGTAGCAAAAATATCTCTGTACAAATATGAGAAATAGGAATACTTCTGCTCTTTGTTTCACATGCAGCTCAGGCGCATATATGCAGGACTCTGGAGGTCAAGCAGGATGCAGTGGCTCAAGAGGAAAGGCTCCAATTTCACTTTCTCAGGAATGGGTTTGGTCGCAACCCCGGCCTGACCCTAAATCTGACCCCTCCTCCCCAGCTGCCCTTTCAAATACAGATACATGCAAAAATGGAGGAAATGTGCACAGATGCAAAAAATATCTTGCAAATTTTGCATAAAATTTTGCACAAAACGAAAAGCCCAAGTTTTCCTTAATGAGCACCAGCTGAGATGAGCTCAACAAAATAGATTTTCTGTTGCAGGTAAAACCCTCTGCAGTTGTTTTTGATTTAAGCCTCAGAACTCTTCAGACAGGCGCAGTGAGCGAGGGAACTCCTACGCAGCGGATAAATTTCCTCTGGACTTGCCCTGCCGCCACACTGTGTTGCGGTGCTCCGCTTGTCATTAAAAATAGACTTCTGCCCTTATGAAGCCAGGGGCCCCGTAGCATCCTGATCTATTTTGTGCTTCACGCTATTCCCCAAGGGCTTTCTGGGTAGAAAAATACTCCCATCACTACAACAGCAGAGGGCAAAAGGGCACCCTTTCTCGCAGGGCCAATGTCGTTTTATTGACTTTAGAAGAGCACACAAAAAAAAGGAGTTGTATTGCACAATGTGAAGAGGAAGCTGTTGCTAGACACCATCAAGCAGCTGATACTCAGGAGGTAATTGTGCGAATAAAGCCCATTTCTTTCTTTTTAATGTCTCCGATTGTGTTACAAAAGCCTGAGATATGCATCTGGAGATCCACAAACCATTCTGGGTGTTTTAGAGAAAATTAGACATCTCTTCTTTCCTCAGCCCCATTACAATATCCACCCTCCTTCTCACCCTGCACTGAAAACCATGATGTTACTGCTATACTCATCCCCAGAGGGAAGAAATCTTTTTCGCTTACCTTCGTCTGATACGGGGGAAGGTCAGGGAGCACAGTCATGATTCAGTAACTCACTGAGGGGTGCCAACAATCCTTCTTCCCACTTTAACTCGGAGTGTTTGTGTGTTAATTACATAACAGCAGAATTTGGAGCCGTTTTGTTTTCATTTATTGCTGAATTATAGTTGGCTTCCAGCAACTAGGAAAATAAGATAATCTATATAAAACTGTCATTCCATTTTACAGGGACGCTGATCCTGATTTGTCTGGTCTTTTAAACCCAGTGTGCTTCTTAGCCTGTCTGCAGTTGTTGCTGCCTCTGCAGGCCACTTTGCTACCCACCTTTACCCCAGCCCTTCCTTTTTATGTTGACTCCATCAAAGCCATGTGTTGTGTCCGTGGTGGCTACTCTGTTCTGTATTCTTGTTTTTGCTCCTCTCAGCTTCAGGCTTTATATGTATGCACGTGGACGGGCAGAGAGGTCCCAGAATAGAGCCATACCTCTAAATATAATTAACTGTAGATAGGACACTAATCTCCTTTGAATGAAAGTATCTCTGGCTGAACTAAAGTTCAAGGAAATCCTCTGTTAAAAAGAACTTTTTAAAAAAGTTTACTAAATTTTTGATGATAATTGTGTTAATTAATGGTGATCACAGTAAAGTCAAAATATAATTAGAGTTTGCCATGATTCACTATGGTGGCTGTGGCAGATCACCTAATGTAATCTGTCACTGTCGTCAACGCAGTTGCACACCTGCGCTGACTCCTTATATATTTTGATTAACACTTTCTCCTTCCAAATATATGCTTCTTCTTAGCCTGGTTTTTAAAACATATGTGGACTACGTGCGATTTCTCAGCCTCTCTGGAATCCAGGGTTCATCATTTTTAGCTGAAGCAATTATACTAATTGGCAGATTACGCTTACGTTATTTCTTCTTTGATTCTCACTCTTTAGTGCTACATCTCCCCCCACCCCCCCACTGTCAGTGTAAATCGATGACATTCAGAGTTCTCGCTGAACTCCTGAGCTTCCCAGACGCCGCTAAAGCCAATTAGTTGTTGGCAAAATAATTAAAAACACCTTCAGCACGACATTCAAAAATGTCTCAAACACATCAATATTTAGCCGCGGAGCATGATTAACGGGAAGTAGGCAAAAGGATGTTAATTACAGTTTACAGCCACATGATTTACTGCTTTTGTTGTAAAGCATTGGCAGCAGAACGTACCTGGACAATTACGCAAACTCTTATCTCTGCCTCAGTGACTACACTATAATTTAGCCGCACGTCTGATTCGGCGTCTGATTCCTCCCAGTCTGTCACTCAAAACTACCCATTTCTTTTTTTCTTTCCATCGTGTACACGCGTCCTCTCCTTAAAAAGAAGACAAATGTTCAGCGGTTTTATTCTCCTGAAAACAGCTTTCGTGCCCACGCGAGAAAAGCTTAACATTTCTAGCCGTATACGCGGCGGTGTGGACGGTGCAGAAGGAACAAAGTAAAAGTGAGTGTAGCCTTGGTGAGTTTAGAGGTTAAGAAGTAACATTGTAGAAGTTAAACACACCTGGAGGCCACATGTGGATTACCCCACCCGCCTCCACCAGCGTCCCCGGGTTGCAAAACTCCATCGTCATCATTACAGCTTAGGGTGGAGGGGATCATTAAGTCATTATTTATGTGCTTTCTGCTGTTTTATCACCTCCAGACACCGTCTCACAGTGCAGACACCCACACTCACAGTCCCAGGAGAATAACATAATTGTACGAGGCAGCCAGGGGGTCCCGTCTAATAGAAAAAGTGCAGACATTAACAGTCTGGGCCAGCTGTAGATACGATTCAGCCCCCCCCCCCCACCCCCATTAGGCTCATTTACACCTAGTGTTGTTTGTGTTTATTCACATGCTGCTCCCAGAGTGAGTCTTCACCGAGTTTTTACAGGCAATTTCCCCTTTACAATAGTGGTAGTTTACTGGACGAGCCCAATTAAAAGCACGCTGCAAAACAGAGCGCTTTAAAGTCAGCAGCTTCTTCCCGTCCCCGCAACATGCTCGCAGCCTGTAAAAGCAGACAGGCTGTCGCAGGTATTTTTGTGCAGACTGGTTTATTTTAAGCTGCACGTCCTTTTTGTCAGGGGACAAATCTGAATCCATTCTCATCCTCTCTGTTGTCATTTCACAGCGTGATGGTTGATTGCAGTCATATGTTTGCAGTTTGCATTAAACAAAACGATAAAAAAAAAGGATGGGTGAGACTCGAGGTGTAGAGGAGGTGGTGGGGAACAGGCTGTGAAACAGACCTGCTTTGTGCTGCACCTGGAGCCCTGGCTTGTATGAAAGGCCGCCTAGAATCAGCTCTCTGGACACCTCGGTCTCCAAATACCACTATTTCCCCTGGTCGTTCCTTTCCATTTTCTTTAAAAGAAGGGTCTCTTTTGCTTTCCCAGCTGCGCCCGACCGCCTCAACGTGAGTCTGTTCTGTTGTTTTTGTGTCCTGATTCAATTACCTCCGCGGGGCCGCTTTTCCTGACAAGTGCTGGACTGCAGAGATGCGAAAAACTCTTATTTTATGGCATGTGGTATGTTTGATTTATGGAGATCCCAGGAACTCCTCACAGCAAAGCCACACTTCACCTCCAGCCCTTCTTTCCTTGCTCTGAAGTGCTCCTAAACTCCTCTTTGTTTCCACCTGAACCTCGATGTTCTCTTAATCCCGTCCATTCTCCTCCTCGCTCACTGCTCCTTTTGTTCACACCTAACCTCTAACATCCCTCTTCTCTTTACTCCAACCTCCTCCATCCCTGCCCTCTCCCTCAATTTTATCTCACCCAACCACTACCCTTCATCCTCTCCTGCATCTCCTTCATCCTCTGTTCTTGTATGCATCTCATTATTACCGGCCTCTCTCCAGTAGTCTACCTCAAGTGACCCTCAACGACTTTCTCGCCCCATCTCCCTCTCAACTCCTTCGCCTGTCGCTGTAGAAGAGTGGGTCAGTGTGAGGCTCATTTTCTTCTTGGAGTTTCAGCCTTTCAGTCAGTTGAGTAGCTCAGTGCCTCCGATGAAGACACACTTGCACTCACGCACATTTGCACACTTGAACAAAAATAACACGCACAGCAGATATCACTGATGCAGGCATCCACTTGCTGGAGAGTGATTTGCAGTAAAGTTAGGACCTAAATTCGTTCTGACTTCATCTATCGACTCCACGCGTTTGAGTGTAACCATGTGATAATTCCCTTTTGGGTTTCTGTGACGGTATTCTGTAGGACAATTCAGTTTACTGACACAAGACGGAAAATCAGAAGAGCTGCCAGTTCACATTTCACCATGAGAAAAGATTTATACTTTGAGTCGATAAAATCGCAGACATTACAGCAACAAAAAGTAAGCAGATCTGTTTGAAATACCGCTGCCGTTTTTGATAACATGCCACCCGCCTTGACACCCAGGAGCAAATTCATTTTACAGGATTCAACAACTCATCTCTCTGAAGCAGTCTCTTTGTAAACAAATGCTCTTGAAATATCACAAATTACATTTTGAAGTCTCCTTTGTTTAGCAAAACAGAAATAATGTGGTCAGGTGATCACGTGATCGCATCTTTACCAGCCTACACTGAGAAGAGCGCCGTGGGTGACTGCAGATTGCAGAGGCTTGCTGGGGAACCAGACGAAAGACCATACTGAAGCGCCGTTGAACCTGCTAATTTAGCTGCTGTCTGTGTGTGACAGTTATTTGTGAAACAGGAGGCTGCCAGAGTGTATCGTGCTCACAAATTGCTTTTGTGAAACATGCCTCTTGGTCTCAAGTGAGCCGATTGGTGGCTCTAATAGCCAGTTTGGGTGCTTATTTCAGCAAATTACTGTCCCAAGTGATCGTCTCGCAGATCATAGAAAAAATAAATTCCTCTTTAAGGCGCTTAATATCATTGTCCCCCTTGTCATTAGTCCAATCCGTTTAAACTGATAAATCCAATTTCACACACAGACGTTTGTTTAAACTGTCACGAGGTTGATATTGAGCTCCCTTTCCTGATTTCTTTAAGTTATGATTTGCTTAGCGTGTTGCTGATTACCGGTGGAGACGCTTCGCCCCAAATCACATAAGTATAAAAGAAACACACGCACACCTGAGAGGCGAGAGTGTGGATTTTCTTCCATATTGCCAAGAGAGGCAGATTTCTTCACAGCTTCATAATTATCAGCACATAAAGCTGTTTTATTGTATGACTTACAAAAGACTGGGGCAGCAAAAAGAGATTATTGTTGCTGTCGAGTCTTCTGCTGGTTATTTCTTGATTGAAGAGATCCAGCATATTTCTTAGTCTAACCATCAGTCCCAAGCCCAAACATATTCTGATTCCACTGATATAAAATAGAACAAAAACAGAAAATCCTCACACTTCAACAGCTAATCTACAAAACAAATTAAATCACAATCAAATTCTTTTATCTGTAACACATACACACTCTCATACTTGAGGGTTTGAGTCAATAGGATTTTTTGCACAGAGGAACATCCATGTAAATACTAACTAAGGCCTAAAAAATATGGCCAATAAATTAAAAAATATGACCACTGTGACAGGCAGCACGGTGCTGCAGTAGGTAGCTGCATCTCCCAGTACTCTGTCTTCTTCCTACAGTCCAAAGTCATGTATATTAGGTTAATATTTGATTCTAATTGGCCATAGGTGTGAATGTAGCATATTTTCCAGACCATTTCTCCTGCATTTGATAAGCGGTTAAAGAAGTGTTGAGCTTTGAAGCTTTGTTTGGCGTTTTGGCCGTCACAATCTTAGTTTTAGCTAATGCTAACTACCTCAGTGTTTAAAGTGCATCCACAGATGCATTAGAAATGAAATGTTGATGTATAAATAGAGTAATACCAGAATATTATTAACCAACACAGAAGGCCTTTTAGCACAATTAACTGCGCAACAAGCCATAAACATAGTTCAGAGGTCCAGTTCAGTGTTTTAAATTAGCTGAGGTAGTTAGTATCATACAGCTAGCAGCTAAAGCAGCCTGTGTCACGTGTTATGGACATTATAAAAGATGGACAGTCCAGAGCTTTGATGCCATAAAATGAAGCCAGTGCAGAAGTCTGATCAGATCTATCAACATTAACCATCTAACAGTTTGTAATTCTTTCGGTTCTTTAAGATAGAGTTTTAAATGATTCTTTAGATATACTTGATATTTATGTGTGAATGTAATGGACATATGGGATTTTTTTTTTTTACTGTCTATGTGGTTTAGAAATAATTGGTCTAATTGCATTAAATTGCCATCCGCATTTGCATTAGTATAATTTGTCTATTGATGAGGTACAATACAGATGGTGATAGCTTCAGATGCCATAGAAATCTGTGGAAAAACAGCTCTCTGTCTTGACCTCTGTTTACCTCCATTATGGACGCGCCAAAGGGGCCCAGGCCCACCTGGTAAAGGCACTTTACCTAAAATACCCATATCACTGATACGCAATTGCAGTGTGAGCTCAGTTTAATTATCCGGTTCATAGTAGTTTAGTGCTTTTGCAGCAATTGTGGTAAACAGCATGACTGAGGAGGACACTGAGGATGCAGGTCAGACAGTGGGAAGCAGAGGTGTGGACTCGAGTCACATGACTTGGACTCGAGTCAGACTCGAGTCATTAATTTTATGACTTTAGACTTGACTTGAAAAAATGTTCTAAGACTTGTGACTTGACTTGGACTTTTACACCAATGACTTGGGACTTGAATTGGACTTGAACCGGTTTACTTGAAAAGACTTGATATTTTACCCCAAATATAAAATTTAACATGCATATTATATAGAGATTGAAAATGTGACGTCATTCACGGGTAGAACCGCAAAGGATTCTGGGAACTCGTGGCAAGCGGTACTAGCGCACGCAGGCTTTCAATTAAAATCAGTTATACAGCGATAAAAAGAAACACAAAAATGTCAAGAAGCTGTTGTATTATTAACTGCAATAGCCGGTCGCATGACAGCCACGGGAAGCCGACGGGTAAAGAGATCGGTTGTTATCGGATTACGTCGTTGAAGAGAAATTGTTCAAGCCATGTTTCCGAAGTAACAAAGACGCGACGGATGGACTGGATTGCAGCCATTCAAAGACCAAATATAACGTCCCAGAACACTCCAGCTCACAGGTTAGTCTGCTCCAAGCATTTACACGAAGGTCAGTCTGCTGTTGTAGTTAATGCGTCATTTTTCTTAACATAATTGGTGATATAGGTTACAAGCAAGTCTGGCGCTGAACAGAAATTGTCGCGCTATGCTCCTTTATTTATTGTGCATAAATAGTAAATTGTCCTGACACAATATTGCGTTTCGCTTCTGTTATTATGGTACATTGACAAGAACATATACTTTTATTCACAGGATAAAACAGGTTTTTTGTATCACTAATTGCCCAGTGCGATTACAGACTGCGGTAAAGTGAGCCGTCATTTGTGAGCCGCGGTCAAGCCAGCTGCCTCCTATCCGCGCGGTGATTACAGCATACAATATTGTTGTCACTGCTACATTTCTGTGATGCTACCAGAAATTATTTCCACTACTAATTAATTACCGTTGAGCTCAAAGGTCCTATTAATAAACGGTTAAGGAATGTGTATTTATGACGACGATTTGTGAGACTGGTAAACTTATGATATGTACGATGGTCTTTCGTTCTACACGGTGCATTTCAAGGTCCTGCACCCATCCGGCGGTAAACTGTACCTGGGCTTGTTGCAGTGACCTGAAGTTACTAAACTTCATGAGTGTATGCACTCACTCCAAGAACCGTATGATTATAAATATGCATATAAATATGCTACGATGAGATAGCTGACTTCATCTAACTAGCAAATGTTGTCCAGGCTACGTTGGTGATACAGTTTTTTTTAATGTGTACGATATTTTTGTCATGCGATTTTAAAGCTGGTCCTACAACCGCATCCAAGAATAACATGCAGCTTATCTCAGAACTGTCGGTGAAAATTATTCTTGGAGCTAGGTTTAATTGAGCTGCATTTTAAAGAGGTGCAATTTCACAATTTGTGTATATTTTCTAAGTTCACTATTTTGTCATGTGTTGAGAAAAACACAGATTTTAAAATTACATGGTCTAATATTTACATTTAGCATAACTGCAACATTATTTTTTCGTTTGTTTTTTTTAAAGACTCGAAAGGACTTGAAATTCAAAGTTTCAGACTTGTGACTTGACTCGGACTTTTACACCAGTGACTTGAGACTCGACTCTGACTTGCCTGACATTACTTGAGACTTGACTTGAGACTTGAGGATAAAGACTTGAGACTTACTTGAGACTTGCAAAACAATGACTTGGTCCCACCTCTGGTGGGAAGTACCCTTGATGTCTCTTTGAAACTAATTCATCAGCTTGTGCAGCTAGTTTTAAAGCATGATTCGACTAAAAGATTGCAAAACCAATGGAAATGTGTTGAGTGTATTGTGCACTCACAATCAGCTGCAGTGTGTGAGTTCATTGATCCACTTCTGCACTTAGAGAAAATGTTTGTGTCCTGTTTGTCTCTGTAACTTAAGATTTAGATTTCCTACCTGTAGCTACATTTCTCTCTTGGCTTTTTGGAATAGCAAAGTGAGCTCAATGGCCCCCATCAAAGCTGGTTGCCTGTCCACTTCTTATGGTCTGCTGCCTCTGTAAATGCTTTCCTCTTGAGCTGATGGGCTCAGTCGCTCATTTCGTCCTTAATTTAGTCCATTTTGTACATCTTGGTCATACTGTGATTGAGTAATGATGATTATCTGGGGTACGCTGATGGCTAATGATTCATGATTGGTAAGCTATTAACAAATGAACATTTAACAGTCACCTCTATTCCTCTAATCATATCAGGATTCAAAACATCTAAATGGCGATGGTGAAAGTCCTCACCTTGAGTCGGTGGCTTCACAGTAGCTCCATTCATCTTATACCACCAGGGTCCCCAAACAGCTTTCACTTAATGATGCTAAACCCCTAATAATGCTAACTTAGTAAAAATTAAAGATCTGAGTTGTGAAAAACAAACAAAAAGCTAGCAGCAGCTTTTTTTTTTTTAGTATACTGTAAACAAGTGTGTGTTGACTGTAAAGCTGGTCGTGTTATCACAGGGGTCTTTTGGGATTAACTTGTTTTTGGAGCCAGCCTTAAGTGGCCATTTGGGAAACTGCTGTTTTTGCTTCATTTTTCAGTCAAGGTGGTTGCTGTTTGATGCTAACGAGCTAAAATTAGACCACGAGCTGATGCTAGCGCTGTCTGTTGTAGGGTTTTTTGGTCTCTCTCTCTAATGACTCCTTAAACTTAAACTGGTAAAGTGAACTCATACTCACACCCTCAAAAAGCACACAAGTAAGCATAAACTGATAAGTGGGTCATGTGCACACTGACAAAGAAGCGCTTCGGCAGTAATAAATACTTTTAGCCCAGGTAAACAGCTGTGCAGACACACACGTACACATTTTGCTTTTTTACAAACAGGCTTTAAGCTGGTGAAGAGACCATACACACACACACACACACACACACACACACACACACACACACACACACACACATTTACAGAGAGAAACATCTGTTTTTGGCCTATAATCAAGCTCATATGGACCCCAGGGCCAATGTGACAACAGCAGGCGAGACCACACATTAGATACTCCCACTAGTTGTATGACTGACTGCTGGGGATTTAGAGCAGTCAGGGGGTATCAACCAAGAGTACAACCTGTAATTGTTCTTACAATAACACAGGAAGGTCTTTTCCAAATTAATACATGCCATAATTTCAGGGAAATTTAGGCCAGCTGACCAAAATCTCAGGAGCTTAATGTCTTATGTGGTTCTTAGGTGCTGTAATGCGTGTTTGTGTGTGTGTGCTCATGCTGCATGAATATGCATTGCGAGGGCAAGCTAACTTTTGCAGCAGCAATATGAGGCAAAACCTAAACATAGAAAGTGAATTAATATATTAGAGTTAAAAGCAATGATATTCAGCTTTGATGTTGAGCCATCAAAGGCGTCATGAAACGGCACAGTTCAGAGGGGCAGTGTTGCGCTGTACTGTATATTTAGCTGTGAGCTTAAATTAGACGTGTCACCGCTATAGACACATGCCATGCGGGCTCATGCGTCTCTTCATCTGTCAGGGAAGTTGATGTAGCTGTTGCAGCTGATTAGATGATATTGTTTTTGCTCCCAGGTGGCAGTTTTTGGAGGACTGTGTTTGTATTAAACGCGAGGGGTGGTTGGGAAAGAGGGTAAAAAGACGGACAAAGATTGCATGTGTGTGTCCCTTTGTGTATTAATTTGAGCGTGTGTTTGTGTGTGTGTGTTGGCTCGTCCTTGTGCGCGCCTTCAATTCAGCCGAGCGAGAGCGCACTGAGTCCCTTCCTCATACCTGCCTAATCAAGTTGTAGAGGAGCCTGCAGCAATAACGGCTCAGAGTTAATACTGGCTGGCCCAAATACAGACTACAGCTTCTTACTCGTATCCTGAAACCCTTTGGAGTTTCCCCCCCACAAAACTCATTAAACGCCGACCACAAGCCTTAAGTTTACACTTGCACACACTCGTGCACACCTGCTGACACATGCATTCTTATAATGATTATAGCCCATCCATCCACTTCCTAGCAAAACAGAGGGTGGGTTTTTTGATAATTATGTCTTTGCAGGTTTAAAAAAAAGCTTAAAGATATACCGCTTTTATGATATGTGGCAATTTCCAGCTTTACAAGTGTGTTTTATGTGCTATTTGTTCTGACAGCTGTAGCATTCTCACTTTTTTGGGTTAGAACACGAGCAGACAGACAGGATGTGTATCCTCACTCTTTGTAGCCTCGAATCCCTGATGCTATCTGAGATTTCTTTTACAGGAAAGTGATGACACACTATCAAAGTGATTGCTATTTGTTACATTGCTCATTTGGGTCAATTAGAAGAAACTTATTATGTGTTGCCAGTGTTTTGGGGGCACAGTGACACCGTACCCCAAGGACTTGCAATTAGTCTGACTATGAATTCCTCAAATAGTCACTAGTGTTCGTCATAGTCGTCAAAGTGTTGTTGTTACAAGGTAGTTCAAGGCAGCCGTGCCACGAGCTGAACATAGAATAGCTGAAGAGTGAATGCTTGCTTTCTAAACCCAACACTATGATAGCACAGTGATATTTCTTTGAATGTTTTATTTTAAAAAAACAACACTACAATTTTTTTAATTATGTAACACCCGGATCTTTGCAGTAGTTAAACAGTAGCACAGATTTAATATTTGCTTTCAAAGAAGAATTTGCAGTTTAATTAAAGCAAACAAGGAGGAAGGACACCTCCTGTGTCAAAATTTATGTTCAAATTAATAGTAATGTGTTTTATGTTGTGCCTCTCTCTGTGAATGAAAATAACTTTAAATAACGAGAACTAAACTCTGCATGTCTGCTGGTTTTGGAGTACCCACTCAGTATGACTGCTTTACAAATGTTACATTTGCATAATGCACCTATGTGAAACTCCCTTGGACCATGAAAGATTGAATAAGATATGCAGTTATGATGACCTTTGTCTGAATTTTTATTTGACCCGAGAGCACAGACGCCACCTTCAACTTGTCTGTGTGATGAAAAAAACAGATGCACGAGTGTTGTGAAAACCTTTAGAGGAGATTGAGGGAAGATGATCCAACCCCAGACTGACCCAACTTCAAGGAGCGCTCTGCATGCCTGAGCTGGACAGAGCTCATGGTCAGGTGTGCTTTGCATATCTGAATGGGATCAAAATCAATAGCTACAAGAGGCTACTCTGGGTATGAAGTGAGGTCTTCTTACCTTTTTTATATTTGGGGAGTTTCTGCAGGACCTTCCTGTGCAGATACATGTGAGTATGTGAATGCTCCAGCTTGGCTTTTAGTAATACATTTTCTGTGAAAGAATATCAAACCCCTTCCACTGCATCACTTTTAGGAGCTGACATGCTCTCTTTATCCACTGAATTCAGACCAGAGGAAACCAACTATAGTCATAAAAACAGCCTTCTGCACACTGTCTCAGGCAAAGTGCACATTTCAGCCTAATTACAAGCTACTGCAGCTCTTTGTCTAACTCAAAATAGCCTTGAATTTTTCTTCTTTCTTTTTTTTATTAAAACCAGAACTGACCTCCCAGCTGAATGCTGCACAGCTTCCCTGAAGTGTTTTTCATATTTTTTCTAAACCATCTCAAAGTCTGACTGCAAATGGCAATGTCAGCAGTTCTTTCACCTTGAAATACTGTAAAGCACATTAGTGAAGCGATGATTGAATGTGGCTCTGTGATGCTCATTCCAAAATGGTCAGAATCAAAGGTGGAACTGACCAGGCAGGTTCAGGTTCCTCCCTGTTTTCAGAGTCACGTCTTTGTTTGCAGTTCTTTGATTGTCCCTGTGTGGCCAGATATAATCTTTACCTGCTCTACTTTCATTGCACCCACCTGTCCATTCTTTGTAGCGTAATTTAGCAGTACACTGGTGGAGTGGATTAGCTGTGCAGTTCACGCTTTCTGTCTGAGGTTTCATGCTTTTAAAGGAGGGCAGAGTGTCATTGATCAGAGAGAGAGAGACAGTGAGGAAACATTATGGTGAGACCTGATTAGTAAGAGCGGAGCATGACGTGCCGAGGGATCAGCATCAGTAATGACACCCGAAGAAAATCTGCTTGAGCCTCAGTTTCCCAGTTTCCCTCTGAAGTTTGAAGTTTCCCCTCCTGTCCTTGTCTCCAAAGCGTGGCAGCTTCTCAAATGCACCACCTCCCCACCTCAGTGCTATTATATGAAAGTCTATGAAACAGCCTGCAAAGGCAAATTTCACTTTGGGAGTTTTAACGATGTTAGTAGTTCCTGTTTGGTTTGGTTAACATGAGGCAGGGCTTACTTGGCAGGGTAAAACTCTCATTTAACCTGCATTTCTTTACTGGCACTTTGTCAACTTGTGCTCCAATTCAGTACTTCTCATGACCTTCCAATTGGCATTTACAGAGGAAATCTACCTGCACAAAAGGCTTTGTCACAGTGGTTAATGAGCACATGGTGAAGGACAACCTGGTCATTAAGCCTTTGGACCTAAGCATGTAGATAATGACGTCTATTGATGTGAGGTGAAATAATGATGTGGCGTGGTTTAAGCTCTTTTACCTTACAGTAATCCAGTGAGTGTCTCTGTTAGAGGGGAAATGTGGGTTGTTAAAGCCGTCAGCAATGAGTACTTTATAAATAGCGCTGGAGCGCTGAATATTCATGCCGCACATGGAGGATGGTGTTAAGGTTAATAAGATATTTTTAAAAAACTAGTTGATGAACTGAGATTTTAATATGCAAATAGGGCTCATCTGTCTTAGTGTGCATGAATTTTCTTTTACAATAATAATCAATATGAATGTTTTTCGCTTACAGAGGAAATGATGGAAGTTTTTCTTTCTTTTTTTAGCATTGCATAAATGAGAAAATGCTGTCAAAAAAATCCACTCTGTTTAGGAATAAAATATTCCTTGCTCCCAATGTTGTGAAAAAATCTCTTTTTTTATTGGAAACGTGTATTTATGGATACATTTTTAATCAAATACATGTATTAAATCTCTGCAGACTTTTCTAAAGGAAAGCTCAGAAAATGCATAATAAAAGTAATTAAATGAAACTCTTGCACACTATCACTACTGGAATATTTAATAAATACAATGTTTAAGTTAATTTGCTTAATGCCTCAATCAACCCAACATCCACTATATGAATTTAATGTTACTGATGGTGCTGTGATATTTAGATAAATTAATGTTTTTACTTAAAAGCTAATGTTGCCAGATTGATGAGCCTCCTGTTTGCTTCCTTCTGGGGTACACAAATAAAAGTGTCCATTAGTAAGCTAATCTCAGTAGCTTGCATGTTATATGATTGTGTAAATGGTAAATGGACTGGCACTCATATAGCGCTTTCCTACTCTAACTGGGCATTCATCCAAACACACACTCATTCATACTGGTTGTTTTTTCTTATACCTATAAACCTTGTGTAACATTTGCGAACGCAATGCATCAGGAGCTTATTATTTTGTCTGAGGATATTTAAACATATGGATGGGAGGAGCTGAAGATCAAACACCTGATTCTGATTGGCAGACAACCTGGTCTCCCTCCTGATCCATAACTAGCCTTGCAATATGTGTGTGAGTTTGTGGAGATGCTGCACACGATGAAGGCAGATTTCATAAAAACGATAAACCTATAGATGTCACCAGGAAGATTAAACATGCAAATGAGGTCAAATAATATTAAACCTTATGTAATGTATTTTTGATCATTTATTTCTACTAGTCTCAGAAGTCAGTGCATTAAAAAATCATATAAAATCAGATCATAATGATGGCAAATCCAGTGGCTGAAGATTTTATTCAAAATGGAACAAAAATGATCTGAAACAGACATTTTATTATTTCAGTAATCAATATTAGCCTATTGATTATTGATTTTGATGGCAGCAATGCAGCAAAATATTTAGATGGGGTCAACAAAGGGCTGTAAAATAAAAAGAAACAGATTTATAACTAATTAGGTTCATTAGCAGCAGGTGAGTAACATGAGTATAAAAAGAACATCTTATAGAGGCAGCTTCTAGGAAGTAATCTGCAAAAAACTCAAGTTGTAGAACCATTTTAAAATAATATCCCTCAACATTAAATTGTGAAGACTTTGAATATCCCATCATCTACAGTCTATAATATTATCAACAGATTCAGAGAATCTGCAAAAATGTCTCAGTGCGCAAGAAATAAGTCTGAAAATCACTATTAGATGGCTGAGATTTTCAGGCTCTCAGATGAATGAATCTGTGATGGAAATCACTGCACAGGCTCAGGAACACCTCCACAAATAACTATCAACCATCCACAATTGTAGGTTTAAACTTTGTTAACCAAAGAAGGAGCCATAAGTGAACACGATCCAGAAACACCACCATCTTTTCTGGGACAAGCTTATTTAAAAAGAAGAGAGAAGTGAAGAGAAGTGGAAAACAGTTCTGTGGTCAGATTAATTAAAATTTGACTTCTTTTTTTTAATGGGTGCAAAGACCAAGAAGACCCAGGTCTGCTGAGCAGCTAGAATCCTATATCAGACAAGAATGGGACAACATTCCTCAGTTCCTATAATTTGGCATCAAACTTATTAAGAACTGAGGTTGTATTTTTGTGTCTCGATATTGTATGTTATATTGTACAAAATTTTGTTGTTTGATTGACTTTTTAAAGAAAAATCATTTTGCTGGATATCAGAAGCATGCTACTATTAAAACACAATGCACTTGGATCATTCACACAATGATGGACAGCTCAGCATATATTAATGTCACTTGCCCTTTGCTTTCGCAGTTTTTTTCCCCTCTGAGAGGGTGTTGCGAGATGTTGTGCTTGTTTCAAAACAGCCTGGCCTCTCTCGTGGGGAAAATACGCTGGATCACACAGACGGAAATGCAATTACCGCCTCCCTGCAGAATCCTAATCACTGAGCCCTGATGTTAAAAGTTAGCCTCTTTAATGTGGTGCATTTCAAAGACGTAGCACAAATCATTTGATTTACTCACTCGCGTCCTCACAAGATGTAAATAAGCTTATTAACCAACCATTTTCATATCTTCATCCAATGACCTCAAGAAGCATTACCGACATTAATGCAACGGAGGCTCGAAAAACTTACTAGTGAAATTAATATATTTCAAATTTTTGTTTAAATTCTATTTTTTTGTGTCGGTGTAGCAGCTGGTTGTCTGTGTTTTCAGGTTCAGCTTTAACTGAATATAAACCGAGCTCCAAGCTAGCAAACTTAAATAAATTTTTAACACATTTGTTTTTAAAAGTGCAGTTGTGATATTAGTGCCTGTGATATAAATAACTGCAGAATCAAAACATTTGCTACACCTCCTAATTGTACCGCGGACTAAAATAAGTCTTCTTCTGGACGCCAAGTGGGAATCAAATGCCCAATTAAAGTCTTTACCCGTAGGCCCTGCTCCTGTAGAAGTGAACAGAAAAGAGAAGGAGAAGAATTACTGAAGTAGCACATTCCATCCTTATATAAGTTTTTGCCTTTACATGGCCTCAATAGATCCAGAAATACAAGATGCCTGGGGCTAAGGTGTGCAGCTTGCCTCTGAAAGTGGCAGGAAGTCTTGGGCGTCTCTATTTTGAGGAGGCTAACTGTCAAAGTGGACTGGTCCGTTCAGCTCGCAGTGAAACGCAATCCTTCAAAATTCCTCAGTACCACGGCGAGGAAATAAAGAGCGAGACAAGAGAGTTAGGCCTACATCTGTTTGCTCTGTCTAGCGGAGACACAATCACATCAGATGTCTGCAGGCTCCGTCTCCAACTCTGCTCATCTCTTGTTCCAGTTTACCCTTGGGAGATAAGTTCGGGGAGATGCAGGCTCGGGCAGGCGCGTACGCACAAAGACCACTTCTGCTGCGTCCCTTCTGTGTTGAAACAGCTGCTGTTAACCAAACCCATCTCTGCTTTTCATTAACGCTCTAACTTTCTGCCATTGTGCCTATCTCTGATGTTAACGCGACAAATTACAAAGGCCTGACACTGAACAGACACGCACAGGCTTACACGAATGCACACATACGGGTAATTAATTGGTTCCAGTGGAGCCGGGAACTAATTTACTATCCCTCCTGCCACATTTCTTCAGATACAGAGAGACTACTCATCTCAAGGCAGCTTTCTTATTACTCCCTCCCCATCTGTAGGTCCCTTATGTGTGCTGAAGTATATCTGTTCATGTTTTTCTTTTTCATACCTATGTTGTTGTTTTTCAGGCATATAATTACTGAGCTGTAGGATTTGGCTGCTTGTTAGGCTTGTTTTCTTCGATGTGTTGATTGTGAGAAACATGTGGAAAGATTGATTACCGCACACTTCTGCCTGCTTTTTTGCCCTCTTTTGACCATTTGGGATTTTTGTTAGGAACCAGCCAACTTAAAATAATTTTTTTTTAAAAATTAAATAAAAAGCTATATTGAGATGGGCTGAAAAAGTATCGAACATCAGCTTGGTTAGAGCTACCCCACTTGCAGTCTGGTTTCTTTCCAGTAGCCAAAATAAACATCAGTCTTATTAATAAATCATCACCGATTTATGTTTTCTGGTGAAATTGGGTTACCAGTCTTTTATTAAATCTGACTAATTTAGCAAACGTTCAACCAAACGCAAACCAAAAGTTAAAAAAAAGTAATCTTACTCTAATACACAAAAGCTCTGTTTGTTCGCCTGCAAACTACTCCTACATAATCACGAGTTGAACAACCAAAATGGGAACACAGGTACATTTTAGGCCTCTGAATGTTCTTGTCTATATCAGATATTATGTCTTCATGTTACCTAGCAACCACCTACCAAAGGCTACATAGTTACACCTTATGAAAGAACCATATCAGTTTAATTTCATCAGAATGTCTAGGTTAATAAATAGACTGTATGTGTGTGCATGTAGGCAATGGGATATAGTCCATGTATTGGTAAGCTGTAAGGGATGTAAATATATAACTATAATGAAAATCAAGAGATCCTCTTTGACTATATGGGTTATATTTAACTGAACAAAATCTTGCTTACCACTCATATCACTGCACACTTAGCAGGGTTGGACAGTAGATGTAGACTGTTTGCAGAAAGGTTGAGATGAGCCCCCTTATTCATAGTATTTTCATTTATTTAATAAGTTATCGATATTGGATGTGGCTGTATTGATACAAAATCGCCACACAACATATCGCGATACTGTGCTGTATCGATTTTTCCCCCCCACCTTTATTTGGCAGTGTCTGGCTGTCGAGTGTAGTAGTGAAAAGTCTGAAGCTCCAGCAGCACTTGTAGTGTAAAGAACGATTTTATTTCTTGGCCAACGTGTTTCGGCCAGTCATCAGTATATCTGTCCACCAATCCATACAACTGTGTGGTTGCATCAGCAAGGATGGGCTGGACATATGGTCATGCAATGTATTATCAGTGTATATTGTCAGCATTTTGTCTTATTTTATATGCCTAACAATATATGTATTTATACAGTGTACTTAAAACAATAAGATTTCAAGCCACGTGAATTAGTCCAGCTTAAAAAAAACACTGTTTTCCCAGCTTGTTATTATAATCTTGTCAGGTTCAAGTTATTGACATGTGTAGGCAAACAAAATGGCACATGATGTACGACCATAGCAGAAATTATGAAATCCTCTTTGACTAAATGATGTTACAAAATCTGCCATACTAATTGTCACTGAGGACAGTGTCTGGTTGATGAGTGTAGTAGTAGTCAAATAGCAGTTGACATGACCCCTCAATAACTGATGTTTGTGTGTCCACCTCAACAAAACTCCTGATTGATTATTCTAATGGATCTGTTACCATTTTACGATTTAATTTGAATACATCATGTGGTGTTAAAAGGTTTTTGGTCACGTCACATGTTTTTGTGATAGAATAGAAAGGAAAAAATTGCAAGTGAAAAAATGACTTTATTGATATAGCTATTTAAATACAAAAAAAAATTACGTATGACAGTATATGTTGCAGACAAAGTGTTTTCTAGCACAGATGTATTTTTGAATTAAACCCATGTATAACAAGCTCATTTACACACAAGCTGATCGGATTAACCATTAATGCATATTCTGTTGGCATAATATGCATCAGGACGAGACAACAAACAGATGTTGAGGCTTACTTTACTCAAAATCCACTTAATGGGAACAGCTTGGCACGAGCATGCAAGGAATTAAGTTGATGATTTTTGAGGAGTCACTTTAAGCTATGTATGGCGTTATGTAGGTAAATAAAGATTGGGATCCAAAAACTGTCTTCTAAAAATCTCATCTGTCATGTTGCCAAGTTTAGACTATAAAAGTAAATGATACTTTATCTTGTTTTATGCTTCACATGTAAAGCCGCACTAACAGATTTTCTGGCACGTGAGGAAAAGTGGAAACAGCCTGTAAACACCCTTTGATTTGGCAGGCAAGTGTTTACACATCCAGCAGCAAATGCACTAATGTTAGCATTCATTTGGTGTCATGTTTGTGGCCACCAGGATAAAATCCAAAATGAAGAGTTAAAAGAAGCTGTAAAAGTCTGTTTAGCATGGGTCAGCAGTAAGAATTAAGGACAATCCTCTGCATATAATTAGCTGCTATATACCAACAGGACTTTAAATAGAAACAAAATAGCACCACGATTAAGTATTAACTTTATGATTAAATACCCTTTCTTGCTTTCCACCTCTGCTGCAGAAGCTCAAACGGCACAAACAGCTGAGAGCTCTGCACAATCACAGCAAGCTCAGCCGAAGAGACTCGACCTCCCCTGTGGTGGAATCTATCTGTAAGGGATTTCATCCATCATTCCCCAGTCGTACTCTGTCAACGCTAAAGCTGATGATTGATTGCAAGATTAGTAATTGGATGATTCGAAACTGCAGAAGAACAGACAGAAAAGAAAAAAAATCTCCACTCACTGATTTCATTTCTCAGCTGAATGAGAGGAGTTTACCCTTGGATGGCTGTAATTTTCTTTTCATTTGTAGCGTGGTTAACATCAAGCTAGCATTTCAATGCTCTTTTGGACGTATAGGTCGATGAGCCAGCTGGTCTTGTAGTTAGTGGTTTCCCTGTGATACTGGCAGAGCAGTGGGCGTCCTCGCTCTGTGTCTTCGCCTCAGAGGTTCAGCAGGCAGGTGTGTTTGTATGAATGGCAAGTCAGTTTTCGACTTTGTGTTCGTGCACAGCCTTAGACAGTGATAGTGTAATTTTGCACCGAGTGAGACAGCCGGCTGCCCGTTAGCCAACCATGTAATTAAAGCTTTAAAAATGTCACCATTCCTCAGTGGTGGGCTTTATGCCCCTTATCGCTGCGGTCCCAGGTGAACGTGCATGTGTCGGTATGAGTTGAGTATGAGTGTTTGTATTTCCTGCACTGCTGCCAAGTTATTTGTCTGCAAGTCTTTGAGTGTTGTGGCTATTCCCGCGCCACGGCCTTGGATCACTCATCAGATGGCACGGCTCTGGTAGCGCGCAGTGGCTCTTTTTAATACACCTCACGGAGAACAAAGGCTTTTGAAGTGTAAGGAATCTTTTGATGCCAGTTCATTACCTAAGCGGTTAAATTTTGGGGAAATGACAGAAAAATCTTCAAACATCCACAAAAAGGATTATTTTGATCATATTCAAGTTATGCGGGAAAGAAAAACAGAAATCAATCAAGCGTTTTGGGGATTGATGTTGATCTTAAGTATAAGCTGTGGTCGAAGACATTGATGAATTTAGGATTACAGAAGGGCCCAAAAATTTTTAATAACATGGGTGGCAGCAGAAAAAAACACTCCCTTCTCCTTATCAGAGAAGTGACTGCATTACGCTGCTGAGGCGCATATGGAAATATCAGCTCTCAGTGTGATGTTGTTTTTGGACAGCAGTGACAAACTGTGGGTTTCGTCTCTGAGATTTAAGCCACTCCAGCGCTGTAAGGTTGTTTTGACAACTTGGTCCCTGTGAACAGCCCCTTCTTGACACTGAGAGCAGCTCAGACACTAGCCTCGGGGTCTGGGCTGCATGTCAGAGTCAATCAGTGCCTCGGCCGGCCACATTTCTTTTTTTCCTCTCTTTGTTTCGTTTGTTTTTAGAAGGTGACACTGTTACATCCCTCAGCAACAGCCTGGCTATAAAGGTTAGGATAGGTGTGCTGTTTGTGTGATGATGGAAATTGGCACAGAAGGGCTGAGTGTGTGGTTTATAGATCCTGATAGCTGATAATCCTTTTTCCCTGTGTCTGTGCTGCATGTAAATCTCTCAGGGCCTTTTTCACTAAGAAAACATTAAAGAAGCAGTTCAACACTTGAAGGCAAATATGCTGATTCACTTCCTTCAAGACAGGCATAAATCAAAGTGACAAACTGCTATTTTATGGACTTTATTGGAATCTCTTCAGATCTGAGTCAATATTTTTTTTCTGTAGAGCAGTAATGTTTTGTTGCTGCAGAATTAGATACACAGATATAAGGCAAAAAAGAGAGTTTGTACAATTCTAATGAACTTAAAAGTCAGTATTTGGTATGAAGTCAGTATTTGTTCTTTGGTGTGACCACCTTGGTTCTTCAGCACTGTGTTAGGCAAGCTTTATGTAAAAGGTCTTCAGGAACGGTTCTCAAAGCTCTTCTTTGGATGCTGGCTGCCTTTCTCTGTCAAGACACACTGCTTCAGTAGTCCAGGCTCTGGGGAGGCCAATCCATGACTGATCCTGTAACTGCAGTGTGTTTGGGATCATTTTTATGCTGAAAAATGAAGCTGTTGCCAATCAAACACATTCCAGATGCTGTTATCTTTTCTTTGTATATAATTCCATTAATTTTGACAAGATTCTGAGCGCAAGTGGCTGAAATGCAGCCCAGCTGTGGACACTCCATAGGACCTGTTGTCGCTGATTTTCAGCACAGTTCTTGTGTAATTTGGCATACCTCTGCCTTTTCTTCAGTTTCCCTTCCATAAGAATGGCTTCTTGACAGCCGCCCTTTCACTGGGACCATTTCTGAAGAGGCTTCAGTGAACAGTAGATGGATCAGCTGAGCGTCCTCTGTCAGGTCTTTCCACCTGTCCTCTTTCTTTAACTTAACCTACCAGGAGATTTAAAGTTCACCAAATAAAATTGTCTCTCATTTGTTCTTCTGCACAAAAACTCGTGCGCACAGGTGACAACGTGTGGTTTCAATGCATAAATTCTTTAAATTATTATTGGTGCTGGTAGATTGGTGTTGTTATCTTTGGACACAACTTGACTTTCATGTTAAGCTGAGTCTGCCAGCTTCTTATCTCTTTTAACAGACTCTGTATATGAATATTTAGAATATTTAGGGTAAGTGACAAGATTTTTGGTGTGGCTTTCTGATTTCTGCTTATAGTTTGCTTGTAGTTCAGGGTCTTTTGATTGGGCATTTTTTGTGGCCTACTGGTAAACCACTGATTTGAAGAGCAATGGAGGACTGTATTTGCCAAAAATCAAACATAACATCTATTCATCTGTATTTTTAACACAAATCTGACCTGCGATGTGAAGCACCAACGCACAGCCTTCCCAACAATCACAGTATGACTTTTTTTTAGCACATGGTTGTTTATAAACATCAACAGAACATCTTCTCCAGACTTTTTAAGTAATTAAATAAATAACCAATACTTTCAAGCAATTTACAGTTGTGTTCATCTAAATTCATTTGCAGCATGGTGAACTGCATCAGACTCAGTGGAGGACTTAAAAGGATGAGGTTGTTGATTGACGAGAAACAATATTTGATTTTATTCTAATATATAGATAGTGGTAAATACTTCTTAAGCACAAATGTTCTCTTTAAAAGAAGTCTATCAATGATGTCTAGGCAACGTTGAAGATGTAACTCAACCAAACATCACAATGACTAGAGGCTGGGAAACACCACCAGCTGAAATGTTTGATATGTTGTCATTCACTCCAGTCAGCAAACTATAATAGGCTTCCAGATTTGGCAGTTTCTTATTTAGCCTAAATAAAAACCAAACAACTTCTCAGTGTGTTACTTCTCAGCTGAGAAGAAAAAAAAACCCACTGAGATGATAAACTCTGTAATTATGAAGTCGGAGTGTAGGTCACGAGCTCTGGCTCTGCCTCGCTTTGACCTAAACTTGAAAGGAAACAGTTCAGGTCTGTACTCTGACCTCGTGTAATGGTTTTGAGTCACAGGTTATATTACAGTACCTCCAGTAATCATAAAAGGAGAAAACAGCAACACAAGCTCCTGCTGGGAATTGCTTTCTGTTGGCATGCGAGAGGATATTTCTCTCTCTTCAGACGTGATGTCACTTTCCTGCCACATTTTGCAGGCTGTTTAAGTCGTGCCTCTCCTGTAGTTGCGTTGATGCACACATGCAGACCGCACTCAGACACGTGGTAAAGCATCAGCGCAAGTGCTAGAGAGAAAGCAGGCCGAGTAAAAATAACAGCAGAATTTGGGAAGCTCTGGGGAGTTAGGGTGGGACTGTCGTGAAATTGCTGGGTGTGTTTTTGAGCAAGAGTGTGGAAGGAGTTAGTGTGTGTGTGTTTCTCTGTGGCTCAGTGAGTGTGTGCAAATATGTGCAATGTACGATTTTAGTGGACCAAAGCTATGGTTGTGGCCGGGCGAGTCATCAAGGCTGGTCCAAAAAAAAGCCTTTCTACTCCGTGCAGTACACAGCCCTCTGTATGTTTGAAATTCATTGTGTTTTCCAGCCTGTGGGAAAAGAAGTAAGCATGCAGTACAGGTTGAGCTACTCAGGAGCAATTATCTTAGATCTTAGATTACCTTAGATTGACCCTAAAATAGCAAAAAAGCAACAAAAAAACAAGTTTCAGCGAAAGGTTCGTGAAATGAACTTTAAGCTCTCAAACCGAGGAGGCTGCCTGCAATGTCTCACTGTACCACCAGAGAAGCTCGCGTCTGTTTCTCGTCCCCAGCGCCTGTGTTTCATCAACCATCTCGCCTCCCTCCATATGCTGAGAGCGGAAAACACACAGAAAGTCATGCACTTGTGTTTTCCGAATCTTACTCGGCAGTCCCAAACCCAACAACAGATTGGAATCATCATTCCAGCGAAAGAAAAATAAATTCATTATTTGCTCGATTTACTGTTTGTTCCAATTTCGACCTGTTTGTCGAACAGAATGGAATTTTATCCTCGCAGTCAGATTATGTGCAGGTGAAGATAAAAGACCGGAGCGAGGAATATGCACTGACAAAGAAAGACAGGACGCACCCTGCTGCTGTCGGTCCAAAGTTAAGAAAAGTCTTCTTGGTTTTCACTTGGAGACAAAGCTGTATTTTTTAAATGTCCAAAACAATGTGAAGGAAAACTAATTAGAAAAGATTGAACTTCTAAGGGAAAGTTTTAATCTAAATGAAGAAGCTTGAATCTTACGTATCCACGTTCATGGTGTTAGGGTTTTGTTAGCTTTGGTTCTTTTTGTGTTGTGAGATGACTCTGCCTGTGTCGTCTTCTGCGTTTTCTGTGTCTCAGTTATGGTAAGTCCTGTTTTATTTTAGTAATTGCCATCCTCTTCTTTGTCTTTATCCCTTTTATAGCCTTTATGAGCGCTTTCCAATGAGTTTTCCCAGTGTTCTAGCAGTCAGTTAGTTCCCTGTGTTTTTATAGTCCACGTCCTCACTCACTCTGTTGTAGAGGTCTGCATTCCCGCGGCTGTCCCGCGGGACCCGACCAGATTTCTTGCGGCGCGGGAATAAATTTCCAAATAAAATGTGGTAGCGGTCGGTAACTCTGGTGTAATTTGAACGGGAGCGCGCGGTCTGAAAATATAGCGTGCCCGACATTTTTTCGGAACAGCATATCTGTGATTTCCTCATTCTAATTGAGCACTGGTACAGCCAGTGCTCACGCCTGTTACACGCACTGAGCGCATGGATCAGTGCTTTTTGCACGTGCATTTTACTTGCACAGTCTGTGACTCTGTGCGCGCATCACCTGCATCAGAGCGCGCTTTACCAACATGGCAGAGCAAACTGAAGATGCAATTTCCTTGAAGGACGTTCAGCTGGGATTAGACAACGGTCAGTTTACTTTAAGGAAACCCACATCAGGCAAGTCTGATGTATGGGAGTCTTTTTCATGCGTCAGACGCAAATGGAAAAAAATTACCCTTTCTACAATGCGATAAATGCCTCAAAGTTTTACCCTTTTGCAGTCACAAGACTGGAACCTCAGGTTTAAGGCGGCACTCATGTCCCATCACAAAGGGGCAAACAAAACTGGCATTTACTAAATCTTTGCTGGTGCCAGAGAAGTTTAAAAAAGAAACCAGAGACAAATGTGTTCAGTTTGTTTGCCAAGACATTCGACCGTATGATACCATCTCTGGAAAAGGCTTCACACAGCTGGCCCAACATTTGGTCGACACAGCAGCAAGAATAGGAAAATTCGATGTCTGTGAGATACTACCACACCCCACAACGGTGTCAAGAAATGTTGAAATGAGGGCTCAGAGTCTACGTAAACATGTTGTGGAGGAAATCACTGCAACAATATCGAAGTTTGGATGCGCTGTTACAGCAGACATATGGACAGAAACATATCGAAAAACGTCCTTTTTGTCTGCAACCATCCATTACGTTAATGAGCAATCTGAGCTACATTCAAGAGTGCTTTTTGCTGCCCCTTTTGACCCAAGCACCTCAAAGACAGGTGAAAACATTCGAAGGCACCTGCTGCAGAATCTCAGAGTGTTTGGCATTGATGCGACAGACATGGGCAAAAAGATTATTTTTGTCACAGATCGTGGAGCCAACATGATCAGTGCCTTACGAGAATACACGAGGCTAAACTGCACAGCGCACATACTAAACGTGACTCTCTCCAGTGCGTTTGGTCCTGCCATAATCGAAAAGTCTCCAGAGATCGCTAGCCTTCTGACTGATGTTAAAAAGTTGGTTACATATTTCAAACACTCAGGACAGCAGGGCAAGCTTAAAAAGTCACTGAAACAATCCATAGAGACACGATGGAACTCTAACTTTGACATGTTAAATTCTGTCTTGGAACAGTACGAAGACATTGCATTTGTGCTGACTGAGAGCAATAATTATGACAAGATCGGACGCATTAGCATCAGTACTCTTAAGTTACTAGTATCATTCCTAAAACCCTTCAAAGAGGCAACTGACGACTTGGAAACTGATAACACAGCTCCCAGTGCCTCACTTGTTCTTCCGTGGTCTGTGCGATTAATTGAGCACTGTACATCAGCCACAAAAGACCCTCTGCTCTCTGAAATTGCAACCGTCTGTGTAACACGGCTGAAAGAATTACTGTCAGCAGACAGCACTTCATCCCATTCTGTTCACATGCTTTATAAAATAGCAACCTTTCTGACACCAAATCTGCGAGGTCTGAGAATGTTAGATGAAAGAGGGCGACAGAATGTGATACAGGGAGTCAAGGAGATGATCGAAGATTTAAAGTTTGATCATGCACATGATGAGGATGTTGAACCAACACCTGCCAAAAGGCCTACTGTTCTTCATAAATTTTCAGATTGGGAGGAAGAGGAAGAATCATGTGGATCAAAATCACTAGATGTTCAGATTCAGGAGTACAGGACCATGAAACTTGAATTATCAAGTCAACAAAACATTTTGCAGTGGTGGAATTCCAACAGTTCCCAGTTCCCTGCCCTGAGCAACCTTGCAAGATTTGTCCTCTGCATCCCGGCAACGAGTGCACCTTCCGAGAGAGCATTCAGCCTTTGTGGTCGGATTTTGGAGGAGAGACATTCAGTACTGAAACCCTCATCAGTCAGTGACATTCTTTTCCTGCATGGAAATTTAAAATAATTTGGATTTTTTAAGTAAGTTTCGTTCATTTGATTAATAGTTTATAATTTTGAGATGTCGTTTATTGTTGTATTTATATATGCATATTTTCTTTTGTAGGAGAGACCTTGAATTCGACATTGGGACATTTTTTCGTTAAACTGATAGTTTAAACAACCATTTAATTTCGCAGTGGCCAACTATTTTGTTCTTTTGTTTACAATTTTAAGTGACTTTTTTTTTTTTTTCGCGACACTTTCCCTACTGTGTTGACAGAAAAATGTTACGTTTGTATTTTACATAAAAATAACAAGTAGGCCACAATGCTGTATTCGTTTTTATTTATTTTATTTTTGCAACACGTTTTCCATGTTAAAAGATAAATGTTGCATGTTGACAGATAAATGCATCTTGTTTAAGAAAAATAAATACAATCATTGCACAACCTGCAGTTTTATCTGTTATCTCTATTTTTTGGTGGTACCCCATTTAAATGTGAGATTTTGGAAACCAGATCTAAATTTAGCGGGAACGGTCGGGTCGGGTAGAAAATTATTCTAAGCGGGCAGCGGGTGAACAAAGACTGAATATACAGCGGGAGCGGTCGGGTGCGGTACAAAACCTTGCGGGAGCGGGCGGGAGCGGGACTAAAAAAACATTCCCGCGCAGACCTCTACTCTGTTGTCAGTCTGACAGCAAGATTGACAACAGGAGTCAGGAGGACGCTCCTTTTGTTCTCTCTTTTTTGTCTGAGCTGATGTACTGAGCTCTTCCTGGAGTTTTTGTAGCATGTAGTTTTGTAGTTTGCACTTTGTTCAGCATTCCTGCCTCCAGTGTCCTGCATTGGGTCCTCAGTGTTCATGTAGACCCATGTTCAACATAGCTTTCTTTGCATGAGGTGTCTTGGCAGATCCTAAAACTCACTGTAAGGTAACTGGGTATCACAATGATGGTTAGCACCATTCTTTGTTAACTGAGGCTTTCTTCATTAGACTCTATGATAAGGTCATTAAAACCCTGTCCAAGTCGTAGAGAGATCAAAAATATAAGTTTGCTACAAATAAGGCAAGAAGAGAATGCAGACTGATTATGATTGAGCCTGTAAATTTCATAAAGATAATGCATACATTTTATTTGATTGTTTTACTCATTCTAGCATAGCAGCCACACATAAGAAATCGCAAAGTTTAATCTTCATACTTTTAACTCTTTACCACCTGAAAGTCTAGTAGAAGTATGACTTCAAGTGCTTTTCTGAACTGACCGGTTTCTGTTGTATTTCAGGCCTGCTTATAGAACAAAAATAACACGGTAGTCTCTAATCTAATCTACTTTGTTAGTCTCTAATGGAGTCTATTCTAATGGTTGTAAAACCACATCTTTATTTATATCTACTGAGGTGTCAAAACTCGGCATTAAGGAGTCATCTAAGTGGGGTGAAGAGTTAAACGTGAATCACATTCAGGTCTGACATTTCCATGATGAAGTGTACATAGAAATCTATTATACTTTGGCTACATAAGAATGTAATGAATAGCCCAAAAAGTACATTTATGTGTTTTCTCCATCACCTACTGAATCCATTCATTTTAAATTCTTTGGAAGTGAAAACATCCAGTTTGCACAGCTTTAACTTTACTTCATAGCTTTGTGTGATGGTACTTCTACCATAAGACTGACCCATACAGAGCCAGTTCCCTTCGCTGACAATCAGTATCACACTCACAGTGATTTTAGGCTGAAAATCAGAACATAACGTGCTCCAGACCGAGCCATGTGCTTAGCAGGTTTCTATAGTGGTCTAACCAGGATAAAAGAGAGCCACCATTGTGACTCTAAAAACTTTGCCTTTAAGCTGTCTAATCCCTTGCTAACTAACTAATCTTCAAAGTACACCCCTTAAGGAGAAATATAATTTGTTTTTGTCCAAAACTCAAATGTCTGGCAGCCTTTGTAGTCACGTAGCTTTTACACCAGTTCATAAAATTATAAATACGAGTGCAGGAATCTGCGGTAAAAGCTATGCTGTTTACAGTTTTTTCTGATTGCTTAAGCACATTTTTTGTAACCATTGGCTAATTTTGCAAAACTCTTCACACAAATAAGAAAACCTGTCACCCAATCATCAAAACATTGTAGTTCTCTTGCAAAAGCGAACACAGCTAGATTAACTCTTCACACCTTCGTAAAAATGGTGTTTCCGTATCAAACAGTACACACAAGCCATCATCTACTAAGCACACAATGCGCCAACTGCACACTGATGGTATGAATACAAAACACATCTGGCTTTTGCTTTCTCTGTGCACAAGGTAGGCTATGTCAGTTTGAGCTCATACTTCTGTCATAGATCCATAAGCATAGAGGGATCCAAACTTCAAGTACTGCTGTTTATTCAAACACATCAAAACAAACACAAGTGTTTATTTCCAAGTATAGGATTATTTGCAATCGCCATAATGACTATATGGGTTACTTGGTCTGCAGTGAACATGCTTCCTCTGCCCCCAGCATCTGGTCATCTAGCAATTCTGTAAAGTAACAATTTCAGTATTTTTACATCAATGGTATTGGTGTGTTTCTCATTGGCATATGGCAGTGCTACAAATCTTTGTGCGAAGTGACTGTACTAACCGATTCTCATTTCAAGATGTCCTTATGGTACTTGCTACAGTGTAGCGGCTCAGTTTAGGCTGGACCCGTTGGCCAGCTACCCTCAGGGTCATTCCACGGTTGATTACATGGTCCACTATTGTAGCTCTGATGTCATCAGCAATTCTATTTCTTACTCTTCCTACCCTTCCTCTCCCCCCTCCTCATCTTCCTCTCCCCCCTCCTCGTCTTCCTCTTGCTCCTCCTTGTCCTTGTCGTCCTCTTCATCCTACTTCTTCACCTCCACGTCCTCTTCCTCAGCCTCCTCTACTTCTCACTCTTTCTGCTCCCTCCATTGTACTCCGCACACAGCTTACCTGTATTATAGTGCTTAGGCTGATTGCAAAGTGAACTAATTATCTAAGAAAGTTTTGACATGTGAAAGTGTGCCAGACAGTTGGCAAATTAGTGTTAATGATAGCCATACATGTGTATACTTTTGCTAGGAGTGTGTTGGAAATTTGGTAATTGAGTGTTGTGCAGTGAATTGTGCCTACAGTTTTGCAAAGTGTGTGTTACAAAATTGCAAACTGAGTGCAAAGCAGTTTTTGTGCTTTTAGTTTTGCAAACTCAGTGAGTGGTTTTGCTATAAGTCTGAATAGTTTTAGAGATTGTGCTACAGGAATCACAGTTAGGGTTTAAGCATTCAGAAAAAACTGTAATCGAGACATCAGTGAGAGTGGCAAAGTAAAATATATAATGTATAGGATATAGAGCACACATGCAGAGGCCTGAGTGTGTAACTGTTTACACACACACTGACTTATTTGATCCAACTGTGGAGAAATTTCGATACAGAGTAAGAAGCTGGAGTGTGAAATGCTTTTGGAGTTGGAGAAAACTGGGAGAGATGTTTACTCAGCAGTGTGTGTGTGTGTGTGTGTGTGTGTGTGTGTGTGTGTGTGTGTGTGTGTGTGTGTGTGAGAGAGAGAGAGAGAGAGAGAAAGAGAGAGAGAGAAAGAGGAACCAAACTGTACATTTGCACATTTGATTTGTGCTTCAAAAGCCACACTGTGCAGCAAAGATAAGGTTTTGAAACAAGCCATCTGATCCAAGCGTGCTTTTCAATCCCACTCTTGGAGAGACACAAACAAAATTCTTTGCAAGGAATTAATCTGCCCTCTGATGTGGAGGGTCACTGAGCGGAAAGGGCCCTGCTGTGCTGCGATGAGTCTTTGATGGCAAAATCATCACTCCGTCATTCTCTCTGTCATCCGCTGAGCCTGTGAGACACCCAGCGGACCGAGGTGGACTAAGAGCATAAACACTGAGGGAAGAGGTCAGCGAAAGGTGGAGACAGAGGGGCACGCGGAGGGATAACAATATAAGACAGGGGAAAAAATCAGACCAGTGGCAGTAAGGAAAATCCCATTAGAGCCAGAAAATAACAAAAGTCAGAACACAGGCCAGTCTTTCTGTCAGTCATGTTGTGTTTCACACAGCAGTCATTCACTCAGTCAGGCACCTCATCAGTCTCTCTGTCAGTCAGTCACCTTGTTTGTTACTGGGCCACGTCATTTGTCAGTCATCCTGTCAACCTGGCAGGCGCTTGGTTGTTTGTTGGTTACTCAGTAAAACAGCTAATCGTTTTGGCTACTCAGCTAGTTGGTCAATGCTTGAACGCTTGAGTCATTTGTTTAGCCGTTTATTATTTCATCAGGTCACTTTCTCTACAAATAATTTTGTTCCATCATAATCTAATCTGTCAGTCTGACATTTTAGAAAATAAGACAGTCGGCTGTCCCTTTCAGAGCGACGCATCTCCATTTCTGTGCGCGCTTTGGTCTAAACACAAAATCGCAGAAACCAATTGGCAGACAGAGACACAGAACAACAAACCAACACTGGCAGTAACCCACCTGATAGACAGAGTGATAAACAGGCAAACACCCAGCCAGTCACATTCCAAATACATACATATAAGTCTGCAGCTTTACAAGCGTAGAGCTTTATAAAGCAGCTAGTGTCTTTGTGTGCTCTGCTCTAAAGCACAGTCTGGGTTGATTTTACTGGTGGTGTGCTGTGGGGCCATAGTGAGAGTGAGAGAGGGAGACCAGTGGGAGTGAGAGAAGCATCTATCAGCACCGTGGTGTGACCCCGATCTCACACTCCCCTGACTGTGTTTGGACAGATGGATCATCACTGCACTGCTCACATTTGACAAACGTGCTTACATGTGTGTGTTTGTATGTGTGTGTGTGTGTGCCCCCATGAATGTGTCAGTATGATGAATACAATGCCACCGTTTATTCAGGAGTCTATTCATTATGTATAGTGCAGTTTAACCATCATGAAGTCCCCTTCAGACAAAATCAATAGTGTTGTTAATATGATCCTCTCTGCACTTGTTACTGCAGGAAGACCTCAATTGATTAGTTAGTTAACACCTCAGCTCCTAAAATGCATATGCAAATGTGCGTGAGTGCAGACGGTGCAAATGCGACTGAATGCATTATTTTCTGCGTTTACATTTCGCTTCAAGTGATTTTAGCGAAATTATTCATAGTGTGGTGTCTCAAACAGTTGGCTTAGTAAAGGCATAGAGGTTTCAGTCCAAGACCATCACAGTTTAACACCCTACATAAGATTTCAGTGGATTACATTTGCAGTTTAATCTAAGCAAGATGTGACATGATATTAATTAGTGAGCTCAGGGGCGCTGGTACCTGTTTTCCACTGCTTCAAGTCTTCTGCTAAACTGAGCTAACCACCTGCTGCCTTCAGCTTTATATTTAATTTAGAAATATGAACATGACCCCCCTAATTATTCCACTAAGTTCTGACATCAAAGTATATGTTAACAAAGATGTGGTATGACCATTAGAATCCGGTCGTTAAGTGATGACGTGACGAATCCTACTTCCAGGCCTAAAGTAGTCTGCGTTTAATATGGCTTTTGTGTTGTTAACATGTTTAATGTTATGTATTTTCTTCTATTTAATCTCAAAAAGCTCCTAAAACAGTCAGTGATCACTGTTGACCTCCCTCAGCTTTTATTACTGCTAATCATTTATTTAAGCTCAGTTTTTAAAACCTTAGGATGTAACTACAGCCCAGCCCATGCAGCAGTATATGAATGACTAACCTCGTATTGTGGATGGATTATCTCAGTTGTTCTCCTGGCTGAAGTTTGGTCCTTTTACAGCATCCTGCCATGCCATGTTTATATTATGCTAACATAGCTGTGTCACTAGCGGTCACGTAGCACATCATTATATACCAGCTAGCCAAACTTCAGTAACCCTACAAACATCACTGCTGTTCAGTTTTCTGTCTTCATTTATGTTGGAAGTGATAGCAGAGCTGTACGTTTTAATTTGTTTCCAAAACCCCGCAGTCAGGACATGCTATATTGTATTTAGATAGAAGCTAGCGAGCTAACTTCCTGCTAACATCTAACTCCATTAAATGTCATAAATTCCGTTTTCATGGATGCCTGGATGTTAAACTCAATTGTTACACCTGATAGAGCAGAACGCTGATCATTTTATTAAAGATGAAAGACTTTAGACAGTTTTTCAACTCTCAGTAATGCCATAGTGATCGTTTGATATATGGACCTGCAGCGGAGTTTAGGCCCAGACACGGCTAGTGACGTCAGACTGAACGACCGGATAGTTTCCTGCATAGGCATAGGTCACTCTCACTTACTTCTGATACAAAGCCAGCCATTTTATTCTACAAGGAGGCCTGAAATATGACTGAAGCTCCTCTGTTCAGAAAAGAGCATCAAGGTTTACACCAAATAGGCTTTCAAGGGGTAAAGTGTTCATTAAAGTGGTAGCTGGAGGTTGATAGCCGCCACTAAGAAATCAATTGCTAAAGGTGCTGTGACTCAGACCTAGAGACTGGTCAGCAACCCCTTCATGACCACTATTCACTAAGGAACATTGTGTATTCCCTGACTGGTTGGTAAAAACGCCCCTGCAATTGCTTTGGTCATTAGTAGCTTGCCAAAGTCATCCACAGTTTGCATGGAACTGCTCTCCAAGCAGCAGTGGAACTGTGAAAAGTATGACAGTTATGGTGCTTATTATTGTCAAAAAGGATCATATATAAATGTGTGATTGACCAGTTGTGAGTTGGGTAGCGTGCTGTTTCCCTCTATTTCACAGTCAGATCTTTCTCATGCACATAAAACCTGGTTTTGATAAGTTAAGGTGGGGATGGCGAATATGCCCAGCTTCTGGCTTCACAATAGCTGGTAACCCACCCACTTCACTAACTCATGTACCAATGACTAATCCATGTTTTATATTCGATCCTGTAATCTTAACAACTTCTACATCTTTCACTTTTTAAAGTAAAAGCTGTAGAAGTTGTTAAGTAGAAGTTGAAGGTGGTATTCTTACACAGCCCTTGAATAAAACAAAGTAATTATCATTTATCATTCAATTTACTTTTTTGAATATGAATTAACCTGACTTCAATAGGACATTATGTACATATGTACCGTCTAATTACAATAATTATACAGAAAATTACTTATGCAAGCTTTAAATTCCTTCCATTTATCAAATGTCATTTACTGAGCAGTCCATGACAGCGCTTCAATGTTAATTATAGTTATATACTTATACCTATACTAATCAGAATATAGAGCTACTGCAGGGGTGGGGAGAAAGACAGAGAAAAATTGTTCTGTTTGAGTTATTGCTGATATTTTTGAGCCTTTTAAATGTTGCATTTGACATTAACTAAAAAGCAGCTGCACTTACACTTGGTCTCCTTCTGTAGCTAGCTTGTCTTGAAGATAAGCACCATGATTGCAAGTTTATTGACACGAACATTCATGAACCTGCTCTACTGAGAGACATGATAAGGGGGAAAAGGATGTGTGGCCAGTGACAATAGTGTCTCTCTACTGGAAGCAACAAAAGTCTGCTGTATACACACACACACACACACACACACACACACACACATTATTATCTTGCGTGACATTATTAAACTGCCAGTCAGATTTATCCAATTATAATTAAGGTGCTTTAACACCTTTCTAGATTGTTCCAGCCTACTTTACCCTCTGACCTTAATTGGGGTCTGCTGTCATCCATTCATGCTGAATATAGGCTCATGAATCAACAAGACAATAGCACTAATGAATTCAATTCAGTTCAGGTCAGTTTTATTTATATAGCACTAAATCACAACAACTAGACAACCCCCTATGAGCAAGCACTTGGTGACAGTGGGAAGGAAAAACTCCCTATTAACAGGAAGAAAGCATTTGCCACAACCAGCTGTGGGTGATGAGAGGGAGACGAGGCAAAAGACACATTGTGGACGAGAGCCAGAGTTTAGTCATTTGCAATGATTAGAGTCAAAGTGGTGTACAAACACTCAGAGACTGCAAAGAAGTGAGTGAAGAAGAAATGCTGTCAAAACATTTAGCTCACAAAGCTCAACACTTCCCCGGGTTGCATACGGCTCTCTACATACATTTCATATGACATCATTTATACCATGTTAAGTTTTTATGTGACTTCTACTCCCTCTGCTCTGTGCCCTGAATACACCGGGTGTTATCCATCACCAGGTCCCCGGGTGCTGTAAAATGCACTGGCCGTGTACATGTGTTCTTGTCTAGCATTGAGAATAGTAGTGGGTGGTGGTGGAGGCGTGTATTAATGCCCTGGAGATGATTTAGAGTTAAACCACCGAACAGCAGAGCTCTCTTCCAGTTTTCTCCCATAGGACAAGTCAGTGGCTTGTGGTGAGTTACAGAGAAAATAGGATCCAGTCAGAAATCACTTCAAGTGAAACAACAGCTTAAATGGTTTCTCTTTAAATAATGCAACAGCTCATGTGGTCATAAATCAGGTTTCTGTGGGTCTTTGAAGTGACATATGCATTTTTAAAATTTATGGCTCAAATGTTTTTAGCCTCTAGATCTTAATTGTTTTGCCATGTAATGAGAGGTTTTCATTGGAGTTGGCTTTCATGTGAATAGGCAGAATAGGCAGTACTGTGCAAAAGTCTTGAGCTACCCCTTGTTTCTCTTTATTACGCTTACAAGGAGTCTTTTAAAGTGGACTTGAGCAACATGAGTGAAAAATCCAAATTTGAATTTTTGGGTTCACAATGTCATCAATATGTGGCAGAGCTCAAAAAAGAAAACAGTGAGTGTCTACAGCTATGTATAAAACAGAGACTCTCTCATGGTTTGGAGCTGCATTTCGGCCAGTGGTGTTGGAGATCTTTTCAATGGATGCAATTATGAACCCAGAAATGTACGGTCAGACTTTGATCCACTATCTAATATCATCTGGAAAGCATCTGATATGCCTCATTTGTCAGGATGACAGTGATGCCAAACACATTGCCAATGCAGTAAAAGCATACCTGAATAGAAAAAAACATGCAGTAGAGCACTATCCATCATAGATCGGCCTCCCCAGATCCCAGACATCAACATTATTGAAGAATATTGACATTAACAAGAACAAAGAAAGCTTTGGATATCCTTGAAGCAACCTGGACAATTATACCTGAAGACTGTTAATAGATATTACAAAAAAAGTTTGCCTAAAAGAGTTCGGGCTATGTTGAAGAATAAAGGCGGTCATACCAAATATTGACTTTCAAGGTCAGAATTCTACTGACTCAATTTTCACTTCACATGCTGTGTTTCCATGTATGAAGTTTCTGCACCTATTTCTTATAAAATCTAGAGAAATGTCTTGATGAGCAGATCTGCATGTATTAATCAACTTAATAAACATTCCCACTATTGTGGTGACCAGCAGATGAATTACACCAAATGAGTGCATACGACCATAAACTTTAGCGCATCCTGAACACTACATTTACCTTGAAATGAAGGCATATTAAAAATTTTAACATCCTGTAACTCAGTGGAACACAGAGAGCACACGAAATGATGAAGAAACAGATAAAAGGGACTGGTTACACAATAGCATGTATTTTTAAATAGCGCAACAAACTGTGCTCAAATGAGATGGCAGTGTTTTGTTTTCCGTGTGCGTGCATGCAGGGATGTTTGAGATGACGGGAGGTTACATGCAGGATTGTTACTGAGGGAGCGAGGCCAACAAAGGGCGCTCAACCTGCTGGCCCTGGCTTAAGCTCCTGTCAGCTAACCCTCTGTATGGGTGTGAATGTGTGTGTGCGTGTTTGTGTTGGGGGACCAGCAAATACGCTCACAGAAATCCATGTGAATAACCGAGCCCTTTTAAATCTCTGACCACATACACACACAAGACTGTAAAAACATCCATAATCTCATTTCCTAAATCGGGTTCACCTCTGCGCTCAGAAGATTATGAAATATTTTCCCTAAGTGAATGCAGGCAGAAAAGGTTGTAAGGCTGCATGAGAAATGACAAGAATAATGTCCAAGCCAGCAGACTAGCAACAGGTAAAATAGCTTTTTAGTGGGCAAAACATTGCTAAAGAGTGTCAAAGAAACTAGCAGACAAAGAAAGGTGCCATGTAAAGCGACAGGTTGACTAAAGCAAAATTTAGAAAGAGTACAGAAGCTGACGCATGAACCGTCAAGACGAAAGGGAAATGGAACAGAGAGAGGCAACTGGCGCTGGCTGTCACTTGCTTTCCCTTCTGTAGATGACAGGTGTTTTACATTACTCTGCGGGTGAGAGCAACACATATATCTGCACCGCCTGCACCTTTACACACCGGACTCAGAGCGAATTCCATATCGCCCCCTCGACCGTGGAGCTTATTCATGCACACTAAGGCCAGAGTAAACTTTTCATTCAAGGAGAAAATGAAATAATACCGCCACACTATCGGCATTATGGTTTTCACTTGAAAGCAGGAGTAGGTGTCTTATATTCTACCCCACAGCCACTCCAAGCTTTCCAGCACTAAGGGGGATTCATACTTCAGAGAGAAGTGGAGCTCTGTGGAGCGCAAATGTTCACACCAATTCTTTTTTTCTTAGCTTGCGAACAGCTAGCTTTTCTTTTTCTATATTTGACTGTTTTCCCACAAGCAACACAAAGATGAACTTTTACTTTTCCTTATTTGCAACCTACCGTTCGTAATAAATGAACTGTGCATGCTCCAGAAAATACAATTTCTTCCACTGGCTGGACAACAGATGAAAAGCCTATTTCACATGCAATAAAAATAATAAGAGTTTTCCACAGGTTCAGCTGCTCTATTATGAAAACCTAAAGCAATGCCTTCCATCACTTGCACTTTACAGCTAAGACCACGAGTATCTTTGCTCACTCCACCGCACACGCTGCTCCTAATGTCGTATACAGTCAGAAAGACTTGCTCCTCCGCTGCGCACAGCATGCATCTTTCTTGGTATTAGCATCACATAAGTGATTAAAAAGTAATGATGTCAGTGGTCTAGACTGCTCATCAATTCACCCCCACAAAGAAAGAAATCAGGAACAATTGAGTTGTGCAAACTGCTTTGTTTGTCTCACAGCGAATGACTACAGGACGCGCGAGTCTGCTGTGTGCATTATGTAATAATTACGTCTGCGCATTGGAGGGTTTGGCTGTGAATAAAAATGTGTCAGATGTGCAGCCGCTATAGGATGTAATTGAGCCACAGGAGTGCTGTGCTGCTCAGTGTGTATATCAGTCACAAAGGCACAAAAGAATGATGAAAAACACATGAATACCCTATTCTTCCTTCGTCGTTAGAGACAGCAAAGCTTCTCTGCAGTGGGCGCAAGGACCTGCACAAAAGGGCATTTAATGTCAGATATTAGAGGGTAGACAAACACTGCCCTTTGGGTGATAATGCATACCACGTCTGACTGACCGCGGTGGTGTCAGAGGTGTGAGAAGTGAGGTCTCACAGTGCAGACGAGCACCCTGCTGTTTCCCAGCACAAACTCTGCACACTTTTCCCTGAAAATCTGTCACACTCTCTATTCTTCACACCTCACTCCCCTGCTCCCTTTTGGTAAGGATTTATATTTGCAGCTTTTCATCTCCTGAGGGGAATGCTGCGCGCTGAGTGTAGCGATACAGAGGGGCTGTATAAGATTTTCAGCACGCGGATTAAATCAAATGTGAAATAAACCTTTGTTAAAACCTACATCTGTCTCTTTCTCCTTCTGTCTCTCCAGGTGTGTCTCCCCAATGCGCTTGGCCCTTGAGGCCTGAGGAGAAGTGAGCCAAGCCCAGGCCCCCATGGGACGCCCTGTTATCCAGCATGCACTGCTGCTTCTGCAGTGCATGCTGGTCCTACGGCCTGGAGGTGTGGCCGGCAGGAGAGGGCCAGTGCTGCTGCCTGAATCACCCTGTTACAGGACGGAGCACCCACTCGTCCCACACTCAGGTAGGTGGTTTAAGAAATGCGCTCTCTTGACGTCATCAGAGCGACTCTTTCCATTTTTCCCCCTCCATTCATAAATATCTGAAGTTTTCTCATCAGTTATACTCATTTCCTTTTCCACTCTTAGCAAGGTTAAACTTGTAAACCATAGATGTTTCTGAATGGTTTCATTATTTCAGTTCTGTTGCTAATAGACATAAACAACCTTGCACACACGTCACGTTGATTGCGATGAACAAAGTTAAAGAAAGTACACAAAGCTTGTAAAGAGTTTGTCTTGTTAGAGCAGTTTTTCTCACACTCTTATGAAATGCTGTTGTAATTATCACTCTAGAAAACACCGTCGTCGCATTTGCTGCCTGGCAAGTTTTAATCTGTGTAAAAGTCATTTTAAATGCACTCAGCACTTTGAAAAATGTTCAGATCCGCAGCCCTGGAGAGCAATGAGCCTAAACCTTTGATTGCATTACAGACATGAGGTAAGCGTACTTCTAAAGCCTAACTCACATTTACTACATTTAATGTGAATTAACTGTTCACCAAACCTCTGCCAAACATCCAATTATATCTTAGCAGCTGTAATTAGGCACTTCAGGCCTGTCAAACTGTGGCTTTTTCCACCAGTTTTAATGTTATTTAAATGCAGAGTGATACTGCCTGTGGTGTGGGTTTTCTTTCTTTCTTTTTTTGTATTTAAAAGAGCAAAAATCCAAGTATGGAAATAAGTCTCTTCTCTAATGTTTCCAGCTCACCAACTTTCTGCACACAGTACAACACTATTATTATTATTATTATTATTATTATTATTATTATTATTATTATTATTATTATTATTATTATTATCTGAAGTGTACAGCTTAAGTATTTACTCTATAAAGTAATTTGAATCACAGTCATCAAACAGTCATGTTAAATAACTTTACACACAATGATGAAAAGCTTGAACAGGTTTTGAGACTGAGGATGATCTATCATAACAAAAAATTATCTCGAGAACATCGTCTGCAGCATCTGGAGGTTTTTCTCTATTTTTAACATTACATCAATTTTTTAATTTTCTGAAACCTTGACCACTATGGTTCTTAGGAGGCTCTGGGATTTCCTCTCACTAAAGAGCTTACAGAACTAAGAAATGAAATGCTGAGACAATCCTCCCAGCTCCACTTCCAGGGGAGAAATGTTCTCTGATTATCAATGAAGAAGCTCTGGTAATTTCAGTCTCTGGTAAGCAGGATTTAGATCAAATGTCAGATTGTCTGTTTTAGATGAAGATTCAGTGTTGATTTTACCATTTACATAAAAAATTATTACCATAGGTAACTACATTGATGTCACATGTTGGTTTCTGAAATCCTGTTTCATCCTGTCTAGTTGAGCATTTTCACTGTTGCCACCTTGGCGTATTAGTTAATATAACGAGAGGCATGTGGTTGATCAAACGTATCAGTCACAAGTTGTTAGCCAATAAGAAACAGAAATGAACAAAAGTATGGGCAAGATTTACAAAATTCACCAAATCTTCTATTCAATATGACCCAAAATGAGTGACTGGGACCATAAACTCAGAAGACAGTAAGAGTTCACAGAGCTCAAGTCAGAAAGATATTTTCTCATAGACTTCTGTTGAAGTCTGCAGTTATGCGGCAACTAGTCACACGACTACTAACCACATCTGGTTAACTTGTTCCCCTTGTTTAAAATCATTGTTGCAATGCAGGGTCAAGTGAATAAGGCACCCTTATTGGTAGGGAAAAATGAGTATTCCCTCAGTAGTGACTAGATTATGTTTAAATTCTTACAATCTTGACAGATAAGAGGGTGAACAACGAAAAAGCCCAATGCAGCTTCTGTTTAAGAGACTATAAGACTTTTACTTTAAGCAAGTACAACCAGAAACATTCAAACGTCGAGACCTTAATTATCCAGCTCATAAATTTTACAGATTTCATCAAGCAAAATTAATGATCGCTGACTAGCTACTATGGGTGGGGCCTGTTTTTTTGTTTTTTTTGTCTTTGTCAGACTGAAATCAAGGACTCATTGTTTAAAAAAAGAAAAAAAAAGTATTGCCTAATACTAAAAATTTACAACAATTGAAATGTGCAAACGTAGCATGTGAAAAGAGAAAGACTAGCAGCAATTAATGAAACTAGCAGTTAGAAAAAGGACACTTATGGATTTTTCTGGCTATGTCCTCTTGGAACGATCCAGCTCTAATCTGTAATTACAACATTTCTTGCTGTCTAGGAAAAGTTCACCTCCTTTATTAACTTCCTCTTTGTTCCACAAGGCAGACGGTGCCTTTGTTATGGGCCTTTTGCTACATGGCTCTGCAGTTTTTAGATACAGTATGTTCTGCATCCGATTTCATTGTCCTCACTCTCTGTCATACTTTTCTATTGAACAGCTAAACTGTAATGAAACGCTGTGAATCCAAGTCGACTGAAGGTATCAATAGCGATCAATGCAGTTCTGTCTAGCCGCTGCGAGGCAGCAGAAATGTCATTGAGCTGTTTTCATTACAACAGAGCCCCAGTCACATAATCTCATAGCATTCTGTCTGGGTAAAATTGACTGGAAGAGCAAGGTCACTGCATGTGATCCACACGCATGCATAGACTCATATTCCGAATAACCACCCACCTATAACCCTAATTCTCCCTCACGCTGTCTCCCTTCCTAATCTTTGTCACTTCATTGTTAGCTGAGCCGATGCTCTTCCCTCTGCACCGATTGAGTGCAATGATGATGACTAACTGCCCAGCTAATGCAATACCTTCATACCTTGTGCTTTCTGCGTGGGGAGGATCAGACATCAGCTGGTGGGTCAGCTGTGGTCATTGCGTTTGTGTTCTCTAATGTACCAGATTGGCCCATTAAGCTTCAGTGGGTTAATGCTTTGGTTGAAATATAGGAGCATTAATAAAGAGGGTCGACATTTTAGTTAGCATTCAGACACGGTTCAGCAACACAGAGCCGACTGAACAGAGGAAGAGAAAGGCAAGTACAGAAGTCTTTAGTGAGTGATTAGCTGTGGTGATATAGTTGCTTCTTAATGCAAAGAGTCTTTAGAGCTTCTTTGGGGAGTTATTAAATAAAAGTAGATGATGTATGGTTAAAAGCTAAAAGGTTGACTCACCAAATTACAAAAGCATTTACGGTTTTATGCCAATACAGTTGACATTAACTATACATAAAGTATGTTAACCGTTGTATTATGAGGCTAAGATAAGATATTAAGTGCGAAGATATCAGCTCATGGCAGCAAGCTCACCAAAGCTAAAGACTGTATGGGAGTACCACACAGACACAGAAACCTGCTAATTAGTGCTTCTTAACGCTAAATACTATAATAGTGTGCACCAAAGCAGCCTTGGACAGTCTATTACTACAATTAACCACACAGAAAGTCATATTATCTCTTTGATAATTGCACACAAAAAAACTTTCACAACAAGGTTGAGACGTTTAGTTCAGTGACTAATCATCAGAGGTGAGGCCTAGCAGACAGCTGCTGGCCACAGCTGCCTGTGTCGGTGTCAACCTGTTAATTAAAACAGCCAAATCCCTAACTTTAAGCCTTATTACATTTGAGTATATGAGTGAATTAAAAAAATAACAGCTCTTCCACCCCTTCTCACGAAGGGATGCATTAGCTTTAAAGGCTAATCTATTTAAAAGTAATGCTTTGGCTTGGTAGGCTTTGAAATGTTTGTTTATGCTATAAATCTGGACATTTCCACACGAGTATCTAAGGGGACTGACTCTCTCCTGGAGTCTTTTTCAAGCGGTCATTCAGGGAACGACAGTTTTTGGCGCTTCGGGTGGTTTATGTTTTTTTAGCCATGGAGATGTGGCATTTGTGAGTGTGTTTTGCCGCAGCGACTTTGTAGCAAAAAATCGATGTTTAGGAAAACATCTCTGTGGAAAAGTATAGTGCATGGCATATAATTATAACATTTAAATTCATTAGAATTGGACAGGATTTGGAGCTAAGTGCTGGTTTGCATCATTGGTACTGATACATACAGATTAACTGAACCAGGCATCGATGTAAAAGCAACAGAAATCGGACAAATGCAACACTTCAAACACACGTGGTGTTAGTGAATCAGAAAACAGCTTTTTTTTCTTCTCAGGCTTCCAAGAGAGTTGGTTAGTTGTGACTGTGGGAACCAACATGTGCCTGAACGTTTAAGACTGTTTAAGGGGCTAAGCTTCAGCTGAGAACTTTAAAAAGCTCTGTGTACAGCTACTATGTGTCCGTGTTATATTTCTGTTATTCAAGTCTTGGAAACTCGGGAAAAAGCGGGAAGCTACTGAACATGACCATCTTATCCTTAATTTTCTTAGTGGAGAAGAAAGCACCATGTTTTTATTTACCATGAGGATCAAACCAAGTTTATCATTTCTCAGTATCACCAAGCTCTGAATCTTGGAGTGGGTGGTCACAGGGTGAAGCATTAAAAGTGTAAATCAAATTTTGTCTCACCTGCAGTGTTTTAATCCTGGGGTATGAGTGGGTAAGGCTTTATGGAAGTGTTGGGGTACGTAAACACTCAGTGGCACACACACATGCAGGCAGCCCTAGTTTTCATAAAATTGATGCAGTTCCATTTAAATGGCTTGTAAAGCCTGCTGTACTCCTGTTTACATATCAGCTTTGTTATAAAGCTCTAAAGTTCTGCAGACTTTTTCACAGCAGTCATGTGTGGGAAAGAAAATTTGCTTCAAGTACAAGTTTTCACTTGAAGTTTTATCGCCCAACTTTGATTGCATTACTTGCGTTTCAGTCCTATTTATTTTCACCTTGTGTGAGAATCAGCACATTTGCAGGGCTGCTAATTCCCGTGGTCCCATGAAGATGTCCATTTATCTTTCCCTTCACATTTATAGGTATTTCCATTTTGTTTTTTAATAGCTTTCCTTTTGTGCCCTGATTGTGCAGTTCAAACACATCTCGTTGTTCAGGACTGTTTTTTTTTTTTTTAAAAACAGGCTGCTCAATGCTTTTTAGTGACTGCGAAATTATAGCCCATGTGAGGTTTTTTTTTTTGCAATAAAAGCAAAAAGAAAGAAGCTATGAGTCATTACAGAATATTACAAGGCGTATGCATATGGACATAGACACGCATACGCATATGCTGAGACTGTGTGAGGGAACTGAAGCCTCTCGTTAAACCTATTATCATTGTCTTTTGTGAGTCATGGTGCTCCACGTAATATAATGTAATCCCCGGTTGTTGCGAGTAAACAGTGTGCAGGCTGCCATGACTCCTCTTTAGCCAAGCTGGGAGGACTACAGACACATTAAAGACACCCCTGTGGACCACAACAGCCTAACAGTCCCACTCTACTCAGATGAACATTTCCCTTAAGGACATACACAAACAAATGTATAGCATTTGTCTGTGTATGTCCTTGTTTATGAGTTTTAGTGAGAGTTTCATGGTTTATCCATTGTTATCTGTTGTTAGGATGATGTAGGAACAACACAGGGACATCAAATCGTGTGACCTTCATAGCTGGTGCTTGCATGTATGGCAAGTTAGCATTTGTGGAATATCCACACTGGAAGCGATTCTCATTAATGAAGAGATCTGAGGCAACAGAAAGTGAGAAAGCTCCCATGCTCCTCATTTGTGATGAAAACGTGACAAAATGTCAACGCTTGGGAGGAGGAGAAAAGTAGACATATGGACACATTTCGCATTTGACGTCAAGGAAAATAAGACGCTTTGTGAATCGTGTGGAGCAACTCTCTCTGGTAAAAACACGACAAACATTTAAAATGAATCAACTTTAGATTCAGTCTACAATAATCTTATGAAACAAGGACTAAAACTACACTGACACAAAAAGAATTTAGGCTCTTGAACTATTACTAAAACAAAATGAGACTTAAGTAAAGACTGTGGCTAAAATCAAATCAAAATTAGGTGTCAAAGTTTTCACCGTATGGCAGGAACTTGTCAGTCAAAAAAGAAGTTAGCCACAGGGCTAAAGCGCATCAGCATGAACAAGCTGTCTTGACGAAGACTTGATTAAAAAAACATGCATTTTCAAACATGGAGTTGCCCACTCCGAGTAATTGGAGAGAATCTAGGTGTAAGGACGATTCACATTGCTTTTTGGGAACAGGTTTTATATGCAGGTCTACTAGACCTCCATCTGTGGCTCCTCAGCTCACAGAAAGAAAGAAAAATCCCATGCTCAGCTGGCAAAAAAGGAGTTAAAGTAGAGCTCAAAGAGCGGTTATGACCCATCACGAGAAGCCAAGGTCAAGGTTTGTCTGAGTGGGTTCCAGTGACAGCATTTCTTTCTTTCTGTGTGATTGTGGCCTGACAGTGGAAGGGTGTGCCTCACATGGGTTTGACCCCACTGGGGATGGTGGTTTTCTGACTTGGCACAACACTTGGCTGACAGAACTGCTACTGTGGCGCAAGGGTGCTGTAGTCTAACTACTGCTTTCTGCTTTGTGTGGCGGTTTCAGAAAGAAACATAGAGTTCAGCAGCAATGCTCCAAATGTTTACCCCGAAAAGGTACGCTCGCTGTACTTGAACAAAAACAGGTCCGCATATAGCTCCAGAAGAGGTCCAACGTAAATGTGTGCCATTTATTGGATTACTTTAAGAGGGGCTTTGAAGTATTTCTCTGTTTCTGGCAGGCATGTTTTTGCAGAAGACTCCTGACAAAGGATTTGTAGTGTTACTATAGCCCCTGAGATATACTGTATTAATAAAGCGTTGTATTTAACAAGAGTTCCTAGGTGTAGGCTTGAAAGGCTTTTAAAGGTTATAAACTGTGGTGTAAACAATGTCTTCACAGGCCAAGCCGAGGGCCATGTCTCTGTGGAGAGCAACAGCCCGACTTGTTTTACAGCCACAAACTGAGCTCAGCTTTTATCATCCCCGAACAGCAAACACATCGTTAGAAGGAGGGCAGTGAAAGCAAGAAAATAAACAAATGGTCTTATAGAATTCATAAATGCAACAGGCCGCAAGAAGTGTCAGAGATGCTTTAATTGGCCTTTTGGGGATGTGTCTTTTAAATTTAAAGCCCACTGAGGTCAGGTATGCATGAGCCATGTTTTACTTAAATGGGTGGCAATCTGCCTGGGGAACGAATGAGGCGCCATCCATATTTTTGGGATTAGTGCATTTTTACGTTCCCCAACATCTCTAAGATGTCATCACCATGCATATTTGTTTTCATTTTATATTCCTCTGAGTGGACTGAAGAGATCTGGTCATCCTGGTAAAAGCGCATCTGTCCTAAATACACATTGGATTTAAATATTTTAGTGCACACTTATTTGTGGCTTTTTACCGTGGTTTGTTTTCCATGATTCACTCACTGCCCTGGGGCCATAACACAGCAATGGGGGTTCAAGTTGTAGGACTTCTAGCTGGAAATCGTGCTTGGGTTTGTTTGTTTTTTGGCTCTAAAAAAAACCACAAAAAACAACATGCAGGAACCTCGGGGCGCTGAGGCATGCATGAAGCTCTTAAGCACCCTCGCCTTTTTTTGCTTTGGATTTTCTCCAACCGCACAGGTGTCGGTTCTTCGAGTGCGCGGACCAGTCGTTTCCTCTTAACAGCTTGAACAAATAGTTGCTATTCTCGCCGCAGAGCTATTACCGCAGGGCGGCATTTTAGAGTGAATTGGCTCTTCGTTTATGCGAGCGCCTGCCGCCACACTCTATTTACACCACTCACAGAGAAACCATTCATGTTTCAGAATTGGTTCCACATGTTGCCATTGTTGTCAGCCTGGCAGTGCTGTTGAGTGGCAACTTTAAGCACCGGCAGACTGGAGAGTGGCGTGGCCTCTGATGCTCAGTGTAAATATTTATATATCCTGTCATTTTGTCTTTGTGTCAACTGCCGTGTGTCATAGAAGGGAATAACAAATGGTATGTGAGTGATGGGTTCTATTTTGAGGAGGTGGGAGACAGGGGTTAAGAGGATAAGTTGGGACTGAGAAAAGGGGGGAAGGGGGTTTATATGTGTGTGTTCGCTGGTTTCATGTTGGCCCAGAGCCCTGGCTGCGCTCTGAATTTACACCCCTGATCCGTTTGTGTGTGAGCCGTCCCGCGTGTGTGTCTGCACGCCGTCGTCTTATGAGCAGCCAATCCCCTGATTCAGTCAGCTGCTGTACAAGCCTTGATGTGATTACATTATCACATGCATTTAAAGAGCAGCTCATGTGAACCCATGCAACATGCAAATCAGCGCTGAAATTTAGTAAAGGAGATAGGAAATTGGATTTGTCTTATTAGTTGGGGGGGTCATCCTACTGGTCCCTCATCTGCTAGGTTAACGATAAGGTTAATTTGTTGGCTGTGTGTTGGATCATGTAATTCTGCCTCTAAAATTACCTTCTACAATCTATCCAAAAAAGAAAAAAACACATATATATCAAGTTAGATGAGAAATGGAAATATTTTTTTGGTGATGGTAAACCAGCATCCAGGAATGTTGTTTTGTAAAACTCTTTCCAAGTGTGCCACACTTTTGTAGCGGGAAAGCCAAAGGCCAATGTGCCAAACCCCCCCCCCCCCCCCCCATGAATGGGATGTTGGGAAGCTCCGCATATATTTAGCTGCACAGCCTTGGGAGGGCCCATCCACGCTGGCTATGAATGTTTATGAATGGTTCCTTGGCCTCTTCACAAAAGGCCATAAATCCTTTGAGTGCTTTTGTGTTCAATTAGAACCTTTTGCCCCTTTTGCACACTCCTAACAAATATCCCCTCTTCTCCCTCTTTCCGTCTCATACATGCAGACACACACACACAGACACACTCTCCATCACCCCGTTACAGAGCCTCCCCTGGTGAGTCAGGGAGATTTATGAGAAGAAGCTGGGTTCGTCAAGCGCCGTCTTCCCCCCGGGGGGTGTCACAACTGCATTTGTATGCCAGGGATCCTCTCGATGGCGTACTATAAAAAAAACCCCAACAAAAGCCCATTGGAGTCAGAGGATTCGCAGATCCAAAACTTGCTCTCTCCCTCTAGAATAAGCGGAGCAGCAGCCATTAAGCAAAAGGAAATCTTTGGGGTGAAGTTGGTTGCGATCTTCCAGATATTTATTTCAGCAGGGCTAATGAAAATGCATTAATACTGTGTGGAGTAAGACGCGGGGTGTTTTTCTGTCTCGCAGTTCTCTTGTACTTATCACCGGGGACTTGAAAGCAGAGGTGGGACCAAGTCATTGTTTTGCAAGTCTCAAGTAAGTCTCAAGTCTTTATCCTCAAGTCTCAAGTCAAGTCTCAAGTAATGTCAGGCAAGTCAGAGTCGAGTCTCAAGTCACTGGTGTAAAAGTCCGAGTCAAGTCACAAGTCTGAAATTTTGAATTTCAAGTCCTTTCGAGTCTTTAAAAAAAAAAAAAAAAAAAAGCATGTTGCAGTTATGCTAAATGTAAATATTAGACCATGTAATTTTAAAATCTGTGTTTTTCTCAACACATGACAAAATAGTGAACTTAGAAAATATACACAAATTGTGAAATTGCACCTCTTTAAAATGCAGCTCAATTAAACTTAGCTCCAAGAATAATTTTCACCGACAGTTCTGAGATAAGCTGCATGTTATTCTTGGATGCGGTTGTAGGACCGGCTTTAAAATCGCATGACAAAAATATCATACACATTAAAAAAAACTGTATCACCAACGTAGCCTGGAAAACATTTGCTAGTTAGATGAAGTCAGCTATCTCATCGTAGCATATTTATATGCATATTTATAATTATACGGTTCTTGGAGTGAGTGCACACACTCATGAAGTTTAGTAACTTCAGGTCACTGCAACAAGCCCAGGTACAGTTTACCGACGGATGGGTACAGGACCTTGAAATGCACCGTGTAGAAAGTAAAGACCATCGTACGTATCATAAGTTTACCAGTCTCACAAATTGTCGTCATAAATACACATTCCTTAACCGTTTATTAATAGGACCTTTGAGCTCAACGGTAATTAATTAGTAGTGGAAATAATTTCTGGTAGCATCACAGAAATGTAGTGACAACAATATTGTATGCTGTAATCGTACTGGGCAATTAGTGATACAAAAAACCTGTTTTATCCTGTGAATAAAAGTATATGTTTTTGTCAATGTACCATAATAACAGAAGCGAAACGCAATATTGTGTCAGGACAATTCACTATTTATGCACAATAAATAAAGGAGCATAGCGCGACAATTTCTGTTCAGCGCCAGACTTGCTTGTAACCTATATCACCAATTATGTTAAGAAAAATGACGCATTAACTACAACAACAGACTGACCTTTGTGGAAATGCTTGGAGCAGACTAACCTGTGAGCTGGAGGGTTCTGGGACGTTATATTTGATCTTTGAATGGCTGCGATCCAGGCCATCCGTCGCGTCTTTGTTACTTCGGAAACATGGCTTGAACAATTTCTCTTCAACGACGTAATCCGATAACAACCGATCTCTTTACCCGTCAGCTTCTCGTGGCTGTCATGCGACCGGCTATTGCAGTTAATAATACAACGGCTTCTTGACATTTTTGTGTTTCTTTTTATCGCTGTATAACTGATTTCAATTGAAAGCCTGCGTGCGCTAGTACCGCTTGCCACGAGTTCCCAGAATCCTTTGCGGTTCTACCCGTGAATGACATCACATTTTCAATCTCTATATAATATGCATGTTACATTTTATATTTGGGGTAAAATATCAAGTCTTTTCAAGTAAACCGGTTCAAGTCCAATTCAAGTCCCAGGTCATTGGTGTAAAAGTCCAAGTCAAGTCACAAGTCTTAGAACATTTTTTCAAGTCAAGTCTAAAGTCATAAAATTAATGACTCGAGTCTGACTCGAGTCCAAGTCATGTGACTCGAGTCCACACCTCTGCTTGAAAGAGAACAAGGGGAAAAATGTCTTTGCATACAGCGGCGCTGTCTCCACGGATGATATTGTTTTGTTAGGAGAGCCAGGGTTTGGTCCCACTACGTGAGTTGGTGGCAGCAGATGTTCTTTGGAAGCTCCTGTTTCTTTGCTCTGTTTGTCTTCATTTTGAACCACTCACAAATCCCACGTTTGTCACAGAAACTCGAAGTACTTGCTTTTGATGCAGTCAAGGGAGAGCGTGCTTTCATTTGAAACGCTGTCTGACAGGTGTGCCTGAAGAAGCAGATAATGTGTTTCGAGGGGGGATATTCAAGCTGTCCTCTCCCTCTGTTCCAGCCCTGATGGAAAGCTCCCCGGTAAATTAAAAACGTCCCTTTGAAATTTTTAGTCTGGAAATAGCTCGCAAATGTAGTGATGAATGATTTTAAATCACTGTAGCAACCACTAAAAGAAATTTGCCTTGGCACCCTGCTCGGAGATATTCACGCCCGCAGTAATTCCTAGATATCTGAAGGAAATGTCCCATTTAAGTTATTTTAAATGTAACCAGACTTTTGTGTACAGCAATACTTCAATAATGACTCCAGATCAAGCAAGTGATTTGTCACTATGATGACTGACCGACTACTCTCAGCTAAACCTATCAGGTAACCAGACAGTAGACAGACCATCCTCGCAGCTTGATTCAATTGGTCAAGGGTTAATGGGTTGGGCGCCAACAGGCATGTTGTGGATAAGATGTCAGCGTCTGTCTGGGATCTCGCTCGCTCTATCTTTCTGTCTCTATTTCTATGTAACATGGAGAAGCGGTCAGATCGTCCATAAAAACAAAAGTCCAATTCTCATCTGCCTCGTAGTTTTTGCAGAGCATGAATTTCCTTGTGTCAATCAGCACTAGTTGTTCAGTGATGTACTTGTGCTGAATTTAAATGGTTTCCCAGTGAGTCATAAGACATCCAAATTTCAGGTTTCACTTTGGAAGATTTTAAGAAAAGGAGCTTGTGAAACACTAACATCTAAGTACTTTTATCCATGCTGAAGAACGTTTGAATATCAAGCAAGGACGCTGCAGAGCCTTTGTGTTCTTTACTCAGTCTCATCTTCATTTCTTCAAACCCAGTTTAAATCATGGCAGTGAAGAAGTGGACTGACAGATTCAGTTGGGGGATGGTGATAAACAAATATTGTTGTACCAGCACCAAGTACCAGTTGCTCACTTTTAAGTAATTTTCGTACATATTAATGTCTCATTTAAAGCTTGTCTGGGATTCAGGGACACCTTAAAATTTAGCATATTAGTCATAACTGTGTTTTCATTAGAGGATAATCACTTATAAATAATTGTGTTTTGGTTAATTTAGAATGTGCCCTTCATATCTACATATGCAGGAGGCCTTTTTCAGGGAGCCTGCCATTTCTAGCTGCCTTGTCCCTACATCAGCCCAGAATAGATAAACCAAACATGGTTTCAATGGAGGGCCTTTGGCACGTATACACTAATGTATGGCCACAATAGATTCTTCTATACATACGGGCAACAATGAGACAAACACCAAAACGGCAAATGGTTTTACAGGTGGACACCACTGAAATCTTCCCTCCTCATATTTCTGACTGTTTTTTCACTAGTTTTGCATTTGGCTAGTGTCACTATTAGTAGAATGAGGTAATACCTTATGTATACTCTACAGAATATGAAAACTCCATGAGAGACGGGACAGGTCTGCTCGTTTCTGCAAGGGGGGACAGGATGAGCACTGCTAGAGCTACAAAATGACCTCCAGCAGACTGCTGGTGTGAATGTCTCTGCCCAAACAACCAGAAACAGACTTCGTGAGGGTGGCTTGAGGACCTGACATCCTCTAGTGGGCCCTATGCTTTCCACAGTTGAGAGCAGGTTCACCCTAAGTATATGTAACAGATGTAAAAGGGTTTGGAGAAGCCGTGGAGAACGTTATGCTGCCTGTAACACTGTTTAGCATGCCCGGTTTGGTGGTGGGTCAGTGATAGTCTGGGGAGGTACATCCATGGAGGGATGCACAGATGTCTATATCAGGATGAAGTCTTTGACTCATTGTCAGATCCTACCCTGGTGCAGTGGTCCTGGTGCCTAACAATGCCCAGTGATCTATCCAGGCATTTCATAGGGGAATGAAAGGATTGATACCACTGACTGGTCCCCACACTCGCCTGACTGAAATCCAATTAAAAAAAACCTCTGGGACATTATGTTTCAGTCCATCTTACCTGTACGCTAAACTGTCCAGGATCTCAGTGATGCCCTGGTCCAGATGTGGGAGGAGATCCCCCGGGACACCATCCTTTGTCTCATTAGTAGCATGCCCCAACCTTGTCAGGCATGCATAGAAGCACGTAGGGCCCATACAAAATACTGACTACCATTTTGAATTGCTGCAATGTAATATCTGCAAAATGGACTATCCTCCCACATCATTTTTTCACTTTGATTTTTGGTGTGTCTTTGAAATCAGCCCTCGGTTTATAATTTTCTTTTCCATCAAACAATGTCGAATCCTTTCATTTCGAACACATTACCCAGTTCATATCAGTGTAGATATGCTTCCCCCTCCATTGAGATCTGATCTGCTTTCAAAGTGTTTTTCTAAAAGCAGTGTATTCGAGTGCCTTGAGAAAAGTTGCAGCACCCCTTTGAACTAACATTATTCATCAGCACAGCTGTCATTTACTGCCAGCTCCACTCTGATTGGCTCATTGATATTTTGTCCTCTGTGTTGTTGACAGAAATGGAGCCCTGGATCTTCAGGTTCAAAGCAGAGGGCACGGTGGATTATTCACAGCTGACCTTTGACCCTAGCCAGAACGAACTTATCGTCGGCGCCAGGTAACCCATATCCAACATTGTTACTTTTCTCATTCTCTTTCCTTTGTCCTTTGTCTTTGTTGTCTGTGCTTTTGTTGTCTTTCATTCTTGTTTTTTTTTTTTTGCAGCGTTTGTTGGTGCGTTGCATGAGTAATGATCAGTTTCTCCATAGATGTCTTCAAAAGAAAAATGGCTTTGGAGATTGTTTCCAAGTCCATTGTCTTTGTCGAGCACAGCCAAGTGTGTGTGTGTTTGCATATATGTGTACTTGTATTGCTTATGTAGTGAGGACATAAATCTGTTTACACAGTGACTTCGTTGGGATTAGCCTCACTGTTAGAGACAAACACTAAGTGCCCAAAACATAAATCCTTACATTTTAAGGGTGAAGGCTTGGTTGAAGGTCAGGGTAAGGTCAGAGATAAGGATTAGTTAGTAGTAGTTGTGGTTAGGCTAAGATCCCAAATGAATGAATGAATGTATAAAGTTATGAATGAACACTGTTGTTTTTTAAAGAAATTTTATATGTGCTTGAAGACTTAGATGTGTAAGTGTTTGCTTCATTGCTGAAGAAGTATGCTATGCACTTCACTTAATAGCTTTAGTAGTTGTAGAAAGAAATAATCATGGCAGCATCAACAGGAGATAACAGGAAAGCTATCAGGAAGGAGTGCAGCAAAGCAAACAGAAACAAAGTGAGCCCAGGGAATTTACTAATGCACCTAGAACCTTAAGATGGAAAGGCTTAATCTGGAAAATGTATGTGGGTGGATAAAGGTCTTACAGGTGAGTAAATCCCCCCTGGAAAACATGGTAAGGAATATAATATAATATAATATAATATAATATAATATAATATAATATAATATAATATAATATAATATAATATAGCAAATAAAAGCCATCTTATATTTTTAGCTACCATTCAAGATTCAGTCAGTTATATCAACACATGCATACAACACTCAAAAAAATCAAATAAGAGATTTTCTTCACTTCTCTGTGCCAACTCGATGGCTGTTGAGTGTCTAAGTATGAAAGGCAGTGTAGCTAGATAGATGACTGCAGGTTGGGTTAGAAGTATGAGTGATAATGGAAGGAAGGAGGGATCGATGAAAATATCAATACAGTAAAATAGGAGGCCGTGGCCACGCTGAGACCTGGCTGATAGCCACTCTTCAGGAGACTGATCTTTGCCAAAGCACTTATTTGTATGTGCATGTGTATTCAGGTGCTTGTGGAAACAGACTTTAGGATTTTTACTCTGTAATGAGATATCTGCTTTATTTAGAGAAAAAAATTAAAGATTGCTCTGTAAAACTGTTTGCTAGCATGAAAAAAAAAGCACCTGATAGGTTATCTTCCTACACGTTTGCAAAATCTGTGTCTGTTCAAGAGCTTTTAAGCAAATCAAGTAATTAAAAAAACAAATGCAGTCCAGATCATCTTTGAATAAAATATTTTTTCTCAGAAATAAACTTAACAAATATCCATATCTATGTAATGCAGCAACTCAGCATACCTGCTTTCTAAAACCATAGACTGTATATAAAAAATGGATACATGCACCATGATATCACTTTATGTTTTGTGGGTTTACATTTCAGAACCTCAGTTTGGACAACGTCATCTTGTTTTTTGTTTTGTTTTCTGTTTGTTGAATTTACTTTCCATTGCCAGGCTTTGTTGATGAGTATTTAGATCATGCTAGCTAGCTAAGTGAGCAAGCTACATAAATATGGGAGTATTTGACATGTGCAGATACCTGCTTATTAATGCTAATGAATGAATAAATTAGGACAAATATCTGTGCAGCAAATAGCATTTCTTTGTCATGTAGCTGCATTAAAAATTGTCCAAAAAGCACCAACACCACAAACATGGCTGAGGTCCATTTCAGTGAGTCTGCACCTTCTGATCAAAGATGGTAAACTTTTAAGTCTTGCACAATAAGTTTTATAATTCTACGACTGTCATGAGGAGAAAATAGCTATAGAGTCCAAAGTTATTACATATTTATATCTATTTGTAAAGCTGGGCATTTTAACTTGATAGCCTATAGGCACTGACCTACTTTTGTAGCCAGTCACACAAGACCTTTCAAGTAGATTTCAGCTTGTCCGAAAAAAGTCATTTTAGGGCCCGAGGTATACATCCACACTAGGGCTGCCACAAACGATTATTTTGATAGTCGACTAGTCACTGATTATTTTTGCAATTAGTCGACTAATCAGATCATGCATCCATTGGACATAAAACGTACAGCTTATTGCACCAGCATGCATCTGCTCTTATATAACTATCATTAGCTTACAGCTTTAAGTGTTTAAGGTATGTGCTAAGTAAAAATAAAGACAAGATGATAGTTTATTAAAGTTTAATGAAATCTGCAGATTGTTTCGGTGGAGTTTAATAAACTCAGTCTCGTCTGCTCCTTGCTATCTAAAATATAACGGGACACCGGAGTATATTTTCGAGCATCTCACACTTCTGATAATCAGCTGTCTGCTTGACGTTTATTCAGCTGTGTAAAAACTATAACTTTAATCTCAGCCAAACCGATTTACTCAGAAACAAATAAAATACTGAAAAAAGCCAAACAATAACATTTTTAAGTTATCTAAGTGACTTATATATGTTTAACCTGAGTAGCGAAAGACGGGGGTGGGTTTTGAAAACGATTTGCCGGGAGTCTGGTGTCCTCTAGTGAGCCTTGCCCCCGGCTAGCTATCGAGCTAGTGGGTAACAGACGTCTCCGAAAACGTCGGAGCGTTTTTGAAAATATGTGGTGTCTTGAATAACTGAGCAGATATTTGAGGTTTACACAGCTACATTCTCGCCTGAAAATATGTTAAACGTTTATTTTGTGACCCAGAAAGAATAATAAGAGTAATATTAAAACTAACTAGCTACCGCCATTGTTGGAAACTGCGCTGGGCCGCGCTATGAATTCTGGGACACAGCTTTTTCTTCTTCTTCTTCGCGCTTTAACAGCAGCTGGCATCCTTGTACATGCAGTGCTGCCATCTTCTGTTTCAGTCCGTTATTACACTCTTAAATCCTACTACTTATTCCTGCATCTTTTGTGATCTCACAAAGCTTCAAACGACGCGTCGACTATTAAATCAGCCGTCGACGATTTTGATCGTCGATGTAATCGTGACTAGTCGACTAATCGTGGCAGCCCTAATCCACACCTCACTTGCAGCTGGTCTGTCTGTACTTAAAGGCACAAAGTGAAATTTCTTCTTCTAATTGTTCAGCCTAAGAGTGTGTGTATATACATTTCTATATATATACAAAGTCAGTTACAAGCTGATTTAAGTTGGGAAAGAAAGTCTAAAAAAAAAAAAAACGAGACTGGCAGATTATAATCTTCGGCAGATTATTCGAAACCGTGGGCACATTTCATATGCACATATAACATTCCTCTTTAAAAATTTGCCTTTTGGTGGCACAGACCTGCAAAAACATGGATATTACAGAAATCTCAAAGGGGGGAAAAAATCACAGTAAATAATGCTTTTAGTCCTAATTGTCAAGTTTCATGTGATCTCATTCTGGTAATGGTGGATAATGGCTGTAGTAGACAGCCTGAGACATTTTTAGTCAAATTATAGAATATTCCTCTTGAGACAGCATTCATTACAACTATGATGTTTCTTGAAAAGTTAGAAATGCCAGTGAATCAGTGTTGTTTGTGCCTTGCAGATTTGAAAAGCTCCAGGCAAGGCAGGACATACTTATTAGAGTGCGATTTCACAGTCAGGCTTTGATTGTCCTTCAGTTGCCTTCCCCCCCCCCCCTCTCTCTTACTCTTTTCATACATGTGAAACCCTGGGAATAGGAGCATAAAACCTTTTAGCTATGCTTTATCTACTCTTTTTTTGGTGTCCTAATTATGGGTTGGAGAAACCTAGAGGTCCATCATTTGCTGCAGTCGTTGAATTCAGCCATCCGTTGAATACAGTTCATTTCAATACCCTGACTACGCTCTTACAATTCCTTGTGCCACCTATGAAAAGATTCATTTTAACTCCAACTGCGGGAACTTCAGAAGCTTCAGATGTGGCATTTTTAAAGGGGAACTTCACCAATTTTACACAACAAAGTCTATTTACAATTCCCGTATTATACTGCAGCATATGTGGAACTGAACTCGACAAAGGTCAGTGTGATGAGAGCAAGTTTCCCAAAAAATAAGAGTAAAAATGAGGGAGTGGCGCTGGAGAGGACTGAGGCTGTCTGAAGTCTGTAGCCTGCTTCTCATCCTCGCTTGAGCCTCGTGGATTGAAGCTACATAACTAGTTGCAGTAAAACAGGCATATAAAAAAGAAAGCACATCCTCTTTTAAATTAGAGGTTTTATATATCAGGAATAACAATAAAATAATAAAAATAAATTGTATGGTTCTTACCGAATTCTAAAATCAGATGAACAACAACACATGGCATATATAACACACTGTATTTTCTTTTCTCAACATAAACGAAGCCAAAATATCAAGTAATCTTTTACTACTTTAATAAAACTGAAGACTGTAGGAAGGGTAAGCCGTAGGTGCTGCTAATCAGATGGACTTGATTAATTAATCACCAATCTCTAGCAGTTTTTACAATTTGCTTGAGTCAGGCTTGTGTTAACAAAGGAAGAACGATAACAGCAATAATCTTATAGAAGAAACCGTTTCTGCCCATCAATCTGAGAAGGGTTATAAAGCCATTTCCAATTTGAGGTCCACCACTCTACAGTGAGAAAGATTATTCACAAGTTAAAAATGTTCAACACGGTTCAGAGAAACTGCAAAAATCCCAAGAGGTATATTTTAGACTCTACAGGCCTCAGTTAGCATGTAAAATGTTAATGTTCATGACACTACAATTAGGAAAAGGCTGAACAAGAAGGGCTTGTTTGGACGGTTTGCCAGGAAAAACCCTCTTACCTCTAAAAATGGCATGAAAGCTAAGGTTTGCAAAGTTGCATTTGAACAAACCACAAGACTCCTGGAACAATGAACAGATGAGACCAAAGTGGAGATGTTTGGCCAAAAGCAAACACCAGCACAAATACTTCATACCAACTGAGGGAAGTATGAGGATTTGAGCTTGTTTTGCAGCCACAGGACCTGGGCACCTTTAGGTCATTAAGTCAACCGTGAACTCCTCTGTACACCAAAGTATTCTACAGTCCAACAGATAAAGCTTGGCCAAGATTAGGTCATGCAACAGGACAATGATCTCAAGCAAATCTACAGAATTCCTGAAAGAGAAAACAATTAAGGTGCAGCGATGGTCCAGTTAAAGTAAAATCTTAGAATTGAAATGGAAACGCCTTTTAATAACAGTGCAGTTTTGACCTGTTGTCCGATCCTCACACCTTTGTTTCTTGCTTTCAGTGCATTAAAGGGCTCCATTAACTCACACCTTCCCTTCTTTTCACAGAAATCACCTCTTCAGACTCAATCTTGAAGACCTGACACTGATCCAGGTGAGTGCTAATTCTGTCTCCCGCTGCCGTCTCACTCACCCAGTTTTCTAGGCGAATGCGTATTAACTCTGTCTGCTCGTATGACTCCCCCTTCAACAAACACTGCGCTAATTTTAGCACGCTGCGTGTCTGTGCTCGCAACTTAAAGCGGTTACAGCAAAATGGTTTAGCGTTTCACGTGTCACAACAACTTCACAACCCGGTGGAGCTCCAGTGGGCTCGGTTGACGGCGCCGTGGGTTGATACTCGCAGTGAATGAAAGAGTGTTGATAGGAAGCGTTGTCTGTGTTAATGTCCTCCTTGCTGAAATCCAATTTGAAGGTGTTTGTGAAATTTGAAGCTGTACTTTGCCACATGTCTAAACTTTTAAAAGATCTTCTGCAATTTCTTTAATGTGATGCTACAAATGATTTGAAATGGCAAACAGAAATCAAAGTGTCCTAACATCTTGCGCGCGCGTTGCATGAAATATGTATAAATAGCTGTGCGCGCAAGCTGGCAATTTAATTTTTTCACCCTGTCTTTCCCACATGTTGTCGCTAATTTCTTTTTCCAACATCCTCTCATTTCACTTTCTTTTTTTCCTCTCTTCTATGAGCCCACATATCCCCACCTGTGGAGCAAGCCAATTTTGTGACCCACTGAGTTACCATACAAACACTGACACTTTGAGGGCTTTATTTGCAGGTGGTAACAGCAAGCCTTCTTTGATGCTTAGACAACTCTTTATGTTTGCCATTTACACTCTAGAAAACCAGGGGAGAGGAGAAAGAGAATCAGGGGAGCAAGAACGGCTGGGTGGAACAGGAGTGTTGTTGACATAGATCTGACTAGAAGGGGAAAATGGGGAAAATGGACAGAAGAAATAAGAAGCGAGGCTGAATTTGTTAGGCAGGAGGGAGTGGAGGGTAAAACGCACAAAGGAATCAGGGAGCAGTGAGACAGCACACAGACAACGAGGGAAGAAAGCAGGGAAAAAAAACCCGCAGAGAGAGACGAGGATTCACGCAGAGCCGGTCTTTTGTGGCCGCTCGCTGGGACTCCGATGCTTTTTAAAGTTGCTCTGTGGCATCCGCGCACCCAGCTATCCTCCCCTTCTTTTTTTCATCCTGTGCTCGACTGGGTTTGCAGAATCAGCAAGGAGATTCCACTGAGCCAATCTACCCTGCATCTCCAAGATGTCTTCTTATGAGAGAATAGGATCTGGTAATCCGTGCCAAGGCCTGGGGCTGGTTTAAGCTGACCTGCACACTAGTCCCAGCTTCGCATTTAACCATGCCAAGGCCATAAAGTCAAGCATAAATATATATCCAAGTGGTGGAATTTAAGGAGGAAAGGGGGAATTATTCCTTTCACCTCCTTGAAGCGTCTTTCTTTCCTTCCTTTTTTTTCATCCAAGCATGAAACAGGAGATTAAATGCGCAAAGATTTGGTTGCCTCTGCGCCTGGGTTTACATATATTTCTCATTCTTATTGTTGTTGGATATGAAAGCCTTGAATGAATTTCCCCTTTGGCGCTGTTGCTCCACTCACATTACACGCATTGCTGATTGATCAAATAGATTTACTAGGGAACATGGCGCTGAAGGTGGCAGAGCCAACAAAGAAAGTTTGAGCAGAAGCACTTGTTAGTAGTCCTGTGCATTTTATTACGGTTGCACCAAGGTTCAAGAGAGTTGCATGAGCTTCTCTCTCTCTCTCTTCTGCAGGAGGAAATTAAGCTAAAAGCTACACCTACGCCTGTCTTTGTGATTTCACCCCATCCTCATGTATCAGCCCTGTCAGATAATGCCCGATGGCAGTGATTTGTTCTTGCATGGATGGCAGCGTTAAGAAGGAGGCTGTGTATGATTTGACAGAGCACAAGGTTTAAAGCTACTGTAATACAAACAGCCGGTAATATGCTAAAGAGTTGGGTATGATTACCTTATGATTGATGACTGATCTCATCATGCATGAAACTTTTCTGGGGAGGACAAAATAAAAAACAGCCACCAAGGTTTTCTTTGAGGCAAAGATTAATCCAACCTACCTCTCCTGCCCTTGGATGCAGTGTGATAAGTTGCTTTCAAGCTTTTCAAGAGGCAGAAAATGAACTGGGAATATCTGGTAGTCTTACTGTTGTATTACGAAGGGTGTGGGGGGTTTGAAAGCACTGACACTTGGACTGGTAGCTAAACACTGCCCGTCTGTTGCACATATCGAGATGAGACAAAGAGCTTGATCGACCCTGAGCCCCAGCAAACATAATCTCCTCAGTAAATTGGCTCCTTGTTTGGAGGTAATAAAAACCAGAAAAAAGGGCAACAGCTGGAGAGAAAGCGGACTTTTGTTTTAAAAAAAAAAATAGTGGATGCGAATTCATCTGTGAAGTGTGTGTTTTCTAAGAAGACCTTAAAGATTTGGTCTTAGGAGTGTAAACTGTGTCACTCCCTGAGGAAAGCTATAAAGGGTGTTTACAAGACAGAGGCGCACTTAAAGAATCATAAAGAGAAGAAAATATTTCACATCACGTTAACTTTCTAACCTGTGTTCAAACCGAGTGGCAGTTTGGGGTTGAAGTGGGAAGAGTCAGTCATCAACACATGCGTCAGCCCTCGCGATGACCTTGATTGGAGTTAATATCTCGTACTTAAAGGTTTTTTTTCCTGCTGTGTCTCAGTAGCCTGAAGAGGCTTTCCTCTCCCTGTCAACCTCTACCCTCATCGTCACTGATCTGGAAAACACTGTCAAGAACAAAAGGTGGATACTTTTCTCCTTGCTCCACTTTCAAAACTTGTGCAGCAGAGTCGAAAAAAAAAATAGAAGACAGGAACGTAACTGTGCAGCATGTGCAACTACTGAGACATTTAGAGCTTCCACAGACAAACAATTAGCTTGAAACGACCCAACGAAGCACAATTTCCCTTCCTCCATTTACAGTAAATTGCACATTACATGTCATCTCCATTCAGTATTGTCCTTCTGCCCTGTTTATCATTCATATCCTGAGATCAGCTACTGCCAGCCTTAGGGGAAGCAAATCAATGCTGGCACTGCCATTGCTAACTATGCCAGCTCAGATTAATTGCTTGTTTTTCTGTCTGCACGTGAGCTCACCAAATAATATCAGCATGCCCATTTTGTAGCAGCGTCTTTACTTCTTTACTTGGGCTAATAAACCACTGCTAACTTCCATGCTCGTCCTTAAAAGCATGAACCGAAAGGACCCAAAGTTTCTAATTTGCATTCAGTGATAAGAGTCTATTGAATTCACATAAACAAAGGTGCTAATGTAAGAAGAAATTACCAGGGGAGGGGGAAAAAAGCTAAACGCACACACACACTCAGCCTGTACAAGCCAATATCAGGATCCTGCTTCCATGCTAAATCGGAATAAGATGCAGAAGATGAGCCTGAGTTTCAACAGAAGAACCGAGGCACAGCGTTAGTCAATAAGCACCGGGATGAGGAAGGATCAGTGGTATTGTTCATGATTCAATACAGGCGAGGAGGAGAAAATAGTGGAAATTCACTCCAGCCTCTCTCTTGTCCTCCTGCACTGGCACAGGAAAACACTATCCATAACAGTTTCCCTTGGCAACAGACACTGTATGCTGTTGAGATGTATTTTGTGCTTTTATTTTTCTTTGCTTCCTCTTGTATTGTGTCCTTCACCCCGTCCCCCTCTTTTTAAATTTTTTTTAAAAGAAGGACTTTTTCCACTTTTGCATGTCTAATATATCACGGCCTTGTCTCTTGGCCGCTAACTTGGCCGTTTAAATGCATAGACCAAAATGCACGATTGGAACTGGAGATGCAGACACGTACAGTGATATCATGGACGCGACGGCATGTTCAACCATAATAGTTGTGAGTATACTGTAAAAGGCAGACAGTAGCAGGGGGTCTCTTCTACACGGACTCATCCGTTCAAAGTGTCACGATGATATGAGTAGAGACACGGACCTACACGTTGGCAAAGGCATGACATCAAGACCAATTTCGCGTGTAAATCTTCCAGCAGCTTACATCAGCAGACATCAATGTGAATAGTAAATACTGTGCCAGCACATCAGAAGGTAATATCAGATATTCATAAGCCAGATTAGATTTCCCCCCACAGGATTTGTCCAGCTCTTACTCTCAACCCGCCGTCCCCTTGTAATGAGGCGCACAGCTAGTCATTTCACAAAGCTAGACAGCTGTCAGCAGCGAGTGTGTTCTCTGGACCCTCTTTATGCAAAATATATTCAATATCATGTCTGGAAACTGCTGTTTTGGAATTCAGCTCCTCACTCCCTCCTCCATCTCACTGACTACCTCACTCAGCCCACACAGTCTGCCTTGTTCTGGCTGACTCCTAAGTTGGACTCTGTTTTCGCTTTGTTGTTTCCCCCCTGTCTATTTGTCCCTTATTTTCCCTTTTCTGTTCTTTCCTCTGTCGTTGTCCATCTCCCTCCCTGCCTACACTCCCCCTTTGTATCTCTCCTGCACCCACCACACCTAACAATAGCCCCTCAGTGTGAGGGCTGACGAGAGACTTGGGCACAATGGTTCATCTCTAAGGACTGCACCCATTACAGGGGGCAGGATAGAGGGTGGACGCGAGGAAAAAAAAAAAAATTCTTCTCCACTGCTTTCATTTCTTCCCTGAAGCAACAAATGACTGTGGTAAATTCTCTCTGCCTAACTGAATTTCTGCATCGTAATCACATTTTATGTTACTTAACATACTATTCCAGTCTATTTTAATTTTCCTATTTTTTAGCCGCTTTGGTTAAAAATAAAACTGTCCATCAAGCTCTCGCTGAGCACTAGATGGTAGCAGTGATGCTTAAAATAAATAAAATGTGACAACAAACAGGCGTATTCGTACAAATTATCCTGAAAATTTCTCCATTTAGAAAATTCAGAAATTAGAAAATATTTAGAAAAGAAAAGAGTAAAAATATTGACCGCTAACATTTCAAGCAGCTATAGATCTGTCAAGCTAACCTGAGCTAGTACTGCAGTGACCAAACAGCTGTGTTTAGACCTGTTGACAATAAGCACAAGCTTCTCTTTACAGCTGAGCTATTTGGCAGCGTGTGCGTTCAAGACCTCTTGTTTGGCCTCCTGTTGTGTCTCTACAAATAGAAAGTACTATATAATTAACTTTTTCACTGATATTCTAAAATAATTATTGGTCTGAGTCAGTGGTGTGCGATGACTTTTACAGAAAGGAAAGCAGAGCAAATGATCCCCCGACCACCAAATGATCAGTTGAGCAGTTCCGCTGTTTCTCACCCACCAACGAGACAAATTGGACCAGATGAAAACATAATAAACATTTCATGATTAATGTGGCCTGTCTTTTCTGTGCTGACAGCATCTCTCCAGGATCTTGCTGCATTCTGCCTGGATGTCATAAACACTGTGAACTCTTTTCTGGCTGTTTATTTTTGCTGTATAGGGAGGGCGCCTATAATACCCATCAATATATATACTGTGCTGATTTTCTAACACTGGAATATTTCTAACATTTTGAGTTATTTTCCAGTGTTAGAAAATCAGCACTGCTCAGTGTTAGCCTTTGTTAATCTTCAAAACTGACTAGGTTACTTTTAAACATATAACACTGTCAAAAGTCTTAATTTAACACTCAACAGTGTTGTATTTAACACTCAGAGGTGTGGACCCATATAGACACTCTCTAGTGTTAATTTAACACTGGAGATTTTGCTGTGAAGGTATGGAGGCCTATCTCTCCCTACCACCACTTCCCCTGCCAGTGGCAGACGCCCTCAGACATCGGTGCGTTGGTGGGTCTTTGTGTCTGGGGATGGGCATCCAGGTACACACCGGCTCACTCCTTGGTGGCTGCTTATCGGGGCCTGGATCCTGGGGCTCGCTCGGGCCACTTCGAGGGTGGGGTGCCCTCGGCCTCTCGGCCTGGGGCTCGGTCAGGTTTTTGTTTTTTGCCCTTTATCCCCGTCCCTCTTCTCCGCTGTTTTTTCCCCCTCTTTCTTTCTCCCTTTTCTTTTCCTCATTCAAGTCTGTCCTGTATCTAGCAAGTGAAAATAAAAAAAATTAAAAAAAAAAAACAATAAAAGGTGAATCAAATAGACCATTACGGCAAGGCTGGGATGGTCCATTTGGTAAAGTAAATCCGTTGGGCATCTTTCTTCGCCTTTAGACAATAATTCTGATGGCAAAAGAGCCAAACAGGACAGGCAAAGAATAAAAGATACACATTTTAAAGGAAACTGCTTGTTTATTTCTTTTTTTATTTATTACTGGTGTGTGTGTGTTTGTGTGTGTGTGAGTGTGTGGTTTTGATTGTTAGTCCATAGCGCTTTATGAGAGTTGCTTATCTTTTTACGTGAAATAACGTAAGAGTTTGAGATTCCAGAGGGGCTGGCAGCAATGCACTCAGTGAAAGGGACTACTTGTTTATTGGGGTAGCTTTATGCTTGCATAGCCTGGAGCTGAAATGGGACAACATGGGAATGCTAATGAAATATTTCGCGCCTATTGCAAATTTCCATTGCCGAATTGTAACATCTACTCTTATCTGTATTAAATCGATAGGTTTCTAAAAGAGATCAAAGAAATATTGTGCAGAATTTAGTTCAACTTATTGGTACAGCCCTCCTCCAGGGTCCCTATTTCTCAAGTGGCCCTTTAGGGAAAATGAAATGCGCACCCCTACTCTGCACTCCAGTTTATGCATTAGTAGCCTACCTCAGGTGGGTGCTTTTCTTTCTCGCTTTCACTTCTTTGTTTTTTACTTCAGAAGTGGCGTTTGCAACTCTGTCATGATCCTGGCCAACATGGCCCAGGATCATGACACTCTCTTTCTGTCTTATCTTCTTTGCTTCCCCTCTATGTCTTTATTCTAGTTCCCTCTAGGTGACAAAGGCACAGAAAAGACTTGTGTGAAGCAGCTTCCTCTGATAAAGCCAAGAATTATTATTACTTAATGACAGCACATTCCAGACATATTTCAGTTTAAGACAGATTCATCTTGGAGGCACAGGGGCTGAACAATAGCATTCTAATGAGCTTTTAATGTTTCCTAATGACACTGGCGCTTGCTTAGCTCGGCTGTGATTCTGTTCTCCACTCTGGACCATTTGAGCCTGGGCAGTCAGATTAGGTGGCACTAGCAGTCTGTGATGTCAGCATATCGCCACTTAACTTGCGCGTGGACATCACCTACTTCAGTAGCTGTAAAGTTGATGTCTTAAATATGAAATGAGAATATGTATTATTCCGAAAATACGTTCTGCACCACTCAGGATGACGATAAATCACATGATTGTCCCGTGATGACAAAAAGAAACACTTTGCTCCCACTAATGTGATTTCAAGTTGTAATTTAGCCTCGTACCATGACTGATTTTTTACACTGAAAGCTTGTGAGTAAGGTTTCAGGCCATTAACAGTTTTTCTTTACCCCCCCATGCGATTAGCTAAAGCGCTCTCAGCGCTTTCAGCACCCACATTGAATTCAGCTGGGACCAGCAGTGGTGCTGTGTGTGCAGGCTGTGCTGTTTGTGCTGATGTGTGTGGTTTGTGTAGTGGATGGATGCACAGCCCCAGAATAGCCAGCTTTGGCCTGGAATGGAAGTGACACACAAGAGACAGAGAGAAGCCAGCGTCCATTAATGTCCCATATCTTATCCTCCCCAAATTGCAGCACACACACTGAGCACTTTCCTTCCTTTAAGCCCCTCCTCCCTGTTACTGAACTGTGTACACATTTAGGTGTTTCCATGCCTCCCAAAGGTCACTGAAGCAGAAAACAAAAGCTCTTGTCGTAAAACGCAGCATAAACTTCTGCCGCCTTCTGAAGAAGAAATAAAAGTTCTACTAAATGCTAAGGGGTGTTCAGCTTTCGTTCCCCCTTTTGTCCTGGCATAAAACAGTCCTGATACCAAGGTGAAATCTAATATTCTCTGTCAGTTAGCGATATTTACTATATTCCCACAGAGAGAAGTACTGCACCTCTGGCTACTTTCCAGGTTATTACTGCAGGAAAGTTGTACTGCTGTGGGCAACAAAAAAAACGGAAGTTAAATAGTCTCACTTTTGGAAACTTTTTGTGACTCGGCATTAAGCGTATTATTTCACCAGCCAATTTTTCTTTTAGGTATTCGTGTCTCTGCCAGTCATGCAGAGCTCGTGGCAGTGGTGGCTAATTCTGCCTGTCACAAGTGCGAGCGTCTTAGTGGCCTACTGCCCTCCCAAGGCCAGCAGGCATTTCATGAATAGAGAATTTTTATCAATGAGGAAGCCCCCTTCTCCAGGGGTTACGAGGAAATTAAAAGGTAGAAAGTGGAGCACGTTGGTGCTTTCACCCTTGGAGGAGAAAAAGTCGGCTTTATCTTCTTATTCTTCCTCCTGCTGCCTTAAAATGTCAGAGGCGTCCCTCTGTTTCTCCTTCATGTAAATCACATTGACACCCTACTCTAGGGACTGGCCTGTTATGTCTTAAGAGCCCTCCTTTTCCCTCACACATAAATCAAATTGACATTCGGCTTGCACGCTCTTGCGTCTCATTTTTTGGGGGTCTCTGCTTGCTATCCACCTTAATTGGATTCCATGTCTGTATTTAACAGGGCTTATAAACGCGTGTGTGTGTGCCGTAAGAGCGTGCGAGAACGTGTGTGTGCCTCTGAGAGTACAGTGAAGATGTGATGTCAAATTAATTTTCGCCTCTGTTTGAATCCTTCCCTCCTCATCCAAGTCGATCGCTGTATGCTGTATGCTTTTCTATTTGATTTTCTAAATGTGTTTTCCTGTCTTCTGTGGCATTTGTATTGCCGAGCTAGTCAACAAACATCAAACTGACTTCAAAAAGGTGGGAATCATGCCCATGGCTTAGAGCTGGGCATTGTTTTGTTTGGGCTCAGTGAGTGCTTTTCAAAGTGCTTCATGATGATGACATGGCGCCCAGTGTTTGCTACTTCTTGATGGTTTATTGGTAGCCTTACACAGCTTTTCTTTTTCTCTGCAGGAGGCTGAGTGGCACTGCGATGAATTCACCAAGGGAGCCTGCTTCAGCCGTGGAAAGTCTGAGGTGAGTTGAGGCGATGGCTGAACTGTAATTGTGCTTTATCGGACACTTGTCACTAAATTGAAAAGAAAAAAAAAATACAAGTTTCAGTGTATTTTTCAGTGAACTCGTCTCGCTTGCTACTTACAGTTGTTTTCTTGCACACGTTTGTGCACCAGAACTGATATTAATGTGAAAATTCATGGAATTTCCCAAAATGTTTTGTTAGAGTAACAAAATAGATAGTCGATTACGAACGAAAATGCAATCCTTCAGCATTTGCTGAAAGACTTTCTAAATTACAACCCCGCAGCTTTCATGTTTCCTCAACCTTTTTCCTGCGGGTTTGGTAATCTACAAAAATAACACCTGAATGAATGCTGTTCACTGGAGGAAATGAAGTGCCCAGATGTTCCCACCAGCACATCAGTGCTGTATAATAGCTTTGACTTGAAAGCTAAAAAAAAAGAAAAAAGGAAAGAAATCTTCTAAAGACACTAATCATGGATCTACCAGCCTTTTTGTCTTTACAGAAACAGTTGATCGGGTTCAAAGAACACAAAGGAAAAATTATGATGAAACATAATGAGGTTTGAAAGCAACGTGGGGCTTCTAATGTGGCTTTAACTGTCACGGCTGGTAAGGCGAGCCGTGTGGTGTGGAGGAAGCAGGACCCAAGATGCAGGCAGTGGATGAAATACTGGTGAGGTTTATTTACAAAGGTGTAGTGGCAAACAAGCAGTGGAGCATGACAAAACTGAAGACACCTAAACTGGGAGAACTAAAAATAACAGACCTGGGAGCATACGACAAAGGGGATGAAAAGTAGAGAGACGCAGACGAGGAACAGGACACTGTGGCACGCAGGGTAACGCAGACTGACACGAAGTAACACAGACGAACCGGCAACAGGCAGGAGAACACACAGGGCTTAAATACACACACCAGTAATCAGGGGATGCGAGACAGGAGGGCAACACAGCTGGGAGAAATCTGGGCTGACGGGACAGGGGAAACGTAAACTGATCACACTCACATATGACACGGACCTTCACAATAAAACAGGAAACTCAGATACATGGAACCAGACAAGACATTGAACTAAACAGACAGATTCACAAACAGATGGGGAGACACCATAGACAGACAGATACAGACGCAGACTCAAAGGCAGACCAAATATAACACACAGAACTCAAACAATAATAATCATCATCATCATCATAAACTGGAAAATGATAACTAAAAGCGCTGGGTCACCGACCCAGGACCATGACAGTACCCCCCCCTCAAGGGCTGGCACCAGACAGCCCAGCAGAAACGAAAAAACGGATCAAAACAAAACAGAAAACAACCCGACCAGGGCGGGCGGAGGGGGCCCAGGACGGAGGGACAGAGTCCAAAAAGGCCCAGATGGTCAAGTTCAGGAAGCCGACCATGCGAATGGCAACGGGGCAGGTCCGGATGCCGGCCACGCAGTAGGCAGTGACGTGGAAACAGTTCTGGGGGCCGACCGTGCGGACGGCAACAGCGGCATGGAAACAGTTCTGGGGGCCGACCGTGCGGACGGCAACAGCGGCATGGAAACAGTTCTGGGGGCCGACCGTGCGGACGGCAACAGCGGCATGGAAACAGTTCTGGGGGCCGACCGTGCGGACGGCAACAGCGGCATGGAAACAGTTCTGGGGGCCGACCGTGCGGACGGCAACAGCGGCGTGGAAACAGGTCCGGAGGCCAGCCACGTGGAAGGCAGTGGCGGCGTTCAGGAGGGCGTCCACGGTGGCGGAGATGCCCAACAGGCGGCCAGGCAGATGACCGACGATGTGGAGGTGGTAGTAGGGGACCTGAAGGCTGCGTGGCCCCTGCAGCCCCAGGTGAAGCGGAGGCTGGACCAGACGAGGCGGAAGCTGAAGCGGAGGCTGGACCGGAAGCTGAAGCGGAGGCTGGACCGGAAGCTGAAGCGGAGGCTGGACCGGAAGCTGATGCAGAGGCTGGACCAGACGGTGATGCAGAGGCTGGACCAGACGGTGATGCAGAGGCTGGACCAGACGGTGATGCAGAGGCTGGACCAGACGGTGATGCAGAGGCTGGACCAGACGGTGATGCTGAAGCTGGACCAGACAAAGCAGCTGATGAGGATGCTGAAGCTGGACCAGGCAAAGCAGCTGATGAGGATGCTGAGGCTGGACCAGGCAAAGCAGCTGATGAGGATGCTGAAGCTGGACCAGGCAAAGCAGCTGATGAGGATGCTGAAGCTGGACCAGGCAAAGCAGCTGATGAGGATGCTGAAGCTGGACCAGGCAAAGCAGCTGATGAGGATGCTGAAGCTGGACCAGGCAAAGCAGCTGATGAGGATGCTGAAGCTGGACCAGGCAAAGCAGCTGATGAGGATGCTGAAGCTGGACCAGGCAAAGCAGCTGATGAGGAGGCTGAAGCTGGACCAGGCAAAGCAGCTGATGAGGAGGCTGAAGCTGGACCAGGCAAAGCAGCTGATGAGGAGGCTGAAGCTGGACCAGGCAAAGCAGCTGATGAGGATGCTGAAGAGGAGGCCACTGCAGGTGATGCGGAGGCTGGACCAGGCGAGGATGAAGACACGGAGGCTGGACCAGGCGAGGATGAAGACACGGAGGCTGGACCAGGCGAGGATGAAGCAGTGGCTGGACCAGGTGAAGCGGATGAAGCCGAAGCATGCGCTGGACCAGGCGACGCTGAGGATGCTGAATCCGGACCAGGCGACGGCGTGGAGGATGCAGCAGAGGCCGGGCCAGGCAACGGCGTGGAGGATGCAGACGGAGGCGCTGCAGCAGGTGGCGGCATGGATGAAACTGCTGCTGCAAGCGTGGATGAGGCTGCTGGTGGAGCAGCTGGTGGCTGGACGGGCTCCTCGGGCCCCCCAGCTGACGAGGAAGGAGGCTGGACGGGCTCCTCGGGCCCCCCAGCTAACGAGGCAGAAGGCTGGACGGGCTCCACGGGCCCCCCAGCAAAGACAGTCTCAGAACCAGTGGGCACTGGAGCCCCTGGCACACACAGAACAGAACCAGCAGGTGCGAAGACCTCTGGCAGGGACGCAACAGAACCAGCAGGCACACGGGCCTCTGGCAGGAACGCAACAGGACCAGCAGGCACACGGGCCTCTGGCAGGAACGCAACAGGACCAGCAGGCACACGGGCCTCTGGCAGGAACGCAACAGGACCAGCAGGCACACGGGCCTCTGGCAGGGACAGAACAGGACCAGCAGGCACACGGGCCTCTGGCAGGGACAGAACAGGACCAGCAGGCACACGGGCCTCTGGCAGGGACAGAACAGGACCAGCAGGCACACGGGCCTCTGGCAAACACATAGCGGCCTGCAGCTGCGCAGAGCATTGACCCTGCTCAGGCAGCGACAGCTCTGTACAGTCCTCAGCTGGGTTCCTAGCCTCCAGGGGTCCAGAGTGGGCTGAGGGCTGAAACCCAGCCTCTGGGGAGGCCCTGGAGTGCATCACAGTCTCAGAACTGGTCAGCTGTTGAGGGATGATTATGTTATTAACTGGTTTGTCTCTCTGCTTACAATGGACGGATGAAAAACAATTCCCTTCGGATAGCATAGATTCAGGTTGTTGTACTGGAGGGGCTGGTGACACAGGACGCAGGGCTAGTGGCTGCTGAACAGGAGGCTGAACTGATGATAGGGCTAATGATTCCTCTGCCAACTGAGCTATAGACTGGGTTATGGATTGTAGCATAGTTTGTAGTAAGTCTGGCTGCGACTGTAACTGAGCTATGGGTAGTGAGGCTGAATGTGGTGGAGGTGGCGACTGGGCTTTAGGCCGGGTGGCTAACTGAAGAAACACAGCCCCAGAATTAACAGTCCCAAAGTCTGGTGAAACAGAAAGAGTGTCATTTTCACTCACCACAGCCGGCGGTTCTGAAGCCCCACCACCCGGCTGTGGGGTGAGGCGCCTACGACATGAACGTTGCTTCCTCCTCGGAGAACGCTCCGACAGGCCGGGTAACTCCACATCCGGCAGTTCGGACTGCATATCCTCCGGTGGGCTGAGCAGACGAGCGGTAGGGGGGTGAAGGTGCAGCTCGTTCCGAAAGAAATTCTGAACAAGTGGGTGGAGTGAGCTGAACAGCCAGGGGAGACCGGAAACCAGTCGCTCCAATCGATTAGTTATGGCTTGGCGGAATCCCTTCTCCTCATGCCCCAGCCATAAATTAATTAAACGGTCCACAGAATAAATGATATCCTCCCGGAGCTCCTCGGGCGGGTTGAATGCTGCTGGGTCCATTGTGGCCGGTTCGTACTGTCACGGCTGGTAAGGCGAGCCGTGTGGTGTGGAGGAAGCAGGACCCAAGATGCAGGCAGTGGATGAAATACTGGTGAGGTTTATTTACAAAGGTGTAGTGGCAAACAAGCAGTGGAGCATGACAAAACTGAAGACACCTAAACTGGGAGAACTAAAAATAACAGACCTGGGAGCATACGACAAAGGGGATGAAAAGTAGAGAGACGCAGACGAGGAACAGGACACTGTGGCACGCAGGGTAACGCAGACTGACACGAAGTAACACAGACGAACCGGCAACAGGCAGGAGAACACACAGGGCTTAAATACACACACCAGTAATCAGGGGATGCGAGACAGGAGGGCAACACAGCTGGGAGAAATCTGGGCTGACGGGACAGGGGAAACGTAAACTGATCACACTCACATATGACACGGACCTTCACAATAAAACAGGAAACTCAGATACATGGAACCAGACAAGACATTGAACTAAACAGACAGATTCACAAACAGATGGGGAGACACCATAGACAGACAGATACAGACGCAGACTCAAAGGCAGACCAAATATAACACACAGAACTCAAACAATAATAATCATCATCATCATCATAAACTGGAAAATGATAACTAAAAGCGCTGGGTCACCGACCCAGGACCATGACATTAACATATGGACACATGGGGAATCCCTGCTTTCTATATGAGATATACCTCAAAGACAATTCAAATCAACTTAATGTGAAGTAAAGACCTTCCCACCACACCTTAGCCTCTATTTATGGATCTTGTTCAAAGGGAGTTCCTATTGTTTCGTTCTGTGCAGTGTATGTGTTTGTACGTGGTTAGCGTGCATATTCCCCTACAAAACAGATGGTTTAGCGGCTAAACTTGACTTGTAGGTGAACTGCCCAGCCCTGATCTGTGTGTGTCTGTGCGCGCGCACTACTATGTATTTATCCTCCTGTGAAAGGTGGTTAGGGACCCATAATAGGCATGCACTGGCTGGCCAGCATAAGATAGCTGTTGTGAATTACAGACCAAAGCTACCTCAGTCCTTGAGAGTCACTGCTGTTTGGCAAGGCTGAATTGTTTTGCTCACTGTTCCCTTCTGAGGATCAGCTCCTGTGATGTACACTAAGAATAGCATTAAAAGACTTTATTCTCCGGCAGCTGACAGGGCTTTCGATGGTTTATTACCTAGCTCAATGCGGAGCAATATACCATCGCTTAAGCTATTACACAGACACCGTCCCTGTGCTTTGAGTGAATTTACAAGTGATTGTTTGGAGGGTTTTTTCTTAATGCACGCATCCGCTCTTCTTTTGTGTATTTGATTTATTCCAGCTGGGAAAAGAAAGGAGACTTAAATTGACTTGACAGGACTTGATTGCTGCTTCTGTTTTGTTTTATAATGTGAGAGCCAAGCGCAGCAGTCTCTGTATTACAGTATGGACGCAGAACATTTGTCAGGAAGTTTTCATAAACAAGTCAAGACTGTGAGGCTGGGCAAATATTAAATATGCTGGTATTTACTCTAGAAACAAACTGCAGTGAAGGATTGAATTATACGGGCCCCTTCACAACCCACGCCTGTTCCTCCACCCACACGCGCGCATGCGGGTATACAGCGCGTAACAAGCTGCACAAACAGCACAGATATATAGGCACGCATGACATTAGGCGCGACTGCTCGTACACGCGAATAAACACATACACACATACTTTGGCCATTCTTAGCACCAGGAAACGAGTTGTTTTACGAGTCAGCCTTCATCTTGATAGGGGGAAATAAAAGTCCTTACCCTCCTTCCTTCCATCCTCGCTGTGATGCCCTCCACTCCTAAATCAGACCCTCGAGAAGGGGGAGTTAGGGTTGCCCTGGGCACTTCAAGTGGCTCAGACAATAGCAGATTTATAAGGTTTTAAATTTCTATGAGGGGCCTCACCAACCCAGCCATGGCCCCTTTCAGATGGAGGAGACCCTATGAGTTTATTACCTTGTCCTAGGACAAAAACAAATGCCGCTCTCTGACATGAATACTGACTCCTGCTGTAACATTTACTACAAAATGACTCCTCCTGATGGAAATTGCCAGAAAGGCTTTGTGGAAGCCGGACCGTTATATTCAGAGTTCATGACTTTCAGCGACAATCATTCTTTCAATCAATCACTCACTCCGTCAGTCCCACTTTATTTGTGCACTTTTAACCAAGTGCTGAGTGGTTTTGCTAGAAACCCGGGCCAAAACCTCAGAGGAGGACTGAGCCAAGAAAGGAGCTGTGAACATGTACTTCAGCATAATTTAGAGGAAAATAGTTTGAATTGATTAATGTAGAGAGCTGGCTAAAAGAGTGATGATTAAATAGAGTGTATGAGAGTCTACACTTTATATTTCACTTTTTGACCAATCAACAGAGACAAAGCTATTTTCTAAACCAATCCTGAGTGGTACTCTCCCGCAGCCGTTACATTTATCTGTTCTTCACTTTATTCAGATCCCTCTCCAAATCCAGCCCCTGTTGAATTAAGATGTGACTTGGCTAAGCCAGGTGGGCATTAGCCTTGATTTGACTCTGTCTAGCTTGCCCACGTTCCAGAGTAGGCCTCCTGTGGTTGCAGGTGTTTTTCTCATTTATTGGCATAAAGTGTAATTTTGTCTCTACCTGATGCTGTTGCTTGTCAGTGGATAGATAATGGCACTGCTGCTAACTGCTAACTCCGATATGTGTGTTTGCTGGTGTGTTTCCACAGGAGGAGTGCCAGAACTACATCAGGGTGCTACTGGTAAATGGGAACAGGCTGTTTACATGTGGAACCAATGCCTTCACCCCCATCTGCACCAACCGAACGGTATGAACAATGCCAGAATTTGTCTTGGCTTCTGCAACGCTGCATTATTTTGACCTTAACTTTCACACAGAGTCTTATCATTTATATCACTTATATCATTTATATCTACTATATCCCTGATAGTGTTAATTCAAGGGAAGTTGGTATATTATTAATATATTACGTAAATCCTTCAAGAGTGATAGTCTGCTAGTATTTTGGCTCGTTACCTATGTTTTCAGTGTTATATTACACTGGTAGTGAGTATTACGACATAACACATACATGCACCTGCGAAAGAAAAGATTAATTCATGTGCAATAAAATGTAGTCTTTGCAGTGTTGCTACGTCTTCATGCAATAATATCAGAGGCCTGTTGTTCAATAAGCTAGCAGTTCATCCATCCACCCACCCATTCATCCATCCATCCATTCACCCATCCATCCATCCATCCATCCATCCATTCACCCATCCATCCATCCATTCATCCATCCATCCATCCATCCATTCACCCATCCATCCATCCATCCATCCATTCACCCATCCATCCATTCATCCATCCATCCATCCATTCACCCATCCATCCATCCATCCATTCACCCATCCATCCATTCATCCATCCATCCATCCATTCACCCATCCATCCATCCATCCATCCATCCATTCACCCACCCATTCATCCATCCATCCATTCACCCATCCATCCATCCATCCATCCATCCATCCATCCATCCATCCATCCATTCACCCATCCATCCATTCATCCATTCATCTATCCATCCATTCACCCATCCATCCATCCATCCATCCATCCATCCATCCATCCATTCACCCATCCATCCATTCATCCATTCATCCATCCATCCATTCACCCATCCATCCATCCATCCATCCATCCATCCATTCACCCATCCATTCACCCATCCATCCATCCATCCATCCATCCATCCATCCATCCATTCACCCATCCATCCATCCATTCACCCATCCATCCATCCATCCATCCATCTATTTTCTGCTGGGTTCAAGGGGAGCAGCAGTCTAACCAGAGATGACTAGGCTTCCTTCTCCCCAGTCATCTCCTCCAGCTCTTACAAAGCAATACCAATGTGTTGCCAAATTAGCTGAGAGATGTAATCTGAAGGATTTTCATTTTTCATTTTGAATGTCACTTTTCTCCTTTCCTTAAGTTTAAGACTGAGTCTAGCCAGCCTTTGGAGGAAGCCACCGCTTGTGTTCACGACTTTGTTCTTTCAGTTACTCCCCACAGCTCATGGGTTCATAGGTAAAAGTGACAATCTAGATCCAATGTAGTTCCTGCCTGTGGATTGGATGGTGGCTAAATGAAGGAGGTCTTAGTGGTCCAATAAGATGCCTTGGTTAGATCTTGGCTTTGGTAAGCAAGCCAAAGACTCTTCTAGATGAATGTCTTGAGTTTTTATTACTCCTCCAGCCTGCTTATGGAAATCTTTTTATATACCCCGTCTTCAGGTACTAGGCTAGCCTGCACTTTGAAAAATCATACTAAAAAGGGATATTGGGTTTGTTAAAATGTGATACCAAGGGGTCTTGACGAAGCAACATTATCTGTACAATTATATTTGTGAGTATGTATGTCTCACTTTCATGTTGAGTTTCGAGTTGCCAGTTTAGTTGTTCTCTCGAGCATCCCTGAAAGTCGTTATTTTTTAATAAGCCTGCAAATATTCCAAATATTAAGACTGATTGATCAGTGGATGTCGTCAGAAAGAAAGGCCAAGGTTGATAAACACACTTAATCAAGGTATGATTGAGATCTTAATATCACAGGATTCTCTGTACAAGCTCTTGTGGCTTTTCTTGCCTCCTGTTTTGCACTCTGGGATGTAGACTAATTACAAAATAAATCTTATTAAGCTCTCTTATTTTGGATGTCGTGTTACCTCAGACTTGTTAAGCATCGTAATCAAAACATTGCCTTAAGCTCATTACTCCTGAAAATCATGGTGCTGGCCTGCAAGTAAACAGACTCCCTGTCTCATCTGTTCTGCTTTGTCCTTCTTCATGAGTCACGGCAATTACTTTGCACCTTTCTAGCACATCACATTGTCTTTTCGTCTCCTATATTTCTTTCTACCGTGACGCAAGGTTTTCGCTCCTCTCTCTCTCCTCCTAACTCAAATTCCCTGCAGCTCTTAATCCCGTGTTTTAAAGGATGTTTAGCTGGACTTTTCATTTTGAATTGCTATTGTGTTTCAGCAGGCTCTTGACACAGTTGAGCAACCCAATATTTTTCTCGTGAAGTAACCACCGGTTTGCGAGTGGCTGCAGCCCTTTCACCTTTATTATAAAAGCAGCACTAATAACCATGTTTCTTGGTAACTGACGTGTCAGCTGAGAACCTTTTTTTTGTTGGTGGTGGTGACAAATGCTCACTGATGTTAAGTATAGAGCAGCGCTTAAAATGTTAGAGTATTGTTCTTACCTTAGAACAGCAATAAGGCCATAGCATAGATATCTAGCTCTCGTTCTGTTGTGCGTTTAGAGGAGGAGGAAGCAGGAGCTTACTATTATGATGACATTTGTTTTTGTCCAAAAGCACTGAATCCAAAGGTCACTGGCTCGTAATGACTGTTTACCGCTGTGAAAATACATATAGTTGAAATGCCATGGCATTATTATAGCAGTATTTCATCAGGCGCTGTCATATTTACCCACTGAACGTCCGTTAATGTGAAACACGAGTTGGGAACAGCAACGGCGACGGAATCACGCTCGGACAGATTTACTATCAGCTGTGGTGATAAACAGACAATGAGGAGAATATTAATGGTTTAATAAGCGCTGGGAGATGGATGATTAAATGCTGTTAACCATTTGAGTTTTTTGACTGACTTTCTCTCTTGATTTATGTCTCTATTTTAAGTTGTTATAGTGGTCCTAGTTGGGAATAGATTCGATTATACACTATAACTCATGCTGCAGCACAGGATGAGAAGGAGCTTCGCCTTCTGTTCATGGTTACTTGACAGATAGGCACTGGATGTGTCATATAAAGTGATATCCCCCGTGTCTCTTCGAGGATTACTGTTGACAACTCTGTCCACTAGCGCATCTCGGATCAGACATAGGGCTTGCGGCTAGACTTCTTGCTATAGTGGGTAGTTTAAAATTCTCTCAACGGCTTCTCAGTAGCACCATACACAGCATCCCGCTGGCACTCGCAGTGATCTGTCTTCCACTGTGAGCTGTCTCTTTCTGCATCGTCTCTATCAGGAGCATTCAGAGTCACTTCAGCGCCCTGTTCTCGCAGCTGCCGGGTCTGCCATAGAGACAACTGTCACTTCACTTCCTCAAAATGCGACGGATGCACTGCGTTCTATTTATCGCTGCTGCTCTTGGTTTTCTAAATGGCCCGATTGACCTTAGAATGACTATTCCGGCCCACAGAAAGAGTCCAGTCAATAGCAGGCTTTCATCTCGGCCTGGCAGAGATTAGACAGGGCCGCTCTGTCTGGTGTGGTTTGGGCGGAACAGGGGTGGCAGGAATGAACAGAACTCTTGATCCAAATTGACCAGCTCCGGGAAATTGGCCGCAGAAGTCGGCTGGCTCGTTATGGAATAAGGGAAGGAATGCACAGATTGATGAAAACGTGTGAAAAGCAAGGGGAGCATTTGAAGCGTTTGAGACTTTGCACTGTCACTTGGAGTGGATAGAGTCATAAATGTGGAACGAGGCTGATTGATAGAAAAGTAATTGCAAATAGAATAATTTTAATTATTCTTTGTGCATGTCTAAACCTGAGATTAGTGCAGTCATTTTGCGTCATGCATTTTTTGTCCCCCATCAGAACTCAGATGATGGGAGCACGAACCATGAGCTAATCCCCGTATACTGTGTTTACTTTTGCACCATAAAATATAATTACATCTTGGATTTAAAAATTGCATTACTACTTTTTTGGTATTCAAGGCTGCGTCTCTAAGCTATGGCCTGTGCTTCTTCTCCTTTTTTTGGAGGAGCAACCAGAGCAGTGTGTCAGTGCTAAGCCGGGGTCATGCTGTAAAGTATTTTTAAAAAGCGGGGAGTTGGATTTGGCTTCATATTCAAAGGCAATATGCAACAGAAGACTGCATCTCACATCAAGCCTCTTTTTGAGCTCAGAAGGGCTTCTTAAAGTTGTGGTATAATAGCGCTACAGCCAGAAAAACAGCTGCTTGTCCTGTAGAGACATCAGAAACCAAACCAACTAAACAATGCAGCCAAGAGTAACTTAATTTAAGAAGCCGGTTTAGGAATTTTATTGGTTTTATAACAGGTGGTTTCTTAACGTTGGACTTGAAACAGCTGCTGTGTTGCTGTGTTTTACGTTGCTAATGATTCTAAATGTGTTCTTGCTGCTCCTGAAGGTTTTGCTCAGATAGATCTATGTGTGTGTTTCTCAGTAGATGTAAACCAAACAAAACATAATGAGAGGAAGTATTTGTTTCCATTTTTTTCAGTCTGCAGCATTTGCATATTGGCAGGAACAAACAAAACATTACCAGACTCCTCCAGTTTGAATTTTAATGCTGCCCTTTGATACTATGTCCTATATTTTTATGCAGGTTTTCAAAAATAATCATTTGTGTGAAGAAAACAACTCTTATTCCCACGAGTGTTTCTTTTCATTGCTTTGGCTTAACTCATGGGATACTCATGCTAACAATCAAAATAAGCTTCTTTTAGTAGTGCGTATGGAGCGTCTGCTTCCAACCACTCACTGTTTGTTTCCTCTTTAGTCTCCTCGCCTTCATTGTCTTCTCTCTCTGTGTTGCAGTTGACTAATCTGACAGAGATCCACGATCAGATTAGCGGAATGGCTCGGTGTCCCTACAATCCCCTCCACAACTCCACCGCCCTCATCACCTCCAGCGGGGAGCTGTACGCCGCCACTGCCATGGACTTCTCTGGGCGAGACCCCGCCATTTACCGCAGCCTGGGCGGCTTGCCACCGCTGCGCACTGCCCAGTACAACTCCAAGTGGCTCAACGGTGGGGAGCTGCCAAAGTTCAAATGAATGCTACATTTTATGCAAATCTATGTAAAAAGTTGTTACATAAAGATAAATGGCCATTTCGAATAGAGAGAAACACCATAGGAGGATTTGCTTTCTTTTTTGCTTTATCCCCGCGCAGCTATCGAACATTAGCACTGCAGCTGCCGGGGCTTCAGTTTGTGACTTCGACGATGCTTGAGCTTGGCAGATGCTTATGTAGCATGGGAGTTGGAATCTGTCTCTGCTGAAAGATTATCTTCCACCTTAAATCTGCTGCGCAATGCTGTTTTGGCGAATGCTAAGAAAAGAAGATCCTCCTCTCATAATTGTTCTGCTGCATTTCACCTTAAAAAACAATTAATTCTTAAGTTACTAAGCAACTAGAAAATCTTTATATTTACCGTCTAGGAGGGGCATAAAATTGTGAATTCATCCAACAACAAAAAAAAAAAAATCAATGTCTTTTCCCCTGAACGTTCAGGCTGACTTCAAGCAGAGACCTCCTCAGTGCAGATTGGGCGACTTCAGAGCGCTTAAGGTGTCCAGCCTACAGAGGAGCAGGTCAATCACTATCTTGTCAGCAAGTGACTTTTATCTGATTCACATTTAAGTTAAATTGAAAAAATAAATTAAAAACTACCACATACAGCAGCTTGGCAGCAACCTTCTGGGAGACGGTTTAATAACTAATTTTATGGCGAATTGATTTTTTTTCCACACTGCCCTCCAAAGGTGCAGAGGAGAAAAGAGTTGAAACGAGGAGGTGCTGGGGAGGGGGTAACTTTCATTTAAACCTGAATTAAATCACTGTCAGTGAGAATAAAGTGTGCGGTTTAAATCCAATAATGTCATACATAAAGATGAACGCTGTAGTCGTGACAGTGTCGTGGAGGTCGTGTGTTTCAGATAGGGTGAAGCTATTACGCTACACCTGTTTTGGTTATTTCTCATCCTAACCTTTAGGTTTGGGGAGTGAAAAATGAGTTTTCTTATTACAACACAACGCCATTAATAACATAGCCTGTAGTTATTAATCCTGATCACCTGCTGTTGTGTGGGCTGAGTGCTCGCACACACTGCGAGTCAATCAGTCATAGCACATACCTCGTTCGCTCTCCCACTCCGTCTTACTCCCACAACCTTAAATAGTTTTCTTTCTGTATTTTTTCTCCTTTTCTCTGCACTTTATCTTTCTTTTGGCATCCTTCAATTTTTCTTTCTATGTCTTCTTTCTCTTTCGGACATGCCACCTCCCATTCATTCCCCTCCTCTCTTGTAACCTTTGCCTCAACAGAGCCGAATTTTGTGTCATCCTACGATATTGGCAACTTCACATACTTCTTCTTCCGGGAAAATGCAGTGGAGCACGACTGTGGTCGGACGGTGTTTTCCCGCGCCGGGCGGGTGTGTAAGAACGACATCGGTGGCCGCTTCCTCCTGGAGGACACGTGGACAACCTTCATGAAGGCCAGGCTGAACTGCTCCAGACCAGGAGAAATCCCCTTCAACTACAACGAGCTGCAGGGAACTTTCTACTTGCCTGAGCTGGAGCTGCTCTATGGCATTTTTACTACTAATGTGTGAGTGACATGAACCGTAATATTTATTGTTCCATCCACAGAAAATTAGCAAAACCCAGATAATTTAGCTACTGTTGCTACACCTCAAGCTTTCTGATCTCACGTGGCAAGTATCATGTGGCTAATGCTAGCTACTTGACTAGACATTCTCCTCCTGCTAAGAACCTGGGTTTCCCATTGTTACTGCCTAATCCATACCAGAAACACGCCAAAAGGCCTTCCTGTCCTTTCCTTTCACAATAAAAGTCTGTTACGTCTATATTGAGATTGCAGTAGCTTAAAATGGTGACATGGTAGTACCTATACCTCTGTGGCTTCCCTCAGGGCAACTTGGCTTCCTTGCAGAGTCCAAAGACATGCATAAAGTTTGGTGATTCTAAACTGTCCATAGGTATGTGCATAAGTGATTGCCGGTCTCAGTATTCGACCTGTGACAGACTCGCGACCTGCCCATGGTGTACTCTTACCCTATGCCCGCTGGGATAGGCTCCAACTCTCTGCTGCTCTAATAAGAATAAGGCAGAAGAGAATGGATGTATGGATGAAGGGATAGTCTTAGTTTAGTGAATACAGTAAAGTAAAATTCAACATATGTTTTTAAACCTTAAAGTTTGACTTTAATTCATAACATTTTGCATATAAGAAACAAAAATGCTGGCACGCACGTAGTGGAGGCGATCACTGCCATCGAAGTCAGATGAAAGAAGAGCTCTTTGTAGAAACAAGAAAAATGTAACACGTGCGTTACTTTACACACTGAGACTGATGCCAGGTAACAATAGTTCAGTGACTTTCATCGGTCAGCAGCAAGAAAATGATTTTTAAAAATCTGTAGCTGTGATAAAAAAAAGTTCATATATTGTTGTACAAGTTTTTTAAAAAGTTCGGGTTTCTGTGTGCTGATCGGGTACTGAATTACTAAACTTTTTGCTGTGTGTTGCCAACAAAACACATTTTAAGTATACCCTCAAAAAAGCAAGTGAAAGTCTGGAACGACTTGATTTGAGAACCACTTCTAGTGTCAGACTGAATTTTCCAGCAAAAAAGAAAAATCAGAAACCTAGAAAAGTTATCTTAAAAATGTTTCTTCAAATGTATGTGTTTGTTTGTTTCAAATCATTCACCAATTATTCATTTTAAATAATTTTCCTTGGTCTTTGATATCATGACTAATCAGAATAATTCAGTTGTTTATTCAGCATTTATTTGGTTATTCTTTTAAAAATTATATTTTTTGTTTTCATGTTTTTCACATAAATTTTAGTTCATTTTAAATGGGAAATTCTGTATGAACATGCTATTAAATTGGGTTATACATATAGCTGGTTCACAGCAAAAGTTACAAGTCAAGGTATTTTAAATTTTAAGGTAAAGATCGTACAATATAATAGAGGACAAAACAGGACATATCTTTGTTATATTTTATGCAGCGAGTGTATATAATTGAGTGTTGTGTAACCATATTATTGTCTAGAAATGTTCATCCTCATAGCCCAAGTTATGTACAAAGAGGGCTGCAAATCCCATTTATTCCCCACAAAAGAAGCTTATCATCTTGCTCCACACTATATTAGGTATATGGGAGTATAATGAAAAGTATTATTTTTTTGTTGTCGTAAACATCAAAACCCTTTCCCTCTTTTTGTCTCGCCATCTTTCTTTCCTCCTCCTACCTCGCTCATACACACAAACACACCTGTGCGCCCCCACGTGCACACACAGGCCATTATTAAAAGCTGAGTAATCAATTCTGTATGGTCAGTGCCTTCACATTGCTGAAAAGAAGTCTTTTGAAGGGTATTGGAAACATTTCCCCCTGCAGGCACAGAGTTTAATGAACAGCTGCACTGGATTATAATTCACACCGCCCAACTCTCACTGTTTGAGTTGAGAGTTAATACTCTCATTCTTTACTTTCTCGTCCGAGGGAGGAGACCGGTACTTGTTGAAACTGACAGCTTAAAAAGTCAAAGCTGTATTTCAAGCATGAGATCTGTACAGTTAATCAGACAAGGCGAACAGCTTAATTGTGTCCCATTGCTGGATTTATATTCCAATAATGACCATCACTTACCCCGGCGTCTGCGTCTGTCTGTCAGTGTTTTGATTTGTGTTGTTTGTGAGCAGTGCAGACATAAAGAGGTCAGCTGTACAAATACCAAGAAATGCTGAACAGATTTCTACTTGCAGTATAGTCCCCCTTTTTTGATTTTGGTTATTCTAACACTTACTTCTGTTTCTCTCTGTCTCGACATTCATCCTTTCCATTCTCTCATCACCCTCTGTTGGATTCTTCCTGCCTTTTTTTATCTTCCTGACATTCAGAAACAGCATTGCTGCCTCTGCAGTGTGTGCCTTCAATCTCAGTGCCATATCACAGGCTTTCAACGGGCCCTTCAAGTATCAGGAGAACTCAAGGTCGGCCTGGCTGCCCTACCCAAACCCCAACCCAGACTTTCAGGTAATGAAACTTTTTATGTCTGTTTATTTCGCAAACAAACCACAAATGCTTAAAAAATGTGTTTAATTTAGTCCCAATAATGCTCTCAGCTCTGTTGGACTAAAAGCCAAAAAGCGTTACAGTTATTGACTGTGCAATGGAGACCTCACTCACTATACAGAGAACCCGGGTTAAGCCTGGTAACCAAACTCACTAGCATGCTAACACTATTGCTAACGCTATTTTGCTAATGAGAATGCTAATTACTTCAGTTATCCCAATCCAGAGCTTTCGAACTCCACCTAAATGTTACAGATAGAGTCGATCAGATTTATGCTCTGGGGTTTGATGTCTGCACAAAAATTAATGCTTGTCAAGGCCAAAGTTTTGGACCAGTGATGCATTCCTCCATGCTGCTAGCATAGTTAAAACCATATGTGATGGAGCAGCTTTTTAAAGGATGTATGTGAGGTAAAGTTGAGATCTAGCTGCCCTTCTGTGATTGTGACTGATCTCTTTCTTTTTAAGCTAGGGGTCATTTAGACTCAACACACAATCAAATCAGTCATACAGTACAGCTGGGAGCACGCCCAAGGAAATATATGCATTTAGTGTGCATGCTGCATGTGTATGCTGATAAATAAATGTGTGCTTGCTTTGATCGGCCTTGGTTAGAGTCCGAGGAAGCTCTTCACTCTCATTAATTTTCTCTCTCTTTCAGTCACCTCTCTCCTCTGCTCATGAGCACACACATTACGACCGCTCGTTATAAAATCCAGTGATTTTTACAATGGCACAATCATTCCTTGAAGATGTCTCATAGCCTCGTTCTGTGAACTGTGGGCCTCCTAATAAACTGTCCTTGTTTTGCACAAGTGGCACTTTATGTTTATGCTCCATCCTAAAACCCGCAGGGGCAAACCAAGCACCTTATTCTGATTTGAAGCACTCCTCCATACTGATGGCATAGCGGGAATGCTTTATTAGCAGAAGAAGTGGCTCTCAGTTGTTGCAGGCTTAGCAGATAGCGAATGAGCTAATCCTCGCAGCTCTCCGTGAGGGATTCAAATCCCTCTGAGGCATGGCTACCAGTGGTGAGCAAACCCCTTGTTTCCACACATCATGGCCCTCGACCGTTTTCCCACCAACAGATGCATGAGTATTCACGATGCCTACTATCGAGAACTAACGCAGACACGTTATCTGCGGAAAAAGTGGCTGAAATGCACATAGAGAAAAATGCTGGGTGTGATAGTATTCTAAAAAAAACCATGCACATACATATGAATTTGTAAGCTGTCACTGTCACCACGTATTCACATTTCTGCACATCAGCACCATCAAGAAAACCAGTGCTCCTTATCTGGTCACAGATGTATCCTCTTCAGCACCTTGTACATGTAGGTACATCATCGGTGGGGGGGTTCTATGCACTATAGACTTTTATACGGCTTCTTCCTCTTCCATCTCATCTTTCCACTTAAGCTCAGGCACAATGGCTGATCCTCACCACTGGACCGATGCGCACTTTATCTAGGTTTCAGTGACATCTTCATCAAGCATTTGTCAATGTTGGAGGATTAGATTTACGAGCACAGGATTTATAGCCTGTCCTTTTTTTTCAGGCCTTTCTACAAGCACACCTACAAACCTACACACACACACACACACACACACACACACGAGTGAATGCACAAACAAACACCTACAGGAAACTTGCAGCCATGAAAGCCACTGGCCACGTACATGTCTACCGTACACAAATACGCCCTCAAAAATAAAGGGTTATAGATTGCTGCCAAATAGAGATAATTATGACTGCGAGCTCATCACTCAACACACACATACTGGTCATTGATTGAGAGCTTAATTCCCTGTCTGTCTGCAAAGAAAAGCCCCCCATTTATTTGAACCACGCGGATTGATTCTGGAGAGTTTATTCAGGCGATGAGTCATGTTTGCTGTACATTAGGAGCTAATGCCTTCTATGAGTTGTATAGGTTTTCTGTCACTCTGTAATTGCTAACAGTAAAAACACATTCATTGCTTATGTCTGAAAATAAACTTTAAAGTTCAACTCAAACCCAAATATGAATGTCCTTATTATGGTTTATATTTAGATGTCAGGAAAATAAAAGTGTCAGTTTTCTTTGCCTTCCTTTGGCTGTTATATATAATCATAAAATTGACCAATAAAATAACCAGATTTAGTTCTAACCCACATTGTTTTTAAAATACTGAATAACCTGGAAGGTTAGGGGGAAGAGAGTGGAATAGCATGCTATCAGACCGACCCACCTGGATGGATTTCTGAGTGGCACTTATCATCCTGCCAGAGCGCAGTCCACTGGTGATGCACGAGACAGCTGATGTTGGATGGGTCCTCAGCCAAATAATGGCTGTGTCCCTCACCTTGACTGTACTGAGGAAATCACAACATCCATCTCACGGTTCATTCACAGATGTCATAGACCCTCACTGGTCAGTGTCTGACTTTGTCTCACTGTGGCAGAAATATAGTCACAACGACACTCTGGGATTCAGAGACACGCACACAATGCAAGGACAAACCGCAAAAGGAAGCCTTACACGTGCGTTGCTATTCAGGCTGCATCGCGTAGACACGCAGCACATTTTTGGCACAAGTAGGAAGTTCATTTTAGGCAGTCTGGCACATGGGCACACTCAGTGTTGCTCCTGCTTGTCCTTCAGGGCTTTAATTTCCCATTTCCTGATGTGGCGAGGGCACTGATCCATTCACCAGTGTGGGGAAGCCCTCTACGATTCTCATCTGTCAGCCCTGGGAAGGCCGAGGATTGATCTCTATAAAGTCTCTGTCATGTTCATACTGTAGCTAGTCAGCAGGAACTAATTACCACCCAAGGTCCAGTTTCAACCAAGTAAGAAATGAGTGTGTATAGTTATCCTGGAGCAAACATGATCCTATGTACAAAACAGTCATTTGGGCTGATGCAAGTGCAGAACAAAGCTTATTTTGCTTTTCTCTGCTTTATCAGTTAGTATAGGACTATTCTTTGTGAACTGGGCCTCAATCCATGATCCTGAACCCAGCCTGGGACCTCTTTTACTGAAGAGGACATGCATGGTTACAGTGGGGCAAAAAAGTATTTAGTCAGCCACCGATTGTGCAAGTTCCCCCACTTAAAATGATGACAGAGGTCAGTAATTTGCACCAGAGGTACACTTCAACTGTGAGAGACAGAATGTGAAAAAAAAATCCATGAATTCACATGGTAGGATTTGTAAAGAATTTATTCGTAAATTAGGGTGGAAAATAAGTATTTGGTCACCTCAAACAAGGAAAATCTCTGGCTCTCACAGACCTGTAACGTCTTCTGTAAGAAGCTTTTCTGTCCCCCACTCGTTACCTGTATGAATGGCACCTGTTTGAACTCATCATCTGTATAAAAGACACCTGTCCACAGCCTCAAACAGTCAGACTCCAAACTCCGCCATGGCCAAGACCAAAGAGCTTTCGAAGGACACCAGGAAAAGTATTGTAGACCTGCACCAGACTGGGAAGAGTGAATCTACAATAGGCAAGCAGCTTGGTGTGAAAAAATCAACTGTGGGAGCAATCATCAGAAAATGGAAGACATACAAGACCACTGATAATCTCCCTCGATCTGGGGCTCCACGCAAGATCTCATCCCGTGGGGTCAAAATGATCATGAGAACGGTGAGCAAAGATCCCAGAACCACACGGGGGGACCTGGTGAATGACCTGCAGAGAGCTGGGACCAAAGTAACAAAGGTCACCATCAGTAACACACTACAACGGCAGGGAATCAAATCCCGCAGTGCCAGACGTGTTCCGCTGCTGAAGCCAGTGCATGTCCAGGCCCGTCTGAAGTTTGCCAGAGAGCACATGGATGATACAGCAGAGGATTGGGAGAATGTCATGTGGTCAGATGAAACCAAAGTAGGACTTTTTGGTGTAAACTCAACTCGTCGTGTTTGGAGGAAGAAGAATACTGAGTTGCATCCCAAGAACACCATACCTACTGTGAAGCATGGGGGTGGAAACATCATGCTATGGGGCTGTTTTTCTGCCAAGGGGACAGGACGACTGATCCGTGTTAAGGACAGAATGAATGGGGCCATGTATCGTGAGATTTTGAGCCAAAACCTCCTTCCATCAGTGAGAACTTTGAAGATGAAATGAGGCTGGGTCTTCCAACATGACAATGATCCAAAACACACCGCCCGGGCAACAAAGGAGTGGCTTCATAAGAAGCATTTGAAAGTCCTGGAGTGGCCTAGCCAGTCTCCAGACCTCAACCCCATAGAAAATCTGTGGCGGGAGTTGAAAGTCTGTGTTGCTCGGCGACAGCCCCAAAACATCACTGCTCTCGAGAAGATCTGCATGGAGGAATGGGCCAAAATACCAGCTACTGTGTGCAAACCTGGTAAAGACCTATAGTAAACGTTTGACCTCTGTTATTGCCAACAAAGGTTATGTTACAAAGTATTGAGTTGTATTTTTGTCATTGACCAAATACTTATTTTCCACCCTGATTTACGAATAAATGCTTTACAAATCCTACCATGTGGATTCATGGATTTTTTTTTCACATTCTGTCTCTCACAGTTGAAGTGTACCTCTGGTGCAAATTACTGACCTCTGTCATCATTTTAGGTGGGGGAACTTGCACAATCGGTGGCTGACTAAATACTTTTTTGCCCCACTGTAGCTTTACTCATCCAGCTCTCCCTCAGCAGAAATGGCTTTATGCCTCACCTTGTCCCTTTCAGCTTGGTGGAGAAAAGGATCTACATTTCCACTTTAAAAAGCATGAGGATCATCCTGTGAATACCAAGTGCCTCGCAAACATTGACTTTTAGAGAGCTGAGAAGCACAGCCAGGTTTTCAGTATATAGCTTTCAGGTAATCCAATGTGTTTTCAAATAGTTTATGTACCTTTAAGAAGTACAGTTAGGTCCATATATATTTGGACACTGCCACAAGTTTTGTTTTTTTTACCTGTTTACTGAAACATTCCGATTATAGGTATATAATGGACATGGAGATAATGTGTAGACTCTCAGCTTTTATTTGAGGGTTGTCACTCAAACAAGCCTTTTGTTGATCTACATATTTTATTTTATTTTATTTTATTTTTTACATTATTTACATTTGATCTTTTACATTGTATATAATGTCTATAGATTTTATTGTTTATTTTAATATTTTAATATTTGTGTACAGCGCTTTGTGATTGCCTGTCTGCGAAAAGCGCTTAATAAATAAAGTTTACTTACTTACTTACTTACTTACATTTAAACTGGACGAAGGGTTTAGTAACTTTCGAGCCACTGAAATGAAGGTATTGTGTTAAAAATGCTTTAGTTCCTCACATTTTTATGCAATCTTTTTATTTAAAAAAAAAAGACAGCTTTAAGTCTGCACTTCCACTGCATCTGAGTTGTTTCATTTAAAATCCATTGTGGTAATGTACAGAACTAAAAGTAGAAAGAAAAAGTCTCTTCCCAAATATTTATGGACCTAACTGTAGATACACTTTACAGTTTGTTTAAAATCTCAGTGATCACGTTACACAGAAAGTTGCAAAGTGTTTTTTTTTTTTTTTTTACAATAGTAGTGCACTGTGATGTGTGATAGTGATGGCTGGAACTATACTGAATTTGAAAAACGACGTTTCAAAATCGTAAAAATTGTTTTAGTAACATCCAATAAAAAGATTCAGTTAACAATACAGTTTTAAAAATGAACACACTTGGGTTTTACAATGTCCTCTAACGTGAAAAAGGAAACCATACTCCTCTTGACTCCTTAATATTTCCATCTTTAAAATCCCATTTGGAGAGTGTTCACTTTATTGAACTGTTTTTTTTTTTTTAGTAATAGACTCTGGGAAATATGTTACATAGCAGATATTTCTTATTATAAGCCAGCGCCGCAGCACTGACTCTGCTTCAGTCGCAGGTCTCTACCGGGACTTGAGAACTCCAAGTAAACAATGCCTGATAAAATCTAATTTATCTGTAACAATGGAATTCACTCATTTCTGTGAGACACTTCTGTTGTTTTGACTGCAGATTTTTACAGTCCAAAAATCGTGGGTGCAAGCCATTTTGAGTGCAGGGTGGGAGTTCTTTGGTTGAATGATATTGTTGCATGCTTTATTTTCAGAGTAGCAATAACGAAGACCTGAAAAGTGATTTAAGAAGATACTTTTGAGGTAAAGAATGACAAAATCAAGACACACTGTTATGGGGGTACCAATAAAGCTCACCAGCAATATATATGCATATGAGGAGAAGAATCTAATGAAAGAGATAACTACTTGCTCAGTCAAACATCACATTCAGACTCCTTCCATCAGCCTCGGTGTATTGACTACAAAGTCTTGAGGTTGTGAGGATAGAAAACCAGTGCAACGACTCAGCAATTGACTTTCAAGCCTTGTTCATTTAATCATTCAATCCCTCCCTTTTCCATCTCTGGTGGTACTTCTGAACAAAAAGCTTAAGCTTATTAACTTGCCATCCCAGAGGCTTTTATTAATGAAATCAGTCAAACCTTTTCTTTTTTTTCTTCCTTTCCGACTCCCCTACCTTCCCCACAGTGTGGCACCATCGACTCCGGCGCTTACGTGAACCTGACTCAAAGAAACTTGCAGGATGCGCAGAAGTTTTTACTGATGCATGAGGTGATCCAACCTGTGGTTCCTGTGCCCTACTTCATGGAGGACAACGTCCGCTTCACTCATGTGGCAGTGGATGTTGTGCAGGGGAAAGACACGCTGTTCCACATCATATATTTGGCCACAGGTAGGTCTTTAAGATTGCATCTACATATTTCTTTTTCATGCACATTGAGTTTTGGACCTTCTGATGTCAATGTGTGACATATTAAAGGGTCTAAAAATAAATTTTCTCTATTAGCTTCTTGTTATGAGGAACAGTATCCTACATAAACATGTTATTTATTTAAAGTGGGCAAAATTAGAGCTAAATTTGTCTTAATTCATAAAAAAGGGTCATTATTTTTCAAATGTTAGCTTTAATTGTTACTTCGACAGCCATGAATATTGGTTGTCACAGTAAAATACTTAAAATTATACTCTCATAATTGAAGTGCACTCTGTACGTGAAAAATAGGGGGCTGTGTGAAGACAAATGAAACCAATCTATCAGTATGATTATCATGTAGACGCCAAAGCTCTGTCTTTGACATGGGTTTAAATCACTTTTTTACCTCCATATGTTCTCCATATGCACTGACGCAACATAAACTATTATGCAGGCAGGCTCACCACATGTCACTCCCATGCAATCCCTCATGAAGAGATCATAAATACCATGAAACAACAGACAGCGATGCATCAAAAGCAGACAGATGGATAATTAATAACACACACACATTCAGCCCTTGCACGGTTACCCAGTCTGACGTGCGTGGTGCCGTCTGCTTATCAGTCCACTGTTTGATCATAATGGCGTGACAATATGTGATGTTAGACTTGGCAAGGTGGGGGAAACGGTATCAGCAAGACACCAGATAGGCACCAGGGTGTCTTTATTATGATATAACACACATACGTGGATTATGAACAGGTGTACTGAGCAGAATTTGAATGTAGTGACCCACTTCACTGTGCTAATGTACCATAAGCCCACTGGGAAATGTCAACATGATCTTCCTGTTGTAGCGTCAGTGTTATTTTTGGATATCTCATATACAAGCATACAAGCTCTTTTTCTCCCTCTTACTTACACACACACGAAAACACACACACAACCTGTTCCAGTTCGCTGCCTCCGTGCTTGGCATCTCCCTCAAAAACTCCCCTCTCATTGTTTGCATGGGGCTGTGATCAATGTAGCATTGGACCAGAGTTGCCCACACTGCAAGTTCCCTAGACACTAACCAGACGCTAATGAAAACATCTGAAATGCCGCCAAGGCCACTGGCTAGCACACATACTGTACCTAATCACATGCCATTATTAACGCCTAAACACACCCCACTGATTGGGGCCATTGTGGAAAAGCTGCTAGCTACAACTAGGGGTCCAAAGATGTGAAGGTGTGGGGGTTTTCAATTTGAACATGTGGCAAGCAGTCACCTTGTTTTTCAGCCCTCGTTAGGAGTTTCTGCCCTGAAGCAGTATTTATTTTCTTTCCATTAACGTGAACAGAATTCAGTTAAAAGCAAAAGACTTTTAAATTCATTGTTCACCGCAGTGCTAAACTTTTAACCAGGTAAATCCTTTAAGAAAAAAAACAATGCTTTTCTTACTCATAAGGCATTAATGATTAAAACTTTAGCTAATTAGTCATTTGCAAAAGTAATTAGATACAGTAACTGTGACCTTAGACGTCCTCACACGGATGCATATAAAGCATATCAGAAGCAAGACATATACATATATTAATATAAGCTACATTTGCAACAGCACAAAAATAGAAGTAGGATTACATTAATCTTTGATTAAACAGATAATGCTATAATTATCTATTATAATTTATCTGCTATGATTTAACTTTGAGCAAATAAGAAGTTAATGATTTTGATTAAATATGAATCGAATGATCTGAAATCATTGCACTGTATTTTTAATTAAACTTCAACATACAGTCACAACGTTTTTCTGAAACACGTGTGCACAATAAAATAATCTTGGATTTAAAAATAGAAAACCTTTTTTTTAAACTAATTTGAAAGTACGGGGTAAGAATAACACCTATGCACATATAGTAGCTGCCTACACATAAATAGTAGGGGTGCAACGATATTCGTATCGATATTGAACCGTTCGATACAGTGCTTTCGGTTCGGTACGCATATGTATCGAACAATACAACATTTGTAATTTATTTTATCAATTTTCCTTCTGATGATGCTGTCTGTGTTGAGCGCTCAGTGAATCTGTGTTCGACTACTCCGCCTAGGCTGCACTGTCAAGCGCAGATCCACTGAGCGCTCAACACAGACAGCATAGTCAGAAGGAAGAGCGCAGGGCAAGCTAGCAAGACAGAAGTTAAGCTCTACTTGCAACAGGCAAATTGAACCTCATTCAGATCTGGCGTTTGGAATTATTTTGGTTTTCATGTGAGTATGACCCTGAAGGTAAGCGAGTCATGGACTAAAGTAAAACAGTATGTTGGATGTGCCATGCAATGCTCAATTACATTGGTGTGAACTAGTGTGTTAGCGCAGTTAGCTCGTTAACGTGTTGGCCGTCTAGCCCCATGCACGGAGCGATCGGCGGTAGCTCATTAACGGAGATTTGCCGTGTTGTGGCGTTAAGGTCATTTCAACGAGATTAACCTGAAAGCACTAGTGGGAACACAACAAATATGACTGCACATTTACGCCGACATCATCCTAGTGCAAAGACAAGTGGAAGCAGACACAAAAAAGCAAGCATGCTACTAACTTTAGCCGAGTCATTTAGACAGCTGTTAGCACATGATTCTCCTTATGCTGCTGAGAATATAGCCCAGAAGAAGCGGATAGTATAGCTTTTATTTTGGAAAGAGCCATTTCTCTGTAATAAACTCTCTTTTCCAAAGATGAGTGATTCCTCAATCAGATACAGAGCTTGCAATATCGCTAGCCCGACGTCCTGGAGCTAGCGATTTTTTTCAGTCGGGCTACCAAAATCTTTCTCTTCCCTGCCCGTCGGGCTATTGTAGGAAAAATATATGTCAATGCTTTTGCATTCTTTCTGAAATGTAGCTGGGTAATTATGTCATTGGCATCGGTGAGCCACTGTCAATTGCGCTTGTTTTTTTTATTTCACTTTGCAATCTTGCGAACTGTGTATAGAGAGCGACAGCACTGATCTGTGAGTGATGATAATTTGTGCACCAATTCCTCTGACATCGTCTTATTAATCGTTAGCTTACTATGCAAACATGACAAGTGAAATCTCCCGCAGCTTAAACATGTGAGAGGTTGATCCCGCAGAGAATCGCTGAGCTTATGTGAGTGAGTGTGTAAAAGCATTTCAGTTCTGCTGAGCCAAATAAGACAGGTCAGGGTGAAGAAGTGACAGCCAAAGAAAAGCTTACCACAAAACGGAGAAGTTATGACAAATCAGACTATAAGGCAAAAAGAAAGTGCAGCTTTATGGTTTCATGGACAAAAGAATTTCTGTGGCTGTGATATGACGAGCTATATAACCAGGGCTGCACATAAGTGGTCCGCAGGTGCATTCGCTGTCAAAATAAAAAACACGCACAAGGGTTAGGGTTAAATTTAAAAACTGTACTTTTGAGTTAAAATATATATTTATAATTTTAATAAATGACAAATTAAAAATGCATGAACATTTTTTTGTATCGAAAAAATATCGAACCGTGACACCAAAGTATCGAACCGAACCGAACCGTGAATTTTGTGTATCGTTGCACCCCTAATATATAGTATAATATGAAGGATGATAAATGGTGATACTACTAATTAATACTATTTTGTCTTATGCCATACGTGTTATTATTTGCCACGCTTGTGGATCAGTCTACCTAATGACTGCTGGCCTGCTGAGACTTTTTAAAACTTATTTTACTTTTCATATATTTTACTTTATTTTACTTTTCATATATTTAATGGCATGTTCATTGAATCATTCCTTTACATGGTTAATCCTCTTTTATTATATTTGTGTATCTATTTGTTCACTTTAGTTTCCCTTACATCTTTTTTTATCTGTCAGGTGGGTGTCGATATCTAGGTGGGGTTGTAGGGACAGAGGGGTGATGAGAGGGATGAGTGAAAAAGGTGTTTGTGCCCGGCTGTGTATTTTTGTTTATTTTCTCCTTTTAATGTGTACAGAAATCTGAGTTGCATCTTTATTGTATGAGAAGTACTTTGAAAATAAAGTTTTGATTGATTGATTGATTTATACAGTACAATATGAGTGAGTAGCTATCTATTAGCTAGCTAGCTAGATCAGCTAGCTATCAATAGCTACCTTAATGTTAGCCACAATTAGCACAATTAAAGTAAGCTACTTTTTGCTGCTCCCTTATTCACACGGGGTCTCCACAGCAAGTAGTGGCCCAGTATGTTTGATTTGGTAGATTTAAACCCTTCCTGATGTAACCCAAAAGGAGTTTGTGTCTCCTCCCAGGGAAAAAAACAGTGGATTGTTTGCTTGCTAATGCATAAACCACTGCACTATGGAGCTACTCCCTATCCTCTATCTAATCAACTAAATTCAGCTCATGTTTCTGGTTCCAACCCAGAACTCCATCCCTTTAATGTCTCTGCAAAGGTAGTAACTCTAAGACCCATATATTTATGGACTACAGGCAGAGTGGTCTAATATCTGGCATCCAAAACAAGCAAGCCAGCCAACTCCCAAATACCAAAGTAATGTAGCCTTACTGGGATTCTACACTTCTTGCTACTTCCAGAACTAATTGCTCGCTTGCCCATAGTGCTGGGGGCAAAACCTAACTTCTGCATCCCCTGCCTTAAAAATATCTATTAGCATGTCACGTCTTCCGTAGGCATCACTGTGCACCTAATTATTTTTTCTTCACCCAGGGGATTGCATGTATAATAGATGATATTTGTTTTAACTCTCTCCAAAGAAAATGTGTCCCTAACCTTATCCCATGGGGCCCACCTTTACAGAAAATAAGGTTCGGGACACATTCACGGTGACATGGATTTACACACTCCTCTCTCTCAAAGCTACAAAGAGGTTTTATCCCCTGGAATATCCCTCAAAGCAAAGTAGGCCAGAAATCATGGATTCAGGTGCCATATCAATTCCCTGGTTGCATCGACAGTGCTGCATGTTGACGGCATAACAGAGCTCGGCACACCAGCCATCGCCATTCTTTTTGACAGTATTATTTCACAGCCGCTGTGTTAGGAAGCAATTGTTATTTGTGTGCGCTCGCACCCTGAGTTCACATCCAGCAAATATGTGTTGTTGTTGTTTACCCTCCTCAAACTCCTCTATTGTTACCATGGCTCTCTTTTTGCTCTTTCCTCCACCTTTTCTTGTTCAGAAAATGACCCTCCTTCCTCTTTGTGACCAAATCTTCACCTCAGCTCTTTCTCTCTCTTCTAGATTACGGTACTATCAAAAAAGTGCTTTCCCCGCTCAACCAGTCTACAGGGAGCTGCCTTTTAGAAGAGATCGAGCTGTTCCCTCCCAGGAAGAGGCAGCACATCCGGAGCCTGCTGATCCTGCACAGCCGCAGCGAGCTATACGTGGGTGTGAGAGACCAGGTCATCAAGATCCCGCTCAAGAGATGCAGCTACCACAAGAGCAGAGAGTGAGTACATGCGCAAAGAAACCAACAAACCAACACCGTTAATCTCAGTTGAAACGGTCAAAAAAGCAAATGTGCTTACAACGAAATTTTAAAGCTCCCTCTTTCACGAGATGCTCTTTATCTGAGGGAGCCAGGCCTTTGTGTTGATCAGGGGCCTTTGGTGAGATTAAAAATCCTCTAAATCAGCTTTGTCTGAGCAACTGGAGGTGCCCACGGCTGCCCTGTCTCGATGTCGCTCATTGTCATTGACCCGCCCACAAAACCACATGTTTTCTGCCTCGTGCACAGTGCTGCAGCGACCGTGTGCGTGTGTTTATCAGATATATTGAGTTTCTGTCTGTCTGGAAGAAGCTCCATCAAGGTATAAATATTGGCAAAGAAAACCTGAGACAGAGGCCGGGGTGTGAAGACTCACTAAGATTGGGATCCCATCCATCATGGCACACAGGAAAGGAATCACACCTGCATACCTTGTCTCTCGCACAATGAGCTGTTATTGGAATACACAAAAGACTTAAGGCTTCATATTACAGCTGTGGCTCTGTGATATATGCTGCAGCCATAATGGCACTTCATCACATCGCTGATGCTTTTTTTTTTTTCTTAAAGAGAGAATTCAGAACAGAAAAAAACAGATAAAAGTAATAAAATCTTGGACACGGACTGGCAGCTACAGGGAGTGTTTCTGGGATCATCACTGACATTTCTTTGAGGTTTGCCTATTTGAAATATTAGACGGCTGTCTCCGTGTTTTGCTGTGTGGCTCACCGATGGGAGGTGTACGATCTGTACAGCCCTTAAGGCCCCATGAAAGACAGGTACTGACGTGTTACTTCTCCCTTTCATTTTGTTCTCCTGTCTTTGGCCCTGATATTTTGTCTGGACACCTACAGTCACCCAGACATTATGTCAGCCACTTTGTGTGTGCAGGAAAGCATGAGTCTTCCCTTTCTGCAATTTTATACAGCCAGATAGGGTATGATCATGTGTTGCTTGCATAAGCTCACTTGTTTGTGTGTGCATGCGGTTCATTGTTATGAAACCCACGGACAACTTTGTTACATTTCACTAGGGGCATGTCAGGCAACATTGAAGCCTGCGGCTCAAAGATATGTCATTGTGCTGTCAGTGCAGACTTTTATTTATATGAAAATAGTAACATCGGGCTTTTTATTGCACTCAGCAAAACATCTGAAGCGGATACGGCAAAAACAGACCCAGTTATCTTTACTACAGCATTCTCATGTGGGAGCTGATAAGCTATTTGAGTCAGGAACGTATGTGTGCCCGTATGTGATGGCATGAATGTAATCCTGGTGTTTGACTGAAGATTACCTGAAAAATCAGTCACTAAACTGTGTTAGGAGATAATTCTAGGATGCTAATGCATTGCAATGCATGATGGTGATTTACATTCCCACTGTAAATTTTCTTCTTTGTCCTCTCCCAAACGCTCTCTGTACCCCTCTCTTGTTTTTTTTCTTATTTCCTGTGCCGTCACTCTTTTGACACTTTCCCCAGCATTTTATCTCTCGCAGTTCTATATTTCCATACATCACCTATTCCAGCACCTTATCGTTTAGCTCTCCCAGTAATCTCCCTCTTCTTCCTGATATTTGATTTCATGTCAAGCAACGATGCAGAGGTGTCTGTATGCATACATGACAGGTTAATAAAAGCCCATTAAATGCCGAACTTGATTCTCTCCTTTCAGAGCCTGTGTAGGAGCGAGGGACCCGTACTGCGGTTGGGACCTGCTGCTAAAGAAATGCACCACTCTGGAGGAAAGCATCAGAATGAGCCAGTGGGAGCAAAGCATCTCAAAATGCCCGGTGAGTATCATGAAGCTATTGTGTGATGTGCACAGACTTCATTGTAGCTTACTTGCTTGGTGTTTGATTGCTTTAGTTTTCTTTTTTCAGCTTTCAAACTTAACAAAAGTTGGCAGAAAACACAATAATCCTTGCTCCACCTGCAAGCTCACTCTCTTTTTTGCATGTATTCGTTTCTTACATTAATTTGTACTCTTCCCCATTGAAAGCTACATCCTGCTCTCCAGATCTTCACGGCTCACGAGCAGTCCCTAAAACCAGCACTGTGAAACATATCCTTCCCAACAACAAAAGACATCTCAGGACTGAACAACTTGACTTTATGGGAACTGCATGTACCCTCAGAATGATCGAGGACGCTGCCTCAATCATTCACCTCCGGCTGCTGGTTCATTAGCACAACAGTTCTTCCATTTATTTTTAACGTGCACCAGCATTGGGAGCCGTATTAGGGGGCGGTAAGCCTATCAATTTGAGCAGTGTTTCACAGACATCAGTTTCAAGCCAGTCAAGAGTGCTGTGTAGCTCTTTTATGTGGCTTTATATTCAGGGAAATATTTGGCACTCAAGCCATGGCATCTGTCAGCAGAGCTCTGGCAGAAAGCTAGCCAACACCACATCCGCATATCCATTAAGAGCATACATGAACACAATTACACATGCATATATGTGCATGAATAAGCATTACCATTACCAACTGCAACAGTGAGTTTTTTCTTTGTGCCAGAGGCAAAAGCTTCATGAGCTCACCACAACATTTCTAGTCAATATTTTATCAAGATCACATTTTCACTGAAGCAATTTCAGCTTCAAAACATTTAGCTCTGCTACTTATGATCAGTTGAGCATTTTGGTGAATCATTTTAATGTGCGGGAAATTTACATCAAGAGTACAGTTTGGCCATATTTCAGAGCTGCAACATCACTGGAGTGCCCAAAAGCACAAGGTGTGCAATACTCAGAGACATGGCCAAGGTAAGAAAGACTGAAAGACGACCACCACTGAACAAGACACACAAGCTGAAACGTCAAGACTGGGCCAAGAAATATCTCAAGACTGATTTTTCTGAGGTTTTATGGACTGATGAAATGAGAGTGAGTCTTGATGGGCCAGATGGATGGGCCCGTGGCTGGATTGGTAAAGGGCAGAGAGCTCCAGTCCGACTCAGACGCCAGCAAGGTGGAGGTGGAGTACTGGTTTGGGCTGGTATCATCAAAGATGAGCTTGTGGGGCCTTTTCGGGTTGAGGATGGAGTCAAGCTCAACTCCCAGTCCTACTGCCAGTTTCTGGAAGACACCTTCTTCAAGCAGTGGTACAGGAAGAAGACTGCATCCTTCAAGAAAAACATGATTTTCATGCAGGACAATGCTCCATCACACGCGTCCAAGTACTCCACAGCGTGGCTGGCAAGAAAGGGTATAAAAGAAGAAAAACTAATGACATGGCCTCCTTGTTCACCTGATCTGAACCCCATTGAGAACCTGTGGTCCATCATCAAATGTGAGATTTACAAGGAGGGAAAACAGTACACCTCTCTGAACAGTGTCTGGGAGGCTGTGGTTGCTGCTGCACGCAATGTTGATGGTGAACAGATCAAAACACTGACAGAATCCATGGATGGCAGGCTTTTGAGTGTCCTTGCAAAGAAAGGTGGCTATATTGGTCGCTGATTTGTTTTTGTTTTGTTTTTGAATGTCAGAAATGTATATTTGTGAATGTGGAGATGTTATATTGGTTTCACTGGTAAAAATAAATAATTGAAATGGGTATATATTTGTTTTTTGTTAAGTTGCCTAATAATTATGCACAGTAATAGTCACCTGCACACACAGATATCCCCCTAAAATAGCTAAAACTAAAAAACTAAAAACTACTTCCAAAAACATTCAGCTTTGATATTAATGAGTTTTTTGGGTTCATTGAGAACATGGTTGTTGTTCAATAATAAAATTATTCCTCAGAAATACAACTTGCCTAATAATTCTGCACTACCTGTATGTTCACATCTGGTTTCACACAGTCACAGTGGCTTTGTCCATTTTTTATATCTTCTCTCTATAAGTTGTTGTTATATGATGTAAAATTTTACAAAATAAAAGTGTAAAAATCAAGTTGTCGCTCCCATTTTCCTAACAGTATCACAGCTTAAAGTAATTGTCATCTGTCTAATCATGGACGTGAGACAGCATGGCTTATCTTTTAATCTAACTGTCATTTGGGGGGTTCACATCTCCCCCGCCCCCCAAAATCCAAGTTATTACTTTAAATGCTGATTGAAGATATTACCTGTGTTTCTTGCTGCATAGCCACTAATACTTTAGTTTTTATGCATTTTCAGGTGGCCACATATCACTGCCCACACCACTGATGGGGTATATATTTTCTTGGTTAACCTTTGTCTGGTCCGGTCTAGTCCATTTAGAGTGATCATGAGTTAATCTAAATGAACTTTATATGCTGACACTGAGGAATGGCCAGACAGTAGGAGTCTACAACAATTCATTCGCAGTTTGTAAAACCTGAAAATAAAGAAGCGTTCTTTTATCACAGCTACAGTTTCACTCCCTGTGAGTCCATTAACAGTTTGCAAAGGCTAAACTGGCTGAATGTCTGTTCTCCTGCGAAGTGGAAGCCTGGAGTTGGAGGCCAGTCAAGGGTTTGCACACTGAGTAGTGTTGTGTAGGCAGGGACAGGAGATACGCTTTACCAACCTATTCATAATCGCCATCTGGCTTCATAGTCTCATGTCTGGAAACAAGCAAAAAAATGTGTTTTGCTGTGGTTTTAGGGGAGGTGAAAGTCTTAGTAACAGACATTTTTGTCCCAATTTTAACTCAGGTAAAATGGAAATCTTTACTCAATATTTTTGGTAAGGTATCCGCTTTGCCTGTCCTCCACCAAGCCCAAATCTAAACCATGTTTTTTATATATATATTTTTGAATAAAAAGAGACCCCTCTCTTGCTTTTTCAGTCAGGGAAAGGAAGTATTATTTTTATATTCCATAAAGAAATATGAGTGCTTTTCATCATCTTTCAGATTTTTTCTATTGTCCTCTTTCTGGCGCCTTTTCCCTTCTATTTTGGCATTTTAATGAAAAAAAACTACATTTCCTGACAGTAAAAAAGTAATTTTATTTCTCTTTGGATCTTTATTTTTTAATGAGAGATATATACAGCATGAAATATTCATCTACCAAATCATTTATAGCCTCAGCTGTAAATGATATTGCAATATTTCTGCATTGGCTGTCGCTGTATAGTTGTTTGCTTTCTAGGCAGCCCATTGATGTTGTCTGCCTCAGCCAAGGGTACCCCATTTAGGCACACAGCAGAGTTCAATTACCAAAAAGAGCGGAGGCCAGACGGTATTCTGCTTCTGCCAAAACTGCTGATGATCACGCTCCCTCTTCCCCTTGTGTGAAAGTGTTCTTTGCATTTTTAAATCATCCTGAAATGTTGCGGCGACATGGCTCATATCATCTGCAGCTCTGAATCTCACAACGGCGCTTTTTTGTATTTAGCTCATACGCCTAGGACATCAGTCGTAATTCATAGCGGCTGCAATATCAGAGCCTTCCTGTTCGATTCTGTTTTGCTTCACATATTCAGTTATGAGGCCACTTTTATTTCCTCATATTTCTGTCCTTTGAATGTGTCCATTCACAGCCTTGATCTGCATTTATGAATCTCTATTTTCCCGTTTTCGTCACTCATCATTTCCTGATGCAATTTTTGTGTATCTTCCTTATGTTTACAGCACATAAATGCGCAATTTGGGGTGTGCTGTAGATGTAATGTTTTTTTTTTCTTTGCATCTATTAGAGGAAAATTGATTTCTGTTTTCATCCACCGATGGGCTGAATTTCACAGAGCAATACCTTCCTGAGAGCATCACTCAATGACCATTTTCTGAGAAAGCCATTACTTTCAGGTGTTTTATTTTTGACCTTCTCTGTTGCTGCTAGGTTCGTAATGTTACAGTCGATGGAGGCTTTGGTGCCTGGTCCGGCTGGTCCACTTGTAGCCACAACGACGGAGGCAGTGCAGGGTCTTGTCTGTGTCGGACGCGAGCCTGCGATAACCCAGCCCCGCAGTGTGGTGGGCAGCAGTGTCATGGGATCAGTGTTGAGGTCGCCAACTGCTCCAGGTAAACTACTTTGTTGATGCAGCAGCACATATGTGCAAATGTTTCTAAATTGTCTATGAATATTTTTGCATACATCTATGTAGGGAATGATAGAACTGGAACTTTGAGTAACGTTTGAACAGCGGGCACGTCAACATTATTCCCCTATTCAGCTGCTCGGTGACTCAAAGGTTGACAGTTCCCAATAGTAAGGTGTACTAGATATGTGGTCTCTAGTCACAGACATAAAACACAAGTTGATGTCCTTTTTGGTCGCTGTATTCAAGATGGCGGGGTAATATAGAGACTTCTACAAATTTTAAATTAAGGCATCAGTTTCTTGGAAGATGTAATTACAGATTAATCAATATGTACTTATAAGTGATTTTTTTCTATAAAGTAACCTTGAAAACGACTGACTGTACCTTTAAGAGTGAGGTTGAGATGTTAGTTAATTTCCTGGAGAATTGCATCTACTCCTTTGGTATCTACACACAGCCAGTCATTATGTGTTACATCCTCACTGTCACCTATTTAGGGATAACAAGTGTTGATTGGGCGTTGCCTTTTTTTGCACCGCATCAGCTGACGTGACTGTTTTTAACTCTCACAGTTAAAGTTGGAGCTGCATGATTCTTCAGGCGGCTATACAAGGATGTGAGCATATTCATTCATGAAGGATGAGGCATTTTGATGAAGGGAAGTTAGAAACAGTCAATTAATCTTTTGCAGTAATAAATGTCTGAGCGTAATCATAAATGCTTATCTCAAACTCGGAGCCTATTATTACATTTAAAATGAAACAGACACGTGAAAACACATCCCTTTATCTGATTTGTTTCACTGGCTCATTTTCCCTTAATATGTGCTACAAAGATTGGTCTGATCGCCAGCAAGCAGCACAGTGGTGAAGTGGTTAGCACCATCGCCAAAAAGGGAGAAGGTTCAGATTGCAGGCTGGTCCTTACTCTTCCCGTGTGGCTAAATTGACCATAGGTGTGAATGTGATGGTGAATGGCGGCGTGTTTCTCTGTGTTAGCCCTGAGAAAGGTCGTGCTGTTCCTCTGAGCAACATGCGATGAGGAATGGCTTCTCAGCCAAGACCTTCTTCTTAAACAATAAAGACAGGACAATCTGGTACAAGCAAGACCAATTGCACAGCTTCTCAATCAGTGGCTAAAGTCACAGACTGACATTACTTCGTCTGTCACCATAGAAATGGAGCGTGGACGCCCTGGACTTCCTGGTCTCCCTGCAGCACCACCTGCGGTATTGGCTTTCAGGTGCGTCAGCGTTCGTGCAGCAACCCGACCCCTCGCCACGGCGGACGAGTATGCGTGGGCCAGAACCGCGAGGAGAGGTGAATAATGCAAACACAACACCCACACGTATACATCGGTCAACATGAGCCGATTCAAGTAAAAACAAGCTTTACAAGTGTGTTTGGATCCATGCATGTTTAAGTTAAGGGAAAAAGAAAACAACTTTTTTCCCCCATAATTTGCAACCTGCTGTTAGAAAGTACGACTTTGGCTGTGACTTTTTGTTTTCCTCCCCGCCTTCCCCCCTCACTTCTGTCCAAATATGTGACAGCCAATTAAGGAATAAGTGGGATAGGCCTGCGCTTGGGTAATTATCTGGCTTTCACACACAGACTGAGTCCACGTTTTGAAGCTTTGGAGGCTTTGCTGTAGAATAATCGCCTTTTTAAAGATGTTTGTATGGTTTCTAAGCAACCTTGAAGGCCTGAAAAAAACTTTCAAGGAGAAAGTATGCGAAGAAGCAAGGTAGAAAAGGTCAAGAGATGAGTTTTCTTGAGTTAAATGAGGTCAATTAAATAAGGTGAACCTGAAAAGCACTGAGGAAAACTTTAAGATCTTTAGGTGTGTTCGAAAAATATACGAAACAAGCTGTCTTAGAGAAAGTTAATTCCATCCAAGTACAGAGCGGCATTCCTTCTTGGTGTCCATAGTGTCTGATGTTTTTCATCCATCCCCTGCTGTTAACCCGAGGTGAAGGCTGTAAAAGTACAAATAAACACAGTTCAGAGGATACAGGGAAGGAGAAAGGAGACAGAAATTGTTACCAGTTGTCACCATGGCAACAGAAGCAGCGTGATGGGTGAGTAATAGGATACGGCCTTCAAGGATGAACCTTATATTACTTGTTTTTCTTTTTTTTCCTCTCCCAGCACTTTTTCATTTCCTCTCACTCCCTCGTCTAACCTCCTGCCTCCCCCCACCCTCTGGCACTCATTGCTGCTCCTGGAGCAGTCCTTGAGAAAGTGACTGCTCCGCCACGAGCCCTAAGCAAAACATGTACAGAGTGACCGGCACAGCCCACTTACTCAGGAACCAAACCCAAAAAATGCTGGCTGGCACTAAAGACCACAAGAGGCCAGAAGCGCATTTTACACCAACCACCCTTCGATTTCACTCTCCGAGCTTTAATCTCATTTGTTTCATCTCCCCTTCCATCACTGCTTGCTCTGTTCAGCTATTTAAAACACCTTAGGCCACCTTAGAGGCCAGCTGTGAGAGCTGGAAAAGGATCCTTGTAAGACAGGAGTGAAAGGGGAGGAGTCTTGCGTGTGTGTGTGTGTGTGTGTGTGTGTGTGTGTGTGTGTGTGTGTGTGTGTGTGTGTTAAGTGCTTGAAGAGAGAAATGAACAGGAAAGCAGAGACACTGAAAGAAAATGTGTTAACAGATGAATTATGCTGTGTCAGTTTGAGACTGCCCGAGGGAGGAAAAAGAAAGGGATGCTAGAAAAGGTGTATGTGTGTGTCCTGGTGAAGCAGGAATGTTTATTGCTTGTGCCACAAAACAAATTGGGAAGAGATGTAAAAAAAAAATTAGGTGATCAACACAGTGTCCAAAAAAAATTCAACCACCTCTGTCGTTAAAAGCGTGAGGCGGACTGGCGTTTTTTCAAATTCTGCTCACTGAGCGATTCTTTTAATGCCAGTGGAGGCTTTTATTTTATGAGGCACTGGGTTTCTTTCATAGGTGCTAGACATCTGCAGCAAAGACACACTATACGCTGTTCTTGCTTCAAGCACTCTGTTGGGATTAACTCGCAGGCCTTATGTTCACAGATCCATGGATATGACACGAGCTTATATTTACACAGACACGCATATTCGCAAAATACAACGATTCTGAGGGCAAAATAAACTTCTTTTTCTACGTCTTTTTTTTTGCATTAGCCAACAGGCCTCCAATAAGTCTGGCCCTGATTGTTTGCAGCAGGCAAAGCTTTTAAAGATAAAGCAAATGCTATGAAACAGCAGCGCTACGGGCTTAAGTCTGGCCAGTTAATGCCTGCATTTATGAACCTTCTGTTGGTATTTCCCTCAGCACACTGACAGCGTCCGCACTGCTTACTCAGCCTATAGCGGGTAATTAGCCTCGCTTTTGGTTTGATCAGCTCTGTGTGTTTTACTGAGAAGGGAAAAGGATAAGATGAGATGGAGCAAAGCCACTTGCTCGTCTGAAATGATTAGTGTGTATGATGATGATGATTCTAAAGCTCTACATATTGATTGCGGACATGTTTTGTTTTTTTTCATATTGTGTTGGGTTGCTGCAGTTAATGCGCGCGACTTGTTTGCACGGTCGTCCGTGTGAGCATGTGTGTTTGTGCATCTTCCCCCTTCTCTGGGCTTTCGCAAGATTGTAATCCACACTTGTCCTCACTTTTCCACACTCCGCCTCCCTACTGTATTGTACAACCGCGCAGATTAGTAGAAGTGGAAAGAAAGACGCTGCTCTAAGGATTTTTAACAACATGGAGTGTACAGAATGTGGCGTTTGATTTGCTGTGAACAATAGCCGAGTGTTTGAGAATGGTACAATGGAAATATCCCGCCTGAGCCTCTGGAGGAAGGGTTTAAAGAAGACTCGGTTTTCTTCAAAAAGCGGTCATCTGCAAAAAGACAACAAAATAGCAATAAAAGCAATTTTATAGCATGTGTAAGAGTTATAAAATAAATTATAGGGCTCTAATTAGACTGGCAATCGTCTGTAGTTAATGCCTAATGAGGATTGAGCTATTAAAGTATTTTAGACATCGCCATAATCCTGTCTTGTAAAACGATGTAATTACAGATGATGCATGCACATGTGAGGCTTTTTTAATAGGCTGTGTCAATGAATTATGCAAACTACATGTGGAAGTTGTGTTTTGAGATTCAATTTTCTTAACTGTACTTTGAAGCCACAGTGGCTAATACAACATTATGCACAGACATACGCTACAGACCTTCAGACTCGCACCGAGCTGTGTTCTCTGCACTCCAAGGCCACATCAAAGAGGGATGTTGGTTTTTACAAAAGTTTGTTGGAAGTGAAGTTTACACGCCTTTTCAAACATCCCTGTCTTGTGGTCTGAGCTATTTGTAGTTGTAGCGCAGTGGCAAGGTTTCAAGAGTGCGGTGACGTCTTCGGTGTCCTTCGTATATAATTTCAGTGGTCTGTCAGATAAAGAAGCTATTCCATTTTCCACAGACAATCCCAGAGACTCCTATACATGATTCAATAAGGTATCCTCTGTGAAAGCTTTTAACCTAACTCCTGTCAGAGCCTCAGGAGTTTTTTTGAAGACTGAAACAGCTACAGATGAAGTGTTATTGGACACTTTAGTTACTTCTTGGAGGGTAATAACCATCTTAAAGACAGCTGCTTATGAGTTTGATATTAAACATGACATGACAGTGTTGTTTACAGCTTGTTGAACTGACATGAAGTGCAGAGTGGTCAGTGACGCAACCTGGAATACAGAGGATGAGACTGGTTAGAGATACATTCACCTTTTAAGCAGAATAAACTCACAAAAGTACTCGATAACTCTCTCTCTCTCCTGCTGGGGGTCTTGAATTTATCTTTGAGTCAGGACTGCTGCAGTTAAAGGAAGAAAGGTATTTCCATCTGCATCTATTTGCAGACTAGTGGGGCAGAGCAGGAGCTATAGATAGACATTGTTTAATACAGAAGCAGAATGATATGATAAGCTGAGTTTGAGGATGATTGCTGAGTGGCTTGCAGATGCATGGCAACCATGGTCAGGCTAAATCAGCTTAAGTAGAGCGTCCTGCTGTGTGTGAAATTTGCCAGTTGGATGTATTGGAGACCACTTTGAATCACTTTGTTGTTGAATTGTGCTATACAAATAAACTTGCCATTAGATAAGCCATCAGCTGAATGTGGCTGCGCTTGACTACTATGAGTTTAAATCTGTGCTTATGTGACTTCTCAGGTACTGCAACGAACACTTGCCCTGCCCGCCACACGTCTACTGGTCCGCCTGGTCGGCGTGGGAACGCTGCACTGTGCCTTGTGGCGGCGGCATCCAGTCACGCCGGAGAACCTGTGAGAACGGCAACGACTGTCCCGGGTGTGGTCAGGTATGTCATGCAGAACAATGCCTCTCATATGCACCGTTCTAACACCCGTCTTTTCTCTGTGGCTGTTCATTGTTTGGGAGCTCAGCTTAAGCCATTTGATGCGACGAAGCGTCAGTGGTGATGAAATGGGAACATCTAACACGACCAAATCCCCCGGCTATATTTATACAGTGGCAGCAGCCATCAGATTTATTACCAAGACCTATTTAATACCATGCACGCACACACACACACACATACTGTAATCATTCCACATATGAATAGGCTTATTTTCTGCCACAAAGATGTCTCTAAAGCAAAGATGATGCAAGGAAGTGTTGAAATACGAGTGTTCTTCTTGATGACAGAATGATGTGATGCTTGTGTTATTTCTGCTGCTATTTTCATACACGCACAGACTCCCTCATCCTCAGTCCTGGTAAAAATAAGAGAGAACGAACATGATAGCTGTAGCGTCTTGTCCCCCTGTTGAAAACGGATTAAAGAATATGGGTCAGGGCCTTGTGGATGCATGGGATTCTTGAAGTGTATTTCTGTTTGTTTGCGTGTTTTCTTTATCATTTTAAGTAGACGTTTGGATTTTTTTAATGTTTTAGGCCCAAAGCTGAATGTTTTTTAACTTCTTTTGACTTAGAAATGAAATAAGAATTATGTGTATTTTCATAGAATTTTCATGTAAAAGATTGGACACAGACATTCACTTGGTTAAATTAAATAATTGGGTGCTTTTTGCTTTTAGAAAATTTTAGTAAAATGCTGTAAAATACTTTCATTGACCCAAATCGCATTTAGCAGGAAAAAAAGTCACATTACAGAGGTTGTGTAATGGTCTGTTGTAAAGCGAAATAATACAGTGTAAACGATGAAACATCCCACGCAAGACCTTGATACCTCGCGAGCATATATAGTATGTGATAATTGCTCGTGACACATTAGTCGATGCAGAACACCCAAATAAAAAGACTGACCTCCCATTAAGTAGCAATTTAGCAGTCGTACCTTATCATCTCCTGCTTCGTGCACCTACAGAGCCACGCGGTTCCTGTGGTCATATTCCTGTCATTGCATGGTGGCCATTAACACGCTAGGAATAGAGCAACTTGTCATTAGGAATGAGGGAACAGGACAGGAGATGTTAAAGATGGTTTGCGTGTGTCCGTGGAGGTGACAGCGTCGTCGCAGTTACAGTCGTACTACACAAAGGAAAGCAGGAAAGGTCAAACAGGCACTTTGCATTGACTCTTATAAATTTTCTGTTTGTTTAGACAAGTTGTCTTCCTCCTCCCTCTTCCTTCTTGCTCTTGCATTTTCACTTGTTGTCCCTTTCTCCTTTGTTTTGTTTTCTCATTGACTCCTTGTCTTCTAACATTGTGATATGGACTTAATTAGGGACGTTTCAGGCACCGGAGAGGTAATTACATACTGACTTCAGAGGCAATTCTTTGCCGGGGAAGAATTATTTGGACGGTTTTTCTAAGTTATATTAGAGCCACACATTTACTCAGATCAGAGAACCATTTGCTGCCTTTTATTTACAACCCGTATAAGGTGCTAAAAGGCACAGCTGTTAATGTATAACAAGTGCTCCAATGCATTTAAAGCACCCATATCTACACACATTTCTATTCAGATCTTAAAGATTTCCACATATGATGGGGATAATAACAGCAACGGTAATTTCAAGAACCCCCAAAATGTGATGGAGTTCATTTTTATGTGCCATCTGCATGCGTTTCTTTCCCCGGACACATGTTTAATTAAACAGAAGGAGACCACACGCACAAACACACACATGTTGCAGCTTCTGTCATCACAGCTACTTTATTTAGTCTGGGAATCCTACTGAGACCTGGAAAGGGTGTTAGATCAACAAAGGTGCGCGTATGTTCATTTGCGCCTTTGCGTTTACCTGTAAGGATTTATATTGTCACAGCCACCTGTGGTCAGCTCCAGGTGTTTGTCAGATAGGTATTGACAGCAATGGGTTAACATCTGCTTCTTGTTTTGAAAAAAGAGAAAGATTTTAAATCTTTTTTTGGAACTTTTTGACGAGTGTGCAAAGTTGAACTAAGTTGGTGATAAATATTCTGTTGTCAAAACGCTCCCAACATGTGGTAAAATGAATCCCTGAGCAGAAAAAAAAAGTTCAGTTCTTACTTTTTTGTGAGTTTTGTTGATCCCTGAAGCAAACATTTCTTTGCTTATACCCCTCCACAGGGTGCTCGCAACACAGTCAGAAACAGAATAGCTCAACTAAAACTAGTAGGGATTCAGGTCAAGGACATTTCAGTTTAAATCAAAGAGTCCTCGCTCACTATGCAACCCCGCTACCCTGAAAACAAAATGCTGCCAGATGCTTGATTAAAGGAACAACCTCTCTCGGTGCTTTATTTCCATCAAACCTGCCCTTACGTTGCCCCGTGTGTCATAGCCATAAGCTTCAGCTGCAGGCTTACTACAGTTCAGTGCCTCATTTTTGCTGATGAAAAAGGCCACATAACTGCAACTTCATCAGTCTGAAGTCCACACAGTGCTGCTCCATCACATTCAGTGTATTCACTCTTCAGTGTTGAGTCCCCAGGGAAGCTAGCTAAGCTAGATAGGAAATAAAACAGTAGTGATGCACTATAGCTGCAATACAGTACTTAACCCCATCTTTTCCTGTGACTTAAAACTTTACCACAGAATTGGAAGTGTGCTCAGTCAACCTTGGATGAATTGGAAGCAAGGTATTTCTTTCCCCCAGTATTGAGACGAAAAGCTATTATTTGCCGGAGGTTATGAATTCTGGAAACAAGGCTAAAATAATTAAATAAATTTAGAAGCAGCTCGCTCACTGTGTTTAGAGTGGGATCATTAACGTGGGCTGGGGAAATTTCATGCTGAATTTATTCCTGCTATATGCTCCATGGCCAGACAAACTTTTCACAGGCCAGGAAATATACCTTGTGCTTCGTATTGACAAAGTTTGTGCACACAGGTGAAAATTTACAAGTAAAACTGTAGCGAGCAAAACAACAGAAAGGACTTAACTTTTACATCAGCTAGCATAGCAAGAGTGCTGCAGTTGTAATTGTAACAACAGGAGCGCAGAAAGAATGATGTTGTTACATCATGATACATGAGCGTCACTGCAGCCCCGACAATAAGCATCAAAAGACAAACACTGTGCATTGAAAGGGAAGTTAGATCAATTAATAAGGGTGTAAAACAACAAAAACCTAGAACTTAGTGATTATCTATTTACTTTACATTATAAAGTGCTTTGGCGAATCTATGGCGCTATATAAATAATTAAAGTGAATTATTGCACACAGACAGGCCTGAATCATTTAGTTTTCTCTCTTTCCTTCATATCTTGCAACTAGTCTTGGCGTCGTTACCCATAAAAAAGTGTTTTACACATTATTGTGTATTACGCATTACTTTACTTAATTACTCTCTGGAGAGAGTAGTTTGTTACACTACTTGTTTCACTGCTCATGATATGTACTTAAATGCATTGCCACATATTTACCGGTTAGCAGTATAATCCTGAGGCTCAGTCCTACACTGATACAAATCCCTGTCCTAATAGGATAGGACACGCTTACAGTTTTTCTTTTAGTGCTGAAAAGCAGCTGAAAGAGACTTCATGGCAATCATCACAGCAATTCTACTGCGGAAGCATGCGTAGGTGGCAATGGATGCTACAATGCTATAAGCCTGACTGCTCATTGCTGCCATTGTTACCTGCCAAAACTCAGGCTCTGGCTGCTGGGCTGGGGTCAGCACACACTCAGCTTTAAGTCACTCTGGGAATTGATTGTATAGTAGCTTACACAGAGCCAGCGTTGTGTCAGCAGTATAACGTAGGTGTTTCTGTCCTGGATGCAGATTGCAGTTTACCTTCGCACTCTTGTTCTTCCTAAAAATCAAAGTAATGTCCACATGTTTGCTTGTCACAAGTTGTAGACTGCTCCACCCTTTTTTCCTCCTCCCATGTACACCAACCTAAATAAGCTGATTGTAGTTCAAGTGGGAAAAGGCATGTTTGTCACACGTTTGGATCACACTGCCCACACTTCCTGAGACATTTCAAAGTAAAAGCATATCAAGAGAGTATGTTTGGATACATTCAACACAAGTTACAATCAGTTACCACATACAACTGCTGACTCAAGTCAGAGGGCAGAATAAGTAGGACTGTTATTTATAAGCATGAAGTACGCAATGAGATAGAAGGAAGAAAAATGGTTGTAGGTGATTAGAATCTGTAAAACTTTTCAGCGGCATTGACAAATAGATCTTTCTTCAACTTCTGGCGGGGGAAAATGGAGAGTTGGTCCCTGCGTGATTAAATAATTTTCACTCCCCTAAACCTCCATTAATTTCTCATTTTTCAAATCACATCCTCAGCAGCTTACCGACAAAAAGACCGACCCGTGTACGGCGAGATCTACAGTCGTTTTTATTAAATGAAGCATTACTGCCGAAATTCAAGCTGAATTTAATTTGAGTTTCATTTAAAATGCAAGTTAGTATTCTCTTTGCATTTTCCATACACTGCATTTCTGCGTTGAACGATTTGAAATTTAGTGTCACGTTTTGCATACTTGCACTCAGTTTTAGCGCATTAAAGCTATGTTAGAAATGATCTACGATTAAAATAAAAGTCGTGAAAAAAGACAGCATATAAGAGAGAATTTTAAACTAGATCTTGCCGAGAGCTACAACTTCATTGTGAATGCCACGGTTTTATTCCTTTTAGTTCCTACGGGTAGATGAAAGAAGACTTCAGAGTTGCGCCGTCTTCAAGAATACATCCTTCACTATGGTGTTTCCTACTTTGTACGCTAAAGTATATCAAATGTCTGTCACATCCAAGGATCAAAAGGAACCATTCTTCTCTGCTGAATATGCCTGGCGGAGTTAAATAAGTCAAACGTGGGCCAGGCAGAACTGACGATGCACAGAGCTGCTTAATGAAACTGAGAGCTGTTCTATTTACCTGTGAGGAGTTCAGTTGTGCAGCCAGCCTGTGAAATGAAAGTTAAGCACACAGTGTTTGTGTAGGCAGTCTGGCAGGTGAACGCACTTGTGTTTGTGTGTGTGCATGTGCGCGCGTGTGTGTTTTTGTACTGCTCCGTTTTAGTTATTGTGTGCGCACTGCTGTGTAGCCTGCTCCTGGCCGAGAGCGAGCTTCATTATGGAGTCAGACTGGTAGGCAGAGAGAGAGTAAGAGAGAGGAGTCTGTGTTTGACAAAGTGTGTTTTGGTCGGTGCCGCTAATTGAACTGATGTGTCACCGAGACTTGAGGAACATTAGGCCTCCGTCTCTGCAGACTCGACCACAATAGATAAAGACGTAGGCACCGGAGAGGATTAGTCACTCTCACATCTGGAGCGTACACTTAAACGTCTGGGTTCTGCAGCAGTATGTAAGTGCAGCCATCCTTATATTCACAGAAGTTTTCCTCTCTGGCTCACACACTCACTGCTCTCCCAGTCCAATAAGAAGTTTAATGAGTGTAATGATGGTAGGAGGCTGGAGAAGCACGACTCTTTATTATTCACCTCCCACAGCTGACCGTGACAGAGGCCCTTTTGTACCTACACACACATTTTGTTTCTTCCACACACACATAAGTTAAGATATACAAGGTATTTCGGCCTTACACTTTACATTCATACATTTTCCAGTAAGGAAAGAGGCTGAGGGATTATGTTTCCACAGGACTCAAACAGTATGCTGACACTCACACTGGCTCTCTTTCTTCCTTTCTCCCTTCCTCCATCCTCAACTTGTATCCCGTTAGTCTGTAACACCTAAAAAATAGGCGGAAAGGTCTGTGGATGGAGACAGAATGAGATAGGAGCTGAAGCCTGAATCCATAAGTCAGCCATGGATAAATGTATAAACATGCACGCGCTTCAGGCACAGTAACAGACAAGTCAGTGAAAGGTGCCAAAGAAGAAGAACTTTGACTCAATAGTCAAGCTGACAGCCTTGCATAGACACATACACACAAACAGCCTGACCACTGCTTCCATTGCTGACCAACCAGACCGTTATGATGCTATCAAGCATCCTTCCACCCACCCCTCCTGAGCTCCAGCCAGAAACCCATTACAGAGGTGCCCGTCTCCAAGCAGCTGCCTGTTAAAGGTGTTAAGCAGCATAAAATCGCAGCTCTCCATTTGCCCATAATGCACATTGCTGCTCTCGCCAGGGGGGCAGTGGGCACGGCTATGAGTCAAAATCAGCGGACTAATTGAATTCAATCTTGTGTTCCACATGCCACTCGTCACATCCGACTGCTTTGGTCTATGTTTTTCCCTTTTAGGGTAATTTCTGTGAAATTGAGACGTGAGTGTGGCTGAGTGAAGAGTGCAGAAAATCCTTTTTTTCTGGTTTTTGTTGTTCTTTTACTTGTTTTACTGTAGTTGTATTACTTTGTTTTACTACTTTACCAAATCAGCTGGAAAGAATGAGATAAAACATTTAAATAGCATAGTTAAAATGAAAGTTTAATAAAAAAAAAATTATAAAAGAAATAGGGCTCTTTTTTTTAAATTCAGACAGACATGTTTACAATGGTCAAGATGTATTTTATGCCCAAAATTGCCTATTCACTGCTCGGAGACAGTCAAAGTCATTAAAATGAGTCATTTTATCGGTTTGTGGGTGTATGTGTGTTATGGTTATAGGTTTGGATTGATGTTTATTTCCACCTCCTTAGGTCCATTTTTAATGCATTATTCAAAACATGTTGTAAAAATTTCTACTCTAAAAGCAGGAGAGATTGTTTTTGTGTTTATTATCATGCCATTGTGTCCCATGCATAGCCACTGTAACAAGGCTCCTTTTTATTGCAGTAAAATGCAATAAACTGTCCATTATCCCTCCACTTTAAGAGTAGGGGTGGCTGTAGCTCAGGTGGCAGAGCAGGTCAGCCACTAATCAGAAGGTCGGTGGTTCAATCCCAGGCTGCATGCTGGCTGCATGTCAAATATCCTTGGGCAAGATACTAACCCCATGTTTGCCTACTGGTGGTGGTCAGAGGGCCTGGTGGCGCCTGTGTCCGGCAGCCTCGCCTCTGTCAGTGCGCCCCAGGGCAGCTGTGGCTACAATGTAGCTTGCCATTGCCAGTGTGTGAATGTGTGTGTGAATGGGTGACTGACTGAATGTAGTGTAAAGCGCTTTGGGGTCCTATGGACTAGAAAAGCGCTATACAAATGCAGGCCATTTACCATAGACACCGTCAACAGCAAGGGTGTTTTGACTTATTTCACATTATAGACCCCCAGGTAACACAGGGCTAATACTGGGGAGCAGCAAGATTATCTTCATGGCATTGCATTGCAATCCCATAATATACTTCGGTACAAGTAAAACAAAATGACCCTTCCCACAAATGTTTCCATACAGCATGTCTACGTGAATGTATCCGTGTGGGTAGCAGAGGCTGTATATAAAAGATGGACATAAACGTGAAGTCAGTGGAAGCACCTTAAAACCTGCATTCTGTCCAACAGCCAGCAGAGGGAGACTCTACTTTATTTACAAGCCTATAAAATATATTGTCTATATTTTTTAACCCTGGGAATATTTTGACTTCATGTCACATTTAATACAACATGATGGTAACTTTGTAAGTTATGGTCCCGTTCAGGGTAAAGCTGAAAATAATTGTGCATTAGTGTGTGGCTACCTCGAGAAGAAGTCCACAGACATGTATGTACAGTCTATGATTGAAAAAATGCTTGTTGCTGTGTATTGATTGGGGCAATCGTGGCTCAAGAGTTGGGCGTTCGCCTTGTAATCGGAAGGTTGCCGGTTCGAGCCCCGGCTCGGACAGTCTCGGTCGTTGTGTCCTTGGGCAAGACACTTCACCCGTTGCCTACTGGTGGTGGTCAGAGGGCCCGGTGGCGCCAGTGTCCGGCAGCCTCGCCTCTGTCAGTGCGCCCCAGGGCAGCTGTAGCTACAATGTAGCTTGCCATCACCAGTGTGTGAATGGGTGGATGACTGGATATGTAAAGCGCTTTGGGTCCTTAGGGACTAGTAAAAGTGCTATATAAATACAGGCCATTTATTGATTGTTCAAGTTTAGCCTAGGATAGACAGTGAGCTGAACAGATTGTAAAATCCCCTTTAGACAAATGTGTGATTTGTCATTATCACCTGTATAAATAAAACTGACTTAGCGTGCAGATTTTCTTCAGACCAATAGTCTCTAACACATGCCGGCAATGCCACATGTAAATAAATGACACACTGAGCTAGCTTGAAATCTCTTGAGCCTAAAAAGTCAAACTAAACCCTTTTGTTTTGTTTTTCCTCTGTAGTAGAGCCATTAGATGTACTCCTAAATAAATAAGCCACTATATCTAAATTAATAATAAATTGATTCATGCACTGATTTAAAAATTTTATTATCTCTATTCCACTGCAAATCCCATACAACTTATGGGTAATTTTTTTTCTTGTGACCCTTAAAATAAAGTCATGTCTAACTGTCACCACATATCAAAGACATGGTGTATATAATTCATAAAGTCTAACTTCACAATCCCTTTTTCAGAGTGTTTTAATTAGCATGTTTTTAGAAGCCTAAAGAGACAAACAATTTGTGACCTCTCATCTTTATCTCTGGAGCTAATACAGATACATTCGTGGGGTTTTATTAAGAACCTGTCATTTAATTAGTCTGACTCCACAAAAAGATTCACCTTATTGATAAATACTAGGACATAATGTCATGCCAATTCATTCAGTGTATACTTATAGACATATATATATATGTAGAGAGAGAGAGAGAGAGCACTATTAAAAGTCTCGCGACACCCCTCATTTCAGCACCCAGATATTTAGATTGCAGAAATGGAAAGATGCAGTGATTTATTGAACCGTGTGCAAAAGTACATAGAAATACATTATAAACCAGCGTTTTTGCTCCAGTGAGCTTGACAGTAAATATTTGGCATGGCCACCTTTATTCTTCAACACTTGAACTCTAGATGAGCTTTTCTGTAATTTCTTGTAGTAGTCTTCAGGAATAGCTCTCCACATTTCCTGATGGACATTCAAATTCTTTGGATGTTGGCTGCCACACTGAAGATCCCACATGTGGAGGCCAATCCATGGCTAATCAGAATGGCTTCTTGATGTGGATAACTTTTGTTTCTTGACTTTCAGGTACAGTTCATCTGCTCCAGATACTTTTTTTTAAGTCCGTCACTTCTTCTTTTCTCCTCCACTTCTCCAGTTTTCATCAATTTTTAAGGGCACTCTGTGCTGAAAAGCTGAGAAACACATTTTTGTTGCATAAATACAATGTTATGCTTGTTAAACTGTGCTGTCTTTGGCATTTTTTGGAGATTCTGCTAAAAAAAACAACAACAATTTGCAACAAATTATGTATTTTTGCAGCAGGCTACTAGTAACAAAGATACAATTTAAAATTGGTTCTTGGTTAAGTTGGCTGTCGTGTCTCCATCCCTAGAGTTAGGTCACTTTTAAGTAGCTCAACAAACAGAAATCCTCTGAAATCCTTTGAAAGCCCTTCAGAAAGGCTGGACAACCATTTCTCAAGACCACTTTAAAAATTGCTATGCATATACAGATATATATATACGCATATATATATATATATATATATATATATATATATATATATATATATATATATATATATATATATATATAATATATATATATATATATATATATATATATATATATATATATGCATATATATATATATATATATATATATATATATATATATATATATATATATATATATATGCATATATATATATATATATATATATGCATATATATATATATATATATATATATATATATATATATATATGCATATATATGCATATATATATATATATATATATGCATATATATGCATATATATATATATATATATATGCATATATATGCATATGCATATATATATATGCATATATATGCATATGCATATGCATATATATATATGCATATATATGCATATGCATATATATATATGCATATATATGCATATGCATATGCATATATATATATGCATATATATGCATATGCATATGCATATATATATATATATATATATATATATATATATATATATATATATATTAGGGGTGCAACGATACACAAAATTCACGGTTCGGTTCGATACTTTGGTGTCACGGTTCGATATTTTTTCGATACAAAAAAATGTTCATGCATTTTTAATTTGTCATTTATTAAAATTATAAATATATATTTTAACTCAAAAGTACAGTTTTTAAATTTAACCCTAACCCTTGTGCGTGTTTTTTATTTTGACAGCGAATGCGCACCTGCGGACCACTTATGTGCAGCCCTGGTTATTTAGCTCATTATATTGCAGCCACAGAAATTCTTTTGTCCATGAAACCATAAAGCTGCACTTTCTTTTTGACTTATAGTCTGATTTGTCATAACTTCTCCGTTTTGTGGTAAGCTTTTCTTTGGCTGTCACTTCTTCACCCTGACCTGTCTTATTTGGCTCAGCAGAACTGAAATGCTTTTACACATGCACTCACATAAGCTCAGCGATTCTCTGCGCGATCAACCTCTCACATGTTTAAGCTGCGGGAGATTTCACTTGTCATGTTTGCATAGTAAGCTAACGATTAATAAGACGATGTCAGAGGAATTGGTGCACAAATTATCATCACTCACAGATCAGTGCTGTCGCTCTCTATACACAGTTCGCACAATTGCAAAGTGAAAGCAAAAAAACAAGCGCAAATTCAAACGCGACTTCAATATGTCACATATTGACAGTGGCTCACCGATGCCAATGACATAATTACCCAGCTACATTTCCGAAAGAATGCAAAAGCATTGACATATATTTTTCCTTCCTACAATAGCCCGACGGGCAGGGCAGAGATAGATTTTGGTAGCCCGACTGAAAAAAATCGCTAGCTCCGGGACGTCGGGCTAGCGATATTGCAAGCCCTGTATCTGATTGAGGAATCACTCATCTTTGGAAAAGAGAGTTTATTACAGAGAAATGGCTCTTTCCAAAATAAAAGCTATACTATCCGCTTCTTCTGGGCTATATTCTCAGCAGCATAAGGAGAATCATGTGCTAACAGCTGTCTAAATGACTCGGCTAAAGTTAGTAGCATGCTTGTTGTTTTTGTCTTTGCACTAGGATGATGTCGGCGTAAATGTGCAGTCATATTCGTTGTGTTCCCACTAGTGCTTTCAGGTTAATCTCGTTGAAATGACCTTAACGCCACAACACGGCAAATCTCCGTTAACGAGCTACCGCCGATCGCTCCGTGCATGGGGCTAGACGGCCAACACGTTAACGAGCTAACTGCGCTAACACACTAGTTCACACCAATGTAATTGAGCATTGCATGGCACATCCAACATACTGTTTTACTTTAGTCCATGACTTGCTTACCTTCAGGGTCATACGTCACATGAAAACCAAAATAATTCCAAACGCCAGATCTGAATGAGAGTGGGGGAGGTCCATCTTGCAAGGAGAGCTTAACTTCTGTCTCGCTAGCTTGCCCTGCGCTCTTCCTTCTGACTATGCTGTCTGTGTTGAGCGCTCAGTGGATCTGCGCTCGACAGTGCAGCCTAGGCGGAGTAGTCGAACACAGATTCACTGAGCGCTCAACACAGACAGCATCGTCAGAAGGAAAATTGATAAAAATAAATTACAAATTTTGTATTGTTCGATACATATGCGTACCGAACCGAAAGCACTGTATCGAACGGTTCAATATCGATACGAATATCGTTGCACCCCTAATATATATATATATATATATATATATATATATATATATATATATATATATATATATATATAAATAAAACCACTAGCTGTAAGATATGTAAACTTCAGCTGTAGTTGTTGTAGATTCCTTTAGAGACCTTGAATGAGGTTTAGCTTTAAACCCAGTAATTATCTCCTTAGCCCACTGCACTGATACTAATCCCCAGAGTATAGGGAGAAACGCTTACCAGACAAGCCTCATTAAATATTTACTGTGTTTGGCCACCATCAACCACTCTCACAACAAACACCCACAGACTGTTTGCCTTTCCTCCGTCCCCCCCAACCCCCCATTCATGCCATGTGTTGCATTTGTGTCGCCGTAGGCGATGGCGAGAAGCTGACGTGGACTTTTTTTCTTCCTTCCCTTTTGTTATTGGCTGATAATCACAGATTGTGGGCTGGTCTGTGATGCGTGACAATGTTAAATATTAATGTCTGAAGATGATTACTGCACTGGATGGAGAGAGGCGGGAAGTGCGGTGGAGGTGACACCCTCATTCATCACCGGGCCCTAACAGAATCTAAATCCTCGCTGTGTTTTTAACCTTGGTACCCTGGGGAAGTGAGACAGAGGGAGCGAGAGGAAGCAGGAGATAGAAACAGTGGTGCATAGGGAGAGGAGAAGGAGATGAAACAGATACAGAAGGAAAAAAATAAGAAACAGAGAGCGAGAGAGAGAGAGAGGGGGACAGATGTGTCACAAAGCGAGTTATAAGCTGTGTGAGAAGAACGCAGGGGGGTGGAGTTGGGGGAATATAAAGATAGATGGATGGATGCAAAGTAAGACCATGACAGCGGATAAAAAAGGAAGTGAGATGGTGAAAAATATGCCTGCATACTGTATAATGTATAGAGCTCTTCTCCTCAGCTGACCTGTCAGCGTATCCTATGTGACAGGCTGACGGATGTGCAGAAAGGAACTCTTATCTTATTTTGTCAAGGTCTGGCAGTCAGTCAAGTCCTATTCAGCATAAATAAACAAGCAGCGAGGAAAATGGCAGCCATCTCACCTTCTCTTCTACAGTGTCATTTTCCTCAGACGTATCTCTCCCTCCGCCTTCTTACTCTTTAGCTGGGAACAAAACGGGGCCGGACTTCCTATTACCCATCTATTATCATATTGAATCTTATCACCAAATATAGCACCACAGAATAAGAGTATTTCTTTTCCAGCCAGCTGTCCAAGTTGGCTGAGGAGAGTGCTGGATATATATGTGTGTGTGTGTATGTATATATATATATATGTATGTATATATATATATATATATATATATATATATATATATATATATATATATATATATATACACACTCAACAAAAATATAAACGCAACACCTTTGTTACTGCTCCCATTCCCCATGGGATGGACGTAGAGACCTAAAATTCATTCCAGATACACAATATAACCATCCCTCCCAAACAGTGGTCACAAATCAGTCCAAATGTGTGGTAGTGGGCACATCTGCCATATTGAGATAATCCATCCCACCTCACAGGTGTGCCACATCAGGATGCTGATCTGACATCATGAGTAGTGCACAGGTGTACCTCAGACTGCCCACAACAAAAGGCCACCCTGGAATGTGCAGTTTTGTCTCACAGCAAAATGCCACAGATGCCACAAGCAATGAGGGAGCGTGCAATTGGCATGCTGACAGCAGGAATGTCAACCAGATCTGTCGCCCGTGCATTGAATGTTCATTTCTCAACCATAAGCCGTCTCCACAGGCGTGTCAGAGAATATGGCAGCACATCCAACCGGCCTCACAACCGCAGACCTCGTGTAACCACACCAGCCCAGGACCTCCACATCCAGCAGGTTCACCTCCAAGATCGTCTGAGACCAGCCACCCAGACAGCTGCTGGAACAATTGGTTTGCACAACCAAACAATTTCTGCACAAACTGTCAGAAACCGTCTCAGGGACGCTCAACTGCATGCCCGTCGTCCTCATCGGGGTCTTGACCTGACTCCAGCTCGTCGCCGTAACAGACTTGTGTGGGCAAATGCTCACATTCGATGGCGTCTGGCACGTTGGAGAGGTGTGCGCTTCACGGATGAATCATGGTTCACATTGTTCAGGGCAGATGGCAGCTGAGAATGTCCCAGTTCTTGCATGGCCAGCATACTCACCGGACATGTCACCCATTGAGCATGTTCGGGATGTGCTTGACCGGCGTATACGACAGCGTGTACCAGTTCCCATGAATATCCAACAACCTCGCACAGCCATTGAAGTGGAGTGGACCAACATTCCACAGGCCACAATTGACAATCTGATAGACTCCATGCGACGATGTGTTGCACTGCATGAGGCAAATGGTGGTCACACCAGATACTGACCGGTTCTGGGTCCCCAGACCCCCAATAGCGCAAAAAACTGCACATTCCAGGGTGGCCTTTTGTTGTGGGCAGTCTGAGGTACACCTGTGCACTACTCATGATGTCAGATCAGCATCCTGATGTGGCACACCTGTGAGGTGGGATGGATTATCTCAATATAGCAGATGTGCCCACTACCACACATTTGGACTGATTTGTGACCACTGTTTGGGAGGGATGGTTATATTGTGTATCTGGAATGAATTTTAGGTCTCTACGTCCATCCCATGGGGAATGGGAGCAAAAACAAAAGTGTTGCGTTTATATTTTTGTTGAGTGTATATACACACACATATGGCACTCCTGAGTAGGTCCCACATATCATATTGTTATGGCTTTAATGGCGTGTTATTCATTTTTACCGCCTGGCTTTCAAAGTCAAATGCAGATTGGAGGAAGAGTTGCCATTATTACTGTATTCTTCGCCTCTTTCTGTGTCAGCCTCTTGCTGTGCTTGGCTTCAGCGCTCCTTCTCTCCATCTTTTCCCTGTGGTTATAGATTAAATTTGATCAACAATGACCTTTTCTGCTTGGATTGTTTGCCTCTTTCCATGTTCGGCAAGTGGTCTAATGGGAGCATATCCATAGCCAGTGCGTGCAGGCATAATGGCACGCTATATTAGAGCCAGGCAAACCAGGCCTGGTTGGTTTGTAAAGGGTATTTTTGGGAATGAGTGGCACTCGTTCTGGTAACATGCCGTACTGTAAACCTGCCAGAACCAGAATCAAGAGGCTTTCAAGGATGAGCGATGATGAAAGGCGTTGGTTTTTTTTCTCACCCCTTTATAGTTTGTTTAATTTCACATGAGCGACTGCTGAGGGTTTCAGAAGGCATTGTCCGGGTCATTATTATGTTTGGAAAACACAACAGAAGGTTTTTGTCGGAGCCTGTTGTGCTAATTATCGCCTCGGTCATTTGTGATTAGGGCTGAACGATTATGGAAAATAATCTAATTGCGATTTTTTGCCCCAATATTGCGATTGCGATGCGATATGCGATTATTTTTTAAGGTCTTTGTCTTCTGTATTATTAAACAAAGACAAGCAATACATCATATAGTATGGCCAATACTATATTACATTAATTTTAAACTGTTCTTTCCTGGAAGACAGACCTCTGTTATGATGACATGAGGTGATGCATGAATTGATGACTGACATTTTTATTTAACTTCTTCAATCACAACAGTATATTTGAACATACACAATAGTTTATTTTTAGCTTACAAACATCTGAGCATAAAGTGCTGACAAGGAACCCTGGTGTAAACATTAAAATGAAAGTCAGTACAATGTGCAGATTGCAGAAATATACATAAAAAAAATCAGTGGCTTTACCACACTCAGTTTTTCGACATCTGTGAACTACTAGACAGTCATTCAATTAAAAAATAATATTAAATAAATAAAACTAATAAATAAAAAATACACACATCTTACTGATCTCTGCAGTCAGTAACATTACACATAAAGTGCAAACATAATAGCAATTGTATAAACACACACACAAACACGCCTTTAAAGTTTAAAGGCGTGAAATTGGACGGTCTAGTTCGGATTAGCGTCACCGCTGTCTCGGTGGAGTTTAATAAACTCGGCCGTCTGCTTCTTGCTATCTAAAATATAACCAGACACTGGTGTAAATTCTCGACTGTCTCATACTTCTGTTTAATAAGTTTTCTGTTTGACGTTTAGTCAGCTGTGTGAAAACCAAGGAGGAACCCACCCGGGGGATTAATAAAGTTTTATTTTATCTAATCTAATAACTTTAATCTCAGCCAAACCGATTTACTCACGAACAAACAAAACACTGAAAAAAGCCCAACAATAACATTTTTAGGTTGTCTAAGTGACTTATATATTACGTTTAACCCGAGCAGCGAAACTCCGCGGTGATCTGAAAATGATGTGCCGGGAGTTGTGCCGTTCTCGGCCGCATCAGTAATCCTCGAGCTCCCGGCTAGCTGTCGAGCTGGTGGGTAGCAGACGCCTATGAAAACGTCGAAGCACTTTTGCAAATATGGGATATCTTGATAAACCGAGCAGATATTTGATGTTTACACAACTACTTTCTCGCCTGAAAATATGTTAAAAGTTTATTTTGTGACCCAGAAAGATTAGTATGAGTAATTTTAAAACTTAGTAGCGGCCGCCATTGCTGGAAACTGGAGTTTGGCTGGGCCGCGCTATGAATTCTGGGATATGGTAGTAATTTGGACAGCCTTATAATCGCAGTATAATCGCAGCCTTTGTGGTTAGAAAATTGCACTTGATCATGTCGCGATATTATCGCAAATGCGATATATCGTTCAGCCCTATTTGTGATTCTCTCTCGTGAAATAAAACTGTGGGTTAAAATGCAGTGTTTCTGTGCCTGCAGGAGTACCAGTCTTGCAACACTCTGCCATGTCCCGACCTTAAAAAGACCACACCCTGGACCCCGTGGACGCCTGTCAACATCTCCGACAACGGCGGCCACTATGAGCAGCGTTTCCGCTACACTTGCAAAGCTCGCATCCCAGACCCGAGCCTGCTAGAAGTGGGCAGACAGAGGATCGAGATGCGCTACTGTTCCAGCGACGGATCCACTGGCTGCTCCACTGATGGTGAGTGCATAAGAGGGAAGAGACTTATGGTCTCTTTCCAGCTCTCTCAGCCTCTGGATGTTCCTGTTTTCCTGCTCCAACTGTCCTTCTGCAGCTGCGGGTTATTGTCCTCCTCGCTTCAAGTCAGTCCTTCTTTCTGTTTGGCTGTTGCTCTTTCTCTTCCTTTCTCGATGTCCTGGAAAAGTTATAGGAGCCCTATCTCGGTCAACTCTCGTGTTTACCATCCCGTCCTCCTCGCCTTTATCAGACATCAAGGCGTCAGATGTACTAATGAACTTCCAATCCAAAGCGATCAGCAGTTTACGACTAATTTCATCCACCACGCTCACATGCACAGAAACGCAAACAGACACACATGCACACAAGTTCATTTACAGCCTCACAAAGAAGCAGCAAACTGCGGCTCTTTATCCGTAATTCCAGCTATTCCCATTTGCTTAAGTCGCTGCACCACACGGTCTCAGTCAGCCACACCCCTGGCGAATTAAACGCTGTAAATGTTTGTACAAGCAGCCTGCTAATTGACGAGTTGTTTATGTTGTCCAAGAGAAGTATGCGTGTTAGAGAGGAGACATGCAGGATGGCATCGCACCACAGCAAAGCGATTCAGATACAGATGCAGCAGTTAAAGTTTGTTTATGGTGCCGCTCTCTGCCTCAGAGGGGAAAAAGCTGTTTTTAAAGGGCTTCAGAGTTAGCGCCCGGCTAAGCTGTGGCGGCCTCCCATCACGCTGGGTTCATCTGCGTCTCTGGGTGGTCTGTTGCTACCACCAATCACACGCCACACGCTGCGATAATCACTGAGGTTAGCCTTTTTGATCTCACCACCTCTTCCTTATTTCTGATTATTAATATCCGTCTTTCTTCCAGGCGCTAACAGTGGTACAAGTTGTTCTCCTCACACTTTGAAGCCAGCGCTTAAATGTTCCTGAAGGGTTTTAAATGAGCGCCGACAAGCACAGAGGAAAAACCTGACTGCAGACTCAAAACTTTAAGAGGAGTGACAGCCACACATCTGAGACGTTAGAGAACAAAGGCTCGAGCTTTAATAGGTCTGTCTTGTTTCTGATTAGTGGGAGGAAGTAACCGACACAACGTGTTTCATTAGGGGTTGTCACCGGCAGCCCGACATCAGATTAGCTTCAGTGTTAATTACAACAATTGGAGAAAAAAAAAAGCAAGGCAGTGATTTCAGCAGTCACTTTTGGCAAAGTGTTAGTCTGTGCAGGATGCAAGCCGACTATAGGATCCAAGCAGGCAGATGGTAATACACCATATGAGCTGAGTAGTACTAGCTGTAAAAATGTAGCTGTTTTTTTGTTTTGGGTGGTTTTTTTCGCAGATATACCATCATGAAAATGATGGTATATCTGCGGAAAGCTGCCATTAGCTCAGCTTGTTAAAGTGGAAACTTTGTAGCAAGCAGGTTGCGTTTAAACCATTATTTTGCAGGGGAGGTTAGGATATCTGTGCTAATAGAGACAGACTTCATTATACGTACTGTGGCAAAGATTATCAACAGCCATGATTAGTTGTGAGGCTGTTGCACTTTACACTTCGCTTTAACTAGATAAGTAATTAACATCACTGCAGGCAATGTTTCTAGTCTCCTCAAAGCATAGCCTTGTGAATAACAGGGTGATTTAATATGGAATTGGTGAAATATGTGAAATGATTTTTTCTTTCTTTTTCATTTACTTTCTGCAAATGTTCTGTGAAGCAAATTTCCTTTCAACATCAGAACGGTTTAACTCAGATCTGTCTTTTTTCCCTCCTTTTTGAAAGAACTGAGTTACGCGTGTTTGAGCAAAAGGGAAAAAAGGTTTAAAAAAATACTTCAGTGTGCACTTTGAAACTTCTGTTTCAATTAGCTGCACTGAGTGAAGTGGAGATCTATTGAGGTGTGCGTGGCCCCTGTGTTCTCGTCCGCTCTGTCCCGTGTTGATTGTCCATCTCCGGTCTTCGGTATGATTCACTTCTCGGAGGAGTTTTAAGTCATAACTGTCGAAAAAGAGGACAGACTCCAGCGATCCACTTCTTCATTTCAGCCATTATCAAAGTTGCCATCCATCTGGAGAGCACTGGTGTGTGTATTTGTGGGTTTGCGTGGAGGCGGGTAATATGTGCGTTTGCCTTTTTCTTTTTCTTTTTCTTGGTGGGTGGATATGTGCACATTGTGAGTGTGTGTGTGTGTCTGTGTGTGCGTATGAGACACTTTCAATAAGCCCTCCTCCTCCTACTGTCCATCTCTCATGTGGTGCCAGATCCCCGGGGACAGCAGTTAACTTTTCTGACAGCAAGAGGCTATCATAAAGTAATTACTACCACAGCGCTGGTGTTTATTGATACTCAAAACTGGGGCAAAGGACAACGAGATCCCTCTGAGACAGCGGGACCCCGAAAAGAAATGGTGTGTCACTCAATAAAGATTTACTATTTGCATCAGGCAGCTTGCAATCGATTAGAGTTCAGCTCACATCACGCGCTTTACCTGTGAGAGCCAGTGTAAACAGATTGCTCTATGAAGAGTGGCGGGAAAGTTATTTGAGACGGTAATCAATTAGTGCATAGGCCACAATGTTGCTGTTAATCCTTAGCAGAGGACATGTTGAGACACTTAAGGTGAGATAGTTCATCCAAGTACTGTTTTTTCTTCTTTTAAACTGCGCTTTGTCTCCTAGAAATTAATGCAATTTAGTCCATGGGTGACATAATACTTCCTTTGAATAATTGAACACAATATTTGTAACAATATTTATAAAATAAAAAAATGTATTATTGTTATCATATTGAATCGACCATGTGATAAATGTCTGCAATTGCAAAAGAAGTTTGTTTTTGTTTTTTTAAATAAGTTTTTCTCATACTCTGAGTCAGATATCTCCACTCCAGAGGAGTAAGTTTACTTTCCATTTTTATTCTTGTTTATATTTATCTGCATTTTGGAGTAGGGCTGCACGATTAATCGTTAGAAAATCGCGATCTCAATTCATACTTATGTGTGATCTCATTTCCAAATGATTTAAAATCCAACGATTTAAAAAAAAAAAGACGATGACGATTGTACCACATTTTGATCCGGGACGTAATCTGCATGAAAACAAGCGCTCACTCTTCCTGCTCAACAAATGACAAGGGCGGAGCCTTATACCACGTGGTACAGAAGCTGGCTGCTAAAATTGGCAGGGAAAAAACAACGGAGAGCGTCAGGGATGAGGAGAAAGTGACAGGAGAAAATCCGTCCCGGTCAACCACCCAAACATCAATAACGGGAACCTTATACAGCACTTCCCTATACCCGTCGAACTCCCGCAGGCACAAAGAAATTACGGAGGCTATTACTTATCACCTGACCAAAGATATGGCTCCCATCAACACTGTGCAAAACGAGGGATTTAGGAAAATGATCAACACCCTAGACAAACGCTACACAGTGCCATCCTGCAATGATTTTTCTATTGTTGCACTACCTGCTCTATACACGCAGCGTCGAGCAACGGTGGAGACGAAATTTCAAGCAGTACAACATTTTGCGGCAAGGACAAAATGTGAGACATTTGTTGTTTTTATGTTCAGTCTCAACTGTTACGAAGTTGATGTGCAGTTAATGTCATGGTTTGCTGTGTGGCAGGCAGGAGAAGGACCCAAGATGCAGACTCACAGACACGGGGATAAACTCAAAAAACACAGCTTTATTGCTGGCCACGAGAAGTAATACAAAATAACCTAAAACTGGGAAAACTAAAGCATGAGCTGTACAAGGAACCGAACCACGGGGAGAATTACACACAACATGAGGGAGAACGCGACGCCGAACAGAGGGAGACTCAGACAGAAATACACAGAGGGTAAACGAGGAAAGTGGGCACACACGGGGAACACAGGTGACACTGATAATCATAACGAGACAGGGCGGGGTGAACTGAACATGACATGTACAGGCACAGAGGTTCAGACAGGAGGAGAGAGAGCACGGGGAAAACACAGACATAACGGGCTGGGGAAACATGAAACAACCACAAAGGGAGACGAGGGCTCATAAATATATAGAGGGCACACAGGGGGGAGAGAGAGCACGGGGAGAACTTAGACATAATGGGCAGGGGAAACATGGAATAAAACATAAGGAGAGACGAGGGCTCACAGATACACAGAGGGGCACACAGGGGGTAAAAGCCATGAAGGGAAAACACTTAGGGAACAACACAACAGGGCAACTCAGAAAACATGGCCTAAATAAGGAACGAAATACAAAAATACAAGGAACTAAGAATACTGGGCCCACATGGCCCAGGACCATGACATCACCCCCCCCCTAAAGGGCTGGCTCCCGACAGCCCAAACCCGAAAAACAAAACAAAAACAGAAAACAACCCACCCAGGGCGGGAGGCGGGGGACCAGGACGGAGGGACCAGAACGGGAAACAAAACAAACAACAGAAAACACAGGAGCACATGACCATAGTCCAAATAAGGTTCAGGGGGCCGACCCAGAGCCCACAGGCACAAGAGTTCACGGGTCACAGGGTCGGGGGGCCGACCAGGCGGGTGGCACAGGTGACAGAGCTGGTCCGGAGGCCGGCCGTGCGGAAGGCAGCGGCGGCGGCGAAGGAGACGACGGAGCAGTTCAGGGGGCCGACCGCGCCGAAGGCGGCGGCGAAGGAGACGACGGAGCAGTTCAGGGGGCCGACCGCACGGAAGGCAGCGGCGGCTCTCCAGTCTCAGGCGTGCTGGCCGTGGCCTGGTGGGCACAGGACCAGACGAGGCAGGACCAGACGGTGGCGATGCGGGGGCCGGACCCGGCGTCGCTGCAGAGGCTGGGGCCGGACCCGGCGAGGATAACGACGCGGATGAAGCTGGGCCAGACGAGGACGAAGACTCTGAGGCTGGGCCAGACGAGGACGAAGACTCTGAGGCTGGGCCAGACGAGGACGAAGACTCTGAGGCTGGAGCTGCAGCTGACGACTCGGAGGCTGGAGCTGCAGCTGACGACTCGGAGGCTGGAGCTGCAGCTGCCGACTCGGAGGCTGGAGCTGCAGCTGCCGAAGCGGAGGCTGGAGCTGCAGCTGACGAAGCAGAGGCTGGAGCTGCAGCTGACGAAGCACAGGCTGGAGCTGCAGCTGACGAAGCGGAGGCTGGAGCTGCAGCTGACGAAGCACAGGCTGGAGCTGGACCAGGAGGAGCAGAAGCAGAAGGTGGCTGGGTGGGCTCCTCGGGCCCTCCAGCTGACGTGACGCGAAGCGGTGGCGTCGCCGCAGGGTGCCAGATAGGCACACCTGGGAGTCCAACAGCAGACGCAGGACAAACAGTTATGAAGGCCCCTGGCTGGACTAGGAGCTGAGGAAACACAGGCTGCTGAGGCACAAACCCAGAGAGAGAGAGAGCAGGTAAAAAACAGTCCATAGGGCTTAACAGCTTAACACAAGAAACCATGAAGTGGACAGTGGTAGGGACCACCAGTTCTGAGCCAGCAATCATTAGGTTCCCAGAGTCTACATCAGTCCGAAGGGGCTCAGAGGTTACTAGCCCAGTCTGTGTAGTCCTAGGAGAGGTCAACATAAGCTGGTTGGACTCAACCGGTGGTAGTGTGCGGCTCAGAGGAGCTGGTTCGACCATACGGAAAACAAGGACCGCCACTCGATCCACAAAAACAAAGCTTAGATCACCAGGAGCTGACTCCTGGAAAAACAGTAAATACACAGATATGGACCTAACCATTGGCACCGTGGTAGCATGACTGTGGTGTGTTGGATGGACGTGTTTGTTGGAACCCGTACCCGCAGTGATCTGTGGCTGCAGAGTGTTAACCCTATTGAGTGGAGAGACAGATACAGGTGAAACGGTACGTGAACCATTAACTGAAGCAGGTGACGCTTCAGGCTGAGAGAGGGTGGTTATGACATTGTTCGGGGCCAAAACCCTATCTAGTGACGAGTTCATAGAGGCAGGAGAAAATGGTGTCACATAAATCCTGACCCCAGCTTCCATCTCCTGAGTGGTGGTTATGGTGCTGGAGCAAAACAGTTCAGAACCACCTGGTTTGTTATCTATGGGGAGACAGGAGACGTGTTGCGACATTACAGTGTCCTGGTCATCATGATCTGCTGTTATGTGTGCATCTTGGTAACATGCTAGGGGTTCATGACCAGTGTTCACAGTCTCTGGTTCGTGAAAAGCAAGTGTAGCTGGGCACACCGGAGCACTAGCTATGCTTTCGTTGCCTTCATTCAGTGACTGATGGAGGAGCAGGGCCGGCTCAGGAGGGAAGAGAGAAACCACAGGCAACTCAGATTTAGTTGGAACTGCAGACACGGAAAGAGACACCAAAGGAAACATCTCCCTACTGCTATTAAAACCAAAGGCGGTGGGAAACCTTGTCAGTCTGTGAATCGAGTCTGTGGTCCCTGCCGGGTTGAGTGAAGCGGGAGCGGAACTGTCTCTGGCCTGCGGCTCGGTGAACGGCTCATTGCTAGCCACCTCACCGGCTAAGTCCGTAGCCTCCTCACATGCCTTCTGCTCAGAGGTAACTTGGAGCGACTGGACAGTTTCACTCACCTCCGAGCGTCGGGCGATGCGGTGGCGACGCGAACGCCGTTTTCTTTTGGCCGTGGGCCCCGTAGACGTGGGAGATGGAGGCTCCTGAGGCGTCGCAGCGGCTGAGGAGGCGGTAGTTAGCGGAGTGGCAGGCGGAAGTCCCAGGCAACTCCGGGGGCCCCCAAGGGCTAGCCGTGTCCCGCGGAAAACCTCATCGTAGGGGGGAGCGAGCCATGGCTCCTCTCGTAGCTCTTCCTCCGGTTGCGCGCATACGGCGCGCTGCCGCTCCTCGAGGTCGGAATCCGCGCCCCCCACAGCCACCTCGTGTTGCTCAGTGGAGGGCAGAACGGGCCGTGGCGGTGCGCGACAGCGGCGGGAACGCCGTTTCCTCTTAGGGGCGGCCGTGGGCTCAGCCTGGCCTTCCGTGGCGACCGGCTCCTCGCCCTCAGACCACATCCGTGCCAGGCAGGAAGCAGGAGACGAGTAGCCCGATCGCGGCGGCGAGGGGGGGTGGTCGGTCTGTGGTGGGACAGCTGACGAGAGCTCCTCCTCGGTGATAAGCCAGGGCTTCCAACGGAGCTCGTCCTCCCGATACGCCCGTAACACCTGCTGCCGCTCCTCTTCGCCAAAGTCGCTGGCCTCTGGCATCTCCGTGCGCCACGTAGTGTAGACAGGCGGTGGCGGAGATGTAGAAGCCGATGAGAAGCGAACAGGCGGCGTAACGGTGGTGAGCCCCATGGTCCCGATCCTGACCGTTTCTGGTTCTTTCTGGGACAGCTGCCCCGGACGGATGCCCACGGCGGACACAAGAAAGTCCCGGATGTGGGGGCGCAGCGCGCCGAATAGCCACGGGAGCCCGGACACCATCCGCTGAAGACGGACGGCTACGGTCTCCCGGTATTCGCCTCGAGGTAGCGTCGCCCATTCCTCACAGTGGTATTCCACCGTGTAGACCAAGTCGTCCTGGAGGTCCGCGGAGGGGTTGTGAGCTGCTGGGTCCAGTTCGGGGTCGCGTTCTTCTGTCATGGTTTGCTGTGTGGCAGGCAGGAGAAGGACCCAAGATGCAGACTCACAGACACGGGGATAAACTCAAAAAACACAGCTTTATTGCTGGCCACGAGAAGTAATACAAAATAACCTAAAACTGGGAAAACTAAAGCATGAGCTGTACAAGGAACCGAACCACGGGGAGAATTACACACAACATGAGGGAGAACGCGACGCCGAACAGAGGGAGACTCAGACAGAAATACACAGAGGGTAAACGAGGAAAGTGGGCACACACGGGGAACACAGGTGACACTGATAATCATAACGAGACAGGGCGGGGTGAACTGAACATGACATGTACAGGCACAGAGGTTCAGACAGGAGGAGAGAGAGCACGGGGAAAACACAGACATAACGGGCTGGGGAAACATGAAACAACCACAAAGGGAGACGAGGGCTCATAAATACATAGAGGGCACACAGGGGGGAGAGAGAGCACGGGGAGAACTTAGACATAATGGGCAGGGGAAACATGGAATAAAACATAAGGAGAGACGAGGGCTCACAGATACACAGAGGGGCACACAGGGGGTAAAAGCCATGAAGGGAAAACACTTAGGGAACAACACAACAGGGCAACTCAGAAAACATGGCCTAAATAAGGAACGAAATACAAAAATACAAGGAACTAAGAATACTGGGCCCACATGGCCCAGGACCATGACAGTTAATAAGTGCAATAAATATTTATACTGGAAAAGAAAATTGTGAGAGAATCGTGATCTCAATTCTAAGCCAAAAAATCGTGATTCTCATTTTATGCAAAATCGTGCAGCCCTATTTTGGAGGGTGTTTATTTTTACAGAAGGGTTTTTTCATGTATCATTCAGTACCTGGTTTAGAGAATGTTTTTTTTTCCTGGGGCCTTATTTTTTTATAAAAACAAAATTTGTTGTTTTTTTCCCCTGTGGCTGTCAATAGTATCAGAATTATGAAGTGGTAAAAAAAGAAAACCCTCTCGTAGCTCAGCTGAATGTAGTCAAAGCTAACAGCGGTTAGCTAGAAGCTTCTAGTTTGCAGCTTTTAATCAGAAACTACCTCCTGCAGCCAAGTGTCGTCTGAAAATGCAGTTTTATTTGTAAATTAAGAATTCACAAATATATTGGAGCCACTTTTGGACCCCTTTTTGCCTTCAAGCCTCTTTCAGCTGCTCCCTGATTCAAACGGGGTCACCACAGCAGATGGATCCAAAGGTTGATTTTGTGGGTTTTTATGCCAGATACCCTCCCTGACACAACTCTCCCAGGGATTTGTGTGTCCTCCCAGTCTCAAAGCAGTGATCTTTCATATATTAGGTGAATGTGTTAACCATTATACTATGGAGCTGCTCATCCTTTTGCTTTCAGAATTCTGCCATAACTCTCTGTGGGAAAAATAAAAAAAGATGCCAATCTCCCATCACGTCCCAAAGGTGCTCTAGGGGATTGAGATCTGGTGACTACGGAGGCTGAACTCACTGTCATGTTGAAGAAACCAGTTTGATTGGCTGATTACATACTTGCATTAAAAGGGCTCATGCCACCAAACAGTGCTGAGACCCATTCATAGAAAGAGCAAGCTGAAATCTGTCAGAAGTGTGAAATCTCCAAGGATGATGAGACGGATAACGTGCGTAGCAGCGTTCGGTCAGGACCATTTTGCAGTCTTTAACAGGATCAACCGTTAACGCCTGCTCGTGTTAACTGATGACCACAGATGTCAGTGCATTCATGCCATTTCGATGTGAAAAGGACTTAAGTCAACAAATTAGATTTCCAAACTGTTAAAGAATTAACATGTTGCTGTTACTGACTTAACAGCTTAAAACTGAATATAAATCCTTTTTAAAAAATGTATGTATCCACTTTTTCACACACTATATATAAACATTCTCTTTACACATATTTTTAAGTGAACTAACCTTTTCGTACTGCTAGGTATGTTCTTGTTTGGATATTCTCTTTTGAAGTCAGTGCATGAACATTTTCTCTCACTTGCCGCCTTGCTGTCACACTAATGTCACTTCCCTGCAATTTAATAAAAAGCCCACTTTTCCATGTTGTTTAAGATCTTCTCCGCCGCCCTCCTCCTGGGCACTGTGTTTGTACACTCGTGCATCACAGCCATCAGATATACCTGATTTGGATTATATTCAGACACATGGCAGATGTTATTGGCACACACCTGGAAGTGTTATCACGGACATACAGATAAGAAGAAATTAATCCCCTGTCAATACAGGGGGAATAAAACTGCTGCTGGAGCCAACCTAGCAGCTTCCTTCTGTCTTTGTTTCACTGTTGCCTCGTGATCGCTATCTGTCTTTATTACGAGAGACAAATTATGACTATATGATTTAACCAAGCATTTACAATGAGCTTTTATGTAACATACTGACTTGTTTCATATCAGTGATCGTAGCTTAATGATAGCGATGAGTTAATTACTTAAGATCTGTGGTGATTTAAAGACCTCTCTTGTCATGTACACCCATTTATTAGTCTCGTAGCTCTTGTAGTCATTTTCCTTCTTTTTCACATCTTACATGGCTGAATGAAAAGCCAAACATTTGATCAGTTGGATACATATAAGTGTTAAACATGAAGTTCTTTTTAATTTTTCAAAAGCAAAACATAAAATCTATAGATTTCCTCTCCTGTTCATACAGTATATCCTAATGTTTAGTGCATACACATACCTACACCCCTGCTTTTCATCTGCTTCTCTATGGATGGAAGCACACTGTAGAAGCCTTGCACAGTTGATGGTGTCACAGATATGCCCCCAAAACCTTTAGATACTGCTACAGTGCATGTCTCGTATTCCATTCCCAAATGGCATGTATGCACTTAAAAAATAATAACTTCATACCTCACAAATGACAACGCAGGAATTCTTAATTTTCCGAATCATTTGGTCCTTTTTTGCAGACATGAATTTTGCTTCCTGAAATGCTGTTTTGTCTGCTTGTGTGTCTGTTTGTTAAGCACTGTGCCAAAACTGCTTGGGGGAGAGGTGGGAAATTGGCAAAGGAAGAAAATTCAATGCAAATTCAAATCAAGGATGGCTTCCAGGATTGTTTTTTTCATAACAGCAGCTTGTGAACAACAACCACATCAGGCAACTGCTTGGGGCCACAGGCTGTTAGAGGGTCAGCGAGGGCTCACACACTTTACCCCACTCGCCCATGAGCTAGCAGAGGATTTGCAGTGGCATCTAAAGGAGCCCCAGTTAGAGGTGTGTTCAAAAAAACACCAGCTGTTTAATAATGTAAGCCTCCTCAGCTCTCTTTTTAATGTAACTTCAAATTTTTTAATGCGTGGAAACTATGTCTAGTAGTTTTCTTCTCTGCTCAGGTCCCCAAACTGTCGCAGGGCTAAAACACAGAGTGACAGACAACAGACTGCCTCGCATTCACAAACCTACAGTCAATTTAGCCCAACATGCATGTCTTCAGACTGCGAGAGGAGGCTGTAGTATCTGGAGAAGACCCACACAGACATATGGAAATAATGCAAATTCCACACAAAAAGGCCCCAGCCAGGTTTTGAGCCCAGGACCTTCCCGCTGCGAGGCAAAAGTGCCAACCACAGTGCCACTTCTATAATTAAAATTCAGTATCCGCAAGTAGCTGATCCATTTTTGGACAAAGGAGTAAAGCAATGCTATTGCATTCCAGTATACACTGCAAAAACTCAAAGGCTACCAAGTATATTTGTCTTATTTCTAGTCAAAATGATCTCATTGCACTTAAAATAAGACACAATAAGCTACAGAGCAACATTTCAGTAAGATATAGGAACTTTCAGTAAGAACAACACAGTGAATCTTGAAACTAGAGAATTTTTATGGCGTTATTTTTGTGCCACTATTCTGAGCGCACGAAAAAAAAAAAAATTTGCAGCTGCAAGTGTTGCATTTTGAGGAGAAATTTATTTTGAGCGAAGAAAAGCTAAATTTGAGTGAACAAAATTCATTGCTGCGTGCAAAAAATGTATTTCAGTGTTTGCTATTATATCCATACATACACACACACACACAAAAGCAGCCCCTCACTCAGTTTTTGCATTTGCGCTTGCTCGCAACGTGTTGCTCGCGCTCTCAACATTTCTGCCCAAGCGTGCTCAACTCTTTCAGTACACCGTTATATTTGTGCACTAAAACCAGCCTATCACAGACTCGGATGCAAAAAATCTGATTGGCTGTTTTGGTCTCCAATCAGCTCGAAATGACTAAATGCAATATCCCAGAATCCATTTCGTCCAAAACTCAAACAAGGCAGTGGCGGAGGAACACAGAGTGGCGGAGCATGTTTAAGTTTGGTTGGGGTTTCTTTCCCACAACCAATAAAAATCCAGACAGAGCTGCTAACATTGCTCAAATATATGAGAAGGCATGCCCTCTTTGGTTTCATGTATGCTCCACAAATAGGGGTAGACAAAACCCAGCACGACACAACCTATGTGGAATTAATAAAGCTTGCTTGCATTCTTTCTTTTGTAATTCCTTACTGTGTTGTTTTTTTCTCAGATTTTTGAACAGACTGAAACCACAACACAACCCTTTAAGTCTTGCCAGATATCAGGCTGCTTGCCATTCAGGACTGTGACTGCACTCTCTGTGTTCGGGGGCGGTGTTTTTTGTTCCGTCAATTATTCACCAATCAAGCAGCCACCTGTATTTGACATAAAACTGGAAATAACCCTCCCACTGTGGCAAGGATTGAAACCAGCTCGCTTTCTATCATTAGTCAGCTTAATGTAAAAGACTTCGTAGCTATTACTCGCTGTCTGTGCTGCCACAGGCCAGCCCACTGCACTTTTAATTTTAAATGACGGTTTCTGCAAAGCCATATGTCGATAAAACAGATATTCTTGTGCAATTCAATCTGTACATGTGGTGAATTGGTTAAAAGTTAGTCAGGCTGGTTTTATGTGACGCAGTGGTATAATCAAGCTAAAAAAAAAAAGCTTTTAAGCTTGATTATACCACTGCTGCTTTAAATGTTTTATCATTTGCATCACACAAAGCCAGAGGCAGAGGCAAAAGAAAGTGCTGTAAAGATGAAAGAAGGTTGTGAGTTTGTAATTTTGCTAGCTTGTGCTGGTGAGTGATGGCTTCATTTTATCCCAGGGAGAAACGGTGGCTTGTCAGCAGCCTGATGTGTTTCACTTCAGCTGATCTGGTATCAAGGCCAGGGCCCTCTCATGGACGAGAGATTAGTTCTTGTGCACGGATGTCGTGAGCAGGCACTGAGTAGACACAAGACAGCGCTGAGGGACGACTCTGACGGATGACAACCAACCCAGTGTCCTTATTGTCTTTTTGGTATTTCTCTTGCTCTCTTCCTACACTCAATGCTCCCTTTTCATGTGGCTGTTACTCTGTCAAGCAAAAAGAGTAAAAGTAGTTGAGCCAACAACAGAGCGCACAGTTTAGTTAGAGACAAAGTTATACAACACATACATCTGGTACCTGAGAGGCCTGTTTCTATGGGAAACTGCTACAAAATAGTAAAAAAGATTGAATGCATTCCTTATTTTGCTGAATAAAGTAAGGACGTGAAGGTCTTCACAAAGGATGAGAGATGGAGAAAGAGTGCGACATCCTGAGAACCAACAATAATCTACAAAACAGCTGTTGTTTCAGCGAGGCGAGATCATTTGGAAGAATTGAATATTATTCATTGAGATAGAGAAATAAATGTATTTGGTGATTAGTCTCTAATGACCTATCATGTCAGAGTGGAATCCCTAAATAGGATTTAGGACAGGACCCTGGACACTGGTGGTGGTGAAGATGAAGGTGGAGGTTTGGATTGAGCTCTGAGTTTCTGGATGAGGTGGAAGGAAAATGACAGAGAGCGCAGATTTAAACCACGCAGAGTGGAAGCTGATTGGCTCAAAGAAGGCAGGCAAGAAGATGATTGGACTAGAGTAAAGACGTCAGTACTGAGATTGGCAGCGTGGGAAAGTGGTAGTAATGTAATGAAGAGACTAGCAGCAAAGAATCCAGGATGCAGGCAGATGAGTGACTACAGATCTTCTTTACTTAACTTGCACATAAGCTTCATATCTAATTCCATCCATCCATCTTCCATTTATCCAGTTTAGGATCCTGGAGGGGCGTAGGAGTGTGTCCCAGTTGTCATAGGTGGAGTACACCCTGGATAGGTCGCCAGTAGGGCTGGGTATCGTCACTAATTTCTAGAATCGATTCAATTCCGATTCACAAGGTCCCGAATCGATTCGATTCACGATTCGATTTAATTCGATTCGATTCAATTCGATTTGAATCTGGGAAATTTTGACAGTCAGAAATATTATAATTCAGATCAGTACATTTACATATTTTTGTATCTATAAAAAGGAAGCTGACACACGCAAGACTTCATCACAGGTGTGAGCGTCACAGCAGATGCCTTTGTGTCAAAGTAGCTGAAGATAAAGCACAGAAAAACATGAAGGTGATTTTCCTGGCCTAGATTTTATAAAAATATTCCGCAGTACATCAAAAACGAAAGAAAACCATTAATCAACATATGAACATTACCTCTGAAGTTACAGCGGTTTTATTAGGTTTTATTATTAGAGACACGGCGTTTTGCATTTTGCATAATTTTAAAAAGTTTACATTTGTTCAGTATTGAACAGCAGAAATTAGGTTTACTTTTCGGAAGTAAGTAAAACGAAAAAAAACGTAGGCCGACAGCGCTGTAAACAACGGTAGACTTGTGCGTAACAAGCAAGCCAATAATGAAGTACAGAGAGAGAGAGAGAGAGAGAGAGAGAGCTGTGGCTCGTGGTGGAAGCAAAACAGTAAAAGTCAGAGTGAATTCATGATGATGTTTATGTGAAGCGTAGTTTGGATCTTCTTTTGCTGCTGGTTCGGTCAATATTGTTTTGGAGAGACATCAAACTAACAGCTTTAGAATCAGCGCATAAAGGGCGTGAACACAAAGCGCGGACCCACCGACAGATCAGAATCAGCGAGCTGTCGGCTTTCAGCCCCGACTGTGAGAAAGGCGACATCTAACTGATTCTGATCCGCGGGTCGCGCTGTGTGTTTAAGTCTTTGTGCCGTGTTCCTGCTCTCATTTACTGTCTTAGCTGTTTGGTGGTTGTTGAAAGTTTGTGAGATTTCACCAGAGATTCTGGCATTTCGGGCAAAATAAATTTATATTAAAAAAATCGATTCAGGATTTTAATGAATCGATTTTACGTTATCCAAGCCAGAATCGATTTTAATTGATAAATCGATTATAAAAACCCACCCCTAGTCGCCAGTCTGTTGCAGGGGTAGCACAGAAATACAGGCAACCATTCACAGTCACATTCATGTCTATGACAAATTTAGATTTGCCAATATACCTGTCATTTCTGTGGACTGTGGGAGGAAGATGGAGTACCTGGTGAAAACCCACGCAAGCATGCAGAAAACACAGACTTTACACGAGCAGCATCGAGCAGCGATTAGACCTGTTACCTGTTGCAAGAAGGTTCAGGGTTCAGACTCAGAGGAGCTCTGTGAATATAGCAATGAAATGTTATAGATCCATTTTGGTCTTTCTTGACTTGATTAGAGTGCACTGGTGCACAGTTGTTAGTGCATAGAAACTGAAACTCAAGCCAGGAGGTTAAAAAAATAGACCTATGAGGCAATATTGTTTCAAGGCACATTTCTGTAGCACACAAATTGCTCAAGAACACTTGTATCTCGTTTTATTTGTTATAAACAAGCGCCTAAAAATAATCTGTGATTACTGTCAGCTTCTCTTGCTTTCTTATTAGCACCGTTTACGTGCATCGCATCTTTAAACTCAGTTTTTCAAAATCTTACGGTGTATCTATAGGTTATGGACTCGTGGTTTGCCAAACAGCAAATATTTGAATGCTTCTGAAAAGAATCCCTCTGAGGCTAACTGAGATTTGAATCGGTACACAAAGCTGAGCATCAGGAATTTTTAATAGCGAGTAATCAAAACCACGCAGCACATTAATGTCTAACCTCGTGTTGTGGATGAATCATCATAGGTGTTCTGTTGACTGAGAGAGCAGCCACACTGATCATTTTATTTTATTAAAGATAGAAGAATTTGGGTCATTTTTGATACCACAGTGTTTGTATGAGTTTGGGAATTGAAGAAGAGTTTAGTCCCAGCAATGGCTATTGACGTCCGACTTAATGGGCGGAGTTCCTTTGTTGGCGTGCAAGAACCTTATAGCACTACTCCAATCAGACCTTCATGTAGAGTCGGCAGACAGAAGCCATTCCACACTAAAAGGCATGTGAAAACCTGCTGGGGTTTACCAAAAGGCAGCTCTCAAACCATGCGAAGCAAGATCCTCTGCTCTGATTAAAGAAGGATTTAACTGTTCCGCCGCGATTCCATGTGTAGCGAAAACTATGCTCTTGTCATCACTTCATTAGTACCAGCTCAATAGTGGCAGCATCATGCTGTGGGAATCTGTAACAGTGACTGGGAGACTAGTCAGATGGAAAAATGGATGCAAAAAAAGATAAAAACCAAGCAAAAGTTTACATTCTAAATACCCAACAGCCTAAAACCATGCGGAAACTCGGGAGCATCATCGGAAAATATTGTTGATTCGGCCAGTCAGAATCTGGACCAGAACTCAATGGTGCACTTCTAGAGAGACCTGAAATTGGCTGTGCACCAACACTCCCCATTCAGCAGGGACAGGCTTGAATGATTCTGCCAAGAAGAATGAGAGAAACTTTCTGTTCCAAGTGTGTAGTATCACTCCCAAGAAAACTTGAGGATGTTATTGCTGCCAAAGATGTTTTAACCATTCACTAAGTGAAGGGTTTGAATGCTTATGTAAATGAGGTATGTAAATACGAAAACCCCTCCAAAGGCCTGTGTTGCTTGTCATTGTGGAGTACTGTGTTCATTTTCTGTAATAAGTTGATCCATTTAAGGAAGAGGCTCTTCATTTGCATCGTGTGTCTCTACGGCAGCGAATGGCTTAAATTGTGACGCTCCCGTGTACTTTTTAAGTGATGTCGCCTTAGTTGCAAGATCCCGCCCTGTACGCCTGTCAGTCATGCCTCACCTAAGCACGTAACCCGTGCCCTCCTCCAGATTGCTGTCAGATGAAGTTCATAACCTAATTGGAATTAACTTGACACCAAATTTGCAGGGTAAGATTGGGATGCCAGTGACACGCTGCCTGTTTCACCTTCGGCCCCAGCGCTTTACAGAGCGGCACAAATTTTTGTGATTTAGAGTCAACAAAATTAGGAAGCCAGAGTAAGCGGTTAAAAAAAACACCACCTGTCAGAATTTCTTTTTTTAAAAATCACTTTTTTTTTACTTTTTGGCAGAAAGCCACTACAACATGTCTGCATGAAATCATGGCTCTAAGCTCTTAAAAACATCGTACCCGAAGGTTTTGACAATGCCGTCTAAACAGTTTTCAACAATAAAGCTTAACAACAAAAGAAAAATTTTTGGGTGCTCACATTCAGGCTCAGTGATGGGCTTTTCTTTGCCTGTGTTCTCTGACATTGATTCACTTTCAGCTTTATTTCCCTTTTTTTTTTTTATCTGGTCTGACTGCTACCTCAGAAAGCCAGGCAAATTATCAGGGAGAAGGATCTTTCTTTGATGGTAGCAAGTTTCCTCAGTGCAGGTAAAGAAATAAGTTTCCTCTTACACTGTTTGTTGGCCATCATAGAGAGTTGCATTGGCTGTGTTTTTAGTTTTTTAAAATACAACAACCATGTGCTTGATGTCCACCAGAACAGCCAGCAGAACCAGCTGAACATTTGTGTTTCTCGTGATTGTATTGGCAGGAGTGATAAATGGAAAGAGCTGGCCTTGAGTTTCTTTTCCTCATATGTGCTCCTTCTGCTCTATTCAAAACAGAAATCTGGTCAAGAGAGCTAGAACACCAACTGTGAGACTATGTTCGTCAGTAGACGATTTATATAGAACATAAAAAGGTAAATTATGTATAAGATGTATATTTCATATATGTCCCGGTGTGTGTTGGACACAGGGCTGCCTGCTGTCACTTATACTTGGAGCATGGAGGACAGTTTATCTCAGGATTTCTTCTCTACTTTTTGCAAGTCCCGTGGGTCTTTTGGCTTCAACAAGCCACGACCTCCAGCTTGCTTGTGTTTTGCAGCTGAATTTGAAAGGGTTGGGACGTACATTTGCACCTCCAAGTCTGAAACCATGGCTCTTAGTTGGAAAAGGAATGGATCAGGAGTGAGTTGCTGACCCATGTGGAGGAGTTTTAGTATCTTGAGGTCTAGGGAAATGGATTGGTGTGGCGTCTTCTGTGATTTTGATGCTGTACCTTTTTGTTTTGGTGGCCAAAAGAATGAGCTTGCTGATACACATGATGGAAATAAGTTGTCTGGGTTCGATCTTAGAGATAATTTGAGGAGCTCAATTACTCAGGAGGAACTAGGATATCTTCTGGGTACCTCCTACGTGGGATGTTCGGGCATGTGCTGCCAGAAGGACACTGCAGGACAGATCCAGGACACACTCAGCTCACTTGGGAATGCCTTGGTATCCTGAAGAAGCTAAAAGGGATGGATGGATGGATGGATGCATGGATGGATGCATGCATGGATGGATGGATGGTTGTTTTCCAAAGTCTGCCATAGAGTTACAGACTTCAGGTTTTTCACCTTCCAACAAGGTGTTTATTTCAGTTAATTGTTTTCATAGTATAAAAGTGAAACCTGAAACCTGCATACTGAAGAAAAGTTGTAGTTACCCTAATCTTCTTGTCATAGTTGTTTTATTGTTGCACTTTGAGACAGACAATTGCCAGCACTCTCCTTGATGGTACATTCAAAGACAAATTGTCAGTCAGAAGCTGCAAATCTTATGATTCAATGCAGAGCTTTCTTGTCAGAAAATCAAAGCCTCAGAAAAAAAGACAAAAACACGCATGGGCACTGTGGAATGCACAAGGTTGGTTGTTAGTGTGGTTCAAATTTTGGATTTCAAACGTTGGCAGGGATGAAAACTAAATACGATATGAAGTTAATGGCGCTGAAATTCAGCCATAAAGTTTAACCTCCTGGAAATCCCTTTAAACGTTAAACCCTGCAAACACTACAAAGTAAATAAATGTGGTTTATACATGCTGGAGGTCGAATAATGTGCTTTTAGTCCTTGTATCCTTGTAAGCCTAAATATTACAGAGCGTGAATAAAACCTCCTCAGTCCGATAAATCAGTCTGTAATCAAACCTGGAAGTAGGGATGACAGTATTTCAGCAGAGGACACCGCTCTCTGAAGGTGCAAGTTGGGTCTTTAATCCTCCTCATAAAAACATGGCAAACTCCCCGGATTCAACTTAGGTGAATTCCAGAAACATCCCGTTCTAGTACATTCAGTAATCCGTCTACTTATTTCAAGTTAGCATTTAAATCCATGTTCTTCTGTGTGTGTGTGTTTCTGAACTTGTGCACTCGTTCCTCGCGCTCTTCAAGAGTGGGTTTTTTAATTGCACTTTTACAAACCTTTAATTGCCTCTTCCTTGAGAGTGTTCCTCTAGGGGGTTTCTGGGTCAGTCATCGCCCGGCAGACGTCAGGACAGCACAGGTAAAACGGCCACGTTGTGCCGCTGCAAACAGCCCGAGCCCCTAATTTTATGGTTTTACAACTCGTACCATATGTACGAATGGCCATACATTTCTAAACACTTGCAGGCACACACACATTGAAAGAAATGGGTCCCTCCTCAGGGACACATTGCTGATCTGATATGGAAAGTAAAGGCGGAGGGGGAGGAAGAGTAATAGGGAGTAAATGTGCAGTTCAGAATCTAGGACAAGCTGGAACAAGCACTTCTCCTCTCCTCTTTTCTCCCAGTGTGGTCTTGGTTTACTCTGGTGCTGATAAAACTTGACAGTTCATCTCTCTTCTCTACTGAAAGTTTCTTTTTTTCAAATGTTTTCCACCTGTTTGCCTCTCACATCTGTCTATCTTGAAGCCGAGTTGTCTTTTTAGTTTGCAGATGTCATCTCAGCTCCATCTCTGTCTTAACAGTTGACTGTATGGTGCATTCGATTGCACGGCGTTGCGTGTTTGCGCGGCCTCGCTATTTTTTCTCTTTTTTTACAAATCCACCATTGCTCTTTTTCGCAGCATCCATAATCCCACACACACATAACTTCGCCAGTTTGTTTACAGTGCAATTTGCCTTTGAGCTGGGTGTGAGGTTCAGCGAGGGGAGGAGGGAACTCTTTTTTTATGTCCTAGTTTCTTTGCGGTGGGGACTATTGGATGTTGCACTGTGTCCTTCCTAGCTTTGGCTCAGTCTAGCCTGTCAGGAGAGTGAGGATTAATTCTCTACGGCTGTGTGTGGTTCTTGTGATGATCGATAGATCCAGTCGCTACCTATTTGATAAGGAGGGCACCAAGCTGTTTGTTTTGGCGACAGGAGGGCAGCTCCTGTGAAGTAGCGTTAACAATATGCACAGTACATCAGAGCAGCCCCCGGCAAGAAGCTTAAACAAGCAAAGGGAGCAAAGTGCAGTGTGTGTATATATACTGTATTGTGGGTTACACACAATCCAAGGCTGTGTTTGCACATACTTGTATTGTATGTGTGTCTTGACTGCAGCGCTCTTGTAATGTGTGCCTACATATTTGCACATATGAGAAGCATTAATGTGAAGCAGTCCATCTCCCTTGGTGCAGTGGTCCAGTCTACCGGGCTACTGAAGGCTGATAAAGAGTATGGGTCATACTGCCAGGTGGGACTGTCCATGCCACTTCCTGCTCAGAATCGATAAAGAGCTGGGGGCCTTGAGCCCTCGACGGGCCTGTCAGCACTCACACCATCTTGACGCCAGGGTGAGTCAGCCTGTGCACCGCCAAGGTCAGCCGTAGTTATGAAGAGGTTGAGGATTTGCACTAAGTAAACACACTCTCTTCTCCCTGAGAATATAAAGCAGTCGCGCCATGATAACTGTCAGTGAAAAGAGCAATGCTGACAAAACAGCAAGGCCAGGCTGGAGGACGGAGAGATAGCAGCAAGACAAAAGGTAGGAGGAGGTTAATAGCAAAGGAAGTAAGAGAGAAAGAGAAGGTTACAGAAAGGCCGTCTGCAAAATAGATGAGATAATAATAATTAAGAAAAATCAAAAGATTAAGAGGAGAATCAGACACAAAAGGAAGGTTTCACGCTTGAATTGCTAAGATTCGTGATCCAGATGTGCATCTGCGGTCTGTGTGAAAAGCCCTAATACGCTCTCCTCGTGCTCATTTAAATGCAAGAGCAAAACGAGACGGAGCACAGAATGATGCCGGTGCAGGCACTGAATGAAGATTTGCATTATTATCTGAAAAAAAAGTAATATAAAAATCACAGCACAGTTTTCTGAAGGAGTGAATCATCAAAAGAGCGCTCGGTCAGTGACTGTAGTTCCATCGGATGTTTGAGTGATTATCGTTCAGTCGCACAGACGAATTTGCTCTTTTCATTCAAAAATGCCAAAAGCTTTCTCTCTCCACTCATTCTGCTCATTCTCTCAGAGCAAGGAGCTGATTAATGCGTGCGGTAATTACAGTTTAGTAGAAATTAGGGTTTCATATTTCATTAGGAATCATCTATTCGACTCATTCCAGATGAGAGTACACAGAGTAGTCAAGTGATGTTGTTTGATGAGCGAGCGTGTTCGCGTGTTGACGGGGCGCATGCTGCTCTCGCTGAATCCATCTTTAAAGAGAAGATTAAAATCATGGGTTATGTTGTGTAGCTGATTTCTGGTGGCATGTGCGTTTGTAGAGGTTTAAAAGTTTCATTGCTCAGAGTCATGCTAGGAGTTTTGTGTGGCACACACTGACTTTGCACATCCCGATTATAGCAGGTGGAGTGTTTACGGTGGTCATCGTGTTAGTATTGCAAGTTACCATTTTCCAATTAGCTTTAGCAATGAGTGAGGACCCTGACAGCCGTTGGTTTTACAGATATTGGATCATAAACCAGAGGGTTACATACTGATGCAGTTGGTGACAACCTTTTGGCACCTGAGTCTTACTTTCTGATTTATGACTTACCTTTTTCAACCAAAGTCCCAATAAGAAGGCAACTACACACAACTTCCAGCACTTTCTGTGCACCTGTCATAAAAGTAAACAAATAAGAAATACTTTAAAATAAGTCAAAAGTTTCAAACTAATAAATACGTGTCATTTATTAGACAAACAACTAATTGAATTCACATTTTTTTATGCCTAGACGTGAGCCGCCACGCTGGACTTCCCTAAGAACTCAGAAATTAATTAAGCATAGCATTCAAACACTAAAACTAATTTTTCTCTTCAGGGATGCAAGGAAATAACTGTGATTTGGCATCTTAATAAAATAAAAAATCATAATGTGCTTTAATGTGTTTCTGTTTCTTTTATAAATTAGTGCATTTGAAAAGTCATGGATAAGAACAAATTTTGGATTTTAGCATTACAAATATTACTTCAGTTTAAGAGCTTGCACATAACGGTGGATTAACCATGATAAAAAAAACAAAAACATTTTGGTAATTACCAATACTGTTGATTTAAAGCGACTACAACACCTAATACGTTGTACCTAATTGCATTGTATGTGTAGAGAAATACTGGAGACTGTATGTTAAAGATGAAAAGTGATGCTAATATCAAAGTGCCTTAAATCTGCAATCTTTCTTATGACCGTCTCCTTTGGCTGCACAAACAAGACAAATTGGATCCAAATCTATGGAGAATCACTACTTCTCACTTCATTTATGACCTTAGTAAAACTTTTTAGTTCGTGATTTTAATTGCCAGTTTCCCTATCTGTTAGAGCATGATGTCTATTTGTAAATGATGGTGTCATGTAGAGTAAAACAGACAATAAATCAGAGTAGGACTAACAACTAACTGTTTTACTGCTGCTTTACTTTCAGATACAGCCTTCTGGTCTGGTTTAAAATCACCAAAATCACAGATTTGAGTCTTCCAAACAGGACATCACAGGCTAATTGATGACATCATATAGAGTTGGCATCATAAGAACTATAATTAATAATCATCCTTCAGGTAGAGCTGGGCGATATGAGATTTTTTCATATCACGATATGTTTTTTTCATTTCAGTCGATAACGATATCTATCACGATATAAGCCAAATAACTATATTTGTAAGATTTAAATGTGCCGTTGCTCACAAGTAAAATGTGAAATAATCAGCAGCTTGTTTTTATTTAAATATTTATTTCCCATAATAAGTTCAACAGGGTAGATGTACTTAAGGAACATGAGACTTTTTCAGATAAATAAAGGCAAATATTGCAAACCACACAAAAGGCAGCCGCTAAAGCGTTTAAGTTTCAAAATAGAACAAACAAAACAGACTAAATTGTCAATTCCACTTAGAAACAAAATATTAATTCTAAAAATAAATCTTAGTTTGTTTTACAGAAGAACAGACAAAACTGACTAACTTTTTTCAATATCAAATAAACTGAGAACTAAAAGGAAATTCTCAATCTCTCCTTGTTGTATAGCTGAGCTTTTCAAACAGTTTTAACAGTTACTTTAGTCTGACAAAAGCCGAATGACGAATTAGCGCTTCCAGTCAGAGACTGAGGCTACGTACACACGTACACGGGTATTTTTGAAAACGGAGATTTTCCGTTTTCGTTTTAAAAAATAATCCCGTCCACACATAAAGGCAGAAATGAAGGAAAACGCTGCTATGAACATGCCAAAGCAGCAGGTGGCGCTAGATTCCTAACCGTGCCGAAATGTTGGCCAATCAGAAGTCTAGAAGCCTCGGTGGGAAAAAGTAAACAAAGCTGGGGCATAGAAGCAGAACCGAGTCGTATGTGTGGAGGGACAGTAACTGTGTGTATATGTAAGCATTTAAACACTGCAGAGAGTAGAATTAACAGTATTGTAGAAATTCATTTCACCGAAACAATAACGTGGCGCACAGTGTGACGCATGCACCAGTTTATTGTATTTCCAGACTTGCTTTCGGCACATTTACAGTGCACGCTACTCTGTTTTTTGTCAGACTTGAAATAGCCGAAATACCTTCACACTACGTAACTTCTTTGGCTCTTCCGTTCGACAATCTCTCCGGCATTGGAACCATCATCTGTTTTCTCTTCGGTCACGCTCGGTTGATTTTTCTAGTCGGCACACTCATTTCCTCCATTACGCGCTGGCTCCATTACCCGCTGGCTGCTTCCCAAACAAACACACGTGCGGCTTGGCACTTGTGCTGTAAGTAACAAGTCACGCGACGTGACGCTGCGGCTGTGATTGGTTCGGCTCTGCGCTACTTAATTTGGATTGGCTGACCTTTTTTTTTTTTTTTTTTTGAGGACAAGAGCAGCGAGGTCTATCGGGATAGCTTAATTTCTCTATCGAGTAAAAGTTATATCGCGATACATATCGTTATCGTTCTATCGCCCAGCTCTACCTTCAGGTATCAGCAAATCTGTTTGCTCAGATTTGGGGGACTAACCTACCCAAAAAAAAAAGATACCAGCATTCCTGGATCCATGCTACCTGCATTACTCAAACACATTAGTGGGAATGGATAAACTGGCATCTGTGCTCCTGACTCATTGTTTGAGACAGCACACTAAGACTGACAGCCTTTAGAAGCTCCTATCATTTGATGAAATCCCTCAAATTGCTTTACAGCAGAAAGTCATTGAAAAACACCACAAGCCAGGAAGTGGTCCAGACTCTTTCAGCACAAATTGAGCTAAAGCTTGTAGCTCCCAACTCTAATAGTAAAGGCACATACACTGTTGTCAAGAGTGGTTATTGACTCTCTGCCCGCTTATTGCTGTTGAAAATAGATGCGCACATTGATGCTAGTAAGTGAGAACAGCCATCTGCTTTCTTCCTGCAAACAGCAGTGCTCATTAATGAGAAACACTAACAATACCACAATTTTAGATACTGATGAGAGTTTTGTCACACTTGCATGTGTTGTTTAGGAGAAGTGCTTCGTCTGGGGAGGATCTCAAGCCACACGGTAAACGGTGCCTGGTCATCCTGGAGTTCCTGGTCTCAGTGCAGCAGAGACTGCAGCCGGGGAATCCGAAGCAGAAAGAGGACCTGCAGTAACCCAGAGCCCCGTTATGGAGGTCAGACCTGCTTGGGGCCGGCACAGGAGTACCAAGAGTGTAACATTACCCCTTGTCCAGGTAAGAAATCCACAAACATATTCTGTACAGTTAAATACATGAGAGGATTTCAGTTAATTTTATAGTAACAAAGGCATGCATCGATTTAAAAAAAGAAAAAAGACTTTCAGTCACACATTTAAACACACACTCCTCCACACGATACTCGGGCTTCGGCTTTTTTGTTGTGGTCGGGTTTTTCGTGTGATTAATGTATAAGAAGTGCAAAGACAAAATCACTGACCAAATTATCAGGAACCACAAAAGAAATCAGTTGCAGATAAGAGGTGTGACGAAGACCTCAATTTACGCCAAGAATCAAAGAGACAATCCCTGTGGCGCTCCACTGTGTAATTACATTCCTGGGTAATTATGCTGCCAGCTATGGGAGGCCTTATTTTGTTGTGAAAAGCCCTGAGACAATGCATTTTCAACACTCCTCTAGTGGAAGACGGCAAGAGGAAGCTTTCTAATTAAAAGAATACTCTGTCTGACAAGGAAAGTAAGCTGTTTAAATGGAAATCCACTGCTTAGTTTGGCATAAAGCACACCTGGTATCCTGCAAAGGCGGTAAGCAGACAAGCAGGACGTTGTCTTGGATGATTATTAATCAAGCCCCCCTGGAGAACGGCTTTGCTATCTTGCTAAAAGCCCGGATCGGCGCATCGTCTTCTACACCCGCGATCTGTCTTCATAACTGCTGCCAGGCTGCAAGCAAGCAAAAGAGACAAGAGAGTGAATGGCCATCTATACTATTTTTACAGCCTGTTAATTCATTCAGTGAAAGCAGACACCATTCAGCTCCTCAACAGCTTGACCATTCTCGCTAATAGGGTAAGCTGTTATCAGCTGCGAGCTCAGATGAGGACTTTGGATGGATCTCAGAGAATCTGATTTGGTTTCTCCTGGAGGAAGGTTGCCACAGGTGCTCGGCCCTTGAGTGAAACGTTGGGTGAATGTGCTTTGATTTTCCTGCACTGCGTTAATACATGTAGTACACTTTTTTCTGGGACGTTGACTGGAATAATACCACAGCTACAACATGTTGATGAACAGCTCTGCGCTCCTGTCCCCCAAAGGAAACGACTTGAGCAGCAATGAATACTAATGCACACTCAATTAGCACCCCTCTCAAAGTGAGACATTATTTCGAGGTATCCAAGCCAGGCTGGAAGACCAACTTTAATCCTCCTTTGGTTAGTTTGCTGTGAAGGAGCAGAGGAGACGGGGGGTAAAGCGCAATGCCTACAATCCATCTGCTTTGGAAACAAATGAATCCAGGTTTTTCTTGAGTCTGCACCCGAGATGAGACGATCCGTCATCGAGGGCCAGGGATCGACTTATGTGTCACTCTGTGATAGAGAAATTACACCGAGATGACAAAAAGCATCGGCAACTTCAATTACCTGCACAGCGCTGCCAGCCATCTCCAAGTCTTTAAAAGCAATCGAAAAGGGGATTTCTCTCTGCTACAATGAAGTGAGGTTTTATCCAGATGACTGGCAAAGGATATTTGCGTCTGCTGTGATTCATGTGTAAAGATTACACCATTTTTATTGCTCTCTTTATTCCTCTCCTTTTATTTCTCCCTCTCTTCGTTCTCTCCATTCATCCACCTATTTATGCAGCACGTCTTCTCTGATAGCCTGAATATTCATGTCTTTTAAATGTCTGTTGTTTGGCTTGGCATCACACGAAGAGAGAAGCCATGCAGCGGACTGTGATGCTTCATTTATCTTTATTAATCACAGGAGAGAGTGTTATTCCAACGGTTTAGGGAGGTCAGGCCTTTGCTGTAACAGCTGGGTGAAGCCCAGTTTCTTTCAGTTCAAGACACAAGCACATGTTCTCCGTGCCTCGTACGTGTGTATCAATCATTGGTGTTTCAAAATGGATTAGAGTGACTTCAATTGAAACTGTCTGTTGTAAAGGACTCGGAGATATGAAAACCCTCATTTTTAGCAACCGTTTTATTAGAAAACCAGAAACAGCAGAATTTAGTGACTCTTTCCTGCTGCCTTTATAATATCACCTCACATTTATATTAAAAATGTGCCACTGATATCCCCGGTTTAGTGGACGGCAGCTGGTCATGCTGGTCTTCGTGGTCCAAGTGCTCAGTGACGTGTGGAGGGGGTCACTACATGAGAACACGAACCTGCAGCAACCCCCTGCCAGCCTACGGTGGGGACATCTGCCTGGGTCTTCACACTGAGGAGGCACTGTGCAACACGCAGCCTTGTCCAGGTACTCACACACACACCTTGAAGATAAGCAGCTACACAGGCTCATTGTTTATTTTCTTTAGTTTCTTTGAGCCCCTCAGAGGGCACCCAATGCACCACTAAAATACTCATCCAGTGCAGCACACACACTCACATACACCCATCGGGCAGGCTGTGTGTGAGGTTTGCTGTCATTGCCGTTTCCAGAGAGCTGGTCCAGCTGGTCAGAGTGGTCCCACTGTGACTCCAGCGGCGCCCAGCTGCGTGTGCGTCACTGTGATGTCCTTTTCCCCACTGGAAACCAGTGCTTAGGAAACAGCAGCGAGACCAGGCCGTGCTCTCCTGACTCCAATTTTATACCAGGTGATCACACACACACTTCCTTCCTTCCTTCCTTCCTTCCTTCCTGTGTAGAAAAATCTTGGGCAATCATGCATGACCTAACACACAAGTTTAAACACACACACACGCACACGCTCTTCACTACCCACCACCATATGCCCACAGCAGCAATTGAGTTCATTTGCAAGAATCCCATGATAATGAAATGCGTTATTGATCCCTCTAAGGGACCCGTCTCGTGTCAGAGGTCAGGTTCAGCGACAGGGCAGCGCTTTCGTGGATGGTTGGGGTTATAAGTATTTTGCTCAAGGACTCTTGAGTACGGCAGGTGATTAGGTGGGGGCGTGAACTCGGGTGCTACACTTAAGGGCAGTCCCTCCACCCATTCCAACAATCCTGCTGCCGTATTAGTTTCATTATGAGCCTATGAGTCTTGTCAGGCCATGCAGAAAGCACTTACACAAGCAGTTTTGCATTTCTCAAATGGAAGAAATTGCTCCTGCATGCTGTTTGTATCCGGTCAATGAGGTATTTTTGCTTGCCTCTCTGTATGTGGTGTTTCCATAATAATGATATTACCTTTAATGTTGAAAGCTCTTTCCTAATGAGAATAGTTATACTGTTAAGGCAAGAGCGTGTGGGAGTGTTTTTGCCACTTGTGAACAACTTATTAACAACTTCTTAAATGTCAATTCAAAATAGTTGAGCAGAATGTTAGGTACAAGAAAATAAGATAGACGTTATTGATTGCACACAGGGAGCTAACTGCTCACCGGGGCTGCCAACTTGCAGAGACGCCCACCGTCAGGCTCCGTCTCACAGTCTCAGGCTGCCTAAACAAATCTCATATCAAATAACAGTAGATGTCTTCTCTTGCCATTGAATGTACTACAGGTTAAAAAAATAGGAGAAGACATTTTGTGTTTTGCTCACAGCTGTTTGTAGGAGTCTTCACCTTTGAGGTTTATTTAATATACGTAACTTCACCGACAGAATCTATACGTGCACGACAGAAGTTTCAGTATCACTTTATTATTATCAGTCGAGATCTAATATTAGGTAGGCTTGTGTGTAGGCATGCTTATAAGCTGCAGTTATATTTTATTTGACTACCTTTCTCAGGTTCAGTCTTGATTTTTAGCTGTTTCTGCTCTCCCAATTCAAAAATACTCATGTTTATCATGCATAGATAGAGCCCCATAAATAGGACAGGACTCAGTAGTTAGAATAAAGACTAATTTTACTGTACTATAAGTTGCTGTCATTCAGTAAACCTTGATTAGATTCTTGTCAGCAGCACAGCAGCATATTAATTGTTTGGTGTATTGTTGTGCTTTGGGACTTGTCTCAAGGATACACTCAAATACATCCCGCCCTCTTTGTCTAAGGGCAATCTTAGAAGTCCGTCCCATCAATTTACAGCTACAGCTACCCAAAGCAGTGGCACCTTTTCATTTAGATGGTCATTTTATAGGTTTAAAATATTGAAAATAATGAGATTCATCTTCCAAAAATTATTGTCCTAATCAGGAAAATAACTGGTTATTCTTCAATCAGCTTTTTATGTTTTCAAGAGTTCTTAACATAGCCTTTGATTTCTACTTATTGTGTATTGTCATTAAAACTGCATGTTCAATGGAAATTCAGCAATCTCACAAGCTGATGATCCATTTAGATGACACTAAATGAAGGAACACATTGTTCTTTTATTGCAGCCTAAAGCTGGGCAGTCCTAGAGAGAGGTGTGATTTCAGGCTGCTCTGTGTTGGCAAGTTCAATGCTACCTGTCGACTGATAAAAAAACAAAGAACAGGACAAAGCTGCGACATTAGCAGAGGGTATTCTGAATCAGGGCTTAATGTAACCCCACTAACTCAAACTGGTTAGTTGATGATCATTCATCCCGGTTAAAAACCATTTTAGCTTGTATTTCCAAGTGTGAAATAAATAAATGAAATGAAAATAATGTCTATTTATTGTTGATAAAATCCTACTTTGATTTAGAGATAGGATTAAGCTGAGAGTAATCAAATCAAGTTTGCATATGCAACACATTTGAAAACAACTGAAGTTGATTAAAGTGCCATACACGTTGCATTGCAAGTCATGTCACAAATATGTGCAAAAAAGCAAGACACAAAAGAGAATTTACAAGATCAATGGGTGCAGAAAGCAAACATGATATGGGATGGAAGTAAGACAGAAGAGAAAAATGGCTAATGCGCCTAAGAACAACTCATGGTGGTTGGAAACATCTTAAGATGTTTCCTGAACCGAGGGGTTAAATGATTATGAGAGGGAGGTTTTTACAGAGCTTTAAGAAGTTAGGAAAATCCTTTCCTTTTAAAACCTCAGCATACTTACTGTAAAACCACATGCACATTATCTCACGCACACACCATCAGTATTGACATCTGCTTAGACAGGCATCTCCCTATCGACAGCCAGTAATGTGAGACACAGAAAAGTATCGATCTCTGCTACACGGAGATCAGTGAAACTTCTCCCTTTATCTGAGGATTCTTGTGCTGATGTTATTCACATTGTGTTACAGGGAACACTGGGACGGCTGCGTCTGCAAAAGCTACCCATTCACGAGTAAAGTCCCCGGGTCTAGAAACTTCAGGGATCATTAGTTATCAGACAGAATAAACATTTGATTGAAACATGGATTTGTAACCTTTTCTGTATTAATTAGCAGGCGTATAATACTCACGAGTACCTTCACAGATCTTTGTAGAATTGCCCATTTGCCTTTATACCTTATCATCCATCCCATTTTATGGGAAAGGTAGTCCATTAGGGTTCATTAGCAATGTCTTGTACTTCATTTCCTTTAATGGGAGCTGATACTTTTCATAAACCACTCCAGGTGCCACAGCTGTGATTAGCTTGTGGAGTTTTTCACGATATTGAGCGCAGCTTTCATCCCCACATTCACCTTCAAGGGTTCACTTTGTCATGCTAACAGGGGAGAGTATATGTGTTTGGCTGTATCCCTGATACCTCTGCCTTTTCTTGTTGTTTCTTTTTCCTTTGCCAGAAGTCTCGATCGCACGCTCCAGTCAGGAGGAGAGGCGCTGTGGAGGTAATTTATATGTGTGTGTGACAGAGGGGGTGAGATACAGAGAGGGGGGATATAGCACCTGGCAGAAAACACGTACAGTATCATGGGCAACAAGATAGCTTTGCAATCCTGCTTAGCCGCACTGAAACTCTCAAGTAAATACATCCAAGAAGCAGGAAAGAAGAAGGTGGGCAGAGCTGATCTTATGTTAGCTTTTTTTTTTTAATGCTTATTTTCTGCCATAAATAAAGCTCTAATTTCAAACTATCATATTCTGAGCACTCATCAAATTCTAAATGTATTATTATGTTAAGACTAAGGTTAAGTGAGTACTTAAATGATGACTCATTTGCTATTATCAGCTGCTAATAGCTGTTACAGTGTTGCAAAGGGTACAGCAAATAGCATCTATTAAGCGTTTATATTTTTTCTTTAATCTTCTTTTCTCGTGCACACAGTGTGTAAACAGAGCATGTCATCTCCGTGACAGATTGTTTTCTTCTTGCACAAAACAAAGAAGGGGGGAAAAATAGCAGCAACAAAAGATTATCTATTTTCTTCAGCGATACAGAAGGGTCTTTTTTACTGTAAGACACTCCGTGGTTACCGTATGAATTGCTGCTTCAATTGCGCTTCTGCCGTCTGAATCAGCAGAGAATTACCCGCAGCCTCTCGCTCTCCTTCCAGACTTCAACCTCTTCCACATGATTGCCGTGGGGCTCAGCAGCTCCATTCTTGGCTGTCTGGTCACCCTGCTGGTCTACTCGTACTGCCAGCGCTACCAGCAGCAGTCGCACGATGCCACCGTCATCCATCCCATTTCAGCCGCGCCGCTCAACACCAGCATCACCAACCACATCAACAAACTGGACAAGTACGACACCGTGGAAGCCATCAAGGTCTGTAGACTTTATTTGCCCCGGGTTCGCCGCGGGTCACGCTTGACAAACGTCGAGCTATTTACAGGCAACATTTCCTTACTGTTTGACTTAATCAGCTGACGTCCCCACTCTGAGTCAGTGAGCAACGGTTTGCCTCTTCCCCGGGTGTCAGCTGTGATTAAATGCACTTCTTACTGCATGACTCTCACTGTCACGCCACCTCCTGTCGTGCTCAGACACTCTCTAGTTGTGTAACAGATAGGCAGCTGTGCGTTCATCCTCACTCCCTGTGCCTCTGCTGTGTGTCTCAGTGTGCGACTGTTCTGTGTCAGTGGTCATACACTGCTTTCTCATAACATACAAAAGTGCAATTACTTATTAGAGCGAGTAGGAAGTCGGTGAAGAGGCTTTGCATCTGCACATTTGCCTGCTTCTTTGTGTCATTATTACATCCTAAAGTGCAGGCAGAAAGTCAGATGTGTGAGAGCCAGTGAAGGAGATCCAGCTAGTCTCAACGCACAAGCAGCCTCTTATCCACATCTAGATCAGGCCTTTACTGCCAGACTGGGCAGCTGATTACTATTTGTCCACAGATACCCCATACTCCAGCTGGGCTTTTCCAGGTTCCCGGTGCTCTTTATTAAAGGTTTAAAAGATAGTCTAGTGGAGCTCACTAGAGATAGGCAGCTATTCTAGATGTAAAAGTTGTTGTTTTGGCACAAACAAGGAATGTTTTTAGTACTACTTTATGTTTCAAGTAAACATGTCAACCAGTGATGCACACAGTTTTAGCATTAGCATTCCTAGCATTTCCTAGCAAATGTACTGCAGTTCAGCCTGTACAAAAAATAGTAGCTGTTTTTTGAAACAAAAAGGTCCTCGATGTCAGGCCCGCACGCGAAAGCAGCTTCACATTTCCAGGCATCTGAAGTATAATAAAGTGTAATTTAGTTCTAGCATTAATCTGTTTTTCAGCGTAGCTTGCATTCATTTCAAACTGCAGGATTCACTTTTAACTTCACAATAGAGGATGATTATCCGGTCGTTAAGTCTGACATCACTAGCCGTGTCTGGGCCTAAACTCCGCTGCAGGTCCATATATCAAACGATCACTATGGCATTACTGAGAGTTGAAAAACTCTCTAAAGTCTTTCATCTTTAATAAAATGATCAGCGTTCTGCTCTACCAGGTGTAACAATTGAGTTTAACATCCAGGCATCCATGAAAACGGAATTTATGACATTTAACGGAGTTAGAAGTTAGCAGGAAGTTAGCTCGCTAGCTTCTATCTAAATACAATATAGCATGTCCTGACTGCGGGGTTTTGGAAACAAATTAAAACGTACAGCTCTGTTATCACTTCCAACATAAATGAAGACAGAAAACTAAACAGCAGTGACGTTTGTAGGCTTACTGAAGTTTGGCTAGCTGGTATGTAATGATGTGCTACGTGACTGCTAGCGACACAGCTATGTTAGCATAATATAAACAAGCTAACTTTTTTCCCACTCGATAAAAGTTAACGTGAGTGTTCTCAGTGGTCAGGAACAAATGTAATCGTATGGCAGGATGCTGTAAAAGGACCAAACTTCAGCCAGGAGAACAACTGAGATAATCCATCCACAATACGAGGTTAGTCATTAATATACTGCTGCATGGGCTGGGCTGTAGTTACATCCTAAGGTTTTAAAAACTGAGCTTAAATAAATGATTAGCGGTAATAAAAGCCGAGGGAGGTCAACAGTGATCACTGACTGTTTTAGGAGCTTTTTGAGATTAAATAGAAGAAAATACAAAACATTAAACATGTTAACAACACAAAAGCCATATTAAACGCAGACTACTTTAGGCCCGGAAGTAGGATACGTCACGTCATCACTTAACGACCGGATAGGAAATTGGTGACTTCTGTATGCCCATATAGACATCTCATTAAAAACTTCTTTCAAACTTTCTTTCAAACTGCAGGATTCACTTTTAACTTCACAATAGAGGATGATTATAGAACCATTGTGTTTGGGTCATGTGATAACGTCTCAGGTATTGCTGGCTGAGGTTATGAGTTTGTAAACTGACGCACACAGCGCCTGTGTGTACCATTCAGAGCTTGATTTCAGACATACGTAAACACATCAGAGAGGGTATTTCATATTAAACAATGGCTTTTTTTATTCAAAAACCTATGGAGCGTCGCTTGTAAAGTGAAACATGCTGAAATTAACGGCAACATTTTTCCATATTTAGCTCTAAACCTTCCAAAAACATGTTTTTTCAAGTCATTTTTTACAACATTTAGTAAAATATTTGCAACTTTTCATATTTAAAACACAATTTTAAACGTTAAGTCTAAATGTTAAACATTAAATCTAAATGTTAAATCTAAATTACGAAAACCTCCAGATGCCTCTAATAAAATAATAAAGATCTCACCGTGTAGACATTATAAATGAAAAGTATCAGTTCTACACACTGGTTTCCAATGCTGAAATATCCAAAGGTTATTCCACTATAGACTGGATATAAGATCAACATGGTCACTCACAGGTTTGTGAAATATTTTGAAGCCTAGGGGATGGGTTTGACTGAGAAAAACAACATTCATAAGCTAGCAATTTATTAATCACAAAATATCCCTGTTCTAAAAAATAAGCACCATACTGTATTAAATAAGACTTGAAATTAGTATTTGAAGCCATAGACTCACAGATTCAAGTGTTTGCATAGGTCACAAATAAAGTGATAGTGTTTTATTGACTTTTTTATGTAACTAGAAAAGTCACCCCCTGCTGGCCATTAGAGGGAATTGATATTTCATCCGTGTTTTGATTACAGTCTATGATTGGCATACCTCCTGTGATTAGCTGGTTAGCTGTGATCAGGTTGTGACTATTGTGAGGGAGGACTTAGTGAACAGTTATTTGAACATCTTTATCTTCAGGAGTTGAACAGTCAGTATGATACTACAGGAATCCAGATAAATAAGCACTTTTTTAACAGCTTTGCGTTCCTTTGCAAAGGTTTTTTGATGCTGTACACCATCAGGGGGCACATTCACTATCAGAAACTGTCTATATTATGAACTAAGTGAATACCTGGATCTCTGTTTGCAAAACCACTTCACAGTTATGAAAATGTTTTGTATAACTGTCAGAATGTGAACAGATCCGCTGGCTCGAAGCAAACTTCTCTGAATGTTATTTCGTTGCAAAATGAAGGTGTGAGGAGCTTCATCTCTCATGCAATTAGAGTCAGGAGCACAGAGCATAATTCAGTTAGAGCAGTTGCAGATAGAGGAGGATATGAATATAGACACTCCATGCGAAAATACAAAAGGAGGTGCCTGACAATTGAATAATGTGTGATTTTCCAGAAGCACATTCTGCCTCCAGCCCTCTCTCTGTGGGCCTAAACAGTTCAGATGTTGCAGTGAATTTTCAACCATTAAGTGTGCAAAACCATAACATGCTTCTTTTAGGTGTGTACAGGAAGGACTCGTGAACACCTGACGTCGTATTTTAGCAGATTTGGCTCAGATCCTGATGTTGATGATGCATTTGTCGTTGTTGTTATTATGCACAGTGTATCACAGACACACTTCATACCGGTGTCCTGGAGTATTTGCAGCTGTATAGTTTATGATCGCAACGCTCACCGTTAAGCTGCACTTTTATGTACAGTGTATCATATTTCCAGGCTTCCTGTAAAACAGAATATGGCCTTAGGGTTTCTCTGAGATGACTCTTGCCCGTTCCTCTCCTCCTTGCAGCCAGATGTGTCGGTACTCTTGCCCTTGGACGACCCCGCCATGCACCAGCCTCTCTCTTCTAATATGGGGGTGTCTATGCGTGGACTGGAGATTTTCTACTAACCACTGACCTCTACAACATCTCGCCTTTTGACTCTTCCCCCCCCAACAGCAATTTGACCCAAACCACTACTACTTCTGCTACTGCTACTACTACTGCTACATCCTGTTCCCCACCGTGCCCCGCCCCTCCACTTCCTGTGGCTCTTCCTGTGTGTGGCAGGTTGGAGTACAGTACTCTAGTTTCTCTTTCTCTGCTCAGACCCTTTTCATCCCTCCATCACGAAACCCTCCCTTCTCCTTCGCAGCTTGTGAGAAGGCAGTGTATCCCATCTTTATGTTTCTCTTAAAAGCGCCTCCATGTGCATGTTTTTTTCTTTCCGTGTCCGTATTCCTTGTTTTGTTTCTTACTTGATGGTTTTGATTTGTTGGGTTCTTTTATTAAACTCCTCTGTTACCTCTCTTTCACTGATTCTACTTTATAGTTAAAGATACGTTTGTTTACAAATACATACAAATATAATCACTCCTGAGCCAATTAAAAGCATTTAAGGCAAGATGAAGTAGGTGATGCTAACAAGCATCGTAGCACATCTGTTTGAAAGCAGCCATGGGGCCACCTGCAGAGACACATAACCGTCTCCGGGGCGGCAAGAGAGTTGATTGCATTCCCTTTGTGTGCAAATCACATAATGGGAATGAAGCAAAATATATGAGTTTTTTGTCCGGCACACTTGTTCCCTATCAGTGTCAGTCGGAAGCATCCATCAGCTGCAAACGCAGCATCATCAAGTGTTCAATTACGGTTGCCCCCAAGGGACTCCCAGCACACACTCCACTACAGCAGACTGGAAATGAACACATCTATTTGCCAAATTGCTGATGTTGTATTGAGCACCACATCAGAGGCATCACTCCATGTTTACCATGTCACGCGGGGACAGAGAAGATGCCCCCATGGCTCATCCTTATTGTTTAACAGAAAAGTGACTCTCACATGATCAATTTTTATGGCTTAGATTGTCCTGAGGACCAACAATCCAAGGGCCATAAAAACTGCTGATGCTGTGTATTAGAGATGACAGAGGTGGACATACGGATGCGCATCAAAATAATTTAGCCCTGTGGTGGCTTATCATTTTTCCAGCCTGTTTGCAAATGCTTTGACCTTGCACTGTGGAAAGTATGTTTCATTCACTGAGCAGCCCCTCATTGATTTGTGTTGCTCCCTTTTTTTATTTCGGGGAGGGTTGCTAGATGGATTTGCTTTTACCTTGCCATCTGGGCTGAATAATCACTCGATCCATGCGTCGGAAACAAGTCCGTACTGACTCAGCTTCCTTCCTTCTCTCCTTCTTCTCTTTTTTCTTCTTATGTTCACAGGCCTTCAACAAAAACAATCTGATTCTGGAGGAAAGAAATAAGTATTTCAACCCACAGCTTGCCGGGAAGACCTATACCAATGCATACTTCACCGACCTCAACACCTACGATGACTATTAACCCTCGACACCTACCTTATCATCAAATCTGACTTTTTTCTTTTCTTTGTGCTTTGTATTGAGATTCGTCACACCACGCGTGGGACAAGCCCACTCTGAGACTCTATGGCAGCTGGTATGTAATTAAACACAGACACACAGTGTTGCCAACAGAGGGAAATCCCCACTTTCTCTCAGGTGCCTTGAGGTACACTTGGAAAGCTCAATGTTTTGGGGGTATATCTTGCCTTGACTCTTACTGAGAAATAGACAACTGGATTTCCTGATGTGGATTAAACAAAAACAAAAGAAACAAAAAAACAACAAAAAACTAAGAAGGGAAAAAGAAGAACTCACGTCAACGAGACTTTGGGAACCGTATCCCTTTTAACTTTCCTGTGACGCCTCTAAAACAGACCTGTATTTGTAATGATTGGAAATAACCACAAATTGCTTTGCATGACTTCATCTGATGTGTTTTCTCTGCCTTTCGGTTTGATTTTGCATGATCGATCGCATTCCATGGTGTAGGGGGCATTTTGATTTTTGGGGTTTTTTGCTGGGCTTAGATTCAGGGCTGGTTTTGGATGTCATAAAAAAAACAAAGGCTGCGGTGATGCCTGGTGGCTTTACTGCAGCAGCAGTCTCCAGGCAGATCAATATCTACCCCCAGCCCCAGAATCAGGATGTAGTTATTTGAAGTCTGTGGTCAAGTTTGTCCATGTTTTTCTTTAGTTTGCTTTTCGTTCCTCTAGCAGCTAGAAGTGTTTAAACTTTCAATGTAAAATTATTTTCTCTTTTTCATTTTGCTTTTAAAGATTACATGTTTTTCTTTGTTTGTTTTGTACAGGAAGTTCAATTTGAATCCCCTGTCTGCGGGTTTTCTAAATACATTTATTCGGTGTCTCAAGTGTTAAAAGAACATTTTCCTTTAAAAAAAAAAAAAAGGTTTATGTACGTTCTGGCAAGTAATTGGGAGTATTCATTTCAGCCTGCATCAAGTTTCGTCCTCGTCATTGTACTTTTTATATATTTTTTGTAAAAAAAATGTTTTTGAATTTTGATAGTGCTCATTATTATTCTTTGGCTTCTGAGCTAAGTGTTTGTGAGAGCAGGCATTTGCTGTACAGATGGTGCAAAGTAGCAACTACTGTTCTCCTGAAAACCCAACTGGAGTGCTACTCATATACTGTAAGATGACATTCAATCATTAAGTTGAGATCTTTCTGTTCAGAGTGTATAACCAAATATTAGGTTATTCAATGGTTTAGTTGCGACTAACTCTTTTTACATGTTTGCTTGTGTTACTGTGCATAAATTAAAATTGCTTCGTACACAAACTTGTCAAGGTGTGAATTATACACGTTTAGTTTCTTGCAGTTTCATCTGTAAAGTGTGAAAGCGATACATCACATGACTGCTTATTACCTGTGTGGCTCTAATGAATGACATAAGGAGGAGAAAACAGATTATTTAAAGCTGCTATTCCCAACCAGGGCCCTATTTCAGGAAGCCGGTTTAGAAAACTCAGAGTGAAAAACGATACTCAGGGTTGAGTAACCCCGAACTGTCCAACTCGGAATATTCGGTTTCAGAAAGGCTGATAACAATTAGTTCAGTCAACGCGGAGTTGCTTTAACCCCAAGTTAAGCGCGCGCACGAGGATACATAAAGCCCTGATTAGTGGAGCACAGATTAAGCGAGTCACCATGGAGACGGAGGGAAAGAAGGCGCGGTCAATGTATTTTACAGCGCTTGAGGCCGAAATTCTGATGGCAGCATATGCCGATAACATGCTAATTTTGCGGAAAAAAAGTAACACAGCCTCAGCTGCAAAAGAAAGGGAGCATGCATGGCAAAACATAGCCGACAGAGTCAATGCGTGAGTGTTAATATAAACATTGATCTAGGGATTTCCACCCATTTAACACGTTATTTTATTATATTTTATTTTATTTTGTATTTTATACATTTTATTTTGTGATGTGATTTGAGCGCAGGTGCAACCCAACAGGCCCCAAACGTTCCTGGCAGCAAGTAAAAATGAAATATAAAAATATAGTCCAAACAGGTAAGGTGTAATTGTATTATGAGCCATAGTGCTCGGTCTGTTTGTCCGATGTAAATCAATTGCAGTTAGAGGCTACATTAATTTTCTTTCTGTAAGCACTTATTGAAATTATCTGAGCACATTACAAGTACATATTTGCTTACTCTGTATGCTCAAATGTGACCCGTTATAGCCAACAGAAAAAAAAGCGGAGGCCCGAAAAACAGGTGGAGGTCCTCCACCACCACCACTCACAGAGGCTGAGCAGTTGGCTTCCACATTTGTGATAATGTTGGCAGCATCACATATGATCTTCACAGTGCAGAGAACACAAATTAGCATCCATTACTATAATGAAATAATTTGTTAGTTTGAAATGCTACAGGGAACTATGTACCTGTACATTAATGCTGTGGAAAGACTTCCTGTTCACATAGTCTCCTTCATTTACTGAAGGAGCAATGATTGGAATGTGAGTGCCATCTATACAGCCAATCACGCCTAGGAACCGTGAGAATAAATGTAACATTTAAGTAGTAGTTCAAGTATCACCACATCATGAATTAAGTTTTGTTCGTCCTGATACCTGCAATTTTGTGGAATCCCTCTTTGATAAATCTTGTGGGTCTGTGACCGGGGAACACCACAGACGAGTGCAGGAGACGTTTCAGTGCAACTGTAACATTCCTGACTGCCCGACAGACGGTAGCCTTGGAAACGTGCTCAGCGTCACCAATATTATACAGAAAGCTCCCGTTTGCAAAAAACCGAAGTGCAATACAAATAATATGTAATGAACTGAGAGGATGTCCGCGATGTGTCACATGAGCAATATTAGGCCTGAGGATGTTATTCAAATAAATTATAGATTGTGCTGAAAAACGGTAACGTTCACACAGGAAATCATCAGGAAATGATAAAATGTCCGAACGCGCTCTAATCACTCTCTCCCAGCGGAGAGCTCTGCGGAGAATTTGGGCTTCAACATCTACTGGCTCTTCAAGGAAGGGACACGCCATGTCTGACACTTCCTACAGTCAGGTTTCTGACAAAGAGGCGGAGAAGGTCAGGGTTAGTTGAAGTAAACCTGCTAGGGGGCAGGTTAGCTTCACGGAGTGTGTCGTCATAGTAACTCACTCAGGATTAATCTAAACTCCCTTTGTGAAACCGAAAACCCAGAGTTTTCGTTAACTCAGGGTATACTTACTCAGAGTTTGCACTAAACCGGCTTCCTGAAATAGGGCCCTGGGCACAGGTTAAACCACTCAGGAGGTAATTCTGCAGTAGCCAAGGGATTGGTGCACATTTGAGCTCAAATCTGAAAAAAGCTAGTTTGAGAATTTTGTGGATCTGCACAGGGTGAAGCAGAAATGTTAGTTTCCTGATAGCGATAGAGAAGCAGTGCCAACAGATTGTTGCTATACGGGCCAAAGATGCAGACCAACAATCTTCCTCACTAGAAATAGCCAAGCAGCGACTTAGTCAAGAACAATGGAAATTTCTGGTATTTCAAATGTTAATCTTAATTTGACTGCCTACAAGTATGTCTCAAGCATATGTTTGAGACAACTTTAATGCATAAACTGCAAATGACACATTGTCTTGCCTCATTTCTTCATCCAACATGCAGAAGATTTTTTGGTTTTTACTTCTTCAAGAGGCCATTTGTGTCTATACGCACCATCACTGAACCAAAAATAATTCAAAGAACAGACACAGGTTGACATTTTTGAGTAAAAGATTCACAAAAAATAAACAAAGAAACATACATGAAAAGTTATTTTTCCATGTTAATCTACAAGTTTTAAAATTTTAGTGAACATAAAAAAATAACAACGTTGGCCCGGTGTTCAAATTCTGTTACAAATACAGTTACACTCATCGTGACCATGAATGTCATGCTAATTATGGGCATCTGATGATGTCTTTGAACTGTTTTTTTCCAGGGTAGAATGATTGCACAGTATACATCTACATAATAATTCGTGTTTACACAATGTCTTTTAACTTGAAAGGCTGTAAACTGCCATGGTCAGTTCAAACAATTGTACATACGTATGAGTTTTCTCAATGTAAGGACAATTTGCCAAGGTCTGGAAAAAGACCCAAACTGTCACCCGGATTGGTTAGAAATTGATAAGGAACAACCCAGGAAGATGAAACCTTCTGGAAAAAGGTTTTATGGTTAGACTAGACAGATTGAGTGATTTGGCAACAATGACAGGGGGTATGTTTGGAGGAGTAAAGGTGAGCCTTTCAACCCTATGAACACTGCAGAAGTGGCAAGCATGGTGGTGGTGGAATCATGCTCTGGGACTGTTTAGCTGGCAGAGGTACTGATACAGTGAGCTAATATAAATAAATATATGAAATTGTATGCTAAACACATCAAATAAATCCTTTAATAAGCAAATAATAGCAAATAAATAGCCAGACATATATATAAAAATAAGACTCTCCTTTTTGGTTTAATTGATAACCACCACCACTTAGATTGATTATCTGAAAGTATTGATGAATAAATTGTGGCTAACATGCTGAAAAGGTAGCTGAAATAGCAAACTGAAGCTGTGCATTAAAATCTGCTTATAAACTGTTAAAGGAAAAAGATGGAGTGCTCACTCACGCCTGGAGGAGGTCCCAGAACAGAAACAGGATACATTGGGGAGATTGCAGCTCTTTCGGCTGGTTTGGGAGCGCCTCAGTGTGGCCGGGGAGTGAGGACTGCTCCCCCTGCAACTACAACCCAAATCAGTGGCAGAAAATGAATGGATGAAAATCTTCATCTAAGTGTCATGGCTAAATTGTTATAACTGGTTAATAAACACAAATGGAGCATTGACTGAGATAAATTAGTAAATTCATAGCTATGTCTGATCCAGTTTCAAATGAATTCATATGAACACATTTGAACCTGACTGTGTTTTATGAAGTGGGTCCTTGAGTCCACCTTATAGGAAAATTGTGAACCCCTCACATGTATTTAAATCACTCACAAGTGTGAGACGCCTCTGTCCAATGTGGCTCATCTCACAACTTTGGAGACTATGATATTCCTCAGGCTAAACACTGTAAAACCACAGCAGCTCAGGCATGTACCAGCACTTCATAAATCACCCAAAACCAGAGGAAGAGACTCCCTCCACCTGTTTTAAAAGGAGTCTTCAGCAGGGCCCTGCGGTGACAAATGGCATCAGCATCGGTGGAAGGATACGTGAAGGATACAAATCGCGTGAGACAGCGGGGTAAAGGTTGTTGGGTCTCAAGTCCGAACTCTAATCTGTATGATTGGGTGTAATACCACACACCGTGCTGTTCTCCATCAACCTTCAACCTGACGTCCCATCTGTGTGCAGAGGGTAATGGGAGGGGCTGTTATTAATCACCCTGCTGTTTGGTTGGTTGAGGGTCTGACTTCGGAGAATTAATCTCTCTTTACCTTGACTTCATTCTCGCTACCTGAGTAAGAAGAAGAGATGCAGCAGTAGACACACAGATGGTTGTGTACAGAAGGGGCTAGGGGGCAGTGGGTGTAAGAGCAGTTGTGTATATGTTAGTATTGGTTAGTCTCCAAACACCTTTTCAGTCTATGTGCATGTTATATAAATCAGCAATTTGTTCCACACTGACCTCAACTAACCTTGACTGATGAGTCATTACTGCACACATAATGTGTGTGTACATATATACACATATATATATACACATATATATATATATATATATATATACATACATATATATACATACATATATATATATACATATATATACATACATATATATACATATACACACACATATATATATATATATATATATACATACATATATATACATATACACACACATATATATATATATATATATATATATATATATATATATATATATATATATATATATATATATATATTCATTGCATGCGCACACACAGACATACACACACATATACAGACTAAAGAGAAGCACTCAAGTTTTCTTGGGCACTTTTATCCTCCCATGAATTTGGCAGCAACACGAGCTATGTGGCTCGTAGTCAGTCAGACACATGTGACATTCCACTTTGACAGCAGGGGCCAGCACGATAAATGACTTTCTCAAAGTGGCATTTGGGGACTGCTAAAGGTCACAGCTAAAGGTCACAAGAGCAGGTCTGGTGCATGTCAGAGAAACTGACTGTGTGAGTGCCTGCATGTGTATAAAAAAGTCAAGGTGTGATGAGATGACTCACAGGATGAGATGGAGCAGATTCTGCGTTTTGTATATTAAAGAGGCTTTAAGGGAATGAATATTTGAGCCGAACAAATCGGGCGTTGAATGTGACAGAAAACTATTTAGGACCTAATGAGCTTTGTAATTAAAAAAGTCTCAACACCTAGATTGTCAGCCCCTGAGTTTTGAGCTGGTTGTTGAGGTTTTCTCAGTTTTTCTCTGTATTACTGGAGGAGCTTTACCTTATAATAAAAAGCAACCTTCAGGCAACAGTTGTTTGGATTTGGCGCTATATAAATAAAATTGAACTGAAATGTTATTCCATAAGTTCACTATGGTGTCATCAGATACCAGAAAAGCTCATCAGGCTCCTATTATTCTTAGGATTGAGCTGTTGTTTTGCACTAATTAGGAAATGTTAGCATGCTAACGCACTTTCCCAAAGTGGAAATGTTTTAGCGTCTGTAAGCATTTACACATGCTTGTTCCAGTGGTTTCGCAAATAAATAAATAAAAGCTAAACTGGCTAAAATAGAAAGCGAAACATCAAAAATAAAATATCCCTTCTGTCACGCTTAAACTCAGCATGTGTGGACAAGTTGGCAGTCTATTGCCATTCTTAATACAAAGATAGGCATTGTAAATGTTGAGATTTTAATGATTTTTTTCTTTGTTTTTTTAAAACATTTGTACTTTGACTTTGTCTTCTCATTCCTGTTGCAATGGGAATACAGGCAGGCTGTGGTTACTGAAATAAGCAATTACTTAACTTGCTTGTGACTTCAAGTCTAAAGCAAACGAATCAGTATTTTTCCCAAAAATCTGATATTGATTGGTCTGTTTAAATGAGTTTGGGTCAAGCATCATCTTTGTCCTTTGTTTAATAGAGTTTTGAATTTGTGCAAAACAAAGATTTTGGTCTTTTTAGTATTGTTTTTGTACAAGTCAAATATCACACTCAGAGACTCCTGAACAGATATATGTAAAGATGATGATAGAAAATCCTTATTTGGGGACAAAGTTAGTATTGCATATTAATCAAATAGAATTGCATATTCCATACATTCAGTTTTTATGCTAAGATAATTAAGTCGTCTGAGACACTTCAAGACCTTTGGCTCTTGTCCATATTATGACAAAACACAAAATTAATTTTATTTCTTTACTTTTGGAATCAGCCTGACGGGGAAAACATGACCTGTTTCCAATTAGCCGAATACACAGCTTTCTTTTTCACTGTTTTTATGTGAATCAAACCCTAAAAAAAGCTTCTTCTTTTTCTTCTTCTTTCAACTGCTTCCTTTAAGCTTGTATCTGTATCGTTATCAGTATCAAGTATCTTTGTACAGTTTTAAATTAAATACATGTCTGAATAATTGGCAGATCATAGTGTTTTATTTTTTTTATTTACCCTTTGCCCAACATAGTACTTTATATAGCCATTTTTTATAGTTTGTGGGTGTTAGTGTATGTGACTGAAAGATGGCACACGTTTGCTAGGAATTTAATTTCCCAAATATGAGCCAGGCTTCTCTGTGCAGGTAGCAGATTTGCTCATAAAGCATTCAGGAGCCCTGGTAATTAGCAGCCTGTATACAGAGGCCTCTGAGTGGCAAATAAGGCCAGTGAGTGAGATTGTTCCTGTCAGGCAGGTAACAGAGCGTGAACATCCCATTAAACACCTCTTTTTCCTCTCAAGATCAGATTTTCTCCCTTTTGCATGGATTGCTGTGCTCGAGATCGGTCTTTCTGCAGCTCCCCGAGTAGACTCGCCACCCCCGTTAGCACCGAAACATCAGCTGACAAATTCCCCAAAATGATGTCCCCCTGACAACAAGTGGCTGCTGCTGCAGCTGCTGTTGTTATTCAGTGCCTGTGGTTAATCAAGCCCACGCTCTTTAGTCATTTGTTTGTGTGGAGGAAATCAAAAGAAGTTAAAGCAAAGTCTGGGACAGGACCCACATACAGTCAGGAGAGAAAACCGAGTGATGAATGGGTGCTGAAGCGTTGCTTTTGCACGAGTATGGAGAAGTGACGGCAGTAGATGTTGACTCAACTACCCCAGGGAAAACGGAAAATGCTGAACAATTTATGAGCTGTCATGAAATTTTGTGTTTTTTGCAGTAGGAAAATAACACCGATTACCGAAGATTGTTACACAGTGGAATCCTTGAGCGAGGAAGACGTGGCGGACAGTAAGCGCAGTTCAAATTAGTTTTAAAAGCAAGAGCGCCGCATTACCTCACACTCCCACTCCATCTCTCCCCACCTGAGGCCAAGGTGAAGCCGTGTGGATTTATCGCTTTATTTGTTGTTACTTGTAAATAGACTGAGTCAGACAGAAGATGCTTTAACTATCCCGCAGTGCATTGGAGCATCCCCTTAAATGTAAGTTTTTTCTCCGCACACTTGTATGTTTTGAAGCAAACATTCCCTAATGCAGCTTCAGTCCAGATTAACATTACCATGTATTCAAAGCAAACAGATGAGAAAGATTTTTCAAAGCAGCTCTAATCTCCATAACATCCTTGCTGCCACGCTTAAAGAAAAATATGTTTTCGAACAGCGACATCTTTGAGGAAAATTGTGTTTTTGCCACCGAGTCTAAGAATCCTACACTCATTAGGCTACATTAGCATCTGCTGTTGGGTGTTACTTTACAAGTTTCCAGACAGAAAAGCAGCCTCTTCTCTCTTTATTTCCTGCACTCTGTTTTGTCTTTCCCTTTATTCCAGGCAGAAGGAAGCACAACTTCCAGCAGGGCTCACGTGCAGATCTGTGTGGGTAGATAGGAAGCTGGCACGACGCTTCCAGTTCCGTTATGCCAGACTGAAGGATGAATGTCACCGTAGGCACTAATGCCAATTGAGAGATGGTACCATAGATTCCACCCTGAGACATCTGGAATCCCAGGTGCCCTTTCCAACCGATCCAGGTCTCAGCTGCAGGAAGCCAGGAGTCCTCGTGGATGCCAAAAGCTTCACAACACCAGCCAAGCTACACTGAGCCTTATCGCCTCCACCAGAACCCTTTATGGGCCTATTCACCTCAATCAAAGCTGTTATTTAGGTAACGAGCCAAGATGGCGGATACCGCTGCGCTCCAATTACCCACTATGTCTTCTCCATGTTTCCTTGCCAACTCCCCCACAAGACCCGATTCTACTCATCTTTCCCAGCTGCTCTGGCGCTGCTCCCCTTCTTCAGTATCTGTGCGGCGCGAGACCTTTCAGAACAGAAGGGCTCTGTCGGCGCTAGATTCACTCGCAAGAGATGACTGCCACGGTGTTTAGCGGGTTTTATCAATAGTGCAGAAGTGTCTGTCAAAGTGCAACGTCTTTAAGCCTGCAGGTAATCCGTGATATTACCAGTGTTGGTGTCATTACTCAGTAAAAGTAACGTGTTACAGATTACACATTACTTTTCTTAAAGGTAATTTAATATGTTTAGCCAGAGAAAGTAATTTGTTACACTACTCATTACATCACTTTCTTGTTGCGCTGTAAAACATTACCCCGTATGAACACAAAGCCAGCAACACAAGGCAAAGACAAAAAAACAGACAAAGAAAAACTTCATAGCGATCGCCTGCAGTGATTCTACAGATACAGAGGCTACAGACTGCTCATCAATATTTTTCTGACTTGTTGAAGTTCAATATCAGGGCCCTATTTCAGGAAGCCGGTTTAGAAAACTCAGAGTGAAAAACGATACTCAGGGTTGAGTAACCCCGAACTGTCCAACTCGGAATATTTGGTTTCAGAAAGGCTGATAACAATTAGTTCAGTCAACGCGGAGTTGCTTTAACCCCAAGTTAAGCGCGCGCACGAGGATACATAAAGCCCTGATTAGTGGAGCACAGATTAAGCGAGTCACCATGGAGACGGAGGGAAAGAAGGCGCGGTCAATGTATTTTACAGCGCTTGAGGCCGAAATTCTGATGGCAGCATATGCCGATAACATGCAAATTCCGCGGAAAAAAAGTAACACAGCCTCAGCTGCAAAAGAAAGGGAGCATGCATGGCAAAACATAGCCGACAGAGTCAATGCGTGAGTGTTAATTTAAACATTGATCTAGGGATTTCCACCCATTTAACACGTTATTTTATTATATTTTATTTTATTTTGTATTTTATACATTTTATTTTGTGATGTGATTTGAGCGCAGGTGCAACCCAACAGGCCCCAAACGTTCCTGGCAGCAAGTAAAAATTAAATATAAAAATATAGTCCAAACAGGTAAGGTGTAATTGTATTATGAGCCATAGTGCTTGGTCTGTTTGTCCGATGTAAATCAATTGCAGTTAGAGGCTACATTAATTTTCTTTCTGTAAGCACTTATTGAAATTATCTGAGCACATTACAAGTACATATTTGCTTACTCTGTATGCTCAAATGTGACCCGTTATAGCCAACAGAAAAAAAAGCGGAGGCCTGAAAAACAGGTGGAGGTCCTCCACCACCACCACTCACAGAGCCTGGCCACTTGGCTTCCACATTTGTGATAATGTTGGCAGCATCACATATGATCTTCACAGTGCAGAGAACACAAATTAGCATCCATTACTATAATGAAATAATTTGTTAGTTTGAAATGCTACAGGGAACTATGTACCTGTACATTAATGCTGTGGAAAGACTTCCTGTTCACATAGTCTCCTTCATTTACTGAAGGAGCAATGATTGGAATGTGAGTGCCATCTATACAGCCAATCACGCCTGGGAACCGTGAAAATAAATGTAACATTTAAGTAGTAGTTCAAATATCACCACATCATGAATTAAGTTTTGTTCATCCTGATACCTGCAATTTTGTGGAATCCCTCTTTGATAAATCTTGTGGGTCTATGACCGGGGAACACCACAAACGAGTACAGGAGACGTTTCAGTGCAACTGTAACATTCCTGACTGCCCGACAGACGGTAGCCTTGGAAACGTGCTCAGCGTCACCAATATTATACAGAAAGCTCCCGTTTGCAAAAAAACCGAAGTGCAATACAAATAATATGTACAGAACTGAGAGAATGTCCGCGATGTGTCACATGAGCAATATTAGGCCTGAGGATGTTATTCAAATAAATTATAGATTGTGCTGAAAAACGGTAACGTTCACACAGGAAATCATCAGGAAATGATAAAATGTCCGAACGCGCTCTAATCACTCTCTCCCGGCGGAGAGAATTTGGGCTTCAACATCTACTGGCTCTTCAAGGAAGGGGCACGCCATGTCTGACACTTCCTACAGTCAGGTTTCTGACAAAGAGGCGGAGAAGGTCAGGGTTAGTTGAAGTAAACCTGCTAGGGGGCAGGTTAGCTTCACGGAGTGTGTCGTCATAGTAACTCACTCAGAATTAATCTAAACTCGCTTTGTGAAACCGAAAACCCAGAGTTTTCGTTAACTCAGGGTTTACTTACTCAGAGTTTGCACTAAACCGGCTTCCTGAAATAGGGCCCTGGTTGCTGGACTGTGCTATCATGCTGCAAAGAGCCAAAGTTGTATTAGCAGTTTCTCTTCTGCGCAATAAAAATAAAAGTGATGTCCACTCCTCAAAAACTGCACCATTGTTCTGCTCCACCATTTACGTCTTACTTGTTTTTTGGCTCCTCTTAGCTAGCTTCACTTTGTTTTTCATGTTTGATGTAAAGACCGTAAACAAAGAACATGCTAATGCTAATAAACATTGCTAATGATAGCGAACATGGTAAATCACGTAGCTCATGCTGAGCTCCAAGCTGCTCCTAATAGCAGGTGAGCTCCACTGGTGTCTGTGTGAATGGTGGTGGTGGGGGAACAAAACAAAACATATTTTTAAGTGCCATAGAACGGCTAAGGTAAAAAGGCACAGATAGTTCACTATTTAAACCTTACATCAGCATTTTAGCACTCTCACTGTAATAGGTACTCTATGCTGGCATGCTGACATCAGCATTTAGTTCAAAGCACAGCCTCAGACCTGGGCTCTCTTTGTTTCAAATGCAGATACGTTGTTAAACTACACTTTATTTCTATGTGTGGATGATCCAATGCGTGTGTTACCCTTTACTCCCATACATCTCTGCCACAAAAGATTTCTTATTTCTAGTATTTTTTACCAGTGAGCATCATAGCGGATAAACTTCATACAGAATTTGGAATCGCTATTTGTTCTCTTACTCACTCACTGCAGACCTCACTTTAGAGCAGCTTTGATCAAGTGCAGCTTCAGTGGAGTTTTTCATCTTGAGATGACTCTACACAAGCAATTAAGGCTGAACTCATCAAACAAAGCAATCGCCTATGTTGCCGGAGTAAACATATGTCCTTAACCTGTAGTTCATAAAACTCGCACTGAAGGCTAATCGCAGGTAATTTAGCAGAGAAAATTGTCTATGTTGTAAATGCACAACATTGGATGACAGGAGCACCAATTGCTGATCATTAAATATTTAGTTATGTCGTGGGTCACCATAAATGGGCAGCACAACGTGACCGCCACGTGGGAGGCATTTAAGACTGAAATATAAGAGACCACTTAATGTGTTGGGAATATTTTGATCATCATAAAGGCTGTGCCCAGAGGGAAGGTGCATGTACACTAACTCCCCCTCATTTATTTGAAGAGTTAATGCATCTGACAGGTACAAATGGCCTTCATTATTCTTGTTTTCCCAGTTAGAAATGATTTTCTGGTTATTGCAGTAAAGGTGAAAACCAGAGTTTCCCAATTCAGTGATCAAAGGCAGTGAATCTGAAGTAGTAGACCTCTGGCTGGTGCAATGAACCTGCCTGAATAAGAAGATAAGAAAAGAGGGTTTTGTATTTTATTAAGCATTGCGAAGGTTAAGTGTGCTCAGATCCATTTGGATTCATTTGTTAGATTAAATGCACCTGAAGTTATGTTGTAAGTACTGCAAATGTTGAATTTTAGTGGGGTCTCCAGCTTGAATTGTCCTACCTGATCGATCAAACCAACAGAGAAAGCAAGCTTGCCTGTGAAAAAAAATAATAGAGAAAATTATTGATAAGTAAAAAACCCCAAAATGTTTGAGATGCTGAATATGGCACAGACATTTGTGGATATTTTATCAGGTAGAAGGAATAACCTAAAAAACTCCAAACTCATTCATCCTTCTCCGGCTGTTCTTTTTCATTGTGGAGCTGCAGTTTAGCCCAAATGTTATTCAGCTCCACTCTCAGAGTCATCACCTCCAACTTGCGCTCCTCGGTGCCTTTCACTCCGTGTAATTCGCAAGTCCACAGCATCTAATCTGGTTTGTTGCCCTGAGGCTGTCGACAGAAAAGCAAGGACAGTTCGTATCACATTTAAATTTAATCATGGTAAACAGTAGAGGTTATGGAAGTCTGAAAGCTTATTAAAAAAACATGCTAATCATTAAAGAATAATGCTAGCATGCTTTGTAAATTCTAATGTAATTTATGCAAAAGACTTTGAATTGATCAGAAAGTGTTGGGCTTTAATGCAATTACAATTTATCTGTGATAAAAATGATGAAGAGTAAAGACATCTCAAAGTTTACTTTAGTAAATATAAAATTAAGCAATATATGGTGCCGTGCAAAATTTTTGTCCCACCGCTGATTCCTTTCTATCCGGTCGTTAAGTCTGACGTCACTAGCCGTGTCTGGGCCTAAACTCCGCTGCAGGTCCATATATCAAACGATCACTATGGCATTACTGAGAGTTGAAAAACTGTCTAAAGTCTTTCATCTTTAATAAAATGATCAGCGTTCTGCTCTACCAGGTGTAACAATTGAGTTTAACATCCAGGCATCCATGAAAACGGAATTTATGACATTTAATGGAGTTAGATGTTAGCAGGAAGTTAGCTCGCTAGCTTCTATCTAAATGCAATATAGCATGTCCTGACTGCGGGGTTTTGGAAACAAATTAAAACGTACAGCTCTGTTATCACTTCCAACATAAATGAAGACAGAAAACTAAACAGCAGTGACGTTTGTAGGCTTACTGAAGTTTGGCTAGCTGGTATATAATGATGTGCTACGTGACCGCTAGCGGCACAGCTATGTTAGCATAATATAAACAAGCTAAATTTTTTTCCACTCGATAAAAGTTAACGTGAGTGTTCTCAGTGGTCAGGAACAAATGTAATCGCATGGCAGGATGCTGTAAAAGGACCAAACTTCAGCCAGGAGAACAACTGAGATAATCCATCCACAATACGGTTAGTCATTCATATACTGCTGCATGGGCTGGGCTGTAGTTACATCCTAAGGTTTTAAAAACCTAGCTTAAATAAATGATTAGCGGTAATAAAAGCCGAGGGAGGTCAACAGTGGCCGCTGACTGTTTTAGAAGCTTTGAGATTAAATAGAAGAAAATACATAACATTAAACATGTTAACAACACAAAAGCCATATTAAACGCAGACTACTTTAGGCCCAGAAGTAGGATTCGTCACGTCATCACTTAACGACCGGATTGTGTTTTGAAGGATCCAGACTTTCTTGTAATGTGTTAAAGTGGTCTTGCAACAGATCATTGGCTGCTTTTTCACCAATTTTCAGTCCAGTCCTTTTCTTTGAAACACTTGAGACTCACTTATGAAACTTGCAATAATAGAAAAGGCACTAACTTAAGTGAACAAGTGTTGTGTCTACACATGACAGAGAACTTAGCAAAGAACCAATTTGAAAATGTATCTTTAGGCACTTTGTTACTACAAGGCAATTCCCAAAAAGCTATTAGTTGGCATATCTTTGCATGGTGTGCAATGTGAACAATTCTTCTGTAATCTATGCCAGATTACACAAGAAATAGTCCAAAAACTGGAGTGAAGAATCTACATTTGGAGAGACGTACAACAGTGAGTATCTGCAGCCATGTGTAAAACACGGCAGAGGGTCTGTCATGTGTAGGGCTGCATCTCAGCCAGTTTTTGAATGTGTTGAAGAATAAAGATGGTCATACCAAACATTAACTTTCAAGCTTGTTAGAATTGAACAAACTGATTTTTGCCTTATTTACTGTATTTCCATGCATCCTTTCACACGTTTAAATAAATCACTACACTTATTTCCAGTTTTCCTAGAAAAACATAAAGAAATGATGAAATAATGTCCCTTCATCACAAATTAACCCAAAGCTTTGTGCTCGTCATTCATACTGGTTTGTTGTAGTTGAGTGAAAACATGAGATGAGTCTTTGTATCTCTTACTCCTTTCTCCACATCCTCTATATTATTATCTTTGGAGCTGCACTTGAGTCTCAGTGGTACTCAATACTGCTATAAAAATGGCCAATTCTTTGCTCTGATTGCTTAGGTCTCCCTCACTGGCTGCCACTCTCTGTTCAACAGAGTGTGGCAGCCAGTGCTTCTGCTGATAGCACTAAAATTGTAAAGAGGGAAAAAAGCACGAGTCGCTGTTATGCATTCAACAGCTACTCAACAAAATCCAATCTATTGTAAATACAACCATAACAAATCTAATGAAAATATTCAAAGCATAGCCTCAAGCAAAATTCATCTGTGGCATGCCTGAAATGAAATATTTGAATCAATATTTCAAAATACACACACACACACAGCATTGGAAGCCATAAAAAAGGATGCCTTTAAACCAAAACTTCAAACAAACTCAGACTGACTTTGTGGAAACCATTTGAGCTTTTACATCCAAATGTCTTGTATTCCACTGCAAAGCTGACGGTTATGAAGCGAGAAATGTACCCATACGCCCGTGAACCACTGTGGATATTATTTCTGCATTCACAAAGTCAGGATCTCATTTATTGTCATCCTCAGAAGAATAAGCAATTCTCCAGTGTTGTTATGATTCATCTGTTCATAATATTCCTGGCAGAGCTTGTGAGATGTACCATACCCTCAACCTTTGTGTGTACTTTGTCATGTTTTGAATATTTTTAATAATAGTGCTAGGAATAGCCCTTTCATTTGGTTTTGGATACGGTTAATACTCTTCAATAATTTCAAGTAATGTGGCCATGTTTCACTGGTGCCATTCACAAAATAAACGGAAATGCTCCATGGCTACACTATGGGTTTTTTGGGTTGTTTTTTTTTTTTTTTTACACATTTCAATGTGGTAGCCCGGCCGTCTAAAACAGCAACTACCTGGACATCAGCTAGATAACTAACTTGCTAATTTGTACTAAACACAAACTGGAGATGAGGAATTTCAGCAAACTGCATCCCAGCTTCAGAAAAACAACACAGAAAGATGATGGTCTGGTTACATATCATTCCTCAGCCACAAGTGGGTTCGTCACAGCCGATCACTCATCTGGATGTTTCTCAGCCAAGATGAGTCCAGAATATACTCAGTAGCTCTGACACTAAAATCAATTGTACCACATCTTTACTGCATTTACCATGAGCTACAGCACTAAAACCACCTGCCTCATATCATATGGTTTCCCCTCATTCTGCCAAAACAGCCCAGAGACAATGAAGCGCAGATATGGCACATTTTGGAGGTGTCCTGTGGTCTGGGATGATTGCTGTGGGGGCAGAAACTCCACAGATGCTCAATTAGATTGTGATCTGGGGTTTGGAGCCTGGATCAGTGCCATGAGTTTTTGTTCTGTTCCTGTAGCCATAGTTCGGCATTTTTTCATTTATTTTTTTGCTGTTTAGTGGAGTGCATTGTCCTCTAGATGGAAGCTGCTGCCATCGGGGTGTGCTGTTGCTATTGGGGGTGTTCAGCGTCAGCATCCAAGGTTTACCAGACGATCATCTAAGGTTGTAGCTGATTGGTGTATGGACTAAACCATTGTACAACATGTGGCACCCTAATTTTTAATCATATATATTTTTCATTTAATAAGACAAATGGGCTCTCTCGTTTTTTTAAATTGGTATTAGGACATAAAATTTCTTAAATGGAAAAATCTTAGCATTTAGCTATTGCACTCATTACAAAGCTGAAAAATTACTGCATACAGACCCTCATTCGTTTTCTCCTGCTCAGTCATCTTCTTCCCAGCAACCAGCAGCTCCTTTTCTCTGCTCATCTACCTTCTTCAACAAATCACCTAGCTCAGCTGTGAGAAGAAGCACTTTGCTTCTCTTTATCTTTGCCTGAACCTCTTAGTTTGTCATTCTGGTTTCAGGCTCCTCAGCTCTACCCTCAGCTGCACATTCACAGTCCCCAGATCATACATCATGTCTCTCAGCATTTGTATCTCAACCCAGATCGCTTCAGTGGACAAATCTGCACCATTGCTGTAGTCATGCAGAAGAACAGCAACACCTGAGCTACTAAAACTAAACGAACTAAACAACTGGTCGACTGTTTTTTCAAAAACTGTCTGCTCAGAGATAAAATGCGGTATTTCCTATGGCCTTCAATGTGCTGAATTAAAAATCAGACAATTAAAACAGCGGTCTGGCTTCTGTTTATTTAAGCACTTTGAGTGCTCAGATAGAGCAGAAAAGCCCAATATACAGTAACAACCACTCCGTTCACCACTTATTTATTAGATAGTTGAGTTTTAATCAGAAATACCGAGCCTATCTGTTTATGGCAGCTTCATGTAATATTTCACTTTTTGTCATTAGTGTATATAACAAGGTTAAAAATCTAAAAAAATTTAAAGTGAAGCTTAAAATGAAATGTTATATTAGTAGGCACAGTTCTATCTCAATTGTGTCCTGGTGGGATATTCACATGGCTGCATGTCTATCTGTCGATGTCTCCACAACAAAACCTGTTTGTTTATTGAACTAAGTTTGATTTTATTTTATTTATATACCACCAAAATCATAATTTCAGTTGCCCCAAGGTGCTTTATTATTTTTTTTGTAAGATGAAGACCCTAAAAAAATACAGAGAAAACCCGAAAAATTAGACGACCCCCTATGAGCAAGCACTTGGCAACAGTGAGGAGGAACTGCCAGAAGCCTATGTCTATTGCACCATAACTAAGGGAAGTTTCAGGGTCATCTGATCCAGCCCGAACTATGATTTTTAAGCCTAATCTTAAAAGTAGAGAGGGTGTCTGTCTCCTGAATCCAGCTGTGGAGCTGGTTCCACAGAACAAAGACAGAAAGATGAAACGTCTGCCTCCCATTGTACTTTCAAATATTCAGAGAACCACAAGTAAACCAGCAGTCTGAGAGCGAAGTGTTCTACTGAGGTGATATGGTACTGTGAGGTCTTAAAGATAAGATTATTCAGGACCCTGTATGTGAGGAGCAGGATTCAGTGAAGTCAGTGAAGAGAAGCCAGTATGGAAAAAATATGCTCTTCCCTTCTTGTCCATGTCAGTACTCTCGCTGCAGCATTTTGGATCAACTGAAGGCTTTTCAGGGAGTTTTTAGGACATGCTGATGATAACGAATTACGATAGTCCATCCTAGCAGTAATAAATCCATGAACTAGTTTTTCAGCATCACTCTGAGACAGGATGTTTCTAAATTTAGAGATATTATGAAAATACAAGAAAGCAGTCCTACACATTTGTTTAATATGCACATTGAGGAACATATCTTGGTCAAAAATAAGTCCAAGATCCCTCACAGTGTTACCGGAGGTCACGGTGATCAAGAGTAGGTATCTGGTTAGACACCATGTTTGTAATATTTTCAGGGCGACTACAATAACCTCAGTTTTATCTGAATTTGGAAGCAGGAAATTAGAGGTTGTGGAGGTTTTTAAGTGTTTAACAATGTGGCACTAATACTGGAACTGCAAAGGTCACATTCATTTCACAGGTGCAAGTTCTAAAAGTCATAGTCGTTTCAACAGAGTGATTCTTTAATCTCCTAAGACCCGAACTCTTTCATGGCATTCGTTTTTTATTTCTCTTTGCTTTTTGGGCTGATTGGGACCTGATGAACTTAAAAATAAAGAATTACCAGATTTTTTTTTACCTGATTTTTGTTTCTGAGAAAAATGAGATCCACGTATTTAGTATTTAGTATGTATAGCGCTTTACTAGTCCCTAAGGACCCCAAAGCGTATGAGGACATTCGTTTTAAATTTCGATAGAACAGTGGCAGTATAATGTCCTCGTATGTGGATATCAGGCCCTTGTAGAGCAACATTTTGTATTTTGATCTAGACAACCCAAAATGTGATGTTCACATATGTGGACACCAGGTCCTAGGAGGTTAAGTAACTTGTAACTTTACTTTGCAATGTTACAGATGTTCTGCTACTAGGAAGCTCAAATCCAAGGTCAGAATAGAAGTCAAAAGGTCAGCAAACATAATATCAAAACTGCATTTCTTACATGATACAGTTGCAGTTCATGTTAGGCCAAAACTGGATGGATAGTTCAGGAAGAGTGTCCGTCTGCTGAAAATGAACACCTACTCTCATTTAGGAGATATTTACCGAAATTCAAGGACAAAATTAATTTCGGCCACTTCTGGTTTTAATAAAGAACATTTGGTCTTAGAACTGACACAACAGCAGTATCATCAAAACAGGAGCCGGCCAACGCATCCTTTTCAGTTTCAGTAACCAAAAATTTGTAACAATTTGTTTCAGAAGCATTTTGGCTGTAAATCAGTGTTATCAGAGTAATGAGTAACTCATGTCCATCCAATCTGCTATCTGTAGCTGAACAGCTGCAGAGGGAAAGTTTAAAAGTGTGTGCTCAGTCAATTACACTTTCACAGAATAAAATCAACATAACTGGCGATTTAAAAATTAATCTCTCTCTGAGGGTTCGCTAAAGAGGACGCTGATGGATGAAGCTATGATATCATATTGCTTGATTCTGACACATAAGATATGTTTTTACAAGAAAAAAAATATCTATATAAAGATGTTTTTCAATAAAGTTTTGAATGTGTCGACTGCACTGAGTTATTCTTGCTTAATCAAAATGATCCAACTCAGATTAAAACTCTAGAAAACTGGAGCCATCTCATATCTATTATCTTTCTTTAGAGCAGAACAAGGCTCAGAGCATGTACTCTCACGCTCACACAGTTTCTTCTATGAAAAGTCTCATATCTCATATTGCTTTGTGTGTTTGTGGGGATTGTAGCTGCCAAAACAAATGTGCAGTAAATTACATTTCCTTAGATGTTTTAGTTGCTGATAATATAAATTCGTCAAATACAGTAAAATGCACAGTATCTCCGTACATGTACTTGTGTTTAGTAACTTTAAGACAAATGTCTTGTCATGACATCATGCCAGATTTCAGCCCTGGGAATGTAAATTCTCTCCCATTAAATATGTTGGATTTAATCTGACTTTTTCTCACATCATCTATCAGTGACCTAGTTTCTTTTTCAGATAAGACCGATTGCTTTTTTACCATTTTTCCCGAAAAATCCTCCAAACTTCTATTTTGTGGTATGAAAAATACAAAACGTCAGGTTCTGCTAACAAATGTCCACTATCATACAAGAGGGGGAAAAAAATGATTAATTTTTTTCGATATTTTTTCATTCCATTACAGCATCTGCTGCCCTGCTGGTTTGCTTTTTGGCTGTGGATGATTATGCACGGTGAGTGTGTGACTGAAATCATGAAGTCTGACAGCTGCAGGTTAGCCTACGATTTTAACAAAAGTCATGAAGCGTGTGGGAGTGCTGGCTGAAGACGTATTGCTGTGAAAGCTCTTGGGGTGTGATATTAAAGGGTTTTTTATTTATTTATTTATTTACTTATTTTGTGACACATATTTCCAGACACTGGTAAAAAAGGAGAGGGACTGCGGCATTATCTGTGAAATGCACGTGTTAAACCAGGATGAAGCCAGAATCTTCTTTAACGCCACTGGTATGACTGTTTGCGTAATTAGCTTCAAGTGTCATTGCTCGTTTTTACCTGTTGGGCTCACCAGATGGCTGGAGATCATTCACAGTGTCAGGTAAGTTGTCCATCCCAGACAGTTATTATCTTTTCGATGCTATATTCTCTGAGGGGCATCTTTAAATGTTTACTGTTCATTACAGTCCCCTGCTTGGTAAATCCATCACCTGGTGCCTCCAAGGCTTAAATGAACTGAACGAGGGTTTTCAAATATTATTTGACCCGGGTCTCAGTCTCGGCTGTGGGAGCATGAAGCAGCATAGCTGATATCTCATTAGGGATGGACTAGAGGTCAGGGTGAAAAACACTGCACTCGTCACCTGCGGGATGACAAATGAAGCCCTTCATGAGCCACAGGACGGGAGGAGATGGGAGAAAGAGAGAGAAGGGAAAGTCAGAGCATGAGAAATCGACAGATGGGAGATGACAGCGAAAGATACAAGCAAGAGAAACTCAAGACTGACTCTTGTTATTTGTCTCTCCTGGTGCTGTAACATCTTTCATTTTTACATATTAAGTTTTGTTCTGTTTTAGCACCATTTTCACAAATGTACAATAGAAGCACGAGCTTCCCCTAAGGTATGGTTTGTCTGTTTGATTAATGAAAGCACTCGACATAGGCAGCTGAACACTTAAGGGATTCGTGCTCAGAAGAAAATTGATTACCTTTAACTAGAAAACAATGGCGAATAGGGAAGCGTAATGACTGGGCCCCTGTTTTTAGCTTCAAGATCATTACAGGAAATCAGTCCAGGTAAAGTAATCACAATGTTTTGTAAAGCTCTGATATTAATGGTTCTTATAAGTGCATGTAAAACATCACTAAAAATACTTTCTTCTTTCGGCAGAGTAATTACTTGCATCATACAACAAAATAAAACACTAATACCACGGAGATGAGAGGCTTTCAAACTTCCAAAGTTTGCAGTCACGTTGGAAAAATAAGGCACTTGGATCTTAAACTTTCAATCACATAAGCTGTTTAGGGGATTAATCAGTGTTAATTTGCAGAGCGGTTTCAGAAGCAACCAGTAACTCATCTTTCTCTAGCTCTTTACCTTACCGGGTCGTACAATTAGAATCAGGCTGTCCTGGATTAAACCAGCCCTTCTTTTCCCCACCTCATTAGACCCATCCGCTCTGCTAATGGACCTTGTGATGAGCTATTGATCTACAGCAAGGTGTCTGAGGAGCTAAGTGTGAGGGCTAAAAGCAAAACACTAAAAAAGAAGAAGAAAAAATAAAATATTCTCCAAAGTAATGTAGGAGGCATTTTAATAAGGTTATTAATAAAAGGTTTGCCCAGGTTACACCACTTAAAATCTGAGCTAATTTTTTGAAAACCGGGACCTTTGAATCCACACAAAGGAAACAGAAGCAAAGCAAGCTCTTCATCGCTTTCATCACCACTGACTTTATTCGCTCAAATTATGCCAGTCTCTAGACTTTATCAGCATTAGCTAACTGTCATGTAAGTCAGGACATTTCTAAAAAGCACCTCCATATCCAGCTGACCTTAATCCCTTTTTCTTAATCTGATTTGTTTTAAAGAGGATATATTCAGATTTTGGCAAAGTTTCCATTTTTAGAGTGCACAGTACTGTGCAAAAGTCTTGAGCCAACCCCTTTTCTTTATATTTGTTTTAAGTGATTTTGATCAATAGTTCTCCAGGCTTTCTGAAGGTCTCTGAGCTTTTCTTTGGACATTGGCTACTTTTACTGTCATTTTCAGTCTAATCCTTGGACCTGACCATTTTCAGATGAATGTTTTTTTACTTTTTATCATTTTTCAAGCTACTTAACAATGACTGATGAATCATTCAAGCATTAAAAAGGCACCTAACAAGGAATGGACCAGTGTTGTGTCTAAACACAACAGATAACTTAGCAAGTAATTAAATTGCATCTTTAGGCTCTTTATTACTAGCCTTTCATAAAAACATATAATTTGTTCCCATTTCTTCAGTTTAATCTATGAAAATGACAAAGATAATTCTCTTTGACAGGCATAAAAATAATGTTTTTGCAACAACAAGATGAGTCACTATGAGGCATCGGCGTAACTTTGTGCTGAACATTGGGGGGGTCAAGAGCTCAGTCTAAATAAATAAATACATCTTCGTAAATTCCCAGATGATTAAAAATGCAAGTATTTTGCTGGTAATAACTGAAACGTGTAAAGAAAATCAACAGCCAATTTATGCAAGGTAATTCATAATTTTATTGGGGGGGGGGGGGGGGGGTTATACTGGTTGGGTCTGTTTATTGGGGGGGGGGGGGGGTCATAGCCCCCTAACCCCCTGGAAATTACGCCCCTGCTATGAGGCTTTAGCTGCAAAAATGATGCGCAGTGTGTCCTTAAAAAAACGAACAAGTGAGAACCTGAACCTGAGTGATACGTCTGGACCTTTTGCTGGAGCCTCATCAGAAAGTCTCAGTGAGCGCAGACCTCAATATTATTGAAACAGTGTGGGCTCATCTTTAGAGAGAACAAAAAAAAAAGGCAGCCAACATCCAAAGAAGAGCTTTGAATGTCCTTCAAGAAGCCTGGAGAACTATTCCTGAAGACTACTTAAAGAAGTAATAATAATGTGTATGTGTTAGTCCCCGTAGGAAAATTACTCCTCTGCATTTAAGCCACCAGTGCAGCGCCCGGGGAGCAGTGTGTAGGGACAGTACCTTGCTCAGGGGTACCTCAGGGTAGCTGTTCAGTGACCGACTTACCTACTGAGCTATCCCTGCCCCAAGCTTACCACAATGCATGCTGGCAGTGAAGGAGGAGGGCTGTGGTTGGACTGCAACCGGTGATTTGATAAATTTTTTTAAATGATTACTGGTAAAAAAAAAAAAAAAAAGATCATTAAAAAAATAAAACAGTGCTGGCGGCCGCTGTCTGTCCTCTGAGCAAAGCTGGATTTCAACCAGAAAAGTTGTTAGACGCAGCGCTGCTGGGGTTTAACGAAGCACCATCCACCTACAATCACCACACTGTGTGTGTGTGTCAAAGTACGAACAGCTGTGTGGCGTAGGAGCAGCTCCTACTGCTTCAGGTTCCAGACATGCTGCTCTCTTATGTGTGTGGATTTTTTGTTAAAAACTAATTGAACAAGACTTTTTTTGTCAAATCTGACAACCCTACTCCAAACAACCTGAACAAAACAAAACTGGCCATGTGAAGGTAAAGGTCACGACGTGTGTAAAGGTTAATGTTAATCGATCATTAACCCTTCCACGAATGCTTGTTTGTCAACATGTCCTTTCCCCTTTTCTCCAAATAAATGGCGATTAATTTAACCTTTAACAACCTTAAAAGGAAAAAATTTGAATCAAATACCATCAAGAAAGTGCCTTACTCTGTGAAACTCCTCCTCGGCTTTGTGATATTGGCTATTAGTGATGAGGTTTTTCATTTCCGGGAGAGGATCAGATGAATTACGGGGCAGAGTGAGTGATGATGGTAATTAGGATTTGGTTGTCCTTTCTCAACCTCTGCTCTTCAACCTTCTTCAGGACCTGTGAGGACTTTTTTCTCTCTTGGGCCACTTCTGAATGAAAGATTAATAACATCCATCAAAAGGTAATTATTAATAAGACTTCAGACTTGTATGAACTGTCATCCTGGAGGAGAAGACTGATATTTTTTGATTATTCCATGCGAGGCTGTTTACAGCCTTTCATCTATCAACAGACGAGAATAAAATAAGCAGTTTTGTGTTATACGCAGCCTGTAATTATTCCGAATTTCATCGATTTACTTTATATCCAGCTTGGCCAGACTTCCCACAGGTTATTGATACAGATATCCTGGCTCCAATTTGATTCTAGTGGTTCAAACACAGCTCTATTATATTTCCTACAGTTCTCCATTTATTCATTGTGTGCTTTCCCTGCTGCTCAGGAAGATTTGCAAGGCAGTAGAATTTGATCCCTCCCAGAACAAATTGAGATGTACTGTACTTGCAGCGCTCAGCAGTAGGGCTATCCAGCAGCTCAGAGAAGCCATGTTGTGCTGACTTGACTTGAGCGCTCACCTCAGTGCGTGCGCCTACACAATGGAGCTTCACTTCCATGTTTTTGTGCAAAGACTTGTGCATGTGTGTAAGTCTTGTGTCTGTATTGATATGCTTTTGAGTTTACAGGGTACATTTAAAAAAATAAAAAAAACACCTGATGTAAGTGTGGCTCTGCATAAATACACTTTTATGGATGCAAAAAATGAGGGAAGCCATTATTCAGCTGCTAACCGCGGAGACGTTTAGTGCCTGAAAAATCCGACACCGGTATCTCACAGCTTTTCTCCCAGACAGTGAAAGCAGTGGGCAGGCTAAATCTGGATTTTAGACACATAAACACCTCTGAGAGTCAGCCAGGGGCCTCGGAGTTCATAGATTTGATGTTGTGAAGCCCTCTCCACCCCCTCCCCACACTCTATCTCATATACACCATCAGGCTGTTTCTCAGCCTCCTTCCCAGCGTCCCTCTCCTTCTTTCTCCTGTCCTCCCTGCTCACCTTTTCTCATGATTAGATTGACTGGCTTTGTTTTGGGCCCTGCAGCTCGGGGCTAAAGAACCACTATGAAGGGGAATTGCCTTTAAACAAGATGAGGTTTGTCTCAGCTTGTCAGCCCTCGGTTTAAACCACAGGGTATTCAGAGTGCATTGCAGCACATCGCCTCTATGCGTTATCTCTGGCCTCTGGCCAGTTGAGGTAGATCAGTTCTCTCCGGTTTACTATTTTTTGCCTTTATTTGTACCGCATGACCGCTGTGGCGAGATCAATCAGTGGACGAAACTGAGACAAAATTAAAATAATCTATAATCTATACTGGTGGCAAATTCAAAATCAAAGCACACGATCAACAGCGTCTGATGCTGATGTGGCAGTGGGTTATCCTGAGGGTTCTTCTTGTATGACCGTTATGGGCGTCATGGTGAGGAATGGATGCACTTACAGAGCGAATAACACAGCAGTATGTCAGTGGATTTATGCTTACAGTTGCCTCGCAGGCAAAGCGCCATTACCTTCTTCCTTTCTATTTTTTCCCTTACCCCTTGGCTTGTTTCCTTGGGATTCATATCAATTTGTCCTCATTTTGCCTCGTCCTGTGGTAGCGGTGTGAAAGCTGAGATGCAGACATGGAAAGAAGATGTGTGTGTATCTCTGTGTGTGTTTGTTTGGGAGAAAGAGCTCCGAGGAGAAAGGAAAAGAAAAAGTGAAGCAGTGGCGAAGGTGGCAGGTGGAGGGAGGTAGTCTGGGTTTCTTTCCATGTCACAGGAAGAGTGTCTGGCCTGTAACAAAATGCCAAGCAAATGAGGACGGATCAGGGGGCCGAGCGTAAGCCTCTCTGAGCCCCCATTACTGAGTGCAGAAGACGGATGGGAGTGCTCTTTGTGAGAGAGAGAAAAGAAACACATTAATACACACCCTCGTGTGTACATTGGTTTCAAGGACACTGTCATCTACACAAACACACAAATATACACCGCATACAGTGGAACAGAGATGGGAAGAAATGGAGATGGATAGGAGATAAATTACTACAGTCCTTGGAGAGTACACAAACAGAATAAAACTCTCGATTGACGATGTATATCTAAAGTCATCAGGCAGAAAATAAAAGCTCGAACGAGATATTCACATAACCCAGCAAACGTCTTACTACTAATATCAGTGGGCTTTGTTCATTTCCAGATTGCAACTCATCTGCATCCATTACTGTACCTAATCATGATGAATGGCAAAAGATAATGTGATAAATTTTTATCTTGAAATTTTAAATAGTCATTTGGCATCTCGTCACACGCGAGCATGCAGATTGTTTGCTTGACTCCGTGTCGCCTTTCAAGCAATTCACATCAAAAACACAACAAATGATTTCCTCCCAGGCTTCCCTAACGACTGCAAAGTGTAACTTTATGGGCCGTGACTAAAACTCTTTTTATTATTAATGTTTCTGGTCAATGGTTTCCATCAAAAGGAGAATAGAGGAGCAGAAGCAGCTGAACGAGCGAGATTTATGGAGCAACCCTGGCAGTAGTGGGCTCATATCAAACGGCACGACAGCAATCAAGCCTTTTACAATGGCTGAACATCAGGCGGTTCTCACAGGGTAATACAATACCCATATCACCCCTGCTGAGGGGAAAAGAGGTCAGCAAGGTTTCAGCTTATTCACTGACTATTCTAAAGCACTTATACCAACTGCTGTTTATATCAAGTTTTAATGGACGCACACAAAGCCTTACATCAGTTCAAATCAGTGAGGTGGTAACTACAAAGCTACACTTGAACAACTGCACATTAACTTATAATTTCATAATGCATCTTCCACCATAAAAATTAAACACAAACTCTCTAGTTGCTTTCCTCCCGCCCCCTAAATAACTTCTCACCTAAACCTCTCAGAACCACAGGTAACGGCTTAGACCAACGAGGACACTTGAACCATTAAACTCAAAAGCATAAAGTATGTACTGTAATTTTTCACATCTAACATTGAGCACAGAATTTCATGTGAAAAGACGTCACATTTTACATTTGTATAAATGCGCCGAATTTTACCTTTCTGTAAAGAAGGTTTGATGCACATGGTGCACTCAGCTGTAAACAAACTAAAGGCTGGATGGAAGATATATTTTCTGAACACAAAACCAGCACTCTGGCACTTTATGCTTCCATTTTCACATATTTGTAAAAAGCAACAGGACAAGCTGCCTATTACTGACCACATGTTGAAGTAGTGTGTATGAAGGTGCACTAAGAGTATAAGCAGACTTGTCCTTTGATGCCTTGATGTCACATATATCAGCGTCCCCCAACCTTTTTTGCGCCACGGACCGGTTTATGCCCGACAATATTTTCACGGACCGGCCTTTAAGCTGTCGCGGATAAATACAACAAAATAAAACTAGTACCGGTACCGAAAAAAAGAAGATTTATTCATAACACACGTGAAAAGACCCAGGAAAACAGAGTTAATGATAAAAACGATAACAAAATAACGCTGAAAACCGATAAAAACCCTGAAAACCACATATTTCACACCTGAGCCTCAACTCTCGCGGCCCAGTACCAAACGACTCACGGACCGGTACCGGTCCGAGGCCCGGGGGTTGGGGACCGCTGACATATATCGTCTACATAAAAGTAGCTTTTATACATACAGTATTGTATTGAGGAGCACATGAACAAAGAATTAGAAAAACTTATTGGTTCCAGTTTGAAAATGGTGTTGTATTGGAGATGGATTGGACTCCCTCCTTGGAAATGGGAGGAGGGAGCATGGTAATTTGAGCTGAATGTGGAGCACAGTCAGGATGTTCTCCATAGCTTATAAAAGATGGTCGAAACATTGAGCATTGGTTTCTGGAGTCCTGTTTTTGCATATTGTTAACAGAAACCTGGATGTGATGTGAAGAGCTGGGTCTGACTGTGAGATCACGCAGTCATTAGCCAACGACTTCTGATTTAAAAGGCATATATAGTCAAACATAGTATGAGCTAAAATGAGTGACTGAGTGTGACTGAGTGTTACGCCCCACTTAAGAACGAAGTGTCGACTGGAGTGAGGGGTAACACAAAGTGAAAGGGAACACATGAACTAGATACAAGATTTATTGCCTAAAACTACTACAGTACAAAAACACAGGGAAGCTCTTTTCTTCAGGGTCTCCAAGGCCAAAACAATAAACAAAACACCCCCTTTAGCTAGAAATCAAAACCAAGTACTCACTAACCGAAAACAAAATACAATGGCTGAGCTCCCTGTCTAACCAAACCAGGAGAAAACAGTTGAAACAAAAATGGCAGAGAACCCCTACCTGCTTCCACAATGACAAACTAATTATCACAATAAGGGCACACCTTCGCTCACAATAAAAGAAAGAAAAACCAAAGTTCACAGAGGGTAAGTTCTCACACACATACACACAAAGGCCCGCTGCCCAAAACTCTACAGCTCACAGCTCTGGCAAACATGGGGAAAAATGGCAGGGGGTGTGGCAGTTTAGGATGGCAGACTATATGCCGTGGCTGACGAGCTGGAACACACCTCAGCTGCGGCTCATGAGGCAGACCTGCAACACAAGAAAAGGAGAAAAAGAACTCTTCGACAGAGGGAGAACCACTAGAGGTCAGCGACCGTAACACTGAGCTCATAAACTTAGCAGCAAATTGTTTACTGGGTTGTTTTCCCTTATACTTTCACGAGGACGGGATGTCTTTAAGGCACTTCTGCACTGGCTTCATTTTTCCAACCTGGAAGCTATGCCTGTGTTTTATGCTGTGTGGTGTACTTACGCTGGGTATTGTTGCTGTGTAACATGCCTGGGCACGACTGCCGTCTCCACGCTGTCCACCCTGTGGTCTAAGCCGGAGTACGCTTCAGTTTGACTGAGCATCTCAGTTCCCCTCACCCTCTTCTCTGCACATAAATATTTTTTCAAAGCGCACTAGCAAATTTAGTAACATTTTTTAAACCAATCCTCTTTGGAGTTTTGTGCTTGAGCATGATCACTGATCATGCTTTAGTCTGGGTGTGTCATTCCCAAATCCAACTAAAACATCTGAGCTCGCTTCTTCAAGCAAGGGCACAGTTCATTTGTGCCCAGGAACATGTGTCGAGGAGCGTGTCAGGCTACATTTCACTGTGTGTTATACTTGTATAACTATGCATGTGACAAATAAAGAACCTTGAACCTTGAACAGTATACCGCAAACAAGTAAAACAAGCTCAAGTTTGAGGGTCAAACACGCTCAGGAACATTACAGCTCATCAAGTTTGAGTGCACCCTAAGTGTGGTGTTGTAGTAGATGTGGGAACACACAAGAGAATGGAGTCTGACACTAAGCAAAAGATTCAAACTTTGACTGAGCTGGTGGATGATGAGAAGATGACTCTATGCACAATAGGGCTGGATTAGTTACAGAACAAAACACGAAGAACTAACCAGATCAAACTCAGCAGCATAGTCTAATAATCTGCAGAGCTGGAGTAGATATACTGCAGTTAATGAGCCACAGGTGCGTTTAGTGGAGATGGACAGCTCTTGATTGGAGTTGGGAGAACAGAGAAAAAGAGGAAGAAATTATTGCACAAACGCTTACCTTTCTTTTTAGTTTTCAGTTTGTACGTAATCAGTTCTTTTCGTCTACTGGCATCTTTGTCCCTTGCACCTCAGATGCATGGACACACTTGTTCATTCTTGCTCATACCTCTGCAATTAAACTTACCTCTCTCCCCGTTTTGCTCTCCTCCAGGTGCATCCTAGGAATTGAGTCATCGTTGAAGATGGCCCACTGAGATAAAGATCCAGGTCGCAGGCAGCAGAAAGGCAGGGAAGTGAGGAGGCGAAGAGGTACAAAATAAACAAGAGAGAAAAATCAGGATACACTGGATATGACAGACGGGGAAAAGGAGCAGGAAACAAGAGGGGATGAATAATACAAAGGAAACAAGAGGAGGAAACAGACATATACACCCAAGGTCTGGGAGTTATACATATTGTGGCTTCGTCAACACCCTACGCTGTAAGTGCTACAAGACAGTTTAATAGATATGTTTGATTTCCCTTAATTTTTTCAGCAACTTTAAAAGGGACAAATTTCAAATAAACAAATAAATTTTGCTTTGAGACAATACTTCAAGCAGTGTGCAGCATCCTTTAGTAGTCTAAGCAATTTGGATGAATGACTATGGATGCAAGCTGTTTTGTTCTTCCACCTTTGATGAGAGTGTATCAGGTTTGCTAGCCAATCCAAAGATAGCACTACACTGAGATATAAAGGAAGGTGAAGTGTACGTGTGTGTGTGTGTGTGTGTGTGTGTGTGTGTGTAGCTCTGTAACCCTTGTTATTTCCTCTCTCCTCCCAGGAGGCTCAGTTCCTATTTCAATTAATCTCTAATCAAAGTGAGAGCAGCAAACATGATCTGATTTGGTCTCTTCGCATAGGGATGCTCTAATCAGTTTTCCCCCCATCAAACAGGATTTGGAAACAGGCCAGAGGACACGTATCTCCTCTTTTGTTCAGACTGTCCTTTGAGATTATTTGAACGTACTGTAATGTCTCCTACTCAGCCACGCCCACTGCGCCTTGCAGAGGGCGGTGTCACCATGTATAGTTAAGCAACGTAAACTTAAATCCAAGGTGACAGAGAACACTGGCTGCGTTATTTGTCCCGAAGCAAGTTGGTGGCTCTTGAGTTCATACAGCACCAGGCAAAGGAGGACTAATACTGACTGCACAATGTCTGAGGAGAGAGGGACCTGTAAACAAAATCTGATATATTATTCACACCTTGGCAAAAAAAAAAACCCCGAATCTACGGGTGCCTGGTGTTGTGATATGTAGTGACACCTCACATCTGCTAGCTAATGAGTCCGACTGCAACAGGGCCACCTCATCAAGGGCATCAGTTGTTGCCCCACTGTGGGACAAGAGACGAAACTATGCAGCCTTAAGGCTGAGATCCTGCTGCAATAAAGAACAACAAGCAGCTGCAAAGCACCGGGAGAGCACTTAGATCAATCCATTAAGAGCCTGAGACGCAGCACGGGTGAGGAAATAAACACAGTGTACAGAGGAAAGTGGAGTACAAGAAGGAATTAAAAGTAAACTGAAACAGACACACAGGAGGGGAGGAGGAAGCAATGAAGAATACAAGGCGAAACAGAAAAGAAGCAGGGCTTAATAGGGCTACCACAAGATTCGGCATAAATATGTCGGCATGTTAATTAACCTACTCCTTATAATATTTTCCTAAGCAACCACATTTTTGAAGTAATATTTCCTCAAGGACATGGAGTGAGGACACAGGAGGCACTTCTATTGTGACAGGAATTATACGAGAAAATATGAAATAATGCGACGGTTGCGAGCGGCACACTAAAATGACAAGAGTATCTGTTGGTGTCCGTGGACACTGTCTCACAAATTACATTGACCTGAGGTTAATTTGGTAGTTCAGTGCCCCCTAGAGGTTACTACCATATTTCAGCAGTTTAATAATCCATGCTCTGCAACCGTGGTTCTACAGTATGAATAACTTTTCTCATTTTGTTAGAAGACTTTGACATATAAATGTCACAACAATGTCAGATATTTACTTTGCAGTATTGCTCAACATATCCAGGTACACTGAAGCCTTGTGCAAGTGTTAAATATTTATCCGGACCATTGAATATTTATGACTAAATGTGCAACATCACAGTTATAGTTTGGAAAGAAGACACTGTCAGACCCTAGTTTCCACCTGAAAATGTCACCATAAAACTACTCATCAGTAAAGCATGGAGTTGACTTGATAAGGGCTGGTTCTGGTGGTGCAGCAGCTGTCTCTGCATTTTGATTGAAATCTTCAGTGGAAGTAGATGACACATTAGGTTTTCTTAACGCAACTGATGAACACGTATGAAAATAATCAAAGCTGCTAAAACCTGGTGTGTACATAGAAGAACTTGCATCTCACATTAAGCAGCTGCTTAAGGTAAAAGACTGCCGGTTACTTCCTACAACCTTAACTTGAATGCAAACAGTATTTAAAAGGCACAGAATAAGCAGAAAGCCCTGAAGCGAAACAATGTAGCCAAATGCCAAAATATAAAAAATCGATGTTTTTCGACTTGTTGATTAGCTGTTTGAAGCTAGCTCCAGAATCGAGCCCCAGAGATTACAACAAAAATAAAAACATGCTTACAGATGCAAAAAACTGGTTTTGAGCTCCACAGCTAATTACCTGAAATTTCACCTGAAATTTGCACAACTAAGAAAATAGCTATTTTGACTGACAGTTACATGCCATCTTGCTCTTAGCTAATGTTACATCTGTCTATCTGTTTTCTTTATCGACTTCTTCTGTCTAGTTCAGGATTTCAGCTGTTATGGAGCAAGAGGCAGACCCTGGACCTGGAAAAGGGTTTTCACAGGTCTGACACGAAGGGACAGACAACTGAAGATAAAGCTCATGGGTTTCTCATACAGTGCTTTTCTACTCTAGTTGAGCACTCAAAGCACTTTATACAACAACTGTTTTTCACCCATTCACACACACAACCGTGTAAGCATTTATTGCTACATCTAAGTATCTATTAAACATTTCTATTGAACACATTGGGAGCAACTCAGGGCTTAGTATCTTACCCAAAGATACTTTGGTGCGCAGACTGGAGACTGAGACATAGCCACCGCATTCACCCATCGCTAGTGTGTTCTTTACAGGATTTAGGACAGGACCCCCACCCCCAGCAGCATCTAGACTCCAGGTGGGTGGTACTGTCCTAATTATTATGACTGCTGAGACTGAGATCCTGTTCTGCTTTGAGAGGTCATCAGAGAGTAATCACTTAACTGAATTTTGTATTAATAAGAGGAAGCCACACTCCAGCTGGCTGTTAGATTCAAACCTAGGATATTTTTTGTTCTTAGGGAACAACTCTAGCCAGTGCACCAGCCAAAGTAAATAATCTTATTTAGTGTCACAATGAATTAAGGAAGCAGCTTGCTAGCAGCTCAAGCTAGCCAGCGCTAGTGCTAGCTCTAAAATCTGGTATTAAAAATTGTCAAACTTGAGCTTTTAGTCCACATAGGTGACATCAGGGTGGCTAGTCAATCTTTTACAAAATCTTATGTCATTGAAGTGTGTTTATTGTGTAGATTTTTCATGCTCAAAGGATATACCATATGTAGGCTGACACCTATAACATTTTGAGGTTGGTAAACACGGCTTGTTCCAGAAGAGCATTAATGTTCTCCTTTTTGTGGTGGATTTTCCCTTTTTGAGTTAAAATTTTGAACTTTGAATGCACACTTTTAGATATTTACTGATATTATTAGAAATTAGCCTGTTCAGGTGTATAAGAAAAAAATACCGTCCTAATTTGATCATCATACACTCGTTATACCTGACCATGTTTTTTTAATTTTATTTTCATTAGTACACCAGCAAACAGCAAATAAACACAAGGTTCAGAGAAAAGTTCAAGGAGCATCAAGTGTTGAACATTTTATGGTGAATTTACCTTTAAGCACAGAGTCCGACGTGAGCACACAAACAAGCATTGTTCAACTTGTGGATCTTGTGAGTGGTTGTGTGCAGCAAAGTGTACTCACCTCTCAGAAAGTGCAATGGAAAACAAAAACGCCCACTTCACTCCACTCTCAAAACATGAAGCATGGAGGGAGTGCAAGTAACGTGAGCACCTCTTTTATCAAACCCCAGTTGGCCACCGGTGGGTGGGCATCACTGTCAAAAGGCCAATTAACAAGAAGCCCATTGTGAGCACCACAGAGCAGCACAGGAGAGACTAACCATTAGCAGAGATTCATCATTAGGAAATAATGGGACCAGAACAGGAAACACATCCTCATCTCCTCAAGAACTGTGAGACATGAAGGCTATTTCCAGTTACAGAAGGTGCTGGTGTGTCTCTTAAACTCTTCTAGCAAAAAGAAAAATCTAAATCTGTGTTATGATAAATTTTTTTATTTTGCTCAGAAAGTTTTACAAATTAAGTTTTGTAGCTGTATGTGCAGGCATTGCTTCTGAAAACATCTCAATTACCAGAACAGTGTTCAGAAATCAGTCAGAGCATCTGCTTGATCTCTACGTGCAGCAGGAACTGAGGCGTGTCCCCCATTGCTACTTGTCTTCAACTGCACATGTCAATAATGAAGAAAGATCTTGAAGCTCAGACATGAATACAGACAGGAGGAGAAGCAGGAATATTTCCTGCAGTGAGCAATCAATACAGCACAGAAAATAGCTGAAGAGAACAGAGATGGGATCTGGTGTTCAGGAGCAGGCAGGGATTTTTTTTCTTGTCTAGGATATATAGTATAGGGTCTAGGAGATTATAGTGAGTCTTTCAGTTACTGTATGTATTCAATGTACATTTTGACACAACTGCCTGTAAGAATAGTTTGTGAACTCTTTTTCAGAACTTGAATTTATAAATGAATTTATACTTTCTATTGAATTTTAGATGCTTATTGATACTGTGAAAACTGACTTACAGTACGGTTTTTTTTCCGTTTAATATAATTCTTTTTTTTTTTTTAATCTTTCGAATCTACCTACAGCTGTCAATGTGCATTGACGGAAGTATAATACAAGGGGCTTATATAAAGGCCTGTCTGTACAAAATAAATGAAAAAAATTGGATTATATACACAATACCCCACTTAGTCACAGAATACAGTGGAACCCCGACTTACGAAATTAATTAGTTCCAGAGGGTCTTTTGTAAGTCAAAATTTTCGTAAGCCGAAGCACCTTTTTCCATCGCCTTTTGAGTGAGGCGATGCTGGCTGAAGACGAAGTTCTTGGTGGAGGAGGAGGTGGCGGAGGTTGAAGAAAGCATACGTATGCATGCATACATACGTAATGTATGTGTACATGTACATAACATTATGGAATTGAATGCAATTTTTTAAAATTATCTATTTCATTACGCGGGCATTTTGCCGTACCACGGGCAGAAATATTGCCTTTAAGTGCCTTCGTTACTTGAATTTTTCGTTAAATGGGGTCTTCGTAAGCTGGGGTTCCACTGTATAGGTTTGCAGCATAACAAATAATACAAAGAGGATAAGATAGAAGAATTATTAGAGAAACAAATGGAGCAAGAAACAAAATAACTGGCTGATTACATATCATTATCAAACTGCTGAACAGGTGACCTAACAAAGTTGGTGCATATCAGAGAACTTAAAGGTAATGTCCTGTGAGGCAAAGTTCAAAGCTCCAGTTATGTCCAGCTTGGCAGGAAGTCAGTGAGGTTGTGTGTCTTTATAGGACTCACACCTGATAGTCAGAGGATGATGCGATCTGTGTTAAATTAGGAGTCAGCAGCATTTGATCTGATGAAAGGGACAAAAACTTTAACCTAACCGACTCCCATGCTATGAATCTGCTCACCATATTTATTCAAAAAAGTCTTACTAATTCATTCAAGTGGAATCTTGCAAATGTCAACCACCTGGTCCCACAGCCCTGAAAAAATGATTGAACCGGTTGGCTTTGCTTTAGGTTCACTTCAGACTGAGCCTTTTCAGTTATTGCATGTGTGTGTGTGTGTGTGTGTGTGTGTGTGTGTGTGTGTGTGTGTGTGTGTGTGTGTGTGCGCGCGCGAGTGTGTATCTTCGACGGTCCTTTGAAAGTCCTCAGGGTCAAGGTTGCATGTTTTGCCTCTCAGGATACACAGACTGATAAAGAGGCTTTGTAGTGTTTAATGTCTATTCAACTCGTGACCCCGATCACCCAGCCTTCTCAGAGGAGACCCACTCATGAACATCCTCAGGAGTACCAGTGAAGAGTCTGTACCAGCTATAGCATAGAGCTTTAAATCACAAATACAAGCCGATACAATCTTTACTAGGGATGGGAATTGATAAGATTTTCACGATTCCGATTCCATTTTCGATTCTGTTTAACGATTCGATTCTTTATCGATTCTCTTATCGATTCTTATTTTTTTTAAAGGAGAACACTAAGTTCGATTAGCTTAGAACTTTATTTTATATCTTCTCTTTGAACAAAAATAGAAATTTAGGAGTAACATGGCCTTACAAACCCAACAGTGAGATCTTAAGAGATCCACAGCCTACAGCTCTTCAATGGGGTGTCACAGGGTCCCCAGGAAAAAAAATTGTAAATGTAAAATAATAAAATAAATATTCTTCTGTAGCAATAACAAAGTATAACATAAATTATTCTGTAGCAATTACACAAGAATATCCAGTAATGTCCCTGCCTACAATTAAACACGTTCACTTACCGAAAATCGGGGGCATCTGCTGTGGCAAATGGGTGCAAGCCTTTTACCACAAACTGAGTCACTGCTCGGTGACATTCGTCTATCCTGGCCTGAAAGGAGACGCTACCGGTAGACTGCAGCAACAACTGCCAGCATCTGAGCCAGACTCTGTCTCTCTCATCATGGTCACCTAAATGCACAGTAATGGCAGGTTTTGTAATAAGGCAGATCGCGCTAACATAATATGCACTGTTAGTTGATTATTTACCTGCCGCATTAACGGGAGAGGACGTGCAAACGTTACCGCTGCTGCTGGGTTGAGATTCATGAGTCCGGAGCGGAATTAAAAACACGACATTCATTTAAGGTTATCACGTGTTTTGTGAGCAAATGCTTTTGCATATTCGTAGTGTTTCCTCCCTTAAATGAAATATCTACTTTGCAAGTATTGCAAGTTGCCCTGTTGTCATCCGTTCTCGTAAAGTATAACCAAACTTTTGAGCGTTTGGGCCGCCTAGGCGCCGTGTTTCCTGCCAGGTAAATGACGCTCTGCAGCGTGGTGACGTCATTCGGGGCGACTGGAATCGATAAGGGAATCGTTTGCAAAAATGGCAAACAATTCCAAGGAATTGAAACAGTGGGAACCGGTTCTCAACAAGAACCGGTTTTCAATACCCATCCCTAGTCTTTACTATGCACATACAGTCCTTTCTGTCTGACATTTGTTGTTTTAAATCTGCTCTTCTTCTTTCGTGTTTCACTTTCTGTCTCTCATACTTTTACTCTGTGCTCGTTTCACTCATCTACTCAGTCATTCTCTTGTTTCTTTTATTTCTTTTAGTTTTATGAATCTGCCTTTTCATACACATACACACAGTTTTTTCTTTCTTTCTATTTTTCTCTGCAGCTTAGTGTCTGTCATACTTTGTCAGGAATATAACCAGCCAAGGTCAGTCACAGTGATCAGCTGCCAATCATCCCGGCATACATGCAGTGATTAGAGAGGGTGATGAAGTGTGTGTGCATAAGTCTGTGCCTGAACGGGGAGGGGGTTACATGGGTGTGTGTGCGGGTGAGGTCTACCGGTGCGAGGCCTAAAAAGATGAATAAAGGTGCGAAATGCTAGTAGGGGTGACCTTGTTACACACCAGCAGCAACATCTGAGTGGCTCTGAAGTGAAAGAGCTCGTGAGAGGAAAGAAAGTGAGCACAGAAGTCTGGGACGGGTCTAGCTTGAAAGAAGAAAGAAAGAAAGAAAGAAAGAAAGAAAGAGATCAGAAAAACAGTCTCCCAGCTGTTTCAGGAAAGTTTGGGGAAAGTTTTACATCTGGGAACTATAAATACACTCGCCCAGTGCAAAAATTACCACAAATGAACATATTCCTGTCATCACGCAAAAACCTCCACTGCAGTTCCACCATTCTTCTGAAAGCACTTCTGCTCAATGATCGAAGTAAATATCTCTAAAAAGTCAGCGTTTGAAGATTTCCTGAGCATAAGCAAGAGCATAAAATAGAAGAGAACCTCCGAACCTCAATTAGCGGTTGCTTTGCAACAGCACCCATTGTTTTTGCCCATACTGTGTTTTGAAAGGCAGTTCATAGCTTTTCATGGTATATGGCTCAGATGCATTGGAGTTTAAAATGAAGTCATAGGGTGCTCAAGAGGTGCAAATTAGCGTCTCTTTCACACACTTCTACTGCGGCACCTCATTACTGCCTGTCTTTACTGCATTCAAGCCTCTGTGGAGTTTACATATACACCATGTTAGACAAGAAGGCACGAAAGCTCTTTATATCTTTTGCTCTCTCCTCTTCACACACATAAACACACACGGACGCCCACAAAGAAGAATCAGCTGTCGAGGGACGTTACAGTGGATAACAGTGTTAACACAAGTAATTGCCTTCCTGCTCGGGAGCTTGTGTGAGTGTTAATCCAGCTTGACAAAGTTTGTTTTTCATTGCGGGATTCGGAGCATGGCGTTTTATCTGCGCCCTTGGTTTCTACGCCGCTTTTGCGTTTTGTTTTAAGGCTCATTGGAATACAGAGAGCAATTCATTCTTTAAAAAACAGATAAAATAAAAAAATGAAGGGACTTTATCATCTACACCCCAAAAAAGCCTTCTGATGTTGAGACAGATTCTCCTTCTAGTGTGTGAGATAAGGAGTATAGTGAACCTTTTTTTAAAAAAGCAAAAAAAAAAAAAAAAACATACCCAAATCTCATCAAATAAATACATTATCCTATTTCCCTGTTGGAAGCAGAATGTGGTGGAATTGCGATGCCTACAGCACCTGCAAGGTTTCTTATCTTTTATCTTCGTGATAAGATGAAACATTTTCTCATTTCCTTTGTTTTACATTTCACACATTGGAGGAAAGGTGATCTCCCTCCTGGAGGTGTGAGTATCCATGTTAAGTAGCCTGTTGCTGACAGGAAAGATGTCATTCATTATGAAAAACGCCTAATGAGATCTTTCCTGATACCACCGTGCGATCTGAAATCAGACTCTCCTGCCTCTAAATTATTAATAGCAATATTAAATATTTAAGATATGAATAAAGACTGAGTTGACAAAGCAATTAGATATTGACTGACCTTTTCAGTGTGTTTAGTATTCTGTGTCACTCACTAAAGACTCATTTCACAGCCACACTGAGCGGCGTGAGAGGAAGCATTGGTTAAAAAAAGAAAAAAACTGCTGCAAATCTCTTGCAATCAATCAGTGCCCGAGGAGTCCAGGGGGCAGTCTTGAAAGTTTTCACGTGTTAAGCTAAAGCTTATGCAACAAGTCGTGGTGGCATGAGCTGGAGCTGTGCTGCCCCTGTGAAAAGTAACAGCGAGGACCGTTTCTGCACGGCTGAAGTGGAAAGGACAGCGGCAGGTAATTTTGATCAAGAGCACTCTCAACAAAAATTTCAGAGCACCTCGGTGCGAGAGGCGAGAGAGAAAATGCCAAGCTCATTATTTCACATGTCTTTATGTGGCTTAATCCATAAGACGATCATAATGGTGTGAATTCCATCAAGGCGTAGCTTATTAGAGGTTGTAGTACCAGGAAAGTGAAAATAACACATCTATGCAAGGATTCTTTTTTCCCTTCAGATTCATAAGAAATTCTTTGAAGAAGTTTCTAAAATAAACCCGCTACATACACATGCAGCTGGACATTATATCATAGTGAGAAGTAGCACAGAAATCTGTCCCTTTAGCTCAGGGTATAACAGGAATTCTTGTAATTATGAATAATGTAATAGACGACACCTGCAGTCAAACAAAGGTGAATCGTGGTCATTCAAGCCAAGGCTACTGAGCCTTTCCAAAGCATTGACTGATGGGCATGCAGACACAGGAAGCAATTAGATTGGCAGCTCTCCAATTTGCTGTTCCGTCGCAATTTCAGTGAAGCCCCCTCCACCCTTTAAACGAGAGCTACGGTGGGGAGAAAATAGCAAAACCTCCAGTGATGACTCAAAGTCACGCTGGTTTGATTCTGTAATGCTTTAGGTGGGCTCAAGTTAGAATCAAAGACATCCTATTGTTTAGTAGCTATGCGGTTATGACAGAACACAAGCCTCCACCTTTTTATTTATAAAAAGAACAAAGAGAACTGTTACTGAAGTTCTCTCCAGTATGTTGGCTAAAAGATAGCAGTCCACCCTTTAAGTGCAGTACTGCACATAGAGCATAAAAGTCACTCAGCTTCTCAGCTGATGCTGTGGTTTGCACTAAAGCACTGTCTCAATGGAGAACAGCTTAAGGGGGATGAAGTGGATGGGTCTTAAAGGCTCCCCAGAGAGTTCCTCAAGGTCCACATGTTGGTTCATACTGAGTGGGGGCTGCATGTGTCACTGATCCGAACCACGTGAACCTGAGGTGAGTTTCAGAAGAGGAAGACTTCCTATAGACAAGAGGAGATTTGTAATGCTTGGAGCTCTTTGGGGTTTTTTGAGTGCTTTGTAAACTGGTTGTGCTAAGGTAAGTTACCATACATACATACATGTAAATGACATAGGAGCAAGCACCAGGAGCACTCTTGTTGAATCATCATAGAAGCAACAATAGAGAAAAAGCATTTCTTCATTGTGAAATATAAGAGACGATGTTATTTTCTTGATGCGTTCGCTTATTGAAAACTCTTGCACATGTTGTCGATACACAAGCATCGAGCTTGTTCTTAAAAGTTTTTAAATTACATAATTTAATTTTAAATTTACAGCAGGAAATCTAAAAGCAGTCATTGACTTTTTATAGACATGTTGGTAGCCTGAGGAGATGCTAGGCTTTATTAGAAAACTCCAAGCAGCATTATTAGATGTTATTTATAAATGCAAAATTCCCTAAGGTAATAAGGTTTTTATGGATTTCTGTGCATTACTTTTTTGAAATAATGACATGAATAATATACTTGTGAAAGTGGGAGAGTCTCACACTCACACACATCCATAAATACATAGCATGTGAAAGTACAAAAGGCCAGTGCCACTAGTGGCTAATTAGTGACTTGCCTCAATAGTCGTCTACTCTCCGTCTCTGGCCCCACTTATTACTCCTCACAGGACCACACCAAGGTTGAGTCTCTCTGTCCATGTTTCTCTTCTACATTTCTCACTCCACTTAATAATGCAATGTATGAAGGGAGGTTGAATGTCAGTGTTCTAATATTCTTCTGATTTTCTTTTGATTTCTCAATTTATTTGCAAATTGAAGACAATTTTGCAGAAGTCTGGCCACCTAAACTTGAGTTGGCTTCTGTGATTCTTGTTTTCGTGTATTTTAAAGTGTATTAGAATCACAGAAGAGCTTTGTTTTGCCCTGTAGTTGTGTGGCTTACAATAACTTCAGTCTCTTTACTTTTGGCTATCTGACCCTCCCAGCGGCTCTGAGGAAGTGGAGTTGGGTGACTGTACACAGACGAAAGCTACACTGAAACACCTTAATAACATTTTGAATCTTAGGTCTGGATCCTGTGGGATGAAAGCATCTAACTCAATTAACCCAAGAGTGGCCCTCACTAATTGCTCCAATTACACAAACTGGCTTTGTTGCTACAGCTAGCTTCAAGCCTTTTGGCAAGTATATGCCGCTCCTATAAGTGCAAATTTGCAGCTATTTATTTAGGAAGTATTTTCAAACAATGATTGAAAAATGTTTAAATTAAAGTAATTTAGGGCGGGATTGCACCAATTTCTTTGCTGTCTGATTGGGCAGAAGGAAGCAAGCTGAGATGACTCAGTTTAGCAATAGAATAAACTGCTCAAGTATTTTTCTTTGAAACAGAAACTATTATGTTGTTTTACAGCAACATGGGTTTTTTTTGGAGGGGGGACGGTGTGTTCACACCCAACGCGATAGACGCGAACAGAGCATCAGGTTTACATGTAAAGTCAATGAAAAGCGCGATGACACATGATTCCGGGTCCCACGAAAATTCGGAAGTAGATTAGCATCGCGAAAACGCATGAAACGCGCGTCAGTGTAGCGCGTCTGGTGCGTTTGACTCGCGAATAAAACCAGGCGTCAGTGTTTGTGTTGCATTTTGTGCATACGCGCGTATCGCATCTACCGCTCGAGTTGGAAAAATCTGAACTCCAGCGTCAATTCGCACTGCAACAACCAATCAGGAGCCTGGTGACGTGGCTCTGACCTAGGTCAAAGGGGCAGATCCAGCCAAAGCCCTTCATACTTCATTCAATATGGAGGAAAGGCTAATCAACGACAACCCAGAGCTGTACGACACCAGCTGCTTTCTGTACTGAGACAAGAATATAAAGGACCGAACTTGGAGGAAGATATGTGAAGAGATCGGGCAATCTGGTAGGTTCATCCATTTCTCTTTTGAAAGTTTTCACTGACCCGGGGAAGCCGCACAAAAACTAGCAAGCCACCGCTATTTACCCACTGATGTACAAATACCGTTCTGCTTTTATTCATGTTGTCGTATATGAATATATTTTGTTTATTAATAAACAGCACACAGTGGTCCCGCTCATCCGTCACTGCTTCGCTTTTTCGCTGATTTTTTTATTACAGTACAGCATTGCATTCTGCAGCCTGATTGACAAATCTCCTGCGCTTGCCAAATTTATCATGTTTGGTTTTGATAACCATCACGTCCAATAGAAAAAAACAGCACAAAAACACCCATAACTATGACCCTCATTCGGAAATAGACACCTGCACCGTGAGGGAAAAAGGCGCACGAAAGTGGCAGGCAGATGAAGACAAAACGCAGCATAATAATACTTATACGTTTTGCAATCTACAAAGGTTTGCACTTTGAGAATCAACTTGTGAGAACTGTGACTAATGTTCATGTGTGGGGAAAAAAGTGTATAAAGTGCGTGGCCAGGGGCTAGTTATTCAGAGATCCCCTGCTGCAATAAAAGAGGGACCACTGTATATACTTTCTCTATGACTATTGTTTTCAACCTGTTAACATTTAATATTATCTTGATAGAGCCAACTGATTCTGCAGCAGAGCATCCCCTGTTGCTTCTCCTGGCTGCCCAGTCCCTGAGCTCCTGCTGCTGCACCCACAGGTATGTACAGCAAGCACTGATAGCTTTGTACTCGGTGAGATTCCCTTGTGATCACCTTTACTAAATATCTACAACCAATCTGATTATATCCTGTTTTTGTTTTTTTCTCAATGTTGAAATTAAAATCTAGTAGCAGCCTTCTCATTTCTTTGTGTTTTGTGCTGTTTTACAGGCCCACAGGGGAGGACAGCTCCGAGGCAGATGAGGGACGGGTCCCAGGACGGTCCATCGGTGGTGGAGCTGGCCATCCTGGAGTCCCTGAAGAGGCCACGCCAGTCTCCAATGAAGCATTTCCTCCTCAGCCTTGTTCCTGCTCTGGAGAGCAGCTGGTCCTTTTTATTCCTGTCTCTCTGTAAATACTTATATTTTATATATTTATGTTTAATGTTTTTCTGTTTGAGACTTTTAATATTATTTCAAATAAATTTTTATAATGACTAATGTCTCAGTTCTACTACACAGCAAATGTTGGCACACGACTTGACACATGTAGAATTTATTTCATATTATACTAATGACAAAATATACTAATACAGTGGGATGCAAAAGTTTGGGCAACCTTGTTAATAGCCATCATTTTCCTGTATAAATCGTTGGTTGTTACAATAAAAAATGTCAGTTAAATATCATACAGGAGACACACACAGTGATATTTGAGAAGTGAAAAGAAGTTTACTGGATTTACAGAAAGTGTGCAATAATTTTTTAAACAAAATCAAGCAGGTGCATAAATTTGGGCACCACAAAAAAGGAAATGGAATAGATATTTAGTGTATATCAATGTGTGTGTCTCCTATATGATATATGGGGTGCCTTTTTCTGGACGTGCTTCCCATCCAGAGCTGCACAGCACAGAGGGAAGTTCCAGCGCTCCTGGAATCCCTCTGTGATGAACCGCCAGTCTCCAGGTGAAGGCACAGCCATGAAGTCGTCCACTAGACAGTCCCAGATGGCCGTCGCTACCTAGGGGGTGATCTGGCTCACCGTGGACACACCGACTCTGAAACTGAACGCTTGGTCCTGAAGGAGTCCCTGGTGGCAAGGAGCCTGGACAAAATTGTTCAAAATCAGTATTATGTGTACTGCAGTTACAAAATACATTATTCAAATTCCAAAATACTTTTGTGATGTCAGATTTAAATCACAAAACTCTTACATAAAACATTTTGTAATTATAAGGATAATTACATAATATATTAGATATAATGTAAAACAGTCAGTTGTGTTTTGTTTTAACTTTAACATATCATAATTTGATTGGTAGCAACTTTTGCCACTACAGTGAGCCAATCACTCATAATTCCTAAACATGTCAATCAGGTAGGAATGAAGTAAGACATTAATAGAAATAAAGAGTTGTGTGTTGACATGTAGCCCTTTCCTTGCTTAAATCATTGTTAATATTTTTGAAAAATTAACCTGTGATAAGACAGCTTATCAAGATAGAATATGCTAGATAGAACCATATAACTAAAGATGAACCAGACTGTTCACAATTTTATCTAACTCTCAGTTTTAAGAAAGGCTGGTGACCCCTGTTATAGAGTCTGACAGCTGCAAGAATTATATACAAATATTCAACTATCCCAGAATTAAACCAGGTCTAAATTTAAAAAAAAAGGAGTGAGTATCACTACAAAGATTAACCCACAGTGGGCCTCATACCACAGTTTGATATCAGCAAACACTGAGAGCATACACTGAGTATCACTAGAAATATTATAAACAGTCGTCTCCATACCACAGTTTGCTATCAGTAAACACCGACAGCATTCACTGTTAGCATACCACATCCATGTTAGCAGTCTATAAATGATAGTTTAGCATATATTAGCACAGGTATCAATAAAGGACTACCGTATTAAACACTTTTACTAACCGCATGCAGATGGACAGGCGCTCTGCAGGTGGGATTGAGCGCCTGTAGTTGGTGTCTAGGCGGGCGATGCTTGGACCAACGCGGGTCAGCAGGTCCTGAAACTGGGCGAGGGAAAGACGGTGGTACCGCTGAAAGCTGCGGTCATCCAGGTGCAGCTCCTGGAGCAAATGCTGAAACTCACCAAACTGCTCACACCTCTGGAGGACCTTATGGACCCAGGTACGGCGAGGACGTCCTTAACGCCGCTGCTCTGCTCTCCACAGTAAATAGAGAAGGAAGACTCTCTTCAAACGCTAGCTCGACAGCTGCCGTCTTGCAAAGATACCGTCTGGCACAACTTCCTCCCACATTCCTCCGACATTTCCGGTTCACGCGCGTCAATTGATTTGTGTTGGACACGCGTCGAGGTGCGAATGTGCACGCGTCAAATTAGGGGCGTCTGGCGCGTTTTTGTTCACGTCTATGGCGTTCGGTGTGAACACACCGTTAGAGGACCTTTGTATGATTCACTCGTATACTGGCTCTTAATGTAGGTCCACAATTTATCTTTTGTATGAAGCTGTAGTATCAGGTAAATGTTAAGCGGTAGGAACGTTTCTGCTGGGTTGTTGTGGGGGGGGAGATGAAAAATAATAAAGGACACTCATTGGAGTAATGGCGCGGAGTCGGGGCGGTCTGCTTCTCCCCACCGCAGGGAAAAGGGTAACACCACCTGGGTCTGGGTGCAGTTTCCCCCTCCAGGGGCAAGGGTACCTAGACCCGGTTCGTAGAGTACGCTTGGGGAGTGTGATCGTGTGTACAGTGTCTCTCTATATCTGTCTCCACGTTGGTTGAGTGTTGAGTAATTACATATGAGGGTGGGAATGGATGTTTGTATCTGTGTGTGCCTGTTTGTCTGTGTCCATATGTCAGGTTGGGTATCAGACGCCACCTCTCTGGGGACATCTCAGGTCCTCCAAGGTATGGAGGCCTATCTCCCCCCACCACTTCCCCTGCCAGTGGCAGACGCCCTCAGACATCGGTGCATTGGTGGTTCTTTGTGTCCGGGGATGGGCGTCCAGGTACACACCGGCTCACTCCTTGGTGGCTGCTTATTGGGGCCTGGAGCCTGGGGCTCGCTCGGGCCACTTCGGGGGTGGGGTGCCCTCGGCCTCTCGGCCTGGGGTGTCCATGCTCACAGGTGTACACACGGGTGCTCACACACACAAACTACACACTTTTTGGCTCCTACCTCAAAGCACACTGTGCGCTGTCGATATTACGTGCTGCACAATAATGTTTAACATTTAGTATTTACTGTTATATTCCCATACATCATCGTGATGTTGTTTATTGTATTGCTCTCGTTTTCTTCTGCTTGTTTTCTTTTTTCTTTTTCAACAGGTGATCCAGGTGATTGATATATGTAATTTTTTTGTCTGCTTATTTAGTTGGTTTTTGGTTTTTTTGCCCTTTATCCCCGTCCCTCTTCTCCGCTGTTTTTTCCCCCTCTTCCTTTCTCCCTTTTTTTTCCCTCATTCAAGTCTGTCCCGTATCTAGCAAGTGAAAATAAAAAAATAAATAAAATAAACAATAAAAGGTGAATCAAATAGGCCATCACGGCAAGGCTGGGATGGTCAATTTGGTAAAGTAAATCCGTTGGGCATCTTTCTTCGCCTTTAGACAATAATTCTGATGGCAAAAGAGCCAAACGGGACAGGCAAAAAGAAAAAAAAAAGGAGTAATGGCGCGTCTCGTGTGTCTGTGGGTTATGCCTCCAGTCAAATAACATCCATAACCTCAAATAACGGAACATGGTGTCAGAAGACAACTGGAAACGTTAGTTGGGCATAAGTGAAAGGTTTCGGCGTCGGTGCCAGGTTAAAGGTCAGCCACAGAGGAGCTGCGCGAAAAGAGACGTGACGTCATGAGTCAGTTTCAAGTCACACCGCCGGAGAAGTTCACTTTTAGGTCCGACGACTGGACCAAATGGATAAAACGTTTTGACAGATTTCGCATCGCGTCTGGATTGCAGACGCAAGTGGACGAAAATCAAGTGAACGCCCTTATCTACACTATGGGCGAGGAGGCAGAGGACATATTGGTATCCCTGCACCTGACTCCCGAAGAGGCGAGCGATTATGAGGCCGTTAAAAGGAGGTTGGATGCTCACTTCGTAGCCCGAAGAAACATCATATTTGAGCGAGCGAAGTTTAACCAGCGCCAACAAGAGACGCGTGAGTCAGTCGATAACTTTCATACTGCACTGCATTGTCTGGCAGAACATTGTGGATACGGGACTTTGCATGATGAAATGGTGCGAGACAGATTTGTCGTGGGTCTGAAAGACAAACGATTGTCAGAACAGCTACAAATGGATCCAGAATTAACGCTAGAGAAAGCGCTTAAACAGAGCCCGACAAAGTGAGCTTGTAAAGAAGCAACAAGAGATGCTAAGCACTAACTTTAAAATGGATATTACCAACTCACAACTGAACCGCATCCATGCTAAACGAAACAAAAAACTGTGTGATAATGGACCTCAGTTTTCGTCTGATTCCTTCAAAGGATTTGCACAAGAATGGGGTTTTAGCCATGAGACATCCAGTCCCCACTTCCCTCAGAGCAACGGGGAGGCCGAGAGGGCAGTCAGGACCATCAAAAGTCTTCTTAAAAAGTCTGGCGATCCCTATCTCGCCCTTATGGCATACTGGGCCACTCCATTGGAAAATGGCTACAGCCCAACTGAGCTTCTCATGGGTAGGAGGATAAGGACAACTATTCCTGTCATCCCATCACAGCTAAATCCAAGAGGTACGGACACAGACAAGCTCAAAGCTATAGAACAATCGTACAAACGAAAACAAAGACAAAACTACAACCGCAGACACAGAGCACATGATATGCTACAGCTCAATCCTGGAGACAAAGTGTGGGTCTCAGACATGGATACTAGAGAGACAGTCGTGTCCAGTGTTGGTCAAGTTACTTTAAAAAAAGTAATCAGTAACTAATTACTGATTACTTCCCCAAAAAAGTAATCCCATTACTTCACTGATTACTTATTTTCAAAAGTAATTAATTACTTAGTTACTTAGTTACTTTTTAAAAACACGATTTACAACCTGAAGAGGTGATAAAGCGATAGATCTTTCAGCCCAATTCTACTTTTTCTGCATAATCCATCATACAAAATGTAATCAAATGGAAAAGTCTCTTTTTTTTTAACTTGTTTTATCAGTTTTAATCTTTTAATTTTATGCATCAAGCAAAAATTTAATTATATGCACCATTCTCTGACTGGAAGAAATTTGTTTAACATTTAAACCTATTTTCTGCACATTCCAGCACATAAAATATTTTTTTGTGTGTTTACACTCACTCTTTCAAATAGATGCAAGTAAAACACAGCAGAAAATTTTATTAATCAAAAAAGGAGAAATTAAAAGTTTTGAAGAATTAAAACAGGAATACAACTTAAAAAAACAAGGATTTTTTCAGATACTTACAGGTGAGAGATTACTTTAATAAAAATATAAAAATAGAGGAAGACAAAATCGATCCTATTATAAAAATAATTATACTGGCATATAAAAGTGTTATTCCAAAAACAGTGTCTACCCTATACAAATGTTTGATGGAATCAAGACAGGAATCAACTGTATATGTTAAAGTAAAATGGGAAAGAGAGCTGAGTGAAGAAATCACTGAGAGGGTGTGGTATGAAACATGGAAAGAACATAAGAATACAACTCACTCATTGAGGTGGAGAGAATTCATCTGGAAAAATCAAATTCGCTATTTTATTACACCTAAGATTAAAAATAAACAAACCAATACACAACAACAATGTTGGAGGCTGTGTGGATGGGATGAACCAGACCATACACACATTTTCTGGAAATGCAGAAAAATTCACACTTTCTGGGTTAAAATTCACTCGGCTCTCTGTGATATATTAGGTTATATTATTCCTAGAACCTGCCTTGTTTTGTATCTAGGGTACTTGGAAGGTACTGTAGATGTAAAGGATCGTTACCTGGCTAAGATTCTCCTTTTGGCAGCAAAGAAGGCCATCACCAAAAACTGGCTTAAGACAGAAACACCAGGAAAGCAGCAGTGGGTAGCAATTGTGGAGGACATTATGGAGATGGAGAACCTTACATATAAACTGAAATTAAAGGAAGAACGCTTTTTGAAGGACTGGGGAAAATGGTTGACGTACAACGGAAGGGGAAAAAAAGACTGAACTGAATGAAGATGAGCGTACAAAAAAAAAAAAAAAAGTGAAATGAACGATGGAAATGTTTGACACCACAGGCATGTTTCCTTTTTTTTCTTTTGTTTTACTTTATCTTATTTTTCTAATTATTATTCTATATGTATCTATATTTTTATGCATATATATATATATTTGTTTGTTTCTTTTTCTTTCTAATTTCACTGTCTTGAGTTTGTGACTCTCTTTGTATTCTGTTATTCTGAAGAAACTGTATGCGTAATGGACGGGTGAGTTGTTCAAATAAATAAAATAAAAAGTAAAAAAAAAAAAAAAAAAACACAGCAGAAAATTTAAAAAGAAGTTTTCTTCCCACGCACAACGGACACTAATGTTTTTGGCACTTTTTATGGAATCAAACTCAAAGTAAGGTCAGTACTTCCACGCTTTAAACGCTGCACGCTCATACTCTCTCCCACAATTGATATGTGATTCATTGTTGATCTGCACACAGCTGTTGTCACTAACGGCGCACTCGCTTACGTCACTGTCGTGAGACAGTCTCGCAAAAAATCACGGTTTTAGTAACGCAGTAACGCACCGTTACTACGGGAAAGTAACGGTAATCTAATTACCGTTTTTGCAATAGTAATCCCTTACTTTACTCGTTACTTGAAAAAAGTAATCAGATTACAGTAACGCGTTACTGCCCATCTCTGGTCGTGTCCATGGCAGGCTCACCGAGGTCCTACATCATCGAGACAGCAAAGGGCACGCTGAGAGAGAAGAAACTATGTTTGCTCATAGAACTAGGAACTGAGTGAGCAATGGGGCAGAATAATCCCCACACTCAGGTAGAGGGTTGGGTAGTCTACCCCATCCCTCATAGAGACAATGAGAAATAAAGTAAATGGTTGCACTGTTTAAACATGTTTGTAGCTGCATCAGATAGTTCAGAAATGTGCACTTATGCTTAGTGTTCAGAGTTGTATACTTTGAGAGTTTATTTTTGGACATTATGAGTAGTCTGGGTTTGAAACCAAACGAGTTCAGTAAACAAGATGTTACCAGATGAAGCACAAGGAAATAGTATACTTTAAAGCGTGCGGGTCTAATCTGTTTTCTTGGTTATATCCCAGCATCACATCCTATTTAGTAGGGGGGAAGTAGTATCAGGTAAATGTTAAGCGGTAGGAACGTTTCTGCTGGGTTGTTGTGGGGGGGGATGAAAAATAATAAAGGACACTCATTGGAGTAATGGCGCGTCTCGTGTATCTGTGAGTTATGCCTCCAGTCAAATAACATCCATAACCTCAAATAACGGAACAGAAGCAAGCCATTTTTTCTCCTGTTTTTTCTGTGCTTTTGTGTGTTTGATACTTTTGCCATGTTTATGGGAACAGCCAGCATCATATATGCGATCGACCCTTAAAGTCTTCTTCTGGCACAGATATAATATTTGTGCGTGTACTGGAATATTGCCAAAGTATTATTCTGCATTATGCAACAGGGCACAGAGGATCATTATGCACTAATTGCAAGCATAAAAATCTCTGAATTATTTCATTGCCTTTATAGCGGGTCTTAAATCATTGATTCTTCATTAAAACCCACAGGTCAGCTTTCACCCGTTTTGTTTGTTCGGAGGCAGGAGATAGATATTTATAAGTTCAGCTGCGTTGCCCCCTCCATGACCAAAGCCCGGCTGAAATTTAAATTAGATCACTAAATAGGCCACCGGGGTGTTCCAAGGTTCAGGTGTTTGAGTGAAAGGTATTTTATTTGGCTATCACTGCGTATCTGCCCTCCCATCTCATCTTCTTCATTGCTCAAAGGAGTACATAATTTGCTGCCTCTGATCTGCATGCTATATGATACGAGAGCAACTCACACAGGATGAGATTTGGTCTATCAGTTCAGGCCAGGTCGGACCCCAAGGTAACTACTAATACCACAGAACTGCCCCTCGGTGCTACACGGCAAGCCGGAAAATCTGCGTAGTATTTTACCCAACTTCTCCTCCTGATGCTTCACTTCTTCACTTATCCTGTTAGGCTGTAACTTAACTGGTAAGTCAGTGCAAAAATATCCCATATACCCACTCTCTTTAATGTATGCTTCACTTTTTTTTATATTTCCATGTTGCTATTTAACTGTGTTCCATCCCTGCTAGTAGAAACTAAGAAAATCTCTCATGATAAACATGGCAGAGACGTGGGGGGTGTTTGTCAGCAGCAGGAAAGCAGATCAAACCTCCAGGTGCGCAGCAAGTCACATGAAGAAATGAGACATACTGCTGGTTCATGGCACGCAGAGTCAGGTGGAGCAATTTTCCTTGCCGCCTTGCCACTAACATACCTTTATAACAAGTATCTTCAAAAGTTTGCTTTGACAGATAGATCTTAAAGTGATTGATGAGCGCCTGCAACTTTTTACATGATTCTGCTGCTTAAAGAAGCAGGTGAAGCAGGGAAAGACGATGCCAAAATCTGGGCTCCATATGAGGATCATAGATTATTTAGCTGTGCACAGAGGGCCCCTAAACTGTCGCAGTTCGGAGTGCTCGAAATATCAGCAAAACCAAGAAAAAGAAAACGGGCTTTTCTCTTGCACTGCATGCAACAAAGCACAAGCCTCCTCTCTCTCCTCAGAGTTTGCACTGTTAGACGCAACAACAATTGCATTATATGATCCCACTGGGACAAAACGACAACCTGAGGGACGCTCTGTCAGCACTGAGGAGGACAGGCTCGATGTTCACTCCAATTAAATCAGAAACAAAGAGAGAGTAAAGGCCTTGATAAGGACAGTCACTGTCTTCACAACGTATTGTTTTAAAAGAAGCGCTTTGCATTTTTATACGATGACTTGAAGGTGGTAGGTTTCGCAGATCTCCCAAACTGCTTTGCAAAGTATGCATAGTGATGCTGTGCCATCTCTAGAACTCTGGTATTCAGTCTGAATAATAAAACATACAATTTTGGCAGCTTTTCTTTTCTTTTTTTTGACCTTTTGAGATTTCATTGTGGCAAGATATTATGCTTTTACTATCTAACTGCATCCTTTTCACGACAATTCACTGCACAACTGGTGTCATATTCAGCTTTTTGACTCCAGCTTTCCTATCCAGCTTCCTCTGAGGTTTGCAGGAAATATTGCCAGCCCTCAAACATCTAATTCACTCGCCCCTTTCTTAGAAGAAGGTTCATGTGCTTGCATGCAAGCGAGAGATATCTGTCAAAGAGGGTGATTTATCACAGAACCAACACCGGTCTGCAGATAAACAGCAAAATTTAGGCTTCAGCAGTTGTCTGAAGGTTTTGTGTGTGTGTGTGTGTGTGTGTGTGTGTGTGTGTGTGTGTGTGTGTGTGTGTGTGTGTGTGTGTGTGTGTGTGAGAAAGAGAGAGAGCTCATAGCATGCAAACATGCATACATAAGCATGTGGCTTAGCTCTCGAGGGAAATATATTGCAGACTCATAGAGCAGATGACTTTTCATTATTGCGATTACATTTTTTAAGGACGGTAGGAAGACCAGCCTTTTCAATTTATTAGTTTTGATGAAATACTCCACAGCGAAGACAAACTGGAGCATTGACCTTGGCTTCGCAGTCCTCACAGCCCACATTATCTGATTATGGACCGAGTTACACCTGCAAACCCAGGTGATTGTAATTAACTGCAATTAACTAGCTGGCAGAACGGGAAAATCAGCAGCGCTCTGGGTGAGCGACCATGAATTAAAACCAGTGGATTGGACAGAACAAGTAATAACTGCAATAAACCGAAGCAGCAATGTGTGATGATACCATGTTGCAAGTGCAAGAACCCAACAGAAACAAGTGGGCTGAGAGCAAAGCCACAGCAAGTGATCTGTTTGTGCGGAGACATTGTTGCTGCTAAGAAGTAGTCGCTTCCGGCCATACCGACTTGTGAAATCAGTCATTTTGATAGGGTGGATATTGCAACTCTCACATGGATGCATTCAAGTTTGACCCAAATGTATCATCACTATGCTGCTTGTTGTGCTATGCCAGAACAACCTATACCTCTATGATTCTTTTTACAGCAGACTTTTTGACTTCTTGTAGGAGGAGAAGCGAAGAAGTGTTTCTTAGAAATGTAAAGTAGCCATGTAATGAAACGTAACATTACGCTTTTATACAAATAAGTTAAAAGTACAGGTTTTTGGTACAACTTGGTCAACTTCATACTTTTCAAGAAAAAGGAAAATAGTTTTAAGCAGTGAAACCTACACCCAGGACTTCCACCTTCCTATCCACCTTTCGTGTCCCAGACCAGCATTTGCTCAGTGATAAATGCACATAATTGGGCAAAGAGATAAAGAGATCAACTCTAGAGTCCATGGACCAAATCCCATGGCTAAGGAGGAAAATTACTTAGTTATTTCAGGTATACAAGTAAATACAGTTGTCTGTACTAATTTGCTGATAAATGATTAATCTTGAACACAATAATAGCCTATTTTTAATATGAAAAATCAACCCCAGCCTTTTTACTCATCCAAGAATTCAAAAGAATCATCTTGTAGACGTGTTGATCTTGTAACACAGGCTCAATAATCTTAAAAACACACTTTGCTATTGACATAACTCATCTAAGTTTATTGCCAGTAAAACAACAAATGTGGCCTTAGAACAAGACCCATAGGTGATTGGTGTGTGTATCAAGTATCACTAAAATCTGACCATTACTACAGGAAGGGGAGACAGCTGACACCTCACCATGGCATGAGCTCACTGGCCCTTCAGCCAGATGACCTAAAACTGAAAAGAAAGCAGTATTTGGACTTGAGACTGTCACTGCAACATTATTCTTTCTTTTTGGCAAGGAAATTAATCAACAACTTGTATAAAATATCTACAAAATATCTACAACTAAGGAACATAATAAGGACTGGTGGATATTATTTGAAAGGCTGATTGTTCTCCAAAGGAATAAAATAATTTTCTTTCTCTATTTCTGCACTTGAGTTTTCTTTACAAGCTTTTATTTGCACTTGACCTAAACAACGACCACATGGTAGATCCACTGATTCTTGAATTCAAAGACTAGCAGACAAAACACACACACAGACACACACACACACATTCAAGACTTTGTCCTTCATTGATATTAAAGAAACCACATTTTGCATATCAGTATTTACGTCATCATTATAAGTTTGCACAAAAACATACTACATTACCACATTAATGACCTACGACAAGTAAAATAGACACATTTTAGGGAAAATCCACTTTTGTACAATCTTAACTTGCCCTTAATTTCACATTTCCAGTTTATGGACCAAACACTGACTCATATCCTGTGTTGGACACTGCACTTGACTTTTCTGGGGCAACAACTGGCTTGAAGCCACGGGTTGGTCATGTGACGCAGGGTACAAGTCCAAATAGTTGATCTGACAATAATGTTCTCTCTGTGTCCAAAAACAGCCACTGCAATTTGGATCTGTTTTTACACCACAGCAAATCTAACTACAAAAATTACAATTTCTTTAAACATAACGATGGATTTCAGTCATTAATGTTGAATGCGTCTCTGAGATGTTGGGTGATAATGGAGTACAGTTTCTAGCGTTATTCACAGCACTCGGTTAAGGTTAAAGAAAGATTGTGGACATTTGTTGTTATTATGACACTATGAGAAAAAAATTACATTAAGGTATAATCAAGCCAACAATTTAATTGCACTTAAACATAACTGGGAAAGCAATTTAGCCGGTTAGAAACTTCATTTCAACAAGAAGGCGTTGAATTAAACAAGAATAACAACAGTAAGGACTCTGTTGCTTTTGTGTGTGTGTGTGTGCACTGTGGAAAAGCTCATACAAAAAAACAACAACAAAAAAGAAAGACAAAAGTTGCCTTGGAGCTTTAACCTCAGCAGAGGGCAAATGAGCCAAAATCTCTGTGAGCATGCACCAAACCTTTTTCAGGGCACACATTTTGTCTTGACATGAGAGGAAAAGTGCAGGTGAAACAAACTCAGTTCAGTTCTATTAAGTGTTCCAGTACTAACAGCAAGCCAGCATGCCCCATACCAGGAGCTGGCTCATCTAAATGGAGCCATTCTAACTAATAGACATTTTGTAGCTATGAAATGCCAAAACATCTGCTGTGCAACACTCGTCTAATTATCTGGACAATGTAAGCAACTTTATTAGCAGTTCAAAGCTTGTGCGAGTTAATCGGATCAATACTTTATCATCACGACGTTCTTGCGTTAATTGGATGTTTTTACCAAACCACCACCTCCACATAAAAAAATCCTTTGTTTCTCACTAAAACTCAACATTCAAATCATTAAGGGGAAAGACTGCTTCATTTGAAAAGAGCGCAACAAACTGTTAAATTCTTTTTGTGAAAACTATCTCGGCAGTATCATTATTGATCACCTCTGTGAAACACAATAGGCTTAATCCAGACCCATTCTAGTGCAGACAAAGAGTGATTACATGTGGCTGCAGATCAAACACATTAATCTGTCGCCTGTCGACAGTTACTGATAACCTCATTTCCCCGAAGAAGACACAAATGAAATATAAAAAACAGAATCCACGGAGCTAAATATGAAGTCTTTTTCTAGTTATAAAGATTTCTCCCCCCTTTTTTAGAGGGGGAGCTTTGGAAGACGTTTTCCATTTCACAGAAATACAAATTATGCTCGGACTCCTTTTAGCTGCCTTTATTTTGGATTCCTGGTATTGCGGATTGCAGCTCACGGCTTACTGGGGCACCATCAAAAACAAGAAAAGAAAGTGTGTGTGGGGGGGAGCTAAAAAGGAAGAACATGGTCAATAAAGTACCAGAAAAATGATGGCCAAAGATGGCAAAGAGGTATGTTTTATCTCTGATTGGTCTAAAGTTTGTAGCTACATCGGTTAAAACTGCATTTGTACTAGTTTGTTTGCTTTTTTTCTGATCAACAACTTCATCATTAATACCAGTGTTTGAATGGCACGAACAGAGCGGTGTTAATAGATTTATTAGCTCTAATTTTGTGGTGCGTTTTCTATACTTCAGACTGTTACATTTTGGAGCAGCTGTTTTTAACAATTAAACATTGCTGAATATGTAGTGAAAATGAATTATGTTCAAATGTTTTTCACCGCATCACATAAAAAGGAATCAAAGCTTTTCGCAAGCTGGCAAAAGGACGCGATCAAATCGTTAGATCATCACCGCAACCGGATGAGCGTGTCTTCTGTATTGTCCTATAGTTCATCTGTTTTATTTATCTGCTGTAATGAAAACTTTACTCCGGAGCTACAAGCGTAACTTAATGTGGAGTGCTTGCGGGGAAGGCCCTTCCTGTCCTCCTCCATCGTTACTGTCATCGAAACAACGTGAGAGTTGTGTCGTTGCCACTACTTTAAAAGGAAGATGTGTTGACTGCCAGAAATAAAGCCTTCTCTATTAGTGCAAAAATGAAAAGATCAGTTGCTGTAGCAGTTACTTAGCAACAGCCGCGGCAGTGCATTGTAGTACCATCACAGCTCCCAAAGAAAAGTGTCGCGTTTAAGCTGTTTTTAATCACTGGCTCTGGATCAAACTCCAGTTTAATGGTTTTTGGAAGAACTTCGACCCTTCGCTGAATGTGTGTCTCAGCTCAATTGTTTGTAGCCCTTTGATATAATGCATTCTGTAATATGTCTGCATGAAAGTTTCTCCAGTAGTGCTTCAATAAGAAGCTCGCATGAACAGTTTAAGTTTCATCATCTGCACATTTAGTGCGCTTTTATATATTTTGTGTTCTTAAACTCCTTCTGATAACCAGTAGATTGGATTAAGATTACATTTAAACTGCACCAAAAACAGTTTCTTGCATTAAAAAATGACTAAAATAACAAATTCACAATGAAGGAGGCAGATGGGGAGGCGACAGACAGGGCGGAGAAAGGAAAAGTTAATAAAAAATAACCCAAAAGAAAACAAACAAAGAAGCTTTCATTGTGCCTTAATTGTTTAAAGAAGCTTATCTATTTTGGTGGGTTAAGATTATATTAAAGCTGCACTGACATAATGGTTTTTTATCAGTATTTCAGTAAGGAATGAGTTATTTCGAAACTTTCAAACTAAAGAAGACAGAGGCAGTTAAGAAAAAAAATTAAATACACTTTAACAAGAAGCTGAATAAAACTTACATGAGTCTAAGTAAACACAAAATCCAAGGACGCAGTTTCAGCAAAGGTAGTGCTTAATCAGAAAGCTGAAGAAAGTCAAGGAACATGGGGAAAAACATTAGTAATGCATACAAGAAAGCAAAAAGATGGACTCACAAACAACACAGGAGAAGTAAAGAGTTGCCAACATGTAGAGAAATTACAAATACAAGCATTGAAATCAATAGAAACACAAGAGCTTGTTGTATTTTAAGAATAAAATATTAACAACAACTGTCAGCTACCCCCTGAGCCTCCAAGTAGACACACCTATGATATTACATTAAGCAAGTTATCACATTCTCAAGATTTTCAGAAAACTTGAACTCTAACTTTGACCTTGAGGTCAGCACAGGGTAAAAACTCAAACACTTTAAAACACATACTAACAACAGTCTTGTGTAATAGAATAGAACAGCCCTTTATTATCACAACGAAAAGGAGCAGCACAGTGGAGGATCACCTGATTGTCACAGTATAGCACAGTGAAAGGTTGCCCTGTCGGAGGACCTGCCAGTGCTGGTGTTCTCTGGAAAAAGCCAATCAAGCTGCACAGCACTGGTCTGTGAGAAGAAGTCTCATTAAACGTCCTTGTTGCCATCCTCACGTAGTCTGTTTCTGACAGTCTGGTAAAAAAAACATGCACATATTTTTCTGGGTTGTCTTGTCACCGGTGCACCTGTTGTCACTTTAATTTGCAGCAAACACATGCACTTTCATTCGCTGGAGGTCACTCTGTCGTGGTCTGGCAGTGCTCATCCTGTTCTTCCTCGTACAAAGGAGCAGATACTGGTCCTGCTGCTGGGTTGATGCCCTCCCGTGGCCCTGTCCAGCTCTCCTCACATAACAGCCTGTCTCCCGGTATCTCCTCCTCACTGTTGAAACTGTGCCGGGAGACACAGCAAACCTTCTCGTGACGGCACCTATGGATGTGCCATCCTGAAGGAGCTGGACTACCTGTGCAACCTGAATGTGCAGGTGCTGTCTCACGGTATCAGCGGTGACGGGAACAAAAGTAGCAGAAAAATCAGCCGGGAGATATAAAGAGAAATAGCGATGGCCTGTGGTTACCACCTGCATAACCATTTCCTTTTCCTGGGCTGTCTTGTTGCCTCTCCAGTGCACCTGTTGATACTTTCATTTGCACCAAAGCAGGTGAAAAAAAAACAAAGGTTTCTGTTTCCTAGCTGGACCGATATCCCTGAGGTTTAACTGACTTTGTGTTATACAATAATGGTCAAGTGTTCCCTTCTTCTTTTAGAGCAGTGCATTTATGTTAAGTATATTCATTCTATCCTTGTGTTTTACAACCCTGGATTTATTGTTTTGAATTACTCTCACTGCCCCTGTTAAGCTCTCCCCACAGTGAAAAGCTCCAAATATCAGACAAATTCAGCAGCTTAGTGTTGAGCACAGTGGAACATTTAGCAGCTAAGAATTTGGTAATTTATCCCCAGGGTTGGTGGAGACCCAAACAGAGGTAAAAGTGTCCAATACTATGTTCAAAGGCCACAAGTGGTTATTCAAGTGTGTTTACTTCCATTCCATTTAATCTACATAGTGCCAAATCACAACAACAGTCATCTCAACAATCAAACAATGCCCTACGAGAATGCATTTGGAGACTTTGGGAAGAAAAAACTCCCTTTTAATAGGAAGAAACCTCCCGCAGAACCATTTAAAAAACAAACAAACAAACATACTTTTATACCTCTATATTAGCCTAAAGCTGGAAGAATGAAAGCTTGTATCACCAGAAGTTTCTTTGCTAAAATACTACATGCTGTTTTATTAAAAAAGAAAGGTAAAATAATGGAGTTGCCCATACTAGCCATATGGTTAAAAACTTTTATCCTTTAAATGCACTTAAAGTCTGTTTTTGAAAATTACTTTTTCCTTCCAGTAGTTTGTTTACCCTGTTTTTAATCTCCATTCTTAATACATGTGCATATCTTCGCATATCAAATCCATTTAATGCCCAATCTCTCAAATGGGCAGAAAACATAATTCCTGCACTGATGCATGATTTGCCTTGAACACTGATAAACTGCACTACAAACAGTTTATGTTGTAACCTTCGTAATTGCTCTTCCGTATGTACAGATTTTTCAATAAAACCGTAATTACGCAGCAAAATCCCAGACGTCCCATTACATGCACACAGGCTGTCACTTTGTGGGACGATGATTAATCACACAAGTAGTTGCCCGTTTTTAAATGCATCCTTAATGCTTTCTTTTGCCTCGGGGGCTATATTTCACTTCTTTTCCACGTTATGAGTTTTGATGAAGGTATAAACTTTTTACGTGGCTCTTGGACCCTGGATACGAGGACAGCCAGTTTGTGGTGTATTATTTATTAATGTGCTAAAGTGTGAGTGTGTGTTTGTGCTGTGGGATGACTCTGTGCCCATCTCTACAGGAGTCAAACCCAAAAAAAAGGTTCAGGTGTTGTTGTAACTCAACCTGCTTCCCCTCCCACTGCACAGAAAGCACACTAATAGATTCAGGATCAGGCACCTCTAACATTTTCCCGTCGCACTTCTACCTGTTGTCCATTTTATCTTCACCATCTTTATCTGCCCATCCTTATCCTCTCAGAGGAAAATTGATTTTGAATGCCTCTCTCGGTCTCTGCTCTCTTTCTATAGTTTAGCCCAATTTCCAGGCTTTTATGGTTAGTCTTTCCCTCTTAACTGTGTCATTCTACTTTCAGCCTCACTTTGTTCATCCCTTTCACAGCATGGTGCGGGGAGTACAGCTGGGCATTAATCTGCCACTGATGAGCCCCACTCACCAGACAGCTCATGCCTGCTTATCAGGCGTTGGGTGATATTAGGACAGTTGCCAGTGCCACAGTAGAATAGCAAAAGTACAAGGCGAAGGCTTTGGATAAAAACATTGTCACAGCAGAGAAGCTTTTTAAAACTGCACACAAAAACTGATATGACAGCGTTTTGAATTCAGAGTGGACACGTTAGCTAAACTAGTCTGAAAACAGCAGTACATTACAATTTCCTGTTTGAGAGCTGAGAGGACATGAACAGGTTTGAGGGGGAAGAGCATCAAAAGTGGTTAAAGAATAAAAATGGATAGGAAATAATGACAAAAATGGTGAAAGCAAAACATGCAAGAGCCAAAAAAGTGAAAAGTATGCATAAGTAAATTAATTATTTACCTTTTTATCCTATAAGACAGTTAATGTAGCTAGCTAAAATTCCAAATACCGGTAAGTAGTTATTGTTAGCTAAAACTAGGGCAGCCGCTGAAATTATTAGCTAACAGTATGGATTAACAGTTATGGATAAACTACTGAGCGCGCTAACTAAACAGTGGATAGCTATCAGAGGTTTTAATGGCAAAAGTAGCGATCGATTGGTACAAATAGTAAGCTAACAATTATCCCTGAAGCTAGATACAAGTCTCACAACTTAGAGAGTATAGGTATGCATGTTGTTCAAGATTTACCTGCCATGTTGGATGTAATACAATCACTGCTTGCTTTGGGGAAATGTATATTCTCCAATTAGTTGGCAGTGGAGGTTGTTGGCTTTCGTCAGGGAAAACTGTCTACAAAGATGTTGCACCAAAAAGCTCCTAGTGACTGCTTTGGTTGCAAGCAGATTGCCAGTGTTACCTGTTCTTTTTATCTGCAAGTACTTGCTAACTACTAGCCGAGCAGCAGCAAAAGTGCAGAAGGTTCACCTTCAAAGTAAAAGTTGTGCCTCTGTGCTGCAGCCAACATGTTTCAACAGGTGTAACTTTTACTTTGAAGTAAAACTCACACCTGTTGCACTTTTGACAGTTTCCCTAAAACTCTGAGAGTAGCAAGATAATGTTCATAGCCACTTCTGTCACTTCTATTCAAATGACAACCACAGCAATCTGCCAGGTTTTGTCAACCAGCTGGGAAATATACAAGAAACAGGTGGGTTGCTAGAGAAAAATGGGGGTCGCTGACTGGTCTGTAGTATGTGTGTGACTGGGACTTCAGCAATCATTTACCCAGTGACTGCAATCAACCTCCAGCAAACACTTGCACCCAGTCAGGGAATAGATCATTTTCCCCTTCTGACCAGTGGCTGCTGCTCTTAAACCATGTCTAACTGGGGCCGTATTCACTTGATCCGGCATCGCCATCATGACGCGTCCAAAATGGCCTGGAAGTTAACGTGATCATAGTTAGTTAGTCTGCAAATCTCAATAAAAGATGGATGTAGCTACCTTGACATCATCTTTTCTTTTGTGAAGTCCCTCTAGTCCCTCTTGCTCGTTGAGCAATATCTAATGAGCATTCACCAGATAAGCCTCTCTCTTTGTGACACATAGAATCCCCCAAATTTAGAAAATTGTCTTATTATTTTATTTTGAATGACCCGAAATCAGTGACTGAGATTATAAACTAATCAGCGTTTACAGAGACAGAGCCACAGCTGTCTCTTTAGTTCCTACTGGGCTAACTGACTTCAACACAAAAAGTTTATCTCAAGGACAGAGAGCTGGTGGTTGTTATAGTCAGACATGTTCAGTTTACCATGCAACCAATTAGTCAAAATGTAATTTATAGAAAAGAAATGTAAAAATGTGTTAATAGCCACATGCTAATCAGATTAGCTGCTGACATGTGAGACACGTGAATCTAATTGCCTCACTGCAATAATCTCATCTTTACTTCTCACTTTGTTAGAATTGTATTCTACATGGAAACACTGACAGCATCTTATGATTCATTTTTTTTTTTTTTTTTGCAGTTGTGCCATGATCCGTTTTGACCAGGGACATGACTTCAGGGCTTCAGCTACATTTCCAGGTTTTTTGAAGCCATGCAGGTTTAAGAATCTTCCCTGTCTGCTTTACTTTACAGACCAGGATGTCCAGCTATCATGCTTTCTGTTGTAATATTTAAAAAACACTTACCTAAATTAATGGGGAGAGAGCTAGTCAGTGGTCCCAGAAGAAGTGCTTAAAAAGTTTGCCTTCACTTCGGACATTTACATTTACAGAAAGTTATCCTTCTGCTAGATGTGTGCAAAGTTAACACTGAGCTTTATTAACTAAGAGCAGTGAACAAAATGTCATGTAAATTTATGCTACAGGTACAGTAAGCCAAGGCTAACAATACATAGGCTCCAGGCTCCAGCTGAAAGTGTAGTGAAGCTCTACTGTGTACAGCAGCACAACTGGTTCCTGTAATTCCCAGCTCAGCTTTTGATTGGCTCTTTGGGACAGAATTTCTCCTATAGATTTATGACCAGACTTCTTTTGGGTGCAGTGAGTCCCTTTTAAACTGTCTCCACTACAACTGAAAAATGCCATTCATCCATCTGGGTCGCAGAGGTCTAAGCAGTCCCTCACCTCCTCCATCTCCCTGCCACCCCCTTCAGCTCTTCTGGGCTAAGCCAGTCAAAAGATGTAACCTCTCCAGCTTTTCCTGGGTTTGGCCCGGGGCCTCCTCCCAGCATAACATACCCAGAACATCGAACCTCAACTCCTTTCAGGGTCCATGTAATTGCTAAAGTGGTCCATATCTAGTTTGAAATGAGTTTAAATAAGAGGCGGTGTTGCTGAAGGGGTTTTGAGTCTATCTGACAGGGTTGTGGGGGTCAGATCCCAACCATCTGGCTGTCTAAACTCTTAAAACTTTATTATCGTCTTTTAGTCACAGAGCAAATATATCACTGTGAGATCAAGCTAAACATGAGGTGGCACTTTTCACCCACGGTATCTGTTAGATTTTTCAATTCATTTAATCAAGTGCATTTTTAGATATCTCCAGACGTTAATTGCGCTACATAGCAACACAAGCTCGCCGTATCCCGCTTGATAAAGACGTCTGTTGGGCAAATGTCATGCGGTCACAGTTTACCCTTCCATCTGCATTTTCCTCCACCTTTCCATCCATCCTGGGTGGTACGTGCATGTTTTTGCTGAACTGCCTCATCTCAGCACTTAACCTCCAATTTGCATAAGTCATTATGGCTGTCAGGACAGAGGAGACCATAAATTCTGCTAAGTGTTCATCTGTCGTTGTAAGTTTAAAAATGCCCAACCAATTTTTACATTTCTTTGACTAATGGAGACAGAAAGCACATCCATCGCTGAAACATCATTAATACATTTGATGAGCCAAGCACTTTCTGCTTAATTCATTTGGACACACAGTACCTGAGTGGTATGGAAAAATGCTTCCCACACAGGTCACATGTAAATGTCCGCGAGTATATGTTTTAAATTTATTCTGACGCTTCTCACAGAGCGCTCGCTGTAGCTATTTGAATCCATTCCAGTGGGAGAACAATACTTTCTTATTGAGCACTTCCTCCTCCTGCCAGTATCAATTACAGCAAATGTTTGTTCTGCCAAATCAGAAGCAGGGGTATCTCTCGCGGTGCATCAATAAACAGAGACCAGAACAACACTGGTATCTCACAGTGAAAACAGGAAACTCAATAGAAGCGCTGCAGCCTCTTCAGGAAAACATAGATTTTTCTCCAGCAATGACAGATGCTGACGTTAAAGTGTGTGTGCGCAAGCTGGGATGCAGCTGGGATGCTGAAGCGCAGGCTGACTCATACATGCGTGTGTGTTCACAGGGCTGCCATCGATGCCACGTGACAGGAATGACTTTACATTCCTGAGTCACTGATGGCAGACAGAGCTGATGGCTAAACACAATTAAGGACAAGTTATTGGAACTTTAAGGAGACATATTTTCTCTGCTTGTGTCAGTGGAAGGATTCTCACTAGCTTTCAGCCTAAATCAAGGCCTCAACCTTCACAGAAAATACACCATGTGCACAAGTATTATGCACATGAGTGTTTTTGACCATATTTTCATTTTTATGCACATTTTCCAACTCCACTCTATAAAGTTGAAAGCTTATTGGATTTAAGAATAAGTGCATAATTATTAGGCAATTGCTGCTGTTGTTGTCCAGGTAAAATGGGCCAAAAAAGATGTTTAACTGACTGGGGAAAAGTGAAAATGGAATGCAATATTCTTGAAATTGCTAAGATGTTGGGCTGTAATCACAGACCCACCAAAAAAACTCTAAAAAGGGGGGGGGGGGGGGGGGATGCAAATTAACTGCAGAGGGTTTGAGAAGAATCAAGTGTAAAGCTTGCAGCTCCAATGCTGTCATATTTAAGAACATGACCAGTACTGAACAAGACACATAAGTCAAAATGTCAACACTACGCCAAGAAATATCTGGATCAGTAACGGAAATAGAGCTCCACTTCTAATGATGCCAGCAAGGTGGAGTTGGGGTCCTGGTGTTATTAACGATGAGCTAGTTGGACCTTTTCAGGTTGAAAATGAACTCAAAATGAACTCAGAAATCTACCGCCTGCTTTTAGAAAACACTTTATTCACGCAGTGATGCAAGAAGGTTATAACAATGCTCCATCGCGTCCACTAGCCAGCAAAGACCTTAATTTTTTACCCCTTGAAAGTCTACTGGGAGTAACCCTTGAAGCTCTTTTCTGAACTGAGTTTGTGTCATATTTCAGGCCTGCTTACAGATTCCTGCCCTCAGAAAAACTCAAAAACTATTCTAAAGGTTGCAAAACCAGGTCTTTATTGATACCTACTGAGTTATCAGAACTCATCATTTCGGGTGCAGGAGATCATCTTTATGGGGCAAAGAGTTCAACAAATGAAAATAATCCAGGTAGTGAAATTGTTTGTCATGTAGTCGCATCATAATTCTGCACTCTTAATTTTGCACACACAGACGTTCTCCTACAAAAGCCTAAACCTCAATTTTACTGTTATTAAATAGTCAGCTTTGACTTAAATTTACATTTTGGATTGACCAAACGCACTTTAAAAAAATTGAGCCATTCAGGGCAACTATCAGTTTTAGCTAAAGCAAACACACACTACCCATTTCCTGCATGCACACGCACACACACACACACACTGCATCTGAAAACGAAATCTTCCATAGGGTCAAAACTTGCGGTTTACTTTCAAAACTCCCACCGTTGTTTGAGCGTTAGTCATATTGTCTGAGGACCTTTGCCAAATGAATTGGACATACTGTCACTTGCCTAATTAAGGAGCCATCCTAGCAGACCTCAGGGAGGGAGCGTGTGGGAGGTCCAGTGACTCTCCCCCTCATCATCATCATCATCGCTACTTGTACTTTCTGCACCGAGGAGTCGAATGTTAAGCAGGTCTTCTCAAAAATTCTCAGAGCTCATTGACATAAAGTGCATCTCCCCACTTGGCTCACTCAACACTTCCATAATAAGAGTCATTATCTTCAGCACACATCTTTCTGCTTCATTTAAGCCATTCTTAACAAGGAGCATCGATCACGGAGGTGCTACTGTTCTGCGGTCGCGCTGACCTCCAGCACTCTGATTTATTCCTGACCGTCTCCTCGGCTCCGTCTTTCACTCGCGCTGCAGGACAAAACTGCCACTGTGAGCCTTTTTAATTATCAACACATAATTTAATACTTCATCAGTCGTAGGTGGTCGCTGGACAGGGTGACATAAGCAGCCGTCAGGCTCTACGCTGGGATCATTTTTTATAAATGGAGACGAGGGCATGTTAATAGAGCAGGTAAATAAGGGCAGAGCGATTACAGTCACGTCACTTTGATTAAACTTTGTTTCTTGTTGCAATTTGTGTACCGGCATTTAATCTCTGCAGCATCAGATTGCAGCTTTGAACTCGACAGAGGCCACGCACCACGCGCGTGTGTGTATGCATATGAGTGCGAGATGAGATTGGTGACGCCGTTAGATTTAACACAGGATCATTATTTTGATTTCGTCCTCCTCTGCTTCGGTGACTTGGTGAAGCAGCGGGACGGTGAGAGATGAGAGAGTGAGGAGGTGCAGCCAGCTGCGCCTGGACAAACACAAGGACAGCTCCACCTTTGATGACACTGTATTAAACCAATTATTCACTATCAGGGATTGTTTCCTGCCAAAGTAAATGTTGTGTTTTGTGGTTGGAAAAAAAAAAAAGAAAATTAAAAAAAAAAAAAGTAGCGAATGAGTTGTCATCTAAAGCTCAGGCAGTGGTGAAGATTGTAAACATGTTTTTCTTCCCCCCCCCCCTCCTACAAGAGGATAAATAAAGAAGACCGCTGTTAGAAGATTTAATTCTGAGAAGCCTCTCTCTGGGATTCTGCGCTGCACTAAGAAGCCTATTGTGAAAAGTCTTCAATTAGCAGAGCAAGCCTTCATCTTCTGACCAAAGTCACCTTGAACAATCAAATTATCTTTAAATTTAAATAAAACAATCGCTCCCAATCAATCGGAGTTCATTAGCGCCATATAATTCCCATTGCCTCTCAAACGCCCCTCCTTTTCATGCACTTCAAACGTACGCGTGTAAGGTCATCTACAAACACACCTGTGGGTGCGCAGCAGAGAGAAACGCGAGACAACAAAGGTTTACTGTGAAATGTCTTTTATTTCCCGATCACACAAAGCACAGATGTGTTTGTTTTACCCACAGTTTGAGAGGTTTTAGTCGGTTTTTCGGGACTTAGAAAAGTTTGCAGTTCGCTGCCTCCAAAGCTGGCACTCTGCTGGGTGTGTGGGGGCAGACAGGCACAAACAAAGTCAGTTAGATAAATTGCTCTAGTCGGGCCTTTGCATTATCATTGAGAATCACGCCCTCTGTGCTTGAGTCTTGACACGCGGTAATGATAAATGACTGAAAATCCTCCCTCATCTCCATGGAGTTAAATTATACAGCTGTCAATCAGCCCTTTTTTAGGATCGCATACATTAAAACCTGCATTTGAAATTTGAGACTTAAGGTAAAATGAAGAAGGCGTAGTAGTTTTGCAAAGAGCAGCCGAACTTTTATACCTGAATGATCATAAACCATTTCCCGTGTGTGTTTTGTTTAACAGCTACAGATTGCTGAGTTGTTTCCATCTACGCAGGAGCGATATCCCGCTCTCGACCCCATCGAAATCACTCCATCACAGCCAACGGAAGTAAATGCCTCTTTTTTTTTCCCAGGCAAGGACAAACGGAGGAGGCTTGTCTACACTAAAAGCATTTCCACACTGCAGGACTAATCTGCAGCACCACTGCCCTGACCAAGGTCATTTCTGTTCAAAAAGCAAAGCCAAAGATGGTGTAGTGAACCGATATCCCCGGGTCAGTGTGGTGCATTCCTTCTTGGCAGCACTGAGTTGTGTAAACTATCTCCAGGCTTCAGCACGACAATTTTATGGTTCTCTGGGTCACAGCTGAGGATGCTGGTTTTTTTTTTTTTAAAGAAGGTTTAAGAAAGCCCCGTGAATCCTGCAAAGTGCCCTTATCTAATCATCAACTGTCAGCCCCAGATGTCCTGTAAGTAGCGCTTCTCTTCTCTAAGCCCTGCCAGTCTTTTCATGGCGTCCAGTTGGTCCACCTGCAGCTCCGTTTTAATTATTTCCACCAAGGTCTCATTCACGTCTTTAGCCATGTTTTTAGCATCCCTGCAGAAAGGAGAAAAAAAACAACAGTCATTTTAGGCAAAAGAGCAATATAATCAAGCGACAGGATTTTTATACGTCTATACGCTGCGGCAAGCAATCTTTTAGAAAACCACTGAGCACAGCCGATGCTGGAGTCTATCCTGGAAGGAAATAACTGAAATATCCATCTTGCTGTAGCAGTCGTATTGGGGGAGATTCATCATCCAACTGAGATATTTTCTGACTCTAAAAAATTCCCATACGCCTGACGTTTCAAAAGTCATCTACTTCAAGGTGGGGAAGGGTGAAACATGAGAAAAGGAATGTGGTATGTAGCTACATCATGCATTTAGTATTTATTTATTTATTGTCATTGTCAAGAACAATGAAATTGCGTTTGGGGCTTCCATACAACCCAAAAAAAAGAAGAAAATAATAAATACCCCTTAAAACCCAAGTGTACATATTTAACCCAGTGTGACTCCAATGCAATAAGACAATCCTTAGCAATAATGTTCGTAGAAATTCAGACAAAGACCTGAGAAACATGACAAAATACAACAATGCAACCCATTCAATATTATTGTACTGTGAGATATGATATCAGATATGATAGTTATCTATTTAAGAAAGAGGGGGGGGGGGCAGGAGGGGGAAGAGAATAAAGATATGATGCACCAATGCAGACCAGTTCAGTGCTATTAAGAAGTTGGATATGGTTATTGTCCGTGAGAGGGGGGCAGAGAGTTCAGGAGCCTCACAGCCTGTGGATACAGGCTGTTGGCCAGTCTGGATGTTCTGGCCTGTATAGACCTGTACCTTCTCCCTGAGGGCAGCAGATGGAAAAGGTGGCGCGCAGGGTGATGTTGGTCCCGCAGGATACTGTGCACCCTCCTCAGACAGCGAGTGGGGAAGATATTACTGATCTCTGGCAGACTTGTTCCAATAATTCTGCCAGCTTCTTTCACCACCCGCTGGAGTGCTTGCTGATCGGCCTTGGTGCAGCTGGGGAACCACACTAGAAATCCATACGTCAGAACGCTGCTGATGGCACAGTTGTAGAAGTTCAACATCAGAGATCTGGGAATGTGTGCGCTCCGCAGTCTCCTCAGGTAGTAGAGGCGCTGTTGGGCCTTCCGTACAACTGAGGTGATATGGTTGCCCCAGGACAGGTCCTCGGTCACAGTTACCCCCAAGAATTTAAAACTGCTCACCCTCTCCACCGCCTCACTGCCAATGAAGAGAGGCAGATGGTTGTTATGACCCCTCTTCCGGAAATCTACAATGATCTCCTTGGTCTTTTTGGTGTTTAAGACCAAGTTATTGTCGTGGCACCATGACTCTAGCTGTTGCACCTCTGTCCTATAGTTTGTCTCATCATTGTTGGATATAAGTCCGAGCACTGTAGTGTCATCTGCAAACTTAACAATGAGATTGGACGCGCAGGAGGAAATACAGTCATGGGTGAAGAGAGTGTATAGCAGAGGGCTCAGAACACACCCCTGAGGGGCACCGGTGTTGACCACAAGGGTGGAAGAGGTGTTCTTACCCACTCTGACACTCTGTCTACGGTTAGTGAGGAAGTCCACAATCCAGTTGCACAGAGAGGAGTTAAGTCCCAGTTGGTGGAGTTTGGGACGGAGTTTGTATGGCCGGATGGTATTAAAAGCCGAGCTGTAGTCTACAAAGAGGAGCCGTGCATAGGTGTTCCTGTGTTCCAAGTGCTTCAGTAATGTGTGCAGCACTGTGGCGATCGCATCCTCGGTTGACCGGTTCTCCCTGTATGCAAACTGGTGCGAGTCCAGGGATGGTGGAAAAGCAGCTCTGATGTGTTTAATGACCAGTCTCTCCAGGCATTTGGCGGGAATGGGGGTGAGTGCCACAGGTCTGAAATCGTTCAGACATGTGACATTTGACTGTTGAACGATGGTTGCTGCTTTGAAACAGGATGGTACCAGTGAACAGGACAACGAGGTGTTATATATAGAGGTGAAGACGTCCGCCAGGTCCGCAGCACAGTCTTTTAGCACCCGGCCCAGCACTCCATCCGGCCCGGCCGCCTTCCTGGTGTTAATGCTCCGGAACACACGCCTCAGCTCATGAGTGCTCAGGACCGGAGCAGGGTCGGTTGAGGGGAGAGGGGACAGGACAGGGTCGGTGTTCTCCCTGTCAAAACGGGCATAAAAGAGATTTAGATCCTCAGCCAGAGTAGAACTGTCGGCTGAGGGTGATGGTGTTCTTCTTTTGTAGTCCGTGATAGCCCTGATGCCCTCCCAGACCTGCCTTGGGTTTGTGTTGTTCTCAAACCTGGCCTCGATACGCCTCCTGTGCTGCTGCTTGGCAGTCTTGATGCCTCTTCTCAGGTTGGCCCTGGCAGCACTGTATGCCTCCTGGTCCCCGGATTTGAAAGCGTTGTTCCTTGTTCGAATAAGTTGTTGAACTCCGTGTGTCATCCAGGGTGGATTATTAGGGAACACACGGAATCGTTTCCAAGTTGTTACATTGTCCACACAGAAACAGATGTAGTCCAAGACAGTGGAGGTGTAACTGTCCAATGCGACACGATTGTCAGTGTCCTGCACCTTGAATACATCCCAGTCTGTGCAGTGGAAACAGTCCTGAAGCATCGGAATAGCATCCTGCGGCCATGTTCTCACGGTTTTGGTTGTAATCCCAGTGCTCTTGATCTTTTGTGTGTATATTGGGTGTAGCAGAAGGGAGAGATGGTCTGACAGACCCAGGTGGGGATAAGCCTGGGCTCTGTACGCATTCGCCATGTTGGTGTACACCTGGTCCAACGTTCTATCTCCTCTGGTAGCACACTTCACATTACGGTGGAAATTGTGAAGTACAGATTTCAGGTCCGCGTGGTTAAAATCCCCAGCCGCAATAAAGACACTGTCCGGGTGTGCTACCAGGCTGTTATTGATGCTGCTGCTCAATTGTGCTAACGCTAGCTTAGCATTAGCATCTGGTGGAATGTAAACAGCGCAGATGTAAACGGCAGAAAATTCCCGAGGGAGATAGAATGGACGGCACTTTAACACCAACAGTTCTACCTCTGTACTGCACAGTTTTTCCGTTACCATGACGTTCGTGCACCAAAGGTTGTTAATATAGATGCACAGCCCCCCGCCAGTCTTCTTACCCGAGACAGACAGTTATCTTTCTTATTAACAAGCCACCTCTATCACTCAGAAAAAAACCTCGTTGTACTTTCATGTCAAAGCAATTCAAAACTAAATTATTAGATTTTCTTGTAGGGTGCTTTATTTGATCCATCGGTGAGCTCATGATGAAGCACCCAAACATTACAGTCGCACTCAAAAGAAATATCTTCAAAGTTAAGAGGAGTAAGAAGTCCTGCGACAGATGGTATTGCTCCCTCAGCGCCCTGATCTCAGCGTCATCAACCGAGTTTGGGATTACACGAAGAGACAACATGAAACAACTGAAACCTCTTCGCAGAGCATGTTCAAAGTGGGAATATTGCACCTTTATTTTGCCCGTAGCTTTCTGCATAAAAGGTACAAAGGCAGAATGGGAAGGCTTTCTTGTTGCTCCTTCAAGCCAGCAGCAGAGGCAAGTGACGGAGCCGAATCGTAGCCTGTGTAAAAGTCAGAGCCGCCGTAGCGGGAAGCCGCCGCCGCCGTGTTAGATGTAACGCCTCTCTGATTCCACAACGTTGCCATACCTTGTAGAAATCACACGTCGGGGTGGTGTGGTTTAGTCTAAACAAGCCAACGTGTCATAAACAGGGGTCTTCTTAAACGCATTAAGGCAGAATTGGTTTAAAAAGAGCTCCTGATTGTAAACCCACATTAGAATCGTGGCAAATTCTCCAGCAGGAGTGAAACAACGTACCTGCCAAACACCTGCGAGTGTTTGCCGTTTACAAGCCAAAAGGTGGTCATATAAAATACAAAGCTTCATTACTTTTTAGTGTGTACATTTTTCTGGATCACTGCATGCTGAGTGGATAAACAAAAAGGACGATTCATATGTGCTTTATGGATTTTATGCTCATTCGCTGCACACTTGCTATCGACCACTCTGAAAGCACCAGATCGAGCTGGATTGTCTTCAGTGACTCAGGAGTCCTTGGCAAAACTGACGAGAAGCCTGCACGCTAACTCAGAAAGCCTGACTCAAATCTTCTGCCTTGTGTTCTGTGTGCGCTGGCACATAGTCAGCCTAACAGAGTTACAGCCTAGATCCCAAATGTTGCCCATATTTCAAAGTTACCCAAAAATTCATTCTGCGAGAAATGATGAACTTGATTATGGTGTTATACGCCACAGTAACTACAGGAACTTTATTTGGAAGCACTGGCTTTATACACAATAAACCACATTCAGAATATATTTCACCACGACTACAACTAAAATGTAACTTATAGTTTCACAAATGTGTCGGTCTGCGCACACATTTCCTTTTGGACAGAGAGGGCTTCTCACCAAATATCCCAGCTGCACATCGCTGGAAGCGGATGACATATACATCTGCTGATTGCTGATTGGACAACAAGTGGGCCGGAATAAGTGAGGGATCGACAGCACCACAAACCACAAAAAAACCATCAAAGATCAAAAACACTGCACGAAAAGCGCAGAGTGTGGCGTCACATTCTTTGTTACACTTTTTCACTTCAGCTCTCTGTATGTTATAACTGGCTGAAGGACTGACAACAGCAAAAGCCTTGTATTTTGTACAATGCTTGAACACTGCCTCCATCTGACAACAGTTCTCTGCAGGTAGACGGGACACCCCCGAACTGGCAGACTGTGAACCCTCGCTCTCTCCTGAACCACCCAAACAGTCTAGCTCTCATCGAGCTTTCTCTTACATTAAAAAGTTGAAGTTTCATATGTGCAATTATCCAGTGAGCCAAAAGTTTGGCTTCACAGGATTCACACCTCCGGCTGTGAGCACAGCAGCCTCAGTAACCTTCTTACCAACCTTCTGTTTGTGTGGGTCAGCTTATCAGGAGAAAGCCAGCTTAATGGGAAAGGAGCAGAAATGTCTTGTTTCAGACACTGGCTGCACAAAGGCCTAAAATACAATATTTAAGAAACATTTTGAACTGGAAATAAGCTACTCTAAAATAAAAATACAAAACTGGAAATGTGAAATTTATGAACATCAAACGTGAGCATTGAAAGGAATCTATACTGCAAGGCAAAGCAATGTGACAAAACCAGGCCTAAGTGTTAGAAAGAGGAGCTGTGAGTGAGATGCAGGCTGTGATAAACTTAATAGAAGCGCAGCCGTAACATGATAAAGCCGAACAAGGTGGACGTCAAACAAAACAAAAAACAAAGAAAAGAAAAGAACAACCATCACTCAACACGAATTAAGGGTGAAATAAGATCCAGTGTGCCACTCTTACCCGCAGACATAGAGGTAACCGTTTTGTTTGAGCAGGACGTCAGTGATGTGCTGGCTGTTAAGCAGCAGATTGTGTTGGACATATCTGGGACGTGCGGCTGAGGTGGCGGCGTCCTCGTGCTCCCCGTGGTCCCTGGAGAAACACACCATGAGGTGGTTCAGGATACCTCTGGACACAAAGCCCTCGAGTTCCTCTCTGGGACAAGACAAATTGCAAGCAGAGGTTATTAAAGTTATTCCTGTAATCTTGGACAGTCTGTTCCTCATTTTGTGATGATTAGACTTGTCAAAAGCAGTCGGGAGGCCTCAGTTTTAGCTGCTGGTGCAGAGCGAAGATCAGGCGATACGTGAATGGGAGCAACTGTGAGAGACAGCACTTTTATGTGCTTTTTACAAGAAAAAAAAACCCCAATTTAATTTAACATTTTTTCATTGGCTGTTTATTCTTTCACATCCAACACTCCCGTGGGATATTTAGCAATGGTTCGCACCATCTCACAAGATCGGAACTACAAACATTTCCTATGAACCAAAAAAAATAAAAAAATAAATACTGTCAAGCTCAACACCGAACACTGATGGACAAAAGGTCTGAGCAAAAATGTGCCAGACAACCACTTTGTCTTCTTTAACAAGAGAAGTTTGAAAAAAAAAATGGATTTCATAAGCAAGGTCGAGTCACTGTTATAAGCATCTTTTTACAATCAATCCTCCCAGTCTGGCAGTGGGGTGTAACCTTGCTCTCTATCTGTGTTTTGCTTGCCAACTACTTCTTCTTCTGCCTCAGTGTTTTTACAGGGCCTGGGGTGCTATTGGAAGGGAAGGCAGGAGGAAGGTGGTGAGGGAGTAAGGTTTATTGTGGCTCAGAGCATCTTGTTTAAAGTTAAGCAGTCGGAATGAGCAGAAACACACACGCAGACACACGCACACAGTCATAACAGCCCCAGCTCCGAGATCAGGGGTGAAGGTCTTTGCCTCGGGGGGGGTCTGTGTTTTGCAGTAACCCCTAGACTAAAATAAGGCATTTTTTGATAACACAGAGACGCTGTGGTGTGAATACTAAAGGGAGAGGCGAGCGCTGTTGCCCTTTGTTCTATTTGAAATGTCCAGAATTGTTAGTTCTTCTGCAGCGTGTTTACCATCTAACCTTCATTTAGAGATATCATTAAATTAAAAAGAAAAAAAAATTCCTTCAAGGAAAAAATCTTTTGACCAAGATATGTGATTACAAAGTCTGTTTGAACACAGGAGCGACCAGATGAATAACAAGGAGAAGGATTGCCGAGTTTGTTTGTTTGACGTCTGAATATAAATCATCACAGATTGATAACCGTGCGAGCAGAAACCGGCAGATGATAAATGACAGTTGACTTCTTAGAAACACACAACAACCCGGGGTTTTATGAGAGCCAAAACCTGCCAGATTCCTCTGTGTGATTCGACATGTAACAGCCTGTGGCAATTTCCCGGACCCTGACGTGAACCCAGCGGGCCTTCCAGTCGTGTTTTCCCTACAGCGTGAAATCACACGCCATAAAGAGGCTGAGGCGTCGCAGGGAGGGCGGGGGGAGAGGATAAGTGCGGCAGAGGCGAAAGGGGAGGACAGGTTTGATGTGGCATGCAGGCAGATGAGCATGAATCTCTCGCAGGGATGTTAAGTGCTGCGGCTGATTGAGGCGTGTCACGAGCCTCGTTTGTCTTCTGCATTCAGAGCACGACCGGAGGGGTTGGTCACATCCTACCTTTACATTCTTCTTAATATTTATAAGCATTAAAAGCAGTATATGCTTCAGTTTAAATTTAGACCTGTGATTCTGACAGAGGCAGCTTAACTTTTCTTTTAAAATCTGGGACATTATACAAAAAAAGGAAAAACATTACAGACTATGCTAAGAAGGTTTTTGCATTCCAGGGCAATGCCAGACATCAAATTGCACTTAATTTAAGAGAAATCCAGCAGGGATGAATGCAGGCAGTCAATTCAACTGCAGGCATGTTGTTCTCATTCTGCTAACCTATTTAAATTAAGTACAACGCTTCATGGGTGGCTCATAAAACACAGACTAATCATATTGGTCAACACTGTGGGGGTATTCATCAGAGAAGCCCACACTGTGAGCAAACACTGCCTTCTACCTGGCTGCGAGTTCATATTTAACTATGAGATAGAGGAAACAAAAGCGAACAAACAACATCCTCTGTGATCTATCCTTGTTTGATTAAGGATGCTAATTCTTTCATGCTTTTTAATCCTGCAAAAGAACTCGATCAGCGCACCGGTGTTGAGCACACGCTCACTGCTGGTACTACCAAGAGCTGATCAATTAGTATGGAGTCAGGAGAGAGAAAAGCCAAAACAAACTAATCAGAGCAAAGATCTCCTCTGAGGCTGATGTCAGCTCGGAAATCAAGAGCGGTGGTTTAATATTTAGTACAGTTTAAATGGATCAAACTTAAGGTAACTTAAGATTGGCGTTAAAATACAACCTAGTGCCTGTGTTGAGATGTTCTCAGTGTTTCTACTACCAGTGCCTTCTGGGACCTCCCCTCCTCCAAGGGACTGCTCTCTTCCCACCCAAAAGAAAAAGAAGGTAAAAAGAAACTGAAGGCTTTTTATGTGAAACTGTTTGATTTCAGCACTGTGTCAGAGTCTGTTCTGTCATTTACAGTTGAGCTAGTAACACTCGCCTCCTCTGCTCCCTGTTACCGTGTGTGTGTCCATTTCATTGTTTGCTCCAGTCCAACTCTCATCACACAACCAAGATAATGTTACTTGAGATGAACAAAGCTCATTACAGGGAGCGGGGGGGGGGGCGGTCCTTCAGATCTTAATTTTTTTTAAAGAAAATAAAGGGCGAGAGAGAAGGGGGGGAGGGGGGGGGGACACAAAAAACAACCCCTTCTTCAGTTAAAAAAACAAAAACAAAAACAGAGCCGGGCTGTGATTGAGTAGAACCATTCATTGAGTCTAAATCCATTAGCAAATATTGAATCTGTTTAGGTTTGGCTGTCGACATTTAAAGCCGCTATGGCTAACATACAGCGGGGAAAATAAGTATTTGACACATCAGCATTTTTATCAGTAAGGGGATTTCCAAGTGGACTATTGACACAACATTTCCACCAGATGTTGCCATCAAGCCAAATATTGAAGTCATACAATCAAATCAGAACATATAAGTATACAAGTTAAACCATAATAAATAAAGTGAAATGACACAGGGAATAAGTATTGAACACACTTTATTCAATACTTTGTAGAAAAGCCTTTGTTGGTGATTACAGCTTCTAGACGCCTCTTGTATGGATAGACCAGTCGTCTGCATTGCTCAGGAGTGATTCTGGCCCATTCTTCCACACAAACGGTCTTTAAATCTTGAAGGTTCCTTGGGCCTCTTTTATGAACTTTAATCTTCAGTTCTCTCCATAGATTTTCTATGGGATTTAGGTCAGGTGATTGACTGGGCCATTCAAGCAACTTGATTTTCTTTCTTTGAAACCACTTCATTGTTTCCTTGGCCTTGTGTTTGGGATCATTGTCTTGCTGAAATGTCCACCCTCTTTTCATTTTTAGCTTCCTGGTAGATGGCAGCAGATTTTTATCCAGAATGTCCCGGTACATCTCTCCATTCATCCTGCCTTCAATAATATGAAGTCTGCCAGTACCCCTTGCTGAAAAGCAGCCCCAAACCATGATGCTTCCACCCCCAAACTTGACTGTTGGTATGGTGTTCTTGGGGTGGTGAGCAGTGCCATTTCTTCTCCAAACATGGTGTGTAGAATGACTGCCAAAAAGTTCAATTTTACTTTCATCTGACCATACTATAGTCGTCCAATAATCCACAGGCTTCTCCAAATGCTGTTGCGCAAATTTTAACCGAGCCTTGACATGCTTTTTGTTCAGCAATGGAGTCTTGCGTGGTGAGCGTGCATGGATGCCATGGCGGTTCAGTGCATTGCTTATAGTTTTCTTTGAAACAACAGTACCTGCTGATGCAAGGTCTTCCTGAAGTTCTGTCCGAGTGGTTCTTGGCTCTTGGAGAACCCTCCTGATTATTCTTTGGACTCCTCGGACAGGGATCTTGCGTGGAGCACCTGATCGTGGCAGGTTTATGGTGAACTGATGCACTTTCCATTTCCGGATAATGGCCCCCACAGTGCTCACAGGAACATTCAGCATTCTGGAAATGCACCTATAACCATTCCCATCAAAATGCTTTTCAACGATAAGATTACGAAGATCTTGAGAGAGTTCTTTGCTTTTACCCATCATGAAGTCTTTCCTGTGTGCCTTCTGGGTAATGAGGAGCCTTTATAGGCCATCAATTAGGACTAAAGCAGCTGATATCAATTAGTACTGATAGGGGACAGGATTTCTCTATCAATACTGACAGATTTCAGGTGATCTCCTGGCTTTCTATGTCATTTTGCCCCTTGTTATCTCCATGTATTCAATACTTATTCCCTGTGTCATTTCACTTTATTTATTGTGGTTTAACTTGTATACTTATATGTTCTGATTTGTTTGTATGACGTCAATATTTGGCTTGATGGCAACATCTGGTGGAAATGTTGTGTCAATGGTCCACTTGGAAATCCCCTTACTGATAAAAATGCTGATGTGTCAAATACTTATTTTCCCCGCTGTAACTGTTGCATTTGGAGGTCTGGGCAGCAGACAAATTAAAGTCTAATACATTTACTTTATTTATCTATTTTTAGCTGTGAATCCTGCACCGTATTTGTTGTGGAAAATATTTAGTATTAAGCTATTAAATGCTTTACCACCACCACATGCTAACTTGCTAACTACATGCTTTTTGAAGCTTTTTACAGCTTTTAAGGCTGTTGAATATAAAAGTGAACCAAAACAGTCAGAATTAGATTTATAGGCTAAAACAATGAATTAAGAGAAGCTAAAAGTGATCCTAATGCTACAGACCCCCTGAGGGAAAACAGTGGATGTTGCCTTTGAAATGGCATTGGAGGGGGAGGGGGGGGGGAGGGGGGCAAATTGGCAATAACCTGGAGTCTTCCACTAAAGGTTGGATTTCAGTGTAACATGACATTGGTTGTATTTATAACCAGAATACAACCAGTTGAGTGAGTTCTGAGTAGACTTGCTGGGACTGACTGTGTTCACAATCCATTTGCGTTCATAAATTAAATGGTAATTATCCCTAAAACCAACATTAACCACACTATAGATCCCATGTTTTTATAAAATATACCTTTAGTGGAGCTTTAATATTACATATTTTAATGCTTTAATTTTTAAAATATTATTTGGATATTCTAGGAATTTCCAGATAACAGCTATATAAACCAAACCATGTTAAAAGGTCAGAGGATCTTGCAACATTAAGTAAAGTAGCTGCTTATGCATGTTAGTTTTCTTCCCAAACACCCTAGAACATACCCTGAGCATTTAATATAGATATAGATATATAGAAGTGAATAATAAAACTCACACATTGTACATTCAGACTGCAGTCTTCATTATGCAGGTCACAGATTTTAATACATGGAGAAGTGCAGCAGCAAGGTAAAGAGGGTTATGGAGAGGACTAAATCTGAATCACAAAAGGTATGTGGGTCTGAATGACGACTGAACTGAAAGGAAAAATACACTTTACCGAAACAGGTAGTCTCGGTCTCTGTGGCGGCATCCAAAGAACAGCCAGGTCTCTCCAAATATGGCCTCGGGGTTCGTCTGTCTCTCCTCCTCTCTGAAAGTCAAACAACAGATGTTAGTGGTCAATCAATACAAACAGACACAGGCCCGATGGAGGAGAGTCCTTAGTCACAGCAAAAGGCTAAAGAAGAGATGTGACGCTGTTGAGCACTGTCTGTAATGACAGGAGTGGCACGTGCACAGAGACGACCTGTGTGTTTAAGGAAGGACATTATATGCATTATTAAATTCCACCCAAGCACAGGTTCCATCACAATAAGCAGCTGCTGAAAATGAAACTAGGGCTCAGTGTGTGAGTGTGTACAAGTTTTACTCCTACATTTATGTGTGTCTGTTATTCGGTGCAACAACATAAAAAAAAAACCTGCTCCTGAAAAAGTGATTTCTCTTGTGGCTTTGGAGTTTGGCAAATCTCCCAGAGTACTTTGCAGGCAACAGCAATGCAGAAACACAAAGCGGCTCTGAGGATGCCGTTATCTGTGCCACACACCTGCCGCAAAGGTGACAGCTCTCTCCCAGATAACAGTTGACCTCCAACCTTTCATGATGCCATCAGTCAGTTGACTGTCTAAAGAGACCGGCATTATCTGTTACCCTAGCTGTGAGTGGGTGATTTGGGGAGGGGCTAGCTGAAGTGACCAACCATGACAAGGGGCTGAGAAATACCACAGAGAGACACTGAGACTGGGCTCTTTGTGCTGCACCGCTGCGCTCCGAGGATACGGTGCCTGTTTCCCTAAATCCCATCCTTTGCTGTTCACAGACAGACTGAATCCTGCTGTGTTTTCCAGCTATCACAAAATGAAAATAGCAGCCAGCTCCTGAGACTAATGGAGGGATATTGTGCTTAAAGAGGTGATAATACTTTTAAATCTGTGCTAATAAGTAATCTAATAAGTATTTCAGCACAAAAAATAAATGACTAACCTCAAAATTAAGACAAAATGAACTACATTTATTGAAATATTTTTAAATGATCTGAATATTTTGCAAATTTTCACCTACTGGAGACAGTCTGAGTCATCTCACATCTACATCTAAAACTGCAAGATGAGCAGAGACGAAGACTCAGGATGTGGATAAGAAAATCTCCAGGCAAAAGATATTTTTGCATGGAGTTGGAGGCAGTTTTGTGGGCAAGACCTCCATTGAAGGCACAGGTTAGAACTGGACTGGACTGGATATGTTTCATGAGGGAACAATAAATAATCTAGATTGCTTTTGCACAACAACAGCTAATAAGACTCAGGTAACCAAGACGGTTCAAACAGCATGATTCAAACAGCACGATGCAGATGACATAAACAAGGTGGAAACATCTTTGATTGGAAAGGCGAGATGAAATATTCGATATCCACTGCACAAAAACAAAGGTTTAAGTCAAAGCCAGGAAGAATCTAAATTTAGCAGAAGACTGACTGGATTTTATTGTCACTATGCTATTGGATGACAGGTCGCTGAATTGGTTTAAAAAGGTAGAGGACACTTGTATCTGTTTTTTAAAAGATTTGTACTGTTTTAATATAAATTTGAACTCGGCAACACAAAGAAGTCACTTTAGCCTGTAGACCACAAAGAACTCTTAATTACAGTGTTTCCAAACAACACTATGTAAACTGTACATAAAGGTCAGAATCTATGAGTTGCAGGTCTATTAGCCCTCATATTTAATTACAGATTGCATAAAGACAACATAGTGAACACTGAAACTCTGACGTTTTGTTTTTCCTTTTAGAAAACATGCTCATTTTGAATGTGATGCCAGTAATAAATCTCATTAAAAACTCTATTTAGTTATGTTTACCACATTGCAGAAAAGTAACTAAATTTAACACTCTCCAACTGTTTTTTTTACTAAGAAGGCACGCTGCTGAAAAAACATGAAAACCATGGTTCAGCACTTGCTTTGTTAAAATAATTAAAGTATTCCCGAAAAAGTAAAGTGTCTGGATGACAGCATATGCTGCTCCAAAACTTAACTTAGCATTAATGGCGCGCTCACAGATGTGCAAGTTTATAAAGCCATGTGCAATAATGCCCTCCCCCCATACAATCAAAGATGCTCGCATTGAACTGAGTGCCAATAACAAGCCAGATGGTTCGTCTGCTCTTTAGCCTGAAGGACGTGGCGTCCACGATTACCAAAAACAATTTAAGATATTGACTGGCGAGACCACAGGACACTTTTCCACTTCCCCTCAGTCTGTCTTAAATTGACTTGGGTCAATTTCGAAATCTTGTTTATGTATGGATTTCCCTTGGAAGGCACAGATCTAACTTGCAATCCTGGATTCCGTGATAAACTGACACTGAAAAAAGTCTTGTTGGGCCCACGTGGTGATTTTCACAACAGAGACGTGTCTTCAAAGCTGTTCCTGAAGAACAGAAAAATCATGACTGATTGCTCCCTGTATACTGTGATTTTACTGATATGATGTACCACAGATGATGGAGTTCCCAGATTCTACATAACAATACATTTTTTTATCCTGAAATTGCTGAATTATTTGCCCACAAAGTCTTCCAAAGAGCAGTCATACCCTCCTTCTCTTTACTTTGGGAAAAGCAAAATCAATAAATAAACATCTCCATAGGAGTTTCTATTCATTGCCACTCATTTAACTAAAGTGTTGCCAGTTTCTCATTGAGGAATGAAATGTTTATGAAGTGTCTATTTAGGATAACACATCTCTGAATTTCATTTCCTCCATCTCATGTTTTGAAGCATGTTGCTGGCATCTGTGCAGTCTCTGCAGTACACTGAACCAAATAAAGGTTTAAATGACTTGCAAATCATTGCTTTCTGTTTTTATTTACATTTAACACAGCATCCCAGGTTATTCTGGAAATGAGGTTGTATTTTCTGACATTTTCTGACTGGATTACCAGATTCATTACATTTTTTTTTTTTTAAATAATGAAGAGAGTAATCAACTGTTTTGTTGTAGCGCTACAGTAATTAGCAATAGGCAAAAACAAATCAATGCGCAAGTGTGACTGCGAATACTAAAAACAAAGCTTAGCTCTCATTAATTAAATGTAAAGTTGACCAGTAAGTAAGAAAGATTCAGGGAATACATTTGTTTGAACTTTGCGACTGAGACTGGGTAACAGAGCTGTCTGGCTGACTTCATCTGAACGCTCAGATCCCGTCCATTAGCATCCTGGACGAGATTCTTCTGATCTGCAAACAGCCTCAAGTAAACTCATTTTAGTGGGCTCGTCTCTCCTCTCGCCGCCTGCCCTAAAGGGATCAATACCAATATGAAAAACCTGGATTCCATTCTGAGTAGACCACACCGGCGCCTTTCCTTGAATACAAATCACATCACACCACATACCCACACTATAACAGCCTGCAATAAAATCCCAGGGGAATGCAGCATCTACAGAGCACTCCATTTGGGGTCGAAATCAGAGGCGGTTGCCTTTCAGCGCCATTCAGTTGATCAGCAGGAGGGGAAACTGCAAGGGAAGCTGAGGTTAAGGCCTGGTAAACATCACAATTATCTCATATCTTTCATTTTCATCTTTGCAGCTCAATGCGAGTGGCATTGAGTGCATTTTTACATTCTAAAAATACAAAAGAGCCAAAAAACAACAACAGCTTGAGACTTAATCACTGACATTGCATTGCAGAATTACAATATACATCCAAAGTGATGAATTCAAAATGTTTTCATAATACGGAAGCAAGATGCTTAAGCTGCCTAATTGTAGTCAGCTTTCTGTTTGAACTGATAAATGGAAGCTAAATATTTGCTCACACAAAAACACAAACTTTAATACAAATTGTTGTATTGAATGTACCAAATATGCCTACTGGTGCACCTAAAACTGAGGAAAAAAGATTCTTTTTTTTCCACTCCAAAAGAAAAACTTGTTATGTTATGGCTTCTAAGAGGATTAAAGCAAACCACTCACTTAAAATACAATATTTGTTTAACTGTCACTGCTCCCAGCTAAACTGAAAGACGCTGAAAATCACATTCTCCATAAAATCCTTCCACGAACACAACAGCAATCAATACTACTGGAGGCCCTTATTAAAATCTCCTGGTACCACCAAGTGAGCCTCTGACCTTTAGAGACTCTTCTTCTACTTGTTACCAGTGCTACAAACCCGTACAAAGTACTTTTGAAAACAGCCATCGATTAACAGTGGGGGCGAACGAGGGGAGAGGTAGGAAGATCGAAGTGTCCCCGTGTTGTTTTGTTGCTAACAGGGCCCTTCTCGGGCCTCGAGGCAGATACGGCGTCCCGTTGACAAACTGGTGATTGTTATCTCCTATCAGAATGCAGCGTCAGCCACCGAGGCTTTGTTTGGAATCTCAAGATAGATTGTGCACAATGCCGCGCACCGCGACAGGTTTTTACAATCCTCGAGCAGAATACGCAGCTGGCAGGGGAGAAGATGAGAGACGCAGACGAGGAGAAGCGACTGTCGAGACAGCTGGGATGAATTGATTCACGTGGGCTTATGCTGGAACAGTCAAGAGCTGCGTGATATAAAAAAAGAAAAGAAAAAAAACAAAAAAAAAACAAAAAAAACAAGTCTTTAAACTGAACTTTAAGGACATATTTGATTAGGAGGCTGAGCGTTATGAACACGCAGCCTTGTAAAAATCAATCAAAATCCTCGTCCGCTGCTGTAATAAAACACTCGAATGTGCTTTTTTTAGAGATTTACATTTTGGAGAGCAATATTTGGCCTCTGCTGTAAGGATGAAAGTAAGACTAATATGTTCATATCAGTGCCTTACATCAGAGCACTGTCCCTCTGGCTGAGCCTTTATCATTAAGAAGAAGAGCCTGCCTGTGAGTGCTGCGACCAGGTCAGTCAGAAAATGTGCTATCTTCATCGCTCCATCCCACAGGCACTAGCAAAGCATCACCCGAGATGACCACTCATCTTTCCCCGAATCTTTGCGGCAGACAATCCACCGCTGCCATCACTTCAGCCGGTCACCTCTCAGAGCAATCACGCGCGGACACCACCCGCCACTACAGAGCAGACATCCGGGGGATTTAGAGACAATTGGAGTTGACTGGGGCACAACCTCATTTACACAAAGCCACCCAAGAGTTAGACATGTCAGTCTGACTAAAAAGGCTTACTGCGCTTTCTGACAATTCATGGTGGCTATAAGCCTGGTTCAACACACAGCCATCAGCCCGGATCACATTAAATCCTTCTGACAGGTCATCTTCTCGCAATCTCGCAATCTCGATTTAGCCATCAATTCAGACAATTAAACAAAATGTCACGTCTTCCTCTAATTGAGAGAACTCTTCAATCACAGACGTACAACGCAGCGATGGTTTAACTAGCTGGAGAGAACTACTGCCTACTAAGCTAACAGTCAATATCCTCCAATCACCTCTTTGGCAATTACAAGCAATGATTTGCTCCAACATGACCACCACCTACTGGAGAATTTACTTTGAAATCAATATCACTCCACGTGCTGCTTTAACTCTTGGCCCTTTATTACAGAAGTCATAAATTTGTGCATCAGAGAAAGTGTAATTTATTCCTGGAGAGATAAGTAAAGCACCTGACATAATCCCTGACGTGATCGCAGCCCTCGCTGCGAGATTTATTATGGCTTATGTGATGTACATGACGTGGTCTTTTTACCGGCTTTGAGAAGGGTCTCATTTAATTGTCTCTGCAGAAAATATGCACAGATGATGAGCACTTAACATCACTTCAACATTGTGAATATTCATTAAAGGCTGCGTAATTTCAGCTGGAAATGTGTGTGCGACACTTCGCACAAATCAGCACATAACCCGATGCTTGACACGGACATTTCGCTGACCCGCTTCAGCTGCGATTTTTGGCGCCGATTCAAGTGCATTATTACATGTACTTGAATCCTCTTGACGGAAACATTTCCAAAATGGGAGATCTCAAAATATGCAATGAGCCTCTTATTTGGGGAAAAAAGTCACTTGTGTTGCAAGCTGATATTCTATTGTGCGCTTAAAAAAAACACATAAGCGTACCTTTGCTGGAGGAAGCCGATGAATGGAGCGACTCCGGTGCCTGGGCCAACCATGATGAAGGGCACTGATGGATCAGGGGGAAGCCGAAAAGACGCGTTGGGTTTCAAACTCACATGGATCTAGCATCAAAGGACATTAGAGCGCATTTACAATAATTAGAGTAATTACAACAATGCCAAGGAGCCGCTGTGGGCTTGCCAATCGATTCATTGATGTACTTCTTACTCTAAGATATACTAATGAGAAAACTCATGCGCTGCAATTGAAATCCATAGGGTATGTGGTAGGGAAGACTGCTTCCTCTAAGTTAAACTACTTTACTTTAATTAACCACACACAACTGGCTCAAAGCTCACTCTCTTTACATGTCTGAGCTAGTAAAGCCGAGTTTTCAGAGGGACATAAAACACGTAGTGGAAGCTGTCTGAATCCCTAACGCCCAGCACAGCACAATTTCAAGCCGTTTCAACTCTTGCTTCCCACCCCTTCTAGTACCTCTTCAACTGTAATACTAGAAGGAGAATGGGGCAGTCAACCTCTTTTGCTATTTTACTGGAAAAATCGAAACAAAGACAAAGTAAGGCCCAGTAAAGTGTAGCAAGATTTCAACCTAGCCAGAAGGGTACATCTATTTTTTCTCACCCTATGAGCGTTTTCTTGCAACTCCTACAGCGCTTGTACCAGCAAATATGAGCACTTAGAAATTTATCAGCCAAGACCACAAATGTGCACAATCTACTTTCAGCTTTTTTTTACCCCAGTCTACTCATTACCTTTGGCAGTGCTGGGCTGCTGGACGAATCAGCCTTCCCAGGGAAAACCAGGCCAGGATTGATGAGGTCAAATAGCCAGCCAGTACACAAGCCTCGCCTCCCCGCGGGCCGGCCGGAGCATGCTGGGATCTCTACCACGTTGAAGACAAAATGAAGCTTTCCTGGGTGTCTAAGACGAGAGCTACAGAGATGGCACCACAGATGGTTTGAGATGGAAAAAGGCAGAGACAGGGGGGAAACATCAGCATGTGAGAGTGTGTGTGCAAGGCATACAGACAGTGACAAGCAGGGAGGAAGTGAAAACAGAGTGAAACACAGAGAGGCACAGGGAGAGCAGAAAATTGGGAAAGATTATTTTAGGCCAATTACTTCAGCATGGCCGTTACTTACAGCTACCCATTTCGAACAATGTCAGCTGTTTAGTGATATCTCAGGCACAACAAGTGGTAAAATGACTCAGTTTGGAGGAAGCCTCACAGAGCTTTCACCCACTGTATCTAGTAGTGTTTTTTTGGATCCTACGCTTGAGATTGACATATACTGTGTATTAGCCTCCTAATAAACACGTATGTGTACATATTTTCTTAAAATCAAACCAGAATGTGATTTCTGCTTCTCGAAGAATAAAAGCTTCTGTCTTATTTGCCTCGATAAAGATGCCTCTCTATTCACTGTCGGCTAGAGCACTCTCGCACACTCTTATCCTTCGCTCTCCGGTTCCTGTGGGCCACTGGAGACCTCTATTGACCACAGCATCAATAATGCAGGTCTCTAATGTCTCTGCACCATCTGATAAACTACAGCCACTCTCTCCTGTCCATTTCCCATCTCTCTTCGCGCGTGCACACACACACACACACACACACACAAGCAGCTAAGGGAGAGACTAATGAGAGGAGCGGAGACGTTTTGACATTGCGTTAGATGTTGCTGTTCAACATGAGTCTCAAAGCAAACCTAATGGGCACTAGCTTAAAATGGAGCGCAAATCAATGACTAGCTAAGTGAGGAAAAAAGAAGGAACACTTGGCCTATTTAAACTAAGCACAGCTAGCTAAAGTCTATGCAATATTTAAAGTCCGTTCATTTATGCAGTTTCTTCCTATCAATGAAATCTACAAACAGCCATTCAAACGAATGTATACCACATAATGTGCACGTCTGGCAAAAGGAGTCCAAAACAAGCTTCACACAGATACGAAAAACTTACATAAAGTGTCTTACTAAAGTGTCACGCTGCCAATTGCCACCAGAAGAGCTTCGCTGTGCCATGGCACGAATTCTCTGAAACTCTACTGGAGAGATGAAACACACTTCTTCCAAAGATACTCCCACATTTGGTGATGGAGACTGCATCTAACACGCTGAACCCAAAATCTTCCAAAAGGTGTATATCTGGCTTGAAATATTGCAGCTACAAAGGCCACACCAGATGATTCATATAATTTTCATGCTCTATGTCCCCTTGTGCCCCAAGGAGGAGAGACTGTCATGCTGCAAGAAACAACCCATACCAGGTAAGAAATATTTCTTCACTAGAGGTGGTCACTCATAGCCAACACAATGCCCTGCACACAACATAGCACGCCCCTGGACGCCCTTGCTGTAGGTATAAATGTTCAGGTTTTTCCTTTAATTTGTCACCCTACACAATTCAAATGACTATTACTTTTTAAAGTTCTTTCTAAGTACCTCAACAAATCTGATTTTATATTAATGCCAGATTTTATTAAGTTAACAGAGCTTCTCTCTCATGTTATTAACTCCCACTCCCTCTCCTTAACGCTCTTAATGTCCGATAATTTGAAAGCTCAATCCACCCCGTGAAGGGATTGGCAAAATAGCAGATCTCCAGTGGATGCTGTTGCATTTCCCAGCTGCCAACAGAGCAAAATCAATATTTTATCATGCAAACCCAAACTCTCTTGTCCAGTGGTGCCTAATAAACAAACCTGGGCATTCAGTGATATATCATGATGCATGCGTAGGAATAAAACAGCAACAAGACTTTCAAAACAAAGTTAGGCAGCTATGAGACCAAACAACACACACACACAAATGGATTTCTATTATACTTGTGTAACGCAGTATTCATGCACAGCCATGTAAAATGTATATGAAATCAGGATACCATATTTACTTGACGCACCACCACCACCACACACACCCCACCCCCCAACGAAACTGTTCAGCATTAATCCAGCCCCAAACCAAACAGGATAGTTCTGTTGTGCAGAAAGAAAACACCAGCTAGCGTTTAAAGATTTAGTCTTCCAAGACCACTGAGAATAAAACAGACATACTTGGGTGATAAAGCACACTTGTGCAGCTCTACAGTACAAAGCGTATTCTTCAGTGTAATTTTCTGTCACCTTACCTGGCTGCTGAATAAGGCCGGGGTTGCAGTTTTGGCAAATGCTCTGAAAGGCAAGCACAAATGTCAATCACCGCGCTGTCTTGCTAAGATTTGGTTACGCAGTCAATCACCACAGAGAGGAGACGAATTATGTGAAAGTCATTTCGGTCCATTGAAACGTCCTACCTACCAATCTATCCTCAGTAACCCCCCACCCAGGTTACAGTCTTGTTTCTAGGACACACTTCTATATTTATGAAATTACAAACTCAGGGTTATAGAATCCCAAGTGTCCAGATGTGGCGCCAGTAGGAAACAGATTGCTTATGCAGACCTTATTTCAATGCCAGCCATGAAGGTGCCCTCTTTTGGGTAATATGTCGCACACATTGTATATGCGAGGAGGTGTCAGTTACATCGAGAAAACTTTTTTTTAAGAGTTTGAGATAACTTTTTTACCTGACAGCAACAAGATATGCCATTCTCTATCCAGTGCCCAGCACCACTGATTAGACGCTGGCAAAGAGAGAGATTGAGAGTTGTGCGACGTGCTTGCTGTGCACTCGCTACATTTTATTTGTATCTCGGTGATAGATGAAGCCGGACAAGTAAAGCACCACCATATGTACCAGCTGAGGCTGTACAATAACACATTTTTCTGCTAAATTGCCAGAGAAACAAACAGCTGGTCTAAATCTGCTCTCTCCTCTCTTTCTGGATTTCTCTGACATCTAAACAGCTCAGAGGTTTCAGAGAGACAGCTCCGCACTTTGACGTCCATTTCATCTCTTTGCGCTGAGATATTTTAAACAAACGCAAAGGCTTTGCTGAAACAGCAGTTAGCTACTAATAATTTATCCACATACCCTCAGACACTGAAAAGACCAACAAAACTGAAAAATAAAAACAGGGCCAGGGGCTAACATCAGTTTTAGACAGTAAAGAACAGTCGGCTAATAAAATAAACTAAATAAAAGCAATGCACATGTTTTTTAATACATTTCCTAAGAAAATAAAGATATTTAATGCTTGGTTGCGATTGGGTTTTTAACCACTTTAAGTACAGTGAGTACAGTGAAGTCGTTGTCATGTTTGGGAGCCCAGTTTGGGATGATTTGAGTTTGTAACATTGTGTTATCCTGCTGGAGCAACAATAAGAAGATGGGTACACTGTGTTCATAAAGGGACAGACATGTTCAGCAACAATACTCAGGTAGGCTGTGCTGTTCAAACAATGCTCAGTTGGTGCTTAGGGGTCCAAAGTGTGCCAAGAAAATATCCCCCACACCACTACAACACCTCCAGTAGGGTAACCAGCACCCCAAAGGCAAGATGGATCTATACTTTCATGTCGTTTACACTAAATTAAATCCGAATGCTGCAGCAGAAATTAAGATTCATCAAACCAGGCAATGTTTTTTCAATTTTCATTGCCCAATTTTGGGGAGCCTGAAAACCGCACCCTCAGTTTCTTGTTCTTAGCTCCCAGAAGTGGCAGCCAGTGTGGTCTTCTGCCGCTATAGCCCATCTGTATTGTAATTGTTTCATGACCTGCCATCTTAGTGAAGCATTGAATTATTTCTACTATCACAGAAAATCAGATGTGTAAAGAAAACCTGGAAGATTAGGTTAAAAAGAGTATTTTATGGGGAAAACATATTCTTTTCTTTGATGTAAATTTAACTGAAAGGGCAGTTTTGCATGTCAGTATTTGAAAAGCTGCATAAATATACTCAATAAAGAGATTCCTTGTTATATATTTGAAGTCGGAGAAATAGCAGTGTCTTGTATTTCTCTTTGAGATGCCTCCAATATCCAGCACGACTCATAATATTAAAACTAGCCGGAGCAAAGAGGACTTATATTCTGAAAGAAGTCCAAATGTTTCAGACTTAGAGGCTTAAAATGTATTAACGTATCACAAGGTGAGCCAAGATTACAGGACGGCCTTGTTTAGTTGTAATCAATGTGCATGTACTGGAGATACAACCCACAGTGAATCATCTGTAAATAAATCTTTAGAGATAATTAGAGTAGCTCTAATTATTTATTTATTTATTCAGCGTAGCGCTGCACCAGAATGGATAAATAAATCGTTCCTGTTTTTAAAGTTTCTCAAAAACCAACAGTGAGTTGCTGCTTAATGGGACAAATCCTCACATACAAAATATCTGAGGATCCTTTCAGTCGGTGCAAGTGTACACCTCTCCATCAGAGGGTGTATCGTGTATGTTAGCGCTATCCTCCACAGCTGTGCAGAGCTTGAGTTGCTGCCTTTCTATCACAGAGTGACAGCACATGTCTGAATCAGAGGACAATCAATCCATCATCTCGCATCACTGCGCTGCAATGATACTGGTGGTAGATACAGAGGATGGATCACTTTTAAAACCCTCTGAATGCAAAGCTTTTTTGTCGCAGTCAGTGGCTTGAAGATACATTTTTAAATATGTAATCCAAAAAAGGCTTAAGAAAAGAAAAAAAGAAAAAAGCACAGTCCCAAGATCCCCACTATGTTTTCAGCGGTATCATCGATCATAGTGCACAACAATATAATCTATTTCATCTCAAAAGTCTCTGTGCTGCAATTTATATGCAGAGGTACCATTTTAGTAGAATAAATGAGATAGAAATGTGGTTGCACATAAAAGTATATACTTCTCGAGATTTATGGAGAGTTTCTTTGGCTGTGCATGGAATTAGAGAAGTTGTTAGCATTAAGGCGTTAAGTGAAATTCTCCTCAGGAAGGTTTTTGCAGCTTTTAATAGCCTGCAAATGCTAATTTCAAGTTATTTCTGAACGAAGGACCTGCTAGCTCATGGTTTTCCGAAACCATTTAAACATTTTCTGTGGCGTTTTTATTGCGACTTAAGTGAATAAAGTGGGAATAGAAGTGATAAGCAATCAGTTCTCTGTGGCCAAGAAATTTCATTTTAAATTTAATGCTTTTCCTCAAAACAGAAGGGCCAATAACCTCTTGGGATACAGACATATTCCCTTTACTTTACTTTAGTGAGGATTATTTTGTTCTGCAAGTTTAAGTCCAGCAAAAAAGTAAAAGAATAGAAAAGAAAACTGCACCTTGGTACGATTTCATTTGAGGTCTGCTGTAAAGTAATTGAAAAAGATGCTCATGGACAGCATTCAGTTCCCAGGGGCTTTGACCCCAAAGTTTTTATCTAACACTCTGTACGAATCAATGAACTATCAACACGACATCTGGCTCTGAAAAGTGGGCATCTTTCTCAATTTAGACCCAGCATCTACTTTTGTAACCAGCCTGCACTTGGCCAAAGACATGTGGGTCCAGAGACATCTCTCCTCATTATTTACACTTAGTGTAAATCAGCCTAAACCCTAATCAGCAAATGCCTGCCCTTCAGTTGAGGTAATGAACCAAGAACACTGCAAAAATACAGCAGTGTACTTTAACAGCGACACCCTGAGTCAGAGTTTACCATTAACCTATGATCCAAACTGACCCTGTGCATTCGTGTCCTTGCAAAGCTCAGTGGTTTACCAGTATACCAAATAACAGCTGCTGCCCTGAGGGGTCTGCAACGCCGCATTCTTCACGAGGGCACGGTTGTCCCCGTTGCCAATTTCTGCATCAGTTCACCAGAGTAAAAGGTGCTGTGGTTGGCAAGTAGGCCTAAAATAGCTGACATTGGGGTAGGCCAGGAGCTGTGACACAGCTGTTTTAGAGGACAGCTCAACTTGTATATGAAGCTGTAGCCAACTAATTTCACTGTCTGCTAAGTTTCAGTCAAAGCTTATTAGATCTATACTGAATGAATGACCAGCCAACTATCTTAATGAGCTGAAAGGAAAATGTTAGTTTCTTACCAACAGTTCACACCAAGGGTCAAAAAAAAGGAGACGATAGGTGGCAGACAGCAGGGGGAAAAAAATCATCAATATTATTAGCACAATGCGAGATCATGGATAAACTTCAAAATATATATCTTGACTTGATATATATCGTTATATTTACAAAAAACTGGAAACAAAACAATATTGGAGCTGCAGATTTTAAAATGAGACGACGAAGTGAGCGTTGACCCTTTGGGGAGCCTCTTGATGCCCTCTCTCTGACTGTTAGGTATAATTAAATGCTCTGACCAAATCAACCATGAGCCTGTGCTCACAGAACAGGGCTTTACTAAGGCTACAGTGACCCCTACTGGATGAAAATGATCCAGTCAGACAAACTGAATCACAAAAGACAGAAGGCAGGCGCGACAATAACACGAGGTGTTATTAAAAGTGAAATAAATAGTTCTCAAACAAATAATTCCACTGACACTTAGTGCGGGTGCAGTCAAAATCCCACTCTCACGTCAATCACTGTAATTCTCCTTCTCTTTAAAGCAAATTGAAAACTTGTTTTAATTAAACATGCAAGTTTGAAAAAAAATGCAATGATTTTTTTGAAGACACTGGAAAAATCCAAAACATAAAATACACTTATCTATGATAATAGGTCAAAATTATGACTAAAACTGATTTTTATCACACTGTGTATTTTAGAGAGACTTTCAGAATCCCCATTAAAACCTGGAAAAGATCACTTTATCAATGATGATTATACGCTCTGTTAGTCGGTGGAAAAAAACAGAAATGTTCTGTCTGAATGAGCTAAGAGGTGGGAGTCTGACCTATAAGGAGGCTGAGAGGAGGTGAGCAGGATGGGAAGGCTGTAAGAAGCTCCAAAACGCTGAGGCTCGGGTCTCTCACATACAGGTTGTAGTCTGCAGCACCTTGTTTACTGCAGAGCTCCTGCAGTCTCCTCCTCTGCACGCTGTCCCCTGTATGCTCCACCAGAGCTCGCAGAAACGCCTGACAGAGACACAGAAATCAGATGCGCTGTCACCCGAAGCTGTTCTGCACCTCCGTCAGCCACAATTGTCGTGACTTTTACAAAAAGGAGAGCCAGCCACACTGTACACAAAGTCTGAAATCTAAACAGGTAGACCCTGACTCCAACCCCATTATGTAGTACAGCTATTTTAATATGCACAAAGCCATTTCTTCCACTACAAAATTATAATTTTCTTTTTTATATAAAAAAGAGAAAAAAAGGCCTTTAAGACGACTGAGAAACTAGCAGAGGCGAAGAAGCAATCTTTTAATTCTCAAACAAAGTCCTAAAAATCGATTAATGCAATCAATTACCCAGTTACATTTGCAGAGGCCATGCTGCGGTTTAATCGGCATTTCATTCGTTTCATTAGCAACTGCTTGTTATTTTTATTGTAGGCAGCAATTAAAATAAAAAGATTAAAGGGATCACAAAGAAACATTAAAACGCTTCTGCTTAAAATTTAGTCTGCAACCATGAATCAATCAGATGCTGTAATCTGAACTTTAAGTATTTGTCAAGAAGTGCTCTGTATAATCTCAGTGATTCATTACAGCTTTGACTGCATGTATGCAAAGATTTGTGGCACGTTCTTCACTGCACTGGATCGAGTGTAACATTTTTCTCAGCAGAATTGGAGAATCGGGATGTACAGCTATATCTCCCTGTGTTTGATGCTGCTACACATAAGACTGGGAAGTCTCATTGCCAAAGAACCAGAGGTTATTATCTTTCCCGATCCTAAAAAAAAAAAGTGAAGCTTAAAAATTGCTGGCTTTAGTGAAACAGCTGAAGTACATTACACAGGCAGGTGTTGTAAAATAAAACATTTACTGTCTTGTAAGTCTTTAAACAACACAGTGGCAGGGAAAAAAAATCTATTTATGTGCAGGAATTTAATAGAGGAAGCTGTGAACAAAACGTCTATAAAGACTTCTGAGGGAACTGAACTGAGTGAAGCCGTTAACGTTTAAATGTTCTACATCTTTCTGACACTTTATCAATTTTTTGGGTGCAGTTCAAAAAGAGTCTTTAAATAAAATCCAAGCAGAATTCAATATATAATGGCTCGCTAACTTAATTCATGATTATGACAAAGCAACTTTTTATTGCACAGGGTTTTATAAGCGTGTCAGATATTTTGAAATGCTTAACGAGAAAAAGGAACCCATCCGTCTTTTTTCTTCCACTTATCCTATTCTGGGTTGCAAGATGGAGCAGTGGAGCCTATGCCAGATATCAAAAGGAAGAGGCGGGGCTGCTAGTTGCCAGTCTGTTGCAGGGCTAACACATAACACCTACAGTCAGTTTAGAATCATCAGATAACCTAAAATCTCTTTAGATGCCTTTAGACTGTGGGAGGAAGCTGGAGTACCTGGAGAGCGAGCATGCAAACTCAGACCCAAGACCTTCTTGCTGTGAGGTGACAATACCAACCACTGCTACTCCCAGAAAATGTAACCTTTTTAAATAAATGCAAACCTGTAGTGTGCGTGTATCATTAAATATAAATTGTGTTTTAAATGTTGTGCGATTTAAGGGTTTCAAAGGGAATCGAGCACTGGATTCAGACCAGTATTTACAATGACGTGCTTATCAGAGCTTTAGGGTTATTACCATATACTGTCATGTTTTCTGCAAGTGTGTAGTGAAGAGTAAATAACTGATACAGCTCATGCCAGATGGAATTTTCTTTTCACTTTTTCTCTTTGTTTTTCATTAAATAATCACTTAAGCTCTCTAATTAAAAAAAAAACAAAAAAGAATCAAAATAACAAGATGATGTGAAAATAATAACTTCACCATTAACAGTTTCTAATGAATCACATCTAAGGAATCAGAGGAAACTACCGCAGGCCACATCGCCAGCCAAAGCTCACAAACTGACGAAAGCTCAACACTTGGGCAATTTGACATTTTCACGCACCAAATGTGAACTTAATTTTAACGTTTCAACAGAGGGATCACGGAGGTTAAATGATTATTTCAGCTTTGGACCAGGACTTAGTAAATCCAGCCTTGCCTGAGCGTATTAAACCAAACTATACAAACACCTGCAAATCTTCTGGGTCCAGACCCGCTGCTGACTCACACTACTCGACACATTTTTCTCCCAGCTTTGACACAACAAATAAAAACAACGTGCAGGTAGCGGTGTCAGAAAGACACATTCCCTTTATTATGCTAAGACAGTAAAATAACAAGCAGATTGTCACATGAAAAAGTGACTTTGTTTATGCAGCAAGTAGCTGCAAAGCAATATAGGGAAAATGGTACCTTCTTAGGAACACTTCTGATCTCCAGACACCATGTGAGCAAAAACAGGAGAGAAACATTCTGTGGGATGTAGGGTGGCACCTGGGCACCTTTAAGAGGGGAAGAAGGAAAATTAAAAGGATGAGCTTAATGGGGTCCATATTGTGTGTTATTTTCAAGAATGTACCAGTTGTAGTATTACCTTTTTTCTTAGTGTCTTTTTGCAGAGAAATATTGACATGGTGGTTCCTTTGGCTGTGAAGGCCCAGCCTGTGGAGCATGTGGTCCACGTCTGCGGCCCTGTTTGGGCAGAACACATCAAAGGAATCCCCTGGTTGATAAGCCAACACTGGGTAAGCCTGAGAATGGAAAAAAAGAAACTTACAACACTGAACTTGCAATCTAAATCTTTACTGGGGATTAATTAAAGCTTCATTTAAATGAGCATCTTTTCTCATGCTTACAGAGATCTCCAGTTCCAGGAGAAGTGCTGTCTTGACTGCATCTCCACTGGTCAGTTGAACTGCCTTGGATATAGGCACCTGATGAAGAGCCTCTTTGTTTAATGGCCCCACAATCTAAAAATATATATAAATAAAAAATTAGTGGCCAGTGAAGGAGGAAACATGGGCTAAATCCAAGTTCTAGCAGCAAGAACATCCATCACCTCTTCCATAGTGTCCACCTCCTGAAGAGAAACATCTAGATAGGTAGGAGGCAGAGCAGGAACATTGAGCGAGGACTCAGACAGGGGTGGCATGGAGCATGACAGTGAATGTGCCAGTGCAACGTGGGGAACTCCAGTTTCCTCTGTGTGTGTTTTTGATGCTGATGTGGAAACACTGGCAGCGTCACCAGACTGGGATGCCAACCCAGGGCTCCCCGCAGGAGAAGCTGGCTTGAGATCAGAAGCGGCAGAAACTGAAGATGAAGCAACAGATGCAAATTTGGAGTCCGCGGGTACAGATGCTCTGACTGACTCGCAGTTCTGCTGCTCAGCGATGCTTAAGAGGTTCAGTTGGACATCTGGAACTGATGAATCTGGAGTTTCTTTGGTTGAATCCTCTGGGCTCTCTTTCAAGTGAGCTGTCCCAACAGAAGCCATTTTTGATAAGGATTCTTTGATAGCTTTCCACAGTCCCCCAAGCCAGGGATCCACAACCAACTCCAGCCTAGAGAGAACAAAGTTCACAAATGACAGCAGCATAAACAAAAGAAAACAAATATGGGTTTAATGTGTCTGCATGTGCTCTTAAAGATGGATGTTTACATTTTCTTTCTCTGCAAAACTTACCCTATACCATCATCTGCATAACCCGTAGCATAGAATTGCTTGGCTCCGAGTTCTTGTAGACGCCGCTCAATGGTCTTGCCACAGTTGCAGAAATTTGCATAATTTGTGTCTCCTAAAGCTGGAGCAGACAGAGGGAAACAGATTGAGACTCTCCAGCAACTGTTCAGAAAGTAAACAGCGCAATGCTCTGCATCGTGATGATATAGACAAACATGTTTTTCAAATTAAACTCCCATACGGACAGATGAGCTACAAGGAGCGCTACCACAGACCCTTATAAAAGAATTTACCTAAAAGTGCATAAGAAAGGTGCTTATAGTGGTCAGTGGAGAGGGTCTTCCTCTTGATGCGCTTTACAAATTTTAAGGCATTATCCGGCGGTTCCCCATCTCCAGTAGTAGAAACAACAAAGACCACTGGGGCACTCTCCTTCTCCAAATTGTACTGGAACCAGTTATGTGAATGACGAGAGAAACACAACCATCAGTCAGCATCATATTTATTAAAATGTTGTTGATGTGTTGTTTGGTATCATTTTTCTTATATTAAACTTTTTTAAACTATCGCTGAACTGAGGGCGACTTGGTAAATATTTTACTTTATACAGATATGTACTTCACCTAAAGTGATTGTATTTGTTTTATTGACATATTTATGTTGTTAATTGTTGTTGATATTTATGCTTTTATGGTGTTAGAGCCTTCATGTGTTAATCTTTTTCTACCATTCCCAAACTGGTGCCTTTATGGTAAAAATTCCCTTTATACAGATGCTAATAAAGCAAAGAAGAAAGGGACAATATCTTCATTATTTGGGAAAAGTACATCACAACACACGACTAAGATCGCTACATAAATGAAAACTAGAATGTACCTTCTCGTTCTCATTCAAGCAACTGAGATCAGCAACCAGCCCGTGCTCCTCCGCCTCCTCGGCTATCCCTTCTGCTATGGACTGGGCTTGGCCCTTCTGAGACCCATACAGGACCACAAACCGAGGCTTCACTTCACAGGGCATGCTAGAAAATCCATACAGAAACGAGGTCATTTGTGCAGTGTGTTTATAACTACATGACATTTTATAATTAACAATTTTCACAGTAGACCATGGCTGCTCTGATCGTGTGTCTCAGCAAGGACTTAGTGCACACAACCAGGAGGCTAATGCTGATTCATTTTTATGTTTACAAACTTGCTATGTCCACTCGGGTGTGAAGGGTTGTCAGCGCAAGCATGATGCCAAAATTATGTAAAACAAAGATCAAGCAACAGATGCAAATATATCATTACTCATACCTAGTACTAAGAAGTCGATTTGCTACCTATGCTTACCTATGTTACCACAGCGTACAAAGGAAATCAAAGGAAGTGTTTGTAGACCGGCTCTAACTGCATATCTAGCGTATTAATGTAGTTCTGATCACAAACATTTGTGCTTGTAATCTGTGGTAAACATACAGAGGCGCATACAGTAATTTCAAAGATACATCAACACATAGATGGACTTAGTGGACATGACAGTGACCGTAATATTTTATTTTTTCTAAAGGTAAGGAAAGAAAAACAGGTAGTCTTTACAGGTGTTTTGGCTTACCAACATCCGTGAACATTTGACAGGTGACAGACAGACTGCCACAGAACAACCTTCGTAGCTTTCGCAGCCCTGGACACCACCATCAAGTAACCGGACGTTACGTCATTTCTTGACGTTTAGAGAAGTTACCATAATAGTGCACGTGGGTATTAGCGTGCTGTTTCATACGTTTCATGCATTTCCGTGAAAAGCAGCGGATTTACATTGATAGCAAAGTTACAAGTTTCGCTAAAAGTTAGTTAGAGGCGACAGCTAACAACTTAATTCTGACACATCGCATTTAGGTCACGTTGTCAAAGTATAAGTCCCGTCTTTAAAACACGAATCTTTGTGAAATATGCTTATATGGAATTAAAATCAGATATATCTAGTGTATTCAGTTCTCTGTGGGTGTTTACCTTTACAAAAGTGCGGTGAAAATCATACAGTAATATGTCCTGCCCTTCCCATGGAATTTTATAATATTGTCACTGCAATTCACGCGAGACCAGGTCACAGACTGAGATTGAACGAGATCGGGCGAAACCATATTGTAAAAAAGTGTCTTTTTACTTTAATTCTTACAATATTCTAAGTGCGATGAGGCGATAATTTTTTTTTTAGAATATGTATAAACTTTTTAAATTTCTTAATGCTATCTTATAAAGAAAGAGATTACAACTATGTTATAGGATACACTGAGCAGTACTTGGTTCCGCCCTCTCCGCCCGCGGAGCCTTCCAGAAGTCGCCGGCGGACCCGTGCGGCTCACAGCTTAGTCACACTCCAGATTTCTATTATTAAAACTCATTATTTCATTCTTTATATACTTAATACGTGACCCAATCCCTCCGTCAACATGTCCACTTTGGGGACACTGGCTTTCGATGAGTATGGAAGGCCTTTTATCATCATTAAAGACCAGGATAAGAAGACACGGTTAACGGGAATTGACGCATTGAAGGTACAATGGGCTAGCAAGCGCTACACAGCTTTTCGTTAGAAAGCTGCTGTTTTACAGTTAATTTAATGAGTTGGGTACACAGATCTCGTATGACAGGTGGATTGCGATTACTAAGCACAGGTTCATCATGTAATCTTAAGTTGTTTGTGCAAGAGCATCTCTATAGCATTAGCCAAATAACTAGCCAGTCATGCTAATGGTGGGGCCCATGTGCTTTCTGTAATGCGTTTAGCCGGTAGGAGCTGCTGACAGGGCTGTGCCCACTTCTCTCATCGGTGATGCACAGAATTTTAGGTTTGGGGGTTTTCAGGCAAAGGGAAGTTATACCTATCTTTGGAATAAAATAAAAACGTGTGCATGACTCGGAAATGTTTCTATTTTGCAGTCTCATATTATGGCAGCCAAGGCAGTCGCGTCAACGCTTAAAACGTCTTTGGGACCAAATGGTAAGTCTGAACCAGTGTAGTGTTGTCATACCAAACTGTCCAAACGGTTTGTTATTTTGAAAGTGAAGCATTTGTGTTTGAAACTATATGTCATTATTGCTTTTCGTGAATTAGAGTTGGCCGTTAGAATACCGATTTTTAACACTTATTTCTCCTGTGCCTTTTTTTTTCTTTTTACTTTTTCCATGCAGGTCTTGATAAAATGATGGTTGACAGAGATGGAGAGGTAACTGTCACCAACGATGGCGCCACCATTCTCAGCATGATGGATGTGGACCACCAGATTGCCAAGCTTATGGTGGAGCTGTCAAAGTCCCAAGATGATGAGATTGGTGATGGAACCACTGGAGTTGTAGGTATGGAAAAGGAAGATGAGGATGTTGGTTTTTTTTTTGGTTTTTTTTTAATAAAAAAAGAAATACAGACTTGGGACTACTTGGGAGAAGTTCTGATGCTCTCAATATAGACTGTTCCATCGTATGAGGGAACTTTTATCTAAACTATGGTTGTAGATTAATTAGCTTTTGCATTTGCATCTTCTCTGTTGCCCTCAGTTCTGGCCGGAGCTCTGCTGGAACAGGCTGAGCAGCTGCTGGACCGTGGAATCCATCCCATCAGGATCTCTGACGGTTACGACCAGGCCGCACGTATCGCCACCGAGCAGTTGGACAAAATTGCTGAAACCTTCCCCTACGATCCCAACAATACAGAACCTCTCGTTCAAACAGCCATGACAACACTGGGATCCAAAGTGTAAGTCCCCCATACAAAATATTGTTGGGTTATTTCTTTTTGTTTATTAGTGTTATTTTTACTATTATGTTATAAGTAATACAATTAACAGTAATTATTTTTGGACTAGTTTCCTCTGCTTGTCTACATTTCCAAATGCTCTTTTGACCTAGCTGGCACGTCTTTTTCTACATTGTCATAGAGCAGATAATAACAACTGTCAGTAGAGAAATTTCCTGATTATTATTCTGTTTTTGAGTTAAGGAAGGGAAAAGATGTTTCAATACATTTTGTTTAACAAAATCTCTAAAGTTCTTCCAGCATGGATGCAGAAATATTTTTGTTCATTTTAAATGAACCTGCACTTGTGTTTCTGTCAGAACTGACACAGACTTATCATCATGCAACAAATGCAAAACCTTTTTTCAGTGATTTTGCAATAGCATTGTTACCACGCTTTATCTAAAGTTCTGTTTGTCTTTCAGCATCAACCGGTGCCACAGACAGATGGCAGAGATTGCAGTGAATGCCATCCTCACTGTGGCTGATATGGAGAGGAAGGATGTCGACTTCGAGCTCATCAAGATGGAAGGCAAGGTCGGAGGAAAGCTGGAGGACACACAGCTCATCAAGGGAGTCATAGTTGACAAAGAGTTCAGCCACCCCCAGATGCCCAAGGTATGATCGATGGGAATTTGTAACACGATGTCATTGGCTGTCTGGTGTTTGATCAAAAAGAATCAAATCAGTTGAAAGTTTCTGGGGCAAAATAAATGTTTCTGTTCTGACCTCCATCTGTAAAATTTGATTAACAGCTTGTCCTTTGTTATTTCACAGGTTCTGAAAGATGTTAAAATTGCCATTCTTACCTGCCCGTTTGAGCCTCCTAAGCCCAAGACCAAGCATAAGCTGGATGTGACTTCTGTGGAAGACTACAAAGCTCTCCAGAAATATGAAAAAGAGAAATTTGAGGAGATGATCCAACAGGTTGGTACCCTCAGAGTCTGTTAACAACTGATGTTTAACCATTTCATTTATTGACTGATTAACATAGAAATCGCAGCCGCAAATAAGTATACACATATCGGCACACATGCTTATGGACACGTTTATTTTAGGTCAAAAGTAATGGGGCTAACTTGGCCATCTGCCAGTGGGGCTTTGATGATGAAGCCAACCATCTTCTGCTGCAAAATGACCTGCCTGCTGTGCGTTGGGTTGGAGGGCCTGAGATTGAGGTAAGACGAGATGCAAAATTACTCTTTAATCAAACACTTTTTTTGTCCTTTGTCACTTTGATCAGTCAGGTATTTGCAACTTTTTGCCATATGTTACATCAAGTACAAAATATAAAGTGGAGTTTATGTTGAAGTGTCGATATCAATTGTTTGTCTGCAGTTGATAGCAATAGCTACAGGAGGCCGCATTGTCCCGAGGTTCTGTGAGCTGACACCGGAGAAGCTCGGCACAGCTGGTTTGGTGAAGGAGATCTCCTTCGGCACTACCAAGGATCACATGTTGGTTATCATGGAGTGCAAAAACACCAGAGCTGTGACCATTTTCATCCGTGGAGGCAACAAGATGGTGAGCCCAAAAGCAAATTCATAATTACATGTTTTTTGTTTTGTTTTTTTCCAATTATTATTCCAGTTTTGATTAAGTGTCATCTTTCTTGATAGATCATCGAGGAGGCTAAGCGTGCTCTCCATGATGCTCTGTGCGTAATCCGCAATTTGGTCAAGGACAACAGAGTCGTGTACGGAGGTGGTGCTTCAGAGATCGCATGTGCCCTAGCTGTCAACCAGGCTGCAGACAAAGTAAGAGAAATTGCATCAGAGACTTTCTGACCTTAGCATTTACGATAAACATGATTGTGTTCCTGCTCGACTCTCATTGACATCTGTCAATTTCCTTTTCAGTGCCCGTCATTGGAACAGTATGCCATGAGGGCTTTTGCTGATGCTTTAGAGGTAATCCCAATGGCCCTGGCTGAGAACAGCGGGCTGAACCCCATCCAGACCATGACAGAGGTCAGAGCCAAACAAGTCAGAGAGAACAACCCATTCCTGGGCATTGACTGTTTACACAAAAACACCAATGGTAAGCAACCACCTGCTCTGCACATAATACACTGCAGTAGATACTGAACTAAACATGGCTTCAGTCTGGATTACCACCTTTGGAGATGACAGCACTGCACTTCAATGTTAAAGCACAATGATTTATTGAATTCTTTTTTTTTTCCCTCCCTTCTTTCCCCCTGTAGACATGAAGCAACAGCATGTGATCGAGACCCTGATTGGCAAGAAGCAGCAGATCCTGCTCGCTACTCAGGTAGTCAAGATGATCCTGAAGATAGACGACATCCGAAGCCCCGGGGAGACCGAGGACTGAAGCCCTCCTGAACACGAGAAAGGCTTGGGCGCCCTCTTAAACAAATGCCGTTCTAGAGGTTTTCAGCACTTCCCCGAGCATCGTGTCCAAGCTGCACCACGAATCGCTATTTATAGTTGGATACAACATGTTCAAGCTGTTGTAGTACCAGAGTCACCATTAAAATGTTGGTCTGTTGAAATTTCCACACTTTTGCTTTCAAGTTCTTTCTTTATTTTTTTTATTCAAGAAGATATAATTATGTAATGAATCCATGCACTCTTGAAATAGTTCATATTTATTGTTTATGATCTGAGATTAACAAAACAGTATACATATAGTTTTGATATAAATTCTTATTTCACTAACAATAATATCATAATTTCCTAAACCCCTAAGATAACATGGAAGCTTTTTTCTGCTATGGCTTGGGGGAGGGGGGCTTTTTGCCTATATAAGTCAAAATTTTGCTTCAATATATCAAAATTTTTAGTTAATACCTTTGAAGGTCTTTATTGTCAATATGGAGTTAGTAAGTTTCAAACCAAATTTGCAGTCAGATATACAATAACCTGAAATTTTGATTTACGGATGGCAAAAAACAGTTGCTGATACAAGCTTCCATAAGACACAGGCATCAATATTCAGACAAAACCAACAGACTCATTACGAGCACCTCTTACAGATCGTCTTATAATGTTCTGATTAATTATTGTGGATATGATTATATAAAGCAGAGTTTTAAGGTGTTTCCTGGCATTCATATTTACATGTACGTGTTGAGCCAGTTGAGCAGGTCTTTTCTGGCCTCCTGGATGTAGGGTTTGTCAGCGGGGTTGATGTCCTCTCGCTTGCGGTGGACAAATCCGTGAGTCTGACCAGGAAATATCTTCACCTGGTAGTCCACTTTGCATTTCTCCTTCAAGTTGGCTTCAAGAGCACTCACCTGATGGGCAAAAATGATGTCAGCGCACATGTCATGGCAGAAATTCTGAGATTTTTAAGTTAACATTGTCTGCATACAAAAGTTGCTGCTAAAACTAATCGGTCCACAACTCACACTAACCTGGTCCAAAGGGATAACGCTGTCATTCTCTGCAAAGACGAACAGTGTTGGACTCTTCAGCTCATACCTGTCCTCTCTCTCTCTAACTATTCCTGCACAGGATCACATAAAACCATAACAAAAACATTTTCCGTATACCATGCCTCGTGTTCTGCTGTAACAATGGCATACCATAAACAGACACTCCAGCTTTAATCTCTGGATACAGTAAGGCCAGGTAATGTGTGGCAACCCCTCCCCAGCAAAAGCCTACTACTCCGATATGTTTGGCTCCGCATTGATTCTTCAGGAACGTCAGCACTGCATCCACCTCTCTGAGAAGGAAAAGTTCAATGAGTGTGCGCTATCACACAAGGTCAGAAAGCTATCAAAGCTATGAGTAGCTGCTGCATTACGTAGTTCACGCGTTTGTTTACTTGTTAATAGCTGTCGGCTTCTTGTCCTGAAGCCACTCTTGAAAGTTGGACCAGTCTTTTGTTGGACTCCAAGGTTCCTTTCCAACAAAGAAGTCTGGACAAATGGCTCTGCTCACAATAAAACAACAGAAAAAGGAGGAATCAAAATCTCACAAAATCACTGATTCTAGAAATCCTACATTCGCCTCAGGAATCTCAATCCAGTCTATCAATGAGTCAGTCACATAAACGCACATGTATCCATTAGCAGCAAGCATGTCAGCCATGTATCTGGTGTTGGGAAGCTGCCAACCGAATATGTCTTGAATGACAACAATAGCCTTGTCGGATGCAGTGGATGGTTTTACTACATAAGCTTTAAAGTGCTCCATCTGGACCTCCTGGCCGAGCGCTCCATACTCCATGCGATCACCAATATCGCAGGGACACGGCTTGGCTTCGTTTGCCATCTGCTGGCAGAGATGAAAACAGAAGCACAGAAAGTATTGGTAAAAAAAGGAGAGCAAAACTGGGATGTATTAAAATTTTAAAAAAGAATAATGTCCCGTGTGCACACCTGGACTCACTTGTGACATTTGCGCAACAAAGCATGACAAAGCAAAATACTTCGACATGCTTTGCTGCACAACTCTTTTCAGTTAAACGATTCCACCCCTTCTATATGTTTTCCATGTAAACTAATGAAATCCAACACTGGACAGAAAAATCCGTTTGCAAAGACGACGTGAGAAACATACCTTGCTGGTTTGCGAGTTTCTGCGTAGCTGCCTGGCTGAAAGTCAAAATCTTGATCTGCTTATAAAGAGGGGAGAGAGCTAGCAGTTGGACAAAGTTGAAATTCCTTTCCACTCCCACTTTCAAAATTAAAGTGATAACACTTTTATGACTTTCTCCATCCTTTCTTTCTTTCTTTCTTTCTTTCTTTCTTTCTTTCTTTCTTTCTTTCTTTCTTTCTTTCTTTCATGCAGGGAATATTTTTATGCTGCAAACTGTACGCGTCCTATTTTTGAATGAAATCAGTTGAATTTAAACTGTATTTAATCTTTAAACAGGTGAGAAGTGACTATCTGGGGACAAACCTGGTATTGTTTTCATAGTATGTGTGTCTGTAACTGCAAGTCATGCTGACTGATATTTTTTCTTTCCTATCTCTGGCTTGCTTAAATGGGATAGGGTTTTGTTGTTTAGTGTTATTAATTGATAACGTATGTATGCAGGGAGTGTCAAACATAAGAATAGCATAGAATGGCATAGGATAGAAACATGAGCCCAGAATAACCCCGGAAACGACTCCAATCGGGCTGGTTTTGCATAGATTTGGGACTTTTTTCCTTGTTTTTTTGTTTGGGGTTTTGTTGTTGTTGTTTTTTAACAAGAGACCCACATTAACACAAAAATAAATGAACGAATGAATTTTTTTGATGTAAAATGATGAAAATGTTCACTTTTGTAATATGAGTTAATGATCTACTCTAACGTCTGTATTTTTACAGATTTATTTATTAATTCTGGAAAATTTCTTTCATTTCATTATTTTTAGCAGCAGGATGTGCTCATCACATTGAAAAACATAGACATATTGATCTTTATCTTATGTTAATAAGATTAAACGTGTAGTAGTTCGGCCGATTAAAGTGGACCAAGAAGTCAAATTAATTTGACGACGCTTTGCAAAAAGGCACCGCTGGGATTCGAACCCAGGATCTCCTGTTTACTAGACAGGCGCTTTAACCAACTAAGCCACGGCGCCGGTGCGTGGCAGAGCGCGTATTGCTGTAGTGGCTCATTGACTGGTGTCGAGACTTCACATTTTAATTTTGTTATTGTTATTCTTGCTCTTTATTTGATACGTGTACTTTTCTAATACAGAATATTGGTTTATAAGTACAGAAACATATAAAGAGAGCGAAATAAAGTTCCAGGATAAACGCTGAAGCTCATTTTTGAGTGTACAAGTATCAGTGTACAAGTATTGTGATGACAAATTTGACCACATATTTATACTTAAGTACAGCTCTTATCTGTTCGGAAAAACCTCCCAATAAAAATGTTTGTTCCTGTTGTTCCTGCAGAATTTAATGTTTAATAATGACGTCTACTTGACACTTTTAGTTCTTATTTTCGAAATATTGTAGGTGCTCTTTCTCTCTCATTGTATGTAACTTTTAATTTTGCGTCTATCTTTTTTTTATTTCATTGCATTTTTATTATTTAGTTTTATTTGAGTAAAATATTACACGAAATACAATCACGTGACGGTTGTTATGGTCGTTTCCCTGCCGTAAAACTCGAACCTCTGTAGGGAAGTAAAACTGTTATGACAGGAGCCAGAAGTGTCGTTGGCGCATGCGTTAGCAGGTTAAGCTAGCCATTTGTCTCCCAGGTTTAAACTGTCGTATGATCAACACCCTGAGATGTAGCGTTTCCCCCTGGTTTCTTGTGTTACATTAGACATACACAGTGAATTAGAAACCTTTGTGTACTGGCGAACATATACTGGACGCGAGAAAACACAGCGGAGCGAAGATTTACGTTTTAATCTGTGGGGAAACCATTTTATGATTGTCAATGCAATTGACCCATAAGGATATTGTCGTCTCGCTAGCTTAACTGAGCTAGCTAAACGATACTGTCCGTGTCGTGGATGGGTTCACGGTACAAATTAGTCGAATAACAGACGGTGACCGGTGCTTAGCGAGCAACATGGATACTGCTGAAGAAGGTAAATAAAAAAAAAAGCCTCTAGTAGCTTCTTTCTCATCAATAGCTAGCATTAGCTTCACAAGTGCATCGCCTCGCCGACCGCTGAGCTGGCCTGCTAATGGTTAAACTTAGCTGGCTGGATGTAGCCAGCTAAGACGGGAGAAAACGGTGTTTTAAAGCACACGATGTTAGCATGTGGGGATAGTGCAATAAGTAGCGGGGAGCGTAGAAAGGACCAGAATTTACCAGTGATGTCATCAGTTTCCTGCTGTGTGCTCTGTTTACATAAGCCACGCTGCTGGTGCAAATATTTTTCTAAATGTTGCTTTTAACTAAATATCCTCTATTACTGTGCATATATTTGTATATATGACACCACATACACACCCTGTGACACTTGCTCTCGCGTCTGTTTTGCTAACCCTTTGCGAAGAGGATCAGACATTCATTGAAATTGTTGTGTGTTTTTGTTTGTGTGTAGCGGATATTTGTCGCGTGTGCCGCTCTGAGGGGACCCCAGACAAACCCCTGTACCACCCTTGTGTCTGCACTGGCAGTATCAAGTTCATCCACCAGGAATGGTAAGTGTGTTAGGCTGTCTCTTCCTCTTTCTGTCAGCTTTCATTGTGACCTTGTGAAGAAGTAGTTCTTAGATCCTCCCAAGGAAAACTTTCTCTTTTTTATGTTAAACATTTAAAAGAAAAAAAAATCATACAAACAGCACGGTAACCATGGTGTAACTAATTAGATTCAGAATGTTCACAGATGCTGCCTTAGTTACTGCAAGACAGTCATTTATTCTTACTTTTCCCATAACTTCCCTAGCCAAGGATGTCAAACATAAGGCCTAAAAGGCTTTGGAAACTGTGATTGAGTGCATAACTAGGAATTACTGTTGGATTGCCCTTCTTTTCTTCATATAAAGACTTCTCAGGGTTTGAACGTGTACCTAAATATTTCACATTAATAGAAAGGGGAGTTTCGCTGGTCTGGCCCACTTAAGATTAAAGTGCACTGTATGTGGCCCATGGTGTAAAATGATTTTGACATCTTGGTTTTAAGCTAGGAAGTCTGCTGACTCACAACGTAAACAAGCGGTTGTGAAAGCTTCATTCAACCCAGTGTTGCTAAATCAATGTATTGCACATGATATAGCATTGTTCTTTCATCATTTTGTTCTTGTGTCAATATTAAATAGTTTTCAAAAGGCAGTTTTGTAATCAGATCATTCCAATATGGTGCGCACATTTGCCCTTGATTTGAAAATCAAAGTAATCTAGAAAATGAAATTTCCTTCCTTAGTTTAGGTTGTGTTTCTTGAGAACTTCCTGAAGCACAGGTTAGGCCCTCTCTGTAGTGGTAACAATATTGTATGGCAGTATACCATATTACAGGTCTTAGGTGAGAAATTTGCATTGTGAAAATTAAAGATGAAGGTATTTTGAAGTTTGTGAGTGTGTAGAAGAGCAAAGCAAAGACCAGACCTGGATTGTTTTGCGTTTTTTGAAAGGTTTGCTTAGATAATGTTATTCTTAATGTTGTTGTACTGTAGGAATCGACTGATGGTAACTCCCTTTCATGACCCATATGCATATTAATAATAATGCTACATTTCAGTGTCCCAGTAAGCTGGAATGGTGTTATTATAGACAACATACTATACTATACAAACACAGATTGTTGTTAATTAGTGTGGATTTTACAATGAAATATTTTTATTACCCCACAGCTGTAAAAGACTGATATTGTCAGTCTGATACTGAAGTATATTAATACTGGGTATTGTTACTGTAAAAGCGCTTGAAATTGATACCTTGGATTTATTTACTAAAAAAAATGGAAGATTTCAGCCACAAGGTCTAATAGGGCTGTGCGAAATGACCAAAATCTCATATCCCGATATAAGACATCTATCGCCCCGATAACGATATAAATCACAAAAATTTACCATTTTCTCTAAATTCTGTGAATTTCGGGGAGCTCCACAGCTCGAAGTGTTTCCAGCTGGGCGTCGTGTATCTGGAGTCGAGTGTTTTAACCGATGCATGAAACTATACATTTGTAGACATAAGTTGTAACGGTCGCCGTTTTCTTTGTGAGTATTTATTACACGACGTGCTGCGGGGAAAAGCCTGTTCTAACGTTTGAGTCTTAAGGTTTATTTTTTTAGCACCTGGCGGCTCTTTGTTGCTTTTCATCCGTAAATACTCTGCATACTCTTTCACGTGATTCAGTTTATTTTGAAAAGTCTCAACGGGATCTTGAGCTTTATTGTAAAACGTTTATATGGAAAATAAACAAGCGGACACATTGATGTTTTACTGTCGTTGTTGCTAACGACAACGCATAAAAACAGTCGCTTGTCCGTCCATCGTGTGGTTATATTAAATATAAGAGAAAGAGAGAGCTTTAAGACATTAATATAGCCACTACAGTGACCATCAAAACGATGAAAAAATATTGCCGTAAACAGTTTATTTTACGACACCACGAAACAAACGATAGCGTAAAATGAAACGATAGATGGTTTTATATCGTCATCCGATATATATCATTATGTCGAACAGCCCTAAAGTCTAAGGTCAAATTTTTCTGAAAATCTTGTGAATGCAATAACTCAAGAACAAAGTGACATTCAAAGTGATTTTATATTTGCATCTACTAAAAATCCTGGTTGAGTTTAAATCTAGTTGACCATGATCTCAAGCTGAGAGTAAGTTTTTTGAAAATCTTGTGCATGTCATAACTTGAGACCAAAGCAATGTAGGGTTTTGAAATTTATACCAGGTGTGTCTATAAGGAGTCTGAGAGGTAGCAAGTCTCACAGTGACGGATTCAGTAGTCCCAGCTGCGCTTACATTTTCATTGCATCATATTGGTGGCAGTGTTACTACTATTGTAGCCATGGCAGTGGTATCATGAAAAGGTTATGTTGGGTCAACACTTCAGACCTTTGGAAGTGTCTGGACTTGGACTGTTCTTTAAATCTGCACCGTTGCAATCCTTTCTATTGGCAATTGAATTTATCTAACTTAATCCAAATATCTCAAACTGACCAAATCTGAAGACACCAATTAAAAAAATGATTTTTTTTAATGGATTATTTCAGGCTTAAAATGTCTTAAATGGGATTTGAAAGGACTTCCTAAAAAATCATGCCACTTTTTGGAACCAAAAATTGGCATGATTTACACTAGGCATTTCAGGCCCTGAAGGTTAAATAATACACATTCTCACAGTGGGAAAAATGTCTTATATTGGGACACACATAATACATTGGATGTAACACATGAATATGTGTATGAAGCTGTTTTTCAATCCAGTCATTATTCATGTGCTCAAAATGTGAAAATAGAGCACAAATATTACATAGTTTTCATCAGTTTTCTTCATTCTTTAAATGTCATTTTACAGTTTGGTCCAGTGGCTGAAGCACAGCAGGAAGGAGTACTGTGAATTATGCAAGCACAGATTTGCTTTCACACCAAGTAAGTCCTTGTGACATTAACAGATAATCCATTAAAATGCATTTTGTAGCCGCAAGCCTCCAATTTAGCCTTACGGAGGGGGCCATATAAATTGTTTGTTTGTTTTTCTGCATGTGATTATTCATTAGTTGGTGCTGTTTTCATTTAGTGTTACAGAATAATCTAAATAGCTGCTATCAGCGAAAAAAAGAAAATGACCAAGCACAAAAGATAATTTGACTCTGGTTCACTCTTTCCCATCTGTCCTCTTCAGTCTACTCCCCAGACATGCCCTCACGTCTGCCCATCCAGGACATTTGTGCCGGCCTTCTTACCAGTGTGGGCACTGCCATTCGCTACTGGTTCCATTACACACTGGTGGCCTTTGCATGGCTTGGTGTTGTTCCTCTCACTGCATGTAAGTATCCACAGACATGAATACAAGGAGAAATTCTCTTTAAAACCCCTTTAAAAAGAAAAAATTGTCTAACATGTATAAGTTATTTATGAAATCATATTTTTGTTTTAGCTTTTAGAAGTACTGTTATTTTAGTGTTGATGACCAACTTATTTAATAGATTTGGGAGCAAATATTCTTTATAGGGTGACCCTCTAAATGTTTTTCCTCATCTGCTGTATGTGGAAATGTCTGTGCACTTACACGCATTTACAAATTTCCCCTTTCTGGGGTGTTAAATACAGTCAAAGTAACATATAAGGTGTTCATGTTAGCTAATGTTAAAGAGCATTATAGGTTTAGTGTCACTACATACATAACAAGAAAGTGTGTTCTTTGTTCCAAAACATGTAAATCCCTCTCAGTACTTAATGTAAAAATGTAAGCCTGAACTATACAAATTTTCATACAATAGAAACGGGTAGATTTTAAATATGTTTTTTTTCCCCAGGTCGCATCTATAAGTGTCTTTTTACCGGCTCTGTGAGCTCTCTTTTGACACTGCCGCTGGACATGCTCTCTACGTGAGTGATAATGCTTTTTTTATCATCAACTGTAGCACAAAATATGCAAAACCTGATAGAGATCAAGATTGTTAGCTTGTTTATTTTCTTTACTGGACAGCAGATGAGTAACAGAGGATCATTTTTATTGAATATGTGCTATTGTTTTTATTCCTACAGGGAGAACCTGCTTGCAGATTGTCTACAGGGTTGCTTTGTGGTTACCTGCACCCTATGTGCATTTATTAGTCTGGTATGGCTCAGAGAACAGATAGTCCACGGTGGAGCCCCCCAGTGGTTAGAACAGCACCAGCCACCACAGCCCAATGCTGCCGGACAAGCCAATGAGGTACTTTGCTGGACTGATTACTAAATTAGATTCTTAACTGGATGGTATAATTGTGTTTCATTGAGGTTTAAAATGACACAGTAAAAAAATCTGATTTATGTAATTCACTTAACTGCAAATTAAAAACATGAGCTATTTAAATGCTAACCAGAATAACATGCTGCATGCACCTTACACATTTATGACAATGTGTGTAATTACCATACCACATCCTGCTGTAGCAACTGAATCTTCTGCTAATTATCCAACTCATAATCAACTTAAATTATAGTGGTGGGACAGTTCATTGAAAGTAAATAGAAGCAAATGAGTAAATGTTTTTACTGTGTTTGGATGGGTTTTTTTAAACCCCCAGCTGTAAAAGGTTGATGGGATATTGTCGTCACCCTGTTGTCACATGTGGGTGAGTGTTTTGGAAACCCAAGTTTGTGATTACAATAAGTTGAGTACTAGATGAAATAGGATTTGGAAATTCATATCATAAGTGCAGCTACTAAAAATCTCAACCTCAACATCAGGGGTCAAGTTTTAAAAAACATTTGTGAATCCAATAACTGGACAAGAAAGTGAACTAGCATTTTCAAATACCCTATCTTAGATGCATCCACTAAAAACCTCAGGATGAATTTGACTCCTGGGCCCTATTTCAGGAAGCCGGTTTAGTGCAAACTCTGAGTAAGTATACCCTGAGTTAACGAAAACTCTGGTTTTCGGTTTCACAAAGCGAGTTTAGATTAATTCTGAGTGAGTTACTATGACGACACACTCCGTGAAGCTAACCTGCCCCCTAGCAGGTTTACTTCAACTAACCCTGACCTTCTCCGCCTCTTTGTCGGAAACCTGACTGTAGGAAGTGTCAGACATGGCGTGCTCCTTCCTTGAAGAGCCAGTAGATGTTGAAGCCCAAATTCTCCGCAGAGCTCTCCGCCGGGAGAGAGTGATTAGAGCGCGTTCGGACATTTTATCATTTCCTGATGATTTTCTGTGTGAACGTTACCGTTTTTCAGCACAATCTATAATTTATTTGAATAACATCCTCAGGCCTAATATTGCTCATGTGACACATCGCGGACATCCTCTCAGTTCTGTACATATTATTTGTATTGCACTTCAGTTTTTTGCAAACGGGAGCTTTCTGTATAATATTGGTGACGCTGAGCACGTTTCCAAGGTTACCGTCTGTCGGGCAGTCAGGAATGTTACAGTTGCACTGAAACGTCTCCTGTACTCGTTTGTGGTGTTCCCCGGTCACAGACCCACAAGATTTATCAAAGAGGGATGCCACAAAATTGCAGGTATCAGGATGACCAAAACTTAATTTATGATGTGGTGATACTTGGACTACTACTTAAATTTTACATTTATTCTCACGGTTCCCAGGCGTGATTGGCTGTATAGATGGCACTCACATTCCAATCATTGCTCCTTCAGTAAATGAAGGAGACTATGTGAACAGGAAGTCTTTCCACAGCATTAATGTACAGGTACATAGTTCCCTGTAGCATTTCAAACTAACAAATTATTTCAGTTTAGTAATGGATGCTAATTTGTGTTCTCTGCACTGTGAAGATCATATGTGATGCTGCCAACATTATCACAAATGTGGAAGCCAACTGCTCAGCCTCTGTGAGTGGTGGTGGTGGAGGACCTCCACCTGTTTTTCGGGCCTCCGCTTTTTTTTCTGTTGGCTATAACGGGTCACATTTGAGCATACAGAGTAAGCAAATATGTACTTGTAATGTGCTCAGATAATTTCAATAAGTGCTTACAGAAAGAAAATTAATGTAGCCTCTAACTGCAATTGATTTACATCGGACAAACAGACCGAGCACTATGGCTCATAATACAATTACACCTTACCTGTTTGGACTATATTTTTATATTTCATTTTTACTTGCTGCCAGGAACGTTTGGGGCCTGTTGGGTTGCACCTGCGCTCAAATCACATCACAAAATAAAATGTATAAAATACAAAATAAAATAAAATATAATAAAATAACGTGTTAAATGGGTGGAAATCCCTAGATCAATGTTTAAATTAACACTCACGCATTGACTCTGTCGGCTATGTTTTGCCATGCATGCTCACTTTCTTTTGCAGCTGAGGCTGTGTTACTTTTTTTCCGCGGAATCTGCATGTTATCGGCATATGCTGCCATCAGAATTTCGGCCTCAAGCGCTGTAAAATACATTGACCGCGCCTTCTTTCCCTCCGTCTCCATGGTGACTCGCTTAATCTGTGCTCCACTAATCAGGGCTTTATGTATCCTCGTGCGCACGCTTAACTTGGGGTTAAAGCAACTCCGCGTTGACTGAACTAATTGTTATCAGCCTTTCTGAAACCGAATATTCCGAGTTGGACAGTTCGGGGTTACTCAACCCTGAGTATCGTTTTTCACTCTGAGTTTTCTAAACCGGCTTCCTGAAATAGGGCCCAGGTGTCAAGGTCAAGTTATCTGAATATCCTGGTAATGCAGCAGGTTGAGAACAAGGAGACGTAGGATTTTGAAATTCAAACCATAGGTGCAAATATCAACATCTCAAAAAAAGTTCAAGTCCGGTGACCTTGAACTCAAGGTCAGAGGTTGAGAATCACCTAGAATTGTCAAATTTATATGATGGGTACATTTACTAGTAGGTGGAGGGGTGGCACTGGCAGCTGCTAGTATTTTTATTTTCCTTCAGTTACACACATTGTGGTTGATTGTGTTATAGATAATTAATATACTAGACAACATATCGTGATTTCATTACATGATAAGTTACTCTGTTTTTTGAAGTTATGCCCCTTGTTCCCTCTCCCCCAGGCACAAGCTGCAGGTCAGGCAGCAGCTGGTGATCCCCCTGCGGCCCAGCCAGCACCTGCTGATCCTCTAGCCCAGAATGAGGCAGAGCCCGAGCCTCCTGACGTCCCCCAAGAGCAAGGCGATGATCCAGAGCTGGAAGAGGAGGCAGCAGCTGCTGAAGATGCAGACCCCAACAATGGTGCACAAGGTGGGACTTTATTATTTCTTTACTTAACTTAAGATGTATGCATTTTTTTCAGCTAATTAAAATTATATATTGCAAAAAGTGATTCTTTGTTAAGGTAGATTTCACTGTCAGATACATCAGTTCTTAAAGTTTCATGAATGCAAAATACAAATAATTTCAAAAATGAAAATAGAAATCCTCTCCGACAGCCCGACAACCAAAAGCATGTTTAGTAATGGAGTAAGAGGTTTTTGCATTTTTCAAACAGCAGGTTTATGGAAATGCCACGAAACAAACCCAAGAGCAGGAGCACTGCCATTACAGCATACAAATGGGTCCCAAAGTGGCCTCATTTGTTTGCCGGTTTGCCAAAGCATCACAGTTGATTTGGGAACAATATAACACTATGTCAAATTTTTGCCCCATAGCCTTGAAATCACACTCATTTGTTCAGCTTTGTTAATGGACTGCTTTTTGCATCAAGCTAAGAAGAAATGCTGAAAATAAATTGCTATTGTATTATACATTACTCTAGCTGTTGGCTGTCACTACAGCTAAATAAATTGCACAGAAAAAGCCTGACAGTTGCACAATGTTCATGTCAAACTAACAGATTTTCCCAGAGCAACATCAATAATGTAACAATAACTGTTTCAGCAGAGCGGGGAAAACATTGCTTTTCGTTTACTATTTGCAACAAAAGCAGGACAACAAGAAAAAATGTACCACCGCAGAATGATTTGCCTGAGTTAACACATGATTTTGTTATTCTGTGACTATGTAGGGAGATAAACTGATTGTTTTTATATCGATTATGTTTCAAGTTGGTGACTGTTTTTTATTAGTCTACAAGGCGTTTTTTGTCTTTATCTGTCTGTGTAGATGACATGAATTGGAATGCTTTGGAGTGGGACAGAGCAGCAGAGGAGCTCACCTGGGAAAGGGTAACTGCTGCATAACATTCACAATCTCCAGGCACCTATTTATTAGTATGTAGCTGTTGTCTTCTCTCTTTTCATATTTATACACAAACTATTTCAATTTTCCAAACAGATGCTTGGCCTGGATGGTTCACTGGTATTTTTGGTAAGTCCTAATCTAAATAGATTTCTCTAAATAAATCTTACCTTCTGAAACTCAAGTAAAGATCGGTGTCTTTGTCTTGTAGGAGCACGTGTTTTGGGTGGTGTCTCTCAACACACTGTTCATCCTGGTCTTTGGTGAGTAAACTGAAACAATGATGCAGCATAACCATGATCATAATAGTCCTTTTTCTGACATCAAAATGAATCCACCGTATAACTAATACAGTAATAAAGATGTCTTCTTTTTTCCCTTTCATTTAGCATTTTGTCCGTATCACATCGGCCACTTCTCTGTTGTTGGTCTTGGCTTCGAAGAATATGTGAGAAAATGCTTCAGTCACTTTATAATACAATTGCATGTCCCTTGATAATATCTTTAATTTTCTGATTACAACTTTGTTTTGGGTTTTTTTTTTTAGGTCCAGGCTTCTCATTTTGAGGGCTTAATCACAACAATTGTTGGCTACATACTGCTAGCAATGACTCTCATCCTGTGTCATGTATCCTTCCATCGAAGTTCATTAAAAGCCCTGATGATGCCTAATCCAAACCTAATCTATCAGTCTGGTGCATGCAGGCTGTAAAATAAAAAAAATAAAAGTATGAGAAAGGGAACATGAGGTAATTCAGGTCTGTGCAAATAAGAATATATGTGCAGTATTGATCCTTAATGGCCGTTTTAGGGACTGGCTGCTCTGGTCAGTTTCCAGCGCTCCCGGCGTCTCCTTGGAGTCTGCTACATTGTTGTCAAGGTAACATTGACTGCATTTTTTTTTCTTTGTGTTAGTCATGTTGATACTGGCGTTTTCACTCTCTTAGTATCTAAGATTTTGTTTGCAATCATACAATAAAGATAGCTCTAGCCATTGAATAGGTCCCTGGATTGTTATAATATACAAGTACAGAACTTCTGTGTTAAGTATTTCATGTATCACTACTTGTCACAGAGGTTTTTAGTCTTTTTTGTGTTTACATTTAATGTTAACTGATACTGACAGCAGCCTTTTCTATCCTCACAGGTCTCTCTGCTGGTTGTTGTGGAGATAGGTGTTTTTCCATTGATCTGCGGATGGTGGCTTGACATCTGCTCTTTAGTAAGAGACAAATTCTTTTCATCACGTTTTCACTACATCTCTGTTGCTCTTGGACTTTTTGTTTTAATTAAACTGATTGAGTATTTTAGCCTGGGGGTCCATACTCTAATTAACGTACTTGGCAGATGTGATCGTTAAGTCTGATGTTTTATAGGGATAAATGCGTAAGTTTTCTTCTATCTAAAAGCGTTTTCCGAGCACCAGTGACTGAATATCTCTTGTTCCCTGTGAAATTTCAGTGAATACTCCTATTTTATTCCATTTTCATACATTTTGCCAAATGAGAGGGATGGCTAATACCCCGCAGAGGCTCTGTCACAACACCTTTAAAGTGGCTTTCAGCAGGCCTGCTCAGCACACAGACAAAGCCAGATGCTTTAGCTCACCCAGTTCATACATTCATCAGTGCACACAAAAACAGAGAACAGACTGGTTTGGAGGACTGGGGAGTGAGAGAGTACCAAACGCCTCTATGCTGTGGCTGTCACTCTCTTTGTTTGTCAGAGAGTTTGTTTGTGCTAACACTTACTAGAACAAAGTCTCTCTCTACCACAACATTGGCTTGCATAGTACTTATCCAAATCATAACACGGCAGTTAATATATATATATATTTTTTTTTTTCCTGATCCTGTTTTCCAAAGCCAAACAACCTTCCTCACAACAGGTGGTGCAGCTTACACAGCAGAAGGGAACCGTGTCTCATCTGCTCTGCAGCTGTTCGCCTGTGAAACAAATTAATTGACCCTGAAAATGGCCAGTGTGGTGTAAGCAGCTCTTATCGCTTTGCAGTCAAAAGCAGAAAGTTTCACATTTTGTATTTACAAGCGAATTTGGTTTCCGTTTCAATGCAGTTTATCTGCAGTGTATATATCTACATCTAAACTATTTGTCCTATGTTAGCCTAAAACGTAAACATTATGGTTCAGTGCAAACATGCAAAAAAATCTTTCTTAGCTTTATATAGCAGAGGGTGAATCCTTTAAAAACATGAAGTTTAGAGCAGCTTTTGAGCAAAAACAGGTGATCAAAGCATCATCTTAGACCCTGCTTTTATTTGATTCATTCTGCAGGAGATGTTTGATGCCTCGCTGAAAGACAGAGAAATGAGCTTCAAATCAGCACCTGGTACTACCATGTTCCTGCACTGGCTGGTGGGAATGGTCTATGTCTTCTACTTTGCATCTTTCATCCTCCTGCTGAGAGAGGTAAGAAAAACAGACTCTCAAATGCATTCAGTTAGGGAAACAAGGACTGTGAGTGCTTCAGGTTAATTTTTCAGATGATAGTAAAGAGGAAAAAAGTCTTCGGCGCTCTAAATCATTCCACCTTCTGCCTCCATTAGGTGCTGAGACCTGGAGTGCTCTGGTTTCTGAGGAACCTCAATGATCCAGATTTTAACCCAGTGCAGGAGATGATTCACTTGCCCATCTACAGACACCTGCGGCGGTTCATCCTGTCTGTGGTTGTGTTCGGCTCAATTGTCTTGCTCATGCTGTGGCTTCCCATCAAGCTCATTAAACTATTGCTGCCCACCTTCCTTCCCTACAATGTCATGCTCTATAGGTAAGCAGCGTACATAACAAAGATATAGTTTACTTATTAATAAACTGTGTGAAACCTGCTGGCCTGAAATGATCTGAGAAACCACTTCCTGTTCATACCAAAGTGGAAGTATCACCACATGTGAAAAAGCAAGATTTGCAGTTACAAATCCACTTGAGTTTATGCTGTTTGACACTTAAAGTAATAGAAAATGTTTAGTCTGGTGTTTGTTAGATAAATGTCTGTGTCTTTGTCACTTCTTTCCTCTCAGTGACGCTCCTGTCAGTGAGCTGTCTTTGGAGCTGTTACTGCTTCAGGTTGTGCTTCCAGCTCTACTGGAGCAGGGACACACTCGCCAGTGGCTCAAAGGCCTGGTCAGAGCCTGGACAGTCAGCGCAGGATATTTACTGTAAGCCAAGTTTGAATACACACCCGAGGCAATGATATTTCCTGACCGTCTGTAACTGTGTCACCACTTTGTGTTGTCTCCAGAGACCTCCACTCCTACCTCCTTGGCGAACAAGAGGACAATGAAGCCAACCAGCCCGTGAACAACAACAACAATAACAACCCTCCGCATGTTCATCACAACAACAATAACAACCCGGCACCAGCTGTTGGTGAAGGGTTACATGCAGCCCATCAGGCCATCCTGCAGCAAGGGGGACCAGTGGGTTTCCAGCCCTACCACCGACCTCTTCGCTTCCCTTTAAGGGTGAGAAAGGCTTTTTTCATATATGTCTTTAAGGAGTGCACTTTACAGATAGATGTGTAGGGAAGACCAGGATACTGTGGTTCTGAAACTAAACAGCTTTTAGAGATATGAATGGACAGCCATCTTTGACCATGTCTTTGAGTGTAGTCTAGTCTGTAGTGCTCTAGCATGTCTTTTAGTTTCACTGACAAAGTTGACTGACGTCCAGGTTTCTTCTCATGCATGAATGTGATATAATAATTGAAGGGCTCTTTGTGACTTTCCAGTGGGTCCCCCCCCCAGATTTCTGATGTTTGCGCCGTTTTAGTGACCACAATAATGCAGAACTATTGCCAGCTGCCAAAGCATCTGTGTTTTTTTCCCTTGCTCTTATTTGTATCGCACACACAGACATGTTCATTTGAAATAAAGAAAAAAGGTTGTCTTTAACACTGGAACCCTGAGAGGTTGTTAGTTTTTATTCAAATTACAAGTAAGATTTGACAAAGCAAACCCCTAAACATGCAAGATGTAGTTTTACATATGATTTATATTATTTAATTAAGGGTCATAGTCCTCCACGCTTTAGAACAAAGATAGAGGCTGTTTTTACAGATAAAACAAGTCTTAAAATAAAGATGTGTCTCCTGTAATTTGTGGTTTCTGAGTCAAATTTTGAAATCAGCCAACGCCCTAGCAACCATTTACTGCCCATCTGAGCCTGCACAACTCTGTCATTATGATCTTCATCTTTCATGTTAAACACCCTAATCTCTGAGATCCTGTTTATACTAGCCTTAGCTTATGCAACCGGAGTCTGTAAAATAGAGCTTTGACTTTGCAGCATGTCCCATCTTGTAGCTTTTAAACTGAAATGTGTCCCCTTTTCCCCCAGATTGTGCTGCTTATAGCTTTCATGTGCATCACTCTGCTGGTGGCTAGTTTGGTGTGCTTAACCCTACCAGGTGAGATGTGGTACTTTTCATATACACAAACACATCATTTAAAAAGTACAGTTCTTTTTACGGGCAAACATAGAGTTGCTGTGGTCAACTTTGTTTCCTCACTGTTTTGTTTTGTTTGTTTGTTTTTTTACAGTATTCACTGGCCGCTGGCTGATGTCTTTCTGGACAGGAAATTCCAAAATCCACGAGCTGTACACAGCAGCATGTGGTCTGTATGTCTGCTGGCTTTCTATCCGCGGGGTCACTATTCTGCTGGCGTGGATGCCACAGGGACGCACTGTTATTGTACACAAAGTCCAGGAGTGGACACTCATGGTGAGCATCAGTGAGCTGACTGGGTTGTTGGCAAACTTCGAAGTTGGGCAGCAGAGGGTTGTGCTAATTGGTTGCTCCCTTTCCAGCTTTGACACTGTGTTTTTGTTAAATGGATGTAACTGAGAATGAGCTCTCATTAGCTGTTATCCTAAATTACCAACTTGTTCATTGAAGTAGCATTCCCAGCAGATTAACCTTTATAGTGCCGTATATGTTTCCTTATCTGCAAGTGGCATCTCCTAATGATTTTTTTTTTTCAATACCCTAATTTGCTTCTGTAGATCCTGAAGACCCTTGTTGTGGCTCTGCTGGTCGCTGGAGTCATTCCTTTGCTACTGGGCCTGCTGTTTGAATTAGTCATCGTGGCTCCGCTCAGGGTACCCTTAGACCAAACACCCCTTTTCTATCCCTGGCAGGTGAGGATTGTATGCATTTGTGTTTCTTTTCCCTAATGGGATCTTGGAGGTTACTAAATAGAGCTTAAGGAGTTCTCACACTTATGTTCATCCATTGAACTTGTCTGCAGGATTGGGCTCTCGGGGTTCTTCATGCCAAAATTATTGCTGCCATCACTCTCATGGGCCCTCAGTGGTGGCTGAAGACTGTTATTGAGCAGGTTGGTACTGGACACACCAAATATCCAACTGATACACTGTAAACATTTTTACAAACTATCAGACTCTTGACTACATAACTTTGAAAGGGTTTTATTCTGTTGACTCACAGTGTGTAGTTTGCTAGTCTGTCTTCCCTATCTCTGTCATGTCTGTTTCTTGGAGATGAATTAAATTAACTGTTTAGTACATTATAAAGTGTAAACTCTTTCTCTAGGTTTATGCAAATGGAATTCGCAACATTGATCTCCAGTTCATCATCCGTAAACTGGCAGCTCCTGTCATTTCAGTCCTGCTGTTGTCTTTATGTGTGCCATATGTGATTGCTGCCGGGGTGGTACCGGCTGTAGGTGAGTATCTCTCTGCATATGGATCTTAAGGCGTCACTTGAAGAGTTTCCTAACCAAAGTAGGACTTTGTCATTGACAATATACAGCACATTGCAGTCTTAGTGGCAAAAGAAATGGAAATTACTAACGGTTTCCTCTAGATTTAAGCTTTTTGTGAGTTCAGCAATAAACCAGAGGGGGAAAAATGTTTTAAAGGATGAAATTATAACCTCCGCACTCTGTCTCACTTCCCATTATTTTCTAAAATCACAATATTTCGGTCCAACCGACCATCATCAGTTACAAAAAACGATGTGTACAGTCGTGGCCAAAAGGTTTTGTCAATGACACAAATATTAGTTTTTGCAAAGTTTGCTGCTTCAGTGTTTTTGTGACGTATTGAAGTATAATTGCAAGCACTTCATAAGTTTCAAAGGCTTTTATTGACAATTACATCACGTTTATGCAAAGAGTCAATATTTGTAGTATTGGCCCTTCTTTTTCAAGACCTCTGCAATTTGTCCTGGCGTGTTGTCAATCAACTTCTGGGCCAAGGCCGACGATGGAAACCCATTCTTTCATAATCAATGCTTGGAGTTCGTTTGTCCACCCGCCTCTTGAGGATTGACCACAAATTCTCAATTGGATTAAGGTCTGGGGAGTTTCCTGGCAATGGACCCAAAATTTCAGTGTTTTGTTCCCAGCACCATTTAGTTATCACTTTGGCCTCACTTTGTTCTTCACCAAACTGTCCTTGGATAGTTGGAAGAAATTGCTGTCGGAGGATGTTTTGGTTTGGCGAAATTGTGAGTGACCCCACTCTCTTGAATGAGAAGCAGCCCCACAGATGAATGGTCTCAGGACATGGTAGCCTCACTTTTTTCTTCTCCAGGCTTTTTTGCAGAATATCAGTCTGTCCCCCATTAGGGACAGACTGATATTCTGCAAAAAAGCCTTAATAGCAACAACATCCTTGCCTGTGAAGCCCTTTATATGCAACACAATGATGGCTGCATGGGGTTTTTTGTTTTGTTTCTGTTTTCTTTTTTGCAGGTAACCATGGTTAACAGGAAGAACAATGATTTCAAGCATCACCCTCCTCTTAACACATCCAGTCTGCTATTCTAACTTAATAGTCAAGACATAAAGATCTCAAGTTCTGTGCTCATCAACATTCTCACCTGAGTTAACTAGAAGATTGAAATGATCTCTGCAGGGCCTTTTATGGTAGCAATGAAATGCAGTGGAAATGTTTTTGGGGGTTAAGTTTGTTTTCATGGCAAAGAAGAACTTTTCATAACATTCAGAGTATATGGAAACTGCTGTCATAAAAACGGAAGGAGCAAACTTTGTGAAACCCATTACTTGTGTCATTCTCAAAACGTATGGCCACGACTGTACACAATCACTCACACACAATAATATGTTCTCTCCCATTCATCAAGTAGAATTCAATCATCCAATCAGGGAACACTTTACACATTTTTACACATGGATGCTATTAATTAGATAATGAAACTAATAAATACACTGCTTTTGTAATAAAAGCCTCCCCCAAAAAAGTGGCAGATTGTGACCTACCTTCTGATTTGTTTGGGCACTGAACTGGTGATAAATCTGCCACTTGGACTTGTTATTGGAGATGTACCGTCACTAGGTAATAATTCTAATATAGTTATCACCTAATTTAACATAACTGGTGTCCCCAAAATATCACATTTCTTCTCATCTTGATGGAGTTAATGATAGGAATAATGGGAACTCTTGAAAAATCATATAACTGAGTACAATTATGCTTTGTTTTTGCAGGCGTTACCCCAGAGATGGAGATTCTAATGCAGAGGAGAATCTACCCCTTCCTCTTGATGGTCGTCTCACTTATCGGCATCCTCTCCTTTCAGATCCGACAGTTTAAACGTCTTTATGAACACATCAAGAACGACAAGTACGAAACTTTCAGCACTCATCAGTCTGGAGAAAGCAGCATGTTTTTTTTGTTTTGTTTGTTTGTTTGTTTTTTATTAAGTTTGTCTTATATTGACAACCTCCCCCCCCCCCCCCCCCCCCCCCCTTTTTCTTTTTCAAATGTATCATTCGGTGCATCATTATAAAAACAAACTGCAGCTTTAATATAGAAGGTTAAACACATTGTTCAGACTTTTTGCTCTAGTTGGATATTTTTGGATTATTGTTTCATACTGTGTGTGTAGCCTTCAGTTAAGTGCATAAAAATGAATAGTAATAATGCTGTAATAATCTGTCTTTGCAGGTACCTGGTCGGCCAGAGGCTTGTCAACTACGAACGCAAAGCTGGCAGAGGAAGCTCAATCCCACCCTCCAACCCTGTCGTAGAATAAATATTTGTGTCACATGATGCCATGTTTGGTTTTTTTGAACCCATGACCCTGCGCACATCTCGTCCAGCCCATGGCCTGTCTATTTTTTTTTTTTTGTTGTTTTTTTGGGGGGGTGGGGGGTTCAGCTCAACCCTCAGACTGTAATCCTTGAAATCACCTGTGATTATTGCTGGACTTTATGGGTGTTATTCAAATTCATTTCATCAAAGTCAGGATGGGAAAACTTAGTGTAATAACTGGACAGCTGAGTAATCCCCTCAAACAAACAGAATAGGCAGGAGCATTAAAGTTTTCATTTGAAGCCCAACATCTGTATTGAAATTCATGCCTTGCTTTATAAAGTGCTGCCCGATTTAAATGTACATGTGTAAATACTTTGGAAGGGGACTTTGTCTTAAAGGACCGATGTGGATTAATGCAATGACCATTGTACATCTTAAAAGTGTATGTATAATTTATTAAATCAGAATGACAGTTTATTTTCTGTTGCATCTTTTCTCACGGCAGATCAGTGTCTGCGATTGATTAACAAGTACATCTGGGTTTTAACAGAGGTAGAGACTTTTCTAACTTAAAGGTTAAAATAATGTATAAATTGCTTTGCTCAGACCTCAGTGATTAGATGGATTTAAAAACAAAAGCCATTGGCCCTAATCTTAGAGTATTCATACATTTTGTTGTTATGGAGCCATAAGAGGTATGAATTTATCCCATATAACTGTGCGTATGTTTAATATGTGATTAGAGGTGGTGTGATTTTCTCATCCTTTGCTATGAGCGTGGAATTAAGTGCAATTCCAAATTTTTCCTTTAGAACACCAGGAATCTCTTCATCTTTAAGTTCTGTGATGGTTTCCACCACATGCCTGTTCTCTTCTGTTGGGAATGTGGTGGTGATCAATCTGTGGCCTATATAGGTGAGCCTCCCGCCAGGTCTCAGAACAGTGCAGAGGGACTTGCAGAAGAAGATGGAGCTGGGGGAGGTCTGGTGGTATTGGCACATCTCAGTGAAGTCCTCCTTACTCCGACGTTTAAGGGTGAACTTGTAGATCTCCTTCCAGTCTCCATCTACTCCTCTGTTTTCTTCCTCTTGCCACTCCACAAAGTGCATCTCCAGGTCCTTCCTGATCCGGTACACTCGGTGGCTCTGCTCCTGGGGGTCTTCAGTGTCCAGTGACAGCGGGACACTGAAACCGGGAACCCCGAACCCGACGTCACACAGCCATCGCCGGCCCTCAAGTTCAACCAGTAGGATGAAATGGTCGAAAGGTGGCCCGTAGCAACCCGTGAACCTGTTCTTCACCTGGCCTGAGAGTATAGTCACCTGGAAGCCCAGTTCAGTCAGCAGCCAGCGAAAGAGGCTGTTGTTCTCATAGCAGAAGCCTCCTCGGCGATGGTTCACGATCTTGTCGTACAGAAGGGGGAGGTCGAGCTGGACTCGACCCCCGCTGTGCACCGTGAGGTCCTCAAACGGCACCGACAGGAGGTGGCAGGTGTGCAACGTCCGCATCACCTCCAGGCTGGGCTCCGCGGGGCCCGTAAACCCGATGCGAGCTAAATATTTCCCCAAGTCCATTTCCACGGAAGTCATTTTCGCTTCTGGTTATGGCGTTTCTATATACTTAAAGCAGGTTTATTCCCGTGTTTCACTTTGTGTTTCTGTCCGGCTGTGAGCAATATGGCGTATTCAAGGAAGTTCAAAGTACAATGCCTACTTAAAAAAAAAAAAACTTACGAAAAACTTAGTAAAATCCAACCTAAATAAAACTCACTGCTTTTTATTTCAAAATGCATTTGAAAAAAACCCCCACACCAATGGATCAGAAATGTGTTAGTGTTATGAAGCAAAGTGCGATTAAACGATTAAAAGATTTAATGTTTTTTAAAAAGTATGTCGAGTATTTAGTATTTTTTTTTTTAAGAATTACGGGTAAATAAATAGTATAATTACAATTAAACCGATTTATTATTGCCAACATATTCATCTTAAGGTTTATTTTTCTATATTATTTAAAATCCATAATTCTTTATACAGAGATACATTTGGACACGTAGACAGCAGGAAATATATCAATTTAGTCTACATTACTAGGGTTTGCCGTGCTACATGTTATACAACTGTGATAACCTAGCTGGGCTTGGTGCCTTTGTTGTATTTTATGTTTTATACTGAAGCACTATACTTGGTTTCCTGGTCGTATATCATCGCTCGGCTCACCTCCCTGTTTCACATTTTTTATTATCGTGACGTCACCCGTCGACACTCCCTTCTCCACAGTAGAGGGGGAAAGATGGCGCCCACACACGTACTGAGATGCTGTCAACGGGGCTTAGCATGGATACCTGTGATTTTTATCGCGCTCGTCGTCTGCTGGTCGTACTACGCTTACGTGGTGGAGCTTTGTATATGTAAGTAGAGACCTCGCCGTCGTCTGTCGCTTCTTTCAAGGCCTTTAAAAGCCGGTGCTAACCATATTTCCTGACAACACACACAAACACAGCGGCGGCTGCTGGCCAGCAGGAAGTAAATGAACTGCAGCCCAACAAAGGTGTTGGCAAACCCGTCCAAATCTAGATCCAGCTAATTTTCTGTTGGTTGCCATCGCCTGGGTTGCCATATATTCAAAAGAGGACGGTTTTAGTCAAAGAAAAACTAGCACTGTGCTGTCTTTTTTATGTTAAAGCTACCCGTCTCGTCTCTGTGGTTTTATGTGAAATTAAATGAGTGTGGATGGAGAAATAAACGGTATTTGACTGGCTGACATATAAATACCACACAACATGTCTCTTTTAGTTAAACTGGCTTAAGGCAATAGTTGCGGATTGTCTCCCCCCCCCCCCCCAAAAAAAATAAATACATAAATTCATGTAAGGTTATGTCTAAGTGCTGTAATTCAGCTGTGAAAAATTCAACATGTGTATTTTTATTAGTCAGCTCCTAATACTTAATCTTTGTTAACTATTTGGAAGTGGAAAAAAGGTACACTTAACAACAGCAAGGTGGACTAATTAAATTGTCTTGACATTGTGTAGGAGATTAATGGGGCAATAGAAAAGATTGCATGGCTGCTGTGCTCCTGAGGTGTGACTATGTATGTATTTATTTATTTTTCTTCCCGCCCCATTTTTAGGCTTTATTTATTTATTATTAGATAAACCACTAGGTGAAAGTTTCTACTGGTTTTCTTTTGGTTTTTATCAGATATGTTGGCGTAAATATGGGAACTGGTTACATGCATAGGGGAAAACTTTTTTTCTTAATTAAGGGGGCAGGGGGCTGTAGTTAATTAATTTCTGATATGGATAACTGTAAAACATGCCAACCCTTTAATTCGTTACTCATGTACAGTATCAGTATTTTGAAAATTTTTGTAGAAGTGAATACAGTGTGGATAAATGATATGGTTGTTTCCACCATAATGTATAAAAGTTTATCAGTATATATAATATCTGACATATATTGTCTATGTTTTCTCTTTGCAGTCACCATCCCCAGCATAGGAGAGCAGAGTAAGTGTCCCAGGACATCAAACAATGTTTGTTTAATAAATCGTAAATGGAATTTTACTGAGCTAAGAGTTTTTTATTGGCATAATCTTACTTAAGTTTCTGGAAAAGTACTCTGTAGACTTGGCTTTTTAAAGAAAAGGCTGGCACAGAAATTGTGTTTCCTCTCAAAGTGCTGAGGTTGGCCTGCTTATAGCCCAGCAGCTCCTCCTCATCCAGCATAAACTATTAGCTTTCCTCTCTAATTAATTAACAGCGTAGGTTTTTTTTTTTTGCTCTTAGGCCATGTTTTGCGTTACAGTGGCATTTCCTTATATAACCCACATATCAGTGCATATGTCCTTGATCCTGATGCTCAGTTTCCCCCCTCCAGTTGTCTACCTGATCTTCTTCCACCTCTCATTCGTCATGTTTGTGTGGTCTTACTGGAAGACCATCTTCACCAAGCCTGCTAACCCTTCCAAAGAGGTATAACACTAATCCAATCCTCCAAAACAAAACAAGCCTGCTCTGTCTGCCTGTGTGTAATCCCCTGCTGCAGTAAATGGCAGCTTAAAAAAGGTATTTTGCTCCCTTCCCTCCAGTTTTGCCTCCCCAAGGCTGAAAAGGAACGCTATGAGAAGGAGGAGAGGCCAGAGTCCCAGCAAGAGATCCTGTGGAGAGCTGCCAGCAGCCTCCCTCTGTACACCCGCACAGGCGCTGGCGGTACGTCTGTGTCACTGAATGTAAATGAGAATGAATCTGTTCTGTTTGGAATTGAGTTATCATGATGATTGTTGTGCTAATTTATTGCAGCGATCCGCTACTGTGACCGCTGTCAAGTTATCAAGCCAGACAGATGTCATCACTGCTCAGCATGTGACATGTAAGGGAATTTTCTTCTTTCCTTAAAATTTTTCTCTTACTCTTCAGTTTTTTAAAGTTAATCTTTTGTTTTTATTATTATTTTTTGGCAGGTGTGTGCTAAAGATGGATCATCACTGTCCCTGGTATGTAAGAGCCACATCCTGTTGGTGCATTGAGTTAGTTAACCAAGAATAAAGTGCTTTCTAGACAGAAGTTCATTTTACTTTGTTCTCACGCTTTATAACTAACATACCTTAAATTACGACACGTTGCTACACCTTTTCAGAAACTGCTTGATAATGCCATTTGTTTGGTGCTACCTCACCAGTAGCCTCCACCTTTTGCAAACTTTGAAAAGGTTTCTGCACTGGAAAAGAAACTGCATCCAAATGTGGTGTTTGTGTGTCTGCAGGGTGAACAACTGTGTGGGATTCTCCAACTACAAGTTTTTCATCCTCTTCCTGGCCTACTCGCTGGTGTACTGTTTGTTCATTGCAGCCACCGTCCTGCAGTATTTCATTAAATTCTGGACAGTGAGTAACGACGCACCGACACGCTATGCCCACTCGCCCCACAGCATGGAGTGAATGTGTGACACAGATGCAGAATCGGGTGGCACGTCGTAGCCAGGATGAGCATCTCTTGAGTTGGCTGTGCATGGCGCTGACCTCTCCTGTGCTCCGCTGTGCCGCTCCTCTGTTTTCTCTGTCCTCTCTCACCCTTCACCCTCTGACCGGCCCCCGCCCTACCCCTCTGTTTCCCCTTTCTTTTATCCCCAGTTCTCGCACACTGGCTCATTGTTCTCGGATCTTTTCTCTTTTTCTGCCTCCCTTTCCACTATCGGAGCCATCAGTCACACCACTCATGTGCCCGCAAACACCTCCTTTCTCTCTCTCTCGTAGCTGTTTCACTTCAATTTTCTCTCATCTCTTCCTCTTTTATCCCTTTGTTTCTTGCCAGTCCGGGCACAGTTTTCTTTCAACCCACTCTCTTTTATTCACCTCCCCCGCAGCTCCCCACTTTTCCACCCAACTTGGCCTTGACTTCTATTTGCCTCCTGATTTCTAAGTGCTCCCCCCTCCCGTCTGTTCTCTCCTGGTGTTGCTAACCACTCTTGTTTCTGTTTGTACTAAAGCTTTGCCGCAGGAAATCGGCAGAAAACTGCCCAAAGGTAACACAGCCATCCTCCGATGCCTCCCCCCTCCCCCACCGTCCTCACCGTTGTTGTTTTCGTGATGTGCATGCAAGTGAAGTGGCTCACATGAGACTTTTTTAAAAGTCATTTCTCTGCCTTTTTTTTTCTTTTTGTTTATATCAGCTCTCTGTCATTGCTCTTGCATTTCCAGAAATATCTCCGATGTGAATTTGTTATTGATGGCTGCCTGACTCTCCTCTTCTCCCATCTCTCCCCCTAGAATGAGCTGACAGACACGCCTGCCAAATTCCACGTCTTGTTTCTTTTTTTTGTGGCCGCCATGTTCTGCATCAGTATTTTGTCCCTCTTCAGCTACCACCTTTGGCTTGTAGGGAAGAACAGGTCGACAATAGGTATCGTTTTCCTTGTATTTAATATCTAGCAGTGATTTCAAATATTCTAACAGTTTGTCAAGTTGAATGTCATTTTTTTGTCATCATTATCACTGGAATAACTTTGTTGCTAGGGACGGAGTTTTGTTCCCCTCCTTTAGTGTTTGTCTAACAGTTCTCTTTCCCTTCTGTCTGCCTCTTCTCTTTTCATTTTCCTCTTACCCTGCAGAGGCATTCAGAGCACCAGTCTTTAGGACAGGCTCTGATAAAAATGGTTTCTCTCTGGGTTTCCGAAAGAATATTGCTCAGGTCTTTGGTGACCAGAAGAAGTACTGGCTGCTGCCCGTCTTCACAAGGTAAAAAAAAAAAAAAAAAGAGAGAGAGAGAAAAACTTTCACAGAGAGAGAGACAGACATTAAAGGGAGTGTTGTGGTTTGCTGTACACAGAAAAGATTCCCGGGAGGAGACAAAACCCAAGCCTCTGAAGGTAACAAGCTAGTGGATTCCTAGCGCAGATCCCAAGCCCAGATAAATGAGTTGCATCAGAAAGGGTATCCAGTGTAAAGTGTGTGCCAAATCATGTGTACTTCCATCTGCCGTGCCGACCGCTTGAGAAATAAGGGAAATATCCAGGAGTACCTTTCAGACAGAGGAGATCTAAAGCCCCTTTTCCATTAGTACTTAATCAGATCGACTCACCACAGTGTGCCCCGATTTTCAGAGTTTTCCATTAGGTCATAGTACCAGGTACTAAAATAGTACCTGCTCAGCCGAGGTTCTAAACAAAAAGAGCAGGTACTAAAATGTGACGTTGTCAGACTGGATGCCACCGATTGGCTGGTCAATGGCGTCAAAAGATGAGTCATGAGTGTATTGTTACCAAAAACTGAAACCGACATTTTTGAAACCTGGCAAAGTTGTTGCATACTAATTAAGTCACAGGACCCTTGGCCACGTTGCTATGACAACAACCACACACATTTAGTGGTACTTGATTGTAATGGAAAAGCCAGTCTGAGTCGTGGTGAGTCGATCTGAGTAGGTACTAACGGAAAAGATGCACAACCGAACCAGGAAGACCAGGATTTCTGTGTTAAATAAACAAAACCTGAAGAATCTGGTATAATTGTTTAAATACTGAAGTAAAAGCTAAAGCTGTGATGTTATTCTTTTAAATATAAGCCTAACTTTGTTGCAGCATAGACTATATGGGTTCGAAAAGTGAATCTAGAGTGTCTTAAACCTGCATTCTTTGTAATGGGCAGCAAGGGGCAGCAACTCAAGTTGCTTGTTGTTGTTTTTTTTTGTTTTTTAATAGAAGTCTGTAACAAAATGTCTAAGTGTTTTCCAGATTAAATTATGGCTACACGTGCTAATTTCAAGCCATATTTAATATAAAATAATGCTTTTTTTGTATTAAATACTTTCACATTAGAGTACGAAAATAAAATAAAGCAGGCTCCACCTATCACTTGTTGCATCGGGTTTATAAAGTACAAGTGCCAGATGCTAAAGTCGAGCCTTTAAAACAGCAGTCTGCAGAACAGTTTGTAACATTATGGTGTGTCCATCTTTTATATACAGTCTGTGGCTGCAGCAGCTCCTGAGGAAGTTCAGCTTCACGGTTTTTGGGGGTTTTTCTAATCAGTTGACAGCTCTTAATCTTTAGATTCTCTGCTTGCTTACTGCAGCCAGGGAGATGGTCTGACGTTCCCCACCCGACTGGTCAACACCGACGTGGAGCAGGCCACAGTGACACTGCAGTCAGAGCCCAGTAAAAGGTGCTAAATCCCGGTGCAATAGTAGAAGCTTCTGATAGGGCTTTTATTTTGAGAAAAATGGTGCTAATGGCAGCTAATTTTTCCAGCGCTGCTGACATCACCGTGAGTCCACTCAGCGACTCTCAGAATCGCCTCCTGAGCAACGAGCAGCATGCTAATAACATCGGAGACCATCTGGCAAATGACACCCTCAAATCAGGTGAGTCCCAGCAGGGGTGTTATTATTACATAGAAAGGCTGAGCTGTTGATGTAAATTCTATCACGTATTCTGTTCTGCTTGTCTTCACAGCTGAAAGCGAAACCATTACAATCTCAATGGAGAGCGAGTCCTAACCAGGTAATTGCAGTCAGCCACCTCTCAGCAAGTCTGTAGCTCTGGCTTAATGGTCAGTCTGACTTTTCCAGATAGAACTGCTTTGTGTAAGTAATAAATATATGTATGTATATATAATTCTTTTTCTTTTTGTTCTTTCCTGCCACAGGAGAAGCACCTCAGTCATCTACTTCGATGCCTTAAGCAAAGCTAGAGTTCAGTTTCTCAGCAGTCTGCCAGCAGATGCCCATTTAAATCCATTCACAGTAACTATGGAAATGCAGTCATCATCACAGTCATGTATTCCGTGGCATTAGCATTTCCACATGCAGTGTCATGAACGCATCTCACACCTCTCTTCGTAAGACATGAGACAAGGTTGTTTGCAGTTATGCGCATAAACATACACACACATACTAACAGTATACTGTATTCATATTTCTGTTGCTTTTTTTTTTTTTTTTTTAACCTCTCACAATTGAAGTATTTATTGACGAGGACCGCATTAAAGTGAATCAGTGCTACTGCTGAAAGCCTCCCAGGTCCACCAAGACTTGGAGATACAAAGCTGCAGTGAGGAGAGCCTGGAACAGCTTTTTTTGGTTTGTTTTTGGTTTTTTAGAGAGGCAGTACACGATGTGGAGATGCATCGATTTACCCTTGAGTCTCATGTTGTCTCATTTTTTTTAACGAGTATACGCGTAACAATGATCGACACCTCTTGAGATGGATGCTTCCCAACAAACCTGGACTATCTTACAGAAGACTCCACCACACGGTGAATCCGTGCACAAGGAAACTCTAACCAGGTTTTGGGTAGACTTTTTGGTTTGTTTTTTTTTTTTAATCCATCAGAGCACAAGATGGCGCATTTGCACTTTGTAGATTATCCATCAAAGAAAAAAGTGCTGCTTTTTTTTTTTTTTTTTTTAATTTAAACAAAAAAAAGTTAAAAAAAAAAGGTGTTATGGATGTTGCTCGATCATTTGATTTTTTTTCTCCTTTTTTTTTTATATAATGTATTGTGTGTGTGTCCGTGTGAGAAAGAGAGAGATTGTGTGTAACAGTTGAAGTGGCAGTAAGTTTTCTTCTTTCCTACTAACAGACTAAAAGAATCAGCTTTATATGTGTTTTTTTATGGCCCACTTGTGTCAAAGGAAAAAAAACAAAACCTGCTGCTTCGACTGGACGGTTTAACTTTGGAGATGAAGCTTGCTCACTATTTGTTCTTTAAGAGGCTGATCCATGATTTTTAGCCCGCAATGTGCACAGCCTGTTTTTCTACAACTCAGTGCTTCAACCTTTACAAAGAACACCAACACTCTGCCAAATAAGGGCTGGCCTGTCAGGAGCTCTGACCTCCGAACCTGAAGTGTTTACAGCATATTAGCTTTATCCTAACCTCACTGGTCAATCTCATAACCAAATTGAATTCAACAGTAGTCGTGGCGCAATATTTTGTACATTTGTCGCTCCGACCTGCTGAGGGTCATGATGTCCGTGCAATACCAGTGCTGGCCAGCAGGTGGAGACAAGAGTCCTGTTTGTCCACTCATTCAGCTAAATGTCTTTTCTTTTGTGTGTGTGTGTGTCTTTGTCTTTTTGATATCACTACATCACTTCCTCGGGGCTCACTTCACTTTCAGGTTAAATCGCTTTCTTAATATCCTTTAATATGCATTAAATTCCTGTAATAACTCATCTGGATTTAATTTGAAAGTGAATTGAACCCCTCTGATAGAGCTACAGCCTCTGCTCACCTTGTTGCTGTAGACGTGTGGATGTCTGTATTTTGGAATCGGCTCATTGTTGTGATCTTGAGCGTGAGCTTGTTTAATTCCTGTGCCGTGTCAGTGTGTAACATCTGGGAATTTACTCACGGGGTCTGCGGAAATCTGTAAGGAAAGTGTATTTAATACCCAGAAGACAGTGTTGCTCACATTTGTCAGCATGACCAAATAACAATTGTTCAGGAGTGAGTTCCTTTTCCAAGAAATGTTATTGTTTAAGTGCAGCATTGTAAGGCGATGCAGCAAATTCCTGATGTCTGCCATTCCTCACACCTCTGATCACATCCCGGAGTGTTGCTGGAAAAGCCTCCTGCTGAATATATCCAACCAGACACTGGTGGTGTACAAGTTTACAGCTGTTTCTATCATGTACAGCGTGTTAGTGTTATCGTAACATGTGCTGAATGTATCACAGACGGGACAGTAAAGGTATGAGTGTTTTAAAAAAAACAACAAAACAGCCTGATCTTTAAACTTCTTGTTTACTTCTTGAATCCTCCAATCATCTTTGACCTTTTGAGCCCAAGTATATTTATAATAACTTTTTGCAGAGCAGTTATTGGAGAATATTCACTATTGTATAATGACACTGTGGTTGAATCAAAACAAACAAAAAAAGGTAGCAGGTTAAATTAATTTCTAAGATCATGATCCAAGCCAAGGTTATGTTCTGATTATATGTAGATCTTTTCTAAAAATTGCACTCAAAAATTTCAAGAAATTAAACTTTAGAAATAAGAAGACATTTTTGTATCGTGTATAAGGAGCTCTGCTAATTCCACTTATCATTTACAGCCACTGATTCTAAAAGTGTGGACTTGTCCTATTGTTTTAAAAATGCCTGTATTCTCTCTGGGCTGTTTGTCCTTGAGACTAAAGTGCGCCTGTGTGTGTGTTTTGTAATGCTTAAGTGAGTGTTCTTTTGTAATATTGTGGTCTCGGACAGAAGCTTCTGTGCAGCGATGAGATGATACCTGATTAATGCTCAAAAGCATGGCGCCTAACTTCTGTAAAGATGTTTTACCATGATAACGGGGTTTATGGTGTTATAAAAGTCACTGTTTTTGTTTGTTTTTTAACTATAGCTAGCTGTGTCATTTCAACTCTATAAATAAAGCCATAAAAACTCCTTTGACGATGAAAGAAGGATCTGAAAACCTCAGTCTAATATCAGCTTTTCTTTTCTTTTTTGTTTTTAGACTGACAACACGTTACATCTGTGTTCATGGTGCAGTGCAGATGTAGCCATCATAACTTGCTTTTTGCTACATTCTGGATTCTTTTTTGTTACAATGTCCTATTTTACAATGTATGTATATATATATATATATTGATAATGTAAGAAAACAGAAGACAGCATATATTTTTCTTGTCTGATTAATTTTACTGTTCCTATTTTGTGAATGAAGTACATGCCTCTACACAATTAACGTGAAAATAACAATAAATGTTTTTCTAAAAAGCTCAAAGCATTATACTTTTTTTTTTTCTGAGAACTTAAAGCACTTTTTACTACGTGGTTCATTCACCCAGTCATGCCCACATCACTGCAATCTAACACTCGTTCACACACTCACACTCTGATGGATGCATTGGGAGCAACTCTGGACTCAGTAGCTTGCCCACAGACCTTCTGATTGGTAGATGACAAGTTCTACGTTGAAGTTTCCCATCAATGTAGGATTGAAAATCCTGGAAATCTGTTCAGCATAATCAGGAATGCTGGAAGTCACCACCTCATGTCTGCTTGGGTGTTAAAAGGAAAGCTGCAGAGTTCCAGGGAATTCGCATCATACTAAGCCTGTGATATCAAGTGATATCACTTGAAAAGAATTTATTACTTTGTGCATCTGTTTTTCATTTTTCATATGGAGCATGTTTATGTAGGTTCTCAGTCATCCAGGTCATGGTCGTCTTATGAGCTTGAGTTGAAGGCAGATAGACTTCTATATTTGATTCTTAAAGATGTTCAGCCTCTGATCTAAAATGGAATCCCAGGTGTGAAACATCTAGTGGGGTTGTCACCTTGTTGGGGGGTCCTGAGTTGTTGACCCACCCTATCAGCACATGACTTGCAAGGGTCACATGGTCCCAAGCTTGGCTTATTTGTGAGGTAAGTAGGTAATTTATTGATCCTACGAGGGAAATTATTTGTGTTACACTACACTATCATCATAGTTGAAATAAAAATGCCACAGGCTCTTAGTGATGGCATTATACTGTGCAAGATATAAATATATAATCAACAGTGATAAAAAAAAATTAAGTTAAAGAAGAGTAAAAACAAAACAGATTGTGCAAGAGACGGGTGCAAATCGGATTAATACATTTTAAATGCGCATTCAATCTAGGAACCAGCTGCAAGATGGTTTAATAACAGACCGTGCGTGTGGAATCTAATGCCTCACAGGGGTGCTCATGCGAGTTATTGTACAGTTTGATAGAGACAGGTATGATTCATTTCCTGAATAACTTCCTCACTCCCCCTGCTGTACAAACTGAGGCCACTCTGACAGATAGTCAGCAATCCAGGAGACATTGGAAATAGTGACAACCAATGCTGCAGGACTCTAAGACTAATGCGATCGGGTCCTGCAGCCTTGCTTTGGTGTTGCTGTTCAAGTGTTTCACTCGTCTCCTCAGCTGGCCACTGGATACTCCTCACTGGACTGTGCAGCATTGCTTAGCTCATGTTTGGGTCTTTTGTCCCTGAGATTATCCAATTTTTCTGATGTTGTTGCTGGGTCTAAAGTGCATCAGGATATTATGGTTGGAGAAAAGTCTCTTCAATGTCATAGGTTCCTTTCTATTCTATTTTATTCACTGACTTAACAAAGTTTGGATAGTAGATAGCCACATTTTAAAGGCTTTCATTGTGTGTGTGTGTGTGTGTGTGTGTGTGTGTGTGTGTGTGTGTGTGTGTGTGTGTGTGTGTGTGTGTGTGTGTGTGCGCGTGCGCGCGCGTTTAGGAGGGAACCTTCTATGCCTAGTGGTGTAAGGCCCTGATAACGTTATTTGTGTTTCAGTAAGTAGGGGAGTCAAAGAAGAGGCGTGTCTGTGTAGGCCAGGAAAGGTATACTCCATGGAGAGCAAGATGTTTCTGTGCACTGAGATGATGTGTTTGATGAAACCCTGTGCTTCTTAGGTTTTAAATTTCACTGTGTTGTCATTGACATACCTGCACTTCCAAATTAGTGATCACAACTAACTGTTGTTCCCTCGCATTTGTTGGGTTGACAGAAACTCTGAACAATGCGATAGTCCAAAAATAATAGATCTTAGTGAAGAAACACGCTGGGAAGATCTCTTTGAGCCTTTTCCAAAAAACTGCAGATTCCAATATTATCAAACAATTCCATGTAATTACAAGTTATTCTGATGTGTCACCACTTTGCCATGGTCAGGAAGAAGACCCAAACTGTTACCCTCAGATGAGAGGAAATTGGTAAGGATGTTCAGAAACCACAAAGGCTCAAGCCTGCCATGAACTGGAAACTCCTGGAATGCCAGCGTCACAGTTCATAGCGACGAGACTTTTACATCACCTTGGAGAGGGTGAGAGGGTGCTAACCAAAAAAGATGCCCCTGCTCCAAAATCAACTCCTTCAAGCTCGACTGAAATTTGCAGCTGCCCACATGGACAAGCCGAATGTCTTCTTGACAAAAGTTTCTAAATTCTTCTAAATTCCTTAGCTTTGACTCAAATCAACAGCTACGCGGATGAAACTTTGAGTTGGGCAGGACAATGATCAAAACTGGAATGGGTAATGCTGGCTAACATTAAGCTCCTAGAATGGTCTCCCCAATGCCCTGACCTCAACCCTGTTGAAAAAGTTAAGATATGAGTCTGTATGCATACAACTGACCCCCGTTGGAGAAAATCCAAAATAAATTCAAACTCTTGCACACAGTCTATAGAGATGTGTGCTGTAAAACCATCCCACCCTGGAAAAAGGTCAGTTCAAAGAAAGCATTAAGAGCACAAAATTAGCATGACATCAATGCCCATAACAAGTGCATGTATGCATTAGGGGTGCAACGATACACAAAATTCACGGTTCGGTTCGGTTCGATACTTTGGTGTCACGGTTCGATATTTTTTCAATACAAAAAAATGTTCATGCTTTTTTAATTTGTCATTTATTAAAATTATAAATATATATTTTAACTCAGAAGTACAGTTTTTAAATTGAATGTTGCTGAAACAACAAAGTAATAAAAAAATAAATCTATCTGATTGAGAAATCACTCATCTTTGGAAAAGAGAGTTTATTACAGAGAAATGGCTCTTTCCAAAATAAAAGCTATACTGTCAAAATCAAGACACAAGAAGTGGAATCCTTCACTGCACACATTAACTCTGTGGATAAAAACATCAAGTTCACCAGGGAAGACACAAAGGACAACTGTTTGCCTTTCCTGGACTGCGCTGTGCACATTGAAGAGAACGGCAACCTCAATATCGAAGTTTACCGGAAGCCCACACACACGGACCAGTACCTCCTGTTCGACTCCCATCACCCTCTGGAACACAAACTTGGAGTAATTAGGACCCTACACCACCGGGCAGAACATGTTCCCTCTAAGCCTGAAGGAAAAAAGAAGGAACACACACATGTAAAGGAAGCACTCAAAACGTGTATCAGAGAAACTCAGGAGTTTTCTCCAAGCATGACATCCCAGTGTATTTCAGACCCAGCAACACACTCAGACAGAAACTGGTTCACCCGAAAGACAAAACGCCAAAACACAGACTTAACAATGTGGTGTATGCTGTACAGTGCAGCGAGGAATGCCCAGACCTCTACATTGGAGAGACCAAACAGCCACTTCACAAGCGCATGGCACAACACAGAAGAGCCACCTCCACAGGACAAGACTCAGCAGTCCATCTGCATCTTAAGGATAAAGGACACTCTTTCCAGGATGCCAACGTTCACATTTTGGACAGAGAGGACAGATGGTTTGAAAGAGGAGTGAAAGAAGCCATCTATGTCCACTGTGAGCGACCATCTTTGAACAGAGGCGGGGGTTTACGACACCAACTCTCTGCCATCTATAATCCAGTTTTGAGATCCCTTCCCAGATGCCTTAACGCCCACTCACATCCTGGGCCATCTGATCTCAGGAATTCGCATGATAAGGTGGGGCCAGGTTTCACAATGAACACACCGAAACTCTGGCTGATTGGGACCCACACCCAGTTTCACACCTTGGCTCAGGCGATTAGAGGATCGTCGGACCCCCTGATGATCCTCTAATCACCTGTCCCTCTGTGGGGGGAAACTCCCACTAGGTTTATATCTGGGACTCTCCACCATTTGACCTTATCTGAAGAAGCTTCTCGGATGAGAGGTGAAACGTCTTCAAGTAACTTAAAGAAGTCCAGACGCTTTTCTTTGCAAGCTCCTTTGACTACGATGACCTGGATGACTGAGAACCTTCACAGGCTATACTATACGCTTCTTCTGGGCTATATTCTCAGCAGCATATTAAACATATCAGGTCCCCATAAGGAGAATCATGTGCTAACGGCTGTCTAAATGACTCGGCTAAAGTTTGTAGCATGCATGCTTGTTGTTTTTGTCTGCTTCCACTTGTCTCTGCACTAGGATGATGTCGGCGTAAATGTGCAGTCATATTCATTTTGTTCCCACTAGTGCTGTCAGCGTTAATCTGAAATGACGTTAACGCCACAACACGGCAAATCTCCGTTAACGAGCTACCGCGGATCGCCCGTGCGTGGGGCTGGACAGCCAACACGTTAACAAGCAAACTGTGCTAACGCACTAGTTCCCACCATGTAATTGAGCATTGCGTGGCACATCCAACATACTGTTTTACTTTTGTCCATGACGCGCTTACCTTCAGGGTCCTACTTCACATGAAGACCAAAGTAGTTCCAAATGCCAGATCTGAATGAGGGTGGGGGAGGTTCAATTTGCCATGTTGCAAGGAGCTTAGCTTCTGTCTTGCTAGCTTGAACTGCGCTCAGTGGATCTGCGCTCGACAGTGCAGCCTAGGCGGAGTAGTCGAACGCAGATCCACTGAGCACTCAACACAGACAGCATCGTCAGAAGAAAAGTTGATAAAATAAATTAAAAATTTTGTATTGTTCATACATATGCGTACCGAACCGAAAGCACTGTATCGAACGGTTCAATATCGATCGTTGTACCCCTAGTAAACATCTGACCGCAAGTGTATGCACTAGTGTGTAAAACCCAGCAGAGTTGCCCTTTAACAAATTCAAATGAGGAGATTATTAAACGTGACATTTTTATTTGCAGTGTTACTCAAAATGGGCCGGATTCCAAACAGCAGCTTTAGCTTTAGATTACAAAAGAATGCTGCATTAGAACCACTGGAACTGATCTCCAGTGAAGCTAAAGCAAAACAGGTATTCAGGTACAACATACAAACACAGGCAGACTGGCGTAAAGCACATAGACGATAAAGCAAACATAGATGTTACAGTTTCTATACTCAGTATCATCTCCTCATAGTAGTTTTGACACTTTGATGGTGAAAATTAGTTGTGAAATCGAATGTCTTGTCGCACCAGCTGTGATCATCAGGTAAGCAGTGCTTGCAAAACATCTTTTCTGGAAACACGATAGGCCCCGCTGATCGTGCTGTAACAGTGGTCTAATGTCCTCTCCTCTCTGGTCGGGCATTTAATATACTGCTTATATATTAAACATGCACTATGCATGTATATAGTGTTGTACTTATGTTGCTTTTCCTCTGTGTATATTGATTTCTGTACTTTTGCACTTTTGTGGTCTTGCTAATATCGCTGTGCAAGCAACTGTACAATGACAAAAAAAAGTTCTAAGTTTTTCTATCAAAGCTACAGTGTGCACATTGAATGGGTATCTGTGTTTAGCCATGTGCTGTCAGAAGTGATTAGAAAGAGTAAACACTCGTTGTGGACTTAGATTCAGGAACCCTGTTGAGCATTGACCTTTGCTATCTCTGTGACACCCAGGCCCTTCACCTCTGGTGATGAGGTTGTTGTTTGCTCATTCTCGTGTCTTTCACGGACACTTTCTCTGTAAAATTGCTTGCTGCGCTTGTCCGCAAATCAAAGCGTTGGCACACGAAGACAGAAGAGCGTGTGTCTATTTCACGGGTCAGTTTAAGCAGCTACTGGAGCAAAATGTAGTAAAAAAGAAAAAAACGTAAACAAAATCCAAACAGTTCAAAAAAGAGGAAAAGAAAGAATTTCAACACAATAAAAACAGAAGAACTTTTGGTTTTCGCCCGTTTTCTACTCTCATCTGTAATGTGAGTGTTTGAGCTAATGTTGAGCCACCTAAGATAATAAAGTCTGAGTCACTTTTCCAGGGAAAGAAAACAGTATTTGCTTGTAAAAGAGGGGGGGTAAAAGTATGAAAAGCAAAGGCAGCCACAGTTTCACTAAAGACCACTGTGTGGCTTATCCATTCAAGGGAAAGGCATTAAATAGTGATGGTGTTGACTGGATGGTGACATCAGGCTCTACAAACAAAGCCAGCCAGCAGGAAATTAGATGCAACCAATTGACAGTTTTATTTGAAATTTATCAGCTAAATTTAAGGTTGAACCCAAATTAACTTTAACCTAAAGTTTTCTGGCTTCTAGATGCGTAATTGCTCAAATCAGTGATTTTTCGCCTATTTTGTGAATCACTGGCTGTAACAAGATTGCAGGTGTGAAGAGAAATCTGTTCAAACCTGTAAAACTGTGTCAGGGTTGAAGGCTGTAGAGTGTTGACGTTTTCGATCAATTACCCAAATGCAGGCTAGTCAGGGCAAATCAGTTCTAAAGAGTCAGTCTGTAGCAAACAAGGTGAGCCTTGAGAGCCAAGAGAGTTGCACAGGCTTGGTTAAAATGACTCAGTGTTAACTCATTCACTGCCAGCCATTGGCAGTGAATGAGTTAAACCCATTAACTCATTCACTGCCATTGACGGCTATAGACGTCAATGGCAGTGAATGAGTTAATATGAGGTCAGAAAATGATGTGTTATATCATCCTTTTTTTGTACAGTGAAAGATGTGTACTTGTGTAAATCATCTGATGTGAGATGTGTCCCTGTTTTTGTGCCCCTCAGCCATCTCTGTTAATCATTCCTGTGACGGGTCTGTACATGAAACTCAAGGATAAAGGGGTTTAGTCTTGGTGTAAACAAAAAGAAAGGATCCAACCTCGCGAAAAGACAAGGTTTACCTGAACCAAAAAACAAACAAACCAGATATCCAGTGAGGCGTCCTATCATTGTAGTTGTATTTGGTGCTGTTCAGATGCTGTAAACCCACCTGGGTGGTCTCAAATATTTAACAGCCTTTTGAGTGCTGCTCAAAAGTATTGCAAAAAAAGTGAAAGCAGAAAGATGTGTGTGCTTTGTAGGCGCCTCAGTCCAAAGAAATCCCAAAGAAATCCACCACCGACACCACATACACATGCAGCCCCAGAGCGCAGCCCTGATGTTGTCAAACTGCCCCTCCTCCTCCGTCCTAAACTCCACTGCCTTGGTACTGTTTTGTAGTAAATTATAAAAGATGTTCCCACTTAGCTCAAATCCTCATCTGTGAAGAGTTGACAGTAACAGTGAAGTGAGTATAGCTAACCCTCTATCAGATTCCACCTTATATATGTGAGTGTGTCATAATGAACAGGAGAGGAGAACGGCTGCTTTTGCGTTCAACGACGCAGGACAAGTTTAAAGTGAGCAGCATTTACAAAAGGGGTCACAAACTACCACTATCCAAATCAGAATATGTTAACCAGATTGCCACCTGATTCTAACGAGTGGCACAAACAGGAATCACATATCAGCTCAGTGTTATCTAAACGGTGAGCAAATCAATATTGCACCAATTCAAAGGAAGCAAGAGTCTCTTAATGAGGGACTACTTTAAAGTCATCCTTTGTGCGTAAGTTCCCCGTCAGATGCAGACAGCTCACCCTTGTCGGTAATTCAAAGGAGGCGGGGTCCAGTTGCACTGACTGAGTGTTGCAGGGTATCTGAGAAGCAGATATGCCCTTTTAAAAAGTTTGAGGAGACTCTCAGGAGAAGCCACTTCGGACTTTTACGCATCGAGCGTCCATGGATGGAAAGGGGACCGAGAAGGCACCGACAGGAGCCAACATGAGCAATAGATCCTTCCCTATCTCTGACCCGATATGTCAAACGGAGGACGCTCCTTTCGCCATGGATGTCATCCGCAGTGAGTAAAGCGGGTTCCGCACGGCAGATTTGCCCGTTTTCACGGTTCCCCCCCAAGAGCTCCCTACGAGCAGCAAGAGTAGATCCACGGGAATTTTAATTGGTGGGAGGGTTTTTGTGCACCACTGGGTCGCAGTGCCCTGGCAACGGTGGCGGAGCAGAGAAACTAAACTGCTGGTTGTACTTCATTAGGACTTAATGGGATTCCTGGAAGTCTTTGAACCACACTGGGGAACGAAAGACTGAAGTTGTGCTATGTTGCTGCCCCTTTGCAGCACGATGGTCACTACTTTGAAGTGAGGATTTTTCAGACATATGAAATAAAACAAAATATAATATAATATAATATAATATAATATAATATAATATAATATATAGATTTGGCGAGAATTACATATTAATACTGTGTTGGAATACACAGACGATAACATATACGTGTTTTATGGTATCTTGCTCGTGCCCCCCTCCCAGCAAACTATTTAAGCTCAGTTTGACGCTGTCTCAGAGCCAGGCGTGTGCCAACATCTGCTCGGTTTTTTCCCTACCACTGAAGTGTACAGCAAGTGATCTTTTAGTACAGTTACAGACTCCCCCTCATTCGCTTTACATTACTGTAACCCATCTGCGAACAATTAGACAAACCGCACAGCAAAGGTAAACTGTATTCCCCCTAAAACTTTCTACAGATGTGGAGTTAATATTGTTATTGTAATAACAATATCCCAATAATAAGAGCGTGAAAGTGTGAGCCATGTTTACACTTTCAGTTTTATTCTGTGGATGGCTTCCATTTGGCCCGAGGGCGTTTTTTTTTTTCTTTTCTTTTCTTTTTCTTGATTTTTAAAAAAAAAATTTCTTTTTTGAAAAACGTGTTTATTATTTTAATGTGTTTAATGTCTGTTTTGGATCATGCGCACTGCTACACATGATCAGCAACGAGACACACTAAAATAAACAATATTTTGCCCAAATTTCTGACTTTAACTAAATATTTACGTGTAAATCTTCTTTGTGGTTTGCTTACATAAGAACAGTGTTAACTATTACATTTAATGGGATCTAGTTACATTTAAATTTACCTGATATATATTCAGTTTATACTAAGCGCATTTTCCTTAATTATTTTTATGAATTAACCTTCGATTCTACGCTAAATTATTGCTGCATCCTTTTTGTTGAAACTTCAAATTTTTATTTTTTGTAGCGCTGAGATAAATGTCCTTCAGACTGCATGTCTCAGTCAGCAAATGTGCTACAAAGATGTGTAATATTACGTTAGAAAATGAAACCAGATGATTGGCCAGCGGGTAATGTTGTTGTTGTTGTTGTTGTTGTTGTTGTTGTTGTTGTTGTTTAAATTAATTCTCAAAAATCAGCCCCAAAAATCAAGGATTGATTATCCACTGCAGGAGAGCGTAAAACCGTGTGGCCTCGTCACCACTTTGCTGAATTACCCAGACGGTGCCACATGCATATCTGGCTCATTGTATGGTAGCTTGAGTGGTCAAAGAGAACACTTAAAATACCGCTAGAATTTGTGATTTATAGGCTCCAGATTTCAGTCACTGTCTGCCTCATCGCAAACAAATAAACGAACGAATGTCTCTTGTCTATCCTGTGCGCTCAAAACCATGAACAGAGAAGAAATGACACATATTACGAGAATCGTCTTAATTATATCAGCATGCCGGAACTTTTACTCAGCCCTTCCTCCCATTCTTGTTCAGACACAAACCGGATTGCAGATTTCTTATCACACACTGTTCTTTCTGTGAAAAAACAGTTTGAACAATTCAGCCGTAATTACACTTTCTAGCTGCTGGTTTCCAGCTGCTGTGGATGTTTCTGCAACTTACACTTTGCCCCGCATTGCTACTTTCCACTGTGCATAATCCTGCCCACATGCATGGCACCTTGTTTCAGAATCATTAACCAACTTACAAGAAGCTTACCTACTGCTGTTTCATTTTACGTCTGTGATGGCACTTATGTTTATTGACTACAAAGTAAGTTCTGCTAGCACAAAGATGAATATCAACAGCCTAATAGTGGGCAAAGCCACAGGAGCTTGATTTGGTCTGGCAGTATTTGGCTTTAGTTTATTTGAATGGTTGTTGAATCATTTTAACAGAAGCCCACAAATATATTAACCTAGTAATACACTCCCCCATTAAACCCCCCATTGCCAGGATTTAACTAAGCAAACAGATAAGAGCCTTCCACTGGACAGTTACTGCAGCAATGATTCACCTCACAACAGCTGAATTCAGCACTGAGTTCTCATTTCTTCAACATCTGCGTCAGTAGGCATATCCTGTGGTCGCGGTAAAAGATGTTTATCATTTTCAGAAGAGTCAAAATGTTGGCCTGTGTCAAGCAAAGAAAACGCCCAAGATTGCTGAAACTACTAAAACTGGGTTAACTCTCTGACACACTATTAAAACTAGGAAAGATAGCGGTGACCAAACATCTAGAAATCAACTGTAGAGCTCACATTTGAGCTCACATTTATGAAAATGAGAGCATTTCAATATACAATATGAAGAAAACTCAACAAACTGGGATTAAACAGCTGTGAGCCTTAAGAAAAGTACTTATCAGTGAGGCTTGAAAAAAAAAGCCTTACTGAGCATAAAGGTTGGCATCTGGAGTGATGTGAGAAGATCATGTAGTCTGATAAAGATTAAAGTGATGGGAGCATCAGTGTCAGAGGAGAGCTGATGAAGCAATACTCAGCTGTCATGCCTGGTGTCTACCGAACAAGCCTGAGCAGTGCAGTGGGTGATGCTGTGATCTGGGGCTGCGTCAGCTGGTCGGGTCTTGGTTCATCGGTGTAATAAGGCCAAAAAACTGAGCTCAGTTGACAATATGAATATACTGAATCAAACAGGCACAGGCATATTTAGATTCAGACAAAGCCAGAGTTCACTGGGCTCAAATTGTGCAAGAGTGATTCAGGGAACATGAAATATCACGTTTCTCTTCGGCCCACTGAGAACCTTTGGGACATCCTGGAGGAGACTTTGGGCAGCAGTCACACTTGACTGATCTCTTTGACATCAGAGGGCTCTTGTGGTTTACAGGATCAAACCTAATTGGACTTTTTCCTCTAAACAGCATGCGAGCACTTAGCTTCTCATGTTGCCATATCAGGGTAACACTTTGCTGGCTCTGCACTTTGACATAACATTTTCAGCTGCAGGTAGTATTTTGAGCAAATGGTAAAAATATATCAGCAACAATACCCATGAGGAGAACCAAGTTTACATTTTATTCGCCACATGCAGTGACAGGTTGCCCTGCAGTGGAACGAACCCGTCCCCCGACCTTACGCACACAACACAGACATCACACGGGGATATAAGTGAGTGCTTATCAGTGTGTGCGTGTCCATAGTTCAGCTGACGAAGATCACATCGACCATCTCAGATTTAATGAAAGCAAATTTATTTTCCTTTTCCTTTGTTAATTTCAGGGTTTGGTGTCTTTGACTACATCCTGTATGGCATCTTGACCTTCATGGCAACAGTTTCTTTGCTGGTCTTCTTAGAGGAATGTATCTACATCTATAGGAAAGTACCTGCCAATAAGAAGAGTCTCATCATCTGGGTGAATGGAGCAGCACCGGTGAGAACAGTTTGCAGAAAAGAAACAGATGACACAAACGTATACCTGGATCTTTAATTGACGCTTGTCTCATTTTTTCAGGCGATTGGCACCATGTCATGTCTGGGGATGTGGTTCCCCAGAGCTACCCTGTTTACTGATATGTTCTCTGGCTGGTGGGTTTTTATTTCTTTTCCCCGCTCGTCCCTTCTCTTTTACTCACCCTCCGTTTCCCACTGTGCTGTGTGTCTCTCTGACCAGCAGAGTCCTGCTGTGAAAGATAATAGTGAAACCTGAACCTCAGAACCTACAGAAAAACTGAAAACAGGAGTGCTGTTAAGTACTGTGTGACGTGTCATTTACTTTTCTACTACTCTTCCTGAGCCCTCCTCCAAAAACCTCTTTCTCTTATTCTTCCTACATTCCTAGATTTCATTCCCATGTTCCTTGTTTCCATTTACCTGCCTCTCTTTCACTGTAGTTACTTTGCCATCGTGGTGTTCAAGTTCCTGATCCTGATGGTGGAAGAGTTGGGTGGCGACGAGGCGTTTCTGAAGCGTGCAGGAAAATATAAACTGAAGATCAGCACGGGGCCTTGTTGCTGTTGCTGCTGTTGCCTGCCAGAGGTGGCCATCACACGGTAAATCCACAAGTGACACCGTCACTTTTCTGCTTTAGTTTTCTGTCGTGTAAGCTGAAAGCAAATCTACTTGTTTTTTAAAACGCAAATGACTAACTTCTGGAGAGCACTCAGCAGATGCATATCTTCAGAATAGTCACTAAAGCTGATGATGATGATGATGGACGTCTTCCGATCTTGGTTTTTTGTTATTCTTGGCAAAAGAGCCTTTTTCTTTGGTAGATTTTTTTCCTCCTTGGTAGGTAGGGGCGGAGGGGGCTTTAAGGCTATAAACACCAGATTAAATAAACTAGATTAAACCTCATGGCTAAGTTTGGCTTTTAAAGGAGCATGTCAACATCCGCAAAAGTTCTCTGAAAGCAGTCAGAGAGATCTGAAAGCAATTTTGCCAGTGCAATCAAGCATGAGCTCTCGTGTTTGCTTGTAGTCCAGGCTTATTTTATTGAAGTTTTACGTATAAGGAAGAATAGCCTTGAAATGGCGCGTTCACCTGCGCCGTAGTTTCTATTTATTTACTGTCCACATTTAATAGTTCCAGCGAAGGGTGGTCAGTTTCCAAATATGTTTCCACCGATGCTTTGATATTGGGCAATTGCTCGAGAACAGGCAGATGGCAACAACCTGGAATGCTAATGAAGCACAGACCATGGCGGGTGGCTTTGAAGTAGTTTGCACCCCCGTTCAAACATTACACAAACACAGAGCCTCTTTGCATAGAGCATTGAATTCACACTAGAGCTTCAGTCTGGTTCTCAGAATCCAGGTTACACTACTGGTCATTCAACTTGTTCGGGGTGGGGCAGCATTTACAGAACAGACATATCACCCCCCTGTTTTGCAGAAAAAAGCCAAGTGGCACCATGTGTTGCAATGGACTTTCTGATTTGGCCATTTTAATCAGATACAGGAGTCGCACACTGGTTTGTCTGTCTGTCTGCAGAATGCAGAATGAGCTGACCTGGCGTCCCAGTTCATTTTCATCCCTTAGAGAAGTGCCGATCTATGAACGCATTACTATTGAAGCCTAAAGATGATGACCAGACAGAACAGCCGCTGCAATTAAAGTTCACAGTTAATGGCGATAGAAATGTTCGCTCCCAGTTCTGCTAATATGAACTTGATTGTAGTTTCAGTGTATAGAAAGGATAGATTCCAGGCCAAAGATCAAAAAGACCAAGGGGTCTAAACAAATAAGAAAAAGGGTGAACATGCCACATATTTGGCCACACAAGCATTATCTTCTTCCCACGTAGTTTCTTGGAATGAGGCCACACTGTTGCCAGGCAGTGACAGGCAAATGTGCAAAGTTAACAAAAAATCCTTTTAAAGCCTTCATTCTGCATTGCAAGATGATGACAATCAAGCCAGGGCATGCTCAGCTACTTATACTGTGCCCCGTTTTTATGTTTAAAAAACCCCCACTAATGCACCTCAGAAGCACAATGTTGTTTTGGTTGCGTAACCGCAGTCAAATCTTGACATGCCAGCAGCACACAGAGATGTGTCCAGATCCACTCTTTATTGCTCCAGACATCCTGAAGTAATGTTCGAGGGCAGGTACAGTGGAACTGCACAATGAACTTTTTGTGTTTTTTACTGTAAATCAGAGGTTAGATTATTCCGGGTCATCAGCAGATAATGAAATGGTTTCCTCTGTTTCGTCTCCAGACGCTCTCTCTTCCTGCTCAAACTTGGCTCCATCCAGTTTGCCGTCCTGAAGACTGCCTTCACCATCTTTTCCATTGTTCTCTACACCAACGACAACTACCATGTGAAGGATGTGAGTTGAAAGCACAGAAATGTAAACAACTATCTCTCCAAATACAAACCCAATTCTGAAACAGTTGGGGTGCTGTGTAAAGATTTTAAAATCTCACAAACAAATTTAATATTCACAATAGAATATTTTTAAAAGACATCAAATTTCTTAACCGTACCATTTTAGAAAAATAAAATCATCTCATTTCGAATGTGGTGGCAGCAACACGTCTCCAACAATTTGGGACAGAGGCAACAAAAGGCTGGAAAATTCAAGTGTTTTTTTTTGGGGGGGGGGGGGGGGGGGGGGGAATATAGACGCCACATTCTCTGGACTAAAGAGGAGAGGAACCATCCAGCTTGTTATCAGTGTTCAGTTCAAATTCCTTCATCCCTGATAGGATGGGGTTACATTAGTTCCTGTAGAATTGGCAACTTGCACATCTGGTAAGGCGCCAGCAGTGCTGAAAAACATATAAAGGTTTTAAAGACACATATACTCTCATCCAGATGTATTTTTCAGGGAAGGCTTTGAATATTTCAGCAAGATACTGCATACTGCAGCTATTACAACAGATGGCTTTATAATAAAAAAGTCCAGGTGTTGAACTGGCCTGTCTGCAGGCCCAAACCTTTCACTAACGGAAAACATCTGGCACATCATGAAATAGAAAATACAGGAAAGAAGGACTGTTGGGCAACTAGAATCCTATATGGTGTAGAGCAGGGCTGCGTTAACGGTTCATTAAAATTTGGCTTCTGAAACAGAAATAGAAGCAATCAAATTATTACCCCATCAGGGACATAATTCAAAGACACCATTAAAAAAATTATGCATCAGATTTCCCACAAATTTTAAAGCAACAACTTAATATGGTACTCAGTTGTCTGAATGGCCCCCACGAGTTTGTATACATGCCTGAACATCTAGTTTAGATTTTTGGATTTTTGTTTTAATTGGGGCATGCTCCTAATGAGATGAAAGATGGTGCTCTGGAGAATCTACTTCCTAAATCTGGACCAGAGTATCACTGAGCTCCTGCACAGCTTCAGCTGGGACCTGGAGGCGTCGTTTAGACCGAAACATAATGTACTATTGCTACATAAGGCCAGGCATTGTCGTACACCAGGAGGAATCCAGGACCCACTGCACCAGCTTAGGGTCTGACAGTGGGTCCAAGGATTTCACTCCGATAATGGACGTTAGGGGGCCGTTGTCTAACCTGTAGAGATCTGTGCGTCCCTCCATGGATATGCTTTTGCAGACCATCACTGACCCACTGCCAAACCGATCATGCTGAACGATGTTACAGGCACCATAACGTTCTCCATAACTTCTCCAAACTCTTTCACATCTGTCACATGTGCTCAGGGTAACCCTGCTCTCATCTGTGAAAAGCACAGGGCAACAGAGATGGACCTGCCAATTCTCTTATTCTATTGCAAACTCAATCAGGCTCAATGGCGCTGGGCAGTGAGCACAGGGCCCAAAGGACATCCTGTCCACGGGCCACCCTCATGAAGTCTGCTACTGATTTTTTGGTCATAGACAATTACGACAATGGCCTGACGGAGGTCATCTTGTAGGGCTCTGGCAGTGCTCATCTTGCTCCTCTTTGCAGAAAGGAGCACATACCAGTCCTGCTGATGGGTTAAGGACTTTCTTTGACCCTGCAAAATTACTTTAGGAGAGATGTACATGTAAATTCCAGGAGCACGCTGTTGAAACATAGCAAACCTTCTGCTACATGCTGATGTGCTCTCCTGGAGGACTTGGACTACCTGTGCAACCTATGCAGTGTCCAGGTATACCCTCATACTGACCCTAGCCAAATGCAAAATCTAGTGAAAATCTTTCAGTGGTCGCCATCTGTAAAAGCAGTCCTGTCTTGGTGGTTGTCTCATTGTTTCATCTCTTGTGCACCTGCTGTTACTGTCATTTCATGAACACCAAAGCAGCCAAAACTGCTACATAAACGATCAGATCAGTGTCCCAGTATTTTAACTGACTTAATGCTATCCTCTGATTAAAAATAGTTCATTTAATTCTTTTAAGCCGTGTGTAAACTCAAGTTACTCATGTCCATTTATACTCATGCACAGCCCTCAACACGCTCCTGGAAACATTCCTGTGAGATTTTTGCCCATATCCACATGATTCTATCACAGTTAGCATCTGCAGATTTGTTGGCTGCACGTCCATGATATCAATCTACCGTTCCACTGCATCTCAAAGATGCTCTGTTGCATTAAGATCTGGTGATTGTGGAGGGTGTTTGAGGACAGCAAACTCATTGTTGTGTCCAAAAAAGCAGTTTCAGATGATTTGAGCTTTGTGGCATGGTGTGTTATCTTGCTGAAAGCAGCCGTTACAGGATGGGTACACTGGTCATAAAGGGATGGACACAGTCAGCAACAATACTCAGATAGGCTGTGGTGTTTAAACATCTCCCACACCATTACACCAGCAGCCTGAACTGGGTGAATCCAGTCTTTCATACCAAATTCTGACCCTACTGTCCAAATCTCAGAGCAGAATTGAGACTTATCAGACCAAAGAGCATATTTCCAATCTTCTATTGTCCAATTTTGGTGAGCCTGTGTGAATTACAAAAGTATCACTTTTGAATTACTGATGCCTTTCTTTCCATTCAAAGCAATTCACTACCAAACCTAGGCATCAACCAGGCATTTTAACCCAGGGAACAGACAAGATATTATTCTTTATAAACCCTAGTGTGAGAAAATCCCAGAAGATCAGCAGTTTCAGATCAGGGCATCTGGCACCAACAACCATGCCACATTCAAAGTTATGCAAATCGTCTTTTTTCCTCACTCTGATGCTCGAACTTCAGTAGGTCATCTGGTCCATGTCTACATGCCTAGGTGCAATAGCAGTTGAGTTGCTGCGATGTAATTGGCCAATTAAACATTTGTGTTTAGGAACATCCCCATAATTATTATTAGTCCTTATACACCTCATCCCCCATCACACTGAACACTGGTGCTCCACAGGGGTGTGTACTGAGCCCTCTCCTGTACTCACTCTACACCTACGACTGCACAGCCACTAACAGCTCCAACATCATTGTGAAGTTTGCGGACGACACTACAGTGGTGGGTCTTATCACCAACGGTGATGAGACGGCTTACAGGGAGGAGGTCAGCGCCCTGACCCACTGGTGTCAAGACAACCATCTCACCCTCAACGTCGCAAGGACAAAGGAGTTGATAGTGGACTTCCGGAGGTGCAGAGAAGTACACACCCCCATCACCATCAACGGCGCTGCTGTGGAGAGAGTGAGCAGCTTCCGGTTCCTTGGCGTACACCTGGCTGAGGATCTTACGTGGTCAGTACACACAAACAAAACAGTGAAGAAGGCCCAGCAGCGCCTCTTCTTTCTCAGGAGACTGAAAAGATTCGGCATGAGCCCCCGCATCCTCAGGACCTTCTATCACTGTGCCATTGAGAGCATCCTCACTGGATGCATCACCACCTGGTATGGCAACAGCACCGCCTACAACTGCATAGCTCTCCAGCGAGTAGTGCGGTGCTCTGAACGGATAATTGGAGGTGAGCTTCCCTCCCTCCAAGACATCTACAGGAAGCGCTGCCTGAGGAAAGCGGGGAGGATCATCAAGGACTCCAGTCACCCCAGCCATAAACTGTTCAGACTGCTTCCATCAGGAAGGAGGTTCTGCAGCATCCGGTCCCGTACCAGCAGACTGAGAGACAGCTTTTTCCATCAGGCCATCAGACTGCTGAACACGTCATAGACACCTCAGCTTCACTACTGGAACTTCAACATTATGCACTCCACACTGTATATAAATGCCACTTGTTTTGCACATATTCAACTCTGTATATTTTATATATTTTATTATTATTATTATTATTATTATTATTATTTTATTTTATTTTTTTACTATTTAATTTGTAAAAATGTGTATACACACACACACACACACACACACACACACACACACACACACACGTAGGAAAATATTTAGTATACACATCCAGAAATGCATACACTATTATATTTATTAGTTTCAGGTTGGCCATTCTTGTATTTTGCTCGTTTGTGTTGTTGTGTTTGCACATCTCTGTTGCTTGTGGGGCTCGCACACAAGAATTTCACTCGCATGTGCTGTGCCAGTGTGCCTGCACATGTGATGTGACAATAAAAAGTGATTTGATTTGATTTGATTTACAATATAATATGTATATTATAGCTCATTATGGCTGTAGCTCAGGTGGCAGAGCAGGTCAGCCACTAATCAGAAGATCGGTGGTTCGATCCCAGGCTGCCTCCTCGCTGCATGCCAAATATCCTTGGGCAAGATACTAACCCCATGTTTGCCTACTGGTGGTGGTCAGAGGGCCCGGTGGCCTCGCCTCTGTCAGTGCGCCCCAGGGCAGCTGTGGCTACAACTGTGTGAATGTTTGTGTGAATGGGTGAATGACTGAATGTAGTGTAAAGCGCTTTGGGGTCCTTAGGGACTGAGTAAAGCGCTATACAAATGCAGACCATTTACCATAATATCCTGTACAGACATGTGAAAAATATACAATAACAAATGAAGTAAGAGTGACATTAAAAACAATCACACTAACTAAAAGAATTATTCTCTCGTTCCATTAAGATGGATTTAAACTCTCCCAACGTAACCAGTTGAACTGGTATTCCTAATAAAGTGCCCAGTGACAGTAAAATGTAATTGAAACTACCCTGAAATCCTGATAAAGCCGTTTTCATTTCTGTATTTTTGTTGTTAGTTTCTATTAAACCCTGATTCTTTTGTCCCCATGATAGAACAGAGAAAACCGATTCATAGTGTGTTAAAACATTTATATTTCTTTTTATTCAATCATCTTCCGGAAGAGAGAGACCCCTGCGCAGCCCAAACGCCAGTTGCAGGATCTCTCACATTAGAATCATAAACTGTGTCTCATATAGGTATTATTATGGTACTTTACACTTCACAGTTTCAATACAACCATTGCTTATATGGCAAAGTTCCTCTTTTCTGTCTGGTTTCCTGTATTTATTAATATACTGTACAGCTCTACACTTCCTGTTTTCAGTCTGGCTGAGCACTTAGTTTATGAGTCAAAAGTGGTCTTGCTCTACAAACTTTCATTATTAAAGTACATAAAACAATATAATAAGAAAATAAGGATACTAAGGATATATTAATTACATGACATTTCTCATGTCAGCTGACAAAGCTCTGCTTATAGTACTGTTAAACCAATATTATAACTCCAATTTTGTATGAAAAAGATAAATCACCATATTCATATGTTAAAGACAATGGCCAAGCTCTGTTTTGACCATTTTTATATAAAATGTGTGTGTGTGTGTGTGTGTGTGTGTGTGTGTGTGTGTGTGTGTGTGTGTGTGTGTGTGTTGTTGTTGCAGGTAAGTGCTACAGGAGATGCAATATGGATCAACTGTTTTGTAGGCGTCTTGACAATCACAGGTTTGTGGCCTGTTGGCATCACGTTTATACACCTGAAGAACACCCTGCGAACAATAAAGATCGTCCCGAAATACGCCATGTATCAGGTAAGACACTGATCAAGCACATGTGCACACTTTTTGGATAAAGACTAATAACAGATTTGAAAGACTGTTTTACCAGGATAACACAAGCTGCAACTACAATTAGTCCTTATATGTTTTCATTTGTGTCGTTAGCTGCTCCTGATTCTTACCCAGCTGCAGACAGCTATTATCAACATCTTGGGCATGAATGGCATCATCGCCTGCTCTCCACCTTTCCCCTCATCTATCAGAGGATACAGTGAGTTTACATCCATCTATCCAGTCAGACCAATCATCCACATATTTACAGTTCCATATATATTTAGACACTGACACAAGTTTTATTTTTGTATGTGTTTACTGAAACACATTTCGATCATAGTTAAATAATATACTTGGACATAATGTGTAAACTCCTTTCATTTGCGGGTATCCACATTCAAACTGGAGGTAGGGTTTAGGTATTCCAGCTCCTTAGCATATGCCATCTTCTTTTTAAAGCGACCAAATGTAATTGGACTATTAATTCAAAGGCTATTTATTGGGGCAGGTGTGGGCAATTCTTGAATATGTCATTATCAGTTAAGCAGATAAAAGAACTTGAGTTGATTTAAGGTGTGGTTCTTGCATTTGAAAGATTTTGCTGTGAACAGACAAAATGTGGTCAAAGGAGCTCTCCATGCAGGTGAAATAAGCCATCCTTAAGCTGCAAAAACAGAAGAAAAAAAACATCTGAGAAATTGCTGCAATATTTGGAGTTGCAAAATGTACATACAGTTTGGTGCATCCTGAGAAAGAAAGAACGCACTGGTGAACTCAACAATGCAAAATGGACCTGGATGTCCAAAGAAGACAACAGTGGTGGATGATCAGAGTCATTTCCATGGTGAAGAGAAATCTCTTCACAACAGCCAACCAAGTGAACAACACTCTCCAGGATGTAGGCGCATCGATATCCAAGTGTACTATAAAGAGAAGACTGCATGAAAGTAAATACAGAGGGTTCACTGCGAGCTGCAAGCCACTCATAAGCCTCAAGAATAGAAAGGCTAGATTTGGGTTTTGCTAAAAAATAAAATAAAATAAAAAAAACATCTCAAAAAGCCAGCACAGTTCTGGAAAAACATTCTTTAGACAGATGAAACCACAATCAACCTCTACCAGAATGATGGCAAGAAAAAAGCAAGGAGAAGCGTAAAACGCCTCATGTCTCTGAATCCAAAGCAAACAATATCTATAACACACGGCGGAGGCAAGTGTGATGGCTTGGTCGTGCATGGCTGCCAGTGGCACTGAGACACTAGTGTTTATTGATGACGTGACACAGGACAGAAGCAGCATAAGTTCTGAAGTGTTCAGAGGCATACTGTCTGCTCAAATCCAGCTCAATGCAGTAAAATTGATTGGGCGGCATTTCAAAATACAGATGGAGAATAACCCAAAACTCGCCAAAGGAACTCAGGAGTTTTATTAAAGCAAATAAGTAGAGTATTCTTGAATGGCCAAGTCAGTCAGCTGATCTTAACTCGGTTGAGCATCCATTTCACTTGTCGAAGACTAAACTTTGGACAGAAAGGCTCACAAACACACAGCAACTGAAAGCCACTGCAGTAAAGGCCTAGTAGAGCATAAAAAGGAGGAAACCCAGCATCTGGTGATGTCCATGAGCTCAAGACTTCAGGCTGTCATTGTCAGCAAAACCATTAAAAATAAACATTTTATTTTCACTTATTTAATTTGTACAATTACTTTAGAGCCCCTGGTATGAAGGTATTGTGTTAAAAAATACTCTAGTTCCTCACATTTTTAGGCAATCTTTTTGTTCCCCCACTGAATTAAAGCTGAAATTCTGCACCTCAACTGCATCTGAGTTGTTTCATCTAAAGTCACTGTGGGTAATTTACAGAACCAAAATAAGAGAAAAAAAGCAGTCCCAATCCAACTGTATCATATTTAGCATGCATCAGTATCCTTATTTTTTACCAGTAACCCTGTGACAGCTGAGCTTCGTTGTGCCCTTATTCTGCTTTCGCAGTGATGAGCCAGCAGCTGCTGATCATGGAGATGTTCATCATGACGATGGTGACACGGCTGCTCTATAGACGACAGTACGATCCTTTACCTGAAGAGCAGGATGCCAATGAAAACACCAGGATGACTGACTTAACACAGTCTCCATGAGAACTAAATTGTGTTAATGTGTGTGTGTGTGTGTGTGTGTGTGTGTGTGTGTGTGTGTGTGTGTGTGTGTGTGTGTGTGTGTGTGTGTGTGTGTGTGTTTGATTCATATTTTCTTTCTAGTATTTGATTAAGACATTGCATATATTCAAAATAACAAATATGAATTATATGTAAATGGGTCGTGTAGCTACTCACTAAGGTTACCGGGCTGCGAGTCCGCTACAAAGTGTTGATTGACAGGATACTCAGGTCATGTACAGGCATGTGAAATTAATAAGAACATCCCGTGGAAATGGACTGACTCTCTTTGAAAACCTGCATTTTTTTTTCATACACAGTAAGTGGGACTAAAAAACAAAACAGTTGAAAGAACATTTTGCAGAGTATCTGGTTATCTGGCAACAGATCAGCAAAATTACTGCAAATAAAAAGAGCATCTTAGAGAGGCAGAGTTTCTCAGAAGTAAAAAATTGGCAGAGGTTCACCAATCTGCAAAAAAATCAAAAATCAGAATGATGTTCCTCAATGTAAAATTGCAAAGACTTTGACTATCTCAGCATCTACGGTGCCTGATGTCATCCAACGATTCAGAGAACCTGGAGAAATCTCCGTGCACAAGTGACAAGACCAAAAATCGATATGGATGCATGCGATATTCAGGTTGTAAAACGACACTGCATTAAAAACAGGTGTCATTCTATCATGGAAATATCTGCACAGGCTCAGGAACACTTCCAGAAATCACTGTCTGTGAATACAGTTCACTGTACTGTACACAAAAACAGGTACAGGCAATAGCTTGAAGAGTTCAAATACAGCTTTACTAAAGACTCCGACATTGGACTTGTTTTGTCCTAGAGCTCTTAGTGCTACATTTGACACCACATTCTCACATTTTCGAGGTCATTTTTTGTGTAATAACACTTGTATACACCCTTTCCCCCCCCAGAAGAACCCTTTAGTTTTCCTCCAAAACATAATCTGCATTGAGACACAGAACCACATCTGACTGCCAGAAAACATGTTCTTAAGTGGTATCGGGGGGGTTGTTTTAGGAGATGTTTTATTTCCCCATAATTTACCAGAGATGTTGCTGAAAGAAATATGTAGGCTAATTTGATACCATTTGAGTAATGGCTTGTAAAGTACACAAGTGAAAGAAAGCCTTTGTCTGTGGAGATTTCAATGCATGATTTCCTTACGCTTGCGAAACAGATAAAGGAAAAAAGCTGGAACAGCATCATAAATCCTCACTGATGGATGCTGGTTCTCATCTACTTGAGGTCATTGCAATGGTGCTCAGTTACAAGAAGACAACACTACAGAAAAATAAAGCAAAGCAAATGTTTTAAAAAATCACCAAAGTTCAGATGAGTGAAGTATCAAGTACTGTGCAAAAGTCTTGAGTTAGCCTCACTAACTCAAGACATGAAGCAATATTCGATCTACACATAACAAACTTAAAAAGAGGCTTTTGTTACTAGCAGACAGTTCCCAAAACATATCATTTGTTTGCATTTCTTTAGGTGATTCGATAAAAAATGTTAAACTTAAAGTGTGACAGGCATAAAACGGTATTTTCTTCCTCCACTTGTCTAGTTTTCTCTATTTTTAGGACACACTGCCCATAGATACGCCAAGTCTTCGACTATGTACAGCAAATGAACAGTATTTAAAAGTCGTGTTCTTAAGAAACAGGAAGAAAAAAAATCAAAGACCTGACACGTGCATCTTCTGAGCCATCTGCTGTTGACAGAAATGGTCTCAGTGGATGTTTGGCTCTGAAAAAGCTGTACTTAAATATTTCAGATTATCAAAAATGGACTTAAAATTAGTGATGGCAGGTTTTATGACAGTAAATAAATGTAATATTTTTTTCTTGAATCGTCGTCAATAAATGTGGAAGAAGTCTGGCGAGATGGTCAACATTGAATGTCTTCAGCTATCTCTGTCATGATTTGGAGATGCGGTGTTGCGGATCTTCTCAAAACGGACGGATTACACGTGCATAAAAGGTCATATTTTGATTCATTATACCACAACCGTGAGTACCATGATTGGCAATAACTTTCTTTTTCAGCATGACAATGATCCCAAACACTCTGCCACTGGCACCAAGTTTACAATGAGCTTTAAATGCTATTTGAGAGAACTGAAGACTGCTTTAAAAGTAATGACAAGAAAGCTTGGCTAACGGAATTTAAGCTGTATTGAAGAATATAGGTGGTCATACCAAGCACTAACAGTAAAGCTTGTTACAGCTGTACTTCCAGTACATTTGCTTATATTTCAGTGTACACGTTGAACCTATTAATCACTTTAGTAACAAAATACAAAGAAATGAGGAGTGGCTTTAGACGTTTGTGCAGTACTGTATTTTAATATTCATTTATTATTAAAAAAAATTTGTCCATTACATGCTGACATTTTACAGTTTAACATCAGCGTACCTGCAATCCTCCGACTCCCTGGGTTACAAAGAGAATTGGAAATAACTAGCAGGCCAATTTTAAAGTCTTTCTAAAAAGTTGAATTAGCATTAAATTTAAAAAAGGTGATTGTTTTTTGTTTTGTTTTGGGGTTTTTTGGAAAACTATAGGTGCCCAAATAGAGTATTATTAAATGCATATAATGCACATATGTATGCATGAATGTATGATATGTTGGCCTACTTTAACTATTCACATGTGGTTATTTTAAAAAGGTAATGTTCTAACAGTTCTCCGCTGTGGTGTTTGCTCTCTGGTCCAATACAGTCATTGCTCTGGCCACTGTAGATTTTTAAAATATTGCCTCGCTAGGGGGCAGTAAAAACAACAAAAACAGTAAGGGCCTTGTTTTTCGTTTCAAAAGAACCACAATCTGTTTACATCGTGTTAAAAATGGTGCCCAAGCCTGTTCTTCACCCACAATCTAACGTTCTGTACCCCCCAATTCTAACATCCACTGCCCGCTGACTGCGCATGAACAGATAAACAGGTATGTAGACGTTAATGACGTTGACTGACAAGCCTCTGACCAATAACATTGTCGAATTTGTCGCTCCTCTCTTGGAGCCAATCGCGGCTGTGAATCCACAAGCCTGCACCAAGTGCGGTTGAGTCGACGTTTTCGAAGGTACGTGCTGTCCACAAACGTCAATGGAAATCAATTGCACCGGATGTTTATAGATCAGCTCTTCAAATTAAAAGCTTTTGCCTCTACGCAGGGATACATTTAACTACACCTAAAAGTATTTCATTTATGAATTGGTTTACGGTGTTATTATTTATTTTTAATGCGAAAACACAAAAAGGAAACCTGTTGCAAGACAAAAATAATAATAATTTTACCTAAAAAAAAAAAATAATTTTTTTAATACGAACTTCATACAACCTTCAACAAGGATATGTCCAAAGACATTTGCTTTGGGTTTACATTGATAATGTCATTGTAATTTTAAACGAGTGATAAGTGACCCTTATAGACCACGTATACACCAGTAATTAAGTAAATTCCTTTTTTAAAAAGCATGGTGTTTCTGTTAAGCGACAGAATTTGTGTATAAATGCAAGTCATGGGTCGGGAGGGAGACTTTAAATAATAATCCCAAGTATAAGAACATAATGTTTTATCCGTTAAAATGAATAAACCATTTAAGTTTAACTCTTTATTGTCCTTGCACGGTCATACTTTGCACAACAGTACACCAAAATTGTTGTATTGACCCACATCAGTGCTAAAGAAATACATGCAAAACACAATAGATAAATAAGTACCATATATACAGAATTAAATATATACAGTATGTGCAGAAAATGAAATATGCAATATGCTAATTGATTTAATAAATATTAATCATTTTATTTGATTATATAAAACTAATAAATGTTGTTGCCAGGTTTTCCAATTTACACCTCCTTGCAGCTTGCAGTGTTGCCCTATAGATGGTATAAAATATTACGAAATATACTGCGCATTCTTTCTTTACTTTGAAAAGTATGGCATGAAGTCGTCACGTCACTGCGAGGGGATTTGCAGAGCTGAGCGTGCAGCAATGTAGATCCAGGAAGCCGTTCCTGTCGCTTGTATCCTATCCTGTAACCTTATGGAGCTGGCTCTGTCGCGTCGCATCGTCTCCTCCGCCGTGGCCGGTGGAAATGTGGCCGCCCCTGGGAGAAACGCACCGTCCGAGCATCTGTCCGCCTTCTCCTAATTTCTTCTCTCGCACATCATCGCTAAAACTTTCAATATGAGGATCTTCTGGTCTTTGCTGAAAAACAGCAACCCCAAAATCGAGTATTACTCCAGATTTTCACCGTCCCCGCTCTCCATCAAGCAGTTTTTGGATTTCGGTGAGTAAAGGCATCGCCTGGCACCTTTAGAGGACTTTAATGACTTGTAGAGGGTGGAGGATTTGGTGGAAGGCCCTTTTGTGTGTTTTTGTCATCTCATCAGTCGCAGCTGTGGACCTGAAGAGTCACACGCAAGCCCCGGCTCGTTATTAATAGAAGGGAACATTAGACTTTCTTACGGTCAGGTGTGTTAAACGTAGAGATCGCCTGCAGTGAAGCAGCCACATATAAACAGAGGACGGTCCTCTGTCCTGTGCGGATTTGTTTACGTTGTAAACAAGTATTGACAGGCACCCTAACGCATGCAGGTATTCTCAGTCAGACTGGCACAGCAGCACGTATGCAGTGGAGGGGCCAGCAGCCCTGCTCCTGTTGCCAAGATGCTCAGGAAGCCTTTAGTCATTTTATTTATTTTCACTTGTGTCTTAGTGAGGTCGCTCTAGAGCATGAGTCATTGCAGATTGATGTTTTTTTTAAACGTATTTCTGGTTAATACCCCCCGATTTCAGTTCCCCTCTATTGCACCAAGACATGTAGAAATCACACCAGTCGCAATGTGTGCCACAAGACGACGGTTATTAATGGTGCAGAAGCACTCAAGGCTTTCCTTAATCCGCCTCTTGATTAAACGCTGGCATGTCTGTTGCGTAATTTGTTCTCGCAGCTGTGGATGTAGAATGCGTGACGGCAAGTGTGCCGCACTTGTTTGCTTTAAGGAGAACCCCTGCTTGGCACCAAGAGAGCCAAAACATATCGGTGTCTGTGTTTCACTCTGGAGCACGTTAGACGTCATCCAGGGATAGTCGCCACGGGCTTCCGTGTTCTCACGCACAAGCTTCCTCATTTTGCATTTCACAAGATTTCCCCCTTTAAACTGCTGAGTCAGGCCCAGCTTTTCCCTCGTTTCCTCTTGCGTGATCATCCCAAGTTCTAACACTGGACGTCATGATCGTCTCTTCTGTGTTGAGAGTTTTGAGGTCGTCCCCAGGGCAGCACTGTCCACACTCTAGAAGGCTCTACTTTATGTTAAGTTCCCCCACAACAGATCTAAAACGCCAGTCCCTCTAATGTCTCCCTGACCACCCGTCCCTCTTTCCAGGCCAATTTTCCTGCGTGAACTTTTCGAGCTAATGTTGGCACGCACGTGGATACAGCTGCAGTCAGATGGCAAAGTTTAAGATATCAGGTTAAAGGTTGGATATTGAAACCGAGTGCTCTTCTTAGATGAGTTCAGCACACTTGCTTTTTAAGCAGCTTCTTATATGAAGCTTTGTCTTTCATTTGACCTTGATCCCAGTGAACCGGGAGCCTCTCTGATTGCCAAAGCAAGCAAAGAACTCTAATCACGATATTTTATTGATGGCAATAAACAGGATTGTGAAAGTGTAAGAAAGCTGATATTTATTAGCAAGAGAAAACTAAACTGGAAGATGCACATATGCGGTTAAGTTTATAAGTATTTGGACAAAGACACAATTTTTTATTATCTTTGCCTTTTTTACACCACCACAATGGATCAAGCAGTTAATATGGTTCAAGTCTAGGCTGTCAGCTACAATTCAAAGGGTTCTAACTGAAGTTCTGCATTAACCACGAGGTGCAAACCACATGTTAAGAACAGAAGGGTCAGATTAAACTTTACTGGAGTATAATCTAGTTACTGGAGACCAAGCTGAGGGCAGAAAGACTCAAGAAGAAGCAGCAACTGAAGCATCTTGAGGGAGGAAACGCAGCCTTAGGTGATCTCCAGGGGTTCTAGACTTCAGGCAGTCACTGACTGCAAAGGATTTTAATCTTAGTATTTAAAACAGTCCTTATATTTCATTTTGATATTGACTTGCTTAGATGTGGTAAAGTAGTTTTCCATAACCGTGGAAATAATTTTGCGATCGTCCACTTTAGTTGACTTCTGTGGTCTTTCAGGTTTTTCAGTGTTGCTGAATGCTTGCAGTGCATTTGTTCTTTTTAAGGTGGCCCAAATTATTAATTTGGTCATTGATTGATTGCTAAAGTTATTCCTATCTAAAAGGTTTATTTTGGTTTGGTAGTTTATTCATAAGAAAACCCGCAAAACCTGTTATTCATAAATGGCTAATGCAAAACTTTGACTAAATTAAAGCTGAAACTCTGTATTTCAGTCTCATATGGATTGTTCGATTTAAAAAAAAATCTGCTGTCAGCGTTCAAATATTCCTGGCTTTATCTGTGCCTCTCACTTCTGCTTCCCTCAGGCCGGGACAATGCATGTGAGAAAACGTCCTTCATGTTCCTGCGTAAGGAGCTGCCCGTACGGCTGGCCAACACCATGAGAGAGGTCAACCTTCTCCCCGATAAACTGCTTAGCCAGCCCTCTGTCAAACTCGTGCAAAAATGGTAAGACACTCCCTCCAGAAATGTTCTTTGTGCGCCTGCCAAAGGGCAGCCTTTATGGCAGCAGGACTTGTTTTAAGGTTTATTGCCATATTGTTAGTAAGCATGTGTAAAAGTTGCCTTTTGACCTCTGTCTGTTTGATCAGGTACATGCAGAGCTTTGTGGAGCTGCTCGATTACGAGAACAGAAAGCCAGAGGACCCTCATACTCTGAACGAGTGAGTGGATGTTAGCTGTATGAAAAATTAATAAGCACGCTGTATGTACAGTAAATAAAGCTTTACAACACCCAGCTGTTCTATACTTATGTCATTAAGATTAGAGTCCCTCTAACACTGCTAATCCTCTTAGTGCACATAGATCTCTGCTGACTGCTCAGGTAACACTGTATTTATACAAAAACAATGCCCGTCTGTTAAACAGCCATGTGTCACTGATAAACGCAGACAGGAATGTGCTTGGGTCTTTCTGTTTAGAGAACATGTTTCCAACAATTGTTCAGGGAGAATGAAATAACAATGCAGATCCTCATTCTTGTGCTGCGTTGTGCAGAGAAATCATGGTCACATTTAAAGTTCTGGCTTGTTCTTTGTGCACATATAAAATATGTTTCTTCTTTCATGTGATTTTTATTTTGGTTTGTTTTTTGTTTTTTAGTTTCCTGGAGCTTTTGATTGAGATCCGCAACCGCCACAACGATGTAGTTCCCACCATGGCTCAGGGGGTCATCGAGTACAAGGAGAAGTTCGGCTTTGACCCGTTCATCAGCAGCAACGTCCAGTATTTCCTGGACCGCTTTTACACCAACCGCATCTCGTTCCGCATGCTCATCAACCAGCACAGTGAGTCGCCGAAAATCCCCCAAAACATTTATGTCGTTTAGCCGTTGGGATCCGTCTGTGCAGCTGAAGTTTATATATCCACACGTCTGTGTTTCAGCACTCCTTTTTGGTAACGATACCAACCCAGCACATCCCAAACACATAGGCAGCATTGATCCGAACTGCAACGTAGCAGAAGTCGTCAATGGTAAGTTTGGGAGTTATTTAACATGACCGATTTAACCTGGTTTACTAAAAAGACAAATATTCTTCACCCTCAATAAACATGAAGCAATAATTTTGAGTAAAATGCAGCTGAAATATATAAAATTCAAGGTTTATTTGGTGAGATCCTGAGTCGTTATTAAGGAAAACTTGGTATGAACTGATTGTATACCAGTCCAGTAAAGTTTGTTAGGCCAGATTTCATAAAATGTTATATTTTGCACTGTAATTATGTAACAAAATGACACGGAAGCTTTACATGTAATCAAATTAGAGGCAGCATTTTGGGCATACAATTTGTTTTGTGTCTTCATCCTCCTAATGCTGTAATTCCTCATGATCATGCTCACTCAAGTCAGAGGGAATATTTTTCTATCTATGTTTGACTTATTTTGTTATACTGAGCAAATGTATTCATTCTTCTCACAGGAAGCGGGGATTAGCTATGTTTTATATCACATCGGCCGCTCTCTGCAGTGACACAAATCAAACAAAAGAGTATCAATCTTTGCTGAGCGGGGTGTTTACATAATGATAGTTTTAAAGGAATTCAGCAGCGTGGGTCTGGCGCTGCACTTTCAGTGACTCAGGAAGGGACAGAAGATGCATTAGTGACCTGTGAGCAGAAATGTGTGCCGTTCTGTGGTCTGACTTATGTTGTTTTGCCTCTTCCATCAGATGCTTACGACACCGCCAAGATGCTGTGTGAGAAGTACTACTCGGCCGCTCCCGAGCTCAAGATTGAGGAGTTTAACAGTAAGAATGCTTTGTGCTTTTGTGCATTTATGCAGTTTAAGCAATCTCCTCTGCAATTAGTCACAGCACTGCAAAAACTACAACCATGTTACCCGGTCTTTTTAGAGCTTGTGGGCACAGATTGGGGCCAGATTTAGTCCTGTAATGATCCACCACCTCATTTACTTCAAAAGAAGCTGCTTTTTAGTGTGTGTTTAGTTTTCATGCTCCTTTTCTTTGCAGTGAAGGCTCCCAAAAGGCCCATCCAAGTGGTGTATGTGCCCTCTCATCTATTCCACATGTTATTTGAGCTCTTTAAGGTAGGCAGGCCAGTGTCAGTGCTCCTAACCTAACTGGCCCGGGTCTAATTAAATGCAATTAATCCGTAACAGGACTATAATTCTGTAAGGGCTGCTGCTGAGCTGAGTTAATAAACTCTTGGGGTGTTTGCAGAACTCCATGAGAGCCACAGTGGAGCTTCATGAGAACAGTAAAGAGGGATTACCACCAGTAAAGACAAAAGTCACTCTGGGTAAAGAGGATCTCTCGATAAAGGTAAATTTGACACACATTTGCATCATTAAAGTATTATTTAGAGGTGTTTTAGCTTTTATTGTCTTTAAGCTGTTCCATTTGTCCATTGTCCTTATCCTTTTGGTGTCTAGATCAGCGACAGAGGAGGAGGAGTCCCTCTCAGGAAGATAGACCGTCTTTTTAACTATATGTACTCCACTGCCCCGACACCGAGCCTGGAGCCAGGAGCTGTCCCACTGGTACCTGCAACCATATAATCGCATCAATATCGACCCTTGTGATCAAAAGCATCTTTTGGCTCCTGCGGTTTGTTTGTTTGTTTTTTTTTATATGGTATGACTTTACATTAATTTTCTTTTTACTTTACAGGCTGGTTTTGGCTACGGTTTACCAATTTCCAGGCTGTATGCCCGATATTTCCAAGGGGATTTGAAGCTGTACTCTATGGAAGGAGTTGGCACGGATGCAGTCATCTATCTGAAGGTGAGCTATTCAAATTTGAGTGTTGCAAAGATCTGTAAGGCATGACACAGATTGGTGATGAATTAAAGGAAAAAAATGAACCCTTGACCTCTACAATGCCTCAGTTGTGCTGGTTGGGATTGAGTTGGCACAGTTTGGGATTATTTCCGCCCCTCCTGCTGTTCAAACTTTCCTATTCCAGGATTTTTCCCTACTATTATTTCATGCATCACTTGTGTGATCATCTTATGGTTATTTGAACGGCACCTGAGATAGATTACTGGGGAAAAATGATACTCGGTGTTGTGTGCCGCATTTTGGTGTCTTGGGTTGTAACCTGCCATCAGTAAGAGCTGACAGCAAAGAGATGGAACTGGTTATGGTAAAAATAGGCGAAGCAAAAGTGAAATTAGAGTTGATGTCAGTCAGTGCCAGTAAGAGTTCTTTCTCTTATTTTTTTGGGACTGGGTTCATTAATCAGGCATGAAGCTGTCAAAAGAGTATGCAGAGACTTATAGGCTGGGATTTTAGCTTGAAGTTCAAGTCACGGGCTTTGCATCCAGGCAGCCATATACACAGCCAATCAGGTCATCACGAGTTCTACTAAATCTGTCAGGAGAATTGTAATTTCGATTGTGGATTCTGCCACAAAAGGTGATGTTCTGGGCAGATGGCCGAACTGTACTGTGGGGTTTTTGTGTGAGATGATTTCTTTGATGACTTTTAAATCGATACCATAGAAAAAGTCTTGAATGAGTTTACTGCAGCCAACTGCAGTCTCTGGCTTCAGTTTAGTCTTTAATAACTGACCGTTATGCTGTGCTGGGTTGAGGTCAGGTGTCTGACTTGGCTATTAAAGAATAGCTCACTTTTTTTGCCTTGAGAAACTCTTGGGATGCTTTTGCAGTTTGCTTTGATTCATTTACTCCATGAAACGAAGCTCCGTCAGCATTGAGCTGAATCTGAGCAGAGTATAGCCCCGTACACTTCACAGGTCATCCCAACACTCGTACCAGCAGTCACATTGTCAATAAACACCAGTGGCTGGCCCTGAACTACGGTGAGCCTCATGAACTTTTTCTTTTCTTCTTCCTTTTCTCTTCCCATCATTCTGGTACAAGCTTTTCTTGATTTCATCTGTCCAAAGATTTGTTGTTTCCAGATCTGTGCAGGTTGTTTAACCCAGCCCTCCTGTTCTTGAGTGCAGAGGTTTACATTTAGTTGCAACAACCTCTGTATTCAAGGCGCCTGTTGATTGTAGACTGTGATAATGATACGTCTACCTCCTCGAGTGCTCTTGACTTGGTTAGATGTTGCAAAGTTGTTTTTCTTACTCATGGAAATAATTCTGTTGTCATCCATGTCAGCTGTCTTCTGTGGTCTTTCAGGCCTTTTGATGATGACCAATGAATTTCTTCTGTTTAAGAATGTATCAGATTGTTGTACAACTGATTGTGGATGTTTGTCATGGAGTAACAAGAGAACAGGCTTCACCTGAAAACTACCTGCCTGTCAAATGTCCAGTTATTTTTAAGACTGAAAATTTGGTGCTGTGGTTCCTCATCAGTAAATGCAATACTTTGGTTAAATCCATTGAACTAAAGCTGAAAGTCTTCATTTCAATCAGTCAAATACTGTAAAAATATCTGGTGTATAGCTTGATACCTATGAACTAGGGGTGCAACGATTCATTCACGGTTCGGTTCGATACTTTGGTGTCACGGTTCGATATTTTTTCGATGCAAAAAATGTTCATGCCTTTTTAATTTGTCATTTATTAAAATTATAAATGTATATTTTAACTCAAAAGTACGGTTTTTAAATGTAATGTTGCTGAAACAACAAAATAAAAAATCTATCTGATCGAGAAATCACTCATCTTTGGAAAAGAGAGTTTATTACAGAGAAATGGTTCTTTCCAAAATAAATGCTTGTTGTTTTTGTCTGCTTCCACTTGTCTTTGCACTAGGATGATGTCGGTGTAAATGTGCAGTGATATTCGTTGTGTTCCCACTAGTGCTGTCAGCGTTAATTTCGTTAAAATGACGTTAACGCCATAACGCAGCAAATCGCCGTTAATGAGTGTTGGACGGCCTCAACACGTTAACAAGCTAACTGCGCTAATGCACTAGTTCCCACCAATTGAGCGTTGCGTGGCACATCCGACATACTGTTTTACTTTTGTCCATGACGAGCTTACCATCAGAGTCATGCTTCACATGAAGATCAAAATAGTTCCAAAGGCCAGATCTGAATGAGGGTGGGGGAGGCTCAATTTGCCATATTGCAACGAGCTTAGCTTCTGTCTTGCTAGCTTGCGCTGCGCTCAGTGGATTTGCACTCGAAAGTGCAGCCTAGGCGGAGTAGTCGAACGCAGATTCACTGAGCGCTCAACACAGACAGCATCGTCAGAAGAAAAGTTGATAAAATAAATAAAAAATGTTGTATTGGTCGATACATATGCGTACCGAACCGAAAGCACTGTATCGAACGGTTCAATATCGATACGAGCATTGTTGCACCCCTACTATGAACATCAAGGTGCTAATGAAAAAATCAACCTAGTAGTTCACGTTTCAGTATACTCGCTGGCCTATGCTGGTACTGCAAGCTGGTATTTGACTGTGATGGAGTAAATGTGGTGTTAATTGCGAGCGGTGTGTTAACTGTGGACAGATTGAGGCTGACTTGACCGATTTTAACTACATGCTGTATGTATGTATGTAGGCTGATGTTCTGCAAAATATGTGTATCTGTAACCTAGGCACCCCTCCCAAATAAAAAGTGTGATGATTAAGCCAGAAGATGAGTAGCTTAGTTAAGCATAAAACTTTAAGCAGTGTAAACACCTTGCATATCACTTTTCAAATATTAAGATTTCTTAGACTCATCACTTTATTACCTACAAAACTGTATAGAAGCTGGAAGCCACCAGAAACAGTGTTCAAAGTCTTCATGCTGAGCTAAGCTAATCATCTCCAGCTTCACGGTTATTTAGACCCATCCAACTCTTGGCAAGTAATAAAAACAATGATAATAACTCCTCTAATAAAGATAAGTCAAAGTTGCTTTTCCTTGACTTGGATGTCTTGTTTCTTTATTTAAAGGCTCTGTCCAGTGAGTCCTTTGAGCGTCTGCCTGTCTTCAACAAGTCGGCGTGGAGGCATTATAAGACGAGCCCCGAGGCGGACGATTGGAGCAACCCCAGCAAAGAGCCACGTGATGCCAGCAAGTCCAAATACAAAGCCAACAGATAACTCTGCCCAGCTCGCTAGCAAAGCCTTCCCCAGGGAGCCAAAATGCCGGCACTCTGCATAGAGCATGCACGATGAAATGTTGCCCTTGGGTAAAACGCCTGGGTTAGGATTAGACCTGCTTTCACATTCCAGTCGCTAAAGGTTCTGAAAGGATGGATGTCCTCCACTCATATCGGTACCCAATGGCAATGGCCTTCATCAGCGTAGCTTTCACTGTTGTGGCTTCACCACTGGCTGTAAGACGAGGTTTAAAAGACCCCCAGTGTCCGACCCCTTTAAAAATATCTGGTTACTCTCGTGAACCTTTACAAAGATGAACTTCATTTCTTCAAGTTTACTTTCTAGCAGTACTGCCATCTCTTCCTCTGTCTCACTCACATTGGCCTGCTGCTGACTAGGCTACTGCTCTGTGCAGCTGAATAAGCTCCCCTCCCCCTGCTGATTGAGTGTCTTTCTCAGTAAACGCTCGTGTTCTGTTTCTTTCTCGCCACACACAGGCAGAGTCAGGAGAAAGGGGTTAGTTTGAGTGCAAGTTAGAATAGGAGGAGGTTTTACTTCCTTCCTTTCGGATACACTCTTCACTGAACGCACAATTAGGTCGGTGTGCCCTTGGCATAGAGACTTGTTTTGGCTGCCCTGCGTTTTTAGCTTGGGAAATAGGAACCAATGGATGAAGCATACACTTTATTCTTAAAGCTTCTAAAAGTCATGTTTTTATTTAATGAAAAAGACAGCGAGCCTTACTTCTGGTAACGTATGGCATATTTATTGTTTTTAAAAAGCCCGCCTTTGAAGGCTGGAACTTGAAGAGCATTTAAAAGGGACGATGTTAGAAGTGAAAAGTTGAGTGTTTTTTTTACTCAACTTTGTTTAGCTTTACGCTTAGAGGATAACCAGCCACCTGCAGACCATTAACAAATGGTACTAACCCTCATCAAATATATTTGCTCTTTGTCCTGATTTAACAACTACTAACAGACAAATGGAGCATCTCTCGGATGCTTAGGAAATGAGTTGTGTATTCACTGTGATTCAAATGATAGTAGCATCATCATTATTACTTTTTTATCTTTTCCAATGATCATAAGAGACTTTGCTTGAGTAGCCACGATGCACTCGCATAATCTGAATTGCTCATCAATAAATCGTAATTAAGTTTTTTGGGGTTTTTTTTTAGTCAGTTTGTCCTCTCAGCAAAACACCGGATGGAGGAAAACGCAGGGTTGCAGTAGGAGTACTGCAGTCGTGTCATTTTTCAGCCACACCAGCACCATGTATTGCTTAGGAAAAAAAAACCCTTGCTAAATGCGATGGATCTGCTGGGATCACACTTGGACTATTTAAAAAAAAAAAAAAAAAATGTGGGATTACAGCTTTTATTTCGACACTTCCTATTTCGTTCTGCCAGCACGCCACGGTGGATAAGCAACTTGCTCGCATCTTTGCCCTTTTTTATTCCTAACAATGCTTCATCGGGTCAGCGTGTATCTATTTTGTGGTACTACTAATCCTCATAGTCTTCTGAGTTTGAACAAAGTTTTGCTTTTTTTATGTGCTTTTGCTTTTTTTTAACTTTAGTGAAAATAACTGAATTAGAAGCTAAATGTAAGAGAAGATACTTGACAGGCTTTTAGTTTATTTGTACAATTGTGCACAATTTCCCTTGGCTTTTTTTGTCTTTTGGCACTGACACGTGATTGCTTTTAATTCATCTTTTAGTGATTTGTAAGTTTTTAACTTGATTTTCTTTCCTTATTTATACAATAGGAAGTCATGTGGCACACACAGTTGAGGGTTTGGATAAGTCGGCAGAGGAAAATGTGGTCAAAGAAGCAGAGTCTCCAGGGCACTGAAAGTTGTGCATCAATCCATCCACTTTTTTTTTCTCTTTTTTTTTTTTTTTTTTTTTTTTTTTTTTGAGGCTGCTGAAAAAGACCAAAACTTAAATGAGTCATGGCTCAAACCTGGATTTATTTAAAGCAAATGTTGGGAGATTTTCGCAAATACGAAGAGACTTATTTTTCTCATGTCATTTAGCTTCACCTGACGTGTAAAGAGAGAAACTCGGTGTGGAAACCGACATATTAACCATCAGATTTCATCACTGCCAATTCCTTTGTGACCTGCAAGTGTGGCTGATACCCTGTGAATAACCTACCTTAGAGGATGAGCTGCATTATAGGTTAGTGGTTGATGTGTAGGCCAGTGTGGTCCTGTTGTTGACCAGTCACCTAAAAACCACATCTTGATCAAAGTTATACTTCCAGTTTCCATCATTTATTGAAATGAAGATCTTCTACTTGTAGTAGTTTACTGTTTAAAGACCTTCTATGTGGTAAGAGTATTTTAGAAAATCATAAGCATGTATGTATGCATGCATGTATATACTGTACATGCAGCCAGTGTGGAGTGATGAGTGTATTTTCCAGCCTACTGTACATCCAGCTTAAATACTGCATTTGGAGTCTCCTGGATAAGAGGTGGCCGTGGAACATCAACTTGAGTACACCAAAAAAAAAGTTTTACAATGGTCTTATAATGTGATTCAGCATGAGATGAACTTCCAATACCAACTGTCAAACATTACAATAAAAGAGATTTGCTGTTGTGTGTAATCGCTGTGTTCATTTTTTATCCACGCTGTGACCAGATCGGGGTTTTTTTTCCACAGTGTTGAAACATTCTGGTCCACACCACATACGGCGCAATTATGCATGATTACATTAAACAGTTCATATCCTGCAACAGTATTTCAATCAGTTTGTGATCTGGACTTTGACTTATTCTTTTCGTTTTCAGCCATTCTGTTGTAGAATTGCTGCTGTGCTTGAGATTGTTATCCTGTAGCATGACCCAGTTAGAGTCCAGCTTTAACTGACTGAAAGGTGACCTCACATTTGACTCTATAATAGTTTGGTTTACAGATGAATTCATGGTCTGCTTAGTGACTGGAAGGTGTCCTGGTCCTGTGGCTGTAAAATAAGCCCTAATCATTACCGCACCACCACCGTGCTGACAGCTGTGTTTGGGTTTCTCTGCTTATTATGGGAAAAATCCAGAGGTCTTGTGGTTTGTTCAAATGCAGCTTTGCAAGCCTGAGCTGTGCGGTGTTCTTTATATAGAGAAAACCCCTCCAGACCAAAAAAACTGCTGAAACCTCTGCTTTCACACTTACTTATCCTTCTAATTGTTGTGGAAGGTGGAAATAATGATACAGTCTAATAGGTTGTATCTTGTTTCACATACGTAATTTTTTAAAACAGCTAAGGATTGGATTATTTTTATGTCCTGATATTTGAAAAAGTAGAAGTGAAAGACTCCATACCTTCTTTTTCACATGACCACTACCTACACCAGTTTCCATATATGTGTGCTATTGGGGTTTTATATTGTTTTTAATATCAAACTAAAGTGTAACAGTGTAGGAAATACCACACAGACCGTCACTGGAGTTTAACAGTGTTCTTTGCACATTTCCCACTAATTCAACTCTTTATTTGCACAAAGTTGAGTCAGCTATTGAACTAAAGTCATTCCCCCCCCAGTCTCTATTGACCTTTAACTTTTTAGCGTCAATTAAAAAGTCTAAAAGTCTGCTTCATATTCTGTTATACATTTTTTTTTCTTTTATTCACATTTTGATTCATTTGAACATTAAAATAAATAATAAAAAAAAGACACACATTCCCAAATTTTGTTCATATAGTGCAGATTAACATGTAGTGCGTACAGGACATTAAGATCTCTACGTTGCATTATAGGGTACTTACTGTGTTGTTGGGGTGGAAGAGAGGTCTGCTCAGATGTGAGCAACGTACATTTCTAATCATCGCAGCGAGAACAGCGCTATGTTCAAGCCTGACGATTCACCCGCTGAGCTTTAATATTTTTGAGATATTTCAAGTATCGTCAGAGTTTGTCAGGTTTTTGTGGACGGCTGACATCAGATGCCAAAGAGCCAAAGAAATCTCTGCTAAACATGAAAAAAGACTTAAAAAATGACATGGCTTTTTTTTTTAATGGTGAAAATCCACAAGTGCTTCCTTTAACAGGTGAGACGCAACCTTTTATATGGCTAGATGTGAGAGTGATAACATTACCTCTTTGTGGAGTCTAAAAAATGCAATTTACATTCAAGAGGTTAATAAACAAAGGCTCTATTTTTTCTATTTCATCAAACTATTTGTTGCATGAAGCCTCAAGGATTGGATTTTGTGTCTCTTTTACAATCAGCAAAAAAAAAACCCAAAAATGTGATCTTTAAAAGTTGTGTTTATGTCTTTTTTTCTGTATCTTGATGGGTTTTGCTTAGGATTTTTTGCACATATCATCTGCATTTCAGAAACTTGACAATATACGTTCTTCTTCTGGGCTCCTGCAGAGAATTTCATATGAATATCTTAGAAGTAACTTGTGATTAGTGAATTTCAATGTGATCGTTTTTGTGAACACGGTCTAAAACAGCAAAGGCCGTGCGTTATCCAAGCATCGCCTCAGCTACTCTTAGGGTTCGCAGGGGTCTGTCGTTTAAATTCTGTTTAACTAGCACAAAATTACACAAAATGAATGAAACCAGTTTCAGTGTAGACAATATGTAGAACTGAATGTAAGACGAGGTGTTTCTGTAAGTCTGTGCCTACTCACGCATAGCTATCACACCGGTTACAAGAAAACTAGGCATCGTGAAGAGAAAATGATAATCTCACATAATAAGACAAAAAAACAAAACTGATGATATTATAAGCAAGCTGTTTGACAGTCTCTATCAGTGCTGGACAGTCAAAGATGCTGCACGGGATTTCTGTCCTTACAAAATCTGACACTGTGTCCTCATCTTCTTCCTTCCTCTTCCTCCTGTCTGCTTGGTTGCCCAGAAACAACAGAGACAGTGATGGCTTCTTAGCTCTGCAGCTCAGATTCCCCATGATCACCGTCTGCATTGCATATTTGCAACATCCTTGAGGGTAACTGTTTTTCAGTTTGTCAGCCAGTGTTTGGAGGAGTGTGTGCATGTGTTTGTGAGTGAGGTGTGCTTGCGTGTGAGTGTGCGCGTGCGCGGGTTGGTGTGACCGTCTACTTCTCGTCTTCATCCCCTTCGCTCATGCTGCTTATAGAGGCAGACGCTCCTTTTGGGGAGGTGGGGGGCGAGGGCCGCGCGTTGTGCCAGCGGGCGGGGGGAGACGGGGGAGAGGGTGAGCGCAGGGGGGAAAGTTCGCGGGGAGGGCTATTGCTGGGCGACTCTCTGGGAGACAGAGCGTAGGAGAGCATTCGACCACTGCGCTCCTGAAACACTTGTTTCTGCACAGAGAGGGGAAAGAAGATTGAAATGTTAGGAAATCAGATCACCTGAGAAAACTGAATGTGACGGGGCGCGCTCTGTGGCGCCGCTGCAGGGGAGGCTGACACACCAGAGCTGCATCGGCTCATCACGCCTCCCCTGCAGCGGCGCCACAGACTGGGCCCAACCACACTGGACTTGTTATCACATCAAAGTACAAGCGACAGGGAATAAAACTTGAAAATGTGTCAAAGACATTCCAGTGACCAAACGATATTAAGTATTTTAAAGTTTTTTCTATATTTAGTAAGCGTTGACATTGCATTGTATAGTTACTTACCCATGTCCCATCAGGTCCAAATAATTCTAGGAAGTTTCCGATGAATTCTCTGGATTTTTCTTCCCATTTCTGAATCAGGTCGTGACTCTTCTCCTCCACGCGGTAAACAAAATGCTTGCTCTTTTCCTCAACTGTGCGAACTTTCTCCTTCATCCGATCCACTTGGTTCTGTAGCCGGTACTTCTTCTCCTGAAGGCACAAAATATTGCGGATAATTGCCACGTTTTTGGAGAACCAGAACCTAAATCAAAAATTGTGAATGTTGTAAATAGGAAGCATATGTCTGAGGTCAGTTTTCAACACCGCAGCTTTGTAGTCACATCGCAAATTAAGCTCCATACAACTGTGATGCACAATATCCAAAGACCTGTTACTTTCTCAAAAGAAGAAAATCAGCTTTTTTTCACATTAATCTGTGCTAAGCTGATGTTTAGAAATACAACACAGTGCAGTAAAATGTTCTCACATTGATGTAGCTGACATTAAGCTCCTTGGCCGTGTAGCCACGTTGAAGGTTGCGTCGGGCGTAGACGTCATAGTCTCTGACAATTCTCGTAATCAGGTCAGAGGTGGAGATTCCTTCTGTGCGTTGCGTGGGTACAAACATCCCTAATATACACACACACACAGCAGGTATGTTTTATGGTGGAAAACACAGTTATTTTATGTCCTTTTAATCATCAGACACTGACCTGCCTCCTTGATGTGTTTGTAAACGTCCTCACTTCCTGCTGAGGAGTATGGAATATCATCATGAGCCACAAAATCGATCTGAGGAACAATCAAAGGACACGCACTGTTGGCACACACAAAAGTGAACGTGCAGCAGAGGTCTTTCAAGGGCAAAATATGCATGCTTAAAGTTAGACATGGCATGGTTATGAACACATCATTGCACACAGAATTTCAGGGTGATAGTCACAAGCGTCTCATCATTAGAGGTCTCCTAAATAGTAAAGAAAATTTCCTTACTCACAGCATAGCATCCTCCTCAAATACTTTACTCACTAGCTACAGGTATTAGGTCACAGGTGACAGGTTTGTATAAGTGGATGTGTGCAATACATATAGTAAATTTACTAATACTTCTACTCGAAGCACTCGAGCTTCATTCACCCGTTTACACACATTCACATAGCGCGTTTGTTCTCTTCCTCTAAGCATTTCATTCGTACACTCTGACAGATGCACTGATGGGGAGTTGCGGTTCAGTATTTGCTCCCTGGGGATCAAACTACATCCCACATCATGAAGACCCTGGAAAGGCTCATCCTGGACCAGCTGCGACCCATAGTAAGACCACATCTGGATCCCCTTCAGTTCGCTTATCAGCCTCGTCTCGGAACAGAGGACGCCATCATCTACCTGCTCAATCGTGTCTACACCCATCTGGACCAGCCGGCGAGCACTGTGAGGGTCATGTTTTTTGACTTTTCCAGTGCTTTCAACACCATCAGGCCGACCCTCCTGGGTGATAAGTTAGCAGCGATGCAGGTGGATGCTTCTCTGGTGTCCTGGATTGTTGATTACCTGACAGGAAGACCACAATATGTACGTCTCCCACAGTGTGTGTCTGACAAGGTGATTAGCAACACAGGGGCACCACAGGGGACTGTCCTCTCCCCCTTCCTCTTCACCCTCTACACCACAGACTTCAGCCACTGCACAGAGACCTGCCATCTTCAGAAGTTTTCTGATGACTCTGCGGTGGTTGGATGCATCAGCAGGGATGATGAGACAGAGTACCGGGCTGTGGTCGACTCCTTTGTCACGTGGTGTGAGCAGAATCATCTGCAGCTCAACGTGGCAAAGACCAAGGAACTGATCGTGGACTTCAGGAAGACCAGGAAACACTTGACCCCTGTTTCAATCCAGGGGGTCAGTGTTGACATTGTGGAGGACTATAAATACCTTGGAGTACACATTGACAATAAACTGGACTGGGCTAAAAACACCACAGCACTTTACAGGAAGGGCCAGAGTCGTCTCTATTTTTTGAGGCGACTGAGGTCCTTCAACATCTGCCAGAAAATGCTGAGGATTTTCTATGAGTCTGTTGTGGCCAGTGCGATCCTCTATGCTGTTGCATGCTGGGGGAGCAGGCTGAGGGTCGCAGATGCCAACAGACTTAATAAACTAATCCGTAAGGCCAGCAATGTTGTGGGGATGGAGCTGGACTCCCTCAAGGTGGTGTCGGAGAGGCGGATGCTGTCCAAGATAAAGACAATGTTGGATAACACCTCCCACCCACTCCATGACATGTTGGTCAGTCACAGGAGCTCGTTCAGTGAGAGACTGAGATTACCGAAAAGCACCACTGAACGACACAGGAAATCATTCCTGCCTGTGGCCATCTCCCTGTACAACGCATCCACTTAACACACTGTTTGCTGCTACAACTACACATGTTTCTTTTCCAACTATTTATTTATGAGTGACTTATGTATGTATATATATGTATATATTGTACTATTCTTAGTTAGTGTATTGTCTGTCTTGTCTTAATGTTGGTTTAAAATGGAGCACTGTAACAAAAAATAATTTCCCCCAGGGATCAATAAAGTATTCTGATTCTGATTCTGATTCTGATATCAAAGCACAGCAGCATTAAAGGAGCTAAACTAGATTAGACTAGATCTGAGTGAAATATAATTGAATTTAATAGCAAAACTAAACTAAAATAAACTTAATTGCTAACACTGCCTGCACCATTGACTGAATGTGAGCAGGTAAGTTTCTTTCAGGTAACTTCACCCTGAAACCACAAACTTTAAAGCCCAAGGAACTGTCAAGATCCTAATTTTGAGCAACAAGTGTCTCAAAACTTAGCCGATTAGTGAACAAAATATTTCATCCAGTTTAAAGCTTATATAGTTCAAACCCCCGCCTCCCACACACACACACACACACACACACCTTGTGTTTCTCAAGGAACTCAGGCGTGAGAGTCCAGGGTGCATCTCTCAAGACCTCATCGACATAGCGGCAGTGTCTCAGCGCCTCGTAACGTTCGTGCTCCGTCATGACCGTGAAGCCCTTGTACTTGTGGGTTAGTTCATCACTGCACACTGTTTTAAGAGCACAGCAGCGACATACATAAAACTCGTGTGAGGTGTGGTGATTAAATAACAAATCTGGACAGGTGAAACCGTACCAGTGTGGTCTGTCTTACCTCCTACTATGAGGTAGGTGTTTGGAAAGAGATTCTTGGCCTGCATGAGAGCACGAGCGTGTCCAGAGTGGAATAGGTCAAAGATGCCATCTGCGTAGACTCTGACTGGCCGGTCCACTGAAAATACAGAAACACAAAAACAGTACAACATCACGGGAACAGGTAAGCATAAGTGAAGTGGTGTGCTGTTAGAGTAACAGTGGATATAGCCTCGAGTCAAACACAGAAACGGAGAATACTTACAGTACTTTTGCACAGCTTCATCTGGAGCCACAGAGACTCATTTAAACATTTTTAAATGTTTCCGAGCATGATCAAATTGGCAGTGCTTTTGGAGTCAAAGGATTTTTTTCCTCTTTATCGTTTTCTGACTGTTTTTCACCAGCTTTGGATTCGACTAGGGTCAGCATCACTGCTGGTAGCATGAGCCAACACCTGGACCCAACAGCGGTTGCACAGGTTGTCCAACTCCTCCAGGATTGCACATCAGTGGGTGCCATTGTCAGAAGGTTTGGTGTCTCCCAGCACGGCCTCAATAGCACGCAGGAGATACCAGGAGACAGACAGTTATTCTAGAAGAGCTGGACAGGGCTCGGTATCTGCTCCTTAGTGCAGAAGGAACAGGATGAGCACTGACCCAAAGAAATGACCTCCAGCAGGCCACTGGTGTGAGTACAAGCTACTGAGTACCATAGTGAGTTGGTGCAATTAAACTTCAGCAAAATTGACTAGCCTCCTGCTTTCATTCCTAAACCATTACACAGTCCACATCAATGTAGATATCCAGCATGATTTTTTCTAATGTGTTTTCAAAGCGTTACAATAATTTGTTTGAGCAGTTTATAGCCATACCTTTTTAAATAACATGCTAACAGACAGAAAGACAAAGACAAAAGAAAGAAAGAGACTCTTTTGTGGAAGTAATGAGTGTAGTTGAACTGCCAGCAAGTTACTGCAATATGTAGTTAAACCCCTACATTAATTACAAGTTCAGTCGTCCCCAGCAGTGGTGGTGACATGAAAAGGACCAGTAATGACTTGCCCATTTCAGTCCAATTATCTTGTAAAAACACATGCTATTATCTCACATACTATAATTAATGTAGCAGTGCAAGTACAAGAATACATGGGAAGTGGCAGCTGTAAAAATGGCAACAGCAGACAACAACACATTTAGTGGAAGGAGTTAGCACAGAACTAGTGGTGGTAATGACATCAGGGGTAAGAGTGTAGTAGCTGCTCTGAGAGTTCATAGTACAAACACTTGGAACAGAACCATTAGTTGCAAGAGCAATAGGAGCTGTAGCAGTGGTGGTAGTAGTAGTAGAAAAAGAAGTGATTGTGATAGAGTAGTGCAGTAGGAGATGTTGCAGATGAATGCTGTAAATGGAAAACATCAAAGCTGGGAGAAGACTGTGCGCAAGACAGGAGGATACCAAACAGCAGGAGGTCTACCTGGGGTGCCTTTGCAGGCCTGAGCAATGGTGAGCTTCTCATGAGGCGCGCGACAGTCACAGCTGGTCTCATTGGCAAAGATGGCAGGCTCCGTGAGAGTCTGGGACAGAGAGTGACCAGGTTAAACAGAGAATGAATGAGGGAGACTGATGATAGTTACTTCAGCATCCAAAAGCATTGCAGAGAAACACACTCATCTATCACTTCAGCTATGCACAGCATGCCTCCTTTTTCACGCCCTTCCCCACTTACTGTAACCTCCATTAAGTTATTGATCATAGCTGATGTCTGCGCTCTATTGGGACAGCAGCGCATGAAACAGACAGCGCTGCACTCAGTGTTATCGATCAGTCAGTGTGTGCGGGCAGACATTTACCTTTTCGCAAACCTGTGTGTGCATTGACATGACGGCACAGATAGATAAAGAGTAGAGCTACTGATTCAAAAACCTCCCAGGAAAAATGCAAAACAAGAAGAGCACTTGTGCAGCAAACTCAACAAGGTGAGGAGAGTTATCACTAGGAAAGGAAGCACAGGTGAGATATGGGTGCCTGTTAGCGTGTGTCAAAGCTACATCAAGGTTAAAGTGTTGCAGCACGCCTGAAAATGTGTCTTTTCGTGCCATCTGTTAACTGCAGGAGAAACGCTGAATCTCATTCACACAGATAAAAGGGACCTGGAGTCAGCACAGAACAGAAAGCCGTGGGAGTGTGAGAGGAGGAAGAAAGGATGGAGACAGATTCAGCCTCTTTGGAATAAACAGGCACCTGACGTCAACATGTATCCTCCAGGAGCAGCAACCGGCCTGGCATGGAGACAAACCAGTAAACGTGACACAGAGAAGGTGAGTCGGAGGGGGTTTTAAAAAGGTAAATAGATTTTTAAAAAAAAGAAAACACAGAGCTAGAGGGCAGATTCTATTTGCATATATGTATGCATCAGTAGTCCATTATAATGAAGGGAAAAATGATGCCAAATATTTTATATTGACCTTAAAACAGTACCTCACTGCCATAAATCAAAAAAGAAACATGCCGCTATTGTTTACTGAATTTTTATTACCAACCTCGAATTTGAGTAACAAATCAAGACCCACCTCGGTATCCTTATGAACCTTTCTCACTATACCCTTTAACAGACAGCTTATAAACTCTTGTGCCACTTAATGCATTGGTCAAAATTTCCAGTTAGGTATCTCAAAACTTTGATTGCTTAGAAGTCAGTAAGTTGACATTTTGAGACACCTGACTCAAAATGTCAACATTTATCCCTGCTGACTGATAGTGACCAGAAAGGTGGAACCAAAGACAGAATGCAGGAGAGAGTTCATGAACTGCAAAAGCAAGCTTTAGTGGCAGCTATCCAAGTTCAAAACACAAGAAACTAAAATAAGCAAACAGATGATGTGATAAAAGATGAAAGAAAGACAGAAAACTGACAAATAATGAGAAACAGGGGGAGAGGCACACAGGGGAACACAGTCAGCAACAGGTAAAAATCATTAGGGAAGGCAGACAGGAAGCAAAACAAAAGAAAACAATTTTCAAAGTAAAAGCCGGTAATGATTTAAAGAGGCTGAGAGATACCAACAGTAACACTTAGCAAGATGACAGAGAGAAGGGAGCGGAGAGGGACCAAGGCATAAACACAGAAATGCAACAGAGAGAAGCACAAAAAGAAACACCAGAAATGTGCTAATAAACCAATAATAGAACCAAAACAACTTCTATTAAAAACTCTAAGACAGGGGTAAGCAACTCCAGGCCTCGAGTGCCGGTGTCCTGCAGGTTTTAGATGTATCCTTGATTCAACACAACTGATTTAATGGCTAAATTACCTCCTCAACATGTCTTGAAGTTCTCCAAAGGCCTGGTAATGAACTAAGCATTTGATTCAGGTGAGTTGCCTACCCCTGCTCTAAGATAATAAAATAAAATAAAACAGCTACACACTTAACACCACCACAACTAAGACTTGTAATATCCTAGAATTATAAAAGAAACAAACAGAACCTCGAACTTAAACACATTAAGTAAAGAACTCAAAACAAGTATCGAAGGCAAACAGTAGACAGTTAGATCCTGACTGGTCCTGTCTCAGTATTAGAGATAAGTAAGTAATTTTGCCACCTTTGTGCCACATGAATGCATGCTTGTACTTCTCTAACTTTGGAAATGCACATGGCTGGATCATAGATGAATATTTGTTTTCCCAAAAAGGAGTTCAAATTGCACATGTATAAGCTGCACAGTATAGCCTGCCTATGTGCAACAGCTGTGCTTTGTGGTCATTTCTTTTGTCCTGTCTTCCTCCCCTCACCACCAACCGGCCCCTCCCTGTGCGTGGTTCTGCCAGAGGTTTCTTCCTGTTAAATATACGTTTTTCCTTCCCACTGCCACCAAGTGCTTCCTCATAGAGGGTCATCTGATTGTTGGGTTTTCTCTGTATTATTGTAGGCTCTTTACATTACAATATAAAGCATCTTGAGGCGACTGTTGTTGTGATTTGGTGCTATACAAATAAAACTGAGCTGAATTGAATTTCTGTATTATGTGAGCTTCATCAAATGATTACATTGAGTTTAAGGAAAGAAGGAAAGGTTTCCAATACATACTGTGTCAACAAAAACTAAAGTTTTCCTTGGACATTTTGGCACAATATGAATGAATTTACGCAGGTAATACATTAAATCACAGTGTGGACTAGCCCCTCAAAGTACTTTTTCCATCCTTTATCATCCCTTCACTCATAAGTACCTTTCCATCTCTATCCTTGAGCTTCCTAACCTGCTGCACATCCTTTCCAGCTTGATCTCTCTGCTTAGCCAATCAATACAAGTCCTTTTCCTTCCTTAGTGTCCAGCCTCACATAGAACTCACTACAAGCCTTTTCCTTTGCCTCTTCTATTATCTACACATAGCCTCCCAGTAGTCCTGCCTACTGTCTTCATCAATCTGACAATCTAACTTTTGCTTTGCTAACCTCTTCCTTTAAATGCTTTCCTATACTTCCTCATTCCACTGCACTTACAGACAACACTACAGCCAGGAGGTGTTGGTTAAAAGTGTTTATTAGAGCTTAAAAGTGAATACATGCATAACTCCTAATATGCACTATGATCCAGAAAGCATTAAGTTTAAAAGGTTTATCACAATGTGCTCTTTCTGTACTAGATTGCAATTTTTTTTAAGATAAAGCAAAAGAGGACCAACCTGCATGCACAATCTTACCCTAATGAACATTTTGCTGTTCGTCATGTTAAACAATCCTACCTGTCATAAACTGACCCACCAATTTCCAATTCAAGGACATTAGAGTTAAATCAGGGCTGCAACAGAACTGGAGGAGCAACCTCATCACCTGTGATTCACCTATGGCCCAGGAAGAACAGAGCTCCACCATCTGAACACAGCCGATGGTAAAGACTGAAAACCAAGTGACCAGAGGTACAGGCACCTGACCTATCAGAGCAGGCACTCAGTAATGCCCACTCTGGCACAAGCAAAGAACATCTGGCATAAGAAGGATTAAGGCTGGGGGGAAAGAGAGAGCCACAGGGACATGGGACATGAGACTAACAATGAGATTGGCTCTCAAGAAGAAAAAATGGCTTGATGGAGTGGAGACAGAGGTGAGGAAAAGGCAAAATGGAGAGTTTTTAGGAGCATTAAAGCCAGAAATCACACCAGGGTGAGCAATCATCAAAAAGATAGAAGAGATAAGAAAGAGTATCCTAAAATAGGAGGCTCTGTAATCCTCGCTGCAGCATTTTCGCCCTCAGCAGGACGTTCATGCTATGTTGGCTACCGTACGGACCCCTTCCCTCCTTTGGCAACACACTCAGAAACACCCACACACACACTGTCCACTCAGCACTCTAAGCATATCCCACAGCCACATGCTGAGGGGATCTGTTTCATAACAGGACCCTTTGTCTCCCTCTCTGTCACACACACTCTGTGCGCAATGGAAGACGAGAAAACGCACACAGGCGCGGATGCCCTACCGTTCGGGGATGAGGGCAGGTGTGTTCAAGCTCCTCCATTATTCCCAAAGACTCATGGGATGCAGCTGTGGTCCCTCTGATATGTGACTCAGCATCAGTGAAACGATGCCTCTCCTCACCACTCTGTCTCCTTCCTCTGTTCCCCCGCCCACTCTCCGCTCTGCCTCTCTGTCTGTCCTCTCCTCCTCATCTGATCCTCTCTGCTGCAGAGACGCAGACTCATGGCAGAGGCCTCACTCTGACTATTTTTTGGAATAAAAAAATCTGCCTTCCGCGTTTTAATAGCAATTTAAAAAGCGCCAAGCGCCGTCTGTTAAAACACAGTTATATTCCCGTTAGTCTTGCGCCATATTAAAGCTTTAACATAAAACACTTCTCCGAGTTAAAAGGCTTTTAACCCTGTCTGCTCAGGGGTGCCCCTTTAGGGTATACGGGGAAACACCAGAGCACTCTTCTTTTGATTGCTTGACTCTATGTTGAAATCCTCACATGGGAAAACATATTTGGCACGACCTGTCTGTTTATTACTGTGTACTAACAAATGAGCACAGATTCAACCCAAAACAGTGAGGAGATGAATTAAGAGATCACACTGGCATCTTTTCACGAGCCGCGAGTGAATCTGTGTCTGCGTAAACGATCTCTGCGCGCTGAGGAGCTTTCTCCATGGCGACGGAAAAGAGGAGAGAGAGCTCCATGAGGTAGCCAATGAGAGAGGACCGCCAGTATACCCGGTGAGGATTGGTTGAGCAGGCCATAGCACCATCAGTGAAAAATGGCACTGAGTGGCACCGTTATCCGCCAAACACTGATTTAAATAGATGTATGTGGGTTTTCACGTGTCTAGTGTATGTGCTTATCTTTGTGTGAGATTTGTAAACAAACACGATTGTGGGAAAGAAGAAGCTAAAAAAAACTGTGCTGACTAGTTTAGTATCCCTCATTGCATAACTTAAGGTAGACCAAGCACCTATAAAGTACAGCAGTGCATTTGACTGTAATATGACCGTCGTATTTTAATATTTGGAGCATTTTCTTTAGGGTTAGATTCCGACCACTCACAAAAGTTTACCCTCCAAGCTAACGGGCAAAACTTACCCCCGCAAATCCTCACCAAAAAGAAGAAGAAAAAAAGTCAACAAATGGAATAGGCATATAAATTGCGCATAAAGGAACAATTATTTTAATGTCTATATAGGGATGTCTTACCTTTAGAGATCCTCTTCTGCGACAAAAAGGCGCGACAGGTGCGCAAGAGGAATGCGCTCTGACGCGTCGTTGTTTCACCATGGCGGAACAAACAAAATATCACAATCAGACTCACTTTTTCTCTGCTTTGCTCTTTATAAAGTGAGTGAGCTGCGCAGCGGCAAAAGTGCAGCAGAGCAACAGCAAGCTGTTTGTCTACTCTGACCAAAGGACGTATCAGCTGCTCAGCGCTGATGAGCAGCGACAACTGTGGGCCATAGTCGATATAGCAGAGCTTACGGTAGACTTCCTCAGATTTGTACCTCAGCAAACGGCCTAATTCATGCAATCTGCAACTTCTTACCCTAATGAGAACAAGTGGAAAAAGCGTAATGTTGTAAAGACAAAAATAAGATGAATACTACAAAGAGCGTTTCTAACCTGGAGTGTACTGTGCAGTCCTCCGGAACCTGGCGGAGTAATCACTGTCTTTTAATGTATAGAAAGCCAAAATAAGCTGTGTGAATGAAGGACAAAACACGCTTTGTGTTCTCATTATTGGACGCACTGTGTCTCTGTGGCCCCAATCTGGGACAGGAATCTATTGTCCTCTCCATGGACCGGTTTGGTTGCTGTGGAAACCAGCTTCACTGGGGTAGCCAGGCTTTGAAAAACAGGGCAAAATAATGGCCCCAGTTCTAAAAATCCCCGGATTTATAGAATGGTTTAAAAGTTTTTTGTTTTATAAATTTATATTGTTCTTGTTTTGTTTCTTTTAGTCAAATTGCGATGCAATTTTATTAAATAAAAAGAAATAAAAAGTCACTATAAACTCGTTTGAACCTCATACAATATTTAGGCTAATATCATATAAATTGACTTTTTGAGACCACTTTTGACAAATTTTTTGCTCAGAAACTTTCTCTGATTTGCATTTTAAACTTCTTTAAGTTACATAAACGTGGTTTCTGTGTAAATTCTGAAAACGGTCGAAATTGTGAATATATTTTCAGCGCATGCTCTGTTTGCCACATCGCGCCAGACCTCAGTAATCACACACACTTACCTGCCAGATAAATGTAATCAGGTAAAAAGGGGAGAAGATAGGGCGCAGCCCGTAGGGATTGTACAACACTGCCACCTTGCGGACAGAGGTGAGATAGCGTGCCAGTTTATTGGTTGGGCGCTCTGTCGTCACTTCCGACATATGACTTTCCCCGGGAAGACGATTTGGCGCGAGCTGTTCTGTTGTTGTGTTGACCTGCCATAACCGTACGAATAAATAAGACAAAACCCCCACTTCTCCCCATGGCTCCAGTGTCAAACCCTGAGAAAGACATGGACGCTCCGGACGGCGGTGAGTTTTGGACCTCGCACTTCTGTTTTTCTTGACTTTTGGCGACATTGCGGTGGCAAAGCGAAGAAGCTAGCTGACACGTTAGCTAGTTCAGATTATGTTAATACGCCTGCTATCAGGCTTCGCTCATTAACACCCAAAGTGCCCACCGTTGTCTGCTTGCCAGCGTTTTCCACTGTAAAAGGAGTATTATTAAGGTTCAAGCAGGAGGACATGAAGGTAGCTACCAGAAGAGCGTTGATGCAAAGGTCTGTTAACTTCTGTGGCGCTTCGAGAACGACAAAAATCTATATAATGACCACCAGTAAGTCTGCAGACGTTTAAATTGAATGGTAAAAGAAACAGGGGTCAGGTCGATCTGGCATGTGTGTATTATATGTTTGAAGAAACGAGTCAAATGGCCCTTCCTCATACTGCGTTGTCTTGACCCTCTCCTCAGACGATGGAAGTGAAGCCTGTGGTTTGGCGAAGACTCGCTCCAGACGGGAGAAACGGGAGAAGGTGGGGAGGAAGTCCGCACTGGAACAGCTCAAAAAGGCTAAGATGGGAGAGAAGATCAAGTATGAGGTATGAAAGGCAGCCATATCACTGGTTCCTGGTTTAAGGTGTGTGAAGAATGTGTTAAATTGCATCAAACACCTGTTTTAACTGCGTCACTGTGGCTTAATAAACAAAGCTGGTTAAGTCTCTCCATACTTCCTTTTACAGCATCTGTTTTTCACTCATTAAAATGATTCATGCTTTTCTCTATCCTAGGATGCTGTATGCAGGTGTCATTTCACAGTAGTACACCTGTGTTTTAACCAGTGTTGTGTTTTTCAGGTGAAGGAGTTCAGCAGTGTGTATGAGGAGGTGGACGAGGATGAGTACTCAAAGATGGTACGAGAGAGGCAAGAGGATGACTGGATTATTGATGATGGTTAGTGTCAGTTACCTCAGCCTGCTGTAGGAATATTTATACTGTGCCAACGTCACAATTGTTTTATTACCTCTCCTTTTTTTTTCTTTTTCTTTTTTTGCCAGATGGAACAGGATACGTGGAGGATGGACGAGAAATCTTTGACGATGATTTGGATGATGATGTAGTGGAAGACAAAAGGGGTAAACACAAGGAGTTGATCACATTTTCTGGAGTAAGTTGTCCAGATCAGGTGCATGAATAGGTTTTGTTTGTTTTATCAGGAAAAGGAGGCGCCAAAGGAGCTGACTCAAGGAAGAATGTGAAGAAATCTGTCGTAGCCAAACCCAACAGCATTAAGAGCCTATTCATGAACAGCAACGTCAAGAGGCCTGCTGAGGTATGTGTTTGTTAGCATCTTTGATTTGCTTCTGTGAAAAATGCCCCGTGCAGTCTACATGTAATGATTTCTGTGCCTGCATGGTGCTTTGGATATTCCAGTCAATGTAAAGCTTAACAACATCCAGCTTTTTTATTTTTATTTTTTATTTTTTATTTTTATTTTTTGTCGTTATGCATTTGTCAGATGTTTTTGTACTTTTGTCTCTTACAGAAAGATGTGGATCTGTCCAAAGATGACCTGTTAGGGGATATCTTACAGGACCTGCACTCTGAGGTTGGTAATTCTTCATTTAAACATGTGACAGTAGTCTGTAGCAAGGCGTTTTCATCTATTAACCACACTTGTGATTACACATACTATTCTAAAATCTGCAATGTTTTATTATGTTTCTTTTCTCACCATTTTTACTTTTCTCCTGTTTGGGCATGATGACATATTCCCTTCTACTTTTTTTTTCTTTTAAAGGCTGTAATTTCTTTCTTTTGGTGTCTTAGCCTTTGTTAATATGGCTTTAAAATATGCTCCGTCTTTCCAGAAACCAGCTCTTCTGACCCCGCCACCTGTGGTGACTCTAAAGAAAAAGAAATCTGTGGGATCACCCATGAATCCCTTCTCTATCAAACCTCAGTTGCCAAAGGTAACTCGCTCCACCCTCCTAATCAAAGCATATTGATTAGCTCTTTAGACATGTTTATAAAGTGGCTTACCTGAAATTATAACGAATCATCATCCCTTTGATAGCAGGACTCACCCTCAGCTGCTGGGGTAAAGGCAAAAGTGATTCGAACGCCACCATCACACTCTGCCCCCAGGTCATCAGTCCGTCCTCCTTCGTCCACATCTGCTTCTCTTGTGGCAAAGCAGAAGGTAAAAGTGGAAGAGCTGAATGAAGAAGACAAGAACGAAGAAGAAGGTAATGAAGATAGTTTCTAATCTCTTTTTTTTTTTTTTTTTTTTTTTTTTTTTTTGCTTTGTGAAAAGTTTATGCACTAACTTTACATTTTAACATGTTCCTCAGTGAATGATGCCATGGCATTTGATGAGATGGACTTTGATGAACCGATGGAGGTTGGCCTTGAGGAGGAGGCCCCTGTAGTGAAAGACGATGCGGAGTCTAAACATGAAGTAGCAGCAGTGACTGCAGTCAAAGTTGAGGCCAAAGGTGAACCTCAGGATCCAGTCCTCATGTGAGTTTTTCATGCCTTTAGTTCAGCCTCATTTTATTTCCCATAGTTGTAGTTCTATGGGTTGTGCTAAAATTGCTGTCTTTCAGTCCCGAGGAAACGAAGCAAGGACAAGGAAAATATAAAATGCATATAGCAAAATTAACCCGGTGCTTATGTGAGTCAATTTAAATGCCATTTAAACAGGTGTTTACTCCTGTGGCATCTGTTCCTCCCGTGTTTTACCTGCACATGCCGGTGTTTCTAAAGGAATTCGAAAAGCTAAATGCGATGGCTGATTATTGCATTGGGCTATTATGAAAATGACTGCAATTCAGTTCACTTCAGTGGTTCACAAATGTATCTGGGTCAAACAGCAGGGCTCCATACATTAAAGAAGAAGACAAAACATGTCACTCTTCTGTGTCACACCTGCAGTCAATCCCCCACAAAACATTGCTGGACTCATTAAGGTCTGAAATGATTGTAGCTTTGAGTAACTCCAGATTAAAAATAAAGATCTAAGCCGTCTTGTTGTGTTGTTAACTTGCAGGAAGTCAAAAATGAATTCCCCAGCAAGTGAGCAGCATTTAAAGTTGTTCACACTTGCTTTTAAAAACGTGGGAGTCTTGTGTTGCCTGATTATATATTGACTGCGTTGTGCAGTCACTTTGATGATTGCAGGTGCAGTTAGCATGACCCACAGAACTAATTATGTTCTTAAACTGGAATAGTTCACATATGAGCAGATGGGTTTTTAGCAGTTTCTTTGCTGTGTTCCTTGTCAAGGTCCAGCAGAATTGGAAGCTCTTGGGGACAAGAGGAGGAGGGCGGAGGTAACGACGCTCCGGCCGAGGTGCAGGTCGATTCCAGCCAACTTCCTCTGGTGGAGGGCCCGGACGGGGAGCAGGTTTTCCGCTTTTATTGGTTGGATGCTTTCGAAGACCCATACAACCAACCAGGTGGGTCCCATTTTCACCCACTGTGAGGATAAAATACAATGCGGTTACGTTTACTGTTTTTAAAAAAATCATGGGCAGGTTTGTAGAGCTCACCCTGATATGTGAATTTAAATGAAAGGTGTGGTGTACCTGTTTGGAAAAGTGTGGATTGAGTCTGCAAAGTCTCATGTCAGCTGCTGTGTTAGCATCAAGAACATTGAGCGGACCATGTACCTCCTACCTCGCGAATATGTAAGTTTCATCTGTCGAAAAATGAATTACCTGTGAAAGTAGAAAGCTATGTGATTGTGTTGTTTAACTATGATTGAGTTAAGTAGTATTTATATTTGTTTTCCACTACACAATATTAGCAATTGAATATATGGAACTATATTTGTTGGAATCTAAAAAGTGAGATGTAAGTTTTATACAGAAATATCTACTGATTAAAAGTCTAATTAGTGTTTGTATTGCATTTAACAGAAGACAAACCCCAGGACCGGGGAGGTGTCCAACACTCCAGTAGGGATGATGGATGTGTACCAAGAGTTCAACGAGCTCTCTGAGAAGTTTAAGATCATGAAGTTCAAGTCCAAGGTCTGATTAGACTGTAAAGTGTGAATGTAGTCATGTTTTTAGCTTGTGTTTGATTTCTTTTTCTTGTCCTACAGAAAGTGGAGAAGAACTATGCGTTTGAAATTCCTGACGTGCCCACTCAGTGCGAGTACCTGGAAGTCAGATATTCTGTGAGCAGACTTGTATATATGCTATTCCCTCATTGTCCTCGCTTTATCCAGCTCTTTATGTTTAGATAAGCTTTAATCCTTTGGGAAATATTGTTTCGCAGGCTGAGTTCCCCTCGCTGCCTTCTGACCTCAAGGGGGCGACCTTTTCCCACATTTTTGGAACCAACACATCCAGTCTGGAGCACTTTCTCCTCAGCAGGAAGATTAAAGGCCCTTGCTGGTTGGATATCAAGTCACCACGTGAGTAGGAGATGTAGACTTTTACTAAGTTTAACTTTATCTGTTGGAATTTTGCAAAAAAATTCAGATGACATGTTAAACTTAGTCTCTAAACTTCACTGTGTCAATGTTAGAGCTAATGAACCAGCCGGTCAGCTGGTGTAAGGTGGAGGCGCTCTCTCTGAGGAGTGATTTAATCACAGTCGTCAAAGATCTCCCACCTCCACCACTCACTGTCATGTCCATCAGTCTCAAGACTGTCCAGAACCCTAAAACTCACCAAAATGAGGTCAGAACACACACGATCAAATATCCTGCCGGATACTGCGATTTTATGCTTTTTGCAAACAGACTGAAATACTAAAGAAGTGAGGACTCAATGCAGTCATTTTCCCCTGCAGATTGTGTCTCTAGCTGCGCTTATACACTATCGCTTCCACATGGATAAATCTCCTCCTCAGCCTCCGTACCAGACTCATTTCTGCGGTGAGTTTTTTCATGGCGTCGCACATGAGAATGTAGTCTTTGTATGCATAGTTATTTATTGCTGTTTATTTTAACAATCCCCAGCCTTAACGTGTAAAACAAAATGTCATTTAAGAAGTAAAACCAAAGACTAAATGAGTGGGCTTGTCATTTTATTATTTGTCTTCTCAGTTATCAGTAGACCAGCTGACTGCATCTTTCCTTATGATTTCAACGAGGCTGTGAGAAAGAAGGTGAGCGCGTATCCAGATGTAAACCTCAGCGTGTTGGCACTCATTCATAAACTGCAGCTTTAAACATGCATACTAACGTTTAGTGCACAAATCTGGGATTCATCATCTTCTGGATGTTGTCCGTACTCTGCCTGTGGGACATTCCTGTCTATTTTTCCTCTGTTAATATACAGTACAGGTCACTTCGGACGAATATTTGCACAACGGGGTGCAACATGCTTCTTTTTTGTCCAGCATGTTAACAGTTTTCCTTTTGTTAATCACCATGTTCATTGGACACTTACGGATGTCTTAGTTGATTTTGACAATTCATATTAGCAAGCATTGGAGTTCCTCTTGTTTTTGCTCCATTCATCATACTGGACTTTACTAGAACAAGCTTCACCTTCTGCTGTGCCAGTTATTTGTTTTAATTTTTTATTTTTCTATCGATGGTCTGTTATCAGTAGCGCGTTTAGGAAATTTCATTCTGCACAATGCAGGGAACAGCTGTGACTGGCAAACACAAGCGTATCCGTGGTTATTTAGGGAGCGCTTGATTTGATTTTTGTTTTATTTGTGTAGCACGCATTTCCAGTATCACTCATTGAAGTCTGGGAAGCCAAAATAGTGAATGTGATTAAAATTCAGTTAATTTTGCTGCTTTACATGGAACTTGAATAGAAGAAGCAGGGTGCTGTATTTTAGTGAAGACACTGACGGTGTGACTCTCTCTGTTAGAATGGGAAGGTGGAGATCGCTTCTACAGAGAGGACTCTGCTCGGCTTCTTCCTGGCCAAGATGCACAAGATTGACCCTGATGTGCTGGTGGTGAGTGGGAGACGTTGAGATTGTGATAATGATTTTTAATTGGGTTTAAAGTTATTGTTTTGTCTCTGGCTAAAAACACTGTACATGTTTGTTTTCTGTAGGGTCATGACATCTTTGGATTTGACTTGGAAGTTCTTCTCCAGCGCATCAATGTGTGTAAGGTTCCCCATTGGTCAAAAATTGGACGCCTCAGGAGGTCCAATATGCCCAAATTAGGGGTAAGGAAACAAATTTGCTGAGAATGTTTTCTTCAAATGTACTAGAAAGAAAGAAAAAAGAAAAAAAGAAGCTTTATGTTCTGTCGTGCTGGTGCTTTTGAATCCGCAGGGTCGTAGTGCCTTTGCAGAGAAGAACGCCACCTGTGGCCGTCTGGTTTGTGACGTGGAGATCTCAGCCAAAGAGCTGATTCGCTGTAAAAGTTATCATCTGACTGAACTCACTGCTCAGGTGCTGAAGACGGAAAGAATCACAGTCCCACAGGAAGACATTAAAAACCTCTACAGGTAAATACATGTAAAGGGTAATTTCACCAAAAACACAGGATAAGAAGTACAAGTCATTTCTTTTGTATTATTCATCTATAAAGTTTCTACATGTTATTTCTTCGCTCACAAATCAATGTGGGAAATAATATGTGTACATTAATATATATATATATATGAATATGTGTGTCAGTGATTCTCCTCACCTCCTGTACCTGTTGGAGTTGACATGGACAGACGCCAAGTTGATCCTCCTGATCATGTGTGAGCTCAACGTGCTGCCACTCGCCCTGCAGATCACCAGTATTGCTGGAAACGTCATGGTAATGCCGACAATGCTGCTCTTTCTTTAACATAATTTAACATGCACAATGATCTTATAGTTTGGCTGAGCCACAAAACTCAAATTGACAGTTTGCAGCATACCAGAGTATTAACAGTCAATTAGTCACATACTTATAATTATTTATTTATTATTTTATTTATTCATATAGCACATTTAACCCTTTACAGCCGATCGGAGCGGGCACGCTCCATTTTGCGTAACTATTTTTAAATCCCGGTAGCACTGCAACCAAGTAAGCTAGCGCAATAATTTTTTTTGCATATGAAACCGGAGGAGTTGTACTTACATCTTATGCCATCAGCTTGTCCTAGGTCACAGTTTCCTTCCACATATAGCTTTGCAAAAACTGCATAAAAATCACTTGCAGCAACAAAAACATAATATTCCAGAAACACGCTTCGCCGATCCGATCAGCTGTTTGTAACACTTCCTACGTCCATCAGCGCGAACTATCACATGACCGCATGACCTGCCCGAAACCGGAAGTGACGTCATTTTGCGGAAATGTAGTTTTTTTACGATCGGGGCCTTATGAGCCTATACTTGTGTTTTAAAAAGTTATGTTTGAGTTTATGACTTTCTGTGTCGTTTCTGGGATGCTTAGGACTCATATTGCACTGCTGGAAATAGTTTATTTTGATGCATATGCTGTTATTTTGCAAATTTGCACTATAATATTTATTTTCGTTTTTCCTGCAGTATATAAAAATTGGTGAATTTCAAAAATAAAACTATGAAGACACTCAAAATAAATTTCCTGTGGTGGGAAACTAGTTTGTGCAACTTTTTTGTATTTACAGTTTTGAGGGATGAGCCTCTTAAATTTCTCTAACTAGAAATATATGTTAAAAAAACAAAAACGATTTTCAATTTTTTTGTAGTTTATTGCACTTTTTTGCAATTTATGTAATTACTATGCACCTAATGCAGACATATTATTAAAGTTTGGGCTATAATGGTTGTATTGATGTATAGCAACTTGAAATGCTCCCAAAAATGGCTCCACAGCATGTAAAAATATAATATAAGCTCTGGCGGACTTGGTTCTATGGTAGGTCTTAAAGGGTTAATTATAACAGGAACATTGACCAAAGTGCTGTACAAGAATACAAAATACCTATTAAAATAACCTATAATATTGATATCAAATATGAATTAACAAATAACTCTCATGCTGTATTAAAAGCCAGTAAATAAAAATGTTTTTTAAGATAAGATTGAAAAAGATTGACAGCAGGAGCCTGTCTGATGTGTAGGGGTAAATTAATCCACAGCTTGGGCGCTACGATTGCAAATGCTCGATCGCCTCTGTGAACCAGCCTCGACCTCGGTATGGCTAAAAGCAAAAGACCCCTTGATCTAAGAGACCTAAAGGGTGCATAAGGCTGCAAGAGGTCAGACAAATACCTGGGAGCCTGTCCATTCAGGGCTTTGTAAGTCAACAATAAAAATTTTTTAAAGTAATTCTGAAGTGGTGAGGGAGCCAATGAAGAGAGGCAAGCACCGGGGAAATATGTTCACATCTTTTAGTACGTGTCAGAAGATGAGCTGCAGCATTCTGGACCAACTGCAGTCTTGTCAGGCAGGTCTGGCTAACTCCAGCGGAGTTGCATTAGTGCAGCTGGGATGTAATAAAAGCATGAATCGCCAAAAAATGATCTCACCTTAGATAACAGCCTCAGTTTGAAGAAAGACCACTGTACAACTGAGCTAATCTGTTTTTCAAAGGTGAAATTGCTGTCAAATATAACCCCAATATTTTTGGCATGCAATTTAATAAAAGGCTAAAGACTGTGCAGGTTAAAATGGGAGGTGCTGGGATTGCCACTTGGTCCAAAAATTATCACTTCGGTTTTGTTCTCATTGAAGTTAAGGAAGTTTGAGGCCAACCGGGATTTAACTTCACCGAGACACTGAAGTAAGGGTTCTAGTAATGCAGTCTCTCTCAGCTGATCAAGAAAAGCATAACAAGTCTAAGCCACAATAGCAATATCATCATCTGACATTTTGGTTTTAGGTTTCTCACACAAGTTTCCACACTTATTGTTTATTCCTTGGACTCCATATTTTTAAAAGTGATGCAATTCAGCCAATTTCCAAAAAGATGATTCTGTTCATCTTCAGTTTCAGCTGACTGCAGGTTTCTCCAACCTTATAAACAATGCATTTGCATAATGAATGAACCCAGCACCACTGATAGAAGACCTCAAGACTGATCTGTAGAAGTCACTTGGATGAGTGTCGAAGCGTTTCTCCCACTGAAAACACAGTCAAGATAAACAATCAACTTTTTTGAGATTTCCTTACCTACAGTATATGATTGAGCGTGCATCAAGACAAATGCAGATAATTATTTAGTAAGCAGGCTGAAGGTGACGCTGGCTTTATGGACAAAAAACACCAAAATTAGATAAGCTACTGAAGTGGGTCATGTCAGTAGCACTGTATGGGAACAGCCACAGTCATTTAAGCTGTATCGTTATGAGTCTGCATGGCGTTAATGTCAGGGCTGTGTGCTGTGGGTCTGGGTAAGATGTTGATATTTTTATGCTGGATTGTCATGTGCTTTCTGTATCTTGGTATTTTCTGCAAAGGCAACAGGTGAGATGTTGAAAGCAGCTTTATTCAAACAGAGTGCTCATTTCAAAAAGCATAAAATTTAATTGTAGGGTCGTATTTTAAAGCAGTTGGTTTCAGGAGCTACAGTTTTACATATTTGTGTTGGAAATGATAACTGTTTCACTGAGTTTTCAATTAATTCATTTTTTACGAGTTTCTTGATATCATAAATTTAGCATTTAGTACCAATAACAGAATTACATGACCTTTGGTATCCAGCTTGATTCAGCTAAAATAGCAAACATGTATTTCAGGGCGATCACACCGTAGTCTTTCTGCCTTTCTGATTATTGAGTTGAGGCAGATTTACAGTGACTATAGACCAACTGATATCCAATATTTTAGCTTTTTTTTAAGAGCGATTAAAAATATGACATTCGAATTTATCGGCTAATATATAATTTTTTTTTCCTTTTGTCTTTTGGACACACAATACAGTAAACAGACTTCCCACTCCCAACGTTTGTTATTTTTACTGTTTATTTACTCATTTCCGTTTTACTGAGCTCTGCTTGGATCAGCTCTTCGGTCCAAATGTGTGTGTTTCCAACAGGGAAGTTGCAGTGTGCCCTCTGGTGGGCAGAATATACAATGTCAGCACTCGTAACATGGGTTGACGGGTTTTTCTCCAATCTTTTATCTACTTTTTAAAATTTTTATAATGCTGATATCAGTAAAAACAACTAAAAATGCTGTCACAATCCACTCACACTTGTCTGACAAAGACATCAGTTTTACTTCACAAAACTATTATTCTTTCAAACTTCTGCCTTCATTCATTCGTGTTTTTAACCGACTTGTTTCAAGTCCAAACCAACATGTTTTCCCATTTTCTTTGAGGCAAAAAAAAAAAATCCTTTTTTGACATCTTGTTCTGGAAGCTCTAATCGCCGTATGTGACAGAAAATGTCCTGGAAAATGAGTTTTTCTCCCTGCTTTGTCTCTGCAGTCTCGTACTCTGATGGGAGGCCGCTCTGAGAGGAACGAGTTCCTGCTGCTTCATGCCTTCCACGAGAAAGACTACATCGTCCCTGACAAACCTTCTTTCAAAAAAGCACAGCTCGAGACGGTGAAGATGCAGCCAAATAACACACGCAGCTGAATTTTTGTTTTTTCCAAATTAGTTAATTGAAATAAAGCTCCTTCTATTTTTTTCTTTTTTTTCCAGGCTGAAGGCGAAGATGATGTGGATGCAGGCAAAGGCAAGAGGAAGAAGAAGGCAGCCTATGCTGGAGGTTTGGTGCTGGATCCTAAAGTTGGTAAGCACTGGGCATGTCTAAAAAAAAAATGTATTTACTCACCTTGTTTTTTCATGTTTACGCAATTATTTTAACTCTCTTCTTCTCATTTTTAGGTTTCTATGATAAGTTTGTGCTGCTGCTTGACTTCAACAGTCTGTATCCTTCAATCATCCAAGAGTTCAACATCTGCTTCACCACCGTGCAGAGGGAGGCTCAGAACTCCCAGAAGAAGAAAGAGGTAGTGTTCAAAAATTGGTCACAAGTTGTGTTTATAGGTTGAGCCTGTTGTCCAGCTACGTTAATGCTAAATGCTTCGGATTCGAGATTCAATTCATTTACACACTTTTGACTTGTGTTTTCATGGCAACAGGTGGATGACCCAGAGGAAATTCCCGAGATTCCAGATCCTAACCTAGAAATGGGAATCCTGCCCAAGGAAATCAGGAAGCTGGTTGAACGGCGTAAGCAGGTCAAAGGGCTCATGAAACAGCAAGACATCAACCCAGATCTCTACCTGCAGGTACACACGTGAACACACACTAGCAGTAGGGGTGGTATTTGTGAGCTGGTGTCAGAATAGAACAGAGAAGCTTTATTGTTATTGCATGTGACGTCTTTCGTGAATGAAAAGTCTTTTTTCCATTGGTACCTACTCGGATCGACTCACCACGGTTTTCCATTAGGTCATAGTACCTGGTACCCCCTGCTCTGACAAGGGCTCCAAAGCGATCCGAGCAGGTAGGGCTGCTCAATTAATCGAATTTTAATCACGATTACGATCTGGGCTTTCAACGATCATTAAAAATGACTGAGCCGATTATTAGCCCCTCCCTCATTTATCCGCGACACCTTAAAGGCCGGTCCGTGAAAATATCCAGTTGTTAAGTGATGACGTGACGTATCCTACTTCCGGGTCTAAAGTAGTCTGCGTTTAATATGGCTTTTGTGTTGTTAACATGTTTAATGTTTTGTATTTTCTTCTATTTAATCTCAAAAAGCTCCTAAAACAGTCAGTGATCACTGTTGACCTCCCTCGGCTTTTATTACCGCTAATCATTTATTTAAGCTCAGTTTTTAAAACCTTAGGATGTAACTACAGCCCAGCCCATGCAGCAGTATATGAATGACTAACCTCGTATTGTGGATGGATTATCTCAGTTGTTCTCCTGGCTGAAGTTTGGTCCTTTTACAGCATCCTGCCATGCGATTACATTTGTTCCTGACCACCGAGAACACTCACGTTAACTTTTATCGAGTGGAAAAAAAGTTAGCTTGTTTATATTATGCTAACATAGCTGTGTCGCTAGCGGTCACGTAGCACATCATTATATACCAGCTAGCCCAACTTCAGTAACCCTACAAACGTCACTGCTGTTTAGTTTTCTGTCTTCATTTATGCTGGAAGTGATAGCAGAGCTGTACGTTTTAATTTGTTTCCAAAACCCCGCAGTCAGGACATGCTATATTGTATTTAGATAGAAGCTAGCGAGCTAACTTCCTGCTAACTTCTAACTCCGTTAAATGTCATAAATTCCGTTTTCATGGATGCCTGGATGTTAAACTCAATTGTTACACCTGGTAGAGCAGAACGCTGATGATTTTATTAAAGATGAAAGACTTTAGACAGTTTTTCAACTCTCAGTAATGCCATAGTGATCGTTTGATATATGGACCTGCAGCGGAGTTTAGACCCAGACACGGCTAGTGACGTCAGACTGAACAACCGGATTGTCGGGCATAAACCGGTCCGTGGCGCAAAAAAGGTTGGAGACCGCTGATTAAGAAGACCCGAGGGAAGCTCGGAAAGCTAAGCAGAAGTTATTTGGAGAGTGACTGCCGTTGGTTGAAAAGAGAGTTTAAAAAAAAAAAACTTCAGTGGTGTTGCACACTATTTTATATTATTTTTTAAAGTCATTGTTAACCCTTTAAAGCCGGTCAGAGCAGCACGCTCCGTTTTGCGTAACTATTTTTAAATCCCTGTAGAACCTGAACCGTGTAAGCTAGCGCAATAATTTGTTTTGCATATGAAACCGGAGGAGTTGTACTTACAGCTTATGCCATCAGCTTGTCCTCGGTCACGGTTTCCTTCCACATAAAGCTTTGCAAAAATTGCATAAAAAGCGCTTGCAGGAACAAAAACATAATATTCCAGAAACACGCTTTGCCGTTCCTATCAGCTGTTCGTAACACTTCCCACAGTGAAATGAGGCACATGCTGTTTTCTTTGCAAATTTGCATCATAGGATTGTTTTTTGTTTTTCCTGCAGTATATAAAAATTGGTGTATCTCCAAAATAAAACTATGAAGACACTCAAAATAAATTTCCTGTGGTGGGAAACTATTTTTTGCAACTTTATTGTATTTAAAGTTTTGAGGGATAAACCTCTTAAATTTCTCCAAGTAGAAATATATGTAAACAAAACAAAAGCGATTTTCAATTTTTTTTGTAGTTTATTGCACTTTTTTGCAATTTATGTAATTACTATGGACTTAATGCATACATATTATTAAAATATGGGCTATAACAGTTGTATTGATGTATAGCAACTTGAAATGCTCCCACAAATGGCACTACAGCATGTAAAAAAAAAAAAAATAATAATATAAGCTCTGGTGGACTTGGTTCCATAGTAGGTCTTAAAGGGTTAAATAAATATCGTCAAATAATCGTGATCTCAATTTCAGTGAAAATAATCGTGATTATCATTTTTGCCATAATCGAGCAGCCCTACGAGCAGGTACTGAAATGTGACGTCATCAGACTTGTAAACAAGACGCCACTGATCAGCCAATCAGTGGCGTCTTGTTTACGAAATTCAAAACCACCCCAGCAACGAGGGAAATGGCTACAAGAAACAACGCCGTGGTCCCCAAGTCGGACGAAAAGTCACAGACGGAGCAGCAGGTTTATCGTCGCCTCGATGTCCACCTTTGTTATAGCGTTCGTGTCGCATACTAATTACGTCACGGGATGCTCAGACGTGTTGCTATAACAACAACCAAGCACATTGGGTGGTATTCAATTGTTATGCAAAACCAGACTATCCGAGTCAAGCCCTGGCAAGTCGATCCGAGTAGGTACTAATGGAAAGACGGCTAAAGTTGCACACATACTCAATAAATGAAAAACAATATGTAATAATATATAAAAATCAGTGCAGTGTATAAAACAGTGTACCTAAGAAATGGCAGAAACTTAGATGAGACTGATGGAAAGCGCCACACCATATCATATCGGATTAATTAAATCTGTTGTTGAATATTTTGCTGCGCTGCACTCATTTTAGCCGGTTTTCCCATTGGAATATTTTTGTCCCTCAGTACGACATCCGTCAGAAGGCTCTGAAGCTGACTGCTAACAGTATGTACGGTTGCCTGGGATTCAGCTACAGCCGCTTTTACGCCAAGCCACTTGCTGCCCTGGTTACACACAAGGGTAGGGAGGTGAGTACACAAACACACTGCTGACTTTAAAGGCTATGTGGACCTCGAGCGTTTTAGCTGTAAAGCTTTGTTTTTAGAGCAGTATCTGGATCTATAAAAGGCACCAAATACACTGAGACTGATTAAATACAAGTTTATCCTACTTTCTTTTGAAAAGTGTAAAGAACAGTCCAACGTTCATCCACAAGAGGGCACTGCTACATTATATTCAGCACTGTGCAACACTCCTTACTCTGGCCTATTTTCTTTGACTTGTCATTTGTTTTCTGCTTTATCCTGACTCACATTTGTTTCTACAAATGTCTTTGTTTCTCCCACACCCTGTGCCCTTTTCTGTCTCCCAAATATGATTACATCTTCAATTTCATTTAGTCAGAATAAGAGACTTTCCTTATTTTCGGTGATATCAGTGACACTATGCAAGTATTTTCCAATAACAGAATGCCACGGGCACTCTTGAATCTAACACTCTCCATTTAAAGTCTCATTGTGTAAGCACTTCTTTCAACACACAGATGGAATGACAGTGGCATGCACGCTCAATAAATTGGTGCAAAGATGCATGTGTACTGCATGACATAAACAGCTAAAGCTGGTATTGTAACTGAACACCCCACACACACACACACACACGAGCACACACACACTCACACTCTCCCACTATGTCAGTGGTAGTACTCATGTTCATTTAATGAGCTCTAACAGTACAAGTCCTCAGCAGAGGCATCAGGCTTTGCCTCAGGGGAGTCCTTCATTAAGATCCCCTTACACACTCATTGTGCTCCCTAATAGAGGGCAGGGCAGTAACTCACTGTGCGTGTTTGTTATTTTGTCAGTCCGTTTGGGCCTCCAGTCATGCTTGTTGTTCAGCTGACAGAGCTACATTGTTAAAGTTGTGTATTGGATTTGCTGCTGCAGGTGGGAGTTTCTGTCCCTCAACACTTCACCGCTTATATCTTGTAGTTCGTATTTATCAACAGCCTGAGGTAGATGGGTTCATTTACATTTGTACCTCCTGCTTGCTTTACATAATCCGGGAAGCATCACCATTCTCGTGTAAGGAGTAGACTAGATTTCCATTATTCGAAGGCTTTGCTCTTGCCCGTGTTGCTAGATTTAGAAGCCCTAATTTAATCATGTGGAATAGACTTACAGCTAGCAGCTATTTTCACAACCTTTCTTGTTGATTTATTTGTTGTATAAAAACTGAAACCTCAAAGTTATTTATCACAGGAGGGCCAGAAATCCAAATTTAGTTGGAGAAAATGCTGACACAGATGTCACCATTAGTGAGTCACATTAAGATAGTTATATGCTACACCTTCAAGCTGATCACTCTGCTGGTGCCTGGAAGTAAGAAGGTTTCACTAGAACAGATTCGATTGGGTACATTGAGAATACAGATACTGATGTCCAATGTCCCTGAAGCAAAAGGGAGTTCGCATCATACATAATGGGATTATACATATCTAACCAAGGCTGTATTAAAAACCTGTGAAGCATAAGTGGTGTAACAGTAAAATGATGCAGCTGGAGCTCTTTTGTAATGGTGGGACTGGAAGGATGTGAAATTGTCCTTGCTTTTGAAAAAGTCTAACAACAACTGATGTGTATATAAAAGATGTTTTGTTTTTGTTTTTTGTGCTTCATGAACAAAACATTTTCATCATGTCCGCACAGAAATGGAGCATTTTTGTTGCCCATTATCCATAGCATGTTAACAGGATTACCATTAAGAGCTGAGCAGACATCATCCCAATCTATATCTGAATCTGGGACTCCTTTGCCCCCATATGGAGCTCACACTGACGGTGACGAGTCCTTGTTACGGTCAGTATAAAAGATGGAGGTAGCTACAGCGATTGGTTTCTGAAGCCTTGAAGAGTGTTTTCATTTCAAATGCAGGTTTATTTTTGTTTTTTATCCTGAAGCTATGCCCATATTTAATACTGTTTGTGGTACTTTGTGTAGATGGCTGTATCCTCAGTGTTGAGAAGAGGGCAGGGTGTAGATTAGGTTTGGTCGACTGACCCGTTTGCCACGGAATATCGAACCGTCCTCGAGGCCTGGTGCGAGTCATGCGCGTCTGCCCCAGGCTTCTTCCACCCGTCCTATCAAAATAAAGCATAAAAACATAAATTACTGTTATTGAAGAGTCGCTTGGTTACCTGATTTTTACCTGATTATCTGTTGCAGTTACTCCTCAATGAAATGATTATTCCTTAATTAGTATTATTAATAATTATTACTCTAATTAGTATGTTCAGCGGTAAATGGGCTTGTTCTTATGTAGCGCTTTTCTACTCTACTCAAAGCGTTTTATACAACACGCCTCAGTCACCCCAGCACTTTTTTCTTCCTAAGTGGTGCTTTCTAACATTCACATTTTCATGAACGCATCAGAGGAGCAACTTGAGGTTCTGTATCTTACTTAGACATGCAGATGGGAGCAGCCAGGCATTGAACGGCCCACCTTTCAGTTAGTAAAGTCCCTACATCCTGAGCTACAGCCACCCAAGTATGAAGTCAACCTCCAAGCATCACAATGTGACACAAATACATTTGCCAGGATCAAATACCTTACTACTCTACAGTTATCCTTACACAGTTGCTGAACATTATAAGCCTTTATACAGAAGGTTATACTGGTGGTATGTCTCATTAGACTGCATTGGGTTTATCAAGGTGTACTTAATAATGTGTCAGCTGAGTGTTTATACTAATAGTGATTCAGATGCTTTGCAGGTTTGTTGGAAACTAAAATTTCCTCCAAAGTTTTCTAAAACTTCTCAAGTTGTCCTGTGTGGCGAGGAGGCTGTAAGCAAATTGGATGTAGGACTTCAGTACACTACAGAGAGACGTGCGTCAAAAAGGTCATCAGTCAGTGTGCGGTGTACACACACGTACCTCGGCTTGCTGTTGAAGCAGGAGATCCCACTTCACACAATCTTAGTGTTTTGTTTACTTTGTATCTATGATCCTACCACAACTCTATTTATATAGCAGCTTGTGTGTTTGGAGAGCGCGTGGCTTCAGCACCAGCCTGCTGATAATAAGGCAACATGCTGTGGAAGATATTCTTTGAAATTTACTTTTTGTCAGTTTTACTTGTATATAAGTGTGTGTGTGTGTATAAATCTTATAGCATCTAAAATAGGATTTTTGTAGGACAGTTTTTCCAGCACTTGAGCATCGTATGCTCGTCAAGGAAAAGCAGCAGATCAGCAGTAGTACGAACCAAATGTGTCTGTTTTACTGAATTGTACAGAGTCCTAAAGTTAACAGGAGGCAAGCCGAGTAGTTCTCGGTAGTTTCCGACTGCAGCGAGCCAGAAAAGCCAGCTGGCATTTATAACTGGATTTCTAGTGTATTTGTGGGCATTGCCATTTGCACTCCCACCCCCATTTTAATCGTCACATTTGCACTCCACTTTCATCTCATGATTTAGGAGGCTTTTTATTTTTGTAATTGTAACATGTACACTGATCACCACTCTGTCCACAGTGTAAATCCACCCTCCTCTCGCGCCCCTGCGTTCCCTTCATCTGTTTGGATGAGTGTCCAGAGTGAATGTTCATGTGTTCTCTGTATTTATTGATTGGCCCGGCTCTCATCTTTCTCTCGCTCTCGTTTTAAAATGAGGCCTAACCCCCCAGTGTGGCCGGATGGCTTAGGCTGCAGGCCACGGCAGTGTCTCAGCCCTGGGCTTAGATGGGGGTTGACAGACCCTTGGCTGTGGACCTTCTGATCAAATTTGCCAACTTAGGAGGGGAAAGCCCCCCACTTACATCTCCTCCTGATTCTTGTGCGTCTTCCTTGGGTATGTCATCTATCGTGTGTGTGTGTGTGTGTGTGTGTGTGTTACTACTACCCATCTGTGTGTGCGTGCACAAGTGCTACTGGCCGAACTCTGCCCTTTGTCGGGACCATTTGTTGTGGCCCTGTTCTGTCCTGGTATGTGTGGGTATTAAAGGGGGGGATGATGGGTATTAAGAGGAAGGTGAAGGTTTAGGATTACACAGTCAAGGGTCCTCCACAGATTGATGTCCCCCTCACTCCCTCAGCGTTATTTTGGGTTCTTTTGTATGTTCGCCAGAGAGCATTTGGGTGCAGAGAAATGGTTGTATGACACAGACAGACAGCTTGCACACATGTGATTATTTCGTTTTTAATTTTATTTATTTATTTTTTGTTAATGGGTTGATAAATGCATCTGTCACACCAGAAAGATTTTTTTTGGCCACAGGCTGCTGGATCTCCGAATTCATCCACTAAATGAGGAGATTTTAATTTGGGGGGGAAAGGTTTCCGCAAACCTGCTTAGGGATGACGAATCAGCTGCAGGTTTAGAACAACTACATGATTTTTTCTTTGTTGACCTGTGTTATTGTTAATGTTTCTAGTCACTTGAAATGGCAAAGAGTCTGTACTTGAATTTAATTTGTGTTTATGAAATCAGAAGCTCGCTTTTTAAAATTCTCAATTGTTTAGTTTGGCCTGCTTCTCTTGCATGATGGTGTGTTTACGTCGTCCTAATCGAGTGATGTTCACAGCGCAGGCCGAGGGAAGCTGCTTATTGTTGCGGATCGCAGATTGGTTTGACCTTTGACCCTTTTGCCTGCAAATCTGACAACCATTAGCAGGTGTGTGTCTCTCCGGATGGAGGGTGACTCCTAAAAGCCATTCTGCTGTAATTGAGTCTCTGTCCTTGTGTTTAAAAACAGCCTGACAGGAGCTCGTAGTTGACATTATTGGCTGGCATGCAGAGTGAAGATAGAAGCTGGCTTCTGTAACGGAGCTGAGGGTGCAGAGAGGTCAGAGTTTGGTTTAGGTTAAACCCTCTCCCGTACGTACGTGTGTGCAAGGGTGCATGTGCTCGTAATGAAGTCTAAGTAAATATTGTTGCCCCTGGTGTCCCTTGTTCTGCTTCTGTATCATCTCTCTTGTCTCAAGAATCACAAATCAGTTCCCAGAATTAGACACAGAAATACCTGAACCAACCTATCACGTCTCATTTGTGGTCGCATCTGTCAGACTGCATGCTCTGATGTCATGTGAGTAAATACTGTTGCCCTCATTTCTTTCATTGAGGGTTTCAGAATCACAGTGGTCATTTTTACATTTCCCTGAATTAGACATAAGAATACATAAGCCTGCCTACTCCGCCGGTGCGTTTGGGGAAATGAGGGCTGCGATGTTTCCATGATCCTGTAGTCCTTTTAAAGAGTGGGCTTTTCTCTTGATAGGAGTGGACTTAACAAATAGTCACATGGGAGCAGCGCTGCTATTCTGGCATCAATAGCGTGTCTGTGAGGGCGGACGGTGGACCGCGCAGGGGCTCAGAGTTTAAACGGCGACTTCGTAACACCTGCTAATGAGGCCATGTGAGAATGAGCTTATGGCAGAGATTATAATTGATAATGGATTCATCTGGCGTGCATTTGAATTTATTTGTTTACTTTATAACTTTATTTTGAAAAGTTCTATATAAATACTAATAAACTAAATAAGGGTTTGTTTTCCCTCAGAATTATTTATTCTATGGATTTTGTTCCCACATAAACATGTTTTATGAGTGAGCAGCTATTTAAATTTTACATAAAGAAGAACCACATTTTGAGTCTTTTCAAACGCAGCTTTTAACATTTTAAAAAAGATTAACTTCAGTAGCACAAGTTTTTAAAATTCATTTTAGTGACTTTGTTCTAAATCAATGGCAGCCATACTGAGTAATAATTAGTATTAATAATAGTAGTAAATAATTCATAATAACAATACTAAATCATCAATAATTATAGTGACTGACCCCCAAAAAGAGCATTACTATTTACCCTGTGGAGTGAGTTGAATTTATTTATAGTGTTAGCTTTTAGTTAGGGGTGCAACGATATTCGTATCGATATTGAACCGTTCGATACAGTGCTTTCGGTTCGGTACGCATATGTATCGAACAATACAACAGTTGTAATTTATTTTATCAATTTTCCTTCTGACGATGCTGTCTGTGTTGAGTGCTCAGTGAATCTGCGTTCGACTACTCCGCCTAGGCTGCACTGTCCAGCGCAGATCCACTGAGCGCTCAACACAGACAGCATAGTCAGAAGGAAGAGCGCAGGGCAAGCTAGCGAGACAGAAGTTAAGCTCTACTTGCAACAAGCAAATTGAACCTCATTCAGATCTGGCGTTTGGAATTATTTTGGTTTTCATGTGACGTATGACCCTGAAGGTAAGCGAGTCATGGACTAAAGTAAAACAGTATGTTGGATGTGCCATGCAATGCTCAATTACATTGGTGTGAACTAGTGTGTTAGCGCAGTTAGCTCGTTAACGTGTTGGCCGTCTAGCCCCATGCACGGAGCGATCGGCGGTAGTTAACGGAGATTTGCCGTGTTGTGGCGTTAAGGTCATTTCAACGAGATTAACCTGAAAGCACTAGTGGGAACACAACGAATATGACTGCACATTTACGCCGACATCATCCTAGTGCAAAGACAAGTGAAAGCAGACAAAAAAAAGCAAGCATGCTACTAACTTTAGCCGAGTCATTTAGACCGCTGTTAGCACATGATTCTCCTTATGCTGCTGAGAATATAGCCCAGAAGAAGCGGATAGTATAGCTTTTATTTTGGAAAGAGCCATTTCTCTGTAATAAACTCTCTTTTCCAAAGATGAGTGATTCCTCAATCAGATACAGGGCTTGCAATATCGCTAGCCCGACGTCCCGAAGCTAGCGATTTTTTCAGTCGGGCTACCAAAATCTATCTCTTCCCTGCCCGTCGGGCTATTGTAGGAAAAATATATGTCAATGCTTTTGCATTCTTTCAGAAATGTAGCTGGGTAATTATGTCATTGGCATCGGTGAGCCACTGTCAATATGTGACATATTGAAGTCGCGTTTGAATTTGCGCTTGTTTTTTTGCTTTCACTTTGCAATCGTGCGAACTGTGTATAGAGAGCGACAGCACTGATCTGTGAGTGATGATAATTTGCGCACCAATTCCTCTGACATCGTCTTATTAATCGTTAGCTTACTATGCAAACATGACAAGTGAAATCTCCCGCAGCTTAAACATGTGAGAGGTTGATCGCGCAGAGAATCGCTGAGCTTATGTGAGTGCGTGTGTAAAAGCATTTCAGTTCTGCTGAGCCAAATAAGACAGGTCAGGGTGAAGAAGTGACAGCCAAAGAAAAGCTTACCACAAAACGGAGAAGTTATGACAAATCAGACTATAAGGCAAAAAGAAAGTGCAGCTTTATGGTTTCATGGACAAAAGAATTTCTGTGGCTGCAATATGACGAGCTAAATAACCAGGGCTGCACATAAGTGGTCCGCAGGTGCGCATTCGCTGTCAAAATAAAAAACACGCACAAGGGTTAGGGTTAAATTTAAAAACTGTACTTTTGAGTTAAAATATATATTTATAATTTTAATAAATGACAAATTAAAAATGCTTGAACATTTTTTTGTATCGAAAAAATATCGAACCGTGACACCAAAGTATCGAACCGAACCGAACCGTGAATTTTGTGTATCGTTGCACCCCTACTTTTAGTGATTAGTAAAACCAGATATTTGAGATTAAATCATCATTATTCCACATTTTGTTGCATGCCAGTGCTTTTTTTTCCTTTGCTTTGCTTTTTGGGAACCATTTCTTTCTCAAATTCACTCCCCACCAACCAGTGGCATATTTAGTTGAGTACTTCGACGGTCTAGCATCTTTCAAAAGTTAGTAAGTCCCTCTGACTGTTGCTTTATTCCCCAGGCGCTCACTCTATTCGATAGAGCCATAGATTTGATTTGGTGTAGATTTCAAAAGCATGAATAATCATTTAAATTCATGATAATCATGATTTAATTATTGGCCACAATAATTTTCACTACTTTTTTTTTTTTTTTTTTTTTTTTTGTCTTCATGACAGCTGTATTGCACCCCCATTTAAAATAAATAAATAAAATAAATAAAAGTAATAAAAAGTCTGGCTTCACTGCTGCTCTTGTGTATCTGCCATTATATTGCTTATTTACTTGACAATGTATTAAAAACTTGGCTGAGAAAATGCAGTGACATACCAGGATGCGCCTTTTCCTGCTATTAAAGTACAGTATTATAATTGAGCGGACAGCAGGAGGATTGTTGTCATTGTTGAGTTATTTTCAATCAGTGTCGGCGTTTGTGATCTTGGCCGGTTGTATTAAATCAGTCACAGCTTTACAACAGATTGACCTTCCCGATGGCAGACATGAGAACACAGCTATGGCATCTGCCAGGACAGGTGTGTGTGTGTGTGTGTGTGTGTGTGTGTGTGTTGGTTGTGCTCTGTGCTCGTGAATTCTTGCGTGCAAGTGAAATCATTTTAGTGAAAGAAGGACTTTCGGTCTCTGTGGGTGTGTACGGAGGTGTGTGCAGATATAACTTCACGGTAGCAGAAGAGAGCCTGTAAATCTTTTATGCATCTTTGCGTGTGCGAGGCTGTGTTCGTGAAAGAGTTTTACAAACTTGTGTGTGTGTGCTCAAGTGCCTTGTGGACATGTTGTGTGTATGTCACCCCGCCACCCCCCAGCTCTGACAGTGGTGTGGTCCTCCACAGGTGCTATTTCAGTCGACCGACTGTCATCCCAAAATGCTTTTCAGCTGAGTGCTTTTCAAAACAATCGTCACTGGTGCCCCAGACTCTTTTTACAAGGGCCCTCTGCTACACAGAGGTTTAACATGCCGCTTCTGATCTGCTGATCAGTAGAAGGATGTATGTGGTGTGTATGTGTGTGTGCCAGAGTTCAAGATGTAATGATAATGGGGGGGGTGGGGGGGCTCGCGCATTTATCTTTTGTCTTTACTGCTGCCTTTCAGTCTGCAAACCACTTATCACTCAACCAAGCAGGTCAGTTAAGAGTAATATTCTTATTAAAATGACAGCCTGGCAAAAGACAAAAGATATTTTGATGAGAAGTGTATGAGGGTTGGGGGGGTAGTGGATTCAAATAAAGAATACACGAGATTGACGTGACAACAAGACATGTAAGGCCTTAATAGATGAGGCCAACAAAAAGCTGAGCAACAGCTGGGAAAAGGAGGATATCACAACAAGGCTGAACCACTCATCAATTAGCATGACAGGGTGCAATAACGCACAGCTAATGGGTACAGCTCGTGTGCAGGCACACAGGTGCACATGCAAAGACATGAGGCGCTGTTAAAAGCACTAAATGAAAAGCTGTGAAAAGTCAAGTCAAAGACGGCGGGAAAATGCAGCTTTTAAAGTGAGATATTAGGACGGGTATTGAAAAGTGTCGATGGGTTTGTGTTAAGCGGCTTTGTAACAATATTCAGTCTGAAATCCATTGCTCCCTTTTAAACTTTGATTTAAAGTCTGAGTTGTATTCAGCTGGACAGGAGGTGTTATTTCCCTTAGACTTTGCCTCCTGTAGTTGTTACTCCTGGTCACTTTTTTCTTTTCTGGTTTTTTTTTTTTTTTTTTTGGCATCTTTGAATGTTGCAAACTAGTGGTAGTACCACTTAACCAAAGTACATCTTCTGGAGCCCTGAAGTCTGTGTGTTCGAGGCACAAGGCAGATTTGTTGGGTACATTAGGTTTTAAAAAAGAGTAGTGCAAAGGAAAAATGCCACATGGAAGCTGCATGTCAGTGTAAAACTCGTGCAGGAATACCGCACTAATGCTTTAACTGCTGAATCTAAACTTGGAGCGTCTGAAAATGCTGCTGCTGCTGCCAACTGCAGTGTCTTGACTCTGCTGCAAGTCACAGGTTTATGTTTATTGCAGGGTTTGCATTCAAGTAGGGCACACTGGTTGGATAGCAAAGCGTTGCAGATGTGTTCTTGATGGCCAGGTGAAAAATGTTGAGTTTGTTAAATAAATCTTTTGCAGTGATCACAAAAGCTATTTGTTTACATGATTAATTAAACTGTGGGTTGTGGAGCGTTCACCTCTTTCAGATACTAAAGTAGGACATGGTAGAAAACATTTGAGAACCATTGATGTAGGTCAGTGCAGATCTCGCGATACCATATGTGACTATGTGATATTCAGTATGACCATATTAATGTGAACTAAACGTCTGCAGTAGCTATGTGATTATTTCTTTCAAATCAAATGAACCAAAGCTAGGCACTCTAGGGTCGAAGACTGTGGCACATAATCTCAGTGCTTTTGAAATGGCTGGTTTGAAGGCGGGGCTAGGACTTTGACCACTCAGAGCAGCGGCTGATGTTGCTGCATACGCACAGAATAGAATATATTCTACTTATTGCAAGGTATGTCCTTTTATTTGGTGTTTCAGTCCAAGGAATGCAACCTGACATGTGAGCCCTCACATGCAATGTGGCATCAAAAGGAAGGATGAGGTGAAACTGTGATTACAAACGTGAGAAATTCAGTCTCATGTGTTCTGTCCTGATCCTTCACTTTGCAGGAGCACTTGTCAGCGAGCTGCTCAATTACTGTCCGGTCTATTTACACTGTATTAACACCAAGGAGCCGGAAAGGATGAGAGGCAGGAATGTTAGAAAATTGGTTTTATAGTGTGAGGGAAAAAGAGCGACTCTGTAATTGGAAGATTTTGAATAGATTATCTAAATTCACTTTGTAGAAAATGGTTAAACTAAGGGAAGCAGCTTCACTGGTTGCAGGTATTAAGATGGCAAAACTCAGTCAGAAGTAATGATTGTAAAAATTGAAAGAACAACTCTTATTTCGTAGCTGGAGCGAAAATGCGATCGGCGCAAAAAGCCGAGCGAGGGTACAGACTGATCCGATCAATTTGATTGATGTTAGCAGGTTAACATTAAGCACTGTGAGCCCCTCTGCTGAGTTTTTTTCAGATGTTTGGCCCAGAATGAGCGTCATTCACGGTGCTGACGAGTGCAGTCATCACGGTGAAGACATACATGCACTCTTTTTACCCCCTGGGGATGTGTGTTTGCATTGGTTCGTATAGTATGTGTATGCCGGTATGCGTTTAAAGATGAGCGCACGTGCACACACACTGTCAGTTGCACACATTCCAGCGTCATGGTCAAACGACTTGTCTTTCACACAGTTCATTCCTTAACAGCAGTCTGTCCTGCTGGAACTGACAGCATATGGAAAACCTGTCTAAATGAGTCCACACATCAATTACATCAACGCATTCTCACCTCCTCGCTTGTCTGTCTTTCCCACATCTCCCCATTCATCACGTCTCTGCACTTTTTATTCAGTCCGTTCCATCATTTCAGCTTCGTCTCCTGGCTCTTTCTCCTTTCAATGCTTTTATTTTGCTGTTTTGTTATTATAAAAAAAAAAAGTATTACTGGAGATTTCAAGATGGAGTACAAAAGCAGAGTTTTAGCCGAGTTTTGTTGATGTGATGATTGACACTGTGAGGATAATGAGCATGGCTAAGTTTCTCTAAGATGGTTCTCGTTTACTGTCTGCATCAGCAGGCCTGCATTAAAACATTGTCCTGGGCTCTGTTGGTAGGCGTGTGTTGTGCCAAGTAGCAATAAGCAATGAAATACAATCCATGGTGTCTATTTGATGACTGCATTTGTGAATTTTAAGATCTATCATACCCGGACTCTGTGGGTTTTTTCAAATTATTTTCCCCTTATCTTTATTCTCCTACATGTTTTGGCTGTTAGCTGGAGAACTTGAACTTCATCTTGTGATGTTTGCACTTGCTTTCTTTCGAATGGGACATTATGATGACTTATTTAATTTTTGCATTTAAGGAGTGGGAAGGTGACGTTTAAGGCTTTATATGCTGGCTTTATAGACAGCTAAGGTGAATGATTGTGGTTGAGGGTTAGATTAATCAACAAAGGTTATATTTTTGTTATGTCTGTAGAAAATACAAATAAATAATATTAATGCTTTCTGTCACATTCATCTGTAAGTTAATTTGTCCTTTTTGGCAAATGAGGTCAACTCAGACTGTAAGTGTGTAGAGAATCAAAAACATACAAAAAGAACAGTTACACAACTAATTGTGATTTTTGGCTGATGTGGTGATGTGGACATTTCATTCTTATAAATGCTCTTTATTGTGATGCCTGTGCCTGCATTTTGTCCTGCAGTGGTGTCTGAACACCATCAGGATACGTTGGGTTTTGTTTAGAAATGTTCAAGTCAACAAACGAGGGATCTAATTATCAAATTAGCATTCCCATTGGGGTAGTTTATCTTTAGTTGCATTTGAATTTCCATGAGTTTTACTATGTCATGATTTATATCCTGCTGATTTTATAGTGTATTTTTTACTTTTTTGTCATTTTCCAACTTGGCCGGGGTCTTTCTGTGTGGAGTTTGCATGTTCTCCCCGTGTTTGCGTGGGTTCTCTCCGGGTACTCCGGCTTCCTCCCACTGTCCAAAGACATGCAGCTTGTGGGGATAGGTTAATTGGATAATCCAAATTGCCACTAGATGTGAATGTGCGAGTGAATGTGAGTGCGAATGGTTGTCTGTCCCTATGTGTTAGCCCTGCGACAGACTGGCGACCTGTCCAGGGTGTACCCTGCCTTTCGCCCCATGACAGCTGGGATAGGCTCCAGCACCCCCCGCGACCCTGAAAAGGATAAGCGGAAGCGAATGGATGGATGGATGAATTTTAGCATCTGATGCAAATAATTTGGCTTGAAACGGCTCCTTTGTCTGATTATGTGACACTCGCATTGTTATCTTTATTTCTGATAATCCTCTGCTTCGTAAAATCATATTACCCAAGGAAAAAAAATGTGTTGCTTCAAGTTTTACTTTTAATGATTCAAATATGGGAGGAATCTTTGCTGCAATTTCACACGCCTGTTTTGGTGATGGACTGTTCAGCTCAGGCACAGCTGAGTTTTTCTTACTCAAGAGCTGCTGCTCAGTGGCAGCTGTTAACAGAGGAAAATGTGTCTCGTATACAAGGTCTGATTTTCCTTCCAAGACAGATACTTTGTTATTTGTGCGAACTTTGGTTGCACTTAGATAACATTGTAACATTGCAAGTGTACAAAACAGCTTAGTCACATGCACATGTGCACACACCAGTGCAAGGTGCTGGCCTAGTGTCTAACCAAGGACTCCTTAGCAGATGAGCCTGAACCATCACAGCTGCTTGTTGTGGTGTTTGTGTTTAGTAGCTGGCTGTATTTGAAACATCAACCTTCAGTTATAGTGTTTCGTATAGTTAAATGTCAAAATTATTTTCAAATGCATGGAATTTAAAAAAAGGAATAAATAAATGTGACCTTTAGTCTGACAGACTGAGCACATTTGGTGTCATCTTTACATTTTATTTTATACCTCTGAAAGATCATTTCCTCGGGCTCGTTTTCTGTCGTAAATAAACTACTCTACACTCGCTGCAGGCAGCTGTCATTCACATTTTAAACCACGAATTTACTTTTGCTTTTGCAGTGTTAAAAATGTCTCAAATTAGATTTGTATTCATGAATTATTGGAGTGGAGCACCTGTGCACTCAGTCTGAAGATTTATAAAGAGTTCTTTCATCTTCCTCTTTTCCAACCTTTCTTCTTCTGCTAAACAGGCAGGGGTCATTTTGTCTACAGCGAAATCCACTGCATAAGTGCAGAGGTGAAAAACTGTGTGTGTGTTTGTGGTAAGACCTTGACCTTGACTGCAGTCCCTAATGGAGAGGCTGTTCCCCTGAATGACTCAAACTCCCCCCGCCGTACAGCGGTATGTAGCAGCCCATAAAGCATGCTTATGGCCCACTCTGGTTTCAGGGAGTGGAAGCCCGACCCCGCCCCTTCCTCACACTCTGAAATAGCCGCGTCCTTGTCCCCACACGGAGCACAGTGCGAGTCGGGGTGTATATATGCGGCTGTGGTTGATTGAGGAGCAGATTGCTGGTGACAGGTCACACTGCGTTCCGTCCCTCAGACCCCCCCAGATTAGTGACCTGAGGTCCCCACACTGCCCTCCCTTCCTCTGGGCCCCCACCTGTTAGGATCCCTCTGCTGCTCAGAGCTTTCCTCACGCACACACACAGTGGTCAATCTGCATTTACAGAATTCTCTTATTTCACCGTCAGTCAACCAGAAGGTTATAAAGGCCATTACAAGTCATTATGGTGTGTGTGTGTGTTGCCTGACTGTGAATTTGTGTGGGTTGAAAAGACGCCTGTCACAGCATGCTCTCATAATTGCCCTCTTAGCCAATTATCCCCCGTTTAAAGCAAATCACCTGCTCTGCTCCCATGTCCACACAAATGTGTACACACACACACACACACACACACACACACACACACACACACACACACACACACACACACAATTAATAACGCGGAAACTTAATATTTAATCATTTCATCTTCCTGAGTGACGTGTTTGTTTACTGTGCTTGTGTTGTGTTGTTTTTGTTGTTGGCATTGTTCAGACTGTTGTCTCCTCTTTTCTCCAGATTTTGATGCACACGAAAGACATGGTTCAGAAGGTCAGTCATTACCAAGTTGTTCCTGTTTAATATCTCTAATATGATATGTAATTATGTGCAGAATAACGTAAAATGTACACGACAAATAATCCTTTTAATAATGACTTCTTCACTGGATCAGGACGCCTGGATTCTTGCATCTGTATTAAGCAGCTAAATGATAAACTCTGGGTTAAATATCATTTAATGAGTCAAATCTAACATTAGATTGTTTTAGAAATTGTGCAGTTTGATGTGTGTAATATTCACTTTATTATCCCAGTTTTAACTGTATGGATTCTTTCTTTCTCTCTCCCCCCCTTTTGTGTGACTCAGATGAATCTGGAAGTCATCTATGGAGATACTGACTCTATCATGATCAACACAAACAGCAAGTGTCTGGATGAAGTTTTTAAGCTTGGCAATAAGGTGTGTGCTTTGGGTGTTTTATCACTTTTTACATGCGCACCATGCAGTGGAGATTATAACCAGATGTTGACACTGAATCCGTGTGTTTGCACTTTGATCCCAGGTGAAGGCAGAAGTAAACAAGCTGTACAAACTATTGGAGATCGACATTGATGGTGTGTTCAAGTCTCTTTTGCTGCTGAAGAAGAAGAAGTATGCCGCCCTTGTGGTGGAACAACACGGAGAAGGACGTTTTAGCGTCAAGCAAGAGCTCAAAGGGTTGGACATCGTCCGTAGGGATTGGTGTGACCTGGCTAAGGAATGCGGCAAGTACGTCATGGGACATGGGAAACAGTTAGCGCGTCAGTATATGGAGCGCTGGAAGCACCTTACAAAAGATTTTCATTTGTAAGGAAAAATTCATTGTGTTTATTTATTTTTCTAGCTACGTGATTGGGCAGATCCTGTCTGATCAGAGTCGTGATGTCATTGTGGAGAACATCCAGAAACACCTGGTGGAGTTGGGAGAGAAGGTGGCTAGTGGAGACATACCACTGAACCAGTATGAGATCCACAAGGTGAGGGAATCACTGTTTGTGTTTACTTTTCATTTGATTAAAATGAGGCTTAAGACTCTGGACATGCTGGGTTTTTCTTTTGTGTTTTGCCATTCCCATTCTCATCTATTACTGCTGTCTTGTCTTGACTTCACCAGGCACTGACAAAGGATCCTCAGGACTACCCTGATAAGAAAAGTCTCCCTCATGTCCATGTTGCTCTGTGGATTAACTCTCAGGGTGGTCGTCGGGTCAAAGCTGGAGATACCATCTCCTACCTCATCTGTAAAGTGTGTATCTATTAGAGAAATGGGAATATCTCATTTCTTTGTGTGTTTCAGTGATATTTCAGTACAAATACATTGGAAATTCATCTTCTTTGTCCACTAGGATGCCTCCAACCTGCCAGCCAGTCAGAGAGCCTATGCTCTAGAGCAGCTCCAGAAACAGGAGAATCTCACTCTGGACACACAGTACTACCTGGCCCAGCAGGTCCACCCTGTGGTGTCTCGCATCTGCGACCCTATTGAGGGTATTGATGGTGTACTCATAGCCTCGTGGTTGGGTAAGTGAATTACAAGTTATTGCCGTCCCCAGAAGTGAGTAATGTTATGCCTTATGGAAAATAATTACAAAAAAGTTTAAAGGAGCCGTGTTACTTAGAAATAAAATGACCAAATTGCTCGAGGAAGTTCCTACAGATGCAAATACTGCTTTTGAAAAACTGTTCGGAGTCTCGGTCGTTGTGTCCTTGGGCAAGACACTTCACCCGTTGCCTACCGGTGGTGGTCAGAGGGCCCGGTGGCGCCAGTGTCCGGCAGCCTCGCCTCTGTCAGTGCGCCCCAGGGTGGCTGTGGCTACGATGTAGCTTGCCATCACCAGTGTGTGAATGTGTGTGTGAATGGGTGGATGACTGGATATGTAAAGCGCTTTGGGGTCCTTAGGGACTAGTAAAGCACTATATAAATACAGGCCATTTACCATGTTCTATGGATTAAATCATTACTTGGGTTCACATTTTATGCACGTTTCCTCTCTTGTCGCAGAAGACATAATACCTACTTAATAATCTTGTCAAGTGCTGCAAATTATTTCCAGTTTCACTACAATACATTTCCCGTAAACACTCAAATGAAGTGTCTGTGGGTCACAGTTAAATTTTTTTAGAATAATAATAACATCTGTCGACAGCCGAACAGCTAAATACAGAATGCTTAATTGCAGCATGACCACCTTTCATTGGTGTTTATCAGGCATGAAATATTTTGCCTTCAGCCGTGTTTCTGAATAAACATTTGCTCTGCTGTAAACCTTAAAAAACAAGTCTTTGATTTCCATGTCAGGTCTGGACCCGAGTCAGTTCAGAGCTCAGCAGCAGTTCCAGAGGGAGGAGGAAGCCGACGGCTTGCTGGGTGTTCCCGTCCAGCTGACTGATGAGGAGCGCTATAAAGACTGTGAGAGGTTTACTTTCACCTGTCCTCAGTGTGGCACTGACAACGTCTACGACAGCGTCTTTGAAGGAGCTGTGAGTAGATGAACACACCGCTGTCCATCATAAAACTCCTCTGTATTGCTTTCTCTGTTTGTGCAGGACCAGATAATCTTTCTTAGAGTTGTATTTGAAGTTGTATTAAACCCTTGGCAGTTTAGACTTCAGCTGAAGAAATGTGCTGTCTGTTCTCGGCGCACACACACAAAGCGCCACACAGATATGGCCCAAGATTGAAAGGGAAAAAAGGAGATGGCTTTTATCAGTAATGGTGTGTTTCACTGGTCTAATGGATTAATCAGTAGAGACACAAATAAAGAGCGGGAGAATAATGTTTCAGAAGGCATTTCAGTAAAACTTCCTGTGAAGGATTCATGCGTTAGTCATCCTCCATATTGTGTCTCTGTCTGTATTTTAAGACAGCTGCCTGGCTCCAGTACGGACTCTGTTTTCATTGGCATAGTTTGGACTCCACAACTTGAAAAGCCTTTCCTTAACCCCTGTGGCTCTATGGAGACACACACACTCACACACACACTGATCTCCTACCATTTGTCAGGCCAAGGTTTTGTGTGTGCGTGTGTGTTATCAGCTTCTAATGAGGAGCAGGACACACAGCTTTTTCTTGTCTAGAAGACACTAATAAAACTGACAAGCCTTTGGCCTCGAGTGGTGGAGAGAACTTGTAATAATTAAAACAGGAGTATTAAACACACTCTCCATAAAAGGATAATATCATTACACACTTGAACAGATATGCTGGTGTGTTGTTGCACAAGAAAAAGCAGAATAATCTCGCCCGAGTGATCGTGCTTGTACTAAACGGCCTGCGTCCTGCTATTAAGAGTACAATGCATGAACTTGAAATGTCAGAATAAAATATAGCATTAGTCTAAACGAACCAGGAATCATCTGATTACTGATGTTAATTCTCCTCTCTGTTGCCGGAGGCCGGTATGCACGCACACACAGTGATACGGATAAGACGGTAAGTTAATTAAGGTGGTGAGCATGGTCTAACAGCTCAGAGAGAGAGGGGAGGACAGATGGGCCTTGACTCCTCCGCTGACACAGAGCCAGAGATGGTAGGAGGAGGCGGTGATGTATGATGGAGGACAGACAGAGGAGGAAAGTTGTTTGATGGAGGTAGCGGGAGAGGAGGATGAAAAGATTAAGTGCAGAGAAGGGAAAAAAATGTGGATAAGGCTGCAGGGGAATACCCTCAGTTCAGTTTTAATAGAGCGTTAGGTATCCCACGCAGGCAGTTAAATCAGCACGCTGTGAAAGCTGCACAAACCAAGACGTTGACAAAATGGCCTGCTTAGGCAGTTGGCATGGCAAACCTTTTTAAAATTGTTTTTCAAAAGCCTATTTAATGTGCGGACATGAGGCGGTCCAGATAACGGCCGGGGTTTGTAGCCAGACATTGAGGAGAACTGGGAGTGTTAGAAGATATCATCCCTTTCTCATAAGTCTCGCACAGTCACAAGACGGTACTTTGAGTGTTTCATATTTTCATTTAATTGCCCGGTGATAAAATGACTAACAAGAAAGTGTTGTAGTAGATACAACTTGTTTTGAAAGGAGAGTGTGCTCTTGAAAGTGAACTTTTGAAAGAAACACGTGAGAGATACAGGGAGTGCAGAATTATTAGGCAAATGAGTATTTTTTCCACATAATCCTCTTCATGCATGTTGTCTTACTCCAAGCTGTATAGGCTCGAAAGCCTCAATTAAGCATATTAGTGATGTGCATCTCTGTAATGAGAAGGGGTGTGGTCTAATGACATCAACACCCTATATCAGGTGTGCATAATTATTAGGCAACGTCCTTTCCTTTGGCAAAATGGGTCAACAGAAGGACTTGACAGGCTCAGAAAAGTCAAAAATAGTGAGATATCTTGCAGAGGGATGCAGCAGTCTCAAAATTGCAAAGCTTCTGAAGCGTGATCATCGAACAATCAAGCCTTTCATTCAAAATAGTCAACAGGGTCGCAAGAAGCGTGTGGAAAAACCAAGGCGCAAAATAACTGCCCATGAACTGAGAAAAGTCAAGCGTGCAGCTGCCAAGATGCCACTTGCCACCAGTTTGGCCATATTTCAGAGCTGCAACATCACTGGAGTGCCCAAAAGCACAAGGTGTGCAATACTCAGAGACATGGCCAAGGTAAGAAAGGCTGAAAGACGACCACCACTGAACAAGACACACAAGCTGAAACGTCAAGACTGGGCCAAGAAATATCTCAAGACTGGTTTTTCTAAGGTTTTATGGACTGATGAAATGAGAGTGAGTCTTGATGGGCCAGATGGATGGGCCCGTGGCTGGATTGGTAAAGGGCAGAGAGCTCCAGTCCGACTCAGACGCCAGCAAGGTGGAGGTGGAGTACTGGTTTGGGCTGGTATCATCAAAGATGAGCTTGTGGGGCCTTTTCGGGTTGAGGATGGAGTCAAGCTCTACTCCCAGTCCTACTGCCAGTTTCTGGAAGACACCTTCTTCAAGCAGTGGTACAGGAAGAAGTCTGCATCCTTCAAGAAAAACATGATTTTCATGCAGGACAATGCTCCATCACACGCGTCCAAGTACTCCACAGCGTGGCTGGCAAGAAAGGGTATAAAAGAAGAAAAACTAATGACATGGCCACCTTGTTCACCTGATCTGAACCCCATTGAGAACCTGTGGTCCATCATCAAATGTGAGATTTACAAGGAGGGAAAACAGTACACCTCTCTGAACAGTGTCTGGGAGGCTGTGGTTGCTGCTGCACGCAATGTTGATGGTGAACAGATCAAAACACTGACAGAATCCATGGATGGCAGGCTTTTGAGTGTCCTTGCAAAGAAAGGTGGCTATATTGGTCGCTGATTTGTTTTTGTTTTGTTTTTGAATGTCAGAAATGTATATTTGTGAATGTGGAGATGTTATATTGGTTTCACTGGTAAAAATAAATAATTGAAATGGGTATATATTTGTTTTTTGTTAAGTTGCCTAATAATTATGCACAGTAATAGTCACCTGCACACACAGATATCCCCCTAAAATAGCTAAAACTAAAAACAAACTGAAAACTACTTCCACAAACATTCAGCTTTGATATTAATGAGTTTTTTGGGTTCATTGAGAACATGGTTGTTGTTCAATAATAACATTATTCCTCAGAAATACAACTTGCCTAATAATTCTGCACTCCCTGTAAAGAAGACGAGGGGAGGAGATTAGACAGACTAAAATGAGAGTAAGGCTAAGATGTGCGTACGTGTGTGTGTTCTTGGTGTGGCTGGCTATTAGAGAAATCAAATGAGTTGATTGACTCCAACTGGTAGAAAACTGTGTGTTTCTTTTTTTCACTCCTAAAGAAGTGATGTAGGCAAACAAAAAGCCAGTGTGTGGCTGGGTGGGGGGTGTCACATGCATTCTTTTATGTCACAGACTTCCCTGCAGAAACCTTTTTTTGCGGCTGTCAGTGCGACAGGTAAATGGAGTTGAGGTTTAAAGGAGCAAGTGTTTAAAGGCGTTATATTTAGTGTAATTGGTATGCAGTGCGTCTACTTTTTTCATTGCATTAACTATAAAGCTCGCTGTCAAGTGGACAATTCAGGGGAACCGGGGTCATGTTGACCTGTTTTCTTCTGCCTACAATAACGTTAAAATCTACTGGACCCAGGGTTTCTTTAAGCTCCTCTGTGTTTGACATGGTCTTTGTTAAGGTTTAAAGGTAATGGTTGTGTTTGTGTGTTGCAAAACTAATTACAGGGTTAAATATGGAGCTGTGATGAATTCATATAGTATGCATATAAGGCAGTTAGACTATAGTTGATGTTTGCCCTTAGAGGCTATTGTATCTGCTGAAGCATTTTAGTGTATGTGCATGCAAACTGTAGGAGGAATTTTAAATGTCTCCTGATTTGTGGTTCCCTTTTCTTTTTGTTACCATCAATAAAATAAAGCTACTTTGCTTCATTACAGGATCATGCGAGCTTAGTGTACGTGGTTACATGCGGTTTCTTTTCAGGAATGTAATACACACTCTCTTTGTCAGGGTTCAAAGGTTGAGCCTAGTTTGATGCGCTGCTGTCACATCCCTTGTGGAGGTTCTCCAGCTGACTACGTCGTCAACATCCGCAACAAACTTGTGCTTGACATCCGTCGCCACATCAAAAGATACTACGCGGTGAGTATTTCTTTGTATTCCCGTCTGCCTCTGATAGTCACATTTTGATGTGCAGCTGATTCCAGATAACTGTTTTTCTGCTGTTTTTTATTTTAGTTTTCTTTAACCCTTGTACACTAATGCCAGGTGGTTATTCATTGTTTTGCTTTGAAGCCTTAATAGGTTGATCTCTTATTTAGTACTTCAATTTGACATGTGTTTTTGTGCATTAATATATTTCATTGGCTAAAATATGCCCAATATTAAATATAGTATTACAAAACTGCGCATCAAGGTTCTAGGGTTAATTAGTTTGACTGCTTTCCTTATTTATTTATTTAAAAATTTTCTCTGTAGTAATACAAATTTGTTCATTCAATCCAAAATGTTCCTTTCTGAATGTTAAATAACAAAACAAAAAAATAAACAAGTGTGTCTTGCGTCCACAACGCTGCATTTATGCTTGTTACCTACGACAGCAGCACGTTACTAAAGTATTAAATAAAGGATTTGGCTGACAAAATACAAGCTCAAGCGGTCACAGAACATGAGCTGTGTGTAATGAAATCGTCAAAACTCGCTAAAATTGGCCTTCCACAAAGTGTCTGTGAAAGGGTTGGACTGTATTTAACACAATGGGGGATGCAACAGATGCAGTCATGTTAAGAGAAGCTATCAAAAGTATGTTGGGCAAAAGATGAAGAAAACCTCAGCAGGGCACTGTGCTGACATTTTCAACCAAAGAGCACACTGAGCATGTAAAATGGAAAAGAGCTCCAGAAGGATATGTCGGCGCATGATCATGGAAATAGTTAAATGGCCATTTGTACTCTGAATACCAAGTTTAAAATGCACACACAGTTTTAGATGATAAGGTGAAATTTAAATGATAGATGTGGGAAACAGGGTCATTAAGGTATGAGCAAAAACTTAAATTACTTTAAATCAAACATAATGGACTTTAAAGATCAAGCAGATTTGTCTCAATACAAGACATCCACGTACTTGAAAGACTATTTACAATTTTTATTTGCTGTATGTTTTTCTAGCGTAAATCATTTTTGCAGGTTGTATTTAAGCATTTATGGAAGGCGTGAAAGTGTGAATCATCATCTCTCGCTGGTACCTATTCATATTTTCAGCTGTGCATTGAAAGATGATGACATGTGTTACACCCCGGCCTAGGCAACCGGCGTGCAACACAGGAAAAATAAAAAATAAGGAAAACAAAACAAAAACAAAAAAACTACTACGGTTCGCCACCAAAATCCCAAAACGAAAGTATCAACAACTATTTACATCAAAGCAAAATAGAACATTTATTTACACCAAAACACCAAACTATTTACAACCAGGGGGAAGATCGCGACCATGACACACTGAAACACAGGGTTTAAATACCTAGAGGTAGCAATCAGGAAATGGACAACAAGAGGGAAACACAGCTGGGGCAACTCAGAACTGACGAGACAGGGAAACGTAAACTGAAAACACTAAGATAACACAGACTTTCAAAGTAAAACAGGAAACGCATAACAGTCACGCCAAAAACAACACACTGACAACACCGAAACGTAACAGTTCCCCCCACCCAAAAATCAAACATTTAACACCCAAGTGAAATGTTTGATTCGCCAACTCAGAGGCCTGGAAAATGGCCGGCAGACGACACATGAGGCTGGACGGGCAACTCGGGCCCTCCAGCAGACGACGAAGGCTGGAGCGGTCCCTCGGACCCTCCAGCGAAGGCGGATGAAGGCTGGAGCGGTCCCTCGGACCCTCCAGCAGACGACGAAGGCTGGAGCGGTCCCTCGGACCCCCCAGCGAAGGCGGATGAATGCTGGAGCGGTCCCTCGGACCCTCCAGCGAAGACGACGCACAGCTCACTAGCTGCAAACACCACGCACAGCTCACTAGCTGCAAACACCACGCACAGCTCACTAGCTGCAAAGGCTGGAGCGGTCCCACGGACCCTCCAGCAGACGACGAAGGCTGGGGCGGTCCCTCGGACCCCCCAGCGAAGGCGGATGAAGGCTGGAGCAGTCCCTCGGACGCTCCAGCGAAGGCGGATGGCTGAAGCGAAGGCAGACGAAGCTGATGAAGGCTGGAGCGGCCCCACCGACCCTCCAGCAGACGACGAAGGCTGGAGCGGCCCCACCGACCCTCCAGCAGACGACGAAGGCTGGAGCGGTCCCTTGGACCCTCCAGCGAAGACGGATGAAGGCTGGAGCGGTCCCACGGACCCTCCAGCGGAGGCGGATGAAGGCTGGAGCAGTCCCACGGACCCTCCAGCAGACGACAAAGGCTGGGGCGGTCCGGGGACCGCCCCAGCCTTTGTCGTCTAAGAAAAAAACACCAGTTGACAGTTTTATCAGTGCTATGTCATCAGAAAACGACAGCCATTAGAAAATGAACGAAGAAAAGAAGGAACAAGGCGCAGAAGAAGACGGGCAGTGTGTTGGTTGGACACTATTATGACAACAAGAAGAAGATTAGTCTTCCTACAAAATGTTTATCCACCGTGTCTCTATGGTTTGGAAATGAACAGATGGCCTTGACTAACTAAATATTTTGTCAAGTTGGGAAAGCAATGTTTCCTTTTACATAGAAATGTTTCTCTATTCCTTACGGTGAGAAGTGCAGTTTATTAATTACAGTTCTCGGTATCGACAGATGCCTTAAGCTGAGGATCAGCATGCTCCTAATGACCAATCACAAGTTAAAGTGGCTCAGAGTGGTCGGGTAGATCCTGGATTAATGCCATAGTCCTGAAGATGGTGATGCTGTCAGCACTGCCTAAGTGTTAAACGATTTACCCACAACAGTCCTATGCAACAATGTTTCAAACCAGAACTACTTTGACATCTTATGACCCAAAAAAGGTTAAAGCAGTCATTACAGTGCAACTTAGTTTCATGCATGTTCTGCATGACCGTTGTGGCAGTGTGGGACATTGAAGACGTTTGCTACATCAATATAGACCCCGAGAAGATGATTTGTAGTGCCTTTGCAAAAGACTTTGATTTATTTCTGTCGTTTTCAAAAGTCTGTCATGGCGTGGCACTCTGATTTATGGCAGTAAAGTATGTGAACACTGATATGCAGATTCCTCTTGGACAGAGTAGATCGAGAGGCTGTGACACATGTCGGTGTAAAGGACGGTGTAGTCAGTTTGCAGCCTGGGAGTGAATTAAACAGGATGCCTGCGTTGTCTTCGTAGGGGACTCTATCTCCTCATGGCTTCCAACACCTTGTTCTTGAGTGAGTGGAATGGTGTGTGTGTGTGTGTGGGGGGGGTGGGCAGGGGGCAGGGTAACTCTCCCACAGTGCTGAACAGAAATCAATTAGCGTGGTGAATGTGTGGGTAGTGAGTCCCCCTCAGCCCCTTTGTCACGATGTGTGAAACAGCTGCTACCACTGAATACTTACACGTCACACAGTAACACACATTTATACACATGCGCACATACACACACACACACACACACACACACACACACACACACACACACACACACACACACACACACACACACACACCGAGGGCTGAACAGCAGTGGACACAGCACACACAGCAGGGCAATGAAGAGGGGTAATATTGTGTAATTAAGGATTCCTTTCAGGCCGAGGGAGAGTTCAAATAGAGCTGTTTGTCTGGGCAGATAGAGTGAAAGCTCTGTACGTGTGTGTGTGTGTGTGTGTGTGTGCGCGCGGATATACGTATATATGTGTTGGCGTCTTTAGCTCCAACCACAGAGACATTAATCATTAGTGAAATTACCTTCTGCTCCCCACCTCACCCCCACCATTATCAATAAACCAGCACCCTGAGAATGGGCAAACACTTGCTCACTACCTCTCTCACACACACACACACACACACGCAGCCATCATTCCCTCTTCTCATCCCCGCTGTCTTTGGCAAAATGAGAGATTCGCTTGTTTCCTGAACCACCCAATTCTTCTTCTTTTTTTTTTTTCTTTTTTTTTTAAAGCCCCTCCCATCTAACAACCGTTACCATGGCATTTAACAAATTATTGCAATTACCCTCGTCATGCGGGTCGCCCCTGGAAACAGGCTGAGGGGCAAGAGAAGAAAGGGGGAGGGAGAGAGAGAAAGGGTGAATGAAGACCGGAGAAGGTGATAATCCTGTTTTGAACAAAAGGTCAAATTGTTGAATAGAGAAGCTTTGATTAAGCGGAGGAGGTACAAAGTGGAACCGTTTGAGCTCTTTTCACTGTGTGTGTGTGTCTGTGTCTGTGTGAGAGAGTGCGTGTCTGTGAAGTAGACCGATTTTTAGGTCTATTCACTTTAGAGCTGGAAGTGTTGACTGCCAAAGCACAAAAAACAGTTAGAGGTCTTTCTGCGTGCGTATGTGTGTGTGGCAGGTGGATTCCTCTGCTGCAGAAGTCACATCAGAGAGGCTTCTCCACTTATACAGTACAACAATGGAGCTCAAATTGTCTCATTAATCAATTATTTGATTTACAAAACATCAATTATCAATAGTTTTGTTTTGTTTTTTTGTTTTTTGTTTTTTAGATGTGAATGTTTGCTCTCTGAGAGTAAAATAGGAACAGCGCTGGAAAAACAACTTTAAACTGTCGTTTTTTTTTACTCTTTACATCACTGTAAGGTAAACTGCAGTTTTAAGAGAAATGATCAAACGGGAAATGTATACAGGATTCGAAAGTGTAATGGTTTAGAGAGAAGTATAGAAATGGCACCTAATTGAGTTTATTGGACCTTGTTGTTCCTGGAAGAGTGCCGTAACATCAGATTGACTGATAATCTATCAACTTCTCTGAACATATAAACAGTGCAGGTTTATCCATAATGATGGTGCTGTGTAAGCCCTGAGCAGCACACAGCCTTACATGTGGTCTGCAGTGTGGTGGATTCCTCACTAACACATTGCCATGGTGAGCCATCAGAGCAGAGGATCGAGACTAAAAAAGGGGCGTGGCTTATCAGCAGGAGTCTACAGTATAGAAGTAATGTAAGAAACAAATCTAATTTTATTGTCAGTTTTAGCCACGACTGAATTAATTGAATCAAAATCGTCAAACCTCTACTTTAATTACCATTTAAATTGGCTCAGTAGCAGCACTTTAAAGGGTTATCTGAGACTTGCAGGGCACTCGATCAGTCATTTATGGAACATTATCAGTGGATTATTCAGGCTGAACATTGTTTATAGGATTGCTTACTGAAATAAATAAACATGGAGATGACGAGGGAAGGTTTATGAACTACAGCGTCAAGAGTGATGTTGAATTCTCAGAGCCTAAATTATGAGATTGTAACAAAGCGGAGGGTTTCGGATGAGATAAATGTGTTTTAAAAATAAAAAAACAAACAAAGAAGAAGCTGTAGAGGAAGGGTACACTTCGTGGTGGGCCCTGTCGTGGCCTGGTCTTGCCTCTATTTGGTTAAATTATGTGGAACTCATTTGACATCTGCATTCAGTGTGTCAGGTATCCACTGCTGTAATTATGCAATTATGAGTCTTTATTCTCGCGTCCGACTGTACACCCCCACCCACCCCCACCCCCGCTCTTGCAATATGCCTCAATTAGACTTTTTTTTTTTTTTTTATCCTTCTTTGGTCCTGATGTGCTTCTTGTTTTCAGTCTTTTCTATGTGGCTCGCAGGTCTGCCGCACTTGATCCTAACTTAATTTTTTATTTCTTTCGGTATGTGGCTTGTGTGTGGACGGGTTTTTGGGGTCACAGCGGCAGAGCAAAAGGGCATTGTGGGTTCCTCCTTTGAACCTCCTCAGTCTTTGATGTGTGCCTTGTTAATTCATTTTAATTCATGTGAATGAGCGCCAATGAATATGTTTGTACGCACACTGAATGTTTGTGTGCCAGTGAATCAGGCCCATGGGAACAGCAGTGTGTGCCAAGGCTTGTGTCATAAGAAGTACACAAAAAAGACTGCGCTACAGCCTCCCACTCTCATACTCCTTATCTCCCACCTCCATGAACTATTGTCCTGCATGTGTCTTTATCAGACACGGTGAAGCAGTCTCATTTCCCATGATGCCTAGCTCTTTGCACAAGAACCGCAGAGGTGTTTGGATAATTAGTCCTGGCGCTGGGTATTGTGGGTAAAGCTATGAACTCTGTGACTTTCTAATTGATTTGGGACATATGTGTGTGTTTGGTTTTCATTTAAAAGAGATTGGCCGAATTTCTCTCTGTTTGTGTGTTTGTGTGCGTGTAGCCTGTTTGTGTAGACGACATGTCTACGCCTTCATCTCCTGTTTGGGGGAGAAAAAAACTGCAATTTTTTTCTTTAATAAAATGCATATTTTTCTAGTATTCATGTTGAACGCAATAAATAAATTTGCAGATTTTTGATTGATGTGGTGAGGTGTACATGAGGTTACTGGAAATGTGTGCAGTTGCAGAAGGAATACTTGGGTTAGATGTATTTGTCTCTGGTTTGATCTAATTGGTTTGTTAAATTAAATGTATGAGAATGGATGAACCTACGCTCATCAGCCACTTTGTTAGGTGCACTTGTTCAACAGCCCATCGGTACAGATCATGTAACTATACAGTTACATGTCAGGACAGTGCATTTAGGTTTGAAGACATGGTCAAAGTGACCCGCTGAAGTTCAAAGCAGGCATCAGAATAGAGAATAAAGGTGATTTTTAAGTGACTTTGAACATGATATGGTCTGAGTATTTCCGAAACTGCTAATCTACTGGGATTTTCCCGCATAATCATCTCTAGAGTTTAAAGAGGATGGCCTCAAAAAGAGAAATTATCCAGTGACCGCAGTTCTGTGAGTGAAAATGAATTGAAAAGGTCAGAGGAGAATGGAGCTTTAAATTGACAGAAAGGCAACAGCAACTCCAATAACCACTTGTTACAGCTAAGATATGCAGAGGAGCATCTCTTGTCAGCTAAGAACAGGAAACCGAGGCTACAGCTCAGTGTAATTGGTGAATATTGGAAAAAGTTGACTAATCTGGTGGGTCTTAAGTTTTCCTGTGACATTCAGACGGTCGGGACAGAATTTGCCGTGAACATAAAAGTTGGATCAATCCTTCTTTGTATCAATGGTTCAGCCTATGGGGGATATTTTCTTGGCACGCCATAGTTATCTTATTAACAGCTGACTATCTTTCAAATGCCACAAGCTACCCGAGTATTGTGCTGACCATCTTTTTATGATCAGTGGACCCATCTCCATGGTTCCACAGTCAGCAGATCTCAATTCTGCAGAGCACCTTTGGGATGTGGTGGTACAAGAGAGAAATCATGGATGTGCAGCCACTAAATCTGCAGCAACCCTGATGCTATCATGTCAATATGGAACAAAATCTCTGAGAGATGTTTCCAGCATCTTGTTGAATCAATGCCATGAAGAATTCGGATTGTTCTGAAGGCAGAAACCTGGTTTTAGGTACTAACAAGGTGTAACTAATAAAGTGGCCACTGAGGATGGCTCTATAGCAGTCCAACTGCTAAACTGACCTGCCACTAAAAATATTTAGTACATTATGAAAATTAAAATGGGACAAATTTTGCAATTAGTGATCCACAATGTGATGCTTTTTGGTCAGAAATTGCTGACATGAAATACTAGTCTCATATAAATCTCATAGCATCACAACGTCATTGGAACCCGGTGAAGCCCAAATTGCATAAAGAAACAGTGGCTGAACTGAAGTGCTGTTCATTTGTACTGGGTGGCTCAGTGGGGTGGAGTGGGTGGTCTGCCAGGCACATGGTTGGCAGTGTGATCCACAGCTCCTCCAGCCTGCATGCCTGGGTAACATACTAAACCCCAAAGTGCTCCACTGGTGGAAGAGTGTGGGATTGGAAGTAGGGCTGCCATGAGTAGTCGACTAGTCACGATTACGTCGACTATCAAAATCGTCGACGACTGATTTAATAGTCGACGCGTCGTTTGAAGCTTTGTAAGATCACAAAAGATGCAGGAATAAGTAGTAGGATTTAAGAGTGTAATAACGGACTGAAACAGAAGATGGCAGCACTGCATGTACAAGGATGCCAGCTGCCGTTAAACCCCGAAGAAGAAGAAGTAGCTCTGTCCCAGAATTCATAGCGCAGCCCAGCTAAGTTTCCAACGATGGCGGCAGCTAGTTAGTTTTAATATTACTCTTATTATTCTTTCTGGGTCACAAAATAAACGTTTAACATATGTTCAGGCGAGAATGTAGCTGTGTAAACCTCAAATATCTGCTCAGTTTATCAAGACACCACATATTTTTAAAAGCGCTCCGACATTTTCGGAGACATCTGTTACCCACTAGCTCGATAGCTAGCCGGGGGCAAGGCTCACTAGAGCCTGTAAGAACACCGGACTCCTGGCAAATCGTTTTCAAACCCACCGCCATCTTTCGCTACTCAGGTTAAACATATGTAAGTCATTTAGATAACTTAAAAATGTTATTGTTTGGCTTTTTTTAGTATTTTATTTGTTCCAGAGTAAATCGGTTTGGCTGAGATTAAAGTTATAGTTTTTACACATAGTTACATAGTTTTTGAATAAATGTCAAGCAGACAACTGAAGTGGGAGATGCTGGAGAAAATACTCCGGTGTCCTGTTATATTTTAGATAGCAAGGAGTTTATTAAACTCCACCGAAACAATCTGCAAATTTCATTAAAATTTAATAAACGATCATCTTGTCTTTATTTTTAGTTAGCACATACCTTAAACACTTAAAGCTGTAAGCTAATGATAGTTATATAAGAGCAGACGCTGCTGGTGCAATAAGCTGTACGTTTTACGTCCAATGGATGCATGATCTGATTAGTCGACTAATCGCAAAATTAATTGGTGACTAGTCGACTATCAAAATAATCGTTTGTGGCAGCCCTAATAGGAAGTGTATGTGTGGGTGTAAATGGGTAAATGTGAAGTAATAACTGGATTAACTGCTCAGTTAGAGTAGAAAAGCTTTATGTAAGTACCAGTCCATTTACCATTACAGTATTGTTCACTGATGGTTTACTATAGAAACATCGTAAAGATTTTGCAGGAGAAATGCATCCTTAAAATCAAACATGCTTTTTACAATAACCTTAAAAAAATCTGACAGATTATTAAAAGGACCAATACAGGGGAAAAAGTTGTTCATATAGGGTTAAATCAGCTGTAAAGAAAATAATCCTCACCATTTCTTTTGGTTGCTGCTTTTCAAAACTGATTAGAAGACAAAGGCGGACCTAAAAATCAATTAGAGCTACCGTGTGTGTGTGTGTGTGTGTGTGGTGGGTGAAGGGGGGTGGTATTGATAGGCAGACAGGTGCAGCAGTTTTGAAGGGGTTTATTTTGACTGAATGGGGAGAACGAAGGCTAGCTGGATGTAGGAAAGGAGCAAAGGCGTTGATGGCGGTGGGTCTTATGCTCTGTCATTAGTTGGGCATTAACCCCCTCCCCTTTAAACCGTCTTTTAGTAATGACAGGGCATAAGAAGCAGAAAGGGGAGGAGTGATCTGGAAGAATATGGGGAGATTGAGAGGGTTAGCCCACAGCACCTGCCCAGGGTAACTACCTCACTCCAGGAGGTCCTAACTACTGCCGTTTTGGCTGTCTGCTGCTCTGCCTGTATGACAGAGCAGGACCCTGACACACCGCAGCTGAAGATACATCAAAATGTAAAGAAAAGGAAACATGAAAAGGCAGTATGCGAAGTCAGTAAACTTCTTTTTATTTCATGCAGTTTTTTTGTTGCATTTTACAAATCCTATTTGCAGTGCGTTTCTTGTCAGATTGTTGTGCAAAATTAGAGCAGCAAAATGGAAACAACAATTTTCAGCAAAATTTCCTCATTACCAGAAACAGTTTTTAAAAGCACCACAAGACAACAAGTTTTTTTCTTCTCCCCAATTTTTTAAGAACACCTTTAGCAACAAAGTGGTAAATCAACACGTTTTATAAACGAGTAATGACATTGGATGCTTTGAATGTGTTTTCTGTGTTCATCTGTTTGATGGAAATGTACATTAATTCATGTGTTTTCATCAAGAATCCTTTAAACATGATTTCTAATCACTGTTGCAGTAGCAGAACTTCAGAGTATAATAAATGCCTTAAAAATTGAATGAAGTATTTTAAAACTTATTTAAAACTTTAAAAAAATGTTGGTTTTGTTTTGTTTTTCCTTTGTGTTTTTCTCTGTCAAAGCAGCAAGTTGAGATTTTCATCCAAAAACCTCACAAAAAATTTAACTAACAAGCAACAAATCGCAACATTTGGAAAACTTTGTGTGTTTGCAGCTGTTTCACAGCTGGCCGAACTAAGCCAGTTTCATGTGTCATAGGGCTGGTTGGTGTGCGAGGACCAGGCCTGTCAGAACAGGACCAGACGTTTGCCCATCGCCTTCTCCCGGCATGGACCCATCTGCCCCGCCTGCAGCAGGGCGACACTTAGACCCGAGGTAACGCACCCGCAAACATCAGAGTTCACACTGGCACACACGTGGCTTTGCATTCCCATTGGCTTAAAAGAAATATACCCCAGGCTGAGTTAAATCTCCACAGCAGCATGGGTTGTTGCATTCTGTGGGTCTTTTCCAGTTGATGGTGCTATGGAGCTGCAATATCCGCTCTCATATGTGCTGTGCATTTCTGCTCATTAGCGTCACATTTCCTCAAATAAACACTCTGATAAAACCAATCTTTGTCGTGTGTGTGTGAGCGACTGTGTGTCAGCGCACATGTGTGCCACTCTGTCTGTGTTTGGAAGGCACTAAGAGCTTGGATGGTAGTTTAGCCATTAAAAGCATCTGTCTGTCCAGCTCTGGTAGCCGCCTTATGAACACTTTGTTAGTTTGACCACTGGATTTAAAAGAAACACTCTTCCTTTCAATTTGAGCGTGACAGTTCAATCTGCTTTTTGTCTTTTCTGCCTCTGTCCCATTCTTACCATTCCTGTCTCAAGCCTTTGCTTTAACTCTCTCCTGTCAATTCTTTTTCTTTCTTTCTTTTTTTTAACCATGCGTGTTCTGCCCCTTCTGTCCCCCCACTCCACCCCCCCCCCCACCCCCCCCACCGGCTGCTTTGCTGTGTCTGGCTCTGTGGCGACAGGTTGTAAACCAGAAGGCCAATTTCTGCTGTCACTGTAGCCACTTAGGCAGCCATTGCTGTGCCTGAGGGCCGTGGCACTTTAAACTGTGGGCTGAATAAAACATTTAACTCTCTGTGCTCGTTCATGCACCCTTTCTCTACTTTAAAAACTGCAGCCTGTCTTCATTTTACTTCACGGTTTGACTCCACAGACTTGGCCTTTTTATCTAAATCCATGGGTTGCTGATGATGAAGACAGATGTAAGCAGTTTTGTGTAAAAGTCAGGATGAATACTCAGAGGATATTATTGATACCAATGCAAGACCACCGGGTCTGTGAGGATTTTCTGTGTGGGGAAGAACATCAGGTTTTCAGCATCAGTGCAAGTGTTTCATCGCGCAGTAATATTTGCATGTGACTCAGATGTTCAAAAATCTTTGTTTGGCAGTGTGCAACTGTCAGGAAAAGATGCCAGCATTGCTAAAAGGAACTTATAAGCCTGGAGCCATACGCTTCCAATGAACTGGACAATTTGGAACAGGTTTTCATCTGGAGCTTGTTCTTAATTCCCCATCCCTGCTTGCAAGGTGCTTTGCATACATTTAAAAACGTTGAACGAAATTTTATTTTTGTTTCAAATTCAAACATTGGGTAAGACAACATCTGTGGAGATCAGGCTTGGCATTTTATTTTAAGAACAAGGAGTAAAAGTGGTCTTTAGGAATAGTTCTCCAGATTTCCTGATTATTTTTCCTCTGTAAATTGGCTGGTTTTTGCACATATTTTGAGTCCTGTCCTTGTGCAGTACATCCATCCATCCATCCTTTCTCTTCCCCTTATTTCCCCTTATTCAGGGTCATGGGTGGGTGCACTGTTGCAGTCACACCTATGGACAATTTAGAATCACCACTTAACCAGTTAGTTTGGACTGTGGGAGGAAGCTGGGGTATCCCAGAGAGATCATGAACGGTCCCAACGATGGTAGATGGTGGATTTTAACCCAGGAGCTTCTTGCTGCAAGGCAACAGTGCTAATCACTACATGTCTGTGCTGCCCAAGAAACTTTTTTTTTTCTTTATAAAGCCTAAGGAAACATTATGAATCATTAGTAGTTGTTTTTAAGCCCTTAATTACAAGCAACGTGTTGCACAAACACCTAACTTGTTCCCATTTCTTTACTTAAACCCATGAACAAAGATATTTACACCAATAATGTGATTCTCAAAGTGCCATTAGCTGAAAATGTGGCAAATCTGATGCAGAAAATAAACAGTATTTTAAAGTTTTGTGCTGGAAATAGGAATTAATCATGGAAAGACCTGACAGATGTATTTGGCCCTTTAGTTGAACCATCTGTTGTATTCTTAAGGAAGGGAAAGGCTGAGATATTCTATTTTGCACTATTGCTGAACTGAAAATCAGTGGCAACAGGTCTTATGGAGTGATGAACCCACATTTGAAATTTGTAATCAATCCATATGAAGAAGGTCAGGAGAGGAATACAACAGTGTCTACAACCATCTGTATAAGGTGGAGGCTTTGTGGTTTGGGGGAATTATGAATATAGAAAAGTACCATCAGACTTGGATCCACCATGTGGAAAACATCTGATTGGCAACAGCTTCGTTTTCCAGCATCTAAGTGACCCCAAACGCTCTACCAATGCCATAAAAAGCATAGCTGGATAGAAAAATCACTCAAGACTTTCCAACAGTACTGCATTTCTTTCCTCTGACTGTAACGTGCAAAGACCCATCCCTGCTTTGACTCTGATTGGCCTTTCTAACCAGCCATGTAATTTGAAGGCTAACTAAGCAACAAACCGCAAATCAGAAGCAGGATATGGGCAGATTACATTGTTGTGTTAATGAAATAAAAGACAGTAGACGTTTCCACACATTGCAGGTGAATAACAAACAAATAATTTTGGACACTGACATGAAACTGATCTATTGTTTTAGTTGTCTGTTGAGGGATTTGAACCTAGATGGAGGCGCTGTGTGCAAAATGCTGGCTTTTACTCTTTCTGTGGCTCACGTCTGTGTCACTACCGACTGCCGCTACAGTGTGAGGCTGGAATAAACAGACGTGACACAGGGGGTAGACATGATGTAGCAAGTATTAGAGCAGTAATTGTTTTACAGTGTAGTTGTTTCTGTGATGTTCAGATTTTGGCACCTTTTCTGTGGTGTCCTGGTTTTCCCACTCACAAACATTTTAGACAAGTGGAGGTGTGACAGAAATATGCCACGTCTGGTCGAAATATAACACATGGGAATAAACTTGACTGTTTTCATGATGTTGAAGCACTTTTTAAAGATGGCTTTGCTGCAAAGTTTAAAGTCTGTTTTTCTCCGTGAGTGTAAGTAAACAGATTCATTAGACTAATATTAAAAATACTTTTTATTATGTTATGAATTCATATCGGAATCCCTTCGCAAGTACATCACTGAGTCTTTATTGGCCTTTAGTGTGCTAGCTTCAACATTACAGCTCTTTAAATACCTTGTGAGCACAAAGGGCTGCCACTTAGCAATATAGCAAAGGCTGTATTTGAGCAATACATTTAATTTTGAATTATTGCTGCTGATTTCCTTTGTTTTTTCCTGCAATAGTATAAGTCATGATTCGTAGTAGGCTAATTTTGACTTTTCAGCACTGTTGTCTGAATCGAGCCAGTGCACAGAGATTAACAGTCCAGCAGCTTACGTTTTTAATTGCTGCTAATTATGCAAAGTATTCAAGAGACCATTCATGGCAGTCTGAGCTGGTGTGGACCGCTCACGCTAGCAATGAAGAAGACGAGAAATTAGCCAATTTCCACTGAAAGGTGGTCTCCTTTTTTCTTTTTTAAATGCATTAAAGTTCTGATTCTTTTTGAAACGTCCATCAGATTCATGTGCATCCTGCCTGCTTTATCACTCTGGACACATTCCCTTCTTGCTTTTCGTCTGCCAGCATCATCATAGTTTATCGGTCTCAAATATGCAACAGCCACATAGACGATTAGTGGTTCTGCTTTTGTGTACGCTGCACCAAAGGCAGTTTTTGTGTGTGTCAGAGCTTCTGTAAACGGAGTATCTTGTTTGTGACTCCTTGTTCCCGCGTCTCTCTCTCTGCATCATGGTACGTTTACTGTCACTGTGGGGCTGCCTCTTCTCCTTCCTCCATCTCTCTCTCACTCTGCCTCTTCCTTCTTCTCCCTCCTTCTCTCACTCCCTCTCCCCCTCTCTCTGGACACAGATTCAGAGCGTGATCTGATCTCCATGTAATGGGAGAGTAATAGGCACTCTGCCTTGATTGGTTGGTAATTTGGGGGAGTTATGCACAGGTGCAATTTGTAATATTTTCAGTAAATTAAATTTCTTTCTCTTCCTCTCTCCTCTCGCTCCCTCTGCAGTGCTTAACTCAAATAGGCTATTTTTTTTCTCACCCTGTCTCAAATCTGTCCTGACTTTTCCTTCCCCCTCCTCCCCCCACCTCTTTATTCACTGCTTTCTTTCCCCGTTCCTTTCTTTTCATTTTCTTTCCCTCCCCTCCCTCCCTCCTTAGCTCCTACACTTATTCTCTCTTCTCTTGGCTCGCTCTCTTTCTCTCCTCCTCTCGCCCTCCCTTTCTGTCTCTCTCTCCCTCTCTCTCTCTTTTTCTCCCCTCGTTTTATTGATGTACGCTCAGGCGCCCATTAGAGCTCCCTTTTTCCCTCTAGTGGAAATTGCAGCATGTTAATTTTCACACAAATTACGGCAATAGCAGGTATCTCTATTTGATACATTATAGCGGGAGCAATCAGAGATAATTGAGTGCCTTTCAGAGGGAGACGGCTGCATTCACTGCCGGCTCAAAGCTGCCCCATTATCGCCTAATCGCTCTTTAAACACTGAATTTTGCCGAACAAAAATTCTTGTCATAATTTTGCTTAAGTGTATTTGGAAATCACAGTCCTTTGAGCGAGGATAATTGAAATCAAATCCCTTTCACTGGAGCTGACATTTCTACATTTCCCCCCAATTGAAATTAATTTCAAAAATTGAGCATGAATATCTTCAAATAGCAGGCAATTATGCCTTTCAATGGGGAGAAATTACCGGTGCTGAATCGTTGGAGGCTTGCGGGCGAGAGCACCAGTTAAATGCCTTTGTTTCCCGCCGTGTTTGCCTAGTAAAGATTTACATATATTGACTCATTATGGTGTCTTGTGAAGCTGATCGGCGTGACTACCACAACTGGCAATAACGCTCATCGCATCTAAAAAGCTCAAGAGTTTTAAAGCCTTGTGGCCTCACAGCTGAGGGAAAAATGTATGTTTGTTTCTCTCCATCTCCCTCCCTTTCTCACTCCCTCTCTCTTTCTGCAGCTGCAGTAGCACGAGTGCTTGTAGACTCAGTATTTACAATGCATGTTTGCAGCAAAGCCAGAAAGAAGCATGCAAAGCCGAGGCCCTTGTCCGTGTCACCGGTGCTGGGATGTTTTCTGCCATGTCAAAGCCACTGGATGCTTGTAGTTTCACAGCAGTTCACACATGTTACAGCCTCTGTAACCCAAAAAAGCGGGGGGAAAACTGGCTGTGTTTTTGTTTTTGTTTGGCCTGCTCTCTCCCTCGCATGCTCGCAGAATATTGTCTGTCTGACTACCTTTCATTAACTGCTTCACTGGTGTACCTGAGCGACAGTGTAGTGCGCAAAAGTTCTCTGGAGGTTGGATATGTGCGCGCACCTGTGTCACGTAAAAGATAGAGGCAGGTGTTTTTAAGACTGAGGAAGTCTTGAGTGCTTGTTTTATTGCGTGAAGCCATTTTAGACTGTTGCTCTGTGATTTGGATCAATTTGTATGATTTAGCCTCTTTTCTTATTTCTTACTTTTACCTTTTATTGTATACATCCTCTCCCTCACTTTATCGTCCTCCTGACACATCTTCCTTATGGCGTAACTGTGTTTTGTAGCTGGGTCGGGGTTGTGTGCATCTGTGGGGAGGCAAGGGAAGGGGGTGGGGGGGTAGTCAGTCAGGGATGAGGGAGGCAAAGGAGCAAGGGGTACGAGGTGGGGGCTGGGGGGTCCAACACTCCCGGGAGAGAGGCAATTTCACAGCTGGTTTGCTCCTTAGGCAGTCAGGCTGAAAATGCTGCAGATTTGTGGAGCAAATTGAAATGGTGTCAGTGCAGGAACAAAGCGCCGAGCTGAATGACGAGGTAGGTGTGTGTGTGTGAGTGTGGGAGAGTGAGGTGGGGTTGAGGGGCTCTAAATTCAATAACAATCCTGTAACATTTTAGCCACGCCTTTCTGACACCTGTCAGTCAGTCAGTGCGGCACGACTGGCCCGCCCACAATCAGCATTATATTGTTCAAATGTGTGTGTGTGCATTTTTTTTTTTCTTTCCCTAAGAGGAAGAAGCGACGCGCTGTTTGTGCCGACCGAGCTTGTTCAACCTTGGCAACCGTAACCGAGGCTCCATTATGGGATGCGCATGGTTTGGTTGTTGACTAGGCAAGTGCATCAGCGGTCAACAGCTGTGCGTGCCATGTGGGCAAGCCATAGAAAGCCATTAAACACACACTCGCTTTCACACATCACACAGTTTGCGTATAGCTGCATTAGATACTCTTGCCACTTGATTATGCCACAGCAGTAAAAACTGAAATTACAATTACGCACATTCCCGATTGGCAGGTATAATGGGCGCACACATACTCGCTTCACTCACACACACACACACACACAGAGACACACGGATACTGACACACAGGGATTGTCGGGGGATTCTTCCTGGTGGTAATAATAAAGCACTCGGCGCACACCTGATGGCAGTGTGGGGTCGGGGCTTAGCGTGCCCTCTGCAGCGTAGCAGGGAAATGACGAGCCAATAACTGCAATTAAACATGCAGTATAATGGCTAATCAAATTGACAGCCTCGGCTGTTCACATGCCTCTCTCACAATGGCTTATCACAACAAACTATTATGAGGGAGGGTATTTCAGGCCTGATCCCCTCTTTTCGTTCTCTCTCACCATCTCTCACTTCTTTCCGAGTCTTGCTTTCTTTTGCTCTGTTTTTCTTCTTTTTTTTCTCTCCCCTCCCTCCCTCCCACCGCTGTCTTGCTCATCCTCTCCGTCTCTTTCCCCTCTCTCCCTCTGGCAGGCTGTCGTGTGGCTCCATTTAATTGCAGTGGAGATTAACAAAGCAAGCAAATTTGTTTTCTCGCTTTACTGTGTCACACAGAGGAAGGGAGATGTTTTCAGGGAAGTATAGTCATTTGAGCTAGGTGCACCCTCTTAGAATTATGTTTAATGTGCCTGTTTTTCAAACTGGTAAACCACTTTTATTATTCTGTTGTTGATGGGTTTTTTCCCCTCCTGTCATGATCTTGACTCCGCTCTCGGCGGAGTGAATAATGGTGATTAATCACTTATTAATGCAGAAATGGAGCAGTAGTGTTGTTGGTGAGGTGGCTGGATAAGACTAGTAGTGACAGGGATATTCCACACATGCAAGAAAAATATACACGAGGCTCCTCATCCGCTTCCAAACAACACTTTTGCCTTAATCCATATCGGGTGGGGTTTTCTTGATGAAGTAAATCTTTTTGTGTGTGTCTGTGTTCTCTCTGCAGTACTCGGAGAAGGCCCTATACAACCAGCTGTGCTTCTACAGGTTCATCTTTGACTGGGAATACGCAATCACAAAAGTACTAAATACTGACGAAAAAAGTAAGATAACACACACCCAGCATACTTGTTGCAATAAATCGAATTCATTGTTTTTCACGTGGCCTGTAGGTGGTTTTGGTTTGAGCTGCACAGTTAGAGAGCTCTTGTGTAGAAATGTCTGCCTTTACTAGAATATAACTAGTTACATGATGCAGAAACCTTGTTGTGAACAATTTCATGCAGGAACTATTGTCTTTATACTGTTTACATCCACCAGCTGAGGGGGAGTGGCATTAATGTTTACGTCCTGTCACAGTGTTAAAAGTGCTAAACCTTTTATAATGGGTGTACAGATGTTTTAATCTTCAGTGACACAGATGTTGAATGTAGACAGTAGAAAGAAAATGCTCACGATATGATGCTTGGACTTTGGTTTTTTGTGAGTAAGGTAAGTGCCACCCACTTCCATTATATTCAAAAGAAGGCTGATCTGTCCCAAACGGGCCAGCTTTTACACCAAAACAATCTACAGTTGATGATTGAACCCCACTACGGGACAAATGAAAAATTAAGGCCAAATTAATACATCAACCAATATTGATTGATGATTGATTTCTTTGTGATAAAGAATAAGGTTTGGGGCGAGTTGTCCTCCAAAGTTTTACTTTGTGTTTGTTTTGAAACTGGCTCTGCTTTTGTAAATTTAGTCATATTTTATTCATTTTTCTTCCTTCTCTGCTATACAGCCACTGAAAGTGAAATCAAGTTAGTAGAGCCACTGCTGAACTTTGAATTTTAATGTCCTAACAAAGCTTCCTCACAAATACATGTACAACATAGCATTAGCAATCAATGTCTTAACATAAACCTTTTACCCAGGCTGCACTTAAAATATTCACCAGTGATGTGACACACACATGTACGCTCACACACACACACACACACACACAAAAGTAGCGGAGCCTGGGCATTGGATATGGGAAGGGGGGTTAAGGACATTCAGCTCCTCGACTCGACAGCCCTAATTTAGGAGTCGGATTCAATCACACACACATACAGAATGCAAAACGCTCCAATCACTAGAAGAAAGAAGGAGAGAGCCCTCCATCGCTCTGCCTCTACCCCTACCCTCACTGTCCATCTCTACTGCTTTCTCTCCCTTGCTCTCTCTGTCTTTTTGCTCTCTCTCTCTCCCCCTCTCTTGGACAGGCACTCGTTTGGCTGTGTTGATTGAAAACAGGTTTTAGATTTGGGGAAATGATAGGGGGAGTAATGGGCGCGCTGACGAAAGGATAGCCCTTCTCATATAATGGGACATGGAGCGTATATTTCCCCCCTTGGACTCAAATAGACGCTACTCCAGTGATCTGGGCGCACTCAGTAGGCGTCAGCCGCAAGGCCTCTTTACCCATAGTTCTCCCTGATTGATGTCACTTGATTCGAAAGGGCCGCTGGGCCGAGTGATTTATTTATTTGATTAAATTTTGTATGTATGTATGTTATTTATGTATGTATGCTTGAATGCTGCGGGTGTGCACACTGGGACCTGAGTAAGGCAGGGAAAGAGTGAGACAGCAGAGTTAAATATAACGTGTAATCAACAGATGACCACTCAGAAGATGGAGGGAGCTAAAATGGAGGGATTGGACCATTGTGGAGGAGTGGGGGGAGACTAACATGATTATAGTCTACATTTTTTTGCTTTTATTTCCGTCTTCGCCCAGATGCAAGAAATCGTCGCCAATCAATCCTCGACTCTTTCTTTATGCTCCTGTGCTTTGCACTGTTTTTGATCTCTTTGAACTTTCTCGTCCACAGTTTCTCATTTTTGTGTTTCACGGCGCAATACTGTAGAGTATATCCACTATAAGGGTACAGAGTTTACTATACAGTGTTCAGTAAACAGCAAATGGTTGGATGGTTGTGGGTTTGTTTAACATCTGAACTTATGATTCTTGAAAGCTTTTTGATTTGAGATATTTATCTGTTCAGTTAAGTATCAGAGGGGCTGTTAATCTGCTTCAGCTGCTTTGGAGTTTATGACTATGAGACAACTCCTAACACGGCAATGTATTTACAGACCACTGACACATTTTCCTCCATATTTTCTGGGTGAATATTACTAATGATAATATGAGGAGATACATGGACCTGGCAGAGGTTCCAAAGGTAGTCCACCTCCTCCAGGATGGCACATCAATATGTGGCATTGCCAAAAGGTTTCCTGTGTCTCACAGCATAGTCTCAGCAGCATTTAGATTCCAGACACTTAGTCTAGCAGAGTTAGACAGGGCAGTAGAAGATCCTTAATCCAACAGCAAACCTGGTATCTGCTCCTTTGCCCAAGGAGGAACAGGAAGAGCACTGCCAGAGCTACAAAATTAACTCCAGCAGGCCACAGGTGTGAATGTCTCTGACCAAATAATCAGAAACAGACTTCATTAGGGTGGCTTAGTGGGCCCTGGGCTCACTGCACTGTACAACCTGATTGGCATTTGCCTTTGAATACCAGCACTGGCAGGTCACCCTCTGGCACCCTGTGCTTTTCACAAATGAGAGCAGGTTCACACTGAGCACATATGACAAATGTGAAAGGGTCTGGAGAAGTCGTGAAGCCTATAACATCGGTAAGCATGACCAGTTTGGTGGTGGATCAGTGATGGTCTGTGGATGATGTATATCCTGGTAGGGACACAGACTTCTACAGGCACCCTGACTACCATTAGCTACCAGGATCAAATCGTTGGACCTGCTGTCAAGACCCAGGTGCACTGGATCCTGGGTTCCTCCTGGTGCACAATGTCTGGCCTCATGTGGTGATCTATGCAGGCATTTCCTGGATGACAAAGGGATTGATACCACTGACTGGTCCCCAATCTCACCTGACTAAAATCCAATTTAAAAAACAAAAACTGGGACGTTATGTTTCAGCCCATCCAACACCAGCAGGTTGTATCTCAGGCTCAGTGATGCGATGTTCCAATTAAGTGCAGAGATCCACTTAGAGCAAAAACTAAAACTCTGCTTATTAATTCATCCTGATTATTTGTGTCGATATCAGCTTGTTGTCAATTCTCAGCTGGGAAACTACTGTTAGCTCCCTTTTAGAGCAACACTGAGTAAGGTGTAGTGCACACACTGTTCTCATCTCATGGCCAGAAATTTTATTCCTGCCAATATGACAAGAGCTCATTGTCAGTATAAAAAAAGAAATGTAGCAGACATTACACATCACACTAATAATTGCCGTGTTTCTTCAGGTTAAACATGAGCATGTTGCAGATGTAGAGTACAAAGAGTAGCTACAAGTGTGGAGAGAAGTGGTCCAGTTTCCTCTTGACATGGTAGAAAACGTGCCTCAGTGAAGGGTCACAGATCAGTGGATACACAGATCAGAAGGGTCCTGGAGGGATGTGATGAGCCACCAGACGGTGGTCTTAACTGCAAGTGGAAGTCATGTTAACTTGTTACTCTACTCACTCACCAGACCGCAGCACAATCCGCTGTTCTTCACCACACTTGGATGGTTTACTTTCATAAATCACATCTCCACTGTTCCATTTTCTCTTTTCATGCTTCTTCCCCTAAAACCTGTTTGAGAGACAGAATGTGTGACTGTACGCTGTCTGTCACACCCAGTGTTGTTCTGCACTGCCCAGCACTCTGCAAAGTTAACACTGACATGACAGATGCAGTGATAGCTGCGATTCTGGGGATTCGCCTATTAATTGTTGGGCAGCTCCTGCATGGTCAAACTTCTCTTGCTGCTCTAATGCCCTGATGCTAGAAACCATCAAGGTGACAGCTCTCAAACAGCTATGTTAGGAATACTGATCTAAATTAAAAAGTGAAAATAACGATGACATTGAGGCCACATTTATCAAAGCTCTGTCAATAATTCAACATGTCATGTTTCAGTCATCACACATACATCACTGTGTTAACAGTGTTTTGCTTTGTGTGTCTGTATCCATTAATCCTGTCTAGAAATACTAACAAACCAAATGTGTCCACTGCAGTTCTGTGCAAAAGTCTTGAGCCACCCTTCATTTCTTTTCATTTACATTCAAGGATCCAGACTTTCTTTTAACCTTTTAAAGTGGTCTTGAGAAAAAGTTCTCCAGGTTTTCTGAAGATCTTTCAAAGTTTTTCTTTGTACACTGGTTGCTTTTTCACTTATTTTCAGTCCAGTCCATGCACCCGACCATTTTCAGTGACACTGGATGCTGGCCTATGAGTCATTCAAGCATAAAAAAGGCACCTATATTTAGAGCGGGGCCATATGACCAAAAATATTTTTCATGATATACATTTGAAAATTTGCAGTAACGATATAACTGACGATATAATTGACACTAGAAAAAATACTTTACAACTCCACAACTTTAATAGTGCAAAAAAAAACATAAATGTATTTTCACTTAAACAAGCAGCTGTTTTTTATGTGCATTAAAGTTATATAAAAATTTAACAGTGCAAATGCAAATTCCTCGCTGACAGTTTAACCAAAAGGCATTTCCAGTGGAAACTGGCCGACATATCCTCAGCATAACCATGTATAATATCCACAAAACTTAAAAAGAGGTTATACACAAACAATACGGTAATATTATGTTGAAGCACAGTACGTATCACTCCGTGAGGCTCCTGCCTACAATACCCGTAATTCTCCGACAATCCATCAAGCGGTGCGGCTTCGTAGCTTAGCAAAGTCGTGTTAAAACATTTGCTGAGCACCATGTACCACATAAAATCGTTTCAAGGTCAGTAAACACAACCAGAATTCATACATAAGGCACACGGGATTATAAGGGGCACTGTCGATTTTCAGAAAAATCAAAGGACTGATTTTAAGTGTGCCGTATTTTACAAAAATACACGGTAATAACGACGGCCCGCTAGCATGCTCTACCAAAAGTAGTGCTTTGTTGTGTATCTGACGGACCAAAGCTAAACCAGTTCCACACCACTGAAGTTGCACCAGTTCTGGTTCATCCGCTTCATTCAACGATCCGCTTTCGCTCTTCTCATTCTCAGTTGGCGCCATGTGCGTATGAAAACAAAGGCACTGCACATGCGCGTTTTACCCATATTCTATCGCCATATTTCATTTTCTTATCGTTGCCCAACATTATACTGGTATTACCGTGAACGGTACGATATGGCCCAGCCCTACCTATATTAAGTGTTGTGTACACATGACAGATGACTTAGCAAACAACCAGTTTGTATCTTAAGGCACTTTATTATCAGCCTGTCACAAACATGCAAATATAAATATATAAGTGGACAAGTATACAACTATATAGTCAATAAGCTTCCTTAAGAAAAATGGGGGGTGGAGAGATCCAGTAAAGACCTGAGAGATCAGGTTGACCCAGTTGATCCTCCTGCAGTTTCCTGAAGCCTTATCAGAAATGGTCTCAGTGGAAGGGTGGCTGTCAAGATGCCATTTTTAAAGGCTGAGGCATCTCTAATTACACAACAACTCAACTGAACAACTGGACTGAAAATCAGTGGTAGCAGGCTTTATGGAGTGATGAGTCCAAGTTAGAATTTTTTTAGTTAAAATCAGGGTGTATGGAGGCAATCAGGAGAGGGATGCAACATAAGGTGTCCACAGCCATCTGTGCGAAGGTTTGGGCTTTCATTTCAGCTAATGGTTTTGGCGACCTTGTCAAAAATGATGGAAATATTAATACAAAAAAAAGTATTGTCAGATTAGCAAAATCTTCATTTTTCAGCATGACTGTGATCCCAAACACACTGCCAAAGCAGTAAAGGATACCTGGATAGAAAAATAAAACACCACTAGCCCTTTTCCACTAAAATCTGCTTGGAATTAATCGGCTGACTCTGTTTTTAGGGTTTTCATTTAGGTGGTAGTACCTGGTACTAGGTACTTTTTTTTTTTTTTTTTTTTAGTACCTACTCAAGACTTTTGCACAGCACTGCAAATTACTAATATACAACACACGCAACTCATTTCCTCAAAGTCAGCAAAATATAGACATGCGCACGCTCACGCTGCTATAAAATATAGGTTTACGGTGTTATCCCTCAGTCCTGGGGCAGTAATAACCCATATTACTGCATTACACACCCAGGGGCCAGCACTGCTCAGATTACAGGGAGCAGACATATGATCCTATACTCTATACTGTGTCACTGTATACCAGCACTGATTTATGAGCATTGTTTTTCCACAAACACCATCTAGGCTTTATTAATATAATTTTTTCTGGGTGGTGAGCGGAGACAGAGTGCTGCTACTAAAAAGAGCTGGTCTGGCTCTGTTTGGGCTCAAGTTTTTGTTTTCGACTCTTGAAGGAAATCAAGATTTTAGAATGAAACGTTACTCAAACTGAGTCATCTTTTGGCAGCTGGGCCCATTAAGGATCAAAGTGCTGCCGATTTGCTAGGCAGTCACCTTAAAACACCTGTGGGAGCTTGTTGTGAAGCGTCATCTAATTAAATGCATAGAATCACCAGTCGAATCTGTTTTGTTTGTTTTTTAAATATTTTTTTTATGCTGTTTTTTTCTTCCAATGTTTTTGAAGTTGCAGAAGTCGCAGGTTTAAGTTCAGGATTCCTCTTGTTATGTCTGAGAAATCAAAAACCATCTATTTTTATACTATTTAGGTATTATCGCCTTATCAATGTCTATCATCCAGCACTGTAACTCTACCAGCCTTACTGTAGCACTGCCTGACTTCTTCTTTCAGCTTCTCCTCCCGTCCTCTGCTTCTACCTCTGTCTTGCCAGCCACCTGCATCTCCTCTCTCGCCACATCTCTTTGGCCTCTCTCTTTTCCTCTTGCCTGGCAGCTCCATCTCGCATGTTCTTCTCCCAGTACACACGCTCTGCACATCCAAACCAATTCAGTCTGGCATGTCTCACTTTGTCCCTGAGCTGTCCATCTGATACACACATTTCTAATCGTGTCCATCTCCGTCACAGCCAACACAAAACTCAGCATCTTTAACTCACCTGCCTCCAGCTCCGCCTCCCGTCTCCAACCGATATAACGTACATCATCTCTCTACCATCGTGTAAAATATTCCTTTCACACTTTCGGTGGTAAATCACTCCCGACATGCTTCTCCATCCACTCAACCCTGCCTGCACTCAGCTTGCAAAGCATGAAATGTTTCTTTATTGCTATAAACATATATTCATGTCATTTTGCTATTCTGCACACCTGCTGATAAAAATACTTACCAGCCTACGAAATGTGCATTCGTCTGTAGGGCTGCTCAATTAATCGAATTTTAATCACAATTACGATCTGGGCTTTCAACGATCATTAAAAATGACTGAGCCGATTATTAGCCCCTCCCTCATTTATCCGCGACACCTTAAAGGCCGTCTGTGAAAATATTGTCGGCCATAAACCGGTCCGTGGCGCAAAAAAGGTTGGAGACCGCTGATTTAAGAGCAGAAGTTATTTGGAGAGGAGAGTGACTGCTGTTGGTTGAAAAGAGAGGTAAAAAAAAAAAAAGCTTCAGTGGTGTTGCACACTATTTTATATTATATTTTAAAGTCATTATTCAATACATTGTTATTGTTAACCCTTTAAAGCCGGTCAGAGCAGCACGCTCCGTTTTGTGTAACTATTTTTAAATCCCTGTAGAACCTGAACCCTGTAAGCTAGGCAATAAACCAGAGGAGTTGTACTTACATCTGATGCCATCAGCTTGTCCTCGGTCACGGTTTCCTTCCACATATAGCTTTGCAAAAACTGCATAAAAAGCTCTTGCAGGAACAAAAACATAATATTCCAGAAACACGCTTTGCCGATCCGATCAGCTGTTCGTAACACTTCCCACAGTGAAACAGACGTCAGCCGAACTATCGCATGTCCGCCATTTCCTGCCCGAAACCGGAAGTGACGTCATCTTCGCGGAAAATGTAGTTTTTTACTTGTAGGCCTTAAAAACCTCTACTGGTCATGTTTGACTTTTCTGAATAGTTTATTTTGATGCACCTGCTGTTTTCTTTGCAAATTTGCATCATAGGATTGTTTTTTCGTTTTTCCTGCAGTGTATAAAAATTGGTGTATCTCCAAAATAAAACTATGAAGACACTCAAAATAAATTTCCTGTTGTTGTAAACTATTTTTTGCAACTTTTTTGTATTTAAAGTTTTGAGGGATAAACCTCTTAAATTTCTCCAAGTAGAAGTATATGTAAAAAAAAAAAAAAAAAAAAAAAAAACGATTTTCAATTTTTTTGTAGTTTATTGCACTTTTTTGCAATTAATGTAGTTACTATGGACTTAATGCATACATATTATTAAAATATGGGCTATAGCAGTTGTATAGCAACTTGAAATGCTCCCACAAATGGCACTACAACATGTAAAAACATAATATAAGCTCTGGTGGACTTGGTTCTATAGTAGGTCTTAAAAGGTTAAATAAATATCGTCAAATAATCGAGATCTCAATTTCAGTGAAAATAATCGTGATTATCATTTTTGCCATAATCGAGCAGCCCTATTCGTCTGTAGCTGATGAAACTCTGTATACTCTGTTGTTTAGAACAAGGTTGCTTTGGGGGGTTTTATGTTTGGTTCTCAACTTCACAGAATTCCAGTTTTCGTTTAATTGCACTGCTAGTTGAACTTTAGCACGGGCGAATAGTGACTGAACAGAGGATACAGGAAAATACACCAAGAAGCCCGTGATACTGATTAACACTGGAAACCAGTAGCTGCAGTACTAGAGGTAGTATTTCTACTACTGCTACTCTCAGCAGGCTGCTCTGAGTCTTTCATGCTCCGTACTGTCAACACTCCTGATAGCTGTGTTTATATGTTAGAGAGATTGACTAACAAGATGTTGGTTTTGGTCTTTTGAAGGGAACTTATTGAAAAAGCGCGATAAGACGCCAGCGGCTTCATCCTTTTGTGTTTGCATTTCCCGTTGTTTACTAAAAGTACACATGCATCGTGATATGCTGCCCGTTGTGTCACATACTTTTGATTGTATCTGGGTATTTATGCATTGTCCAACCATTGTAAACGCTGAATGTTTACCATTATGCTGAACATATATAATAAAGCCCATTAAAAGAAAATAGCTTTATATAAGAGCTCTGATTCAAAGCAGAATGTAATTTGATCAGCTCGCGTGTGTGCGTGTGCTTTTGTGTGTGTTGTGTGTTATGTGTTTGTCCTCTGCGGTGCTTCAGTATGTTTGTGAGTGTGCGCACATTTGCAAGCGTGCTCCTGTCTTATCTACATGTACATTGCATTTTTGTGCCTGATTGCTGCGACTGAGTAAAACATGGAGGTAATTTCATCCGCTGCAGGAGATCTCTAATAGATTGGGCACACACACGCGCCCACTCACACTCACACACACTCACGCGCCGAGTCACACACCGCTATGATAAAAAAAAAAAACCATGCTGTCCATTCCTTAGCTGGGAACATCCCGTATCAATGACTTTCAAATCATTTCATGTCACTTTTCTTCTCTGTCTCCCCCCCCGCTCTCCCTTTTTATCTCCCTCCCCCCTTGTTTCCTCTGTCTGTTGCTTTTCTCTTCCTTCCATCCGCCCCCCACCCCACCCTCCGTAGGTCTCAATCTTGAGTGTGGGCAGTATGATTGCGTGTGTGAGCAATAATGTAATTTTGCCGCATTGATAAAATATAAATTGTCCTTGAGCTGCGCTTTTCTAATGATCCATTTACCGGCAGCTTCCCTGCCACCTCTCAGTGCTCTGCATTTGGTCCTCTTCTACCCTCCCACTCGTCGTCTTTTTTTCTCTCTTTTCCCTCACTCTTGTCTTCTTTCTCCTCCTTTCCCTCTCTTTCCTCTCCATTTTCTTCCCTCACTCTCCTCATCTTCCCCGCCTCCCCTCCCTTTCTCCGGCGATACAAAGCGGGGTGGCAAAATCCGCGGGTGCGATTGTCAAATCAATTATTCATTCTGTGCAATTACACTCACACAAAGAAGTTTCCCTGTGCTCCGAGTGGTGATTAAATTAACTGCTATTCCAGCTGCCCGTCGCCACCAGCCTAATAGAATATTCATGGAGGCGGCCGACGGAATGGCCGATCTCCATTAACTTCATCATGCTCACTTAATTACAGGCTTGTTATTGTATTTACACCTAGTTAGAGCGTGCAGAGCCCTGATCTACTCGTGCCCAGCACCGCCAGCGTGTGCGCGAGTGTGTGACAACACCTAGTTAGAGCAGAGATAACCCCTGATACACTCGATGTGCTCGTGCGCGCATGAGAGACCATGTGCACGCGTGTGTGTGTGGGTGTCATGGAGACAAAGATGGTGTCCTGGTTGACAAATTTCCATTCAGGTTCATCAATTTGACAAACTTTTCAGGATGCGTGTGCGTTCTGTTCTCATATCTTTGTTCCTCTTTTCATTCTTTCTTTTGCTATTTTTGCCCCTTTTTTCCCTTCACATCTAGGCCTTCCAATATCACCATCTCCCCTCCCCTCGCTTCTCCTCACACCTCCACCTCACGCTCACTCTTTAGGGGGAATCTATTTATTTGAACCGCACTCCCCACTGTGCCCCGACTTGCAGCAAGGTGTCTCCTTCTTTCTTTTCCTCTCCGTGACTTTTAAATCATTCTTTTATCCGTTCGCCACGCAGTGATTGAGGTGGAAAGGAGTGAGGAGGGGGGGGGGAATTATTTTCTCCTACCTTTCAGAAATGATGACATGATTGCTTTCGCTTGATCATGCATCATCACCCCCCCTTCTATTCCCCAGATAAATAGACTAGTCTGCCTCTGCCTGCCTCTCTTCTCCCTCCATCCCTGTCCATCCTTAGCTAACGTGAGGATTATCTGGTAATAGTGGCTGCTGGTGTTAAAGTCAACCACACCATCTTCTATATGTGTGCGTGGTGTGTGTGCACATGCATGTGTGATTGCTGTTTCTGTCACGTAGATGTCTTTAGTGACTGAGTTATTGTGCTTTTTAAGTGTTTAACTACCTTCGTTGTCATGTATTTTGTGTGTGCGCGCGCCTCACTGTTGATCTCTGTGTATTTAACCTTTGTTCCCTTGGGCAGTCGGTGGGCTGGTATTTATCCAGCAGCCACTAATGCAGCAGGCAGGAAGGACGAGACAGGAGATAGGGCTGTGGAGATGGCGAGGACATGACAGTCGGCCATATGGAGGACTTTGTGTGTGATTTAGATAAACACAGACACACTTTGTTTAATTAATCACATCGATGTCCGTTTAATCATTTAGTCATTTAAAAAGATGAAGCCTTTAGTATTTAATGGAATTATACCACCTAAACCAGCAATGTGAACTCATCACTTTGGGCTGAGGGTAGCAGTGACATAAGCAGTTTTCACACATGCACTGCAGCCCTTCATTCTTAAAGACATCACCCACCAGACGTGATTGCAAGAGCGTAAATGTCCGATGTAGTCCACTTGGACGTTAGCCGGCTCCCACCCTGCTTTGGCACCAAGTCTTTGTTGTTGTCTGGTGCATTCACTGCTAGCAAGTGAATCTCATGTTTGTATTTCCAGTCCTGAGAATGAGTTTGGCTGCACATGTAGCACCCGGACCCCTGCTGGGTGCTATAATTGGGGGAAAATATCCGTGCCCGATCTTCTGAAATCGTCCAAAGTTAAACATCTGAAGACGGCCACAGTCCCAGCTGCTGCCAGCTTGTTTTTTTTTTTTCTTTTTAATCAGTTAATATGCAAATTATTTACTCAATTTATCATTTGTTTTATAAAGTGTCAGGAAATAATAGTTTAAAAAAAATGCCCCATGCAATTTTCCACAGCCTCACTGCTCATTGACTTTAATTTGCTGCTGACACCCTCTGATTGTTGTTGTTTACAAATAAGTGGTGCTGGTGCCTAAATGATTTTTATTCGAAGCTCCGAGGACCAAGTTGCAAGTAAAGTGAATAAAAGTGATGACTGCGGCTTGTGAGGGGTTTTTTTTCTTTCTCCCCTATAATTGAAAATGAAAAGATTAAAAACACAGTGCCCATTTTCCTGCTTCTTCACCTGTATCAGCTCGCTGTTATACCTGATGTCGCATGCTGCACTCATTGGTTTGACGCTGTGTTATTACTTGGTAGATGATACTTCATCTACACTTGACGCTTGGTATAATACTGTAAAGATTTGGTTGTAGTGGCCGCCCTGCCCGCTCAGTCTTCTCTCTGGCCTTATTGCGGCCCACCTGGAGAGATAACGGGGGCAAAATATTCACTTGATGCTCTCGTTGGGGTTTTCTATCGATCTTGTGTGTGCGTGCGTGCGTGCGTACGTGCGTGCGTGCGTGCATGCGTGCGCGCCATCGACCCATCAGTCCAATTCTGTGTGGTCTCCCTCCTAGCCCTCAAACTTGATAGCATTACTTGCAGATAGCATTGGATCTGTTAGCTCTCTCCACTTAAGGTTAAAACACTCTTTAAGTTTTTATGAGTAGAAACAAAGTCATTGTGCTCTCTGTTACTCTACAGTAGGACTCTGCACAGCTTAATCCCACGGATGGAGGGCAGCTGAAGTCATCCAAGAGTGAATAGTTAGGTTGAAATGCATGCATGATCCTTCTACAGAGCTCTAACAATATCAAATCTTCTTTCTGTCCTCCTTCAGAACCTTTTAACAAGATGAATGAAGAAAAAGACGTCTATCGGAAGCTAAAGGATGTACCAGACAAAGCCTTGGCATCCAGCGGGTACTCGGAGATTAACCTGGCCAAACTCTTCCAGGCTTTCTCCTCCCTCAAGTAAAACAACATAAACCTCCATGAAGACGTCACCACCAAGAGGCTCCAGTTTCTGACTCAAAAAGCTGGACATATGCTCACACAACCACATCTGTTTTCTTTGTTTGCAGTTTCCACATATAGACCTCAGCCTCCTAACCCTTATGTCATCTACCCTGTAGCTAATGGTCTTGTAATATAGCTTAAAACCCAATCACAGCTTCCCCATCCGCACACACACTCTCTCATTATTTGACCCCGTCACCCTGGCTCTGTATGGTAAAGGGGAGCAGCAATCATACCTAAATGACAGCCTATTGTGCGTGCAGAGGCTAGCTGTGCCCAGATGTGTGTGTGTGTAAGTGTGAGAGTGTAAAAATGACTTATCCTCAGAGCAGCCAGTATAGTCCAAAAGCAGCTAATTACCCAATGATAGTGACCCCAGCCTCTAAGACCACTGGATGCCTGCAGCGATCGGACACTTGTTCTGATTACTACCATTCATCCTGTGTGTGTGTCTGTGTGCGTGTGTGAGTCAGATCAGTGGATGAAAGAAAAGAGTAAAGGAGGATGCAGGGAGAGACGGGGTGAGGCAGGCCACACGCGCTGCTCCCTCGCTCTTTTGTCCCAGTATCGAACAGCTGATCTTCTCCTCCACTGCGTCTGTTTTAACTGATGTCATTTCATCTCTTTCACCTCCCCCCCCCCCTCTCTCTCTCTCTCTCTCCTCCTTCCTCCTCTGTGCAAATTGTTTTTAAAGCATTTAATGTTCTGTGTAACAGAGTTGTATCTCTCGGTAGGATTTTTGTCCTGTTTCTTTGTAATGATCAGAATATTTTGATATTGAACAATTTAATGTTTTTCATACTGAAACCTCAATAAAAGGCTAAATGGGTAAGAAGTTAGTCCTGTGTTGTTTGGGGAGTGGGTGGGGGAGACGACAAACTGGGTGGGTGGAGATCCTGGTTTGCCACTGTAATGGCACTGTGATGGCACTGTGATAAAAGTCAGATTTATTAAATTGGGGGAAAAAATGTTCACAACATTGGGACATCTGGGTAGCTAAATAGAGCGTCATTCAGCATCATTTGCTCACAGGACCACTGAAAGCAACAATGAATCAATCATACTACCCAGTAATCTGTGTCCAGAGCCTGATGTAGCTCGTCATTTTCCTCCGCATCTTCAGGATCATATAGATTAGAATCTGCTGCAGCAGGTTATATGTAGTGTGAATAATATAGCTCCTGCATCAAACTGTTGCTAATAAAGTCTATAATGAGTACTAAATGAAATAAATGTCCTAATATTATATACATTAATTTTTTAATCTTATTTTCACATAAAGACCAACACAGAAAAGTCATGTCCCAGAAATAAGTCTAATCAGGAGCTGAGAGAAGACTTAAAGCCTTCTATTAGGACATTTTATAAGCCTGTATATTGACATGTTAGTTTGTTCTAGGTAATCATTTGAGGGTAGAGTATTTTACCCAGTTAAATCCCAGTGCACGAAGCATTCCTGCTCACTGATTGCTCCCAGTGCAAGCACACCGTTAAAGGGATTAAACTATAACGTTTGCCCAAATGCATGTTAATCTATAGTAATGCCAGCCTGTGCATACTAAATGCTGGCTGTATTTACTCAGCTCTACTTAAAGTTCAACATGTAACCCGCTGCTTGAGTGTTTCTCGCGTTTTTCCTCCCAAGAATTCTCCTTTGTGTTAATACAGTCGAGGGATTTTTTTTACTCCATCCTGCCGTGTGCATTTCCATAAACACTGTACGCCTCACAAATCACTTCAAACCACTGTGACTTGTGAAGGCAACCTTAAGTGGGCCGAACACTTAAACCGTGATTCACTATGCAATGGATAGAACATGCTGAGTGTGTGTGAGAGAAAGCGTCTGCATGCATTTACAGACATAACTTTACATATTTATTAAAGCATATTAGTTCCACTACTTCTCCCTCACTAACTTATTTTTTTCCTTCTTTACTTTCCCCACCATTTAATCACCCTCAGCTCACAGTAGCTGTGCTCAGGCCTCCTGTTCCCTCTATCAGACTGCGGGGTTTTTTGAGTATGGGCCCTCGTTTTGTCCTCCCGCTTTGCAGTAAACCAGTCAAATGAAGTCCCCTGCATTAATTTGACCCTGCTAAGCTAATAAGGTCGAACAAGTCTCTTTGTATTGTCGTGTTAAGCTTTATTGCTTGTCGTTTTGACCAGCGATGGACAAGGTAGGCTTTGATGAGGGAATTAGTCCCCTATTCTGTCGCTGTTATTCATAGCGCGGTGGAACATACAAGCACCAGAGAGGGTGTCAAAAGGAGAGCTGGTCCTATTGCAAAGTGTCTCCCTTGTTGGAGCTGAAAGGGCGGTTATGAGACGATAAACCGCTTAATACACTGAGCTAATTGGATGAGAGCAAGAGAGACGGGGGAATTAAGGGGCGATCCGAGAGGGGAGCGGAGAGCCATGGCCCTGCTATTCAGGTCTTTCATCGGGCCTGGTTCTCCGCCTGGGGGGAAAGGAGGGGGAGCCGTTCATCAAAGCGCCTTTTAGAGCTCCTCTCCCGGGGACTGAGTGAGGACTGATCCGGCTGAGGCTGTGGAGTGATTGGACCTATTCTCTCTGGCAGGGACGTGGTGGGGGAGACGAGGCCCGGGAGAATCCAAAATCACGGACCAAATCAAGTCCAGCAGCTCGGGGAAGGAGAAGGAGAATGATGAAAATGGGCAGACAAGTCAGTGGGGGGAGATTTTCTGGACGTTTGGATTTACCTGCGAGAGGCGGGCAGTAGCATTAAGACCCGCTGCACTGACGCAATCCAGCAAATAATGCAGATTTGGCGTCTTTTTTTTCCCCTTTCTTTTTTTTTCTTGCAGCCAGTTTGCAAGAAAACAGCTCGCGATTGGACAGCCGGCCCCATTTTTATATCAACATTCATTATCATGGTCATTCATGCAATAAGGAGCCTCCTGGCCTAATCCCAAGTGCAGGCGCTGTCTTGAATGGAAGGGCACACATCCAACAAGTGTGACTTTATAAATCCAGAGCCATTGGCCTTCGACAGCATTTCAATTTTCTCGCCTTTTTGCGCTGCAAAGAAAGTTTAAGCCTCGCTCCCAGCGGGTCACCCGCCTCCTGGCATTCCCCAGATATTAGGGACAAATTGGTTTGCCATTCATTAGTTATATTCACAATAAGATTAAAACTTCCCGGACAATCTCATCAAAACCCTATACAGGAAAAAAACACACACGCTCCACCGAGCTTGAGCAAAAGAATGGGGGAAATTTTAAAAAACATGGAGCTCTCACACATCGTGGATGGTGGTTTGGGCACATAGGAGAAAATTGGTTTTTATCTCTTTTTTTTCGGCATTATGCTCCAAGGGGCGGCTGGATGACTTTGTCAGAAGCTGCATTGGGATAAATTCAGATACATCTTTCCATCAGTCTACTGCCGGATCTAATTCCTGCATGTTTGGAGTAAAATGGCTGATTAACAGGTATAAGATCATAAAGCAAAGAGCACTGAAGGGACAAGAACAGGTTTTCTTCTTCTTCCATAGATGCACACAATAAAAACATGGGCTACATTAATCCGCAGGGTAATTTCACGCGATTTGGTCGGGCACCGAGGAGAGTAACCATTGATTGCTGTAATAGTCCTGCATCAGTATAGCGAGATCCAAAGGAGAGAGAGAGAGAGGAGGGGAAGAGGGGGGGATTGAGGGGAATTAACTCTACGAGGTTGTGTGTGTGAAAGCAGTTTGATGAAGTGGTTTGTTACTTCATTAATGACAAAGGGGACTCGCTTCCATCGAGACGGCATTACAGATGTTAAGACCAATTTAGCGCCTTTAAAGGGTTTTAAAGGAAGTTTTGTGACGGGCCCCCCAAGATAAAGTGGGCGATCTAATTGAAAACCCCTCTCCTTTGTCGCGCGTTTCACATGTTGGGGATTAAGCTCATGAATATATGGTCAGTATTTTGTCAACTCCACTGAAGAGGATAGACGCACGCAGCGCACCGGATTAAACACCTCGTGGATTTTGGCTTTCTGCAGGTGGAGCTGCATCTCGATAGATTCCTCTTCTTTGTTTCAGCTGGCCTGCAGGCATGAGTGAACACCAGGCAACCTGTGAGTGAAGCTGGCTGGATATTTATTTTACATTCCAGCATTGCTCTCTAATGGCACCGGTGGCATACATTTAAAATAAATAAATAAATAAATAAATAAATAAATATTCAATTTAAGACAGAAAGCGTATTTTTTTTCCATAACACTTTTTATTAATAGTTCTATAATATTCTATTTCGCATTATTTAATTTTCCTGGTTTTAGGCCTATGTGAGTCCTAAAGGAATCTGAAATAATAAACGATAACAAATTTTACCAATGTAATTTATTCAAATTAGTTATATTAAACCAGGAAACGTACAATCACTTAATAATTATAAGAAAAACAAAAACAAAAAGCGTCCTTCACTCATTTCCTTAAGGGGGGTAGGGAGGGTGACATAAATAATTATCTAAAAACCTAATAATTGATAAACACGGGTGGAATTCTACACAGGGCGACATTCATTACACACTACACCGAGTGCAAAGGATCAAAACACGGTCTCTTGAAATATACACGACCTTGTTTTGATTTTTTTTTTTTTACTCCCCCCCCCCCTTTTTTTATTTTTTAAACGCAGTATGTACAGTTTTCTCTCACACAGTCAGGTCATTAAAGAAACACCAGATCTCTACGCTGCTCGCGTGCCCTGCAGTCACACTCAGCGGAAATGCCACCGCTGCGATAATCAGACAGGGAGGAGAAAAATTGCAGTAAATTTACAGAAATCTCGTGCTGACGTGGACTCAAACCACCTTAAACCACACTGAATGATACAGGGATTTAAAAATATAGGCCTATATATATTTATATATATATACGTATATATGACGGCTGAGTGTGACGGTCGGGTAGGCGAGCAGTGGAGAGGAGTCAGGCTTGTAGAAGAGAAGGCTATGGAAGGTCTATGGACAGTTTTCCTTTGGTTCAGGGTGGACCTCCTCCAACACGCCTTTGTCATAGATGCAGACCTGCTCAGCCCACATCAGTGCATACAGATTAAGCAGTGTTAATGTCGAGCACTCGCCGTTGTCCACATTTGAAGTAGCACAAGATTTCTTTCTAGAAGTCTGGGTTCCCCTGCGGTTCTTCAGCTCTCACAGCGCGCGCGCACGCGTGTGTGTGTGTGTGTGTGTGTGTGTGTGTGTGTGTGTGTGTGTGTGTGTGTAAGATGACAGACTCTTAAGTAAAAACAGCCTGAAGATGGTCGGTTAAAAAAAAAGAAAAAAGGTGTTTTTAAAATAATTGAATGCAGAGAAAGAATTAGAAAAATGCACAGAAACTGGATTAAAAACGGCCTTTTGGTGTCACCCACATTTATTAAAAACAATTAGGTTAAAATGGATTACAATAAGTGGACACAGTTTTAATCTAGTTAAATTGTATTTAATATTTAAATAACGTAAAGGCCTTTGGAATGTCGCAAAAGTGAAGTAGAAATACTCAAAATATTTGTACTTAAGTACATTATTTTAGTAAATATACTTCCACGTTCCTCCAATGGTGATTTATTTATTTTATTTATTAATTTAATTGTATTTTTTTTTATCTATTTGGTAGTTAGACTGTGTAAGTCACGTTCATGTATACTATAAAAGAATCAAGAAATATTTAAAAGTCTTCTGTTAGACTGTGTCTTAAAATAACCAAATGTGGAAACATTTTAAAAAGTTAAATATGTAATTTAGTGGACTGTCTGTCAGGGAAGTGTGTGTATGGAGTGTAAAGCAATGTAATAATAACTGCAATTACCACGCACACACACACACACACACACCTTTATAAAACCAGTGCTCCTTTAAATTTGGTCGTGCTATTTTTGGGGGTGGGGAAACATGAGGTAACAGGGATGGCTAAACATGGAGGGGGGGGGGGGGGGGGGGGGGGGAGGGCAAACAGGACTTCAGCTTCCAGAGGTACAAATGGGGTATTTGGAGAAGTTTTGGGTGGGTGGGGTGTCGTGGGATGGGACATAAGCCCAGGACGGGGAGGTCTAGAGCTGGTGTTGAGTGTTCAGCACACCTCCTTCCCTGTGGCTCCGGTGGGCAGGATGTTTAGCTGGGTGAGCTGAGCTGAGTGTTCCTTGGCCTTGAGGCGCAGCGCGGCGATACTCGAGGCTCTGCGGTCCGCTGCGGCTGAAGTAGTAGTGGAGGAAGATGAGGAAGGGTCAGGGAGGACGGGCCCCGTGTGGGAGGGGTTCTCTACAGGAGGTGCGGGCTGACGGAGGAGAGCTGCAGCGGTGGAAGCACTGGTCAGAGGACCCATACTGGAGAAGAGCCTGAAAGAAGAACAAAATGCAGAAATCTATATATATTATTTGAAATTAAAACCATATTCAAGTTTAATTTATGCATTTCACTCTCTTTGCTTCCTACATCAGAGTGCAGGATGACCCAAAATCCTGTCAGTGTGATGGCGTACGAAGAGGAACAGTATTGCCTGCTCATTAGAATTCTCAAACCTCCTCCTTGGAAAGATTTATGTCATGTATTCCATGCTGACTTCTTTTATATTAAAGCTAAATAGAAAGCATAATGGTGTATAATGGAGAAGGTAACTGTGGCATATGGAGAGTATCGTGTCACCCCTCCTCACAGCTTGTCTTGCACAATCACACGTTCTGTTAATTTATTAAGGTGTTTGACAGAGTGATTACATGCCACTGTGAATGGTTAACAGTATAACATATTTGTAATCAGACACTGAGATAAACAGTGAGGGAGTGTGACTGAGGATTAGTGTAAACATCACTCATTAGAGTTGCTGGCAGTTTATTTTAAGCTCTAATGCTGCTCTGCATTTTCTGTCTGTGTCTGCCTCTAAAATTGTTGTCATTTACTGTAAAACACAGGAATAAACATGAAGGTCAATTTTTTATTGGAGGAACAAAGTCCAACGGGAGATGCGTTGTCCAAAGAATTATCATTCATTAGATCCAAGGGAAGTCTGTCGATCGGTGCAGCTTACCTGCCAAAAGTGGGTCCAATAAAGGCAGGGTGGCGAAACATGGCAGCCGTGCCCAGGAAGGTGCCCAGGCCGAGTGGGGCAGCCAAGGGTGGGCCAGAGCCGTTGTGAGGTGGTGGAGCCAAGCCTGGGAAGGCTGCAGCTGCAGCTGCTGCAGCCGTCCATGCAGACTCCAGAGCTGGATGTGGGTGAGGAGGGAAGGGTCCTCCCTCTAGGTAGTGGCTGAGAGGATGGCCCGCTGCAAGAGGGCCTGGAAATGGCAGGCCTGACGGGTGGCCCTGCACCCCGGCCTTCTCGCGTTTCCTCCACTTGGCCCTTCGGTTTTGAAACCACACCTGAGGGCAGAAAAAGATGAGAAACACATTAGTATTAGGAGCAAGATGGCAGATACAACACAAAAAGATATTACTTTTACACTAATAAGTGATAAAGGAGAAAAGAAAGAGCAAATTTCCTACATAGAGGCAAAAGAGGCGTCTGCTCAAAGCTAGTTGTAACCCAGGTTAAAATTAGATCTATAACTCTCTATCCTGCTTACTTCACAGCAATGTCGCACTCTAATTAACATAATCTCTATTGAATGTTGTGTCAGTGTAGTCTAATAGTTGTCTAGTTCAGGTGGTGGCCAACAGGCGGAAAGTCACCGGTAATTACATGCAAGGTAAACCCCGCCGCTCACGGTCCCTTAAATCTACTTTCTGTCTAATTAAACCCTCCTCCCTGTAGACGGGCTTCGGGTGGGGAGAGATAATTAAGAGCGGTGTTAACAAAAGATCCAGAAAATTACCGCTGAACTGGCTCCAATAACAATTAATGCGCTTTAAATTAAATTCTTAAGAGACGTCGAACGAGTGACTTCCATCCAAGAGACTATTTAACTTTCCCACGCATCCACTGTTGCCCAGTTTGCACTGCAGAAGCACGGGACTCTCACAATGAGCAAAATGTCAACATGTGGAAAGTGACTGAACAGAGCAGGGGCTTGAGCGACAGGCACTGTGCGCGTGCACACACACACACACACACACACACACACACACACACAATTCCCAGAGGGCTGTTTAGCATTACACAGCCCCTCGGGAATTTATGAGTTTTTATCACCTCCTGATGGCGCCCGTTAAGTGATTTGTTCACCTACGGCCCCTAAAGAGACATCTGTTGTTTTACCTTCGGCCATAACATCTCGGAGCTTCCACCGTGTTTGAACTGTCTCTCTGGTTATGAGCCCGGGCTTTCGACATGCAAGCCACGCTTTCAGTGCAAAGCGAAGGAGAGAGGGAGGGAGAGAGGAGGGGGGGCATGGACGGATGGATGGATGGAGAGAGAGTGGGATTGGGGGGTTGTTGGTGGTGGAGGGGTGAGGGGGAGCAAACACCTTTAATGGTCTCTCATTCGCTCCCAAGTGCAGAGCATCGGATCAATGCAGGTCTATTGCAATCACATAATGGGAAATCAAATAGCATTATCCCTCCCCTCTTTCTCTCCCTCCCCTCCCTCCACCTCCTCTCTCTTTCATTCTTTTTTTTTGCACACGCACACACACACACACACACACACACACCTCGGCCTCGCCCCCTATCTGTGCCCTCTGATGGGAATTCAAACACCATCTCATCCCGGGAATACAGACAGTGTTTGCTCCTGCACTAAGTATGCTTTTTATGAATCGCCGGCCTCGGCTTAATAGCCACTAAAACGTCCCCCGTTTGCGTGTAATAACATTCAATAACAGGAAGGACCTTCCCCGCGCAGCGACTGGGGCCATTTAACACATTTTACTGTAATAAATTATTGCCTCAAATTGGCCCGTAATCGTTGATCCTCAATCAGTGACGCATATCACCGGTTATTATCCAGCGCTGCATATCGGAGACATTTTATAGAGGACAGATAAAACATTAGAGGATGCTGCTTTTCCTTTTCTCCCCTCCACCCCCTCCCTTATATTTGATTTAGTCAAGTCAAGCTTCTCTTTTTTTCAGATAAAAGAAACACGGAGCCACTTACTTGAACGCGGGCTTCGGTGAGATCCAGGCGCATTGCGAGCTCTTCTCTAAAAAAAATGAAATAAAAAGAATAACAAAGACAGAAAGAGGAAGGGAGAAAAAGCAGAGAGACAGTAAGAAAAGATTCAAGGTTACAGGCCACCATTTGGAAGCAACGCAGAATTGCTGTTTTGTCCCCTCCTGTTGTTCACTGTCAACAATAGACGACCAAAAATAGGCTGGATTTTTCCCCCTCTCTTCCCCGACATGAACTGCAGAAAGACGCCATAGCCATATTCTATTTTCCCTGTCACGGATGGAAAGAAATAGGCCTAGTGATTGTTAGATTTTCCTTAGCCAAGGCCTGTCACCGTAACAACATAATGGTTGAAATAATGACATCTAAACTAGCCTGCCACAAAGCAATTGACGCTCCCTTCAGCTATACACAAGATGAGCTCGCGGTTCAAATTAGACCCACGAGTCGCCTTAAAGTAGATCGACTGAAAAATAAAATAAAAAAAATATATGAATAATCCCCAATAGGAAAATTGGAAAAATTAATTTTGCGTGATGTTTCAGAAGAAAAGTCAGAAGTGTCAATTTAACAGAAAATGAATGAGATTGATTATTATTATTTGGTTATTTTATTTGGTTTTGGTTCAAACTACTAAAAAAAAAATAAAAATAAAAAATCCTGGATAACATAATTTTAACAAAATGTATAAAATATCAGCTTGTAAAGCTCTGGATTTCTTTCAGTGTGTGTGTGTGTATGTGTAGGAACAACGCGTTTGTACACCTGCCCTTGGGCTTGAGGTTAGGCCCTGACTTTGAGCTCGCAGTATCATGTCCAGCAGGTAACCTGAGCTGCTCCACTTAATTATTCCTCCACGCAGGAACACCGCTGCCATATGTAGAAGCAGGCACTGGGTTTCTTTCCTTCTTTTTTTAATAAGGGGGGTCTCCCCGTTAGCACTTACAGGCCCATTGTGCTCAGTTATTTAAAGCACGGATTTAGTGTGGGGCATTTTATGAGCTGTGATCGGCGCAGTGTCCTGTTACACACGCGTGGAATTACTGGGACTGTTTCTGAAAAATTTTTATGGGCTAGGGGAAGTGTTTATTTAAAAATAAATGCAATTAATTATCGCCTTCAGTTATGGAAGTATGAAGGAACATATGGCTCGTTTAAGGTTTAAGCGAGTTCATTTAACTCTTAGCTATAATAATAATAATAATAATAATAATAATAATAATAATAATAATGTAGGGCAACGCAGTTATATATATGTTTTACATGGAAATTAAAATTCAATTTAATAGGCCTACAATCGTCCCTTTTAAATTCGTTAAGGAGTGATGCAGAATAACTGAAAATAAACTGTATTTAATCAAGTTAAAATTTTACAATAAAAAAAAACAAAACAACAACATTTTTTCCAAACACTTCCTGTTTTGTTTTGTTTTGTTTTTTCTTTTCTTTTCTCTTTTCTCTCACCTGGTGAAGACATCGGGGTAGTGAGTCTTCTGGAAAGCTCTCTCCAGCTCCTCCAGCTGGTAACTGGTGAAGGTAGTCCTGTATCTTCTCTGCTTCCGTTTCAGCATCCCTTCCTCCGAGTCACTGCCCGCCGACAGACACACGCTGTCTTCCCCGTCCCTCACGTCCCCATCCCCGGCGTTCAAACTCTCCCTCTCCTCGTCCTTCGGGGATAGCGCCACCGCGTCCCCGCAGCCCTCTTCTTCCTTCCCTGCGTCCTCCTCGAACTTCAGCGGACCGAGCTCCACCAGTCCCATGCTGCCGTCCTCCGAGGCCTCTCCGGGGCTCTGGTCACCCTCTCCCCGGCTCAGCGACGCGTTCTCTCGGTAGGACTTGCTACGGCTGATGCTCACCTGTGGCGCCTGGCTGATTTTGAGGCTTTCGCTAGCTTGCTCCAGCAGGAGCCTTTCCCTCTCCAGCTTCTCTGCGTGCTCATGGAGATACTTCCCCCCAGGTCCGTACAGCCGGCGGAGCTTTGGAGGCAGGTGCATGTCAGCGCTGAGAGAGATTGGCTCTTTTGTTGGCCCTGAGAGAGAAGCGTGAGAAGGATGTCAAAAATATTGAACAGGCACTTCAATTTTCTTCAAAGCTAAAATAAAATGTAATATTTTCACCGGCCTTTAAAATGACCTGCTTAGTCGTGGAAACACTTTAATTAATCAAAGAGATTCTTGGGGCTATAATGGGCTCACCTACAAGCTTCATTAGAGCAACTCCTGCAGAAGCGTTACTCACATACTTTAGGGCTAAATTAGTTTGCTTTGTTACCAATTCACCCCTCCTTACAAAACTGCCAACCGATGTAAACTATCATTCCAATTTTCCCTTTAAAATAAACTCACCGTCGGCGGTCCTGTCGAGCTCCACTCTGCCGGGCAGACCCGTCAAACTTTGAGCCCCTATCAGTCTGACCTTACAGGGACTCCTGCGGCCCAGAATGCTGTCTATGCAGTAAGAGGAGAGCAGTGTCGGGGATTTACTGCTCTTCCTCTCGCCCCGGTCGTGGATATCTTCCTCAAACTGACCGCTCATGTCGACGCTTCGGTTTGTCTTTCGGTAACGCCTGTCAGTCTCCCTCTCTCTACCTCTCTGCCCTTCCTCTCTCTCGGGGTCTTCTTCTTCTTCTTTTTTTCTTCGGCTCCTCTCAGGCCGGCTCGTCTGTTTACCGGGACCGCTCACTCCTCCCTCCTTCTCCTTCTCCTCTCTCCCCTCTGTCACTCCTGTGTCACACTCTCAGCTAATGACAGACAGCGGTTTGGCTGCCTCGCGTTGTGCTCCGGGTCTGCCAGGCGTTTCTCCGCTCCGCGCGCTCGCTCAGCATAGGCTACGTGTGGGCTGTTGCTGCGCTCTTGATTGGCTGGTGTGTGTATGTGGGGAGAGAGACAGCGCGCAGCTGCTTTATATATTTTACATTAAAGTTAATTTGAGGGAGAGGCGACAAAACCCGACATGGACTTCACATTCCTCCGCGGAACGGACTCAAGCGGATGGAGCAGCAAAATCCAAAGAAACTAAAAAAAAAACAACAAAAAAATAACGACTTCTCCAGCTCGTTGGTGTAAAATGTCTCGAACACCTTTACTTACTCTAATTTATTAGCGATATAGCCTCATAAAGCAATGGGGTGCTGACAGGCTAACAATGTCATTAGCACAATGACTTTGGAGGAAAGTACCACACATAAGGCTACAAAGCACAATTTCACAGCTTTTTTTCCTTCCCCAGGTAACACGCCATTTCATTTCAAAATAAAAGCACACGCGTAAACGATAAAAATAATAATAGCTGACTTTTAAGTTGATGTTGCTGGCTTACTGGTGCTAGCTAACCGGGTATGTGCATAAAAGAGAGTTGGGGCCTATCAGCTTTTTTGGGGTAAAGGCCCACTAACAGCTAGCCTACCTGCCAAGTACATTGTATATATAAAATATGGTATTAGCAGTATAATTTATAATACTACTCGGGACTAGTAATGCCCATAATGACGAGGATATTTAGATTTTTTTATTAGTAATTTTATAACATAACGATAACATTAAAAAATACTATACTAATATAATAATAATAATAATAATAATAATAATAATAATAATAATAATAATAAGGAATAGGCTTTTGTCTTCTTTGATCATTCCATGGTCTTTATTATTACTTTTCTACTATAATGATAACTATAACATTTTAGGCTATGAGTTTAGTTTTAAACTCATGGCTAATCCTTGTGCCAACATGCAAAAAAAAGAAAACAAAAATCTGGCGCGGAGTTTGTGTTTAACCACTGCACCTGCGTGAGCCACGTCACAGACTGAGTCACATAGAAATATAAAAGATCAACACAGAGATCAGAATTTTGTAGCTTTTAAAAACAAAAGTTTATTTTGACAGGAGTATAAGCATTAATGCATGCATCTAATTAGTCTATCTATCTATCTATCTATCTATCTATCTATCTATCTATCTATCTATCTATCTATGTCTTACTTTCTGTCTCTCTTCAATTGCCTGCTCTCTGCTGGAGTTGGGGATTGACTTAAAAAGTGAGGGTGGCGCGCGGTGATGAGACGCCGCACGGGGAGTCGCAGGGACTCCGCTGTGGAGAGGGGGAGAGATGGAGAGATGGATCGAGAATGTAATTTTAAATGAAAGTCTATTTAACCCGCTGTGAATGGCATGACCCCTATCCTCGCCTCAGAGCCCATCACTGTTAAAAGGATCATTTTCAGAATTCAATCCAAAAACTTCAGCAAGCTGCAATTTACTCTCTCCCACTCTCTCTCCTCTTCCCCTCAGTATATATCTGCCCAGCTAGAGCTTCACAGCAGACGAAAAATAACAATAAAATATATGTCCAAGATTGCACAAGCTGCCCCCCCCCCCCCCCCTTCTCTTCTCTTTTATCTATTTTTAAGTCAGAGCTTTACGGCCCCTTTTGTGATTGGAATTGGAATAAGAGCGCAATTGATCTCAGCAAAGTTAAGTTAAGGTGCAGGTCGCTTAGTATTAGAAGAAGGTAAACCCACCTAACTCGGTTTCATCTCCTTTTTTTCTTTTCATTTAATAGCCTTACAAAAAGTTAACATAGCTGCTTTTATAGAAGTATCGGCGGGAGTGTAATATGAGAGGAAAAGTAATGCTTTTTTGATAGCATTAACCTTTCGTGGCGCACATTTCCTCAGAGGCCTGTGAAATCTGCGACACGAGACGGCACAAAGACAACAGCCAATATCGTCTCGTCATCCGCGTTCACGATAAAACACGCAGTCCTGCATGCTGTCACCTCACTGATGGTGTCACATTTAATCTATCTGCAACTTTTTATTATCATTATTATAATTTTTCTTTTATTTTGTGGTGTCACAAACGTCCGAGCTTGTTTATTTTGCACGCAAATCAATGTAATGAGTGTAATAACAATATAAAATGTTATGCCTTTTCCCTGCGCGGTCACAAACAGACGTGCGTAATACAGACGGGTATTTAGAGTCGCTCTGTAATTTGGGGGCCACAATTTGATTCATTTATCCGCACACTGTTATTAACCCTGTGGAAAAAGAGATGTCAGCCGCCATTTCAGCCAGCAGGACATCCGCGCTTTGTTTAAATGCACTAATTACGCGCATACATTAGAGGGGGACGGAATAGCCTGAGCGTAATTTTCACATTTTTCAGTTTCCCGTCTGTTTGACGTGCAGGTGAAGAGATGGCGGAAAGAGGCCGCCTTCAGTTGCAGCGCCACCTCCCCACCCCCTCCCCACCCTGTATTTTCATAACATCCTAACTTGATAATATCCAAAGGGAAACACCGGCTTGTGCGCTTTTCTGTTCGCTTAACGCTCGCATACTGTGGCTGTGCAGCTGTGAACTAGACCCTAGAAGTCCAGAGGCCTCTCAACACATTCACGCCAGTAGGAAACTAATGACGCATTTAGTAGTGCATGCGTGCATTTTAATGGCGTGCCTCGGCCTTTTTTTTTTTTTAATCTGTAACGCATGCCTCGTCCTCTCTGAAGGCCATGGAAGTGATACTCATGAAGTCCATCTAGGGCCAGCAGGTTGCGGTGGACCTATAGCAGGTCATTCAGCTGGCGCCATCTTCTGGACGGAATAGCAAATTGCTCGCACAGGTGAGCATATTGCACCATTCATGTGTAACCGCGCTTTCCTGCTCCATCCTCACCACTGCCTGTATTGCCAGTTCATATGGGTGGATTAAATGTAATCAAAGCGGAAACCTCCACCCACCTTTAGGAGACAGGTCTGCATGTGAGGCATTTCATATTATTATATTATTATTGTAATAATTTTTTTAAACTACTAATTTGCCGTTGCGTTTTCCGCTGCCCCCTCAAGTTTGCCTCCGCTTTGCATCGCCATGTTGCACCAACTGTCCTTGGTGACGACGGCACATCCTCCATCCATCCCCGCGCTCTGACATAATTGGACACTTGCTCTGCTTGAGAGGCCAAGCAGGAAAAAGAAGGAGAGAGAAAGCGAGTGTGTGTTGGGAGGGGAGGGAGGCTTTTAAGGCGCGCGTAAGCAAAGTTAATTAGCGGTTATTAACAGCCCGCATAATGAGAGCGAGAGGGAGTCAATTTAATGACTTTGTTAGCGCGAGTTCAGAGCGACAGGCGATGATCGAAACAACAAAGACGAGCGCGCACGCAGCCATCATGCGTAATTTCCAGCGGTAATGCGGTCTGATCAGAAACAAAGGGTTCTAATTTCGTTCAACTGACTCGATAATTTGTCCTTATGTAAGGAAAATAATTAATGACTTAATGCTTCAACAGAAGTAGCTTTCCTTGTGAGAGGGTTTTTTTGGAGGCCTAGTTTGCTGGAGAAGGTGGTAAGGAAATCAATTTCCAGACCCATAATTATTTACATCATGAATTTAAAACGTGGACGTGTGCCTCTGCTCCCAGTTAGTGCGCAGACGAGGGAGAGTCTATTAGGAGAGGAGAGAAGGAGTTTCGCAGTCTCCTTCTCTCAAGCAAATTGTGTGTGGCAACAAATGGGCCACTTGTTATAATGTAGGATAATAGATTTAGATATTAGAACAAACAGCAAACCGCGAAGGATATGGACCGGATGTAGTTTGGCAAACCGTTAAATGTAATAATAAATGCAATATTTAATGCAGTTCATCAGTGCAGATCTGAAGGGTTTGGTGGCAGATGATTCCTGGTTATACTCTGGAGTCCAGCCTCATTCACGGCTGTATCCCCCCCCCCCCCCATGTGCAGGTCACTGTGGCTACCGCCTCGCAAATCATCCAAGCGCCTGCATGCGCGTCTTTACGCATGATTTCATCATTCCACAGATGGGTTGAGTCGGAGGAAAGATGTGAGCGCCATTATCGATTGAGGGAGCATGAGACGCCTGCGGGCCACTCTTGGATTCATGGCAGGTGGATAGGTCACCCACACGAGAGCGGCAATTTCACGGCCCTCATTGTCTCCACTGATTACTGCTTTGATCACAGGAATCAAGAGCCCGAGACTCTCGTAAACCTCCAGCGTGGTCCAGGGAGCTCGCGAACTGAAGAGGTCATCATGCTTCATCATCACCATAACCATCGACATCATCATCCTCATCATCACCATCCTCATCATCACCGCTAGTTGACCATACCAACCTGGGGCGCTGTGTGTTTTCACAGGCGCGTTGCCCTTTTATTGATTGCGTGCCTTAATTTTAATTCGATTGCGCGAGTGTCAAAAATTCCGCAAGAATCATCCTAGTAATGAGATAATCAAAGTAATATATGCAAATCAGTTATGTTGCCAGCTTATCAAAACCGGAGTGCCCCCCCTTGAGTCTGAAGAAGTCCATTTATTCAGTTAGTGGCAATACCTTGCGCAAATGGCGCGATGCAAATGACAGTTGATTAGACTAAATTAAGAACCTCGTTTCTCCCTGACCTTGTCTGAGTTTTATGTAAATTCTTTTTTTCCCTTTTTTTTTTTTTTTTTTTTTTGCTTTAATGTGATAAAAGTGCATTTTTAAAACCTCCGCCTTTGTAGATCTGAACAATATTTTCCACGAGAAAAACAATGGCCAACCTCAAAACATAACTCAGTGTGTCAGTAGCTTGGATGATCCCCTGACTGGCTCTTTTGTGTCTGTCTTGCTGTCTGTCACAAATCTCAGTATACCTTGACCCTGGTGCAACACCCACAGTGACAGAAAGTGTACCGTGATAACTTCCTTGCTGTGGGGGAGTGTGCCTGGAAGATGGACTAGGTGTGGGCGCCTCTGGGTGTGGGTCTCCTTGTGTGTGCCTGTGTGTGTTTACACAATTATGTGTACTCATGTGTGTACCATAACATATTGTCTAAGGAGACAGAGAGAGTGCAGTTCAGACTTCCTCTCTGTGGGGTGTGCGGGGCCTGTAGATGGGAAAGGAATAAATCCAATATAGATTGCAGGGCTGCGCTGCCTCCCGCTGGGGACCCTCAGACTTGCAGGCCAGGATCGAAGTGCTTTTCTCCACCTAAATTGGCCCGAGAGGCCGCAGGAGCAGCCGAGCTACACCCCCAGCACTGGGACTGCCTACGACCTAATGATGGTGCTGGGGACAGACGCAGATATACTCATGCGTACACACAGACGGAGATGCACGCGTTTTATACGTACACACCCGAAACTCACACGCAATCATGCCCAGATTGATATAACATCAGTCACACTCTTGCACCAGTCAAACACACACTTTGAGAAGAAAACCACACAGATATAAACACACCCTCCTCGTTCTCTGATGTTGAACACACTCATTCCTTGTCCAAAGACCATTCACCTCAAGCCTTCCTCTTCACATCTTAGGCCACCCCTCAAACCTACCTCAGCTAAACTACAGATTTAGAGGAGGCATCCTCACTACCTGTTCGCACACTCCAGAGAGGGAGGAGTGAATAGCATAACTGGCACCACACCAAGTGTCTGGACTGATATGCACTGCTACCATTTGGTTCCCCTGCAAGGAAAACACCACCAGCTCCCCAATGCCATTACGCTTCCTGCCAAACGTCCCGGCACTGTCATTTTGGTTCTGTCCAGGGAGCTAATTCTATTTGTGATGATGTGCCGCTGGGAAGGGTCCAGAAACAGTGTGACAAAATATCCTATAGATGGACATTTGTGGCTCAGTGAGTCTCGGTACCCGCTCGCAGGGCATTAAATGAACTACATAGCTCATCTCTAGAGTGTAGAGCTGGAAGATGTCATGAAAGACCGTGTGCCTTTTGCAGATACAGTTACATTTCTGCATTTTATAAACCATTTTAAATCACTTTTCTTTTCATGGGAAGATTTACGTCATCTTTCTAAACAGATTATTCTATAATGCAGATCGTAGCGCGATCTCACCAGCTCGCACGTCACAGTCTTGCTGGCTGTCTTCTCTGTTGCAGGGAACTCACTTATTACAAAATGAGTGTGGTTAAAAAGAGGATTCAGTGTTTTTAAACTGTTTCGTGGTTACTGCAAAGTGTAAGAGTTTATAGATATGCTATACCGTTTGCTTTGTAAGGCAGGACAGAGCTTTCCCATCCTGTAATAACACTGCTATAGAGCCACTGATATCCTGCTTTTTTGTGTTTGCACTACCATCTTGTATCTTTTCTCTCCTTCGTTTTGTCTTCTCTACTATTTTCCACTTTGTATTTTCTCCCTTTCAGCTCGCTCACGCCTCTCTTGTCTCTTGATACTGACACATCTTTTACCCTGTTGTCTTCAATAGTCCACTTGTGTCTTTGCTATGGAGCAATTCATTCAGTTGTCCCTGGCTACACCCGGCTGTTTTTTTGCTTGCAATTTTCACGTATCGCCTTTTATTTATTTATTTTTAAAATTTAATAACTCATCTATGCCCTTGGGGAAAGCACATTTTGAGTTTATGCGTGTGTGTTTGTGTGCGGCGCAGACACAGAGGATGCATACTAAATATCCTGAATGCAAAGATAAGTACGTGCAGTACACAAACATAGGCCAGAAACACATACACGACAAAATCCTTTTGACATCAATAATTGGTAAATCCTCTGATTAACTTGTAAGAATTGTCCTTAGAGTGCTTAAGTAATTGTGTTTGTGTGTGTCCTTTTTTATTGCATGCACCCCCTCTCTGTAAAGCACATCTTTATAACCAAGCAATTCCAAAGCAATTTTCTCTGTGGGAGGAGAGTGTAATTTTCTATTCTGTGACACTGTGATGTGTAAGAAACTGGGAGCTGGCGCTAAAAGGTGTCTGTAGTGTGTGTCTTGGTGTGGGTGTGAGCCACTTTAATGGCCAACGTGGGGCGGGTGGCGGTGGTGGTGAGCGGGTGCATGTCAGGAAGGCCATCATTTAATGACTCCCAAATAGTGCCCTCCTCGTTAGAGCTATCGTCCTGGAAACGCGGGGCTGTGAACCACGAGAGCGCCACACGCTGCAACAGTCTTTTATCTTCATATTAAACCATTTGCATAACATTACCACGATAGATAAGATTCAGGAGATACTCAACCTACTCAGGGAGCGACAGAGAGAGAGTAGACACAGGAGACACAGAGAGGGTATACTACATGTCCTTGCAAATCTAATCAGCGTTAAATGGAGCTGTCAAATGTGTGTGTGTGTTGTGTGAGTGTGCATTTGCTACTGGAAGGCTCATGTCAGGAGTCATTTAACATTAAAGCGCAACAGTATATAACAGGGCTGTAATTACAAAATGCAAGAATCCAGATGTGACATCTAAATACAGCAGTCATTTATCGGTGATACACAAAATAACACCAAATGGCGTGTGTACTTATATGTCCTTCACAAAGTTGAGTTTTAATGTTTTCTTTTTCTTAACGTGTCGCACAAATTGTATTTGTGGCAGCAGCTCTACAGAATACAAAGAAGTAGCTAATTAGAACAAATTACATTACTAGCATTTTCAAAATTGCAGACATTATTTGCATTGACGGCAGCATTTTGTGCAGCATCAGCAGACTAACAAAAGGCTGAAATTCGTGTTTTTTATAGGCACACCGAGCTATGCTGTTTAAAGTGGTTTGCTCTGTTCTGAGGACTGTCGGATCTGCAGCTGCTCTTCCCTGCTCAAAGAAGAAAAGACTTATTCCAACAGAAAGAGCAGGAAAATGTGCAAGCACACGCTAATTAGTTGTTGCTACTTGCCACTACCCGATTAGCACAGTCAAGAGTCCTGTTGATCTGTACAGTATATTGCGATTAGTATGGATATAGTGTATGCCACTCTGCCACGTCTAAGCCACTCACAGGTGGAGTGAATAGCATCGACCATCTCATTACAAGTCTCTGTTCTTCGCAATCATGTGGATTAGTAACACTCCCCGATGGCACCAGCCTCCAGCTGGACAATGTGCCTCGCCCCCACCAGTGGCTCTGGTTATTAAAATCCTGTATTGAGCCTGAAGCTGAGCATTTCTTTGTCGCTATCTTGGCATTTTGAAACTATATGTGATAAGTGACGGATACTTCAGTTTACAGAAGGTAAGGCTAAGCCCACCCTGCTTTATCGTCCTTTTGGACACAAACAGGGAAGATAAGAAATGAAACTAGAGACCGAGAGCGTGAACTGACCAGGAAAGTACTTTCTGCAGTCATACTTCAAGAAGCAGAGGGCTGTTTTCCTATTAATTTCTATACATCTATAATTTTTTTTGTAGCCAGATCCCTGTTCTTCATTAGGAATTAAGATTTTAGGCAATTCATCTTAAGCTTTACTATGTTGATACTTTACTTAATACTCCATAAGAGCTACTTAGGAACTGCTCACAAAGAGCCCAAAGTGCTGAACTGTTCTCAAACCTCCACAGATCCCAAACCGGTCGAGCATCTGGAAGCTGTATCGGAATCAAACCTTCACCACTGCAGCCCCCTAGTTCCTGTGTCCAAACCGAGATAGATTTGAGCTGTTTTGATGACATGAAGAGGACTTGCACAATATTTGTAACAAGGTTTTAATGTTGTGGCTATAAACACACTGGATTACAATTCCCTGCTCAGACTCTGGTAGAAGTTTAAGTGTAGTTTAAGGGTATAAATAGTATATTTTAAAAGTATTATGACAAAGCTTCAGGTGAATGCTTCAGGCCCTGACACTGACTCGATAAGAGAAAATACCATTGTGCTGTTCAGCTATGGTTTTATGTATGTGTGGGTAGATGATCACTGATCGACAGCTTCCTGACTCTGCTTGCTTGAAAATACCCAGTGGAACAGGGCAACATATAATTTTTATGTGTATTACCACACATTGTCCCTAGCATACATCTGATCAGTTTGTGAAAAACAAACAAACAACAAATAAATAACAACTGTGAGCCATACAGGACACTTAAAGAACTAATTCAACCGAATAACATACCAGAAAATCGTTTTTTAAAAGGTTAATCTCTCTTTGATATTTTTAACAATACTTTACCTGAATAATGTTTTTGTTTCTCAAAGCAGAAAAAAGGTTTTGTCCTTAATGCCTGTCACAATAAAAGACTGTACACAGAAAGGTCTGGGCACAGATTGAAAGATACGCTGTGTCCTGGATCGGGTGGTATATCACGGAGGATTTGACACTATGTTTTCTTTCTGTGTGTATTTTGAGTGAACTGAACCTTTAATGGTAAGACTAAGGCTAAGGGGGCAAAAATGAGTGTAGGCTACTTGCATGTGATATGAAAGGCTACAGATGCCATCACAAAACAGAATACTTACTCTATGTGTGTGTGTGTGTGTGTGTGTGTGTGTGTGTGTGTGTGTGTGTGTGTGTGTGCGATAGAGAAAGAGAGAGATTGCTTGTTTATGCACACTGGGATAGACTGTGCCAGGTGAGTGTACCGTTTACCATCAAACCATTGAATTCAGCAGGCATCTAATAACAAAGCATTTATGGCCCACTTACGCATGCATAGATATAACTGTCAGTAGGAAATAACAGTCCCTTTTCTCCGTCTCCAGCTATTTCTTCTTCTCTTAAAACACACAGGCACCATCCGGATTGGACCCAGATACTCTAGAATTCTATCATCAGACTCGGGGATGAAATTAAAATCGCTCATTTTCTTTCTCCATACAAGGAGCAGATCAATTTCCGGAGACTGGGACGTGATATTTTCCTGCCATTGGGCTTTCTCGTCTTTGGCACAGCACCCTGACTGGCTGCCAGCGGGAGGCCCGGGCCTGACTGCACGCCTCGCCGGAGAACAGTTACTTCTGCCGCGGCAAGTTTATTTGCGCCTCGCTATGAGAATTGCCATCATTTACCCTTCCCCAGCGCCCCCCTCCAGAAAGAGAAAAGAAATAGACAAGCAGGGAGAAGCGAGGCAAGAATGAGAAAGGCGAAATTGATTCTTTTTGATACATGCTGCCTGGGGGACATTAGGCACACCTCGTTTGACCACCTATTTCAAGAAATGAACTGAATAAATTTTGCGTGAAGTAATGTATAGGCCTTTTAGAGGCCTCGCGCTGTTGTTTTCGCTTTATGAGGAACGACGGGCTCGCTGCAGCGCGCAGAGGTCATCTGAACAGACGCGAATCCTGGTTTTAGGAAAACGAAATTAATTGTAGCTGTACAAGAATGATAACCCACTTTACATGAAACAAGAAGTGAGATTGTGTTGAGCATGGCGAATGTGCTGAAAACACTGAAATCTGCAGGACTGGCGGGCCCCGGGGGTCAATGGCATATTAAACAATTCACGCAGATTGAGCAATGCCGCTAAATATTGGGCTACACTGCAAATATGGGGCCTTAAGCCATTGAACAAACTATTGTTGCCCAGATGTTCGCTTTGCAGGACGTGGGGATGTGCATGGCGCCCGTGTTTGCACAAGTAGTGCGCATGAGGTCACCACTTCAGCAGAATGAGAACTCTGGCATAATATGTTCTGCGTATGATGCAAGCTTCTGACCGCCTACCCGTTGTTACGCCCCACTTAAAAACGAAGTGTTGTCAATACATTTTTCTCTGTATGCGCTGTCAGTGATAGGATCGCTGTGCCATTTAAAACCATGACTTGTACTTTAATCCCTCAGTGTTCCTTACCTGCATCACAAATTTCTTTTTAGTCGGTCCTTGTTTGTCCTGGCAGGGACACCGGCCCTTGTTTGTGCACACTTTGACCATCCGACCCGTCCTTTCCCTTTTACGTGTCCCCCAGCTGTTACGTCACAGAGCCAGTCAAGGCCTAATTAAACCCAGATTGGGAAAGCGTATAAATCCCAGCCCCTTTTCCCCAGTCTGTCCAAACAGCAACATGCAGACACCCCGAAGTGGATTTTAGTCGAAGGGAATACATTAAGAAGAAAACTGCAAGTCGATCCGTAACCACTGTGAAACGCTCAACAGCTGCTACAGAAAAAGTTCTGACACATAGCAAAATGGCTGGACTCAAGGTAAGACAATTCCTCGAAGCAAAACTGTTGCTAAATGTGTAAATATTCAATTATTATCGCTTATGAGCTGCGTCTGTGTCGACTATCAGACTGTGCATGCATGTGGAGTTAGGGTGCAGAACTATATCATCATTGTAATACAGAAGAAAAGTTTGTATTTTTTATTTATTTGTTTTGCACCAGAATGTGTGAAATTCATGCGCCTTAAAGCCACCACAGCTCCTGTGGCCGCAGACTGAAGGGAGGCGTTTCCTCCAACCAATCAGAGCGCTGCATTTTGCAGCTGCCCAGATGTGGTTTGAAGTGCCTAAATCTTTTTTAATTTCATTGGGAACGCTTCAATTTAATTGCAAAAACATGATTTTAAACCCCAGTTTTCCAATTTATTGCCATTGCTGCAGAATTATGGTGATGGGCTGCATTAAGTAGGCATTTGCTTAGATTACTTTTTTTTTTTATATAGAACCTTTAATATTTGACTGAAGGTTTCAAAGTCATGACACCTACTCAAATGCAAAGCTTTGTCTATAGTGGAATAGTTAACAAACTATCCAAGGACTGCTGGGATCATTGCCAAGTCTAGCTTTGCTGCTCTAGCTCTAATAAACTTTTAAGAGGACAGAAAACTGACTTTGTAAAGCATTCCTTCAACTTGGGACACTCTGGAGCTTCCAACAAGCACTTTGGCACATGATCACGCACACATGGAAACCATCTGTGTCTGTGAGTGTGCTTTCTTGCAAACTCACAATGACTCAGCAAGATGCGTGTACACTGTGACAAGTTTGATCCTCCTGTGGCAGAAGAGACGCGATCAGTAGAGGTGCAGGCGAGATGCAGAACAACACTCTTATCCTAGATGGAACATTGATCAAAACATGCTGCAGAGGATGTAAGTGTAATTAGGCTGTTTCTGTGGCACAATAACACAAAATAATGGATGACTGCAAGGGGGGAAATTTGGCATAACTGCAGTTTGTTTTATCATAGATCTAATGTGAATCAATATGACAACAATTAACAAAAAGACAAGCCTTAATGACAAGCCTTCAAGTTTAATTATAACCAGCATGAACACATTTATCCTGCATTACAATGAAGCTGCATGATGTATTTTTTTATTTTTCACTTCAACTTGTCTCCATTTGTGTGTTGGATGTGTGTTTGTCTCTTTCAGTACATGAGCGGTTTCGGGAACGAGTTCTCATCTGAAGACCCTCGCTGTCCTGGATCCTTACCCGAGGGACAGGTAAAAACCCACACTGGGCTCCTTTTGTTATTTATTCATCATTATTTTCTAATTGTTGAAAATGAGGGTAATTGAACACCATATATAGTGTACATATACACACATTACAGCATTTTTTTATGTTCCATGTGCTTGCAGAATAATCCCCAGGTCAGCCCATATGGCCTTTATGCCGAGCAGCTCTCCGGCTCTGCCTTCACCTGCCCGCGTCCAGCCAATAAGAGGAGGTGTCCTTTTCTGTTTGAAACCTAAATCAGACTTTATAGTGACTCCAAATGGATCCCAGACAATATGGATAACTAAACATTTCCCTTCCTCTTCTTTCTCTAGCTGGTTGTACCGCATCCTTCCATCTGTTAAACACAAGCCATTCACCTCGGTTCCCTGTGGAGATCTAACAGAGAACTGGAACGAAGTGGAGCCTGATCCTAACCAGGTATATCAACACAAGGAGTCCCTGCTCATTTTGGGCTTAGTTACAAATCTTTCATCGCTTTTACATCTGTGTGGTTAATGTTCAGCCGAAGCCATAACAAAGTTTAGCATAGCATAACCAAATCTATGCACTGTCTTCTCTAAACCTCACATTAATGCGGTTTAATTGTGGTAAATGACACTGTTTGGGGGCCAGCAGATTCCCTTCATTTTCAGTATTGTGCCTTTAGCTTCACATTTACCACACAGCCTCCAAAGCTATACCGATGTTTTCGACAAGGAAACAATTTCAAGCTCTTCACACTGTTAAAAGTAACAGTGTTGTTTCAATCCATTAAAAATGCTGGCGACATAAGAGCACATAAAGCCACAAATTTCAAATCTGTGATTGGTGGCGACATGCTGTACGTGACACCATCATCATCAAGTTTGTCTGTTTCAGACAAGTTTACGAAAAGCAATGATGAAGCAGTGTGTGAATGTGAGAGTGAATGAATAGTGGAATTGTAAAGCGCTTTGAGGTTCTCGAAAAGCGCTATATAAATGCAATCCATTATTATTATTATTATTATTAATAAACAGTAGATATATTTATATATAGTAACTTATTTAGAAAATATTTTCCATAGATTGATTTCTTTAAATACACTGAAGGTGCACAATAGGTACACTACAACGAACCGCTTCAAGTAAAAGTTAGTATTTTGCAAAGCAATCTACTGCTACTCATAAATAGAGGTAAATACTGTAAATACTAATAGCTGGGAAATAAATATAAACAGCAAGCTAGTAAGTAACAAAAACAAACATATTTAAAGAAGCTGTAAAGCAGGCCCACGGTGAAATAATGGTGGTTCTTATAATTTTACAGTAAAAATTTGTTACAGTGCAGATTCTGACTCTGAGGTTTCTTTCACAGCTTCGATGGCTGCCATTCACCATCCCCAAAGCTACAGAGAAGAAAGTGGACTTTGTGGCTGTAAGTCAAGCTAATTATTTCTCTTATTTTGAATTTTTATGAAAATTTCCATCTGATTTTATTTGCGTCCTTCTCCACATTTCAGGGTTTGCATACTGTCTGCGGTGCTGGAGATGCCAAATCTCGTAATGGCATTGGCGTCCACGTGTACACCTGTAACACCTCCATGGTCCACAGGTGAGAATGTATAAATTATGTGACGAAAGGATATATTTTTATTGATGAAAAACATTTCCAGCCTTCCTTTGATCTTATTTTATTCTTGTTCCAGGTGCTTCAACAACTCAGACGGAGACTTTCTGATTGGTGAGGAAAGGAGCGCTGTTGTTGTTTTCGCTGTCATCTATCATAAGAACAATGATAGCTCAAACATTAGCCTGCCTTCTTGTTCAAATTTTCTTTTCTCTGTGTCTCTCTTTGTCTGTTTGTGTGCGCAGTCCCTCAGCAGGGAGAGATCTTGATCACCACAGAGTTTGGGAAGATGATGGTCGAGCCGAACGAGATCTGTGTCATCCAGGTGGGCTGTATGTTTTCCATTTCCCCTGTTTTCAAAGAAATCTGCCGTTGTGTCTGCCCCAACATCCCACTTACCATATTTAGAAAGGCATTGTTTGGTGCTTTTTGAAAGTGACCTCAAAAATAAGCGACGGTGGAAAAGAGGTTTTAAGCTACCGAAAGCCTGACCACCTGGACAGCAGCACGTGTGCTTTTCAAAGTCCGTTCAGAACTGAAACAGCACACAGTTGATACTTAATAGGACAAAATTTCCTCTCACTGCCACTTTTCACATTTTTTTTTTTTTTTTAGCAAGGGATGCGCTTCAGTGTGGATGTGTTTGGGGAAACCAGAGGCTACATACTCGAGGTGTATGGTGCCCATTTTGAACTGCCTGACCTTGGCCCAATAGGTTTGTATGATATTTGTGAGTCTATATAAGTGCAGCATACGTCTTTGTCTTCACTTTTCCTTGAAACGTGCTCACCAAGCTCCTTTACATCTATGTCTTGGAACAGAATGTCCATGTCTAAAACTGTTCACACTTTTCTCTGCGTAACTCACTCTGTGCTCAGAGGATAAATCTTGCTTAGAAATTTTATTAAGGAGATTAACATCTGCTGTTTTGTTTATAGAGTACATATAAAAAGCAACAACAACACAAAATCCTTCTTTGAGCAGCATATTGCTGTTAGATATTTAGGAAACTAGTGACTAGCTTGTGATTTCTGTGTCTTCCTACATATAACAAAAATATTTCTTGCACCCACCAAAGATGTTTTGGCTTTCCGACAAAGCATCATGGCTCTAAAAATAATGTTTTATCATTAAATGTATTCGCACCTACAATTGTTTTAATCTTTATTTTACCTTTATTCACTAGCTGGGCCCACGTCCTCACTTTAGGTTGGACAGCGTTTTAGTAGGTAAAGCTGAATGCTTTGACATGGCTTGAGGGAAGGCCTCGAAGGGGAGTGGTGATGGCTCCCTGCCCTGGCAGACCCCCATGCACCAAATAGAAATGAACAAGTTAAAGAATTGAAAACAAGGAGGCAGGGAGGGTGGGGGAGGTAAACGAGAATGAACAGCTTGCAGAACTGGGTGAACCTATATAGACGACAGCGTGTTTGGAGGCGTGGTCCTGCTCCTGAAATTCCAATACATAATCTCCAAATAGTTAAAATATCAAAAAAATGCACAGCTAAATTGCTAAATAAGCTAACACCTTAACTACATGAAACCACCTGTGATTACATGATCTGTCACCCCCAATTGTTTCCTATTTTTTTTTATTGTTATCATTGTCATCATGGTTATGCCTACACTGCCTTTACTTTGACACTTTGCGTGTGTTTTGCAGGAGCCAATGGTCTGGCTAACCCGAGAGACTTCCTGTGTCCGGTTGCATGGTATGAAGATCGCAAAGTGCCCACTGGTTACACCGTCATCAATAAATACCAGGGGAAGCTGTTTGCATGCCAACAGGTGGCTATTGTTGCACACAACTTTATCTGTATCACTGTACTTCCACGTGTACCTGTGGTCTGACAGGGACACACACACACACACATACACACATGGCTTACTTGCCCTATTACCCTATTTAGTTTTGTGTCTGCTTCAGTGAACGCCATCGAACTGCAGCAGTGACTAACAGGAAACTGTCCAAGTGAAGCATATGATCCATTAGCTGCTCCTGCCGACTGAATTGCCATCCCTGATGATTTAATATCGAAGCATTAGCTGTTATCCATTCAGCAGGTTTCCGCCTCGACTCCCTTATGAGTCTTAATCACTCATAATTAGTTAAGGCATTCTGGAGCTGCAGACAGTGTACCTGTGAAGCTTTTGCTTTGTAGGAAAAAACCTTTTTCAAGTTAAGCATTAATTTCAACATATTTCAGCCGGGGAATGATCCTCCCCCTCCCGAAATGTCCTGTTGGGCGCATAATTGGATCGACACATAATGTCTGACAGGAGGTTTTTTACTGAGGCAGGGAGGAGGTGGGAGGAGAGGTTTGTCAGGGGTGGGGGTTGGGGGGGTTGTAACCGTGGAAACCATGTCAAACCACACTGTTATTATTCATCATAGGAAGTACACTAGGGCAAGATACTGTCTTTTCTTTTTTTGAAGCAAAACAGACCTCTTCCCATCTTCCTCTCTGCTTCTGCTTGAGTATCTGCCACCAGTTATATGCTCTTCCCAGAGAGTGGACCAGAGAGGTTGCAGGGGTAAGAAAATAAGATGGGGCGGTGGAGGCCTCGTATAAGGGAAGATGCTGCCGCTCCTGCCTGGTCCTGCTGTTTTGTTCCCCCGCAGAGTGCCGAAATTGCTCAAATTAACTTATTATTTGCTTGACTGGACCAATATGTTTGTGTTTTGTGTGCGTGTGCGCGCAAGTGCTCGCTCGCCTCCATTTTCCTCCCTTCATTTTAATCGAATGTAGTGGAGTTATCACAGATGAATGTCCAAGAAATTACCTGCACTGGATTTCCCGAAGGCCTCTTTGTACATCGACTACTGTCAGTTGAGTGTGTGTTAAGTTGTTTTCGGCGTTCATTAGTCACGAATGTTTGCGTGTGTGAATGCATCTGTGTATGTATATGTATTTGCCAGTATTCGTCGTTGGTGTGTATTAGCTGTTCGTGTGTGGAAAAGCTTGTGTGTAAAGGAGCAGGGAGGTCAGTATGGAGGCAGCTTGAGTTGTAATGAACTATATTGATTTTAGAGTTGCTGTTGAATGTCTTTTTTCGCAGTGACATTATCAGAACAGAGAAACTATATAAAATTGCTGTGGTTTTAACAATCAAGATAAAGAAATATCTCTGCACCCACTGCTCCCCTCTCCCCATAACTGCGCTGCTGCGAGCGTCAAAATGCTCAAAGTTTGGGAAAGTTTGATTGTGAAGCCAATTACCCCATAATACCTGGAGCCTCGTATCACAAAGAAAAGGGGGGAATGAAAGAGAAGAAAGGATGAAAGAAGCACACCCTCTTTCACAATCAACCCTTTTCATTATGACCAGTTTTTTTCTCTTTATGTGAAGAAGTACTCTCTCTGGGAATTTAAGATTACAAAGACATTATTCATTGTTCCGTTTTCCCTGTGAAAAGCTCAATTTAAAGCCTTTTGTGTTTGTTGCTTGGGTAGACTCCTCTTATTTGTTTTGTTCGGTGCTCTGCACGTAGGATTTCTCGCCATTCAATGTGGTCGCCTGGCACGGTAACTACACGCCTTACAAATACAACCTGAAGAACTTCATGGTTATCAACTGTGTGGCCTTCGACCATGCGGTGAGAGTTGAGTTTAGGGACACGCCAATAGCACTTTTGAATGCAAAAAGCCGTGCTCCTCACCCGCATGTTTATGATCTCTCTATATAGGATCCATCTATCTTTACTGTGCTTACTGCCAAATCCACTAGACCAGGGGTTGCCATTGCTGACTTTGTCATCTTCCCCCCACGGTGGGGTGTGGCTGACCACACCTTCCGTCCACCATACTATCACCGTAAGACACACGCACACACACATCCATTTACCCAGCCTGTGTCAAGGCAGTAGGTGAGAACAAACCACCTGCTGTATGACTCACTTCAATGGAGACCCCACAATAGTCTCCTTTTGTCCGATTTCATTGCAGACCTATAAGGCCATCTAGCGGAAATCAGTGTTACACCTGGCACATTCAACAGCAAACTAGACACATGACGCTGCTGTGTTACAGCTCCTCCTGCTTGTCACTGTAGGTAACTGCATGAGTGAATTCATGGGTCTGATCAAAGGCCATTATGAGGCCAAAGAGGAGGGTTTCCAGCCAGGAGGGGCCAGTCTCCACAGCATAATGACCCCGCATGGCCCGGACGTGGACTGCTTTGAGAAGAACAGCACTGCTGAACTCAAACCTGAGAGGGTGGCTGAGGGAACCATGGTAAACAAACAAAATATATATATGGTTAACACATGACCAAGTCGGTATCGTTTATCACAGCGTGCTTTTTCCTATCACCAGGCTTTTATGTTTGAGTCGTCCTTCAGCATGGCGGTGACAAAGTGGGGTCTTCATACATGCCAGAAGCTTGACAAGAACTACTACCAATGTTGGGAACCTCTACGCAGCCACTTTAACCCCAACTGGAAGCCCGGCAAACAGTAGAAACCCAGTGATTCAGAATGCATTAAGAGCAAACAAATCAAAAATAAATATATCAAAATAAAAATTTCACTTCTCGCAATCCAATGATTTATTTGTGTTCCCCGAGTAGATCTGTTGACAGAATAAACAGGAAGAATAAAGTAATTTCCTTCTCACAGAAGTATAAAACCAAATTGTCGTCACATGTGTATTTTTATTTTTAAGAAACATAACTGCAAAATTTAAGGAACAATAAGAGGCAACCTTAGACCAGCATTCTGTTTTACTGAGAGGTGTTTGGTAGGACCACTAATGACCCTGTCTTTACCCCTCATGCCACTGTTGTACCAATATTGCCATTATCCTTTAATATCTAAATGACACTGCAGTGCTTCTTTATTTGACTATATATATAGTCTTGCTTTATGTGAAACGGGGATCATTGATATCAGCATGTCTTGCATTTTCTTTTCCTGTGCCAATCTGAACTTATGTGAGAGGGGGGAATCGAGTCCTTCAGTCTGCAAGTAGATCCTCCTTGCCTCTGTGTATAACTGCAGACATGCAAATGGTACTTTCACACATGAAAGCCACGTAACTCTGGTTTGACAATATAATTTTATTCGGTTAATAATAATTACACACATGGACATCATCTCTAGAACACACAGGACGAGGGTCTTTCTACACCCGGGCTCAAGATGACAAACTGAACTTGCGCTCGAGGGTACCGGCCTTAATTTGCTCCTCCTTCCTATCCTGTAAAACAGATGACAAACAGATGATAGGTTAGTGCGGTTTCCATAGAAACAAAGTCATATCGCCCTCACCCTCATCACCTTCCAGACGTTTTCTCAAACTCCATGTTTTATGAGTGAGCTTTTTATGATTTTCAAGCAGCTTTCCCCCCCCCCTTCCCAGCACCAAAAAAGGGGGGTTGGGACAAATATGATAGCCCAGCAGTGTGACAATTGGACCAAATTCTCCCTGGAATCTCAATTGGCGAGGACTTTGACGGTGAATCTCCATGACAATGGGGTAGAAAATGAAAGCAGGCAGCATTTTGGATGAAGCATTCATTTCTAACATGAGCGGGTCTGTGTCAAAAGAAAGAAAACCAGATCAACGGTGCACCTACATGGGAATAATGAGTCCCAATCTTCAACTAAATAGCTTTTCAGGTTTCTATGACAGCATTTGTCACCAAATCACATTTTATGAATACCCAGATCAAATACTCTAAATGGTCAAATTATTACAGTGGCTGAAAAATGACCACTATTGTAACAGTGTAAAGTAACCATGTAATCAATACTGAATTGTTTTGTTTCCTGCAATAAATGCATTGATATTTTTTTAACCTCCAACAATACTTGGCAATTTACTCCTAGTTTCTAGTCTCACACGTGCCTTTAGACAGCCTAAAGAGGGCCAGTGGGGCTTAAATTGTGGTTCAAGAGCTCGCAACAAACTTTTGTGATGAGAAAACACAGCTGAGCCGATTAAACTACCCATTAAGATCAAGCAGACAGCGAGTGAGAAGGCTACAGTGTTTCTTGTCTCATACCCTGTCTGTCTTGAAGATGTAGTAGAGGGCAAAGAGAGGTACAACTCCAAACATTGCACCCAGCAGAGAGGTCTTGTTTGTAGGCCTGAAGTGTGCGTAGGGATTGCCTCGTGCGTACACCCAGCGTGTCAAGGCAGGGTCTTCCTGTACAGACAGAAGTAAGCAATGACATTTATCACCATATGTAAATGTAGAATTCACAGCGGAAAAATTGACTCCAATATTTACAACAAATCAACCAAAATTTAAAAGTCTCATAGTGACGTTAAAATTATTAATATCTGTTATACTTAAACCTTTTATATTAGGTGGGGAAAACTCAGGAAACAGCAGAAAAGAGGGGGGGGGGGGGGGCATTTTTCAAGGACAGGACATTTTTCCAGAAAAATCCTGGTGTATATATTTTACATTACACAGTTTACATTTACTTTACTGGTACATTTAATTTACTGGTATTGTGCTTGCTGGTCAATTTCATGAACTTAAGAGAACAAAGCCATTATAAAATGTAACAGTAAAAGTAACATAGCAAAATGTCTGCCTTTAAAACAATCACAGCACACAGTATAGATGGAAAAATGAGGTAATCCAACTACACCACTGAGTACCATAAAGACGTTATGGAAGAACTGAAGTATATCCAGCCAGATGACAAACTAAGTCAGCATGAAGAGCTGCTACAGCTACTTTGGTTGGACATCTGCTATGACTTTAAGTTTCAGTGCAGAACCTGCACTGTAGCGATTCAAGTCATTAGATATTATACATGATATTCGGTTATACTGTGTTTTGATGATTGTGGTTGACCTGTATAACAGGCCAGCATGCTGTATAACATGCTGGCCCACCATCTCTCATAAGTGTCGAGCTGGGTTGGGGTCCGGTGACAGCAAAGGCCATGGCATATGATTCAAACTATTTTATATAACGATGAAATCATTCAATGAACCGGGTGCCTAACGGATGGGGGCTACTCCAAGCTGTAAAGACATGTTTCATTACAGGATACAATGACCCCTCACACTAAAGACTGAAGTGGACCCAAACCATGTCAGCGAAATGCTCCCTAGGAGCATAACAGAATCACGAGACCCCCTAATTTAAAACACTGCAGGGGTCGGGTTTTTTCTGTCACCAGTCAGTTTTCAGAGCACACCAGGAAGAAAGCAATCTGTACTGCAGCGCACGGTTCCCAAGACGTAAACGATCTTCGTAATGCAGTAGTGACTAGCATGGAGTGGAAGGTCTCGTTTATAATCTTATCTAAAATTTAGACTAGATAAATACATAGTCACCGCTGTGCCCCGCTAATGCTACCCGTTAGCATTCTGGCCAATAACTTGAGCCCTTTTCAAGGGTGACATTGCTAACTAGCAAGTAGCCACTCACAATGAGCTCTTTTCTGTGCGGGTTATTGAGTTGCAGCTGATATTGGCGCTTCAGATTTGCTCGCAGCGCACCCCTGGCTTCTTCGGCACGCCTCTGCTCCGGCGAAAGGTTGAAATATTCGTTTGGATCCAATGTTTTTGGCCGAGTGGCCAAGGGCGCCTCTCGGTAGTCCGCCATGATTGTTTAATGACTGCTGGAACGGTGGAAACGCGAGCTTGTGAAATCTCGCGTTGAGTGAGCGCCGTATTACCATAGCAACGTCAAACTCTGGCTGAACGAAGCAATGGATGCAGCGCAGGAAAGTGAAGAGAAAGTGGCTGACGACACATCGCCTGACAGTAATGATGACTTTAAATGTGAAGACATTTCTGCAGAAGACGAATTGAGTTTAAAAGAAGGTGAAGAAGACTTGGAAGCGACGGTGAAAGCCATCCAAGACCGGGCAAAAGCCAGTGCAAGGCCCAGTTCAACCAACAGAACATCCAAACCACCAGCCGTAGTTGACTTTTTACGGAACTTTCTCTTCCAAATGGGCATGACAGAAACCCTCGATTGTTTTCAAACCGAGTGGAACGAGGTGGTGCAGAAAGGACTGCTGGAGGAAGAGGGTCTCATGGTGACCCCATTCGTTCACATTGAAAACCAGCGTCTGGAAAATGAGCTGAAAACCGCTCTGAAGGAGATGGAGGAGTACAGGCGTACAGTCTCTGCAGCAGCCGGGACTCTGGTGAGGGTGCAAAAAAACAGAGACTTTCACCGGATGCAACATAAGCGTGTTGTCCAGGAGAAAAACCTACTCATCGAGGAGATGAGGAAAGTCAAGATGCAGTGCAACAGCTACGAACCTGCGGTGAAGCGGATGAACGAGAAATATGAGGTCGTTTTAAAGCAGGTCATGCTGGCGGCTTTGGAGAGGGACAAAGCCTTCAGGGAGGTGAACTCTTCGTCAATTCAACACGACACCCTCTGTGGAGGGGAGGAACGGGGAGGAGAGGCGGGCGTAGAGAAATACCCTTCAGTGACACAGCCGAGACCTCCGGCCCCTGCGCACTCAAAAAAATAAATTGGGTTGTTGTTACATTTACAAGAGTCTAAATATTAATTTGAACAAAATAATTTAATGTTTCTATGGTGAACGTAATTAAATAATGTATGATCTGCATGGAATTCAACAAATTAATTTATTCTTGGTGAGATGACACAATGATACAATCTAGTAAGAGTGGCTAGTTGCCTGGACTCGCGAATTGCACGAGATCACACGAGATTCCAAACCACAGGAAAATCACTGGGGTTATAAGAGGCAGAAAAGCATACACACACTATGCTATATGCACTGTTACCTCACAACAAGAATGTCCTGAGTTTAAATCCAAAGACACGCAGCTAGTGGGGTTAGATTAATTGGTGATTCTACCCATATGTATGAATGCTTGTCTGTCTCTCTGTGTTAGCCCTGTGATGGACTGGTGACCACCTATCCAGGGATGACCCTGCCACTGACTGGCCCCTAATTTAAGTTATTTAAATTAAGTTGGACTCAGTTGCACTAAATGCGTACATTAAGTAGGAATAACAGAATCTCATAATGTTAAAATAACATTTAATAGCGTGGAAATCCTTTCCATTGTTCTTTTCATGTTCATTCAAACAGTTTTTAAAAAAAAATTTTTGTTCTTTTTTATTAAAAAAAAATAAATCATTGTTGTCTGAAGGTGCTGACATGACCAAAAACACACAATACAAGCCCAACATTTAGTTTATAAATGAGGGCTGGGGATTAATGTTTGGTCAAGCACGCCAGCAGATTAGAGACCTGACGAGAGAAAACAAGAAAAAGTGTGCTCAATTAAAACAAGTGTCCGATGAAAGGGGACGAGTTTAAAGCTACTGGTATGGACATACATCATAGTCTCAGAGAAACTGAGATAAAGAATTACAAGCTTTAACTAAAACTTTAACTAAAACAGGAAAAAAATTAAGAGTTTCTTCAAGAGAAGAAGCAACTGGAGTGCAAACTCCAATACATGGACAAAAACGACCAAGTGCTTCAAATAATGCTTGATGAAGCACTGCATAAAAATGCAAAAAAAAAGTGCAACAGGAAGAAATACAGAAAGAAAGGCAACCTGTTCTCCAAGACTAAGAGAAAAAAATCTAGAACTGCAAGAATGTTATAACAAAATGAAGGACAAAAGATGCAGTGGAGCTTCAATGAAATGCAGAAGAGAATGCAGGAGTTAGAAGACATGTACAACAAAGCGTTGTACAACGAAGTACAAAGCTAATACAGGAGGTGAAATCTAAAAAACTGAAAGAAAAGCTTGAAGAAAAAAAGAAGAAGCAACATTTAAGAACTGGAGAAAAGACTCAAGAAACTTGAGAAGCAAAATGCAGAAACAATCGATGACATAAAAAATCTCATCCTTCAGATAAAAGAGCTCCAGGAACAGTGCCTGAGAAAGAAGAAAAAACGCTTCCACTTTTTCAGGAAGAGGAACCCTCCTGCTTCCTCCTCCACCTCTCCTATCACCTCTCTTTGTCCACCCCTTCCTCTTCATCCCATTTCTTTCTTTTTCACCCTCACCCCCCAACTAGTCCAGGCAGTTGACTGTCCCTTCCTCAGCCTGGTTCTTTTGGAGTTTTTTTTCCTGTTTAAAAGGAGTTTTTCCTCCCCACTGTTGCCTAGTGCTTGCTCAGAAGGAATTGTTGGGGTTTTCTCTCCTCTGCCTCTTTCCACCTTTCTATCCCTTTGTTTTTCCACCCTCTTCTTTCACCCTCTTTTCCAACCTCTTCCTTTCATCTCTCATCTCCCTGTGTTCACTTTTGAGAACAGAGAGATAGGAGGAAACAATAAAGACAGTCAATCATATTTTTACATGCATCAAATCATTGTCTTTATTCATGAATAATCTAAGGAAACAGTGGAAAAAATAACACCTCTCCAAGTCTTAAAGATAATCCTAAACTAAACAGAAACAGCTCTGCACTGGCATGCAAGCCCTGTAGGGCACCTGACAATAAGCCACTATGGCTAGTCTCCATCTTCACCTAGCACACACTAGTCCTTGAGAGCACTAGCATCTGCTGACTAAATAGCCAGTGGCTCCCCCCAGCCTCTGAAATAACAATTCAATATCAAGTAAGGATTAAATAAGTTAAAGCAATGCTTAATCTTTCATTCAAATATAATGATAAGTTAACAGTGGGGACATTAGCACAAGTATAGAAAATGTCCCAATTCTGTGAATGTTTAAAATAGATTATTTAAGTCTCCAGTACACTTGGCACATTCCCTCCTTGCCTATAAAAGGAGGCCAAAAAGACCCAGACTGGTTTGACAGTTCCTGGGTGTTGGCGGATGGAGGCCAGGTGGAGTCTGGAGGAGAGGTTAGAAACAGATCAGAAACAAATCTTAAAACGTTGGGCAGCTCTCTTCATGAGAGTTCTCTTAAAAGTAGTGTGGCAACAATATACACAACAGTTAGATGAAAGCCGCTGCAATGTGCTTAGAAGTCTGCCCCTGTCCTTTCTGTAAGTGTGTGTGTGTTGTGTGTCTGTTGTGTTTCAGAGTAGGAGTTTTGCCCTTGTCTCCACCCTGACTACTTCACACCCACACACATGTATAAAGCCAATAAAGATGATTCATTCATTTATTAATTCATTCATAATGTCCATGGCAATTGCTGGAGTCACTCAATGGTTCAGACATTATAGAAATTAACCACAAGAGGGCACTCTTTAGCAAGCTGTGACTGTAGCACACATTAACCGCAGTCTCAGAGAACAGAGAACAGAGAACAGTCTCTAGTAACATGTAAAAACAAAACAAAGAGAATCTGCTGAACAGCATTGAGAGATAAAATATTAAAGTATCAGTAAAAACCCTGCATACCCGAGTCTTTATTTTTCCACTCAGGTAAGAGTTCCTTTTGTAAGGAAATGAGCCACTAAACCGACTATGGGAAGCTACGTTATACTGTGGATGACATTCACAGCCATAATTTTTTCCTCCAGGTGGGTCAAACAAGAATCCCCGGTATTGACTTGATTGCAGAAATGTTTGAGCATGTAGATTTTCAACCATCAGGGACAATCTGATAGTTCCGTGTGATTTTTTTTAAATCCACAAAGATGATTAAATTCAAGTAAGGCTGAGCTGTTATACACCTTGTCATTGATATGTCTGTGGTATGACAATTGGATTATGCAACACTTATAGGAATGTAAGTCCTCACAGAGCTCTCTCTCTCATCTTGAACTTCATACTTGAGTAGCAGAGTGGTACAGAGATGCTGAGAGAGCTGTTTGATCCAGAGAGGGCCGGTGTAGCTATGGAACGTGTGACCAAATGATTTATTGTCCTCTCAGGACCTTTAAAGTGCAAGCCGCTCTGCAGCTTTGAAACATCTATTTACGACTTCAAAATTCAGAGTGAGACCACACGGTTCAAAGAGACATTTAGGCTGGAATAAAATATTAAATATGTTTCTGGCCTGGCTGCCACCAGTCCCCCTGTGCTGAACTTTGAGAAGTTTTTGAAAGTATTTTTCTCGTCTTGTCAGCTCCCAGAGAGCATTTGGCATTTTATTCCTTATCAGCGATGGTACGGGATGTTTACTTTTTGATGCACTTATTCTGCAAACGCTGACCAAAGATAATAATGTGATACAGAAGCAGCTACAGACTGAGAGATAGTGGAATGAAAAGGCGTGGATGATTTCTATCAGCAGCCTGCGCTATACCTTGCAAAGCTGTAATCATTCCCAGTAATCAGAAGTCATTTTGCGCTGGTTTGGTCTTTTAAAAAAGACGTCTACGCACGAGACTTGGCTTGAAAATTGGAAGCAGGTTTCTTTTTCCGACCACAAGCCAAAATTACTTTTCTTCTTATTCATCACCGAAGGCCCCTGAAGCGGTTTGTAGACGTAGAGACAGTGACCTAATGTGTTATGCTGCTCTCTCACGGTGCTTATTCATAATATTTCCCAGCCCAGAGACTCCATTACTCTGTTGCTCATGAGGAATGTAAGTGAGGAATGTAATGTTCTTTTCCACCCTTGTTTTCACTTACAGGAACATCATTCTGCCACTTTAAGACCTCTGTAATTTCCACGAATGGCTTCAAAGCTAATGAAGTGCTGGCTGGAAGCAAGAGTCAAGTGGTATGTTATTTCCTGCCTCCCCAGCCCTTATTATCACTCGCTTTGACCGTCCATCCCTCCGCACTGATGCTTTGAGTTTGCGTAGACACAATTGCCTTTCATAGTTTTTCCTAAGAACTTATCAGCACGTAACTCCAAAGATGGCTCGGGCTGATTGGAATTCCTCCCCTGCCTGTCCCCTCAGCTCCCGTCTCCGCTGACAGCCCTGTCCACCTCACAGCCTGCGATGACCTTTAATGTCACGAAGAGGAAAGAGAATGAGAGGAACTTAACTTCCACTGTGCTTTGCTCAGGCTGAGCTGAACCCACCCGACATGCTTTCATCTCGCTGTCTCTGTGCCCATTTCTCCCATTTTACGCCCTGTTTCTGGAGCTGAATCATAACCAAGCTTGGATTTAAGCGAAGTTTTGCTCCATATCCTCTAAAATGTATTACAAAAAAATTCTCCTCTCCCAATTTATCATCACTTCTCTCTGCTGTCCAATTTAATCTGTATCTATGAAATTGGTCCACGCTGTCTGCGAATATTCCCTTCTTAATAAATCAGCTTTCCACAGATCTATATGGTGGGCATTGGGTAAAACTTACCAATATTTTCTGCTTTAATGTGCTGTGCAGGGCAGAGATTTGGGCCATGACAGTGACTCAGCAGGCATCCATCACCTTCAAGGAGAGCCACACAGATGAATAGCCTTGGGATGGAATAGACAAAATCCTGCATTTTTTTCTTTTAGCCCTCCATCACTATCCACCACAGCGTTTAGAAAATCGTCACTGACATGAAAACAGGCTGTAAAACCTGTTTTGGTGATGTGATGCTCTCAGAGATCAACTCTGTTTTTCTCCCTGTGTTTTTCCAGTTATTATGTGCTCTACAAACCAAATTTCACTAAGGTGTGTGTAACTCTTGCTGGGAGTTAGGTGATCTCTCAATACTTTTTCAAGCTAAAAAAAAAAAGGTTAACTTGGCTGAAAAAATAGAGGACTCTGCCTGTATCTGTTAAATGATCACGGCGCCTAGGTCTTGGATCCAGGATTTTTTTTAGTTTTTGTGGGTTCATGATTTGTTTTTGTTTTGAGAAAGAGTTTAGATTCCAGCTTTATAGCTTTTCCAGCTTCCTGTGTGCTTAAGAGGTCATTTGTGCCTCTACTTCCTTGCTTTGGTTTTGTTTATTGGTTTGTTAGTTTCCTTTTGTGCTCCCTTTGTTCATCCAGTCTTGTTTCTGTGTTAAGCTGGTTTGTTTGGGTCTCTGTCTAAGTGTTAGTGATAGTTCCTCTTTTATTTTGACAGTCATTTCCCCTCATGTTTTATATTTAGTTCTTTTTCCCTTGTCTGGTCCTTTGTGATTAGTGTCAGCTGTGCTCCCACCTGTTTTTCCCTCAACACTGTGCTCTCCCCTTGTTCTGTGGTTTCCCTTTGATGAGTTTAGCATTTTTGGCCCCAATCCTACCTTGTTTTTGTATTTTGGAAGATACATAAGCATTAAAGGTGCATTTTGAGTTAATTTCTTGTCTACTGAGTCCTTCATTTGGGTCCAAATCCTGCCTGTCACACAGCTGTTTCATGACATAAATCCAAAATCTTTCAGCACCTCTAAAACAAAGTCATGTTTCATTGTTTAATATCCCTAAAAAACAAACAAACAAAAAACCAAACAGCTTTCTAAGGTAGTGACTTCCTCAATTCTAGCTCTTTGTAAGACCATGTTATCGTGAACAGATGGAAATGGTCAGCAACAATACTCATGAAGGCTGTGCTGTTTAAACACTGATCAGCTGGTACTAAGGGGAATGGATCTGGTTCTGAGAGCAGGAGCCCCACTCACCTGTTGTTCAAACTTTCTGTTTCCAAGGAGCAGCCAATCAGAAGAGGGCTAGCTAAATGAGAGAAGAGCTCGTTTTAGAGATTGGATGAACTGAGAGTCTGCTCCAAGTCTTAGTATAAGATAAATAAGGGTTATTTTAAAACATGCGTCATGCAAAGATACTCTAGAGGAGTACAAGAATATGAATAAACAGCTGGAAAAAAGAGCATAATATGATGTCTTTTTTTTGATCATGGTCTTTTTATTGAACAAAGAATTGCTTCCAACAACAATTATGGCAAAATTAACAAACAGTTGTGCCCCCACCCCCCCACCCACCCAGAACAGTGTAACTAAAACCCAGCCAGAGAGGAAAGGAGAGATAAAATAACATAAAATAAAATTACAGATACAAAGTAAATAATAAAATAAATGAACAACAGCAAGAGAAGAAAAAACAAAAAAAAAAAACAAAAACACTCACACACATTAAGCAATAGTATCCGGACTTAATCTTTCAAAGTAAGTAAGAAAAGGTTGCCATGTGTCATAGAACCTCCGAACCGAACCTTTTACAGTGTAGCGGATCTTTTCCAGCTGAGTATAGTACATGACATCCTTAACCCATTGCCCATATACAGGTGGAAGTGGCTCTTTCCATTTCAATAATATCATTCTACGGGCCAAAAGAGTGCAGAAGGCCAGAAGATCAGAGTGTGATTTGGAAAGACTGGCATCACAAGGCGTCACTCCAAAAATAGCTATAAACGGGCAGGGTGCAATTGGAACACCAAATATGTTGGATATGGTTTCAAATATGCTTTTCCAAAAGCTACCCAGTTTTGGACACGCCCAGAACATGTGAAATAGGGAAGCAGGCTCTCGTTTGCACCGATCACATGTGGGGTCAAACCCATCCTTGATTTTGCTCAGTCTAGTTTTAGACCAATGGAGACGGTGAACAACTTTGAACTGAATCACCACATGTTTAAGGCAAATAGATGACGAAGAAATTCTATTGATTATCTTATCCCAAGTCTCATCTGCAATCCGTTGGCCAAGATCACTTCCCCATCGTTCCCTAAGTGATTGCAATGTGGACAGCCTAAAATTACTTAACAGCTCATAAACATCACTTATAACCCGCTTAGCATTTGGTTTAAAATCAAAAATATCATCCAAAAGGGATGGAGGTGGACAGGACGGAAAGCAGTCAGTATTAGAAGCAACAAAATTCCTGAGTTGTAGATACCTGAAAAAGTGTGACTGAGGGATCTTGAACTTGTTCACCAGCTGTTCAAATGAGGAAAAGATATTGTCCGTGAAAAGAGCAGTCATTGACGTTATTCCAAGCTTTGTCCATATGTTAAATGCCTCGTCCGACAAGGATGGGGAGAACATGCAATGTCTATGTGGTGGTGCATTAAGAGAGAGTTCAGTCTGTTTAAAGTGCCGTCTGAGCTGATACCATAACTTCAGTGAGTGGACAACAAGAGGATTCGTGGTGAAGCTGGAGATCGGTCCCGCCAGAGGTAATCTGGCACACAGCAAAGACACCAGGGAGGATTGACTCACCGACAGCCGCTCCAGTGTTACCCATGATGATGATAAATTATCATGGTCTTTTATCCAGTACAATAACGCTCTTATATTAGATGCCCAGTAATAAAACAGAAAATTTGGGAGTGCTAAGCCTCCTGCGCTCCGCGGTCTTTGTAATACACTCTGTTTCAGCCTAGGTGGTTTTTTGTTCCAAATGAAGGAGGAGATTTGACTATTTAGATTATTAAAAAAAGACTTGGTTAAAAAAATTGGAAGACACTGAAAAAGATATAGAAATTTAGGAAATATAGTCATCTTAATGATATTTAATCTACCACCCAGCGAAAGAGGCAAGGACTCCCACTTTCCAAAATCCTCCTTTAGTTTAGACAATAAAGGAAGATAATTACTTTTATACAAGTTTTTATGGTTCTGCGTAATCCAAATGCCCAAGTATTTGAACTTGTTATAGCTGAGCTTGAAAGGTGCTAAAATAGACGAAAGTTCCCCGGTTATTGTACCTAAAGGCATTGCCTCACTTTTCCCGAAATTCACCTTATATCCGGAAATTGTCCCGAATTCCTTAAGTACATCTAAAAGTTTAGGGAGGCTATTTGAAGGGTTGGAAATAAACAAGAACATGTCGTCAGCATAAAGAGAGACTTTATGCTCGATATCCCCACGACGTATTCCCTCAACCTCAACACAGTGTCTTAGAGCAATAGCTAGCGGTTCAATTGCGATGGCAAAAAGGAGAGGTGACAAAGGGCACCCCTGTCGTGTGCCACGCTGAAGCTGAAAAAAGGGGGACAGACTATTGTTGGTCTGAATGGCCGCTACAGGGTCACAGTACAATACTTTTATCCAGGATACAAAATTACTCCCGAGGCCAAATTTTTCAAGCGTATGGAAAAGAAAGTCCCATCTCACCCGATCAAACGCTTTCTCAGCATCAAGTGAAATAACAGTTTCCAATACAGTACCTTTGACATGGCTATAGATTATATTTAATAAACGTCTAATATTAAAAAACGAGTACCTGTTTTTGATAAAGCCTGTCTGATCAGGTGAGATAATGGAGGGCAGATGTTTCTCTAAACGGCGGGCCAACACTTTAGCAAGGATTTTGGTGTCCGTGTTCAGCAAAGATATTGGACGGTATGAGCCACAATCTAAATGATCCTTATCCTTTTTTAGAATTAGGGAGATCACTGCTTAACGCATTGTTGGAGGCAAGGATTGTGAGAGGAAAGATTCTTCAAAAGTCGATTTTAACAATGGATTCAATTGGTTAGAAAACTTCTTAAAAAAATCGGAAGGATACCCGTCGGGGCCAGGTGATTTTCCAGACTGCATACTCCGTATGGCCATTTCAATTTCAGCATCAGAAATGGGCTCCTCCAAACTGGTGGCCGCATCTTCTCCTAAGGAAGGGATATCAAGTTTCTCAAAGAAATTTTCTAGAGCCAGGTCATCCTTAGCTGGGGGGGAGCTGTATAAAGTCTGATAGTATCTCAAAAAACTATTATTTATACCTTGGTTATCCGTGCATCTTATTCCCTGGTCATTCCGGATCTCAGGGATAGCTTGATTAGCTGTTCTTTGTCGTAGCTGATGAGCTAGCAGCTTGCCTGTTTTTTCTCCATGTTCATACGAGTAGCTACGCAACTTCGAAATTAGATACTCAGCCTGTTTTGTAGATAGAAGATTATATTCAGTTTGTAATTTCAGCCTACGTTTATATAATACCGGATCAGGGGAATGGCTATATACAGCGTCTAGTTTAGTAATTTCGTCAGCCAATAGAGAGAGTTGCTCAGTATCCCTCTTCCTTTTGTTCGCACAGAATGAGATTATCTGGCCTCTCAGATATGCTTTTAGGGATTCCCAAACAGTTGATGGTGACATCTCTGGAGTTTGATTGATAGCAAGAAAGAAATCTATTTGAGACCTAATATAATTAACAAACTCTTCGTCTGCTAACAATACTGGGTTGAACCTCCATGGCCGATAATTGGAGTAGGCATTGGGGATACGCAGTGAAAGAACAACAGGTGAATGATCTGAAATCACCATGGCCTTGTAATCACAGTCTGTCACCAAAGGGAGGAGTTTTTTGTCCAGAAAGAAATAATCTATACGAGTATATGTTCTATGGACATTAGAAAAAAAAGAATATTGACTTGAAGTTGGGTTACGAAATCTCCATAGATCAGCTAACCCGTAGTTATGAAGAAAACGCTGTATAACACGTGCTGATTTTGAAACAGGCGTGCATCTGTGCGAGCTGCGGTCCATAGCAGATAATGAGCAATTTAGGTCCCCACCAAGAATAATATTATGTGTTGCCATGTTGGGAAGCCGTGCAAAGACGTTAGTGAAAAAACTATGATCGTCCCAGTTAGGGGCATAGACATTCGCTAAAATCAAGGGGAAACCATATAAATGTCCTACAACTACAACAAAACGGCCTGCAGGGTCTTCATCTACAGTTGTGGCTATAAATGGTAAAGTTTTGCTTATCAATATTGCTGTCCCCCGAGCTTTAGAATTAAATTTAGAGTGATATATCTGGCCTACCCATCCAGACTTGATTCGAAGATGATCAGAGGTACGCAGATGCGTTTCCTGGAGAAATGCTATATCCGTTCTAAGTCGTTGTAAATGAGTTATAACCTTTTTCCGCTTGACTGGATGGTTGAGTGATTTTACATTCCAGCTTACAAAATTTACCACCCGATCACTAAATGATCGCGCTGTACTCATCCCTGCTCAAATAGTAAAATATGAAAGCTCCAGATGCACAACAGGCATAGGAGAAGAGAAAAGAGAGGGGAAGAAGAGAAAAAAAGAAAGAAAGGGAAAAACAAAAAAACACAGTGATAAGTAAAATAAACATATCTGGCTGAAGCTCAAACCAAGAACACAATGAGCAGTTACACCAGATCGAACATGGTGACTGCCAAACCCCCTGCAAACAGATCCACACATATAGCCTAGTGCTTGTATGGGTTACTATAAGCCAGACTCTTAGGCTCCCGCTGGCCGCTTGACATAACATATCCTACAAAAAAAAAGAAAAATACATACATACATATATATATATATATATACATACACATACATATATATATATATACATACATATACATACACATACATATATATATATATACATACATATACATACACATACATACATATACATACACATACATACATACATACATACATACAAACATACATACATGCATGCACACATATATCGACATCCAAACAAAGTATAGAACTTTTCTAAACCCAATGGTATTGCCATGAAATAAAATGAACCAAAATGTGTTTATGAAATAAGTTTAAATGTCTGAACAAGAAGTGTCTCTTCAAGCTTTTCATCACCGTGCGAGCGCTACAACAAACAGAGTCATGTACACTCAGCCGTAACTGAGACAACCAACCGTAGCACTGGCGCTCCCACATAGAGCAACAGGCGCAGCCTCTCAGACGTTGATAATATGTTCTTTAACATATTCCATTGCCTTCGCCGCATCCAGAAATTCTTTCTCCTCCCCGTTGTGCATGATACAAAGTCGCGCTGGGAACCTGATCCCAAAACGGATACCTTCCTGCTCACGGAGAAGTTTCCGGACTTCTGTAAAAGCAGCCCGAACTCGGGCCACCGAGGTCGTAAAATCCGGGAATATTGCAATCGGTTGTCCATTGAACCTCAGCGGAGCTTGGGTCCTGGCACGGCGTAGAATTTCCACACAATCCTGGTAGTAATGAAGCTTGGCTATGATGGCCCGCGGGTTGTCACCCGGCTTTCTCGGGGCCAGACTCCTGTGTGAGCGGTCGACAATAACATCTTTATCCATACCCAGCGCTTCACGTAGTAGCGCGGATACGGCCGTGGTGGAGCTCGAGTCCGGGCCCTCCGGGACCCCTATGATACGGATATTGGATCTCCGCATCCTGCCTTCCATGTCACCACATTTATCTTTCAGGTCAGATAGCTCCTTCCTCAAAGTCTTCACCGTAGATTGCAAGGTGACCACCTCATCGCTCCACATTGACAGCCCGTCCTCTACTTCTTTCACCGTGGCCTTAACTTAGGGTTGCCAACTCCCTGAAAAATAAATAAGGGACACCTCGTGGCCAGGGCCGGGCGACCCAGTTGTCTTCACCCTTCCCAGTGTGGTGAATTTTCTAGCTCTTTTTTTGTGTGTGAAATTATTTTTTTAACCATTTGACTTGAAGTTGATTTAAGTACATGCATATTCTATTCTTTGTGATATGAACACATGTGAAACAAATGATTATTTAGCCATTTATTTTTAGCTCAAAATGACAACATTAACACATAAAACAGGTCTCTTTCTTAAACAGAAGCCTGTCATGCTTAACTTTTGAGAATATAAGTAAATCTTTCTTTAAAAGCACTCTGTCCTGCTTAACTTAAAATAATAGAAAACAATAGAAAGAAAAATATTCTTGTAACAGTGCACATTTAGTGCATTTAGTACAATTGGCTTCAGTTGAGGTATTATTTCAGCTTTTCTAATGCTAATCAGCTGCTCCTGTTTGTAAACCCGCTTGTTCCCATGATTACGCATCTTAACTCATCATCATTATTCATCTATGTATTACTTTTATGTATTAGTCATCTATTTGTTGTAATCATCTATCCTTGCAGTTGTTTATTACACAAAATAAATTATATTATCACACTTCTGGCCACATAGCGCTGATATTCACTGCACATGCCCATATTAACGTTTTCCAGCCAGGTGTTTTCCTTTTCCCATTCTTCCCTTTCTCTGAGGGGAACAAACATTGCTGCGCTAATGCTGGGCTCACACTGTGCGATTTTTGGCCCATTTTGAGCCGATTTTTGAGTGATCGGACCGATTTTGGCCTTCATCGTGCGTCGTGTAGTATACGTGGGGTAAAGAGAAGTGATTAACACCTCATGACCAGCTCCCGATCATCAATCGCTCGTGAGGGTCTCACCACAGGGGCTCACACTGCTCACGCGCAAACGTAAACGTTGGTGAAAAAGACGGAGCAGCACGGCTGTGCAGCGTGTGATCTGGACACAAGCGATGGAGGCACAACTTGTAGAACTTTGGAAAGCTCATCCGAGCCTTTTCGATGTGGCATCACAAAATTATCACGACCACAACAACCGTGAAAATAGTTGGATCTACATCGCTGCTCAATCACAGCTGCCTGATAAATGTTTTTCATTAGCAATTTAGCAAAGTTGATGGTGGTGGTGTGTCTGTGTGAGTGAAAGACAGAGAGAGCGAGCGACAGATTTTCTGTTATAACCTTCATGTTATGGAGGCACAGTGTGAGCTCTCAGGTCGCATCAGAGCATCGGGCGGTATAGTGTGAGACCTGCATCGTGACCTACCAACTTCTAACCCCTGCGAGTCAATCGTGCAGTTTGAGCAGGAGCTGAATAACGTGACTGAAAAAATCGCACAGTGTTTGCCCAGCTTTAGGTGTACTGTCATCCGAGACTTGCACCGCAGTGTCGGCGTTTGTTCCCCTGTTGGCCATGCTTCTTGTTGTGGTCATCTGTTGTCTTCCGGTATTTTCTCCGCAAGCGACCTTTCCTCGACCAATGAGATGAGCGGTAATCTGAATTGTCATACTCGAATTGTCATAAGTGTGCTGTCAGCTCATTGGTCACAAAGCAGGAGAGGGGCTGGGAATTATGTTTTCAAACAAAGCGTTAATTCCATTAAAAGTTATAGACTACTTTTGATTCTCACTGTATTACGGGACAAAGTGCGTCCCTTATTAGCTCAATACGGGACGTGTGCTTTTGTTTCGAAATACGGGACGATTCCGTATTTTAAGGGACGGTTGGCAACCCTACCTTAACTCCATCCATTTCAGCGCGCGCTGCCGCCGTATTGTTAGCAATCTCATTTCTCACTTCTTGCACGTCAGCCCTAATGCTATCAAAATCTTCTTTCAGTGCATTCCTGAGTTCTTCTTTTAACACCACGCTGATATCATCTTTAATGGATTGAAGAAGCTCCAATTTCAGGGCATCAGTGTCCACAAAGCGCCCATCGCTCTGCTGAGCCCGTTCCTCAGTGGTCGCTGAGCCGGGCACCGCCCTTGGGCCACCATTGGTATTCTCGCCCGAGGATGCGCCGGGCCTAGCCGCAGTTCCTCCGGTGTACTTGTATTTCCTTAGGTTAGATGCCATTTTGTCTCGAATGAAGCTTTAATATAGTATATAAAACTGTTAGCTTCCCCTGTGACATAAAATGAGACTTTGTAGGTTGAAAAAAAAACTATTTCTGAAACTCTGTTAGCGGGAGCCTTCAGAAACACGTCCTACTCCATTGCTGGCTCGCTAGCGCCCCCATAATATGATGTCTTAAACAACATTTTTCGCTGTTAAGCTAAGCTAATCTATGCTAATCATCAAGTTTGACCTTTATGTTTAGCATACAAACTTGTAATAAAATGTTAAAATGCAGTTTTAGTCAATTTTTGTCATTGTAGGCTTATCACTAATGCACTGATCAAATGATTAGTTACAGTTATTAGTTGCAAATGATTAGCAGCATCAGCGGTTTAAGTGTTAGGATTATACTCCACTAGTAATATAGCCTTGTTGCTTCAAGGCTCTCTTCAATATTCTATCATAACATTTTGTATTATTGTAATTTGTATGAGAAATTTGAATTAAAAGTCATATTTCAGGCGGTGTTAGAGACTGTACATTACCTTTCCAGGACTACACGCAGGGATTGCAGACAGGGTACTCCCTCTGGATGTGCATATGAAGGCTTTGTTTGTTATCAGCTGACAGGGCCTTAAAAATTCAATGAATTCTGTGTTGGACCATAAATAGCCTAGCTCTTGTGCTGCAAAATATGTTTAAAGGGCAGAAGGGAGATATATTGAACTAACATTACAACAATGATACTGAGGTTTAGCAAATCTCAAACATACATCTGTTTTTCTCCGTCTCTCTCTGCCTTTTCTTCATTAGGGTCAGAGTGATGTGACAGGGCTGGGCCAATGTGACAGCAGTTAGAGGAAGTTTTGACAGATAGAGTTAGAGAAGCTGCTCAAGGGAGGTGATGTCAGTCCACAGAAGAGAGACAGAAGAGGTGCGGGAAGACAGCCAACGCCCTGAATCTGATCTGATCTGATGGGAAGTGACAGGAGATGAAGAGAAGGAGTCAAATTCAGCCCGAGTGTGGCGGCAGTCTAAGGTCAGCGGGACCAGAGGAGAGATGAGAATCACCCCAGGAATACTGAGTGGGGAGTACCTTGTCTTGACCGTCAGCCTACACTGAAATTGCACATTACAGAGGGTCTGCAGCATTTTTTTGCCACTTTTAAGAAATGTTTAATCAACATTGCCATAATTTGTATTAGCTGAATTTCCAAAGTCTGAAAATCAGTAGAGTTCAAACAGCTGGCCTATGTGATAAACACAAGCTGTCATACACTAATTTAGTCACTTTGTGAGAAGATGAGACCTAATTTCAATGTTTGTATCATGTATCATTGAATTTTCACTGCAGATGGAAACTGTTTGAATGACTTTAGCAAGTTCAGAAAGTAACTAAGTAACCTTTCTTTTTAGAGTGATTATTTGGGTAACTTGCACCATCTTATGGGTGTATGTTACTGCCACGTGCTGCCTGCAGTAATGCAAAACATTTTTCAACACTTAGGAACCTTCCAGAGATGATGAGGATTTTATAACTGAACATATGGTTTGAAGGTGTTTATTGTAAAAGACAAAGTTGTAATAACTGCCAGGCAGGCTTCGTAGGTCAGCGCAAAGCTGGCAGGGGGTGAAGTAGGACAAAGGTTGTATAGGGAGGGTAGTGGTTGTGAGTGGTGTTGACAGTTTAGTGTGTGCGTGTCTTTTTCTTCTGGTTGGCATGAGTCACATGTGTCTAGGAAGATCTGGAGTACAGAGAAAACAATCAGGTAAGCACCAAAAGCCCTGGCTAATCAAGTTAAGTTCACTTGAGTCATTTTCCACATGGACACTATGGTGACTGTGTGGTTAGCAGTGTTGCCTCACAAATAGAGGGTAGAGTTTGCATGCTTTCTCATTCCAGGCTAAAGAGAGCACTGGAAAAAAAGGGAAAAAAAAGAAAACTCAAGGAATGACCTGGCTTTGAGTGGGTGAGCAAGAAAGGGTAGATGTGCCAAAGCAAGAGCGGGAAGAAAACAACAGACAAACACAGACAAACATAAAAGAGTGCGAAAAAAAAAGTGGCAAAAAAGCCCATCTGATGTCTGTGGAACCTAATTACATTAAACAGATATTGTCTTTGCAGTTGAAGTCTGTGCTGTCATCATGCCAAAAAAGAGCTCTCTGAGGAGTGCTACTGATATGTCTATTCATCATTCTGGGATGCTCCTGCTTAGATGTAATAGATTTTTTTTCTCTAATTGGTGGAAATATGAGCGCAACAACAGCAGGCATATCTGAATTGCTTCTGGTGTCTTATTATCTAAATTTGTTGTTCTTTCACTCCCAGATTTGGGATTATAAGTTTGTTATTACCAAAATGTATACACTATACTGTCAGAAGTATTCACTCACCCATACCAGTCATTGAATTCAGCTGTTCCAATCATCCCCATGGCCACAGGTGTATAAAATCAAGTACCAATGCATGCAGACAGCTTCTACAAACATTTGTAAAGAAATGGATTGCTCTTAGGAGCTCAGTGAAGTCCAGCTTGGTACCCTGATAGGATGCCACCTGTGCAACAAGCCCAGTCATGAAATTTCCACTCTATTGCATGTTCCACTGTCAGCTGTTAATGGTATTATAACAAAGTGGAAGCAACTGTAAGTAAGCCAAGAAGTGATAGCCCACGTAAAATCGGGGTCAGCAAACGTTAGCCAACTTTCTCCAGAGCCAATCGCTACAGACCTTCAAATTTTATGTGGCCCTCAGATTGTCACGATCCTGGGTCTTTTGACCCAGCGTTTTCAGTATTTATGTATGTATGTATGTATATATATATATATATATATATATATATAAATAAAAAAAAACACCCAGCACGCCCCTGCGGGCGGTTTATCCTTCAAGCTCGGGTCCTCTACCAGAGGCCTGGGAGCTTGAGGGTCCTGCGCAGTATCTTAGCTGTTCCCAGGACTGCGCTCTTCTGGACAGAGATCTCCGATGTTGTTCCCGGGATCTGCTGGAGCCACGCGCCTAGCTTGGGAGTCACCGCACCTAGTGCTCCGATTACCACGGGGACCACCGTTACCTTCACCCTCCACATCCTCTCGAGCTCTTCTCTGAGCCCTTGGTATTTCTCCAGCTTCTCGTGTTCCTTCTTCCTGATATTGCTGTCATTCGGAACCGCTACATCGATCACTACGGCCGTCTTCTTCTGTTTGTCTACCACCACTATGTCCGGTTGGTTCGCCACCACCATTTTGTCCGTCTGTATCTGGAAGTCCCACAGGATCTTAGCTCGGTCATTCTTCACCACCCTTGGGGGCATCTCCCATTTTGACCTCGGGACTTCCAGGTTATACTCGGCACAGATGTTTCTGTACACTATGCCGGCCACTTGGTTATGGCGTTCCATGTATGCCTTGCCTGCTAGCATCTTGCACCCTGCTGTTATGTGCTGGATTGTCTCTGGGGCATCTTTACACAGCCTGCACCTGGGGTCTTGCCTGGTGTGATAAACCCCAGCCTCTATGGATCTTGTGCTCAGAGCTTGTTCTTGTGCTGCCATGATTAGTGCCTCTGTGCTGTCTTTCAGTCCAGCTTTGTCCAGCCACTGGTAGGATTTCTGGATATCAGCCACCTCCTCTATCTGCCGGTGGTACATACCGTGCAGGGGCCTGTCCTTCCATGATGGTTCCTCGTCTCCCTCCTCTTTCTTGGGTTTCTGCTGCCTGAGGTATTCACTGAGCATTTTTCCCTTGCCACTGAGAGTACACCTTTGCTGGTTCTGTGGAGAACAGCTGGTTTATTCTCCTGCCTTCTATCTCTCTGGTGTACCTCCTCAAGCGGCTGGCCAAGGCTGTGAGTCTTTGCTTGGCAGTTTCCAAGGCCTCAGGTATGGACAGCTTGCTGTATTTGTCGCACCTTTCTGCAACTCCGTTAGTTGGCTAACCTCCCTCCGTGCTACTTTGATCTTGCCCTCTAGCCTCCTTCTCCATGGAGGGTACTGCCCCTTGTGGCTGTTCAACTTGTAGCCAAGCATCTCACTGATCACTGCTGCCGTATTGTAGATCAGCTTGTTAGTGTCGGTAACCGTGGTTGTAGGTATTGTCCGTAGTGCTGCATTAACATCATCTAGCAGACCTTCTGAGGGTACTTCGCGTAATCTTGGTAACCGGCTACGGGGGATCCAGGTTTCAAGCTTGGCCATGATCCTATTTTTCAGGTCAGTTCCTCTCGCACTCAACGATCCTTCTCCTATCGCACTTGGGGCTATGTACCCAATCTCGGGTGGGGGTGATGATATCTCCCCCCTGACCTGGCGTCCTGACTCCTCCTTGCCGTAGCATTTGTGTTGTACCTCGTCAATCTCTAGCTGTGAGAGCAGTCCCTTCTTTCGAATGTTGGAACACTGAGCTACTAGTTGTTTCGCCGTCATTGTGGATGTTGGGTATCGAAGAATCCATAGGTCCCTCATCCTATTCATGTAGCCCCTTCCGCCAGGGTTACTTGCGTAGTAGCATTCCAACAACGCCCTGTTTTCGTCCCTTGCCCACCGATGCCTTCTTGTTCCAGTAGCCCACTTTTCGTCAGGGTGCCCTGGTTCCTCAACACCTGACGCGGACCTTGTTGATCCGGGCGACGTCCGAGCCGGCATGCCTTCATATTTATCTGTCTCGCTCATGTCTGCGGTAGGCTTGCTTAGCATAGGGGGTCTAGCCTTAGGACCCTTACTGGATACAGACGCCCCAGGCAGGAATCGAACTTGCGATCCTCTGTTCCAAAGGCGTGTAGTTTAACCACTACGCTATCCAGCTGCTTGGTGTCCCTGTGTGGGGATATATATATATATATATATGTATATATATATATATATACTCAAAACGCTGGGTCTGGGTCTTGATATATATATATATAATCCATATATAATCCACATCTTGTCTTAATGCTTCAACATACCAGGACATTTTGGATCATTTCCTGCTCCCAACTTTGTGGGAACAATTCGGGGATGGCCTCTTCCTGTTCCAACACGATTGTGCTCCAGTGCACAAAGCGAGGTTGATAGAGACATGGATACACAAATTTGGTGGGGAACACCTTGACTGGCCTTCACAGGGTCCCAACCTCAACCTTATAGAACACCTTGGGATGAATTAGAGTGGAGACTGTGAGCAAGGCCTTCTCATTCATCATCAGTGTCTGACCTCACAGATGCACTTCTGGAAGAACTGTCAAAAATTCCCATGAACTCACTTCCAAATCTGTGGAAAGCTTTCCAAGAGGAGTTGAACCGTAAGGATTAAGAATGGGATGTTACTCACATTTATATTTGTGTGAAGGCAGATGAGCAAATACTTTCGTCAATATAGTGTATGATTGAAAATGAAAACTATCCTAATTCTTTAAATAAAACAAAACAGAAGTTGATACTGTTATGAAAATCAGCCTAACTTTCTTAAGGACAGACTCTCACAGAACTTGCTTTTGACTGTGTTTGCCCCATTGCATGTTGTTTGGGAAGAGATGCACTCATCAACAAGAAACTAATACTTACGTAGTGGTTTCCAGAAATTGAAGATGTTGACTGCAAGCCACAAACTACATGCATGAACATGACTGAGCTTTTATGGGAAAATCTCGCATGTGGCTCTGCTTTCTCACCACAGTTCTATAGATTCAGTGCTTCTGTGTAACTTTTTTAGCCGTGATTAACATTAGCTTTGTTCTCAAAGGGATGACTGCAGCCAAAGCAGAGTGGAAACAACACCGCACACATCAGTGTCACCACCGCAACGAATGACTAAAACACATCTACGAGGATCTCTTTGTGTTGGCCACACACGATGACGCATAGTGTGTGGACTCACCCTCAAACTAACATTTATATCATTAAGACAAAATGACTTTATGAAGCTGAAATCTATTTTCAAAGCATCCGTGTCTGGTGATAGTGAGAACACTTTTTTCCCCCTTGTTCTATCAGGTCATCAATAAGGAGTTCCCAGGATGCATTAGCTCAAGGGTACAGTCTGTCAAATGATATCCTGCTGGCAGCTGTCACAGAAATCTATGTGCTTGTGTGTTTACAGAGGAGTCGGCTCGGGCTGTGTCTGTCTTGTTGCTCTGAAATGGGATTAATCAGATATTGGTCTTAATTTGCATCAGTGTTTCGGAGAAATCAGGATGCCATGCTGCTGTGGGTTGTGACGAAAACGACACAGAGGCCCCTCACAACCAGCTAATTCAGGTTATCCAGTGACTGAACGACCGGCTCCAGGCCTTATGCGTGTCTATATTTTGCCAGAGCGAGCTGCTGAAGCATTTCTAGTGCCGTTTATGTGCTTTGGGGAAAATTCCAAGTGAATAAATAGCATTTTTTTTGTTGTTTGCCTCTGTATGGGTCTATAAAACCATAAAAAAAGAGTGTAAGCACCGTGTATCTACGTCATGAGCTGTGGGCTTTGATCAGTAAACGAGAGGAGGATGAGTCACTCTATTCACTTAGATTGCATGGCTTGTTTTCTCCATCAGATTTCCTCCTAGTTGGGATTTTCTCTGTACATATTTCATTTTTATTTCTTTGATTTTCAGCCCCTCATTCATCGATTAAGTCATTCCCGTATAGCTTTCCTCACTGTAGTGACGCAGGTGTTTGTTAAATCTGATCTACCAAAATACGGAGCAGCCCACAAAAGATGTGAATTTGTGCATATTTTTACGTCAGCGTCCTGCAGAAACACTCAAACTGAATTTATGGTTTAGACCATAATGTGTTTCCATTCATGGCCAAATGAATTAAAAATGACACAAGATATTAAAATAGAAAAAAAAGTCTGACTCCTGAAACAGATGGCGTGGACTACATTTGGATTTTTTTTCTTACTCTCTCTCTCTCTCTCTCTCTCTCTCACATTTGCCCTTGGTTGCTGTAATGCTAATGGAGTCTCTCAGGTTCCTGTTGGTCTATCCTGCTGCTTTTCATGGCCAGCAATGTACTATACCTGTAACACTTGCCATCTGTAATTGAAGGTTTAGTGGCATTTCAGCTTACCTGATACTCCCCTTTTAATAATCCTTCATATTTGAATAGAAACATAACAAGTCATTCTGGGGGGACAAAAGGGCAATGTGTGCAATCCTCCAGTGGAGCATGAAGTGCTTAAACATTAAAAAACCTCCACTCCATACGTCTGTTCTTAACTTTTATTGAAACCTGATACAACAACACAGGAGAGGAGATTTCTGCAAAAATATAACCCCAATCTTCATAAGGATTCTGTGATTAAATAGGTTACAACAAAATGGCAAAGAAGAATATTAATATAGGATCTTTTTGTGATGAAAAAAAAAAACAACATGCAGGAATATATTAGAAATTAAAAACTATATATAAAAGTATCCATGTAAATGTAGACCAGCTGATAAATGTAAGCTAGCTTACAGTTAGAACAAGAAGAACAGAACAGAGGTTTTTCTACTGGGAATGTTGTCCATGTCAGCGATCGGTTTCTCCACACGTTTTGGGGTTACATCTGGACACATTTCTACTGAGCGCAGGCCCTTGTTAGGTTTTGCAAGAATGACAAGAAACGTTTTTCTTTGTGTGTTCTCCAGTTCTTGTCCTTTATGTGCTCCATTCGGCTCTGTCGCTCTGTCCATCGGTCTGAGGATCCCCCTGGAGAGCACAGGGACACGTCGTTTAAACACAGCACGCCAGAGTTTTATTTTTAAAGCAGCGTGCAGGATAATAAACACTGTAAATGACTCACGAGGACAGAGAAAGCTCCAGAGCGACCCGATTTCCCCCTCTTGGCTGGATCGAGCTTCACTTGTCTCCTCACTCTGGTCAACTGAAAAGCGATCCCAGACAAATCGGTGTTACAGTGCGTTTTACAATTTGTCATTTCTGCATCTTCATGCATATATTATAACTTCACACTCAAAAAACTGAAACGCCGCCGTCTGAATGATTGCCCGATATGAAAAAAAAAAAAGCAATTTCGGACAGATTATACAGGTGAGCACACCAATCTGAGTCAATAAAACCATATAAGGTGGCCTTATGACTGCTTGCACATCCGGCCTCAGCTGTTTCTCTGCACAGAGGTTGCCATGGAGACTCACCTGTACGGGGGTGGTTTTCTCGTTGATGATGAGAGAGAAGGAGCCAGGGCGGAGTTTGTTACGCTTAGTCTTTTTCTTGCTTGCAGCTGTAACCAAGTGTCGCCGGGACCTATCAGCCTAAGAAACCCCGGACACAGGGATTAGTACATACATGCACACATCCATTTCTTCTGCTGTGACCATCTCACAGCTGTCACCTCTTCAGTGAAGCACTGGTCTAACACAAATGCTTTCATTTTTACTTTTACTGAGTTGGTAAGAAATGTGGTTTCTTTTCTTCTTTTTCCCCCAGCATATACATATGATCCACTATGACTAAAGCTTCTCTGGACCATGCGGCAGCTGCCACCGCCACTAAGAACCAGTCACCACCTTCCCCGCATTAGGCTTTTTCTCCCTCTGACTCCCTTGTGAGTAACAAGAATGATTTACCTGGATGAGAGTTTTAGGGAAGCCTTTGACAGAGACGGCCCCGGGCAGGTTGGAGTGACTCAGGTGGGTGTGATCTCTCCGCTCCAACTGTCTCTTACGTCTGAAGAAAACCTACAACGATGAGACAGTCACAACCACAACCACAGAGGGAAACAACTCCTGTTACTCTGTGTGATAACGTGCGTCAAGTCTTGTGTGCAGTGGATAGTTTGTGAGCCTGGCCCTTTCTCCTTATCCTGCTCCTGGTCACATCCAGCCTCTGTTCTTTGAGAAGGCTTAAAGTCAAGCGGCAACATTGAAAGGAGGAAACTGCAACATTATTATTGTTACTGGTCCAACCACTTCCTGCATCAATCTGCTGAAAATAAAGTCTGCCATTAAGCTTCTCAAATTCCAAATAAATGGATTGGCACTTTGAGAAACAACAGGTTTCTGTTTGCCATTTGGGACTTTGGGGAATAAACGGCACAGGCTCGTGGAGTCATCGCCCTGCAGCACAGTCTGCAGCACAGTTACAAATTTACCACAAAGTTACACAAGTGTGGAAATAACTAGATCATTTCCAGCATAATACTTCCTCCTCTTTTTCCATTTCGCTGAACACAAAGATGACTATGTTAGCTGCAAAATATTTGTCTCGCAATCATTCGCGATACCATTTAAAGTACTTACAGTGATTGCTGTTGACCTACATTTTGTTGATTGCCTCTGTTTTCAGCATTGTGGGATGGAATATTTTACAATTGGCTGTGGCACAACAGCTGTACACTTCAGAGCTGAAGGTTAATTGCAATATGCATACATTATTGTTTGTTTCTATATCTGAAGCTGCAGGGATGCACATGCTGCAATGCTCTTGTGAGCTCGCAGGTTCACTGCCTGATGTCTCTGTGACAGTTACATCATATTACCATTTCTATCAGTAACCCAATCATCTAGTCGTGCAGTTTGCATTGATTAACACAGTTATGTGTTGCCTTCTAAAATAAGATCTGCAACTTGTGGACTGACAGTAATATCCATATCTGTCCAAACTCGTGTTTCAATTCAGTTCTATTTTATTTATACGGTGCCAATTCATAACTGCAGTTGCCTCAAGGTGGTTTATATTGTAAGGTAAAAACCCTACAATATTAGAAAGAAAACCCTACTATCATGAGCAAGCAGTTGGTGACAGTGGGAAGGAAAAACTCCCTTTTAACAGGAAGATAAATGTAGTAAGGCTTTTGACGTAGTTTAATAGATGGACATGAAAGATTACTGTTAAAATAAAGTTCTCAATCTTTTTAGTTATAAAATCCTATCACTTTATACATTATTCTATTAGATTTTGTGCAAGATTTTGTCTTATGATTTCTTATGGCCAAAAATGTCCTTTGTAAGGTGTTTTATTCTTGCCTGTATGTGCCAAACTTAGATACATTCCCTCAGCATGTTCAAAAATACCACTTTTCCCTAGAATGGGTCAGTCACACAAAAACATAGTGACTAATTCTGGCGTAGAGACATGAAAAATGAGCCTGTCACAGCCACCCCTTTCCACACCATTTAATTCCCCTCTATAAGTCTTGGTCTTCTCTTTCTCAGTTTCTTATACCACTATGTGTTTTTCATTATCTTGTTTCAGCAGTGGACTTCCTGTGACCATAAAGCAGTTTCCCTGTGTTTAGACCTCCTCCGAGAAGGTTTCCTTCAAAAGCAAACTAAAGAATTCGATATAAGATGTGAAAGTAAAGAGGAAGTGGCACATACCAGTCCTTCAGGTAAGGGCAGCCCCCTCTGCTGCGTCTGATCATCTGACTGGGGACAAAAAAGAAAGTCAACACTCATGCTTTATTTTTCATTTTCCAGTACAGTTCAGTTACTGTGGCTTCTGGGAAAAGGTGTTCTCTCCACTGATGACAATGACTGCGTGATTATTTGTGAATGAGATTAGATTTTCAGTCACTTTCACAGTGTGTAAATACTCTCCTATCCCAGAAGAACCAGGCCACACTGCCCCATCTAACAATACATCATAATTTATGTTATAACTCATCAAAACAAGTCATTTTTCAGCACTCCAATCACCAAACAAGACAGCACGTCTGAGCAGAATAAAGCTGCAGCTGTTATCTGTTGGCTCTTGATGACCTCATAAAGTAAAGTGCTATGTTTTTTAAGTGTGTATGTTTAGGATATTCATCAGACCCTGCCACAATCCATCCAGTTTTCTGCTGCTGCGCACATTATGAGCTGACGAGTCCCATAAATTACACATTTAGTGTATACCACTCCATTACAAACACAAGTGCCTTTTGGTGAGAAAAGGGAAACGCAAGTAAACTAAACCAAATGCAGCAAATATATCCTGAAAAGGATGCTGTTGCTGGTATTAGTTAGCTCCCACCACATATGAAGCCTGTAATTGCGTGTGCTGTAATTACATTACAAATAATTGCTGCAGAAGAGCACATATGTGGCGCAAACTAAATCACACGGAACAGAATTCCCCACTCAGACTCTTTCATGTGTGGGTGAGAATCCCTCTCTCTCCTCCTGATGTCAAATGCATTGTCCAGATGAGGGTGATTACTTTGGACAGAACATGAGGACTGTCCCCAGCAAAACGCTAACCACGAAGTTAAAGTTTAACAGGCAGCAGCCACATGAAAAGCCAAAAAAAGGGGAGCTGAAGAATTTTGTTCCACAGAAGGGTATATTTTTGGTGGAGTGTCATTATGGCTGTAAAAACCATTACAATGAGAGTTTGTTTCTGTAAGAAGAAAAAAAAATTATATGTCTCCACAGGTCAGGGTCAGACTGTACACGTCTCCATCCATTCGAAACACATTTGGCCACTATAATCGCCACAGCAGCCTTTTTTTTTTTCTAAAGGAGCCAGACTGGACATACTTACATTCCAGCAAACTTACTGGTTTCCTTTGGCCAAACTATTATATAAACACTAATCATGCTGTGTCTGAGCAGAAACAAATGAAACAAGTATGGAACTTGTACTTAAAGTGCAAACTTTTAAAAACATTTATTCCATTTATGAGATCATCCAAAGCTTCTTCATATTTAATAAGAGAAAATGCTGGTGAACAGTAACAAATGTGCTACACATATTTTAAAAGCTTTCAGTGAGTGGAGATATGGGTTATTTCTACAAAAGAGACTACAAACAGCTACTTTGTATTATTAGTTTGTACTTTAACTCAAATTTATAGTAAAAATTGGAATCAAATCTACCTCAACGCAACATTAGAGACGTATCACCAACTTTTAAAGCACGCTTACTTTACACGAGCCTAATAATTTTAGTTCTTTTCAGTTTCATTTGCGTTAAAAGTTGGTTATTATGTCGCTTAACAGCAAGCAAACAGCATTTAATGGGCTCAAACAGGCTGTACTTACCCCGGTCGTGTCACGGCAGCAGAGATGATGACTGATACATAATGAATGCCCTTGTCTTCTGCTAACTATCACATCCATTAGAAGTGCGTCTCTTACCTGTCCGTCTGCGGTCTGTCCGCTGACACACAGCTCTCCCCGGCTTGCTCCTGAGCAGTCGAAGGCGTGTGACAGCAGGCTCGCCTGCAGGCACAGCACGCACAGCCAGACAGTAAACCCCATGATCCAGGCAGGAACTAGACTGTCCTCAGCTCCTGTCAGCTCCCTGCTTTATACTCTCGGCTCTGCTAATGGGGAACAGATGCAGGGGAACAGGAGGCTATGCCAGCTTCACACAGACAAACAGCCCACCACAAGCCTTTGCTGTGCGCCAACCAGTGGCCTGTGGTCCTGCAGAAACATGTCAGACATCTTGAGGGGCCTTGGTTTGAAAAAAGAAAGAAAAAGAAAAAAAGAAAGAAAGAAAACCCCCACCCTGCCCAGCTACCCCGACCCAAGTGGGAGTATGAAGGCCATTTTCCACTTAAAGCTGCAGTGTAAAAGCTTCCAAAGTGTGTGTGTTAAAAAACACCAACGCAGAGAGGAAACTTGTGTTGTCAGACTTCTGTACATAACTCATAAAAAAGTGGTAGTTTGAAGAAATCCTGCATCATGAAGCAAATTTGTCTCCCGGCTCTGTAGACATCTCTCTCTCGTTGCGCTTTCGGGACATATATGTCCTGTGACTGTTTATAAAGTTCCTTAACGGATCCAAACACTTCAGTGAGCCGTTAAGGAATTACAGTAATTACTCTTCAGCAGACTTTTCAGTGAAATATGCAGGAGCCACAGACACCGTTAATTCATCTTTCAGCCTCCAGACTAGTGTTGACTAAACACTGGCAAACCAGATTTAATCACAACTGTCTGATGTGGATAAAAAAAAAACATGATACCTTTTTTTTTCCTGGTTTTGGGAGGAGTTCTTATTTTTTTGAGTGTTTGAGACAGAGACAGGAACTTGTTTTTAATTTAAAAGTATGTTTTAAATGAACTGGCAATCATTTTTAAGGGTTTGGCAGTTCTCTGCAGGAATTTATTTGCCGGTAAAACGCTGGAAGACATAAAGACTGCATCTCATGATGGGAACAAGCTGTACACGAGTGGATACAGTCTGTCAAGGTGTGTAACAGGATGGGAAAAAGAAACGAGAGGGGGCGAGAGAATGAATCTACTTTAAATTCGTCAAGCCTTGGGCGCTCGCTCACAGAGGAAATGCCTCCCAGTAGGACATGCACTGCTGGGAAAATTATGGAAATCAAATAAATTTTATTCCCAGTCCGAGTCAAGCCCACATGCCACTCATACTACTTTGCGTATCAGGGAAAGATTTAGCTTTTCACTCAGACAACTTGAAAAAGATTGTGAGAGCATTTCTGAGTGAGCCACGGTTTAAGTGGCGAGAATGAAACATGGTTATTTATTTTCATCCCCCAGCTCTGAATTCCAGCTCCCTTTCCTATATTTCCTGAGATACGCTGCCTAAGACATGTTGTTGCGAACCTTTTCCCAGGAGGTTCAGCGAGACCACTGGCTAGACAGCTGCGAGCTAATGATGTGAATCGATGAAGGCGATGTTTAGTCAGGAAGAAAAGGGGAAGAGATGGGTAGAAAAGTAACCGGCGCTGCTTCGACAGTCAATCCTCACAAGTCTGCTGGCGGACAAACATGCCAGTCATGTTGCTCGACAAGCTGGGTAATTAATTCTGCTGTCATTCCTAATGGGAATCAGACTTTGTGCTTTAATTTAAAACAGCAGGTGATTTTGTGTATGAAAACATGTTGAGAAAATTACAAGTCTACACGATCTTTTACTCATTCTGCGCTTTCAGCTTTAAAGTAACTATTTTTAAAGCATCTCAGAAAGTTAAGTATGTAAAACTGCTATGCAGAACCACTTCTATTTCTCCCCCCTCCCTGCTCCCCTACAGGGAGTGTCATTCATCGGTATCTCTGCTTTCAGCTGCTGTCACTGTGTCTGGTGATGATGCTCTATGGGGAGCAGCCTTTGACCTTGTAGGAAAAAAAAAACACTCATTTTGTACACAAAGTGTCCCCGTGTCTTTAACCATGGATTTGACGACAGGTAATTTGTGATATAAATACTTGCAGAAATGTGTTTTCGTGCGAGTGACGGTAGGAAACCAAACTGACTGGCAGCAGCATGACAGATGAGTGAAAACAGAAAATGTGACTTAGGTAACAACATCTGGATTAAGAGAAGTGACTCATAAGGTAATGGATGCTTTGCAAGGTCGACTCTTACAGCTTTATTTGTGAAAAGTGCTATAAAACATTTTCCTTTAAATCCATCCAAGTGACTTTATTGTCCAGGTTTTGATATTCAGAAAATTGGCCTTTATAGTTTTGTTATGGTGTTCAGCACTGCATTGTAATGATGTCAACAGCAGCAGGACTTGGCTGTGAACTGTTATTAGAATGAGTGTTCCTTCTGCTGAAATGCAAAGATTATTGACATAATGGGGCTAACGGTAAACCAAGTTAAAGTTATTTTACTGTAATGAGGGATTTTGTACTATGACAGCTATAAGATTTCTTTATATAGTATTTCTGGGATGTATATTTCCTTGCTTTGTTCCCCAAAACAAAGTTAACTTTGTAAAGGAAAGGCAGAGGAGGGATAGTGGATAGAGGAAGAGGACAGAAAAGATTCATGGATGTAGTGAGGATTGGTGTGACACAGGAGGATGCTGGAGACAGGGTCAGATGGAGGAAGGTCATTCGCTGTGGTGACCCCTAAAGGGAAAGTCTGGAGGAAGAAGATGTTTCTAAGATTTACATGAATTTGCACCTATTTCAGGAGGCAGTTAGCTGAGCAGAGCATAAAGAGTGCCCACCTTGCTTATAAAGCTCAGCATTTAACATGATAAATGTGGTCTGTATAATCTGTATAAAAACAGTATTTAAAAGCAAGACGTGGTTTTAGGGGTCACGGGGTTATGTGGCAAACTTTCTTAGCCATTGGCAAGGACTGCCTGAGTTTGTTGCCTTTGAAGGAGGTATTTCCTCCTGTTTTCAGTATTTATTCTAAGCTAAGCTAACCCTTTGTGGGCTTCAGCTAAATATTTTGCATCCGTGCAAGAAAATGAATGTGTAAGCGTTTTCCCCCAGTGTTTCAGGTCTCACTGAAACAGGAAAACCAAAGCTAACTCTCCATATGGGGAGACTGGAGCATATCCCAGCTGACAGTGGGTGGGATTACACCCTGGGCAGGTCGCCAGGCCGTCACAGGGCTAACACAAAAACAAACACCCGCTCACATCCACACTTACAGTCAATTTAGAATCAACAGTTAGCCCACCATGCAGGGGCTCAGGAGACTGGAGCACCTGGTGAAAACCCACACACACGCCACACAGAAACAACCCAGACCTCCTCATGCTTTCTGCACCGCCATGAAGTGCATACAAGGTCTTCATGTTTCTGCCAGAGCTAAAGGAAAATCAGCAGGTAACAGCTTTTTAAAACCAAATATGAGTAAAATAACAGAGATTTCTGTCACATAAGGTACCACTGCCTTGACTTGGTGTGTTGTCTTGTCAACTTCCAAACGCCCATTCTGAACTAGCAAATGCTTTCAGATGATATGAAGCTCTAACACAATAATAAATTAGCCTCTTTCTTCACCAGGATGAAGCTTGTTTGTTTCATGCTGCCATTTAGCCTCCATTTAGGCATGCACCAGAAAGCAGCGTGTCTCTGCTGCTTTGTGCAGATACGTCGCTCATGAAGAGATCTCCCACGTGTAGCACGCTAATGAATGGACTCCGTGTGTGTATAATTAGTGCAGGGCCGTGTAACTATAACCTCTGCTGAGAAATGAGAGACTGCAACTCATATTCCATCCATCACCTCTCTGTACAAGCGAACAACCTTAAGGTCTGTTTGCGAATCAATACTCCTCTACAGCACATTGTCGTCTTTTTTTTTTCCCCACTCTCTGTGTGCTGCTGCTTTGGTAACAGCTATGTGAAAGGTGTGAGGGAGAGAATAGCAGTGAGGCTTTCAGTGCTATCATGTGGAAAGTGCAGAGGAAGCCAAAGATGAGGCTCAGGAAAAACAACACAGCTGTGCTGCAATTTGTGTGTTTGTCATTGAACAAAGACTGATTACAGTCTGGATTTTCCTTTTATCCCAACTCTTTGAGTTAATCTTAAATGCACTATCATTAGTTAGCAAGAGTTTTTGCCCTTAGTCTCACACCTGTACCATCTCTGTGTGGTTCTGTTCACAGGAACAGAAAATATTAATTGTGTAGATAGTCTGTTAAATGGTATGTCATCGGGGCTGTGGAAACATGACGTCCCAAATGTTTTAACACATATACATACATGTATTGTGTGGCTTTAAAATTGTAGAAAAGTATTTGATATTAGCCCATAAAATCAGGAAAATATCCCATTTGCATTTTGAAACAGAATACAAATAAAAGGATGCTGAAAAGCACTTTCTGATTATTTTAAAGGGGATTCTTTTAAGTTTTAGTATAAGCAAGTAAATGTGTGCACTGACATTTTCAGGATAAGCACCCTCCCACTTTCTTTTTCTTCCCTGACAGGCAGGCTGAAGGAGAAATTTACTCTTTTAGCTATGGATGCCACATTATAATTAGTTGTCATTTTCAAAAAGTCAGAAAATATAAGACATGATTTTTTAAGAGTTTTAAGAGGAAGGATTTCATAACCTTTGTGAAACAGGAGGGAGATGCTTTTTAAATCCACAGAAGTCATATTTTTGATTCATGACACAGCTCATGCCAACCTCTAAGTGTGTGACACACACGAGAGGGCCTCTTTTGCTTGTTTTCAATAACTGAAAAAATAAGATCCACCTTAGGATCTGACTTTTTCATTCAAACTTTCTGGACTAATAAAAACAACTGACACAGATGATTCAAATAAATTAAAAACAAAAAAACAAAACAAAAAACTCCACATTGAATAAAATAATAGGCTTGTTTTCAGCCTACATGGCTTTTAGTGAAATATTTAAGACAGCAATGCCTGAAAAATAATTTTCATGAAGGGCAAATTAACTGTCACAGTTTTCCTGAGATTTACTTTTTGATTTCTTGTATTTACAGTGATCCGAGTCTCTGGGTTTACATTCTGTTTAACAATTATTCCCTGGTTACCTTCCTTATGGTTGTAGCTTTAGGTTTGTCATTAGGTTTTCTTAGTTTTTTTTTTCTGAACATAGATATGTTGTAGAGTTTATTCAGTTCAATTTTATTAACATAGCACCAAAATCACAGGAGCAGTCAGCTCAAGGAGCTTCACATTATGAAGTAAAGACCCTGCAATAATAGAGAATACCTCAACAATCAAATGACCCCTCTTTCAGCAAGCACTCGGCAACAGCAGGAAGGAAAAACTCCATTTTAACAGGACTAAACCTTCAGCAGAACCAGGCTCAGGGAGGGGCAGCCATATGCTGTCACTGGTTAGGGATGATGGGAGGAAGACAGGATAAAAAGCGCTAATTTCAGGATGGGATGAGGATAAGAGTTCAATTCTTGTTTTCCTGGTGTGCCCCGTAATTCTTTGTCCAGTCTTCGTCCCTGTGCGACGTGTTTCTTGTTCTAGTTATGTTATATTAGTCTTTTGTTCCTTGTATTTTGTAGCACCTTATCTCAGATTCTTCCACCTGTGCACCAAGCTGTTACCTCCCCCGTAGTTAGGCCTTTGCTTCTTTATTAACTTCAGTTTCCTTTTATCTTTGTCACAATGTGTTTGTCTCCTATGTGTTCCCCTCCATCCCTGTATTTGAATTCTGTTACATATTCTGTTTCTCTGGATTTTGGTCTGTTGTTTTTTTCACCATTAAAGGTGAACTTTATGTTAAACCCACCTGCCTATAGAGTCTGCTTTTGGTTCCAAATTTCTGCAAACTACAACAAAAAAATCCCCACAAACCCAGTGCGAGTTTAACTCAGTCAAAAGACTCTGATTCAGTCGCTTCACACAGAAATGAGAATTCTTTGTGCTCATCTTGCATTCCTACATCATTCTTTGCTTGCACTCAAAGACTCAGCAACGCTTGCTCCAAACAAATGTGGCAAAAGACAAACATCTACAATTATATCTATCTTACTTTTGCTGTTACTTGCACTTTGCTCTTCATTCGTTTTGATTGTTTGATAATGTAATAATGCAGAGACACAGAAATGAACTAATCCTGCCCATCATGCAAAAGCATGCAAGAAAATCTGTGGAATCAGCTCAGATATGATTTATGAAAGTAAAATTCAAACAATTTGCTGCAACATAATTCTGCACAATTAGCATCGTGTAAAAGAGACCGAGGACGGATCATAAGATTCATGAAAACACGGTCATACTATAATCAGTGTTGTATCTTATTAAAACAATGAAGTAAGTAGGAAGGTGATAATTAAGTCCAAATTGTCCAGTTATTACTGTAGCAGAGTGAGCACTGCTCATTCAGCCGGAATACTAAACACAGCATCATGGGAGACTGTGTGATGTTCGGGTCATGGCCTCTCACTTTCTCTCATTTATATCCAATCCTCTCTCTGCTCTGGTTACCATGGCGGCAAGAAGTTGGATTCACACAAATGCCGCTGAGGGCTGAAGCCTTTGAGGAGAGGAGAGAGCAGACAAGGCAAGGTGTGGATGGGCTTCGGTTTCACATGCACACCACTCCACTAGCCTCTCCAGCTGCACACTCATACACAGAGCACTACAGACACTAGGCTACCTATTATAATCGGAGAGCAATTAGTGTCACAGTGCATCTTTATTACATAAATATGGATCCATAAAGAACAGGTTTTTTTCTGGATGTGATGTTAGAAGCTTAACAGTCTTTAGACATATAAGACCTGATATGGTGACAACCAGATAAAGAGTGACAACCGGACTGGCTCCCCACAGGTTCCAGCAGACCTTTAACCTACCTGGAAACTAGCTTTTTAGGTAGTAAACACAGTGATGGCATTGGAAAGGGGCCCCTCCCATTGTGTTTTCGGTCACAAGTCACACGCGTGTATGATTTCTGTTGTTGTTATTATGACACTGGATTAGCAATGCCCTTTGTTTTTGGTTAATGTGGTATCCTTAACTGTTATTCCTCGGCAGGTTCAGGCCAGTGCTGTGTAATATTCCCATAATATCGTTGCACAACACATTCAGTAAAGCTGGAGTCTGTACCTGGTCAATGCTTCAACCAAGCCTGTCACAGAAGGTAAAACAAAGTCAAGTTTAGCCACCTGTTGCTTGTAATTGGACCGCAATAGTATAATCTTTCATTTTGTTACACAGAGGATCTCAGTACTGCCATCAAGAAGAATCCTGCCACGTCCCCTCAAACTCCTGCGATTTCTACATTTTATAATGTGCCACGGTTCACTCATACCACCTATTCCTCCTCTATTCTCCTGAGAATAGAGGAGAATACCCCTGAAACTGAAAATAAAAAATGTGACACATGCACAAAGTCAGTAGTGTTACTCAGAGAGCACTTCATGATATAGCTGGTCTGTAAAAGATTCATTGATCTGAGTGGTGAGAGCAAACTGAGACGTTAAAGCTGTGGAATCCAAAACCACTAAAGTGGGCTAAAAAATGCCGAAATAAAAGCCAGAAAAAATACAAATAAAAGATATCAGTGTCTTTTCAGTTTGTTTTTGCATAACAAAGCTTGGATTTGTGGAAAACTTTGTATGTCTGGGCTAAAACACAAAATGAGATGAAGTTGCATAATTGATTCATTTACATTTCATCGTTGCTACGGGTGCACGACTGCTGAAAATAATCATGAGCCATGTCTGTGTTACATGTACTGTGTGCATTAATAAGTGCTACTAACCTATGATCCAAGGCCGACTGGCTGTAGCAACAGAAACACCTTCTTTGTAAACAGCTGTGGCTCAACTTGGCTGGAGAAAACTGCTGGCAAGCAAACTGGGAAGTGGAGTGGCTGGCAAATTTACTCTCACTCATGCACATTTGTGAAATAAACACAGGAAAGGAGGGGAGTTAGCAGGCTTCTGTGCTGTGTGACTAATAGAGTCTGTGAGCAGACTGACCAGACTGTCAATATGTTGTCGTTTCTAAACAGTAGAAGGAAAAAGAATTAGTCTGGGGTTAGTGGAGGCTAAAGGGGGCGTCTTAAAGTATGAGTTTGAATCTAAATCATTTTGCCATGTGAATCATAAAACCTCCAAAAAAATGTTACTTTCCACAACCTTCTGAGCTCAGTTCCGTTGCATTTCTGCTAACCTGTCTTCAAAATCAGCCTCATTGAGTATCTCTTCTGAAGGTATTTTACTGCTAACTTGCTAACTGGTTGAGTTGTACATAGTGTAACCAGAAGGGAAGGCTGTTGTTTTCCATTATAAAAGTGATTTACCTCAGCTCCTGCTCATAACTCACGTCCCAACCCAGAGGGCAATTAGTGCTTTATTAGCTGTAACAGGGGAAATGACTCCCTTCCGTCACTCCGGGGAATTCTAACAAAAAAGAAAAAGTATTCATCAACCACAAAAATGCCAAATCCATTTATCTGTTTATCAGCTGTAAAGATATCAAACGTTAAAAAAGCTCACATTTTGTCTGTACTTTACAAGATTAAATACATTTTCTTCCATTTAATCCACACAGTGCATAACCACAATGCACAGAGTGACTCACAGTGTTTGTTTGCTGTTTGCGATGCTTTGTTTCCAGCACTGAAATGGCCACTTATGGGCAATTAGTCATGCTGAGTAGGCAGAGGCTTCACCTCCACCTCGTCACTGACTAACGCAAGACACTATATGTTGGAAAGGAAGTAAAGTGAGCGAAAGCATCGAGAGGAGGCAAATATTTTGTTCCTTTTAGGAGCTAGACTGCAGAGGGTTTAACACACAAATATAATGGGGATTAAACAGGAGCTTTGATCCAATACTCTGAGGTTTGTAGCATTTTAGGCCTTTAACAGTTATGTAGATACATGAGGCAATTACAGCTCCTAAATGCTTTGAATAATTATATTCCTGAGATCGAGAAGCATCTTACTTGCTGGTTTGCAACATCTTGCTGATCTCCTACTCAAGAGATATTCTCCTGCAAAGTCATGCTCTCTATTTTTATGCAAACATAAAGTGCACATTCATTCAACATTGCTTTGCAAAGGTCCTGCTCTTGAGTGAGCAGCCAGATTAAAGCACACTTACTGATATTCTGATCTTCCAGAACAGTTACATTGGAGGAAAGTGGATTATTTAAGCAATCTCCCATCAAAGTAATTATGAGGCTGCCTTTCTGTTCAGCTTCTAAATGACCTCTGAAATGTCTCGTGGAAGAAGAAACCACCATGTTTGGTGGCAAGCATCGAGAGTAATTTACTGTACGAGTGGTCCCAAATGGAAAAGCTTCCCCAGGTAAAACTAATTCATAGAGTAAAGTCAACAGGAGCAGGATATTTCCTCTGTTACCCGGAGGACACAGAGACAGGCTTGGGTCAATATATGGATCACTGAGGATATCCTGACTGGTGATTGTCGCAGGTCCAAAAGCAGTTTCCTCTTATGTAAGTACATCTCACGCACCTGCTGCCTTCCTGGATGCACAGTCACGGCGTTTTTTACCGAGTACATGTGAAATTGTGCAGACTATAAAATACTACATTGCAGATCTAAATTCGGACATTCTCCATAAAGGCTTTTCATCTATGAAATAAACTTCCAACAGAAATGAAATTGATTCCTTCTTTTACGTCTATTAAATCTTTTTAAATAGAGGTCAAAGGTTGGTTTAAATGTAAAGTAAAGCTGGAGTCATTTTGATAAATTTTATTAAATATTTCAGTTATTCATCATTTTGGAGGTAATTGTGTGCATATCTTTATTGAGCTAATGCCTGTGTGTTTATTGTAGTTTTGTATTTATATTGTATTGTGGTTTTCTGCAGTTGAATGATGTAACTCTTGTTTGTGCATCACTGGGTATAAAAGCCCAACAGCAGACAGATAAATCAAATAAAGACATGAATTTATAAATCATATTCTTTTTACTGCTGTTATTACTTACACTTATCTAAATGGATAAGCAGTAAAAATAATAATGTTTGGATGAGAATCACAGAAGATGCTAATCTTAGGGATTTGTGTAGTGCCACTAAATCACTCATGGGGTTGTTGTTTCGAAAACATCACCACCTCTGAAACTGTGAAGCTTTTGTATGTGAAAAACATGTTTTTTTTTTAAATGACCTGTTTAAAAAAAACATAGTGGTTTGTGTCTTCATAAACTATGCTATTATATTATTATCGTAATAACTTGAGTGAGGTTACATTTTGAAGGCCCCCTGGTGGCTGATGTTGGTTAACACCCTGTCATTTTTTCCCTAGTGGGTAGGATTCACAATGGTAAGTGTTTTGTGCCTGTAAACTTCCACTTATAGTACAAATTGTTGTGTTTTCCACCCCCAAAACAGTTACGAGTTTCCCTGACAAAACAGTCATGGATCAACTCATTCTGTCTGCTAAAAATGGGATTGTGATTCACAGACCATTTATATGGTTTTGAAGGGTGACATTTGCCAACGGACGAGATCATATACAGTGCAGCGAAGCCCTCAGAGGACAATAACCTGAAATGCCATCGCTGAGAATGTGGAGCTATAATCTGCTTCCAAACACATAAAGACAATGACTGTCACAGCAAATAATACCCCCACACAGCTGCGTTTGTGCACACATGAACGCTGTAACTTCAGCATGTGACATGGATAGAAGGGGGGTGTGCTTTGCCGTCCCCGTTGCTCCACTTCAGCCATAACTCCTCAGCAGGCTTTACCTGTTTGACTGCACGTTCACACAACTCCTGTAGAAGATGACTGCACGAACATTCCCACAGTTCCCACTTGTGAACATGATGAGCTTATGGCAGCTCTCAATAGGACATTTTAACAACCTAAAACACCCCAGGCTCACCGACTTTGCTCACCTCAGATTTGAGGTAAATGCGGGGTCATATAGAGAGTGATTCAGCAGCAAAACATGAAGCATGCACGTTAGAATTAAGTGTAAAGCTTTTAATAAGCTTTTTACATGCGCTTACGACCAGAGGATTTTGCACGTGAAACCTTAGAATGACCCTCAGCTTCACACTGGAGCTCCATACTAAGTGACCCACAATACCAGACTGGAATAGTACTGGGAGTCTTGATGCTTCATCCTCCTTGACTGCTTTCAGTTTAGTTTAATCCCTGTGATATGCATACTAACTGACTCTTGCATCCCCATTACAAGATAATTGCAGTTTATGTTATGCAGAGAATTGGCCATCCTGCTGAACTTCTACACACGGTCAATTTAGCACCCCCTACCTCGCCTTTGTTATAATAGTCCACAGGTAGAACGTTTCAATATATTTGTTAGACATGTTTGCTTCCCATGGTCTAATTAAAGCTTGCAGACAAAGCAAGTAAAACCACAGTTTAACAAGCCAGACAAGTTATTTAAAGCAATCTCCAAGCAATAAGCACTGAACCATAACAAGCACGCTTGGTTTAAAGTGAACCGCTGAATATCAGGCATGCAGTCATATTCACTCTAGTTAAAGAAGCAAAATGAATAATCCCCAACCGTGACCATCTAGAAATAATTGCTAAGTCCATTTATTTATACGCCGGGGTCTTGCAGTGATGCACTTTATATGGTTTAATGATGTATTGTTTACTATAATTTTATCTGCGGTATTATCTATTTCAAAACAGAAGGTAAGTAATAAGTTTGAAGGTAACAAAAGAATAACTGACATTAATGATATTTCCAGTTTATGGTCAGAAGTAATTTAATGCCAACAACCCATTTCAAAAAAGCTGCGGCATGTCTCTATTTTACTCTTTTTTAAGCATCATCTGTGAGCATTTGTGAGCTGAGGTGAGGAGAACAGTAGCTGCTGTTATAAAAATAATACGTTTTCACATTCTTGCTTTAAATTGGGTCTCAGCTCCTCAACAGTTCTGGTCTCAACGTGCCAAAAGACTTTCTCTGCAAAAGACATTATCTGTACAACATCTGTATATAGTGTTTAGCGTTAATTAAGCTTTTGCAGATGCCATGTGGACTAATGCATCGCCATACTATCGCAGCCTTAGAGCTGGGACGTCTGGCTTATTTTTAGCCTGGAAATTATCTTTTAAAAATCATTGAGGTTCTAATTAGAATAATTAATTACACACATTTCCAGTTTGCGTCTTTGGGTCCAGTTTACGTCTTTAGTTGCATTTGAATATGCAAAAAACATAACACTTTGACATTCACAACCCATTTTAAAGTCTGAATAAGTATAATTAAAGAGAGACTTGCCACTGCAGCAAGTCTTGAGGAATAGTTCTCCAGGATTTCTCAAGGTCTCTCCAGTCCTTTTTTGGACATTGGCTGCTTTTTCACTCATGCTCAGTCGAGCTCTTGTACCTCACCATTCTCACCAGTTTTTGTTTTTGCTTGTTAAGCCACTTAACACTGACCTATGAATCATTCAAGCATCAACAATGCACCTAACACAAGGACTGAACCAGTGTTGTCTCTACATGTAACTAGTAGCCGGTTGCTACTAAAAACACATAATTTTCTCCCAATTCTTTGGTTACATCAAATTCCGATGTTAACACAATCTGACAGGGATAATTTTTCGTGCCAACAAGGCCATGCCCAAAAACCTTGACAAAAACTTAGCTTGTCAGAATTGCACAATTCCTAAAAAACAAACAAACAACAACTTATATTGTGTATTTCCATCAATAATTGCACATGTTTTAATAAATGACTACCTCTATTTCCCCTTTTCCTGCAAAATATGAAGAAGGGTGGCTCAAAACTTTTTAACAGTACTCTATGCCTGCAGATCAACGGTGGGGCCTCCATTTTTCCAGTACATAATCTATCTAATAAGTGAAAACAGGGTTTAGTATGTGCGATAAAATATGACTTTGAAAAATTGCCCTGGCAACATCTGCTGCAAATCCAGCATCTTTAATTACACTTAGAATAAAGTAAGCATCAGCACGGCTTGATTTATAATACAGGCGAAGTAGCCCGTAATTGCAAAGTTAGGTGAGCTCTTTATTTTGCAAAAAAGCATGTAGGGCAACAGCCCAGAAATTGTTTTTGTGAGGCACTAGTGTCAGCATTTCCTAAGACAGAGCACTAATACAGAGAACAAGCAGCCAGGTTTTAGTGCTGTGGTGCTTTGGCAGAGCACAAGGCAGGACTAATAATGGATATGCAGGAATTGGAATGATTTTCTAAAGTCCATCTGTTTATGAAAAACAATTTATATTCAAATCTTTTCTTGAAATGGGTTTTAAAAGTAATTAATTAGTGCATTACGTAACTTATGTGAAAGTTAATTAAGCCAGACCATTGCAAGAGTGAAGTCATCTAACGATTTGATCCATCTGACAGAGACTTGGGACGAGCTGCCTCACCCTCTCTTTGGTTAATTGCACAGTGAATGGCTTTGTGAATGAAGCAGTCAGCCAACACAGCGCCTCCTCCCCCAACTCTCCCCATGCATGAGCATCAGTGCCAACACTGGAGCTCGGGATGCCCAGGTGCCTGCAGAAAAATGAAATGTGATATTGCGTCAGCAAAGCGCGGAAACAGCCCCAACTAGTTTCTCTCCAACCTCGAAAATTTCATCCCTAAATATGAGTTCACGCTGTGCGCCACCAGGGAAGAATCAAGGTTTGGGTGCCAATCCCTGACCTCCCTCGCAGTGCGTCCTCTCCTCCCTCCTCCTTCTTCCTCCGTGTAATACAAACCTCGTGATCGCCCATTCAGCGGTTCCTACGTCCGCTGCTTTGGGGGTGGTGGTGGTGATGGGGGGTGGAAACACAATAAGCTGACTAACCGAGGGGCAGGAGAGGAAAAGTATCTGGGAGACGGACAGGTGTCGCGGAAGTTTACACTTGCAGAGGCGCATCCCCTCCGCGTCTTTCTCTCATTATCTGGAATAACGTGAAAGAGACTGTGACTGGCGGTCATTCGGCTCCCACTGATCCTGTGTAAGTGATTCTCCACACCGGCTCACCGAATAGGCGAAGAGGTGAACGTTAGCCCGTTATAATGAACAGGCGTAAGAGGCAGGAGCCTCGGTCAGGTGGCTGATTTTGAGATGCACGATTTAACGGCTCGGCGATTCTTGCATACCTCAGTATGAAAATGCTGCCAGCCCAGCTGCTCGTGCAAGAGCTACAGGAGATCTTTGTTGCACAGATGTCATCATGCGATCGCAGCTAACGTGGCAGCCCGAGTGAGATGAGTATAGGTGCTGGTTTTAAATGAGGGGAAAAATGCGGTATTTTTAGCCTGCGAGGTGCAGGTGAATTTGCATCATCACAAGTGCTGGAAACTAAAAGCACGTCCAGGCAACGCACGGCGTGACTCATCTCTTTAAATTGAGAAACTAAGACTCTTCGGATTAATCAGAGTAAGCCATCAAAAAACAACTAAAGTCACATTTTTGAGTCTGAGCCACTGCAAGAAGGAAAAAAACTTTAATCCCCAGGAATGTAAGCTGGAAAAATCCTTACTTGGCTGCTACTCTGAGTTTGGTGTGCAGGTACAGGGAGCTGTTTCTCAGTGCAGCTGTTTGTGTTGCTTTGTTGTTGTTGTGGTGCCGATCGTCACCTGTTGAAAGTAACACTTGGGGACACCTGGGTCACTTGGGCGACACTCCCCCAAATATTTAATGAATGAGTGTGCTATTCTGAGGCGTTCATTCAAAGAAAAATGAAGATCACCCAGCAAAAAATCACACTTAGTGCTCATGTTACAGTAGTGCTCAACACTTAGTCACATCCACAATTACCCAGGCAGATTTAATCAGCACCTGTTTTTATTTTAACACTTCACGGTTAATGCCTTGTGTTGTGTGTCTTCACGGTCTGGTCTCCGCAGCCTCTTGTCTTGCTCTGCATAAAGTGGTAATTGGCCTGTTAGTGATAGATGTGACACAGCAGGTAGATGTCAAACAGGGACGAGTGATCGTGAGCTCAGTGGGGATTTTAATGCTCCCACGGTCTTGATGTTAGAATATTCTTTGGCAGAGTTAACATTTGGTGCCATATTGACCATGGATGGCTGCTTTGGACCAGCTGAGCCGTGGGAAAACAGGCCATGCTTTTTAAGCCTTCTCTTTCCTTTTATTTTGGTTGATTATGTTCATAGAAAGTAGAAACAAGATGTTTTTTTAAGCAGCAGTAAAATCACAGAAGTTACCAGTAAAATAAAATTCAAATATTCCCGTGACAGTGAGCCAGCATGTGTTGTACCAGGACCGGGGGCCTGAAGCAGGTTAATTGAATTTACACAGCTTTAATTTTCCTAGTTTATCTTCTTTGACATAGAGTTTATAAATGGCAACAATGGAAATAGTAGAAAAAGGATAGAATGGTCAAATATGATGTAGTTAATATTGCTTTTTGTCAGTGTTGCTGCATTCGCTGCTCCCAAAGTGGCATTTAGTGTTAATGTGGGGTGAGTCGTTGCTGAACCAGCTAACGTCCTTAATCTTAATTACCCTCTTGTCTGTGGTTTATATTGCATGTCTTTTGTGTCAAATTATTGCATTTATGCCATCCTATCATTATATCACAGATAATCTCTCCCCAAAGGAGGTTTGTGTTGTTTGTGAAGAGTCATGTTTTAATATAAAAAGTGATGGCATTTTATTGGCATTGAAGATTGATACTATACCCAGTTGTGTAATGCAACTTTGTTAGTTTTTACAACATTACGTTAATGATTTACTTCACGAAGAAAGCAGTTCCTGTCCCATTACTTTTGTGTTACTCTGCAACATTGTCTCACAATTACCAGTTAACAATAAAAGGCTGAGGCTATATGCCCACACACAGACACAAATCCCTATCCAAATGAGGACACGTACACTCTTTTAAATGTACGGGTTCTGACTACAGCGTTGGTGATGCTATTGTAGAAACTGAGGCTACAGTACTACAAGCCTGACTGTTTATCATGGTTGCCTCTCTGGGTTTGGCATTGCATTGCAAGTTCTTCACTAGTAGCTTTGTGTTAAAGTTCCCTTGCAGATGATTGCAAAGAGTCAATGTTCCCTTTTAGTGCAGTAAAAATGGAAGCAGTTTTTATCTTTCCACTCCTCAAAAGTTGTAGACTGCCCTACTATTTTTATCTTCCCTGCAAATTAACTGAAATCAGCTGATTGTAGCACAAGGGCTCAGGAAAAGTGCACATTTGATGATTTCTTTCTTTTCCCCCATCATTCAGATAGTTGAAGAACTCATGCAACACAAGTAACAACTTAATTGTTTGAATTTAGCACCATAATGGCTCATATGTACTGAGTTATATGCATTTTGTTTCTCCAAGCGTTTCTAATACCAATTCTGCCGTTGCCTTATACGCTTCTCTTTCCATTGTAGATTTTAGGTTGAATCGATATTCTCACAAATTCATCTCTAATGACAGATCTGGTCATGTAGAGCTGTTTAAAATGTTGTTTTGACATGCAGGATTCACTGTATCTGTCCTAAACTAAATCTGGTGCCACAGTTTTTATTGCTTCTCTTTTCTCTCTCTTGGCAACTCTTGATGTCATCTTGACGGATAGTGGTCATATCCCAGGTAGCAAAAACACCTTGAACACGTCTGTTTCTGCTCGCACGTGGCTGTAAGAAGACAAATGACCAAAGTTATACACTGAGAAAACAGTGAGCTGTCACTCTAAAGTTTCAAGCACAGTGTAAGACAATTTCCAGCTCATATTCCCATTCAAAGCTGCATCACACACACAAACTGACTGATCTGCAAAGTCAGTCCGCTGTATTTATCTTCTGTCCAAAAAGTAATTTCAATGAAGTCATCCTCAATGCACTTACCTCAAGCTGTCACAAAAAGCTGATGCAATGGAGAGTGTCTAAAACAAGCAGTTCATTTAGCGCTTGGCTGCACCTGCCCTTTTAGCGCTCCAGCAGGGCCTTGTCCTCAGCTCGCCCCTCCTCTGCTGACTCTCCGAGGTGACAGACAGCAGCAGCAGAGCCAAGTGCTTTGCAGCACGGTGCAGGATGAGTCGTTTTTCTGCATGCTCCTGTTTATTTAGGATGATCTAGCATCTGCATGTCTGCAGTTTTCTTAAAGAAATGATTGATGCAGATGGTGTGTCTTGGCGAAAATGCAGGAAAATGGAGGGGTTGTATTCTGTTCTCCTGAGAGATGCATCAGTGTGACCTATTTTCTGTGTGAAGTGATTCTCTGTGCTCTCAGAGTGTCAGCCTGAACATGTTTGCTCTAGTAATCTGACAATATTACACTGGTGCACCCCATTGTTGTGTCAGTCAAAATGTGACACTAGTAACAAATCCTGTATTTTTGTGACTTTGAACAGAAAGAGAAGCCTCAGAGTGGATGCAGTTATGGTATAACATCAATATTCAATATTTTTATAATAAAGTTTTACAATGTCTCTAATGGTTTCAAACACAGAAAGATGCTATCATTCATAAATTACCTTTACTAAACGATGTATTTTTTCTAGTCACCTGACTGTCTGTTGTGTATTAGGTAATTGTATTATTTTGGCTCAAATTATGTATTTTACAGATAAAATGTATATGTTTCTCAATCAAATAACACACCCAGGTTTCTAACAGCGGATTTTACCTGGACGGATAAGGGACCAAGGGGAAACTTAATGTTTGGATGCAGCTTGTCTGAATTCATGATAAGAGTTTCTGTTTTATCTGACTTTAATTTGATAAATCCACACATCAGTGTCATACTATCAGGCAGACAGACTGTGAGGTTGAGAAGAGGTTAGTGAATTTAACTGGGAGGTAGAGCTGTGCCTCATCGGCATAGCAGTGTAACAAAATATTATTTCTCTGTGTAATGTGTAAAGCAAGGATGTTTTCAGTGCTGCAGCGTTAGTCACCTATTTCTGACTAATTTCCGCCATCAACATCAACCAACCACATGCAACTACTCACTAATCAGCTGGGGAATATACATTTTTTCCAAGCAACTGGCAGTTAGCATGGAATAACCACCAGTCGCTCGGGACTGCCAGTAGGCCCGTGTGACTATAGCTTAAAGGATTGGCTGAAGCCTGTGTTGAGCTACCTTAAACCTGTGTTTCATGTGAAGTCAGCAGGGCTTGGCGGCTTTGGTTGCAAAAACAAATTAAACTGGAGGAAAGGAATAAAAGAAAATTGCCTTACTTTTATCCTAGTAATTGCAATTTTTTTGCAAGTTTTTAGTATTATTTGATACAATATGGTATTTGCTGGTGTAACTAATAAAGGTATCCTATCTTAAGAAGTAAAAACATGCAGATCATGTTTATTCAGTTCAGTATTCCATCTTCACTGAGAACACTGAACGGATTGTGGACCTTTGAACCACTAAGACAGTTTTGTGTTGGTGAATGCAGGTTTTTCGTTTTGTCTTTTCATCTGTGTGCACCACACCTGTGGTATTGACTTTGGTTTGTTAGTGATGCTGCAGATTAGTGACTCTACTCCGTGTGGGAAGCTTAAATTTGAGACATAATATGCACGTGTTTGTGTGCATGCATGAATTGCATGTTGTTGGAAATTATCAGTGAAAGTAATAATGAACTGAATGTGTGTTTGCAGCCATCAAGTATATGCGTCACTAAGCTTCAAATGCAGACACTCTCATGCATAAATGCTGCTTCATCCCTGTCCTTGACACCACTCACTATAAAAAGAAGGCCTAATAATTGCCTTCCTTTGTGGCTATACACTAATGGCCATATAATCATAGTGTATTCATCTTCTCTATACATCAAAAGTAACATGGATGCAAGAAAAATAACTTGTCCTAATAAGCCACTGCTGCTGTAATTTGTTCCATAGATTATAGATTGATATTCCAGCTGCTAATTTAAGCAGTAAACATGGTTTAATGCAGAATTGAGATCAGCATGATTAGTTTTCAGGTGAGAAAGTGTGTTTTTCCCGAATTTATCAACTAGATGTGAAGAAATGCAAAGTTAGTAAGACACTTGGCACAGCAGTAACCTCATTATTGGGAAATATGCTATGTTTTTTGTTGAAACAGTGTTTCACTATTTGTTACTGCTCCGATCAAGTAGTAAAGTCAAGCAGGGTAAGAACTGTGTGTGTGTATATATCATTTTATTGTGACATCACTCAGTGGTGATTTTTCTCTTCTGTAACAATCATTATCTTGTACTGAAGACTATTTCAAAGTTATTGAGACCACAAATTCATGTGGAGAAAAATGCAGAAGCGGGAATTAAGTCAATAGAAAAGCAGTGTCATTTTTCTGATAGACTTCAGTGCAGTCTGTTTTTTTTCTTTTTAGCAGCCAAGCAGTCACCCCCTGCTGGTGATTAGAAAGATTGCAGGTTTAAGGTGGTTCAGACTGGGTTTTACTTTTCCATCTTTCATATACAGTCTGTGGTTAAAGTTTTAAAATCAGAGAAAGAAGACAATGCAGGTAAAAAAAACAACAACCCAAAACATCCTTTCTAGAGATTTTTTTTTATTTTGTTTCACCTCCCAGAAAAACAAAAGTGAATGCCAGCCATATGATGAGTACCATTCATACTTTTAGGCACCTGCTGGCATGTGTAACTCTAAGTGTGACTATTTTAATATCTTGAGTGGAAAAAGAAGTGTGATTCTGATAGACTGGAAAGCCTTTACAGAGGTCTTTCTTCACAGTGGCTGAATGAAAAGCAGTGGTAATGTGACAGTGTGCTTACTCTGTGTGATAATAGAATTTTGAGACAGAGATTTTACTGGGGTTTATTTATTTTTTGGGCCACCGTGCTGATAATGTGAAACTTCAATTTGTCAATTGTGTATGTTCACATTTGTCTTTTGGGATCAGGTAGATTACAATTAAACATTACAAACCTATTAACAAACTTAAACTGAGACTATTACATAAACCAAGTATGACTGGCTCAGTTTTATTTTCAGAAAGTTTAACAGTGTGTTGGGGTGAGCCAGGTCCTGAAGTGACTGGAGGAATGAGTAAGAAGCAGGACTGAAAGGGAGATGCGCTGTCAATAAAGCTATTGGTCCAATAATAGAATGGACATAATTGTCTGGTCTTCTGAGTCATAGCTCTCTTCACTGGCAGTGCTCACCCATCTTGTTTAGGCTCTGTTGTTAATGTTCTCCTCCTGTCCATCTCCTCATCTGTCTTCGCTTCTCTTTCTGTGCTGTCATTACTGTTTTGGTCTTGTTTTTTTGTTGTTGTTTTTTTAAAGGCAACCCCTCTATGTCTCCGAGGTTCTATTTTTACTTCACCATATGTACTAATATGCTAGTTCATGCACCATTCGTAGAAATAAAATCGTTGCAAGACATTTTATTTTTCAGATAATGACATAAAAAAATACTTCAGATGGTCAAGAGGGCCAGTTCAGTGACTACAATCAACCGAGGCGAAACTTAACAGATGGCTGTCGACTACAGCCGCCTGTTCTGGCATCCGCCTGTCAGTCAAAGGGGCACCCGCTTCTAAAAATGATAACTTTAATCCTTAATGCTGTTTAAATGTGTGAATTCTACATTTTATTTGTAAATATAAAATATTATATATTATCATAATATAAAATATTATGGTATGAAAGGAAAAATTAGCTAGAGTGAGCAGATTTCTTTTAAGCATGGTTACTTCAGCTCTGAAAATGGGCAGTTTAACATGGGAATCTGTGAAAGCCTCAAGTGGAGAGAAGAGGAACTGCAGTTTTGCAGCTTCCAAGGAAGATGCTTGGCTTATCAATAGTCTTAGCCAACATAGACTTCTATATTTCTATTTATGTTTAACCAAAAGGGTATAATCAATTCCACAGCTACTGTATTAGACAGGATTCTTGGATGGCAGTATAGCACATCACATTGTTTCATAGTCTAGAAATATCCAGGAACTATACAAATGTTTTTAGAAGATTTTGAATACATTTGCTTGACATTAAATGTTCCCATAAGTTCAAAAATATATATTTTTTGCTTCCAGTGCTAGTTTATGTAACAGTATTCTGAATGGTCCCAGAATGTGTGAAGAGGATGCTTTCAAGGCACTCGATATTCACTTTTCAGCCGAGGTTCATCCTGCAGGCAAAGCAACCTGTGACTCAAAAGTTATCCACAAGTCATACAAGGAAAGTTACACAGTCATTTTCACTGTGAGATGAGCATCATTCGGTGTTAAATTACTAAAATCCACTCGGACATACTCACACAGCATATAAAAGTGAATTTAATTAAAAAACGCACAATCCATTTTTATTTTTCTATCCGTTTGTCTTGTTCCAGGGTTGTCCCAGCCTCGGCCCCCAGAGCAGCGGTTCCTGTGCCTCTCCACCTCTTTGACTAGCAGCAGCAGCAGCTCGGTGTGGCGAGGGCAGGAACAATGGGCCGAAAGCTGGACCTGTCAGGCCTGACGGACGGCGAGGCTGAGCACGTCTTGAAGGTGGTCCAGCGGGACATGAAACTGCGAAAAAAGGAGGAGGACAGGCTGAGGTGAGATTGGAATTTTATATTCAGTGCCTATTTTTTATTTTGAGTATTTTTAGCACATTTGACAAGTACAGGGTGATGTGACAGGAACTGATGCAAGGCAATGTCATTCGCGTCTACAGCTGGCTCTTACCAAATCTCCTTTCTGCAACCTGCTTCTTTACTAGTATATTTCTTGTGCAATAAAATTTTTACAAAGTATATAAAAATTACATTTACTGTCTGCAAAACTAAATCTCTGAATGGTGCAATAACAGCTTGGCAACAGTGACTAGGCACAGCAGGTACATACGACTCTCAAGGACATTCAGGAGACTCGACAACAAAGACGCCCACATATGTTGAATATGTATTACATAGTTCTAATGTCTACTCCTTAAAAGGGTGTCTTTGTACACATTCTTCACGTCTACAGTTTGTCAGCGTCTGTACAGCTCATTTACTCTAGGAAGGGTTTATATATATGTTATCCATTTCACCAGAAAGGAAAGGAAAGAGGCTCTTTAGGCCTTGGATTAATGTGCGACTTTAGACACTTTATCAAATCGAGATGCTTATCTGATTTAGACAGAAAACCTTTTACCACATAAAGTTTACAATACTCTGCAAGCTAAAATGAGGTACATAGAAAGTTATGCCTACATGTTGTGACGATGTACAGCCTAAATAATGAGACCAGTGATTAAAAACTGCTGATCTGGGTGAAATTAAGATTTTTGCATTGAAATGAATGACCTGCTGTCCTTTTCTGGGTAAAGACCTAATGTTTCAAAAATGAATGCATGTACCAATTACTGAACGGGCCACTGTAGTGACTGTGAATTGAACTGGGTGCTATGCTACAATGGAAAGCCTCTTCGGCATGGCTTTTGTAAAGTAAAGCAGTCAAATAAAGCAGCAGTAAAATAGCTCTTCTTCCACACAAAACGATCCCTGTGAGCGTCACCCAACCCAATCAGAGATTTCATCAGATGATGGACCAGGTTATGTGTTCAGTATAAGTTACAACAGTGATTTTAAAAAGTACTGTTTTCATGACACAGAAAATTCCAACTGTAAATTCAACATAGTTCTCAAATGCCAATCATCTTGCTTCCTAGTACACCTGTCACATGTGACTTTAGGCCGTGCAAAGCATGGAGCAAAACTGCAACTACACTTGGTTTTTTCCCAGTAAAACAATGACGAATGTCATGTTTTACCACATTAAATCTAGCTTAGTTGTGGCATCTGAAGCCTTGTTTCTATCAGGTGTTTTCCATCATGCTTATCCTCCACCATTAGATCCATATCATACAGTGTGGCTTTTTTTGCCAATGTTGTAACAGCAACAGCAGTTTCTGTGAGTTTATAAATGAAGTAAAGTAGCAAAGTAGTTTTTGTAACTGAGTTTTCAGTCCTGCTCCTCCTTTCGTGTTTTCTGCTTACAGGCTGTCAGGTCTGATAGGGTCATTATTTTGGCCCTCTGGTCTTTCTCTCATGTCACATCTTCTTAATTAACAAATGCTAGACTGCTTCCATCCCTTCAGCTCCTTTCCTTCACTCCCTCAGGGAGGAGTAAGAGCGGATTCAGTTTGGCTGTGACAGACATTAATAGGAGGCCGGCCATCAAACATATGCTCGGTTCAGTGTTGTTGTTTCATCGTGACTACAGGAGGAGGTTTGCCAGTGTATCTAATGCCACCACAAAATCCAGAAAGTTGTTTTTAGCTGTTTTTCAGCTGGAATTTAGGTGAACCCTATAATTTTTGAAACGCAAATATTCTCCTTTGACTGCCTCAGCTATTTTGTTGTGGAAATTTGATGTCTTTCTTCAGACTTGAACAGTGAGCCTCAGTGGTTTATTGTTCTTGAGTGAATGCCACAAGTGATTAGGCTCCTTTACTCGGAGCGCTAAACATCTTAGCTGTACTCAGAGGAGCAAAACAAAGTTGCTTCACAAACCAGAATGCAGCCGTCGGTTTGCGCTGCTCGAAACTCTACTTAGTTTCCCAGAATTAGTTTTAGAGCAATGATGCTGCATTCCCAAATTACTAGGCTGTAAAATATTCCCCCATCAGTCTGTCATGAATGAGCTGAAATAAATTATGACTCTCAGGCTGTTATTACTGCTGTTTACAGCAAGGAGATGAGCAGAATATTGATGATGTAATGACAGGGGAATATTTATTAGGCAACAATTCTTTAAAAAAAGCAAAGCAGATATAAAAAAAAAAAAACAACAACAATTATTTTTTTCCAGAGGACGCAAAGTCACAGTTGATCTAAATTTGTCCCCCATGATAAACCTAGATTTAAGGGGTATTTCAGCCCAATTCAAATGAATTGTAGCCTGTAGTGCTATTTGTACATTAAGGTTGTTTTGATTTGTCATTTTTTTGAGTTGTGGAGAGACTGCTGCCGTTGGGGAGTGTTCTTTTTTTGCTTAAGTTGGTGATGTGTGACACAGCAAATCATTGGTTTCTAATGCGATGATGAATGTGATTCACTTCACCTGCCAGTAGTTTGTGTATAAAAATTGAGCGCTGTAGTTCTTAAATCTAAAGGAGTGTTTTAGTAAAGTCGACATTTAATCCAGTGACACAGATCTGCAAAAAAGAAAAATTTGCATGTTTTCAGCTGTCAAAATGGTCATCCATGTAATTAAATACAGAGGTACCCCCCTACCCCATTGAGCTTATATTTATAACTGCATTTTAGGCAAAATCTTACTGGAGTAGTAAACAGCAAAGCTCCAAAACAAATGTTTTCTTTCAATAGACCTTCCCACATCTTAAAAACTTGTCTGTTCCAAGCCTGTTCACAGCGTCTCATCTCTTATGAATTTTTAGTATCCGAGTCCAAACCAAGATGAGCCTCGTGGCCTCACGGGGCAAAGTCGACCATCTCATTATAATGCAAAAATGCTACAACTGTCCTTTAATTTTTTAGGCTGAATACCACTGCTTACATTACCCCTAACATCATCAAGCTTCATCAGCCTGCACAGTCAAATGCTTTAGACTCTCTTAATACTGCCCATGGCTAAATACTGAACAAGGACGTGTTCTTGGTCCATCTCTCTCTTGGGAACTGTGTTTTGCTTTTTCTTTCTGCCTTCATCTAATAAATAAAAAATATTTGTGTGGTGGTCCTTGCATAGTTTGACTTTATACAGTTCCGAAAAAAGAGAAATCCAAACAAAAGAAAACAATCTGCATCCTGACCACTACCACGGCCAGTCAAGTTACGGAAGGAAGAAAAAGAAAGAAACCCCAAATCCTCTCATTTGCACTGGAAAATTTTCCGCAGTTTACGAATAGGAATATAAATCTCTCTCCATTTATATATCATTCACAGCAGGCTCCCTCTGCGGTTTGCATGGCTAACTCTTTTACGATTGATTTATGGTAATTATTTATTTATTTGTGAAGGAAGGCAGCCTTGCAGAGCTTCAAATTAGGCTGGTAAACTTTCGTAGGACAGTTTAAGGCTCAGCTGGCTCATTTAATGCTGAATTTAATTTTCCCTCATGGTGAATAGGGCTGTGCAATATGACCAAAATCTCATATCCCGATATAAGAATTATATCGTCTGATAACGATATAAATCACAAAAATGTAACATTTTCTGTAAATTCTGTGAATCTCGGGTAGCTCGACTTGCGTGAAGTGTTTCCAGCTGGGCGTCGTGTAGCTGGAGTCGAGTGTTTTAACCGATGCATGAAACGATATATTTTTAGACATAAGTTGTAAATTAACTGTAAACTTTTTTGCTTCTCATCCGTAGATACTCTGCATACTCTTTCACGTGATTCAGTTTATTTTGAAAAGTCTCAACAGGATTTTGAGCTTTATGGTAAATGGCCTGTATTTATATAGCGCTTTACTAGTCCCTAAGGACCCCAAAGCGCTTTACATATCCAGTCATCCACCCATTCACACACACATTCACACACTGGTGATGGCAAGCTATTGTAGCCACAGCCACCCTGGGGCGCACTGACAGAGGCGAGGCTGCCGGACACTGGCGCCACCGGGCCCTCTGACCACCACCAGTAGGCAACGGGTGAATTGTCTTGCCCAAGGACACAACGACCGAAGATTGTCCAAGCCGGGGCTCGAACCGGCAACCTTCCGATTACAAGGCGAACTCCCAACTCTTGAGCCACGATCGCCCCCCCCCGATTTTCTATTTTATGTAGAAAATAAAGAAGCGGTCGCGGTGGTTTTACCGTCTTTGTTGCTAACGACAACGCATAAAAGCAGGCGCTTGTCCGTCCGTAGTGTGGTTATATTAAATATAAGAGAAAGAGAGAACTTTAAGAAATTAATATAGCCACTACAGTGACCAACAAAACGATGAAAAAATGCTGTAAACGTTTATTTTGCGACATCACGAGACAAACGATAGCGTAAAATGAAAGGATAGATGTTTTTATATCGTCATCCGATATATATCGTTATATCGAACAGCCCTAATGGTGAATAATAAGAAATATTTGAAACACCTGACTGACTTTACCTGCTGTCTTATACACACTCAGATAAAATAAATTCATTAAAGAAATGGCACAGATAGCTATAAGTTTAGTTAGAGACAAGTGGTGCTGTTCTTTAAATTATTTAAAGTTTTAATGTTGGAAACTGCAGGTAGTCTATGATGTCTCCCGGCTTTACTGCTTTAATATTTTTAAATGAGTGTTTAAAACTATGTTTATTATTAATGTATAACACAATTCAATTTGTTTAGATAGTTACTATTCTGTTGCTGCTGAGGTCTGTTTAAGGTATACCTACATATGCTCAATTTCAGTAGTGTGATGACATGTATTTGTCATATTCAACACCTGGATGGAATTTCATTACATCTGTAACAGCTGTTCATTTGGGCTCGGCAATCAACAATTCAAAATCTGGTGGTCAAAGGGCACTGTGAACTCATGAAAGTCATTTGACCAGAACTCAAGAATTCTTACGCTAATGATGACAAGATTTCGCATTAATGTCTCAAAGAGAAAAAGTGATTTAACTTCAGGTTCTTACAATATACATATGCTCATGATGTATCTGCATTTTATATTTTGTCATTACTCTAATACAGCTTTAGATACACTTACTAAAGTTAGACACACTTAATATCTTTTATTGAATTTGCTGAAAGAATTCAGTGCACACGTTTGTTATGAATATGTGCAGACATGGACTTTAACTGTAAGTTGACTGGCTGGGTTATAACAGTGGGGTGCTAATCCTAGTTTCAAATGAAGTTTAAAGACATCTGAGGCCTTCATTAGTAACCCATAAACCAGCCATGCAGCTGTGATCTTTAATCTGAAAAATCAAACAAGAACTTAAATGTCATATTTGATTCTGTCTTGTGTGTGAGCTAGCACTGCTGGTGCTTGACTGACACTTCCTCCCAACTGCTCTTGTTAAACTTTGCTGGTTTTTATAGTGCAAAGCACTTTTTTGAATTACAGTAGGAAAAGAAAAGCTGAACTTCATGAAAATTGGGATGGCTAACTTAAATTTAAATGGCTTACTGGGAAACTTAAATAGAACAAAGCTATTGAAAATGTCATTACTAATACTTGTGCTTATCCTGCAGTGCTGTCACAGTTTAATATTGTCACAATTTTTAATATTAGATAAAGCTGCAGGGCAGCAGGGTGGTGCAGTGGTTTGCACAGCAAGAAGATCGTGAGTTCAATTCCACCATCAGCAGATAGGATCTATAATCAGGTCTGGTTGTACAGTGGGGCAAAAAAGTATTTAGTCAGCCACCGATTGTGCAAGTTCCCCCACCTAAAATGATGACAGAGGTCAGTAATTTGCACCAGAGGTACACTTCAACTGTGAGAGACAGAATGTGAAAAAAAAAAATCCATGAATCCACATGGTAGGATTTGTAAAGGATTTATTCGTAAATTAGGGTGGAAAATAAGTATTTGGTCACCTCAAACAAGGAAGATCTCTGGCTCTCACAGACCTGTAACGTCTTCTGTAAGAAGCTTTTCTGTCCCCCACTCGTTACCTGTATGAATGGCACCTGTTTGAACTCATCATCTGTATAAAAGACACCTGTCCACAGCCTCAAACAGTCAGACTCCAAACTCCGCCATGGCCAAGACCAAAGAGCTAATTTACGAATAAATCCTTTACAAATCCTACCATGTGAATTCATGGATTTTTTTTTTCACATTCTGTCTCTCACAGTTGAAGTGTACCTCTGGTGCAAATTACTGACCTCTGTCATCATTTTAAGTGGGGGAACTTGCACAATCGGTGGCTGACTAAATACATTTTTGCCCCACTGTAGCTGGTGAAATTGAAGTCAACTTTCCACAAAATGTAGTTTATAACAGTTAATTTATGATTTAACAAACAATCTATGATTATGAAATCATCTAAAAACTGTAAATGTGTTATCTTTGTGAAATATAAAAATGTAATATAAGTTACATGTAAGTAAAAAATAAGAAATTGGGAATGGGGCAAATACTTTGTCAGCTACCAGCTTTAACTGAGTTCCACACTACAGAGCTGAAATGATATGAAAATAAATCTGTAATAGCTCCTGTTTGCAACCTCACTGGACTGCATCTGAGGGGTGAGGGTGTGCTTCTGTGTGATTCAATTAGAGGGGGTGAGCTGCTCAACCCCTGGCCTCCACCGACTCAGTGGTCATCCAGCTGGAGAGGCTCATTATGTAGCAGCAGGCAGCTCAGGGGAGCATGGGCTTGGATCTACTTAACAAACAGCACAAGCACACCCAAGGGAGACAGACTGGGAAATTATTATAGATAGCAATCCACCACTGTTGCTTTGTCAACAGCGAGGCAATGGCTGGAGTTTCAGCCGCTGGTGACTCTTACAGGTAATTTTCTCTCGGTGTTGGGAAGGATCCACTTCATTAAAGTGTCTGGCAAGTCCTTGCATGGATAGGGCAATTACTGTACCTCCAAGACTCATTTCAAATGCAGCTGTGGCAAGTCTGTCCCACCAGTTGAAAGGCTCTCCTTTATCCCAGCTCCTTTGTGTGCGTTGACCAAAGCAAATGGTGCTCTTTGGGTAAGTCTTAATTATATGTGAAGTTGTTGTCCTTTTTAGTCTTGGTGTAATTGCTGGCTGAATAGCAGAGAGTGATACTTTGCATCACCAGCTTTAATTAGTCAGTAAAATTGTGAATGGTTAAGTAATGAAGTTGTGTTCAGAGAAGTGAGCAGTAACTACTGACGTCTTTTTATTAGAGATCTTGTGATTGTTTGAAGCTTTATTCAAACCATGTGCTCCTGTTTTATTGTGCAGCTGTTATTATTGCGCATTAAACACATTGAGCTTCTGTGTAAGAGGGAATTTTTATTTTGTTTCTTATTTTTTTGGCATTTCCAACCATTAGGTCAAATGCTATGTGTCATACAAGCAAAGGCTTTGGCATCTTTCTTCTCATTTCTTAGTCAGTGGTTTCTTTTTAGCTCCGGTTGATGTGGTTGACAGGTAGGGACAGGTTCACAGGAGTCACACTGGGAGGCTGTCGCTCTGTCGGGGACAGAATGACCTCTATTTCATCCTCCTGGCTGCCTGTGTGGAGAGAGGCAAGAGGATAAAGATGAGCTTTGTAGATATATAAAAGGACAGCTTCAAAATGTATTATTTTTGAGCCAAGATGAAAGACAGCCAGGTTTGTTTGGTCCAAGTGGCTCCTTATTCACGAGGATCAATAAATTGGTGTAATTGGATTTCAGAGCGCATGCAGTAAGAGAGGATATTGCCCTCTGTTGCAGGACAGTCCCTCTGGGCTGCACTGCCATCTCCTCTATTAAAGCTGCACTAGAACTGGGGGGGCAGATGAGCCTTCTGACATCGACTTTAAGGCCTGAGGTCTTTTCCTTTCACAGCTTCGACTCGGATTTAAGTTTACACCCACATCTATTACACTGTCGTCCTCTAAATGCAGCAGAGTGTTGTTTTATTAATGTTTCTCTAATGAAGCAGGTTTCCCCAGACTGAACTAATGACCCCGACTTGTGTCTGCTGAGGAAAAATCCAGAAATTGCGTAACTGGTCGAACGCAGCTTTGAGGTTTTTGGGCAGCTGAATGGTTCCATTGTGTTTAACAGACATGCCTTATTCTTTTCTTCTCAGTGTCTAAGGTGTTTTTTCTGTGCCATAATCCACTTTTAGGCCCCGCTTTAAAATTATTTTTAACACTTACAGTATATAACCTGTGCAGCAGCCAGTAAAGTAGGTCTTTGCGTAGTTTAATTTCAGCCTAGCTGTTGTTGTGGCAGTTGTGTTTTCTTGGCTGCGGTTCCTCTTTGGTGGGTATTAGCTGTGTTGTGTTACTGGTGTGGGTTATTTGTCTGACTCACATTGATGTGGATTGTTTTTGATGTGAAAGTGCTTTGTGTGTGTGTGTGTGTGTGTGTGTGTGTGTGTGTGTGCTGGTCTCGTCAGCAGCGTGTTGTACTTTATGTGTTTGTGTGCAGCAAGCAGGAAGGACAAATCCTTCTGACCCCATGTTTTTTTTCTGAAGCCACATTGGCCGGTGTTACATCAGCATCATTTTGTGATTATTTCACATTTCACGATCTGCCAGGGTGACATTACACTGCTCTGGTTATTGTAATTTAATTCTTTTAACTTTGTTTTAGACTTCAGAAAAGAAAAGCACCTGAATATGTTTTCTGCATAGATTTTTCACCCTGGCTACATCAGGAGCACTATAGCATTTAATGTTTCTTTAGTTGATCAGAGCTGCTAATTGCTGTGACCTCACTGTTGTGCGGTAACTGTTTTAATAATGCCACCCACTTCTGTGTGACAGGTCAGAGTGTTCTGTCTTTTAATCATATAAAAATAAATAAATAAATAAAATGCCATTGACTCATATCTCAAATAGCAAAGCAAGCTTCCCATTGTTTGAATGGCACAGTCTGCGTGCTGACTTCAGATCAGTACCTACTTAATTTGCTTACCTGTGTTCAGGGGCTGTACAGGTGCCACAGACTCTAATTTCTAATTAGATTTTAATATGGCTCTAAGTACACGACATTAATATAATTGAACTTAATTAGCAGAAGGAAATATAAGCCCCCTGACCACAGCAATTATACATGGGCGTGCTTATGCATACACTGTCTTGCTCTCTGTGTACAGACACATTTTTCTGATATATGGCTCATCTTATGCTCTTATAGAAAATAGCATCTTACCTGCAACTTCACCAATGTTTTTATTTACAACATTTAATCAGTTGGTGCTTGTTTAATTTTTTCCTTTACTGGTTGTAATTTTTGGATGGATTGCAGGTCTTTTTTAAGTGTTAGAAATGGGGCTGCACAATACTGTGTTTGTTTAATCGGCATCATTTAGTTGCACCATGGTAGCCAATCATGTCTATGATCTGTTAACTTAAAAATAAAACACACTAGAAATCAGAAAATTAGAAAACTGAAATGTCTAATGAAATTTTCTGTGCATCAGCCGAGTCCCTGGAGAACAAGCATCTCTAACAGATGCCAGTTTACGGCGTCTTTTTGGAGGTAGGTTCTGATTTCCCCCGAGTGTGACAAATCAGCCGCTGTTCATCCCCTTGGAGCTGCTGAGCCAACAGGATTGGCTGATGAGATGGTGAAAAACAAATCCATCCTAGCTACTTGTGGCACATTTCCTTTCATAGCTCTTACGCCCCTTTAGCGTTTCCGGCTGACTGAGTAGATAGGTGTCACCTTGCCTGCAAGTAACCTGGCGTGTGTGTGTGTCTGAGAGAGAGAGCGCCAGCATGTGGTGTCTGAGCTTCAGCTAGCCAAGGTTCAAATGGAGGTGAACGGACCACTGCTTATCTTTGTCTTTCTCTGGATAAACCTGCTCATTTTCCCACCAAGATAAACTCGCGGGTTATCTGCAAGAAGACTAAGACTGATTCAGAGCAATAACTTGAATATTTCTCCTGCGGTCTGCTATGATTGCTTCTGCTGCTGGCAAAATGTCAAGTGCTGTTTTGAGTCAGAGCAAAATAGTTGGTTCCAACAGAATGATGGTCTTATCTCGCTTCTTGGTTCCTATCTCTCCCTTTTTGAGATTGGCTCATCTATTCAGTGTCAGTGTCTGATTCAGTCCCATTTTCCATTCAGTAGTATATCCTCTATGCAGCTATCTGTGGATGTTTTGCTACCTCAGTAGATACTTAGCAAGGTCCTTTATGTGTTTTAGATGGGCTGAATAATTCACAATCTGTTATCACCCCAGTCCAACTCTTCTTTACACCAAGGCTAAGAGACACCAGACTCATTTATCTTCTATCACAGGTCTACTCAGTGGTTTGTGCTGTTTGCAGGGTTACTAAGCAGCAAATACCCAGTTAGTTACCACATCTTCAGAGAAAATGGATCTTTTTTTGGGAGGTAAGGATTTAAGAAAGCGAGAAGTCCTTTGTGGGATTACATCTTTTTCTCGTGAAGATGGTGCAAGGACAGAGCAGCTGAAACTGCCAAATGGAAAAAATGCATGCTTAAACAGCATCAGCCTTATGCATGTGTTACGGGTCCCAGATGTGAAGACCACAATAACAAAAAGAATACAAATCTGTAAAAATAAAGGTAGAGTCTCAGAGAAAGAATCACAGGAGCACTCGTGTCTTTTCCCAAATTGCATCTCTTATTTCAGATCAACAAATATAATTTACATCCAGTGCTTTCACTTGTCAGATATGCTCAATAACTGTAAAAGGTAAATAAAAGGCATTTGGCAAATATATGCATCTATGGTCATTACATTTCTCCAGTCTACACTGTTAACCACACTATTCCTTCACTCATTTAAATCAGCAGTGCAGATAGCATATAATGCCTTAAACGTCTTATTGCTCTTTCTCACATATAGGGCAAACTCAAAATAGCTTATCCACAAATCTGATATAAGTGCATAAATCTTACTAGATTAGACAAAACACACCTGAATGTATTACTTTGCAATGTAACAACATAAATGTACATTCATTCTTAGCTTATTCTTAACATTTCCACATCACTTGAACCATAAAGTATATATAAGATATTTTAATCTCGAATAATCTGATGTCAGGGCCTTTACAGTTAAATTGGAGCACCACACACACATATTTGCTTGTTAAATGGAGTTTACCAAGTTTAAATACATCCCGCGGGCTGGCGAACTCTCGCGGTAACTCTTGCGAGACCTGGGGCTGCGCGGCTCGGCTTTACCACCGCTGCGGTGCCGCGCTTCAGTACTTTTCAACTAAACCCCACTTAAGGTTACATCGGCGGTGTCAACATAACTCTCAGTAAACACCGAAGTAGAACAAGGCACAAAACCCTCATACACTGTATTTTTAAGACGATACTGACCTGTAAAAATAAAGGTAGAGTCTCAGAGAAAGAATCACAGGAGCACTCGTGTCTTTTCCCGAATTGCATCTGAGAGGACAGGAAGTTGGTCTGCTCTAGGCAACCGCGGGCGAACGACTACAGTGTCAACAGTTCCGCTTATTATTTCTCACTTTTACTCTCCTCAATTGTTATGGACTACACGTAATGAATGTAAAATAATAATTGTCTTAATTGCTGACATATGTTTTTCTTAAAAATAATAAAATTTACCAAAATGTGGTAGCACATTTGTGTTCACCACACGCTCCCCAACAGCAAAAGTGGCTCCTGACACTTAACTTGAATTATAAAAAAAACCTTTAAACTAACAAAGTCTCTTTACAGGGCGACCGTGGCTCAAGGGGTTGGGAATCGCATCTGTAACTGGAAGGTCGCCGGTTCGATCCCTGGGCTCTCTGTCCTGGTCGTTGTGTCCTTGGGCAAGACACTTTACCCTACTTGCCTACTGGTGTTGGCCAGAGGGGCCGATGGCGCGATATGGCAGCCTCGCTTCTGTCAGTCTGCCCCAGGGCAGCTGTGGCTACAACCGTAGCTTGCCTCCACCAGTGTGTGAATGTGAGAGTGAATGAATAGTGGTATTGTAAAGCGCTTTGGGTGCCTTGAAAAGCGCTATATAAATCCAATCCATTATTGTTATTATTTACAGAAGTCCCTGGAATATTCCTCTTGCCCAGGTGTCCTTAGACTTCAGGCATTCTTCTTCCTGAGATTTCTGTTCGATTCAATAGCAAGGAACAACATATGAAACAGGTAAGTAAGGGCTAAGGGTGAGGGGAGAGGGGTAGGGGGGTTGGGAGTAGAGAAGAGGGTAGTAGAGGGAAGGATATGGCGAAGGCTGGACGTTGATGGTGTTCACCGCAGGATGAGCCTGATAGGCTGGTTGACCCAAGGATGGGTAGGTGAAGAATGTGGTGGGACGTCTCTGCCTGCTGGACTGCCTAGGATGAGATGGTGGCTCTGGATGGATGTCATCCCCTGGCTCCACCCTGGGTTCCGGCTCTGGGTCAGGAACCTCTACTGGATCAGGACTGGACTCAGTGACGTCAACTTCTTCTTGAACCTGAGGCATCTCCTGATTGTCACTTAGTTGAGGTAGGTCTGGGTCTCTTAACACAATTAGATCCTCTTCCGGAACCATGGCACTTTTTTTTCTAGGTTGGACACGAGCCCTTAAGACTTGTCCTAGTTCACTTGGACCGGAGCTCCGTTGCGCTCCACTTGGAACTGGTGTGACTGGAGAATGGCCCCCTCGAGGGTATCTGGGTACACCAAGCCAGTACAATGGCTCACCCTCTTCCGAGTCAGTTGTGTCAGGGTTCGGCTCTGGTGTCATTGGTCTTCCGGTGGACTTCTTGTTTCTCTTGTGTGGTCTTGTAGCCTGACTTTGGATAATGTCCACTGGCAAGTCATTTACTTGTAACAACAAGTTCCTGTGCAAGGTGCGAACAGGACGGCCTCCCGCCTCTGGACTCACTTTGTAGACGGGGTTGTCGCCCACTTGCTCCCTCACAATGTAGACCGTTTGCTCCCAGTAGGGTCTCAGTTTGCCAGGGCCCCCCCCTTTCACTCAGGTTTCGTACCAGTACTCTGTCTCCTGCCTGTAGCATTACTCCTTTGCATCTTTTGTCATAGTTTGCTTTGCCTTTGGAACTTGACTGTTGACTGTTTGCATTTGCAATGCGGTATGCTTCTGTCATCTTCCCTTTCCATCTTTCTGCATACCCATGTGGTGTCTCAGTGTTGTTTTCTGCCATGAGACCAAAGAGAAGGTCTACTGGAAGACGAGGGTGTCGACCATACAAGAGGTAGTACGGAGAGAAGCCAGTCGATTCATGCTTGGTACAATTGTAAGCATGGATAACATGGGGTAGATGTTCCTTCCAATTTTGTTTCTCCTTTTCTCCCAGTGTACGCAGCATCTGTAACAGGGTGCGATTCAGTCTTTCAGTAGGGTTGCATTGGGGATGGTAGGGGGATGTCCTTGAGTGACCAACGCCTGCGAGTTCTCTTAGGGACTTGAATAACTTATTCTCGAACTCGCGACCCTGGTCGTGGTGGAGCTTGGAGGGGTAGCCAAATTTGGGAATGTAGTCATTGAAGAGGCGGTCTGCCGCGGTCTTTGCGGCCTTATTCTTGGTGGGATACGCTTGTGCGAACCTGGTAAAATGGTCTACAACAACCAGTATATATTCAAACCCACCTTTACAAGACTCTAAGTGCAGGAAGTCAATGCAAACAAGCTCAAGAGGGGAGCTGGATGTTATGCTACCCATGGGTGCTCTCTCGTGTGTCGTAGGCTTCTTCTGCTTGATGCACTGACACTTCCTTGTGACGTACTCTTCAATTTCTCTCTTCATGAAAGGCCAATAGAACCGCTCTCGAGCCAGGTTCAAGGCTTTCTCCACGCCGACATGGCCCATGTTGTTGTGGTGTGTGAGAGCTACCTGTCTGTAGAGAGTAGGTAGGACCAGCTGCTTGCGTCCTGTAGTCTTTCTATAGAGAAGGTCATTCTCCATGTGCAGCCGACTCCACTCTCTCAACAGTCTCTTTGTGTTAGTGTCAGCCTTGTCATCTTCTGTTGGTCTTATGTCCTTCTCTACCATGTCAATGACTTTTCTGATTGCTGGATCTGCTCTCTGCGATTGTACAAGTTGGTCATGACTGATTGACTGTAGGGGTTCTTTGATGGGTAGGTTTGGTGCAGTGAGGTTAAGGGCTGCAATCCATGCTACATCTCCTTGCTTCGCTCTTCTGCTCCCTTCCCAAACCGCACATACGGCTTCCTCCGACAGTTCCTCTGAGCACTCTCCCATGAACCTCTCAATGTCAAGTGGGCAACGTGACAGCACATCTGCATCAATGTTTACTTTTCCCGGCCGGTATTTGATGTCGAAGTGGAAATCTGCCAATTGTCCGACCCAACGGTGTCCAACTGCGTTGAGTTTTGCTGTGCTGAGGACATATGTCAAGGGATTGTTATCTGTAAAAATGGTGAAATGTGGAGCATAGTAGAGGTAATCCTTAAACTTGTCACAAACTGCCCACTTGAGGGCGAGAAACTCTAGTTTTCCGCTGTGCAAGTGGTAGTTTTGTTCAGCAGGTGTGAGCGTGCGAGACCCATACCCAATCACTCTCATCTTGCCTTGTTGGTTCTGATATAGGACGGCACCAAGGCCCCTCTGGGATGCGTCCGTGTGCAATATAAAAGGGCGGGTGAAATCAGGGTACGCTAACACTGGTGGCTGAGTGAGCATGTCGATCAAGCGCTCAAGGATCTCTTGGTGTTCTTTGTTCCACTGTATCAGGGCTCGAGAAGGCTGCTGAGTGTGTTTTGCTCTGCCTCTAGTTGGCTTTGGTGGCAGTGTGTTGGACGGGACTTGGAGCAAGTCATACAACGGTTTGGCTATGCGGGAGAAGTCCTGCACATACGTCCGATAGTAGCTTAGGAATCCCAAAAGCTGCCTGACTTCTCCGACGGTCTGTGGCCTTTTGTGTTTGAGTGCCTGTACTGCCTCGGTATCTTTGGGGTCCACCTTTACTCCATCTGCAGATACCAATCGGCCGACATAGCGAACCTCTTTACGGAACAGCTCACACTTCTCGGGTTTTAGCTTTACACCATGCCGTTGTAGGGCTTGGAGGACTTTCTGTAGCACTTGGACATGTTCGTCAAACGACTTGGAAAAACAAAGCACGTCGTCAAGGTAAGGGATACAGCACTCGTCTCTGAGGGTGTCAAGCATTTCTTCCATGCTCCGTTGGAAGGCTGCTGGGGCATTAGACAGTCCAAAGGGTATCCTCACCCATTCATAGAGGCCCCACGGGGTAGTGAATGCCGTCAGGTACCTTGAGCCTTCTGCGATGAAACCTTGATGATAAGCTTTACCCTGATCCAGGATCGAGAACCAGCTGTAACCACCTAGCGAGTCTGTGAGATCCTGGATCCGGGGGAGTGGGTGTCTGTCTGGCACAGTCTTGTTGTTTAAGAGACGATAATCGATGCACAAACGTAAAGACCCATCCTTCTTCCTTACGCAAATGACTGGAGCAGCATACGGCGACTGTGACTTCACTACCCATCCCTTGACAATCAGCTCTTGAATATACTCCTTCACTTCCCTGTAAAGGGGTTTAGGGATAGAAGCATAGGCCCTCTGGACTGGTGTATCATCTTTGAGCCTGATTTCCATTTGTAGTGAAGGGATACAGCCTATGTCTGTGCTGCTACGAGAGAACGCCTCACACTCTTCCCTTACACTTACATCACCACGGACTGCCATTTGGCTTTTTCTACCTTTAAAACCCGGAGAGCAGCCAAATGGCTTTTAGCTAAGCTTTAGCTTCAGCCAAGTGGAAGCTAAATTGGCTAGTCATTCATATGTATATTAGGTTGTTAGCTGGGAATTCTGGAGGGAGGGGAGTGGGGGTGTGTGGATGAGGGGGTGGGGGAGCTGCTAAAAGCTGTGAACTTCCCACTCCCCTCCCTCCAGAATTCCCAGCTAACAACCTAATTTACATATGAATGACTAGCCAATTTAGCTTCCACTTGGCTGAAGCTAAAGCCTAGCTAAAAGCCTACCAGCCATTTGGCTGGTGGTGGGTTTTAAAGGTAGAAAGGTAGAAGCCTGGGACACCTTTTCAACTGACTTCTGTTGGTCCGGACTCAGGTGGCTAAGATCAACTGGGGGTAGCCATGACTCAGTGGAGAGTTCAGAAACAGGAGTGGCTGCGCTCACCTCAGCTATGGTGATGGGGCTCTGTGTGGGTTGAGTCAGCTCTGATGTGTTTGTGGGTCGGTCTGCCTCAATAACTTTAGCGACATGTTGAATAGTACCCAGGGCTGTTCTCATCGGTAGAATTATTTCGTGTTTGGAGTGGTTAGAGATGGGGACCTTAACAAATGGCCTTTGAGGGTTGTTGATCTCAAGGAGCCCTTCCCCAACACTCAGGTGTCTCAAGGCAGTGTTCTCGTCGGGTTCGTACAGCACCAGGGGGTCACAAATGTCAAAACTTTGGGGTACTCTGCACCACACTTGGACTGCTTTTCCAGCAGGAATGGTCACATTGCTCTTCCCAATTCTCACTGTGGCTGGGTCACATTCTGGTCTTTGTGGTACTTGTATGAAGTTTACCATAGCCATCACTTGCTCTTCGTCTGTACCAAAAGCTTTGCGTAGGAGACTATATAATAAAGCACTGGCCTCTCGGTCTGACTCTTGTGTTTGGATAATGGCGCCAAGCACGTTCGCTCCCAGGAGGGGCTGAGGGAGTGACAGCTTACTGACAAGGAAAGGGGCTTGCACAGTAAGATTGGGATCTTCGTGACCAGCAAGAGTGACTGTAAGTTCAACCCACCCATCATAAGGAACTGCTTGTCCGTTAACCGCATAAACTTCAAGTCCATCATTTAACAGCTCTTGGAGGGGTCTCACCTGATAGTTAGGAATAAACCGCTGAACCCACTGTCTATCCACTAAACTCACTTGTGAGCCAGAATCAAATAACACTGTCACTGGATAGCCACCAATCAAACACTTGAGGAGGCTTTTCTTTCCAACTAGGGGGACTTTACAGCTGTTTGGTGTTAAACTTTGGCAAGAGGTTACCTGTTGCTTTCTCTGGTCTCGCTTTGGCTGCCTTCTTTTTAGCTTACTGCGACGTCTTGCACACTCAGTAGTAAGCTGTGCAGAGGAAGACCTTACTGGTTGGGACTGTGACTCTGCGCCGGCCTCTGGCTGTCCCTCGACAGAGACCGATTCCAGTTTCCCTGAGTTTTGGTCCGCTTTAAACATCCCACCGCTCGGTGTCCTGACTCGCAGCATACAAAGCAATGACTACAGTCCTGCAAGTTCTGTTCAGTACACTTTGGACAAAGGAACGCTTTCTTTTGAGGAGGTCTGTTGGGGTTGGCTGGGGTTTGGAAAAGCGGGTTGGGAGGTGGTTGTGGGGACAGCTGGAAAGGCTTTGCCTCGTGTTGTTTAATTAGGCTGGCGACCATGTTAGTTAGAGTCTCTACTTGGGCGGCAAGTTGTTTGATTGTTGGTGAGGATTGCTCTTTGGCTATCTTGTCGTTTGCTTCGACCCCAGCACTTTGGGCTTGTGCACTCTTTTGGCGGGCGACTTGGCCTAACCTTCGCTGGTGTTCATTTTCATCACTGATAATCTTTGTGACCTCACTAAGAATCTCTTCGTCAGTGACATTGTTGTTTGAGGTGAGAGGTCTTAGTCTTTGTCGCAAGTCTGCGTACTTAGCCCCCAGGCCTTGATAGATTGTGTGGAGGAAAACTTCCTGGACGGTTCTTGGGTCATAGGAGATCTCAGTGTTGGCCTGCTTCGACTGAAAAATAAGCTTCTGTTTAAGTCCAATCATGCGATACAGAAACTGCTGGGGCGTCTCTTGTTCACTTTGTCTAGCACACATTAACTCCTGGAGCATTTCAGTTGTCGCTTTTTCTCCGAGATGAGACCTCAGAAAGCCCTGAAGTTCATGGAGAGACAGGTCATCTTTGAGCATTAACATGTCCCGGAAAGTGCCAGGCTTCACAATTCTCAACACACCTCGAACAATTTCAGCCTCCACAAATCCTTCTTTAACTCCTTCATTAATCTGCTTGGTGAGACTGTTGTAGCTGATTTCGGAACTGTTGTCTCCAATCTGTCCTCCAAACACTTTGAATTCTCTGCGTGGCAAGTACGAAAAGTCTCTTACAGTGACTGGCTGCTTAGGGCTAATCTGTATGATTGGTTGTGGTTGCAAATTGCTCTGCTGGCGTGCTAAAGCAGGTGACTGGGCCCTTACAGTTCCACATAGTCTTAGCCTCTCACCCAGTGTCTCATACGCTTTCCTCAACTCCTCTAACTGTTGTATTTCTGCGTTTGCATAGGGGTTTGGTGATATATCTGGTGGATCTTCCGGCGGTTGTGGGTCTAGCACGGTATTGGATGGTTGTGGACTGGGCATGGCATGTACTTCATTCTCACCAGCTGTTTGCACGGCAGGATTACTTCCTTGGATGACTAGATTAATCAAATCATTCAGCGTCAACAAATGACTCATGCCCTCATCTTCAAGTTGCAATAGTGTATTTGACTGCATGTAGGAGGTGATATAGTCCATACAACCTTCTTTATCCTCCTGACTGAGCTGTGTAGTGTCTTTGTTTTCTGATGCGAGGCTCTTAGCGAGTTCGAAGAGGTCTTGACCTTGGAGTGAAAACAAGCGTCTCCTGATATTCCAGGCGAGTTCCTTTCTCTCGGTCGACATGTTGTATGTATTTCTGATTATCCTTCAGCTCGATAGTGACTAGGATGCGTCACACTCCCCTCACTGCAGTACGGTTCCACGTCGAGGCAAAGGTCCCCTTTTCACCTCACTACCTGGACACCTACTCGCTGGCTTGGCTGGAGTAACGGCCTTGTCACGATTGTGTCGTGGTTCTGGTATCACTGGATCTGCCCTCGACGACTGTAAAAATAAAGGTAGAGTCTCAGAGAAAGAATCACAGGAGCACTCGTGTCTTTTCCCAAATTGCATGTGAGAGGACAGGAAGTTGGGTCCGCTCTAGGCAACCGCGGGCGAACGACTACAGTGTCAACAGTTCCGCTTATTATTTCTCACTTTTACTCTCCTCAATTGTTATGGACTACACGTAATGAATGTAAAATAATAATTGTCTTAATTGCTGACATATGTTTTTCTTAAAAATAATAAAATTTACCAAAATGTGGTAGCACATTTGTGTTCACCACACATGTCAAACTGTGTGCCACTTGTGGAGGTGTAACATTTCTGCATCACCGCACTCTCACTCTCTCTCTTTTTTTTTCTTCATGGTGCATTTAAAGATCCTTCATGTTGGGAAGGATTTCATGGTCTCGGAATGCAAAATGACACAAGGAAGCATAAGTTAGCATAATGAAAAGCACCCGGTCCATGAGGTGAAGAGGGAGACAGACAGTGTGTTTTATACAAGGTGCAAAACAACAGAAACTGAATCCTCTTTTCCTTTTGAAGCAGTCTTGCGTACTTGAAACTCCTCTGTATGCAGGTGATCTTCTGTCTCTGTTCTGGTTGTCTTATTTTTCTTTTGAGGTGTTTTTTTCTTTTCTTTTTTGTGCCATCATTCAGAGTAAGCATTTAAATGTCATTTAACACTGAATCTTTGATGTGGTCATCTTAGCCTCTGAGGAACTTAATGTGTTTCATAACTCAAAATTCTCAAATTAATGAGCAGATTGATAATCAAAATAGCATGCCATTGTAGCTGTAGACTTAACAAATGCTGTGTGCTTTAATGAGGCTTTCAGGAGGTGTTTTAAAAAAAAAAACAAAAAAAACAAAAGCTGATGGGAAAAATTGAAGGCCGCAGGGCCACCTTGGGTACAACTCTGACAAAATCTGACAACTCCCATCCAGTATGACATCCTCTTCACCCTTTTCATCTAAAAAGTATTATAGGGAAGAAAACACACAAGACAGAGCAGGGACACGAGGAGGTCTATGCAGACATACTGACAAATAATACTTCTAACACACAGAGAACCCACTGAGGAAAAAAACCTAAGGAGAATCCTTCTCAAAGTAACGTGGACCTTCTGCTTAAACGTCTCTGATTTGTTTAAAAAAAATTTTGTTATAATATGTATATAATATGTTAATAACCTGGATGGTATCCAAATAGCTTTTTAAAAGTCTTATAGATCCCTTTACTCCCCCAAAGCACAGGCCACCAAACACACAATTGTTGACTTTTTAAACTCTTTAGACTTGCCCTCACTCAGTAGGGTATTTCATAAGTATAGGTAAGGCCATTTCTAGACTGAACGCCAATAAGTCTCATGACGTAGACGGGCTGCCACCGGAATGGTACAAATCTAAGGGGAAACATTACTGTTTATTTTAGAAAATTGTTTTAATTATATTTTGTTAGGAGGAACTGCCCCCACCCACCATCCCAGTCCTGGAAGGAAGCTTTTGTATCAGTTATACCAAAAGAAGGGAAGAATAGACTTGAATGTAAATCATATAGACCCATCAGTGTCCTGAACGTAGATTATAAATTATACACCTCCATTGTAGCAAAAAGAATGGACAGTATAATAACTTCCTGGATCATGGCTTTATATAAAAATGGACAAGCCCACTACGATAAAAAAGAACACTACATATTATTGAACAAAGTTCAGTTCCTTCACCTTATACCAGGGATGTGCTGTTGGCAAGGCTGTCCACTCAGCCCAAATCTTTTTAAGTTATTTATTAAACAACTAGCCCAACCAGTACGCCAGGAAGGTACACTAAACTGTATTTATATTGTAGTAAATGATTAAAAGGTCAGTTTATATGCAGATGATGTTTTGGTCATACTACCTGACCCAGACTCAAGTTAACCTGTTGTGATGGGATTTTTGGAAACCTATGGCAAGGTGGAGCTTGCTCCCTCTGGACTTTGGCAGCTGAATCAGATCAGTTTAAATGAACATTCTCCCCAAATTATTATATCTTTTCTCAACATCACCTACAGAAATACCCAAAGAACAATGGGATAAAAACATCTCATGATTCATTTGGAATAATAAGAAACCAAAGGTGAAATTCTCTACCTTTCAGCTGCCTGAGGGGGACGGGGGTAGGGCCCTTCCTTTATTTAATTGATTATTACTCATCTGCACAATTACAGCCACTTGTATGTTGGTGCGATCGACTTTATGAAACCAGGCGGAACAACATTGAACTTTCTACAGCAGTTAAACCATTACAAATGGTGTATGTGGCTGTATTGATAAGGAAACAAAGGCACCTGGTCAGTGGGTAGATCTCCCCCTTAAAATGTGGAGAGACTGTGAAAAATTACAGGATATGGTAAAAATGCTCTGGCCAGCATATGATCCCGACTTTGCACCAGCAGTGCAAGATGGTAGGTTCCAGCAATGGATTTCTTTAGGTATTACCTCGATATGTAAATGTGTGGTATGGCAGATTTCTTTCATTTACTGCACCAGCATTTTTTCTATCGTGTAGAAAAACAACAAAATCTTATAATTGCACTTCTTTTTCTTATATAAAGATATTTGTAGGATTAAATGTGAAGTGAAACTTTACTGTGATAGAAAGGGGAGTTTCACTTGAATGTGGGTGGGCTATACTTGGCCCGTGACGTAAGATAAGTTTGACATCCCCGCACTAGAGAATCCCACATCCAAACATAAGAGACACATGCTGCACAGCTTAAAGGAAAACAGGAAGTAATGAAGAAGAGGAACAATAAAGAATATGATCTTCCTCCTATATTTGAAATGTATTGCATGTAAGTGTGCTGCAGCTTCAATTTGCAGGCTCGAGTCTTGTGTTAAAGATTTCTTGGGTTTATTTGAGATGGCCATTGATTCTCATTTTCTCCTCCACTGGTTCCAGTGTATGTTTGTTTTTGTTTTTCAGTTGGAGCTTAGCTCTCAGTTTGAGGAAATGGACAGAACCGAATCGATATCTCCCTCGGGACTGTTTCTGTATTTCATATGAGACACTCTTTGAATCTTCTCTTATTTGTCTTTTTTAAAATTTCCTTTTCTGTTTCCATCTGTTTTTCTCTGACACTTATTGCTCGCAAAGTGGAAAAGTGTATCATTTCTTTGTTTCACTCAGTATCGTCATGGCAGCATGTGTGTGTGTGTGTGTGTGTGTGTGTATACAGTATTTACACTGTATTTAAAATCCACCACCCCGTCCCTCTGCACCCACAAGCTGAGGTGATTCCCTTTGTAGCTGATATATAATTACCTTTCCATAAAACCCAGTTTTAAAGAAGTCACATAAAACATGCTTAATTAAAGCCGGGCTACTTGATTCTGTGCTCTTTTCTCACCCTCGTAAAGATTATGAACTAAACTTAAATCGGCTCTTAAAACACTATAAACTTGGAGCTGCTTTTCTGTAAAGATACTGATTCTGATCTTTGCCACTTTAATTTCTTCTTTTATTTGTCTGAGAATGGTTATTTATGTTTTTATTATTGCTCATTTTCGATTACTTGTACTGTTTTGAATTAGAAGAATTCGATTTAATCACCTGACAGAAATAGTAGAAGTGGTCCACTCTGACACTGTTAAATTACAGTAAAATCCTGTCACATGACCTGTTGCCAGTTAGATATATTGCATTATTCTCTGTTAGAGACTGTGCTTTGCTGCCTTTCCAGTAAGTGGTGCAGAGCTTGGTCAGGATTATCCATGATGGGTAACAGTTTGTTCTCCACCACAGCTTTGAAAGTGTCCAGCTTACAGCCATCACAGAGCCAGCCTTACTAATCAGTTTATTCAGTCTGTTGGTGTCACCAGCACCGATGCTGCTTTCCCAGCAGACCACAGCAAAGTGCTCTGCACTTGCCAGAACTGAGTGATAGAAAATCTCCATCGATTTTCTTCACAGGTTACCTTAAAAGCAGAGCCCTGTGCTTTAAGTTGAGCTTCAACTTCACTATTGAGCCATTTTTTTTCTGATTATGAAACAATTCTAATGTCTTTGTTGTAGTGACATTCACAGCAGAAAGGTTTGTATAAGAGAGGTCTGCTGAAGTATTTTCCTCCAGATCTGCACCCTCAGCACATTTACTCTATTCTGCGACATTGAAGCAGTCCTGCAGTGCTGAGATGATTCTCTTAGCGAATACCTGAACTGTTTTCATAGATGGCTTGTGTCTGCAGATACTGGGGTAAAAGGCATGAGACTTTCAGATTGGTAAGAAAGTTGAAATGTGCATTGGGGCAGCTTTGTAGGCACCTGAAAAGTTTGTGTAGATCTGGTGTAGTATGTTCTTTTTGCCTGGTGGGGAAGTTATATTGTTTAGGGTAAACTCCTTAAAGTTAAAAGGTCTGCAGTTCAACATTAGATACTTTAGATCTGGTGAACAGCGCATGTCGATGACTCTTGTGTCGGTGTACCAGCTGGTGTTGACATAAAAGTAGACTCCTCCACCTCTCCTCTTACGAGATATCTGCCTCCTCTTTTATGAAATTCTTGCACTCGTCAAACTCTGGTTTCACAAACTGTGATGTTTGATAATTTGACAGAACTCAGAAAATGTAATTAGTCTCTTGGTATTTGTGTGTTTGTGTATGCGCGGTGTAAATGAGTCCTGTGGAACCAGACTCTGTGAAAACTAAACAAGTCTTCCTACACTCCTCATGACCTTCAGCCACAATCAGAGTAAATACAGAGACGGTCTTTACCAAATCATTGCTACCTCCAGTTTATCCAAATTAAAGATGTCTTCAGTGTTATTGTTAGAAACTTCACCAACCACCATCTCGCCCTCTAATCAAAATAAAATTCCTTAGAGTTCTCAAAATGTCATCTCAAATATGCAGAAATGTAGATTTAAAGTAAATTTCTTTCTACATAAAGGCATATGGTGCATTCGGTGACATTCTGTAAATCAGAAATCCATTGTTGACATCCAGTAAACAACATATATTTTCACTTTGATTGGCTAGACATACATGAAGACATCTCTCTGACTTGTAATCAAAACAACCCAGTAATGACAGTATAAGCTCCTCCAAAGAATCTGCATCACCGCACTTAAACTTTACTGTGGTCTGAGGTGAGAGGAGCAGACGCCGACCTCTCTGGCTTAAAAGACACCTGTCAGTCAATTTGTCTTGCTAATGAGGACAAATTTAAAATGCAAGGTTGATGTTTTTTTCCAGTCTACTTCAATCTTCACTTGTACCTGTACCTGCATGCCACTGTTTTCCATATACCTGTGCTTTTTCTGCACATGCTCACCAAATTGAAATAAATTAAATAAGACTCCCTCACCCTTTTGTTTTCATTTGGGGGTGCCACTCCACCACCCGTGGCTATTTCTTCCAAGTGGCTTGTGTTTCTCTTGAAGCCGTCATTGGTTGAGTGACTGGTTTCGGGAGATTATGAGTCACAGCTGGCGCAGCAGTTGGCTCTCCCTTCTCTGTTTAATCACTGCAGGAGTTGCATGGTCTGATAAAGCGGCTGCTTTCATTATTAGTAAGTGAAACACTCAAACGCAGGTCCTCATTTTTTAAAATGTTTACCACTGGTGGATTGCTTAGATGCATTTAAGTGCTTATTGTACCACATTTCACCCTCAACCCATGTTACCTTCTGTGATCTATGTGCAGAATAATAGCTGTTTCAGAGTTAAACTTTCATAGTTAGAAAGTTGAATCAGTTTATGGGGAACCTTGGAGGGTTTTACAGTATAATACAAACTGGTTCCAGGACAGTTTGCTTTGTTGATTTAAACATAGACTGCATATCAGAGATGGCTATAAGTCTCAATGACAACAAACAGTGGTTTGTTGACTAGCGTTTTGAAGCCTCAACTGTGGGATTTCAGGGGTTCAGGATGTCATTTCTTTTCTTTTTGTCTCACCATGTTTGTTTTATAGGGAGAGCTGGGGTGTTATCATCTAATACTAGTGCTTGGCAGCTAGCTTATGTAGCTAGCTTGGTTAGTGAGGTGCATCTGTTATTATATGTGAGTTTTGGCAAATTAAAAACATAATCCTCTTACCAAAGAAACTGAACCGCTGAGTTACTATCCTATTTTCAAATCACGATAAAGTGCAATTTGAAGCAGTTTTTATTGTCATGAACAGAAGCTTTTGAAACCAAAAATCTCAAAATGTGTTGGAACTTTTTTCAGTGCCGTAGTCAGAAAATGTGCATAAGCTGTAATTAATCAGGAGCTGATGGAGGCAGCATACGGCAACAAGTGTTCTAATCTATCCTTACATGGTTGAGAAGAAGAAGGGTGGTTGTGAGCACAGCAAAACTGCACATTGAAGGTAGCGACTAGTGAAGCAGCAGCTGCAATAGTGCTGCCCTGATTCTTTAATTTTAGTGATATTGGTACTGACTACATTTCTTTTAGCAAACCCATTGTCTCACGAGTCCTTATCAAATTGTAATATCATACTATAGGCATAGGGCACAATGCATACTTGTGCCCTGACCGGAGCACAAGTATGCATTTTTTATTAGCTGCTTGCATGCTATATTATACAGTGGACTGTGTACAGTTGGTCATCCATCCATGTTTTTTTACATTTTCTTTAGTTTTGTGTAGAGATTAGAATATATATTTCTTTATAATTCATGATAACACTCAATTACAACTGACAGTGCTTCATCTAGCCAAAACTCCTCACACTTTAATACGGTTCCTTCTTGAAGCCTATCGCAATCAGCTGCCCTTTTTCACTTCCTCATGTGTTTGAGTTGTTTGAGTCCCTATTGGAAAGGACATAAGCTGCAGTTGAAACGTGAGTCTCATATGTGTTTTATTTTTTAGGTGAAGGTGGGCAGGAGGAGGAGCAGTTGGATAAGATTCAACTGTGTGAGAAATGGAGAGTAAGGCAGAAAGAGGAGGGAAGATAAACAGTTGGAGTTTTTTTTAATGTGTCCTTGATGAAACACAGGAGATGCAGATGCGTCAAGCTCTGTCCTATTAGCTGAGGCTGCTGCTGGCTGTTATAGCAGCTGCCTTGCATTTATGTGTGTTGTGAGTTCTTGATCAAAGTTGTTTGTGTGTTTGTTTGTGTGTGTATAAGCATGTGTGTATTTGCATGTACCGGGGCTCGGGAGGAGAGTCACGAATTTATGCTCACTTTAGTGTCAAAAGGAAGACTTAATCTATAGTTGGATGATTAAATGCACTGAAGGCCTGTGCTTAAAGAGCACTGCATCACATGTCTTCTGATATTTTGTAAAACATATTTTGTGTCAGCATACTGCTGCTGATGGGCTGTGACTATACATCTGCTATGTCCTTCTGAGCAATGAGACATATCCCATGAGGTAAAAACCCACAATGAGAAGGCATGCAATGCAGAAACAAAGTCCCGTAATTTGAGCCACTTGTCCAGGTGGAAAGCTCCTTGTTGCGTTGGAGCTTTCCTCCAGTCACTCGCTAAGTCAAAGAAAGCTGATTAGAAAACCGAAGCCCATTCAGCCTGCTTTACTAATGATTCCACACAAAGGAAATCTAAAGCGTGCTGCTTGCTTTTGGTTTCATCACCTGGTTCAACTTTTTCTCCACTCTTTCTCTGTGAGCATCTCTCTCTAAATATTCTTTTCTTCCACTTTCCTTTGCTCCCTTTGATGCTTGTGGTTTTGTCAGGACTGTTAATACCTTCCTCTGACATATATTCTGTTTCCACAAGCTGAGCGCTCTCTGCTGAAGCCAGTCCAGTATTCCTGTGTTCACCTCTTTTAATGTTCGGCCATCATAAACACTTAATTTTTTGGTCAGTACAGTACATCATGGTGTAGGTGGATTAAGCCTGGCGGAGGCGAAGGCGGGGGCACTGCTCCTCTGCCAGTACATATTAGTTCAGGCTCTGGATTTTGGCCAGCTGTACATCTGCAATTAGATTTGTGGTCAGGTGAAGGAAAGCAGCGGTAGACTCGAGGACATCTGGAGACATGCGGAACACATATCCAGACTTCTCTTTGTCATTTCGGGAAACCCAACATTCATCTTTAATTGCAATTAAGTATATAGTAAGCCTGGGTTACATCCTGCCCGCTATGTTTAGCAACCAAACTGGGGAGGAGAAATTTCTAATCCGCTAAAATGTAAAAATATAATGGTTCGGCGATGTTGCAGCACCACCTGCTCTTCTCATTTTGAGATTTTTTTTCTCCCCCTGGTGCACAGGAGTCAGACTAATTCTGTCAATTCCCCGTGTTTTATAGGAGGCTGTGTTTTATGACTGTGTCGTCTGTATTGATGGTTTTGCACAGCTGCACTGCCTGGCTGCCAGGCTGTCAGATGTTAACCCAAATATGCTGATGGAGTAGTGCCACAGCTCATTGAGTTGCCAGTCGCAACCACGAGCTGGATTGTGGAAATAAAATAAAACGGGTTTGTGATCTTCCAGACAAAAAAATCAACTTTAATAACACAGAGCACAGTGTGCTGGTATTTGTTTCGTCAAGTAGGTGCGATTCCAACTTTCAGCATTATTTTCAACTTTATTTTACATACCCTGACCAATTAACTGCAAAAAAATGATAGCCCTTTTTGTATATGCTGTACAAACTGAAAGCGCGCCTTATTTTGGCCTCGATATATAGATGTGAACACCACCAGACACCCTTAAAACATAATGTCAGCACTTTAAACCCATTGTTTTGAAATCCAGCATGCTGGAGTGCAGCCAAAACAATGAAAAACATTTCACTCTGCTAATACTTTCAGACTGCAGATTGCACTGCTGGCAGTGTGCTTCTAAAGCAAAAAATAAAAAAATGGCCCTATTTCTCTCCACCACAACAACCTTTCCCCCTCATTTAAAAAAAAGTTTCTATGGTTAAACTATGCTGACCAGGAAAGTAACATGCCTCTAAGCCATTAAAATGCAGTCCTGGTTTCCAAACGCTCCTGTCTGGGAGCAGCCTTGGAAAATGACCTTCTCCATTGGGCCCATAGGGAGCACTGTTGTCCGTCTTGTCAGGACCAAGCTAGACTGTACACACATGGCTGCGCTTTCCTCATCCCGGTGGCTGACCACAGGCTCCAGACCAGACTGAGTGACCCACAGGGCTCCTGTCAAAATTATATTCAGGTCTAATTCAGTGTCAGTCTGTCGAGCTTTAGTGTGGGTAAGGGTGGGCGGGGGGAGAGAATACTACCTAGATTTTCTGCCAAAGCTTTATTTATGTTGGAAGGAAAAACAGCTGATACGAGTTTTAAATCAAATCTTTTTATTCTGCATTTTTTCCTCCAGTTTTTGTTCCTTCTTTATACTGCAGTAAATCACATATACAGTGTATTTAACAGCTGTATTCATTGCTTTTAGTGCCCTCCTCTGGTTCCAGATTTAATTGCAGATTTTAATCCTAACAAGCGCTCTCTTGTATGTCTGAGATGTCACTTTGAAATATAAAATAAATCTCTCTGTAATGACTGTTTGGAGTGTGAAAACTGCACCTCTTGGTCAATATCGTCTCCCCCAATCCCTGCTTTCATTTCCTGCGAGCAAACAGATGTATAAACATGGAAGCAAGACGTTTTCTGGGGTTAATTTCTAAAATCAAATAGACTCTGGGTTTTGCGTGGTTGCTTATCTGCAGCATCCTCATGCTTTGTGAAAGGAGGCATCAAAAAGATTTGTAAATCAGTGAAGAATCTCTGATTTTTATTTATCTATTTTTTTTTTATTGTTGAAAAGATGATCTTCCAAGGCGAACGTTTCAAATCGTTTCAGTCCATTTTCTGTGCAAAGACAAATTCCAGCAGGCGTCCACTCAGACCTCACCACGTTTTCACTGGCAGCACGCACTCCCAGCAAAGACAGGCTGTGTGATTCGCACTAACGCAAATAGGCAACGAATTGTGTCTTCGGGCTGTACGGAATGATCGTAATAATTAACAGGCCAAAAGAGGACACTCGTATAACGCAGCTCTAGCTGACAGTATATAGCTTTAAATAGCCGACCATTGCCTGACTAGGCTACTTGAGCAGGCAGCACACCGTGGAAAGAGTTGACAGGGGAAGGGAGCGCAGAGGATGTGGGGTGAGGTGGAGTGGTTAAAGAGTTAGGGGGAGGGCAATAATTAGCTGAGCTTGTCATTCTAGTGATTAAACACTGATTTAGAAGAGTGCTCAGTGGGTACATGGAGTTAAATTGGCTGTTCTGCTGTTAGTGCAGACGTGACACACGAGGACTGGGTCACTGCACTGCAATGCAGCAGCACATAAGTGCAGTTCACCTCCCTGCTTGTAGGTCTGAACAGTGTTTGCTTATGGGCCAGAAGTAATGCGAACATACTGGCTGACTTTGCTCCTGAACAGTGATCCCTTTTGGTACCTGTTACTTCCTGCATTGTTCTCACAAAGCACATACTTGATAAATAGGCATCATTATTGCTGCTGAAAGAGCTTGCTGCTATCTTCAAAAATAAAGACGAATTTGCTGTACCCCTCTAATAAGTGCATGTTAGTTCGCAGGTTAAAAGCTCCAGTAAGTAATGTGTATTGGTGGTTATTAATATAAGCCTTTTCTGCCTTGTCTCATAATAAAAATGCTGGTACCCCTCACTCATAATGTTCGCATCAAATACTTCAGGCACTCCTCTTTTTCTTTTCTCTCTATACTCCCTTCTTGACTAAACAAGAACCTTCATTCTGCCAGGCACAGCTGCTTGATAAATATTACACGAGGCAATAAATCAACTTTTCTCCCCTGTTTTCCTCTTGCGGGGCTCTTTAATTCCCCGTGAATACTGAGAATATTCTACCTTTATTTTCTACATTGTTACTAGACTGGTTTCTAGTTTAGATTCACGTTCCAAGCACACATCGCCCTGTCACCCTGCTGCATGCAGGGAGCATAAACTGTTTGCTAAACAGAAGACTCAGGCTTATAGCGAGAGTGCAAATAAAATAGTTATATGACTCTGCTTACACACAGATGCTTGTTCTTGCACATGTTGGTATAATCAATGGGGTATTTAAATGTTGTATGAGAAATCGAGTGAGTTTGGTTACCTCGTTAGTTGATTTACACATTCAAAAATAAATTGTTAGAAAGTCCATAAGCATGGATTTTGAAAGGAGAAGATGGGGTTTTGGGTAATTGCTCTTGTTTTAAACGTCATGAGTCAGTAGTTCGTATTTAAAAGGACTGTAGGGGGTTTAATCATGACAAACCAGCTCACTGTTATTGCTCTAATCAGATGTGTTTTGTTATCATAGACACACAGTAAATGGACATAGCTTCCAGGTTGGAAAAATAAAGCAAATGCAGGAGAGCCTTAAACCTGCGTTCTATCTGAACGCCACCAGATGGCGATAGCTGTGGTTGCTAACAGATTACAGCTCCTATTGAAGTCTATGGGAAAAGAGATCTCTGATTCTCTGTAAACATTTTCCTTTTTGGGCTCAGTTTCTCAGTTTGGGTCATATTAAATGAAAAAAAAAGATAGTGCAGGCTCATTGGTTAAGGACCTGTCAATCATAAGTCGGTAACTAATGAACGTACAGTTATGTCTTTACAACCAAGATGGCACCAGCGACAATGTTTGTCTGTAGGCTTCGAAACGGGACTCAAGAAATCAGCGGGTGGTGTCAAATTATGTACATCCATTTCTTAACCAGGCTATGTTTCTCTGGTTTCATCTTAAATTCAAATTACCACAGTGTGTTCAATAACACCATCTTTTCTATGCTTTCACGTCTAATATTCCAATGCAACGTCTATTAATATTGACTTCATCATATGGCTTAATAGCAGTAACCTTTTCAGCGGTATAAGTAGCTCGTCGGTTGGATTGGACCGCACAGGCCAGCCTTCGTGCATCAGCCAGCCTTAACCCTGTCGCTGGTTCACCAGCAACTGTTCTTTCCTTGGACCATTTTTGATAGATAATGAACATTACAGACCAGGAACAACCTACAGGAGCAGCAGTTTTTAGATGCTCTGATCCAGTCATCTAGCTTTTTGTCAAACTTGCTTAAATCCCTACGCCTGCTCATTTTCCCTGCTTCTAACCCATCAGCTTCGAGGACAAAATGTTCACTTTCTCCCTAACATATCCCACCTACTAACAGGTGCCGTGATAAAGAGACAATAAGTGTTACTCATGTCACCTTTCAGTGGTCATAATTAGGGATGGGAATTGATAAGATTTTCACGATTCCGATTCCATTTTCGATTCTGTTTAACGATTCAATTCTTTTTTTTCTTTTTTTTAAAAGGAGAACACTAATATCGATTAGCTTAGAACTTTGTTTTATATCTTCTCTTTGAACAAGATAGAAATTTAGGAGTAACATGGCCTTACAAACCCAACAGTGAGATCTTAAGAGATCCACAGCCTACGGCTCTTCAATGGGGTGTCACAGGGTCCCCAGGAAAAAAAATTGTAAATGTAAAATAATAAAATAAATATTCTTCTGTAGCAATAACAAAGTATAACATAAATTATTCTGTAGCAATTACACAAGAATATCCAGTAATGTCCCTGCCTACAATTAAACACGTTCACTTACCGAAAATCGGGGGCATCTGCTGTGGCAAATGGGTGCAAGCCTTTTACCACAAACTTAGTCACTGCTCGGTGACATTCGTCTATCCTGGCCTGAAAGGAGACGCTACCGGTAGACTGCAGTGAGAACTGCCAGCATCTGAGCCAGACTCTGTCTGTCTCTCTCATCATGGTCACCTAAATGCACAGTAATGGCAGGTTTTGTAATAAGGCAGATCGCGCTAACATAATATGCACTGTTAGTTGATTATTTACCTGCCGCATTAACGGGAGAGGACGTGCAAACGTTACCGCTGCTGCTGGGTTGAGATTCATGAGTCCGGAGCGGAATTAAAAACACGACATTCATTTAAGGTTATCACGTGTTTTGTGAGCAAATGCTTTTGCATAGTCGTAGTGTTTCCTCCCTTAAATGAAATATCTACTTTGCAAGTATTGCAAGTTGCCCTGTTGTCATCTGTTCTCGTAAAGTATAACCAAAGCGTTTGAGCCGCTTAGGCGCCGTGTTTCCTGCCAGGTAAATGACGCTCTGCAGCGTGGTGACTTCATTCGGGGCAACTGGAATCGATAAGGGAATCGTTTGCAAAAATGGCAAACAATTCCAAGGAATTGAAACAGTGGGAACCAGTTCTCAACAAGAACCGGGTTTCGATACCCATCCCTAGTCATAATGTAGTAAGACCTGATCAGTTTATGTAAAAGATGGACGTAGCCACCAAGACATTGTCCACTACTTCAGGTGACTGTTTTATAATCTCAAGTTTGGCATTTTGGCCATCATCACCTTGGATGTTTTTGAAACCAAAGAAGACCATATTTTGATGACAGGGCAGACCATGGAAGTTATATGGAAGTTGGGCTTTTTGACATGTAAGTATGTGGGGATTGACTGGATTTTGGTGCCAAGTAGCCATTCAAGGAATATTTGGCACAATTGTTTTGGCCCTGGATTTTGCAGCTTGATGGAGATACATGTTTCATTACATTTAAACAAACCCCAAACACATTTCAAACCCAACCAAAGACAGCTTAGTAGTTTCAAACAGAGCTTTTTTTGTTGTATGCATCTACCAAGATCTTCTCTACTTCAGATCAGATCATAAATGTGATTTTGCCTCTGAAGAGGTCAACAAATTGGTTGCATATAAAGGTAATTTCCGGAACACCAAATTGCATTCACCACAATAATTTCCTAATATTTCAATATGTTATTACTGAGTTGTTCTCATTTCCACCAGAGCTGTAAAAACTGTTATTGCCTCTGCGAGGTAGAAATTGGCTTCCTTTTTAACACTACTGTCCTGAAGATGCCATAGAGATGGATTAAAGTGTGTCTTCAAAGATTTGAATCAACAAGGCATAAGAGTTTCAGTGTGGGGACGCAGCAGCTTCATGGAAGAGTAATTGGTAATGTTTTGTACAAACAGCTTTCGATACACAGACAGTTTTCCCTTGAAATTCTGGTATAGAAAGACCCAGTCAGATAGAAAGGTTGTAGCGACTCTGTGTTTCTCAGACAACGATTGTGTCTTGCAGACTGCTTTGTGCAGTAAGCCATCAGATTGTGGCTGCATTACTGACACTTATTCTCCACTGCTTGCACAAGACCTTTCACCATTACTTTGCTTTTACGCCTCTAAAAAACGGATGGAGAAATAATGATGCTTCACCTTATCTGTAGAACTTCTTCTTTTGCCATTAAACTAAACAACATCATCTGACAATGCAGGTTTAAATACCAAATAGACTCAAATGTGTAAGCATGAAATTATGCAAAATCTGTTAGAAGTGTTTTTTCACCATAAGTCTGTACAGCAGATAACCACTGGCATTATTTATTAAATTGTGAATCATCATTGAATCAGGACTGAAGTTGAAATTTGATCAAGCCAGTTCCCAAGGCAACACTGAGCAAAGTGTCTCCACCTGAAGGAGATCTTGCTGTGAGGCTTGTTGGCCTGCACTGTAATTTATAGCCCCATTTTGTATTAGCCACACTTTATCATCCACTGCACACTCTGCATGGTGTTGTGTCAGCAATAATTATTCTCACTTCTCTCACAGTTCAAGCTGGATATATTTATGATGTGATTTTAATAAGGTAAGTGATTTTCAGAATGCCAAAGGTGTTTACAGCACAGTCAAGGACACAACGGGTTATTTATGTAACTCCTTGGTGTTCAGATATTAAGTAAAGATTAAAAACTGTCTTCTTTATATCACCCAAATTCTTTCTTGCATGAGTCCCCTTTCTCTTCACCTCTCTCCTTCTCTTTCCTGGAACCTGTTGGTGTTTGTGCTGCCCTCCTAAACCACCTTCCTGTCCTACTGTCATATTTTATGAATGCAGTTTAGGCTATTTGCTGATACTTTATAGATTTGTGCTCGCTGGTAGCAGTACTGGCACAATTTATATTTACATCTTTATAGATGTTATAACATTTATTACAGACTGGGGATATAGAATGGAGCCAGTGCAGTGTAATGCTACAGCTATATTGATGAACAATAGGTGCAGGTGTGATGTGATCCATGAAATATGCATATATATACTTGATGTCTGTTTGTTTTGTTTTTCTTGTCAGTGTTAAAGTAACAGTTTGGATTTTTGGAAACGTGTTTATTCTGTCTTTTGCCAAAGGTTAGAGAAGAGAATTACTGCCGCTCTTGTTTTTGCACATTAAAGAAGAAGCAACTGTTCAGCCAGCAGCTGACAGTCTCAGCTTAACAGAGAGACTGCAAATAAGGGGAACACACCTGGCTCTGTCCTAGGGCAACAACACCTCTTAACAGGACCTTTATAATTCACTAATTAACATGTGGTTTGTTTAGAGTGGCACTCACAATTTTACACTCCACAATAATTTGCTACTCACTAGAGGAATTGCAGACCACGGCCACATGCCTAATTCAACTTATGCCATCCTTGTGCTGACAAAACACTTTAGATTTGTCAGGTATGGACACAGGGCCACATGTGAACATTCAGGTGTGGGTTAACTGGTGGAACCTTAGTGATTGTGGATTGGGCTTGTTCCAGTACATCCCATGGATGCTCTGAGTGGTTTGGGAAGCTTCCTTTGCTTAGGAATGTCAGCCAGCCTTCCACTGAGACCATGTTTGCTTTGTTTTTGGCAAACAGTTAATTGATCAGTTGAAAGTACAGATGCAAAAGTCAGGTCCTGTGACAGGTTTTTGTTGGACACCACTATTTCTGAAGGAAGTTACTTTAAGATACCGTTCATCTGTTGTAGGTAGTGTTTTTTGGGGGGGGGGGGGGGGGGACTGCAATGTCCTGCCACTTTGCTCAAATTTTCTTAAGAACAAACTGTACGCATTTTAAAAACTAGTTGAGTTGTGTTAGGTGCCCTTTTAATGCTTGAATGAATCATCGGTCATTTTTAATTGGCTTAACAAACAAGTAACAACAAACCAAAACTAAGAAAACAGTTCTCTGAAAATGGTCAGGTACAAGGACTGGACTAATAATGAATGAAAAAACAATTAAACAGCTAATATCAAAAGAGAAAACTTCAGCCAGAAGAACTATAGTTTGAAATACAGTAACTGTTAAACAATATAAAAAAGGCTGGCTCCTTGGAAGCAAAGTATAGAGAAATGAGGGATAGCTCAAGACTTTTGCACAGCACTGTACACAGATAAATGGGTTGATCCTATCGTCTCCAGCTCAACTAGACAGTGAACGCATGTGTATCCCAAAATGCCAATCTATCCATGTTAACCCACTATTTGCCCTTTAGCAGTGATGCTTGTGGCTTCTGTAAATTTGGATCTCACAGCTTGGTGTAGAGGTGTGAGGGCTGTTAGGGCTCAGAGGTGACAGCAGTGAGGGTTACGGGGGCTATTAGGCCTGTAGCTGTGTGTGAATCAAACTGTGTGGGACACAAGTGCAGCTACAGAAGCAGCAGGATGCAGCAGTGATTCACAGAGTAATACAGCCCACCACTGTGGAGTTTGAAGTGTACAGAACGCTTGTATGTAGGACTGTGTGTGTGGGGAAAAGACGTGAGACGGAATGAACGTGATATTTCGGGAGGCAAATGGGAAACGGGCAATGTGGGGAAAAACCCAAATACACTGGGTCAAGAAATGAGCTTGTATATGTAGGCTTTAAAGATCTCCAGCTCTTACTTATGCCAAGTTGTCAGTCATTTCCCGTTGCCATAACGACAGTTGCACCTCCTAATGAGATTGGCTTCTTTTTCATTTGTCAGGAGATTAAGGATTAAGATCATCAGCATGTCTGACACGTATGAATGCATCACCATGCCGACATGATGAACTGCTTTTGCCCATTACAGCATTATCTGTCCAAATAAATATTCTCTGTCGTCTGTTCCATTCACCACATTTACAGATTTGATTACCACGTGCTATCCTTCAGTTATAGGATGTAGACATTTTGCAGATGTCTCGTACAGCAATAAAATAAAAATAAAAATTTCTTGTCAGACTAAAAAGTGTACCCGACATGCTCATACCCAGCAAGGTATCATTGCATATCAGCTAAGTCTGTCTTAACATGGGGATTAATGCCTAGATAGGGATTTGTCTGGTGTTAAGCCATAGTGCATGAATGCTCTTCTCTGCCTGTTATACCAGCTAAACAGATGTACATGGATGAAAATCTGCACTTTGGCTCATTTCAAATGCAGCTCACTGGAGTCAGGAGTTGTACATGTACAGTACATCAGTTATAGCAAAAATATTACTTCCTGTTTAAAGATGCAGTTGAGAATCCGAAGAGCCAAAAATGCTGCACAAACCCAGTTTGTATGTCTGACTAGAAATCAGCGAGATTCCAGCTATGACTCATCCATGTGTGTGTTGTACACACACTGACACACAGTCTTTCCAAATGATAATCCGTTTTCCTTCACTGCTCTCTGAAAATCCCTGTTTGTTTGCTGCAATCCACTGTTCCTCCTCCTCTGTTTTCCCTTTATATAATTCACTGTTTCTCCTCCTCTGTACTCTCTGTGTGCTGTCTTTCACTTTCCCTAACACTCATTGTCTCTCGTATATTGTCCCATGCCATCAGTGTCTGTCAGTGGGTCTCTGGCTTGGAGCAACAATGTTCTCCTCAGATCACCCGTCATCAAGCGGGTGCTCTAAGGACACAAGCACCCTGTTTTACCTCGTACAGTATGTTCACATCAGTGCAGCGAAGTAGGTTATAGGTCATAAATAAAGGAGCAGTTTGACAGCTGGGAAGATAAATATTTTGTTCAGACAGGAACACTTTTGTCTGGTTAAAAATAAGGCTACAGCCAGGAAGTAATTAACTGAGAAAATATATAAGTATTTAAGTCTTATTTTTGCTTTGGACAGAACTTTCCTTACTCATTTCTCCTGCCTCCAATCTTAATGGTATGCTAGGCTAATTGCCTTTGGGTTCTAGCTTTATACCTTAGAGTAGTGTAAAAGTAACTACAATAACCACTTTTTAGAGCAAAGATACAGAAGAGCATCTCTGAGTGTACAGATTTGAACCTTGAAGCAGAAGACCACACTCTGTACCACTCCTATCCGAAAAGAATAGAAAACTGAAGCTACGGTTTTCATAAGCTCACCAAAACTGGACTAAAGAAGGTTGGAAAAAGGTTGTCTGGCCTGATGAGTCTTGATTTCTACTGTGATTTGCATTTGGTAGAGTCAGAATTTGGTGTAAACAGCATGATGTTTACAATTTGGATGCTTTGGGAACCTTAGTACCGTCTGAGCACCATTTAAGCACCACAACCTATCTGAATACTATTGCTGTCTGTCAGTTCAATTTTAACCACAGTATACCCATTCTCTGATGCCAAGTCACAAACCTTAAATCAAACTGAACATCACAATTTGGACACTGTACTCTTTTGGCGTCTACAGTCACCAGGTCTCCAATAGAGCACCTTTGTGATGTGGTGGAACAAGAGAGTTGTGTCATAAATGTGCATCCAACAAATCTGCCATAACCATGTGAGGCTATCGTGTCAATATGGACTAAAATCTCTGGGAAATGTTTCCATCACTTTGTTTAGTCTGTGCAACAAATAATTAAAGCATTTCTGAAGTCAAAAGGGTATCCAAGGTTTACTTAATAAGGTGCCTTGTGTGTGTATTTTAGAAAATGTCAATATTCATTTCACAGATTTCTATTTCCTAAGCCAAGCAAATGTTAAGATTAGAAGGAAGTCCAAAGTTCAAAAATACATCCTTCAGCATAGCGCACGGATTAAAACATGTTCTAGTCATATCTATTGCTTTGAATTTGAACAGAGCTAGCTTAGCTGCTACTCTCTACCAGTATTTATGCTAAGCTAAGCACCTTCTACTCTGGTTTCTTATTTAGCAGTAGATATGCGCTGATATTTACATGCAAGTCTGGAGAATCCACAAATAATTGTATCTCCCAAAATGCCAAGCAGTTCCTGTTAAAGCAAGTAGTTAGCAAAATTTCAGATTTTATGAAGAAGTGTGTTACAGCAAAAAATAACTCGTTGATCGTCCTTGGTAAGTAGTTATCTATATTCTGAACGGCTGGTACGAGCTTGAATTATTTGTAGTTATGCTTCAAGAGGCAAGTCAATTTTTTAGGCCTTTTCAGGAGACATGCTAAATCAGCTTGTGATCTATAAACTGCATCTGAGCTCATTTTGGACTTGCCTGTGGTGAAGGCCCATAATTCTCTCAGCCTATGGATATACCAGCCAGGTTACTACTCATATAAGAGACTTAGGGGAACCATTTGTCATGTATGTGTGGTGACTGTCAGGGGGAAAATATACACACTTTTAGTCTACTGCAGTGCATTTAAGTATTTATCAGTGCAAATTGGGAGCTGCTTCACAGTGAGAAGCTCTGAGATAAAACAGCAGAGAGATTTAGTCTTTGACTGTTTTTTGAAAAAGAACAGTAGGGGATGCAAAGCTGGTGAACATAAGCAGTCATTTGTTCCTACTTTCAGAAAAGACTCATTAGTTTATGGATAGTCCACTGCCCCACCATAAGAACTCTGAATGGGATGAATTTTTTATAATACCTCTTCGAAGTGTGGGCGTGGTCGCATTGGTGTCCTGACAGGCAGCAGGAGCTGAACATTGTCTACTAATCATTAAAGTGGACCTCTTCTGTGTGTGTATGTGAGCTGTTGGAGCCTTGAGAAGTGTTTTAGTGTACTGTATAGTGCAGACCATACATATTACATATATGTTAACCAGGCTAACTTCTGGCTTTAAAAGAACACCGACATGGGATTGGGCGATATGCTAATGTTTAAGCTTCCAAATTAAAAGTCTGAAACAAATGGGTGACGTCACGTTGGCCAGACCCTTGTCTGTGGTGACAACACCACAGCATGCTCAATGCAATTATCCACCAATTTGATTATACTTTAAGTAATTTGGTTTTTAAATTGCTGTTTGAAAAAATATGTTCACTTCGCACTCCTTCTAGCTCAGAAGTGCCCGAACTTTCTGTGAATATGGAACTGACTTATTGTTCCTCTGGAGAATAATTAAGCTGTAACACACAATAGTTTTTAATGAACTCGTTGTTTTTAATGATGTCTGTAAATGCAGCTAGAAGATGAATAGACCGACTGTCTGTTTACAAGCTGTGTTGTCTTCTGCAGCTCGTCTCCTCTGGAGGCAGGATCTTAATGAATGGTGAAAGGCTCTGTTGGCACTTTGGAAGGTCATTTTCAGACACAGCTGAATTATTACAAGCTAGGATCAATACTCACTGTTTGAAGTCAACAACGGCTTTTCAAGCGTATATGGGCTTTTCCCCCCCTCTCTAATAAAAGATGTCTGATATTTAGCTTTGTTTGCTATCTTTTTTGCACCAGCAGATTCTTGTCGAATCTAAGTGTCGGCTTGTTATGCGATTTATTATGTATAAAGTGAGACTTTGTGATAATGACCATGCTGAAGGTGAAATGCTCATGTTAAACTCAGATAGGAAGCCAATTATAACTGGCTTGTTTGAGCTTCTTTGTTGGAAAGCATTGATTGGGGAGAAAATATAATATTTATATGTATTTTTTAAATTCTTTTTCTAGTTACATGACGTTAACCACAGCATTGCATAAAATCAGCATTTGTAATATTATAAAATGCATTTTTCTGACCGTACATATGCATCTGTATGTGACTTACAGAGATTGATGGTTTAGGTCTTTACTATAAGAAAATTTGCCTTTTATAAACATGCTGCTGTTTTTTTTTTTTTTTTTATCACCTATAGAAGGATTTAAAAGCTGTATATGGTGCAGTTTGCAATCAGTCAGTGGTATTTTGCCCTTTTCGGAGGCCATCCCATTCCTTGGCAGTGGGAGAGAGCTGACTGCAATCAGATGGGGAGATAAATGGCTGCCATCAAGGCTGTCTGTTCAGTTGATAGTTGGGGTTGTGAAGGTTGACACTCGCTCATGGTGAAGTAAACACACAGTGTGCCCTTACATGCAGGCTAGAGTAGACTGCCTGCCAAGTCTCTGATCTGCCAATATTGGATCTCTTGAGTGTTTAAGGAATGCACCAAATGGCTGTAACTGGAGTTTGTGTGAGAGAAAAATTACATTAATTATTCTTAGAAGAGAATGGTTTAAAAAATACAACCTAATAAAGCATTATTACATTAACATTATACGTTTTTATTTATAAAATACACCTGCTATGTATGGTGTCAGCTCCCTCAATAATATGTTGCATTGGTATATGGCTGTTTCTTTCATGTTATGATGCAGGTGCAAGCATCGCGGACTGCTAACTCTCTCATCTACCATTCTGCACACTCACACACGGCCCACCTACCTGTGCACAAGGAGCTGTCTTTCTGCTCTGTGAGGCAATAAGCTACAGTGTGACCTGCATGTCAGAGTCAGGTTCCCAGTGAAGGGGAATGGATGGAGTGTCAGCTCTTGTCATTGCGGTCACTGGGGTCTGTTACTTCATTAAATGGAGTTATTGAAGAATAGCCGGGGAACCAGATGAATCTGAGAGCTCATATTTCATTCGCTCCGGCAAAATGTGCCCGTTTAGACAGATTTTCAGCCTTGTCCATTACAAACCAGTCATAACCAGTTATCTAATCTGGGACAGGTTTAATAAAGTGGCTACATGCTGTAGTCTGTTTGCATTTTTCCATCATTGTCATTAGTTGTAGATCCCTGCAGTTGCGCCTGGAGGCATTTTGCTTTGTGCCGGGTTATAACTCCTTTCAGATATTTAGAGTGAAATATGAAGATTAATTTGTAAAAGTGGTTTGTTTTTGTCCACTGAAACATTTCTCATACACAAGCCGGTCTACTGCTTGTGCCATTCCTAACTTGGCATAGATGAGGAATAGTTGTGTCAGGAAGGGGAAACATCTTTTCCAAATCATCAAGAAGGAGATTTCCGTACTGGATTGGTCAGGGCCTGGGTTAACAATGACAGACTCCGGTGACTGTGGAAACTGTGCTAGTGTTGGTCGAAGGTAGATGAGGAGATGGGGAAGGTGCATTCAGAAGCAGCGAGAAATGGGGAAAGGTAGGAGTGCGGAGGTGAGAAGAGGGGCTTTAAATGCAGGGAAGGAAAGGTAGAAGCTGTCAGAGAAAAGAAAAAAAAGAGGAAGACCACAGAGAAGATTCATGGATGTAGTGAAGATGGACATGCAGAGGGTTGGTTTCACACATGAGGATGGTAGGAATAGGGTGAAGTGGAGGCAGAGGGATGAGCTGAAAATTAACAATAATAATAAAAAAAGACAAGCTTAGGGATAGCCTTGATCCAGGGCTTTAGTAGGAAAGTACAGTCAATTCCAAGAACAAACTTGTGAAACCTAGCATTTTTGACACATGTATACACAGCTCATAGTACTAGCAATCTCCCGTGTCCTGTCACTTGTATAAGACGAATGACTACACTGTTAGTGAATAAAGAAATCTCATAATTGCATCTCAAAGTGTGTGGAGTTTGTATGTTCTCCATGTTCCTGTGTGGGTTTTCTGTTCTGGGATGGGTGAATGGATATTACCACTACTACTATTTAAAAAAAAAAAAAAAAAAAAAAGAGATTAATATACATTTAAAATGGATAATAGCATACCAAACTACAAATTCCATTTGTGTTATATCATTAGTATTGCCTTTTCTTCTGGCACATCATTGATGACATGCGCAGTAAGCTGACATGCTTTTCAGTGGGGCAGTTTGCTTTAGGGTTGCTTTGAGAAACTGCTTCCTGCCTGGTTTTACCATCCCTTAATGGATAAGCCAGTTTAGCCTCAAGCTAAATCATTGTTATTCGATGTTGCCTGCACCTCCAGTGTGCAAACTATATAAAGTCCATGCTCAGATTCAAGAGTGCACTGAGGTGTGCCTCGGCATATTAATTTAAGTGCTCTATGTCCTTCTGATGTTGCTGACCTGTGTTGGCAAATTAGTGAGTGAAGGGTAGCAGACGTTGGAGCAAAACGCATTCAGGTTTCCTTTAATATAGTAGTAATCTCTTAGGCCCAGTCATTCACCCTCTGCCTCAGCTACACCTGTCCAGCTGTGATAAACCCTTTCCCCCTCTCTCTCTCTTCCCCCCTAAGTCAGCTGCTAAAAACAACCCCAAGGTGACCAATGCAAGGACGTCATCTGCCTGTAAAAATGTCCGTCCTTCACTTTCTCCCTCTCAATCTAAATCCCAGAAGGTGGAATTAGACATTATTATTGTCTGATTATTTTCTTGGAGGTATTTTGCATGCGCACGAGGATATACTTTGGTTTATTTGAACACAAGTGCCTTCATGTACTCTTATGTGTAACTGCAAGATTACACAGTACCTTCTATCCGCACGCTTCCATCAAAGATGAAAAATTCCCTTTTATCGCCGATAGAGCCTCAGGAAATAATAACCACTCTGGAAATGAATGTGTGCGGCTTGAAAGCGCCACAGTATGGTCTGAGCTCCCTGTGGTGTAAGCTGTCCAGATATCATAAATACAGTATATGTGTGTCTGTGTGTGCGCTTTTGTGTTGCGGCTGAGGTAAATGTATTTCTTTCGGGCTATCTGAGGACGCTTCAGAACTTTGGAGAGTTACCTGCAGTTACCTCACAGCAGCCTTTATAGGAAAACTTTACTACAAGGTTAAAGCCATCTCAGTAGAATGCAAACTGACTGTATGATGAGAAAATGCAATAGTGTGCACAAGTTCAGACACCCATAACACTCAGTGTTGTTATAATCTGATTTAGTGGGATTCCAAATAAAATCTGCCCGTCAACGAAGACCATCCCCTGTCAGCCTCCTTCATGTTATTGTTCTCTAGCATTATAGCTGGCAAGATGAGCGCGTTAAAAGATTTAACAGATTTAACAGACAGGAATAAGCGACTGCAGATTTTGTTTTCAGATTGATTTTTGCTTCTGTGCTTATTCCAGGTGTAAGTGGTCTGTTGCCTGACATATGTCACACGAGGCACAGTACGTGTGGTTGGCTCTATTGTTTTGCCGTGCTGCATTATCATAAATTCAGTATGCATGTCTGTTTGCCACGGGAAGTGCATTAAGACTGTTTGTTATCAGTGCTAATCCGCTCGCAAGCAAGGCTGCACAAACAGCCATTAGCATTTTGTTTGCTCCTTTCTCCCCCTTTTTCTTTATTTCTCTCTTAAATCTGTCCGCTGCGTCACAACGTCTCTTTCATTAGATCGTCTTTATAAATCACTCAGTTGCGAGTATATTATTTTTGGATTTGGGGTTGAATTGAGGAATATGTGCAAAATGCACTCAACACTGATAAAATGCGCTTCTTCCCCGCACTTTGTCATTAGTCAAATCAAGTGCGCTGTGCAGCCACAAATGCCCTCCTTTCTCAGGCTGCAATCAATAGCTTGTCTTCTGCATTCAATACTGTATTCTGCCTTTTCTTTCCTCAAATTACCACCGACAAAAGCTGCTCTCTCTGGACTTGGAAATGGTGGCGGGTGGTGCACAACCCTGTGTGTATGACTTTGTGTCTATACTGTATGTGTATGTGGAGTCATCATGAGTCCCCCTGCTGTTGCCAGATTGCTGAGGCCGTGCGTAACAGATTGATTTGATGTATGTGTGTGAGTCTGTGCGTGTGTTTGTCTGCATCATTGTATGTTGTGGTGTAATATGACAGGGTATCAAATTTGTCACCTAGACTACACATTGTCTTAACAACACAGACACAAGCTTGATTTGTTCCCCCTCAAGTATTGCACATCCCCCACAATGTGATTGTGTATGTCCCCACAACATGAGCAATAAGGGTACATGCATGAATGCTAAGCCTCTAAGGTGCAGCAGGCTGGCTGCGGCTGCCAGTCAGCCTATTGCAGAAATAAATAGAGATCTGGAGTTCCTTGGTCATTTCAAGAATTGGGGGGAGCGGTTATTATGTCACAGGCACAGCCAAATCCCTCTTGCCTGTAATTGAACTGGCATCTCCCAAAAATAACTCCCTCCTGTCTTCTGCCTGGCTCAGCGCTAATTATTCCTCTCTGTCTGTCTTTTTCTTGTTCGTTCCTCCTTTTTTTTTTCCAGTTCCTGCATGCGGCTCTTCTCTCATCACAGGGGAATTGAGTGAACGATGCTCCTCTGTAGCTCTGCATCTATGTTGCCACAGAAATAGCCACTCATTCCCTGGCGGCTAACCCAGACCTCCTCGTAATATACAGCAGAACATCCTCGCACACCCAGCATTCGTAGACCACGGCTAAAGCATCACCGCACAGCATAAAGTGCGACTGTAGCTAAAGTGATCCCCTGACTATGGCAGATTTTTAAAGCATCATAAACTGGTGATATAGAATGAAATTTTTTAGCGTTTTAGGAGATAAATTATCTGATTATTTTTCTTGAAGAAAGGCAAAATAAAGGGGATAAACAGATAAACGTGATTAAAAGTGATCTGATTTTCCTGTCCTGTTGTTGTTTTGGATCATCATGATATTGTTGGGCCAGGATCAGAAGTGCAGCTGACTATTGACAACGCCTGAGGAGTCAGTTAGCATTGGCCAAGAAGTTACCTTATGTTTATACCATCAAACCGACATGAGTAACCTAAACTTGGCTAACAGCAAACTTAACTTGATAATACTTTTATTTCTATTGTATAAATGAATAGAGAAAACACTTGAAATGCTGACTATTTGTTCCACAAGAGAGTTTTATATGAACAAATGCATTTTTTCTTTTTCCCCCAACATTTCAAAGATATGACATCACACAATGTGATGAGTAAGTTGCAGTGTTGATCCTGGACCAACACTAGTATAATGATGGAGGAACACCAACACAGGGATTTCGGATGCAAAATATATGAAACGTCTAGTGTATATACACTATTATTATTACTTCTACGCTGGACTACTGTAATTCATTATTATCAGGATGTCCTAAAAACCCACTGAAAACCTTCAGTTGATCCAAAATCCTGCAGATAGAGTACTGATGGGGACTAGAAAAAAATAACATATTTTTCTTATGTTGGCTTCTCCCCTTCATTGGCTCTCTGTTAAATCAAGAACCAAATTTAAAATCCTGCTCCCCACATACAAGATCTTGAATAATCAGGCTCCATCTTACCTTAATGACCTCATAGTAACGAGGATTTCGCTCTCAGACTGCAGGCTTACTTGTTGTTCCCAGAGTATTTAAAAGTAGAATGGGAGGCAGAGCCCTCAGCTTTCAGGCCCCTCTTCTGTGGAACCAGCTTCCAGTTTGGATTTGGGATATAGACACCATCTCTACTTTTAAGATTAGGCTTAAAACTTTCCTTTTTGATAAAGCATATAGTTATGGTTGGATCAGCTGCTGGGGGATACCCATGATGCATTGAGTGTTTCTTCTTCAGTCACCTTTTTCACTCTTGATTCGTTTTTTTTATTCTTCAATTATTAGTTAATAAGAATAATAATATTGCTGCCCTCCCAGAGCCTGATTCTGCTGAAGGTCTTCCTGTTAAAAGGGAGTTTTTCCTTCAACTGATGTTGTGATTTTGACACTATATAAATAGAATAGAATGAAATTGAACTGAATATTAAAATAACACATAAGTAGGCTGCAGCATAATGCAGGCATTGACTATTCTTTGAACAACTGAATGATTCTCACATTTAACGCAAATAGTCTTTTCATGCTGATTGAGAACCTTATGTTGGATGTAAGGTGGATTTCTTACATTAAAAAATTGAAGGATTATTAAAAGTTGTAAATTAGCCTCTGAAACCTATTTGATATATCTAGCTCTTGGCATTTCTTTCTCTCAACAGACCAAATCTGCATTGGTTCGGCTTCAGTTCTTCAGTTCTCTCCAATAAAGGAGAAGGGACAGTCAAGTTAAACAGCAATAGCTTTTCTTCAGTTTAATCTCTCAGTATTGAGCTACTAAAGAGTCTAAACAACAATAACAGAAGGCAAAACTGAAATCCCTCGCTTCCAAATTATCTCTGCACCTCGCTGTGCCTGCGTCACCGTGGAAGTAGGAGTAGAAAACACTGCGCAGTCGCTTGCTCTTTATCTCGGTCTCATTTTCTCGCAGAGCTGCCATGCAGGCAAACCACTGATTGGAAACCTTATCAGAGTAGCACACATTTGACTTGGATTGTTTCCCAAAGTGAGGGCTCATTATTGCCCTGTTGTATAATTGTCGACAGCCAAAGTTGTTTCAAAGAGAAGTCTCCCCATAGCCCAGAGGCTTCATTTTAGCCATGGGTTCACAGAGAGGGAGAGAAAATGAGGGATACAGAGGCTGAAGACTGCTGATGTGTGGAAGTTTGTGGAAACTAAGCCACTGTTGGAGAGTGTAAAGCAGACACTTAAAGGCTTGGGATGATGGTGTCAAACTATATAAGGTATACTACTGTAAGGTTCTCGGGGAAGGAAGACTGAAGAGAGATGCGGTAAGTTTAATCAACACTGGAAATCATAGACGGGCAAAGAAAAGAAGTATGGAACTGAAAGGAAAGAGTTAATTGTGAGTGTGACATTATCTTAAACCACTGGCAGCTTTATAATCTGCCTGGAAGCTGTGTGTAATTGATTCTCCCCCTGCATACAGTCTTTAATAATTGCTCTTACTTTGTTGTAATGGGTAAACTCCACATTAAAATGCATTTGTCATGTCAATACAAACTCCCTCTGCATACGTATATGCTTTAATAACCCTATTGTTGTATGAATGCATTAGCTCTGAGAGTCAAAAGTGAGAATGGGTGCCACCTTTTCAAATCAAAAATCAGATCATACTAATGCAGGTAATTATGGCTGTAAGCACTGCAATAATCTCCACAGATCACGAGTTTACCCTGTGTTAAGGAGTCTGCAAAGATAATGTTCCCTCACACAGGTAATTGCTTTAATAAAGGAATGGGAATGACATAGATGATTGCAGCTATGGTATACCTGCTGAACAGATTTGATTGGCACATTAAACCATCTCATGAACGTTGTGTGCTTTACAGCTTTGGTTTCTCCTGACATGCAGTGTTTAAATGAACTGTGTCTCAGTGTCTCTGTATGTTCCCATGACTTTTATATGGATTCATACCCCGTTCCATCCATTTTGCCACATATGTCTGCGTACATGTTTTTTTTTTCCTTCCTCAGTGTTTTGCAACATGCCTCTTACCTCAGTGAGCTGGAAAGAAAACACTATGAAATGATGTATTTGAAGAAATGAAGCTTGTCTTTATGTGTGCTTGCTGATGCTTCAAGAATAAGTCCCTGTGGAAAACTAACCAAGAGCATAGTTGTTAGATTTGTATTGTTGATTGTCATTTATGCTTAGAAATATTTACTTATATATGCTTAGAGTTTTGTAATTAGTTGTAGATTGGTAGAGGTTTTGATCCTTGATAGTCTGCAAACTTTGTGTGTATTAGACAGCACTTTGGGAGCATGAGAGGTCATACCGTGTCTTATTGTTTTATGGTAGGATTAACGTAGTTGCGTCTGTTCTAGTCTAAGTGCTCTTTGTTTAGATGAACTGCAGGACTTCCTCACCGTGTTATCTAGGATGAACCATCTAGGGTGAGGGGGAGGCTACCCTCTTCCTGACCAAGGATGTTTGACCCTTTGATCAGCAGTCCACACACACACACACACACACACACACACACACACACACACACACACACACACACACACACACACACACACACACACACACACACAGGCAAGGTACTCTTTGTGTGTATGTAGACGTCATATGTTAATGAACTTATGCATATTCATGTAACCTCAATAAAAGAACAGTGGTACGGGAGAACGGACGAGAGCAACTGGGGTCAAGCGAAGGAACGGTGCCTGTCCGGTTCTCTCCCGTGCACGAGAAACATGAAGAAGCTTGCCTACTTGTGTCTTGCTTTGCAGTGTAATTATATTGTCTTCAACGTTCCAGCGGATGGGTTCAAGCTACAAACCTATCAATAGTAAAGGAGGGGGGTGGGTTTTTCCATTCTGAGGAGCATTTAGGAGGAAAAAAGTTTTTATGAAACATCAAGTTAATTCGTTTTTATGTATTTTTTTAAATTAAATTTGATTGGTGACTCTATTTAGGGTTTGTTTTTTTGCTTTTCTTTGAATTTGGTAATGCTTAAAAAACAGTGTATTTGTATGGGTAAAAATACATTATATAGACATATGTAGACATTAACCCTACAGTAATGTGCTGATGTTAATGCCTGAGTTGTCGTAGTTTCCATGCACTTTCACTTTGCAACAATATCACTAACTGCTGACTGAAGAACAACCAAGAAGAAAGAAATTTCATGAACTTGTTGAAATGGTGGCATCCTATTACAGTAACAAGCTTGAATTCAGTGAGCTCTTTAGCACGACCTGTGCTTTCTCAAAGGTTTTCTAAAAGCAGACTGCATGGGTAGGTGCTTTATTTTATACACCTGTGGCAATGGGAGTGTATTTCCCATTTGATTATAAATTCTTGTTATGCACATTCCTTGTTATCTGCTCACCACATTGCTGCTTAGAAATCTTTGTCTAGATGGTATAGGAACAAATGAATTTCCCTACAAATTTTTAAGATACCAAAATACAGAGCAAAGTAAGGAATGTTGTCTTTAATCATGTCACCCACACAATCTTGAATGAGACAACTGTCTCTCCTGGTTTGATGTTTGGGATTATAGGATACTGGATTTTTATCTATGGTGTGACAGTATGGAAGCTTTCTGTATGGGTTTGTGTGTACATGCGTGCATTTGTGGGTGTCTTTCCAGACTATCATAGTTCATTTCAAGTGGAAAAAAAAAACAGTTGGGGAGAGCAACAGCAGCAGCTTCACTTCATCCCGGCTGTGGTCACCTTGAGCTTCTAATATGCTACCCTGCAGAGTGACAGGCAGGCATGAAAGGAAAAGGGGGCTTATTGTGCATTAAAAGCTACCAGTACGGCACCTATTCAGCACAAAGTGAAGATGAGAGACACGGAGAGAAAAGACAGCAAGTATGTGGCTCTTCTTTATTTCTTGGAAGTGGATGAGTAAACCACACCAAGGCAACCACAGAAAAATGAACATGATTACTAATGCATGTTGTGTGAATTATCCAAATTCAACCACAGAATGCAAAGAAGTTTGAGAATGTGTGTTTAAAAGTTTCTGTTCCAGTGAAATATATGCATAATGTTTCAAGACTGCAAAGTAGAAAGTGGTAATAATCACTTTTAGTCATGTCCATCTACCACTCCTGAACTAGTGCCACTCAAAAAAATGTGCAAAAAGGTTTTATTTGCAATTAAATTTAAAAAGTTTTCTTTCATGAACGTCTTTTTTTTTTTCTTTTTTCTTTTTTTTTTCTTGTGAAATGTCCACTCCTGCAAAGTGTGGTCGTTTGTGCACTCCTTTGTTGGGCCTTGCGACAGACTGGCGACCTGTCCAGGGTGTACCCCGCCTCTCGCCCTATGACAGCTGGGATAGGCTCCAGGGCCCCCCGCGACCCTGAAAAGGATAAGCGGAAGTGAATGGATGGATGGGTGTTACGTATTTAAAATACAGAATATGAGTAGCCCGACACGGAACCCGACGTATTAGTCAGGGCCCTTTACTACGGTTAGGAGCCGCGGACCTGTTTTATATAGGCGCGGAATAGTTTTCTATACGAGATTGCTGCAAAAAGTGCAGCCTTACCTAATGTCCACCCTACTGTTACTCATTATATTAAGATTTAAACATCTAGTTGGTATTGGTATGGCGAGTAGCCTTCAGTAATAGTAATAAATCACACAGCAATAGTACATTCATGTAGTTGTAAAAACGTTTGATTCTGTAGTGGAATATGTAGCGGGAGACTACTGTACCCATAAGGCTGTGTGTGTGGGGGGGGGGGGAAATCTTCTGGTAACAAAGTAAAGTTGGGAAACTTCACCCGAACGTGCTGAGTCCAGTGTCCTCCTTGTACATGGTGTCAGAAGTGCAAACGGTGGGTCTCCACGGTATTTTCGAGTACAGTACAGTGCAGTTAATTTGCGAGAGAAGTCTTCGCATTGGTGACCTGAAATAGACCGGCATGCAGGTGAAGTGTGGCCGAGGCGGTTAACAGTGCTAGCAACAAGATGCGCGCGCTCAGTCGAGTACGAGCCCTTACATGTTGGAGGAAGGAGACGGGGTCGGCGCACCGGAAAGCTTGGATTCTGAACGCGAGGGATCCACACATCACGATGGCGACCACAGTACAAATAACTCCCCCAGAAACATTTGACTTTTCTCATCCTGCCGATTGGCCAAAGTGGATCAGAAGGTTCGAAAGATTTCACATTGCAACCGCTCTCGACAATAAATCAGATGAGTATCAGGTTAACGCACTCCTGTACGCTGTGGGAGATGCTGCTGATGACGTTTTGGCAGTTTTAGCACTGAGCGATGTAGATAAAAAGAAATATGCAACTGTCAAAGAGGCATTTGACAAACATTATGTAGGAAAACATAACATAATTTTTGAAAGAGCACAGTTTAACTCCAGACGGCAACAGGATGGTGAAAGTACAGAGTCGTTCATCACTGCGTGCACAAACTTGCAGAAAATTGTGCATTTGGAGCACTCAATGACGAACTCATAAGGGACAGAATTGTAGTTGGCATAAAAGACAAAAGACTGTCCGAGCAGCTGCAAATGGACTCAGAGTTGACTCTTGCTAAAGCCATTGAGAGAGTTAGGCAGAGTGAAACAGTAAAGAACAACAACAATCAATACTTCACAGTAGCGCGGCAGCGGAGAAAACACTGAACATGGACACAATACGGACAAATACAAAACGTGGGAAAACGCAGACGTGGCAGAAGAAAGAACAAAAGCCAATCAAGCAAAGTGAAAAGGAATGTGGCTGCTGTGGTCGCAAGAACAAACGCTCATGGAAAGAATGTCCAGCCAAAGAGGTACAGGGTTGAAAATGTCAGAAGAAAGGACACTTTGCTGTGGTCTGTCGCAGTAGCACAGTAATGGAATCGGTGACAGATTTCAGGGCAGCATACCCAGATGATTTTAAAGGTTTAGGCGTGCCAAAGGAGCCTTACCACATTGAGATAGAGCAAGGAGCTGTACCAATAGCCCTATCCGCCTCAAGACGTGTTCCTCTTCCCCTCAGAGATGCCGTGAGAAACGAGCTGCACAGAATGGAAGAAATGGGAGTTATCTCCAAAGTCACTGAGCCTACAGAGTGATGTTCAGGCATGGTAGTGATCCCCAGACCAGCAGAAAAGCCCCCCAGAATATGTGTGGACCTCACACCCCTGAACACATCCTCCCAGCAGTAGATCAAACACTGCAATGATGAAAGATGCTAAAGTGTTCACGAAGCTCGACGCCAGGTCTGGATTCTGGCAAATTCCGCTCACGCCAGAGTCGAGGCCACTCACCACCTTCATCACGCCTTTTGGGAGGTTTCAGTTCAACCGCCTTCCTTTTGGCATAGCATCGGCACCGGAACATTTCCAAAGGAGAATGTCACAGATGCTGGAAGATTTTGAAGGGGTGATTTGTCACGCCGATGATGTGCTTGTATATGGCAGAGACAGGCAGGAGCACCACCAGAGGTTGCACTGTGTGCTCCAAAAGTTTCAGAAGGAAGGTCTCACTCTGAATGAGAAGTATGAGTTTGCTAAAAGTCAAATAATCTTTGTGGGACACAAAGTGTCAGCAAACGGCATTGCGGCTGATCCCAACAAGGTAACAGCAATCCAGCAGCTGCCACAGCCTCAGAGTGTGGAAGATGTGCGCCGTCTCATGGGCATGGCCAACTATCTTGCCAAGTTCATGCCACAACTAGCCACACTCACCATACCGTTAAAGGAATTGCTAAAAGACAGAAACGAGTGGATATGGGCGGAGCCACAGGAAACAGTGTTTCAAAGACTAAAATGGATACTAAGCTTTCCAGAAGTGCTCGCTCAGTAGTCCAACCCAGCAGATACACGAGTCGCTGCAGATGCATCGCCATACGGTATTGGAGCTGTTCTCACTCAGAAACAGTCTGACAACTCCTGGCGACCAGTCACATAAATCTCAAGAGGTCTCACAGACATGGAGAGATGCTATGTGCAAATAGAAAAGGAGGCGCTCGCTGTAACGTGGGCGTGTGAAAGACTGTCATCTTACCTCATGGGATTACAGTTCACTCTAATCACGGATCACAAACCCCTGGTCCCTCTCCTGAGCACAAGAGGTCTGGACGACCTACCTCCACGCATTTTGAGATTCCGCCTCAGGCTGCTGCGCTTTTCTTTCACCATGGTCCATGTTCCAGGGAAGAACCTCGTCACCGCTGATGCCCTCTCACGAGCACCGCTGGCGGGCCTCCCTCTGCTGGGGATCTTCAGCTGGAAAAAGAGGTGGAGGTTTTCGTGGACTGTGTAATCTCCCATCTCCCAGCCACAGATAAAAGGCTGGAGGAGATTAAGTTGGCGCAGGAAATGGATGACCTGTGTAGAAGGGTGGTGAATCAATGTGTGACAGGCTGGCCAGAAAAAGGTAAACTAGATCCAGAGTTAAGGGGGTACTGGCAATACAGAATGGACTTCAATGTGGTTCATGGTCTTCTTATGAAAGGGGAGAGATTTGTCATACCACCTCAAATGAGAGCAGAGGTTTTGTCACGTTTGCATGAAGGCCACCAGGGCGTTTCAAAATGCAGGGCCAGAGCAAAAGAGTCCGTGTGGTGGCCGGGCATCTCTACCCAAATAGGTCAGATGGTAGACAGGTGCGAAACATGTCAAAAACACAGGTTACAGTGCCGTGAACCAATGCTGGCAACGCCTGTTCCCGACCGCCCATGGAAAAAAGTAGGCATGGATCTGTTCGAGTGGTCAAAGAAACATTTCCTGCTGATTGATTTTTTTCTCAAGGTACATTGAGATAGCTGAACTGAGACACACATCAGCAGAGGTCACTATTAATGCTATAAAAGAGGCCTTTGCAAGACATGGAGTTGCCAAAACTGTGATATCGGACAACAGGCCGCAATTTTCATCAGAACAGTTCAAACACTTTGCTAAAGAGTAGCAGTTCACACATGAAATGAGCAGCCCCAGGTCCCCAAGCCAACGGGGAGGCAGAGCGCACTGTTCGTACCATCAATGTGGTACCTGTGGAAAAAGTATTGTGACTACAACAGAGCACTGCTAGCGTACAGGGCCACCCCACTGGAACATGGGTTCTCACCGGTACAGTTGCTCATGGGGAGACCATTGCCACAAGCAGCGGCAAAGCGGGTGCCAAAGTGGCCCGACTTACAGGCTTTTTGCATTAAAGATGAGGAGGGGAGGCGTGAGCAGGCAAAACACTACAACCGCAGACATAGAGTCAGACCGCTTCTGGATCTATCGTCAGTACAGAAAGTGTGGATTACTACTGAAGGAACCACTGGAGCAGTAGTTAGACCTGCCAATACCCCCAGATCTTATGTGGTAGAGACAGACAGGGGTTTTCTGAGGAGAAATAGGAGCCACCTTAGACCAACAGGGACTGTTACCAGATCTGGTCGAGAGGTGAGACCTCCTGAAAGATTGGATGTGTAATTATCTGTAGTTATCCATGCATGCCCTATTCAAAGCTGGGTTAGGCTGTTAGAGATTCTTACAATACTGTGTTCCGTTCAAATGTAAGTGAACAAATGAGGGATGTGTATAATCTTCACGTTTGATGATGCTCCGCATTTCTGTTCTTGTGAACTGTTTGAGTCGTTACGAAGTATGTCTTTAGCTAAAAGGAGGAGGTGTAGCGGAAGACTACTGTACCCATAAGGCTGTGTAGGGGGGATCTTCCGGTAACGAAGTAAAGTTGGGAAACTTCACCCGAATGTGCTGAGTCCAGTGTCCTCCTTATACAGAATACATTTTAAAAGTAACCTTCCCAACACTGTTAGTTACTGGATGGTTCGTGTAGTGCCACTATGAGGTTAACATTTGTACTCTGATATGGACTAATGTACTGAGTTTTGGTACATTGTGAAAGGGTTTGTAACTCTGATTTTTATTCAATAACAGTTAGACTTTGGAGCTTACTCCATCTTCTGTAGCCTGAAGTTCTAGGGCTGCATGTGTTTTTTTTTTTTTTCAGTGGATTATTCATTTGACACTTTAATATTTTAACTTGCACATGATAGGGATCCCTGCCATCTGCCTGCAAGCTATATGATTTCATCTCAGCTCACCAGCCTCTTCACACCTGCACATCAATCAGCAGCTTGCCAGCAACCCAACAGCTGAATGTCACAACTCCTCTACCTTGATTTGTATTACCCATGTGCCAGTCTGCTACTGCATTGCAGAGGAGAATAAGAGTTGAGATTATGGTACTCGCTGCTGTTTCTTGGAACCGGCATTGAAGTTAGATGAACTGTGTAAATCAGCTTTATCCTGCCGGGGTCCAAAGGAAAGTTTTTTTTTTTCTCTTCATTCGAGCCAAAATTTGCTTCAGGTGTTCATGCTCAAAGTCAGAAATGTGTGTGCATGCGCAAGAATTTAGTGTGTAGATAAGTCACTTCAGGCTGAATAACATCAGGAGGGGATGTCAAGCTGAGATCCTGACTCAAGCCTGAGTCCATACAGGCAGCCAGTCGCACTTTCATTAGTTGAAAGGACATCACATTGATTACATTCATTTCCTGAAGACTGACCTAAACCATCAATTCTTAAACCTTGCCCTCATTTTCACCTTCCGCTAAATTTAATCAATTGTTCAGTCGAACACTCTATGATTTGCAGTGAGAAGCGTTTCTTTTTGACCACAGAAGGGACACAGGTCCCACTGTGTGAGTTTTGTAAACATCCAAACACAAGTCAAAGTACTTCTTCACATTTTGTATTTTCCACTTTGAAGTGAAGGCAGCTTAAGTGCTCAGAAAAGTCTCGAGTTCAGTTATCAAAGCGTTTAGCTGCTGTACACTTGAAAATACTCTGATCAATAAATACAGACACACACGCACACACACAGTTTCGCTACACTAATACTATCCTGTCACCCCAGTCTTTGCTCACATCCCTCTGCTCCCAGGCTGTGTGAGTCACTGGGATTCTGGTGAAGTGCAGATACTGGTTTTGCAGGTTTCTGCTGCAGCAGGCAGATCAAACATTTGATAAAAGTCTCTGTGGTATATTTTACGCTCATTTTCTCTGCGGCGCTTTGCTCAGCAATACCAACATGAACTTAACAGTATCACTACATGTGACCCCCACCTTCCTATGACATGCTACCGCCACATTTTTCCCTATTGTATTAAAGTTGTGCCATTTATCCAAAATCACACTGCGCATGCCAGTTTTTTTTTTTTTACCGTGTGTTATATCAAATATTTATGTACTCTTATGTGCTTGTATTTTGTTTTTAGCTGAGTGCGCATCTCTATAGTGATGAATTAACTTTAAAAACACCCTGCATGGTCTTTAAGCAGGCTTCGATTTATGCCATTTCAGATTTCACTAGTCCCTCCATATTTGCTCAGAAATGAAATCCCATTCCTTATTCAGAGATGGTGAGTCTCCCTGGCCTTCGTATAGAAATGCAGCAACCTTAAGTTTAGAATGAAGAGGGATTTTTAAGTTCTTAGTAATATGTTTTACTGTCATGATAGTTATTCTGATGCTACTTACTCATTACCTTTGGATTTAGCTAATTGTGTGCCTGTTCAGCATGCAGTCATGTGAAACAGAAGCTTTACACAGGACTCCATGCTATCTATAGAAAATCTAACTACACTGACCCATCGTTCAGCAGCAATAACTTGAATTTATACTTTTCTCTATGAATTCATTAATCTCTCACATCGTTGGAGAGGAATTTTGTTGCTTCGGTGTTGAGGTCAGGACTTTGGACTGGACCATTGCAATGCATTGATTCTTTTTCTTTTTTTTTTTTCAGCCATTCTGTTGTAGATTTGCTGCTGTGCTTGAGATCCTTGTCTTGCTGCATGACCCAGTTTTGGCTAAGCTTTTAAAGAGGTGGTCACACTTGATCATAATCCAGGTCATTTGATTAGCAGGACTTTGCTGCTACTTACCCTCTTAATTCCTATAGAAGCAATAAAGGTGGACTCAGTTTTTCAGAGGGCTGCATAGAGTCCTACCAAACCTGACTTTTTCACATGACTATAGTTATAACATAGTTGCTGACGCTGACAGACGTGTTTCCATATCTGTATCTAATGAAAGTGATTCGACTCGAATAGATTGATGAGATATAGATATATGATATATATCGATGGATAGATAGATATTTGCGTAGGTTCACTCCGGGTATTCTGGCTTCCTCCCACAGCCGATCTGATATCCTCGTGTTGGTGTTGTTCCCACATCATCAGATGAACACGAGGATATCAGATTGTGCGTCCAAAGACATGCAGTTAGTGGGGATAGGTTAATTGGTAACACTAAATTGCCCATATGTCTGAATGTGAGTGCGAATTGTTGTCTGCCTCTCACCCTACAGCTGGGATAAGCTCCAGCTCCCCCCCCCACTCTGCGACCCTAAAAAGGTAAGCGGAAGAGGATGGATGGACAGTAGTGATTCTTTACAGTGATTCTTCACAGCTAATCCACCTTATTAATCACAGTGACTTTCACTTGTGTGCTAGTCATTAGCCCTTGGATTCCTGGCCAGTTTGAAAACTGGTATTTTATCTGCCCTGGACAAAACCTTCCTGGATGTCCACTCAGCCTTGTGCTGGTTCTTGGTCTCTTTAATTGCATCCAGAGCTATTTTGGCTGCTACCTGCTGACGATGCCCCTTGGAAATCAAAGCTGGTTTCAGAGTAATTCACATTTGGGCATTTGTGATGCCAGGCTTAGGTCATCAGTGCAACTGTTTTGAGAGCTATAACTCTTGAGCTCTGCACTGAGCAAGAGAACAGCTGCTGAGAGGGCGATACATCATTTAGAAAGAAACCGCAATTGTTTTTGTTTTCCAGCCAGACTGCAAAATGCCATTATCTAGATTACAAATCTGATCATAACATGATTCAACATCACCCAGAAACTTAAGCCTAAGCCAGCCTGTTTGTCATCTGGGAGACTGTGTCATCTGACAGAAAGAGAGAGAGAGGAATGGACATTACGGAGAGGTGGAAACGGAGGGAAAATTACTATGTTAATGGATGGCTGACAGACACTAGGAGTGTGAGTGAGAAGGGGATGCAGGGCAGACTTGATGGAAAAGGAGAAAGAGATGAAAAAGACTCGAGTTAATAGATCTTCAGCACAAACAATATTTGCTGGGAGTGACAGATTTTCAGAAATAGCCTGAACATCATTAGGTCCACATATCATCCCAACTCTTCTGTATTGGATTACAAAACAAATTAGTATTCAGCAGGTGTGCTCTCTCCCCCCTCTTAAACCCATGGCACCGTCAACATGTGCACTGCAGCGACTTATTTGCATAATCAATCGTTTTTAATTTAACAGTTTGGCATCCTTAAACTTTCAGCACCTGTAGAACTTTGCAGAGCTGCTACAGTTAATCATGTTGACATTAAGGAAGGCTTCAGTAATTAATTATATTATACGCATTTCAAATGCAGCGAGGAAACCCAGAGATGGTGTGAATACAGTGCTAGTGGTTAACCTGCTCTACCTGGCAGTCTTAACACCGAGAAGACCAAGGAGCTCATCGTGGACTACAGGAGGAATGCTGACCCACATCCACCCATCCACATTAAGGGGACGGCTGTGGAGCGTGTGAGCAGCTTCAAGTTCCTGGGAGTCCACATCTCCGAGGATCTCACCTGGACGACCAACTGCTCCAAGCTGGTCAAGAAGGCTCACCAGCGCCTCTTCTTCTTGAGGACTCTGAGGAAGAACCACCTGTCCTCAGACATCCTGGTGAACTTCTATCGCTGCACCATCGAGAGCATCCTGACCAACTGTATAACAGTCTGGTACGGGAACTGCTCTGCCTCGGACCGGAAGGCGTTGCAGAGGGTCGTGAAAACTGCCCAGCGCATCGCCGGAGCACCACTTCCTGCCATAAAAGACATCTACAGGAAGCGGTGTCTGAAAAGGGCTGGGAAAATCATCAGAGACCCCAGTCACCCATCACATGGACTCTTCACCCTCCTGCCCTCTGGGAGGCGCTACAGGAGCCTCCGGACTAAGACCACCAGGTACCGGAACAGCTTCGTCCCCACAGCTGTCAGACTCCTGAACTCTGCCTCCTGACATCTGACCCACGTTAACTCATGGACTGAACATACACACACACACACAATGGACAACTGTACCCTCAAACACACAATAATAACATGGAGTGAACCACCACTCACAACCACTAGCACTTTATATAGCCTCTATAGAAATTATCCACACCCTCACTTACCTTAACTGCACTACTGTATAGCCCTGTGTAAACAATCATTCTGTACATACGATAATTTTTAACCCTACAACTGTTTACAACTTGCATAGTTCCCATTTCTGTATAGCTGTATATCTCAGATTTCTGTAAAGTTATTTATTTCATATTCTGTATAGTTTTTCATATTTATATCCTGTCCATAGCCTGTACATAGCTTGTACTCACTACAGCCTGTACATACTTATAGTTATAGAATATTCACAACATACTTCATACCGTGTGCATTATAACATACCATAATAGACCCATTTCTGTAATATACTCACATATCTATATTATTGCTAATATATATTGTAATATATCTATATCACTAAGCACTTCTGGATGGATGCAAACTGCATTTCGTTGCCCTGTACCTGTGCATGTGCAATGACAATAAAGTTGAATTCTATTCTATTCTATTCTAAAATAAACTGAGCCGAGATGAAGTAAAATTGATAAATGTGACGGTTAATCAACAGTTTGACTCTGTAACTATATAAATATTGTTTTTAAATTCATTTAATGGTTACTGTCATTTCCCAAACATTCTCAGCCCATTCTGTTATAGTAGTGCAATACACATATTGATTGACAAAATACGATTAATTTTAATGAGTGACTGACCTTATTTAATAAATAAAAATGTAGTATTTTATCCTCCTTTAAAGATAAAAGAGTGAATTTTAAACAGTTCACCCTCATTATTGAATTATTTATGGAGCTTTTTGTAAGCACAACACTCTTATTAAACCAAAGATCTCTGTGTGAATCAATTAAAGATCAACAAGAATGTCTCAGACTGCGATATAGGAGATAAATCTCTTTGCATAGCGCAAGAGAAGATGTATAAAAGCAATGTACTCTGAGTTGGGTTAAAAGAAAATGTCAGTGTTACCACAAAGTCCAGTTATTAACTATTTTGCACATTTGTGTGTTGTTTTTTTTAAAGGGAGCAACTGGAAGAAGACAACGACATTGGACCAAAAAGATGAAGCAGAAATTTAAACAAAATATTTGTGTTGTAGCTTAGTAAACTTAGTACAGTAGGAAAAACAGTGATTCAAAACAAGCAAAATTACTGTGCAATGAACCTGCGACCTTGTTGCCTTTGAAATGGTTCCTTTGAAGACTGGGATCAGGTCTCCGTTCAGTCGTAGTCAGTAGTCAGCTTCCACGCGACGTTGGTGCATTGAAACACTGTTAAGATGAGGTCAGTTTGCTATGAGTTTGACTGAATGGGGTCCAGTTGACCATTATATGCAATCTGTTTGTGATAATATGGCAATTAATTATGATAAACCTGTGAAAATTGCAAATTTGTTATCATCGTCCTTCACATTAACTCCATACATTCAGAGTTCAGTCAGAAACCCAAAGATCTGAAACAGAAATCCTTTATATAGGATAATCTTTTATATAGGCATATATACCGAATAACAAATACTAATAAACCGGTCTGCAGCCAGAGTGTCCTATTTGAAAGAGACTCGTTTCAGACAAGTTGCTCTCAGTGCTGCAGACTGACTAAGACTGACTGCAACATGTTGTGTCATGTGTTTATATAGTAGATGGCGGTTATTTGCAAACTTTCGCCAGTCTGTCTGAGAGTGATCCTCTGAGGTGGACCATGACTGTTTGGAGACGGGTTGCCAACCACCCTGTGATCAAAAATGAGCTGGTAATTAAATGCAAGCACAAGGCAATGGCAGATGTTCCTCTTTTCTTTCACAAGGAGCTTGCAGTTCTATTTTTTTACTCTAGCATGCCTGAGCTATCAACCGTTAGCAGGAATTTTGGAGCATTCTTTAAAATGTAATGCTATAATATTTCCAGCACATTATTATTATATTATAAGCTGTATGCCAAACACCTGTTAAAAATCAGTAACTCAAAACACTGCTTTGTGAATAGAGAGCGCCTTGTGTTATTTCTCACTGAGGCCAATTGTGCCTTGCTAATACCTGGATGACCCACATGTATCTACACCGATTACTCTGCACTGAGCACAGGTTTTCATGTCTCATTAACAGGGAAATGAGGTAATGTGAAGCGATAGCAGGCATGATGAGCACTCTTTGTCTTTGGATATGTGTACATTTGCCCGATCATTTAATTAAATGGCTATAGCTAGCTGCAGTCTAACTGGGCTGCTCATTAAACCCATAACACGAAAGCAGAAAGGCAAAATGGATCCTGATCATAATCAGGATTGAGGGAAATGATTTCCAGGCAATTGCCTCTTTAGCTTATTGAGATATTAATGTTCTCTGCATATATTTCCCTTGCTTTTCTTTGCGCACATAAATGTGTTTTGAATATTTTCATTTATCATTTAATTTGAGTGCAACCAATATTTGCCAGCTGCAAAACTATGAAAGCCTTCTTTTGAATACGTTTTTTGTATATAATTGTTTACGTCCGTGTCCATATGCAACGCCCACGCTCGTCACCCCAAACCTACCTCTTTCTCACATGGTGCTGTATATGAAATGGTTGGTTCGTCTTGTTATTATGCTACGTCTAATGATGCATAGGAAAAGCAATCAGCGAGGCGGCAGAGGAGATCTGCTCGAGGAGCAGCGTTAATAACTTAGGGAAGCAGGAGAGTGCAGGGTCCCCGCTGGTTCGACACAACAAAATACACACAGGAAATTTGCAATATGCTGCATTCACCACACTTTTTGCTCCCTACTTAATTTTTCATGTATGACTTAGTGGTTTGGTTAGGATTGACTCTGTGGTGTAAAGAATACTTCTAACGCCTGTGGTATGCACATATAAGCCCCATCTGCCATGCACATGTGTGCATCTGTGAGATCAGCGTAAGCTCAGTAGGCCGTGACCTGGTTGAGGGTAGGGTAGAGGCTTTAAATAATTTACCCGCTGCCCATTCAAGCTGAACTCACTTTCACACCTCGCCAGCAGCAACATCTCGATCTCTGCATCTCAGCTGCCGCTCGTGCCTAATGACAAGTGATGGCTGATGATGTAAACATGGATAAATGTGTTCTTACTCGAGCTCTCCTTCTCACTGAGGGTCATTTTAAATATAGCTGACACAAGTGCAACATCGAATGATGATGATGATGATGATGAGGATGTGTTTATGATACAAATGCGAACCATTACATAATTTATTGTAGCCTCTGCTGATTTTGCATTTTGCCCAGTAAGCACAAATCCTGCAGAGGTAAACCCATGTGCATAGTTAATGTGAACACTTGAGGCTTCGGATAGGAAAGATGCTTTGCTGGTTAAAACACTGATTAACAGTCCGTATTATACTGTCTCTCTCATAAGCTTAATACCCAGCTACAGGTGAAGGATATAAATTTAGTCTCACTTAATTTTTGGAAGCTGTAGGATTGTCAGAGTCAGCTGAGACTGTGGATTATTGTTTGTTTTTTTCAGTTGGTTTTGTTCAACTTTTTAGCCTAATTCCTAATTGCTGATCAGTGGAAACAGTTCTCTGATGTGATCAGCGAGTCTTTGTTCATCACTTATGTGATTTTAAACCTTAGTTTGAGTAACTCATCAGAGGCTTTCTATTTATGCTCCTTTTTTCCCAGTCAGGCTAATTTGTATGTATTGACCTTCAACTTAACTGCGATTTAAGCCAGTTTATTGTAATTATTCCAAACCTCATAATATCTTGATTAACAAACTACAATTCAGTTTCATCTGATGCTTTGGATGCGCATGACATGCTGTCCTCAGCGGAGTTCCGACTGAAGTGCAAAAAAAAAAAGGCATGACAGGTCCTCGCAAATTGAAATGTCAGCCATCACGTTAATTCCACAAAATCGGCGTAAGGGAAAGAGAAGGCGTTTGAGGCAGAAACATGGAGCAGCAGAGTGTTTTCACCAAACCCTTGACCCCTTCTGCCCTTCCCTTGTTCACCCCCCACCGCCCAATTTTTCATTTGCCACAGTTTTTTCATTCACTCTGCATCGCGGCGTCCTCCGCCGTTTTCACGTCCTACCTCTCAACCAGGCGCTCACATCCCCCCTCTCTCTCTCTCTCTCCCTCCCTCCCCTCATCCTATCTCTCTCTCTCTCTTTCTCTCTCTTTCGCTTTCTCTCCCTCTCGCTCTCCCGGTTTCAGCGAGATGAAGCAGGAGCTGGCGGAGGAAGGCAGCAGATGCTCCATCCTCTCCAAGCAGCACCGCTTCAACGAGCACTGCTGCATCCGCTGCTGCGCGCCCTTCACCTTCCTGCTCAACCCCAAGCGCCAGTGCCCGGACTGCCAGTACAACGTCTGCAAGACCTGCTGCACCTACAGCAAGAGGGACAAAGCGTGGCTCTGCTCAGCGTGCCAGAAGGGCAGGTTAGTGTTTCCACGCAGACACGTTCACATACACACCCTGGGCAGAGGCAGAGGCAGGGGAGATTAGGTCAGTGGAATGAATGAGGGTGAGAGATATGAGAGAAGCTATGAATTGGCTGGCTGGAGGAGACTGAAGGAAGAGGAAAATTGATGGGGGGGTAAACGGGAGGGAATTTATGAAAGAAGAAAAGAAAATTAAGTGAGGAAGAGGGCTGTAGGAATACTGACTCTGAAGGAGACAGATGGGGAAAAGTGAATGAACGAGAGGGAAAGGTGGACTTTGATGGTGACAGTGCCTTAAGGATGGGTGTGTTTTGAGTCTTTTTCTGATTTTTGTTTTGCTGCTTTTTTAAACATCATACTGTCCAATCCTTTCTTACTGAAACATCCCTGTTTCCATTTGCATTTTTCTGCATGTTTAATATGGTGATGAAGGGGAAAAGTGCAGGGCAGTTAATGAAAAGGTGGAGAAAAGTTATAAAATAAATGTTACGATTGTTGATATGAACTGTTGGTAATAGAGATACAACAAGGCAGTGGTGATGAAAATTGGCACGTGTCCATTTTTCTCCAGCAGATTTCACATTTACATAAAAAGACCCAATTTCTACAGTAAAATAAATGATTTCTTTCTGCTTTTCTCCCAAACAAAAAAGTCAGGGTTTTAAAGGAATCAATGCATGTTTGTGATTTGAAGGACAAAAAAACCAAAACAATCAGGAGCGTGTGATGCAGGGGAACGTGCCGGAGCCAATTGCATTTGCAAATGACTGCTGTGTGTGCATATGTATGTGTCTGTGTCTGTTTTGGGCTGTTTATGCATGCAGTTTTGTCCAAAGCCTTGGGAGTTATTCGTGTGTCCCGACTTGCCATTAGATGAATATTAAACTCTCTGTGTCTGAGCAGGTTGTTGAAAATACAACGCCAAAGTGTGAGTCCATTTGTGGTGGATTCAGTGGGGTTTGGGATATGATATATATGTGTGTGTTTAGGCTCTAAGTATCAGCTTGTAAAAGCTTCTTTTGTATGAGGTGATGTCTTCAAAGGTGTAATTTTTTTGTTGTAATATTAGCAACACTCCAGAAAAAACAGCAGGCATGTGTATATGTGCTGCATTTAGCATTTTCTGAGTGTGTGTGTGTGTGTGTGTGTGTGTGTGTGTGTGTGTGTGTGTGTGTGTGTGTGTGTGTGTGTGTGTGTGTGTTTAGGGTTAGGGTAGTAGGAGTGGACAGGATTTAAAAGCGCAACAAAGCCGCCGAAAAAAAAAATTACGCCGCCCCTCGCCTTATTTCATCCCCTCAGTCGCCTAGCTCTGTCTCTTTCTGTCTGTCATTGATTTTTGCTGCATGGTGTATTGAGTTAGATCCGCTGCCCTTGGTCCTGGTGTGTGAGACAGGAGGGAGAAGGAGGAGTGGGAGCAGGAGAGGCAGCGAAGAAGAGGAGGAGAAGGAGGGAAAGAGGTGATGGTAGTCAAAGGAGGTGACAAGATTTGCATCGATCACCTCTCCCCCTCATCTTCTTCTTCTTTCTGTCTGTCTTCCTTTTGAATGCGTGTGTGTGTGTGTGTGTGTGTGTGTGTGTGTGTGTGTGTGTGTACCTCTGCTGGGGGCTCTGTAATGTTCTCATTACAGCTTTAGACTGAGTCACAGATGGACCTGATGTCACAGCATTGCCGTCTATCAGCTACATATAAATACAGCACTTTTCATTAGCGCATTAAACAAGCCTAAATCTGGTTTTAGCATGAATTACTCTCTCTGGGTGGAGTCATGTCGTTTGGAACAGCTTTCACTGGGAAGAGAAGGCTGGAATTTGATTTTCAGAAATAGCTATTAGTTACGATTGCAAGAAATGCACCGGTTCGATGCAACTTACCTCCTCATCAACACTATTTTCATTAGAGAAAACATCGAATGAAATACAGTGTTAGTCAAACTCACGAGTTGAAAAAACTTCATGGGTTTTGTCTCTTTTTGAACCATTTCTGGTTAAATGCAAAATCTGTTCGCAAAGGAAACAAACCGCCAAATGCTCTCACTCGCATTCACCGGCTGTCCATCAACATTCACAGTGGCGTGGCCACGCTGCCCACAAGTGTGATCCAACTACGGAAAGCAGATTTGTAATCATTGCACACATGGACGCACTCAAAGGCTAAAGTCACCCACTCACACATGGATGCCTATTAGAATGTATGCATGTATATCCAGGCAGACTTATGCTCGCATGCAAGCAGACATGAGGACGTGCATCGGTTATGTTTGTTAATCAAGTGTGAGCAGGACTGGTTGACATAGATGTTGTAATGGGTTGCATAAATGTTTCAGGGCAACCACAGAAATGGTTGCGTGTCGATGGCAGATGGTATCTGTAGAGAAGACTCAGTGATTCGGCAGCTTTGTAATAACACCTTTCTAGCCTTGTGAAACACGCATATACTCACACACATACACACATATATATATATATATATATGTATACACACACGCACCAAACGCATCTGTCCCCTCCTGAACGGATGGGACAGGCATGACCATTTTGCAGCCTGGTTAAATTAACGGCATCCTCGGCCCATGGTCTTCAAACACACACAACCGCTCACACATAGTATAATCACACTTGCCACACACCAGTGGTTTTTATCGGAGAAGTCAAAACATTTTAGCGGGAACTGAAAAGTAATTTTTTTTTTCTCCTTTCGGCTCAAGTTTCTCACCCAAGCACTGGTGAGAATGTTAAAGGGGCAGAGAGGGAGTAAGTAAGGTCAAGAGAGAGGAAGAAGAAGGGAGGGCAGAAGGATGAAAAAGGAATGACAGAAGAGGAAATGACCTGTCCCAGTTATTCAAGAGTGGAAATGCAAGTAAATTCTCCTTTTGCTGTGTCTCACAAATCGCTTTGTTGCTTTCTCTTTGTCTCTGCCTTTGGAAAAAATACTTGCTACTCTGCTACCCCCAGCCTTCTCTTGCTTTTAGTTTAGTATTCTCTTTTCATCCATCTTTTCCACATTTACATTAGAGCTACTGCAACTCCCTGCATTTAAACTATAGGGGCTCCTCTGTGCATCTCTATATAGAGTTGTCAGGCAGTGTATGCACAGAGGGCTGGTCTGCACAGAAATTGCAAAAAAACAAAACAAAAAAACCGAACAGACAAAATGTTTGTACTGTTTTCGTAATCTCATCCTAAAGCATGACTTTGAGGAGATTATGGCATCTGCTACGCTGTACAGTACATGTACGCAAACACTCATGCAAACAGGCGAGGCTTACACACAAGCACATGCATGAGGAATTCACAGAGAAGCAGAAAGCCATGCTGAAATTACATTAATTGGTTTTTTTGCCATTAATTTTAATGTTTTAATCAGATCACGCATGGATGCACATCATTTTACTGTGCAACTTATAGATTAGCAAGAACAAGCGCAAACAGATCCCTGCACATATACCTCAGAGTCCTCTTGAACAGACATTTCCATGTGCGCTGCTGCAGTTACGATGTGACGTTAGCTGTGCATCGTACATCGTAAAGAGCATGTAGTCGCTACTGGTAACATGCAACCTCACACATCCACATATATGTTACATCCACTCACTGCTACAAATAGCACTCCCTGTTCAGTCCTAGAAGCTGTTTGTGAATCCGGGAGGTCCTTCTGTTTGTTTTCATGTCTAACGAGAACCATATTGATGGTTCACACCACATCTGAATGATTCAGATTTGTGATTGACAGAGGTTGTCAGCAGAGGTGGGACCAAGTCATTGTTTTGCAAGTCTCAAGTAAGTCTCAAGTCTTTATCCTCAAGTCTCAAGTCAAGTCTCAAGTAATGTCAGGCAAGTCAGAGTCGAGTCTCAAGTCACTGGTGTAAAAGTCCAAGTAAAGTCACAAGTCTGAAATTTTGAATTTCAAGTCCTTTCGAGTCTTTAAAAAAAAAACGAAAAAAAGCATGTTGCAGTTATATGCTAAATGTAAATATTAGACCATGTAATTTTTAAATCTGTGTTTTTCTCAACACATGACAAAATAGTGAACTTAGAAAATATACACAAATTGTGAAATTGCACCTCTTTAAAATGCAGCTCAATTAAACCTAGCTCCAAGAATAATTTTCACCGACAGTTCTGAGATAAGCTGCATGTTATTCTTGGATGCGGTTGTAGGGCCGGCTTTAAAATCGCATGACAAAAATATCATACATAAATAAATGATATTTTAAAAAATATATAATTTAAAAAAAAACTGCATCACCAACGTAGCCTGGAAAACATTTGCTAGTTAGATGAAGTCAGCTATCTCATTGTAGCATATTTATATGCATATTTATAATTATACGCTTCTTGGAGTGAGCGCACACACTCATGAAGTTTAGTAACTTCCGGTCACTGCAACAAGCCCAGGTACAGTTTACCGCCGGATGGGTGCAGGACCTTGAAATGCACCGTGTAGAAAGTAAAGACCATCGTACGTATCATAAGTTTACCAGTCTCACAAATCGTCTTCATAAATACACATTCGTTAACCGTTTATTAATAGGACCTTTGAGCTCAACGGTAATTAATTAGCAGTGGAAATAATTTCTGGTAGCATCACAGAAATGTAGCAGTGACAATAATATTGTATGCTGTAATCGTACTGGGCAATTAGTGATACAAAACAACTGTTTTACCCTGTGAATAAAAGTATATGTTTTTGTCAATGTACTATAATAACAGAAGCGAAACACAATATTCTGTCAGGACAATTCACTATTTATGCACAATAAACAAAGAAGCATAGCGCGACAATTTCTGTTCAGCGCCAGACTTGCTTGTAACCTATATCACCAATTATGTTAAGAAAAATGACGTATTAACTACTACAAAACACTGACCTTCGTGTAAATGCTTGGAGCAGACTAACCTGTGAGCTGGAGTGTTCTGGGACGTTATATTTGATCTTTGAATGGCTGCAATCCAGTCGCATCTTTGTTACTTCGGAAACATGGCTCGAACAATTTCTCTTCAACGACGTAATCCGATAACAACCGATCTCTTTACCCGTCGGCTTCCCGTGGCTGTCATGCGACCGGCTATTGCAGTTAATAACACAACAGCTTCTTGACATTTTTGTGTTTCTTTTTATCGCTGTGTGACTGGTTTCAATTGAAAGCCTGCGTGCGCTAGTACCGCTTGCCACGAGTTCCCAGAATCCTTTGCGGTTCTACCCGTGAATGACGTCACATTTTCAATCTCTATATAATATGCATGTTAAATTTTATATTTGGGGTAAAATATCAAGTCTTTTCAAGTAAACCGGTTCAAGTCCAATTCAAGTCCCAAGTCATTGGTGTAAAAGTCCAAGTCAAGTCACAAGTCTTAGAACATTTTTTCAAGTCAAGTCTAAAGTCATAAAATTAATGACTCGAGTCTGACTCGAGTCCAAGTCATGTGACTCGAGTCCACACCTCTGGTTGTCAGTCTCATAGCAATAGGTTCATTTAAAAGGAGATGAAGGGGTGCTGATCAGATGATTCACCCAAAGGAATGTGATGCTACTGCCTCTGGTCTCGTCGTGTGAATACTTTGTTCATGGCATAAAAATGCATTTGCATAGAAATCTAACTGCATCAGTAGCATGTTTAGATCCTTTTAAAATCGTGACATTTGACAAATTCTCTAGTCTGTTTCTGCCATTTGATTCCACCTGCCCATTCTTCCATTGTGTATTGTAGACTATTTATTGATTGCCTAAATCTCCTTGTGCTGACACGCTGCCGTGCTGTTCTCACCACAAAGCCCCATATTGAAATCATTTCAGCTTTTAAGGCAAATCAATCTTGTAACTGTTTAATTGATTTTCTTAAACAGCCCCTCTACACCGTAGCTCATTAATGCTACAGACACACTAGGGGAAGCAGTAGTTGGAGAGGCAGCATGACCAAAATTACAGAAGCTGTAATCTTGTTGCCTTTGACATGGTTGTTTCAAAGACGGGGGTCTCCAACCACTTGCAGTCAGTCTTCAAAGAGACTTTTGGTCTCGATAAAACTGCAGTAAGATGGAACGGTCTCCTTTCAGTTTGTGTTGCAATCTGGTCAAGTTGGCAATGACATGCAATCGGTTTGTAATAATAGTGTCATTAACTGTTCCAGACTGGTGAAAATCGCGAATCTGTCACCTTCAGCATACACAGAAATTCACATAGATTAACTCATAACTGCATAGATTTGAAATTGAAATTCCTCCACAAATAGTGATACAGCTGCTGCAGGATGGCAATTTAATTGCAAACTGATGCTCAACCTTATAGGAAAGTAATCAGAAAACAACCAATTGGCAACCAGCTGTTTCGAGTCCCTTGCAGGAAAGAGACATCACAAAAAATTTATTCTCACTCACGTAGACTAGTTCAGATTGATTGCAACGTGTTGGGCATCTGTGGTCGCAAATTTTGAAGCCAGCTTGATAACCTTCTCCCACCCACGATGTGGAGATCCAACCTCTTTAGATCCAATTAAAATCAAGACACTCAAAAAGATGCTCTGGAAAAGAGTAGAATTCTTGGAACAGAGTTTAATACACTGAATCATACGAACAGCAGGAAAAATACATACAGACATTTAGCAAGAAAATTACATAGCAGAAAGCAAGCAAAGCGAAACCCCGGGTGTACAGCCTTAAGCACAGACAGCAGAGCAACACAGAGACGGACAGAGAGTAACAGCAGAGGGGAAAAAGTGCTGGGGGTGTCCTCTGGTCCTCTAATATACTGGGACCAGTATCCCCGCCCCCTGCTGCTGAGTAACTTTCCCACGCGCCCAAACACAGCTGCAGAGGTCAGGTACAGGCCAGGGTACGGGCAGGGCTCTAGCTGAGTGCCCTGGCCAAAGGGACACCCTTAGGTTAACCCTTTGCTTTGCCCTCTGACAATAGGTCACAACATGGTCAAAGGTCACACATTAATCCTAATTATTAATATATAATCTTATAACTACATAGGTTCTTAAAACACTTCAGTGTAGTTCAAAGTGTGTGTGTGTGTGTGTGTGTGTGTGTGTGTGTGTGTGTGTGTGTGTGTGTGTGTGTGTGTGTGTGTGTGTGTGTGATTATATCGTATGATATTTTATCGTGATGTGTTTACTGTTTTGGTTGTGCTGCATGAAAGACGTTGAGTGTGTATTAGGGAAGGTTAGTTAGCTGGAGAGTGAGTTATGCAGCAGAACTCTCAGCAGCATTAACTGCCCTGTTACTGCACCACCTTAATAAACCTCGGTGAAGCAAAATGTCTTGTGCTTAAGACTCTACATGAAAGTTAAAATATATATGTTCAGTGCACATAGATATATAGTGTATATAGTTACATAGTTATACATATCAAACAAAAATCCACCACACATCTGTTTGCATTTATAAATTAGACAGCAATTATTTAGAAACCTTCGCCAATCTGAGAGTGACTGCAGTCGGTCTGAGCTGAAACAGTTGTTTCAAGATAGGTGCAAGCACTTTGTGATCACAAGTGGTTGCTCAAAGGTAGCTTCTGGGCAACTAGTTGGCCACCACAACCACTTGCAATGGAAAAAATTCAGTCAAGTTACCAGGCAGCCACCGGTTTTTCAGGGTTACAAGAAGATTGTTGTCTTGTTTTTACTCTAGTCTGACAGAGCCAGACAAACAGGTTGTTTTGTACAGCTGTATATTTTTTTCTTTTACAGTTTTATTAGAGTGCATGAATTCAAATATGCAGCTTTTATGTTGACTGTGCAGTTTCTCTGACTTTTCACCTGCCTGTCTCCAAACCCATTAATCTTCCCCCTTATCAACACCTCCACACAAATACAAAATGTAAGCATGAGATTTAATTTTCTTTCTTTTTTTTACTGCATTCACATTTTTTGCTCATGAATATTTATGTTAGCGTCTCCAAATCATCCCAAAACAATAGCGTGTGTGTTTTCTAAGACACCGGTGCAAAAATTCAGTGAACTCTCACGCTGCTGCCAGACAAGCACCTACGGCTAGCAGAGGAAGCAAGTCACAGTGTGATCTTTTTCTGTCCTCCTTGCGGGGGTATTTTTATCAGTGTGGGTGAGCAAGACTATAGTCTTAGACGGGGAGGGTGTGCCCTACAGCGCCAGGCTGCAGATGAAATGTGTCTCATTTTTAATAAGACATTTGCATGTCTGTCTTGCTTTGTTTCTTGCTGCTTGTTTACTCCATGTTTCTGCCAGGTTTCTAGCAGCTGGGTGCACCGTGCATTGCAGGACAGGTTCCTTGCTGTTTTCCAATAAAGAGCCTAAATAGAAAGTTGCAAGCCTCAGTGGGTGAACAATGAAAGTCCCGACCCCCTCTTTCATTCATCACAGTGCAGCACTATCAGTTTCTAGGTTGGAATGTTTATCACACAACACAGTTAACCGTAATGCAAATTAATGTGGGTGTAATCATATTTTGCACTGCTGGGAAATATAATTCCATGTAAACTTGCTCAGGTTTATTAAAATCAGCATCCAAAATTGACACTAAACTGGGACTCTGAACATTCCCATACTTCCGGGAAGCTTTTTTATCAGAAACAAGAGTGCAGCTGAACCAACTCACAAACCCTGCATCTCTCTGAGCTGCAGGCACAGGAGAGAGAGCCACTAATCACCCTCTCTGCTTCCTTCTCCTCCTCCTCCTCTCTCCCTCCTTCACAGCCTTGTCTCGTGTCCAGCGCAGCTGACACAGTAGCCACCAGTCGATCATAACTCCTGCCTGTAATTTGCATTTCATAGAGTCACCCGGGACAGTAGGCACGCGCACGGCCTCTCACAAGATGCACACACAAACGCACTTATGGCACCCAGTGTACATCCACATTAATATGTTTTAGTTTTAGCATGCACACTAATCTAAAACTGGGACTTTTAAGAATCTCTGCTGACCCAGTTGTGGTTTGAAAACACCGGGATTGTGCTTGAGCCTGGATGTGCCGAAACTTTTAGATGGGTGATGTCAGTCGCCCATATGAAACTGGAACAGTAGTAGTAGCAGACTCTCATGCCTTTTCCTATTTCTTCATCCTTTTGTGGATACTTGTTTCTCATTTGTTGTGACTTTGTCTGCCAATGGGAAATGCTCCAATGTGAGTGTGTTTGCTTTGCAGCAACAATTCAGTAACTGTTTACTTAATCCTTACAGATTAAGCTAAAACCTTTGGGTCTCGCTTCTCTAGATATCGACTAATAAAGTTTAAACGTTTATTAAAACCGAATAATTTCTCCTTCTCGTTGTCTGAGTTTTCTTTTTATCTTCCCTAACTTTCAGTCTAGACGGTTTGATCGCCTCTCTTTTTCTTTTTTTCAAGCGATCCGAGTGTTCTCGCAGGAAAATTGAATGTCGAGTTTTATCACAGACTCCGTGAAGAACAACCATTCAGCAGGCCATCTTGCCCAAAAGTAGCCGAATTGCCCCAGTAAGTCAATTTTATGCAAGCTACAGGTCCATCTCCTGAGTCTAGGATCATACCCACTCTACCTAAATGATATAGCTGTATTTACAGTTAATATCAATGGGAATTATAAATGTGCTGTAAACTGATATAGTTTTCATTAAAGCAGAGTTTTGCAAGGAAAATGGTTTAGCTTAGATGTAGCCTTAGGTTCAAAGAAACTCCTTGCCTTTTCATTTCAGTTCCACTTAAGTTTTATTCAGGTATATTTCTCACGTTAATTGAAGTGTACTTGCTTGAATTTTACTAATGCAATTTGTGTGTGTTACTCTCAAACTAATTACTATAGAGTTTGGTAAGCCTTGAAGCACTCTCTGTGTGTCTGTCCAGTAAGGATTTATGTGTGTGTGTGTTCATGTGAGTGTGAATGCTTGTATTGCAGTGCTTCTTATCGTGTGGCTCCTTGTGTAGCATAAAAGCCTTTTCTCTGTAGGGGATGAGGTCTTGTTGAAAGCAATAAATCACTATTATTCAGGTAAACATGCGAGCGCACACATGCACAAAAAGAACCTTGGACGTTCCCTCTTGCGGGTGTGCTAATTCCTGTCAGTTGTGCTATTACCAGTGTGTTATTTTGCAGCTATGGCTCTGAGTTATTAATGTCTCTCTGATGTCACTAGTCAGGCTCCACATCCCAGGCCTCCTCCGTATGTGTGTGTGTGTGTGTGTGTGTGTGTGTGTGTGTGTGTGTGTAGGTGGGTGAGACTGAATCAGTTACACCTCTGAACTGAGCACCTCTCCAGGTCCAGTTGTGGAGCGAGCTACACTGAAGCAGCACAATCCGCAGTGCCTGTGATCTGATGTGTACCAGCAGGTAAAATCCTGTAATTTCTCGACCGGGGAAACTGGCTGCCATGTTGTAACGCTCCATGTGAAGCCAGTGATTTACAGCTTTCAGTGCTCACACAGCAAGCCTGCAGAACCGAGGTGATTGGAAATAAATAAATAAAGCAGTTTGTGCAGTAAGTTGGCTAGTGGTTTATAACACAAGCTATAAAACTCATCTTTTCATTGTGGGTTAGTGGAAATGGAGACAGAAAAGTACCTACTAATGCTGCTTTATAGTCGAGTCTATCTTTTGTGTGTTCGATTGGAAACCTTTATTGGAAATTTTTTCCACTCAACCTCTACATTTGAGTAAATCTTTAGTCCTGACAGTGTCTGGTTGGGGTGCGGTACGATACTGCACAAAAGTCTTGATTTCTTTACATTTTGTTAGGAAAATGGCAAATGGGTCCATTAATTAAAACGTGTGCAAAAATGCGTGGAAATACCGTGTATACGGCAGAAGCAGAGTTTCTACAATTCTAATGAAATAATTGCTATGATCACCTTTAGTCTTCAGTGTAACTTGAACTCTCTTATGTCTCATTTCTTTAACACTCAAAGCTGTTCTTTAGATGTTGGCTCCCTTTTGTTCCATCATGGACCCCCAACTCCATAGCAGCTTAGCATCTAGACCCTCCTCTTACATTAGCTGCAAAATTATTATAGCTAATATTCCCTTCCACTAAAAAAAAGAAAATGAGTCATTTTTAGTTTATTATTGATTTGGTAAATCAAGCAAACTGTATCCTCCAGTATGGTTTAAACAGACTTCACATATTTGTGGCTATTAGTGCAGTGCTGCTGGAGAATCTGTGTGTTTTACTCGTGTCATTTGAGGTCAGCACTTTTAATCCATCTACTAACATTTACAAAGTAAAGACCTTGTAGCTCAGTAACTACTGCACATTGTCTTACTCAAATAGAAATTTTAATATGCACATTCTCCCTTTGAGCCCTCTCCTCCCTCACTGACTCACTCTGTTTCACAATGACTGCTTTTGCAGATGTGATCTATCAATAACATCTTCAGCAGGGGAGATACCCCACAGTACAGCCATTCATGTCTGATATCCTGATGGACTGGCAGGGGAAGATGTGAACTCAATGATTGGCAGATCAGTGGAATCAATCTCTGGTTTTTGGTTATGAATTAGGTTTAGTGGCTTTCACAACACACTGAGATCACAATTTATTCCTTTTCCTGTAAATCTTCAAGAATTTGGCATGAAATGAAAAATATTGCATGAATAGTAATAGTTTTTTTTCTCATCCTAACTTCACCTCTCACTTTTTCTCTTCCTCTTCTGCACCCTCATCCTTCCCTCAGGCAGATCATCCTGTCTGATCTCCTGTCACAGTGAACCCTCTGCAGTGTAACAGAAGTTATTATTGCTGCGGGATTTTCATACTCATTGCACATTCCTTGGTTTGAACCCAAGAGTCCCTTTAATGAAAGTTAGGTTTTTTTAACCCAATTTTCCAGTATTTTTATACATTCTGTCAATGTTGGGTTAGATTTCACAAGGATTTAAGAAGCATATATCCTGCAAAATGACTACTGAGAAGGATCTGCAAGGAGCAAGAACTGTAACATAAATCCTTTGACTGATTAAATAAATACACTGATCCATTAATCATGGCTTAATTGAACTAACAATTACTTTAAAAGTAAAGCTTCAGTTTCCCTCTAGAAATGACTGAACAGCACAAAATCTCTGAAATACAGTTTTGGTGCACCTGTTGACTAAAAGAGAGTTTAATTGAGTGTGAACATGGACATGAGCATGGTTATTGGTGTCAGACAGGTTGGTGAAACACACTGAACAGGACTCTAGTTTCTAGAGGGTACGTCACTGATAGATAAGCAGGGATGTCAAACTCAGAGTACATCATGCGCCATATACAGCCCACTCTAATATTAAGTGGGGCATTGTTTGTTTTTTCAGTAATATAACGTAGAAGATCGGCAGAAAAGTGATCGAACTAATTGAATCATTCTGAAAAACAAAATGTGCTTGAAATGGCACTAAGCTATAAAAAACAGGCTAATACTTTGAGTGTATGTAGGTCACTACTCCCCTGCACTACATGCTGCAGTTACATTTACTGCGACCTTTTTTTTTTTTTTTTTGTAAATAAAGCCAAATATTTTTGGCTGATAATAAAAGACAAGCTGACTCCGCTAAATATCTATTTACAGTCTACCAGATCTGTGATTCAAATTATATTTGACATGAGCTGACCTTGTTCCAAACACCCGAGTTTGCCAGATGTGGTTCAGCTGAGTGAGTCATGAGGTGTTTAATCAAAGTATAATATGTCATGAAAATTAGAAACAAGTCTTTGAATGACTTTAATAGACTGGCAACATGTCCAGGGTGTACCCTTCCTCTCTCACTGTGACCCCTGAGATTGGCTTCAGCTCCCAATTAGCCTGAATTAGTTAAGCACAAGAGGATGGATGGACGAGTTTTGAAGTAAAGAGGAGTGTGTTCAAATAAAATTAGGAACATAGACTCTTAAAGGTTTTCAGTTACACATAAATGCAGTAAATATTTTATGTATCAACATAAAGTATAAATACATAACTGATGGAGTAGCAGTTCACCAAAACACATAAAAGTATCAGTTAAGTTTTTAATAGCTGATCAAAGCTATTGCTATATTTTCCACTTAAGGGAAAGCACAGGTGTAGTAATGATGGCTGCATTCCACTTTGATGATGTCACGCTTTTGCGTGTGTTGGCTCATTGTGATGGTGTACTGAAAAACTTGTGTGTAAGTGAGTCATTATTAATTCACCCTGTGCTTCCTCCAAAGAGAGGAAGCGTCTGTGCAACACAGCATAAATTACCATAAACATGTAGAAGGTTTTATTTAATTAACCAGGTTCATTTTAAAACAGTGTTTCTGATTATGTGACTTTATTGCTGCTCGCGTTTTCTTTGACAAGACTTCAGAGGGCTGCCTGATATCCGTCAGTTGTCCTTGCAGCATATGCTCGGGCATGCTGAGAAATATAATGCACACATCTGACATGTGGACTTAATGCACTGGGAAATGGAGCCAGTGTAAATGAATAACAATTAGACGAATATGCTAATTTCACTACCCCACTTTCCCTGTGCTGTTGCCGTTCCGAAGGACTTCAAGTGGTGTGTATGTACACATCCTTATTGCGCTCTCTGCTGCATATCAATAGCTGTACAGTGCTCCAGGCCTCCTGTCTCATTGCACCTCCTCTTCCATTTTTCAGCGCTTTAAATGAGGCTTTGTCTGTGCATCACTGCGGCGCTTAGAGCACTCCGTTCACCTTGTTTAGTCATGATTTCCCACCTGAGAGAGGAGTGCTGTTTGATCTCATTTGTTGAAAAATCACATGATGTTATCAAGTCTGTACCTCCTGCTGTTTCTGGGGCTGGTGGATTGGTGCTGGATACCTCCCTGCCTGCATTGTCAGTTTTGAAACAGCCATGTGAAGTTTTCCACCTTCTTTATTGTTAATCATTTTATCTACTAATGTCACCAAGAAAATGGAGGGATAGGATTCCCATTTAAGCATTTACCATAATTTCAGAGTCTCTGTATTAAGAAGTGCGATTCTTATGTTCTGTACCAGAGGGCATGCGTTTCACCTCCTTGTTGTATTGTCATATATTAAAATCAAGTACAAGTTCTCTGTCAGTTTTCTAAAAAACAAACTGGTTTCAGGGATTCTTTGCTCTGGATGTTCTACTGGAAGAGTTATAGATTTATACTTTCACTTTCTTTTAGTATGTTCCCAAAACACAAGCAATGCCGTATCAAATCTAAATATGGACAGATCTATTTTTTTTATTAATCTGTTGGCAAAAAAGCCACAGAACATCTTTCAGGAGATAGCTCCTCTGAACATGGAATGACCGCTGATCCATAGCAACTAATGCAATTGGAAAACAATAGGAATCCCCCTCCTTTTCTGTCTCTGTGTGCCTTTCAGGCTGTGTGTTTAGAGCAGCAGCAAAGGAACCCGGGTGATGTTGTCTGATTCGAATGGGATCAAAGCAGCTGTTCATATCGGAGCTGCCAATGTGAAAGATATCAAAGCAGCAAGCAGACACACTTGTGCAGCGATCTAGTTCACAAACACACACACGCACGTATGCAAACGCAAAGTGAGGTACTTTGTGCACATTTCTTGGCATAAGAGCTCGCAAATAAGAGTGCAATGCACAAATGTACTCTGCGCTGCTATTGAGACTTGTGGCAGCTTTTTATAACAAATAGGGGGCCATGTTGCAGAGATATGTCGCATATGTGTCGGTTTTCGTTGTCTTATTTGCAATGTGTCTTTATTGTGTGAGTCAACGTGACTATTAATTTATGTGTTATGTGCATTAAGTGCCCTGAGTATCGAGTGCTTTTACCTGCAGAGGTTTCTTTGTGGAAGCCTTGCAGGTTCTTTCGTGATTACCTGACTTGTAGATTCATGCATTTTGAATGAAGGCTTTCTCCACAGTTGTGGAGCCTCTCTCTCTCGCTCTCCCCCACTTTCTGCGTCACCACTCTCTTGCTTTCTGTCACTCTCTTGTTCTGTATCCCAGCCTCTCTCTCTATCTGAGGCATGAAACCATCCTCACTCGCCCTCGGCTAGGATCATTTTTCACCCCAGCAAACGGCCGCAGGATTCACACATCCACGCTGTTTCTGTTTACTTCAGCATACACATCTTGAGGGGGGAGGTATGTGAAGAATACGTAAGTGAGTTTGAAATCCCCTAAACCTGGACCCATCTCCTGTTGACGGTATGAAAAAAGATCGCCTCTCTACCTGCAGAGGACACACACGGACCTAACAGATAAACATGAATCTCTAGTGTTTACTAGAGATGGACCGATCCGATATTACGTATCGGTATCGGTCCGATACTGACCTAAATTACTGGATCGGATATCGGAGAAAAATAAAAAATGTAATCCGATCCATTAAATATCACGAAAGCACCTCACAAAACTTGCAACACGCCGTAACTCACCTCAGAACGTTAGCAGTCGGAGCAGTATGCATCACGTGATAGAGCGGCTGTGGCATGCGGGACCTGTCGGTGCTCTGGATAGCATGTGGAGCTTCGCTAGCAACCCGGCATTTCATCTCCGACAAAGTTATCCCCGAGAGAAGTAAAGCAAGTGTGTAAGTCCATCTCTGAATGTTTGTAAAGCATTCCTGCGTTAAGCTTACCAAACGATATATGGAGCAACTGCCTCTTCTGGCTGCTACTTCAATCATGAAACTGCTTAATGATCAGCTGATCGGCTTTCCGTGTCTCTGGTTTGTTTTTGGCCCACTTTGCACCAGAAAGAGGAAACCAGCGGCTGAACAACAGCAGCACGTTTAAGCTTGATCAGCTGTTGTTAGAATTTATTTAATATTACTTTCTACTCGAGGATCTTTTTCTACGTAGCTGACACTGGTAACTGTGCAGGGGCGGATCTAGCAAAGTTTAGCCAGGGGGGCCGATAGGGCATTAACAGGGAAAAGGGGGCACAAAGACATACTTTTCTTTCTTATTCTCATTTAAAATGTTTAGCTTTTAATAAATAATTATCCGAATCTTACACCCAAAGTTTTAATTTGATGTAAAATGAATAGAAGTCAATTACTGTATATAGTAACTGTTAAGTCTAATATATATACCCTAGTAAGCTATAGTACTTTTTCCTTTGGGAAGGTACCATCTGTGCAGTCTGCAATTTTGTTGAAGAAAGATGTTGAATCTATTTAATATTTCTTGAAAAATAATTGATTTCTGTGCATTTTTTTTTTCACACTGCATCAAATTAAGGTTGATTACGTCGATTAAGCATCATGAGGTGGAGCGTGAGGGGTGGTTCCCTATTTTTTATTTATTTATTTTTGTTGTTGCTGGGAGTTGGAACCCTATTAGTTAGGTTGCTTAATATTTACGCTAAGTACTCTTTAAAATACCAGAATAGGGAGGATGGTGTAGGTTTAAGTTTATTAGATTGATCAGTATTGCTGAACTATGAAATTTATTTTTTTTTGCATATAGGTATAACAGAATAGCTTTAGTGTAGTTGTTGTTTTAAACTTGAGTATGAACTTATACAAAATGCAGCAAGATATTAAAAAAAAAAACAGTTTTGATTAAAAAACACTATATCGGATTCATATCGGTATCGGTATCAGACATAAAGTGGTATCGTGCCATCTCTAGTGTTTACAAGCAGACAGACTAATGCACACTTCGGGGATACAGGACAAAGTATCATCTGGAAGAAATATATATATTTTACCACGAACACACTCAGAAATCTTGGTACAAACATAGACTGCGAAAAACTCAAAGATGGACAAAGATAAAAGGACAAGGAAGAAATATGGATAGAAGAAATGAGGTGAAGAAGAGATTAAACACATCTTTGGGTTAGATCATGCTTGCTAATCCCTTTCCTTACCACCTCCACACACACACACACACCAAAACACTTCCCTACATTCTGATATTGCATTGGAGAAGATTGTTTGGGTGCATAAGTCAAGTGTAATTCATTAGTTTATCTCACCACTTACCATGTTTGCAGCCTCTTAGTGGCTCTGGTTTATACAGAGAATGCTCACTCCTCCACTGTGCCTGTCACTTGAACACAGCATACCCTACAATCAACTTTCCAGCATCAGATTTTAATTCTACACGTCCAGTTGACATTTTCATCTAGTCAGATATGTAGCTTTAAATAAAAATACCTCAAGCAGAACACATTACTTTTTCAGCTTGTTCTTTATTCAGTTTTGTGACTCATAGTTCCTCATATATAAAAAAATAAATAACCAACGGAATTTTTTTTACTACCCAGAGGCTTCAGATTCAGATTGGGCCCAACTGCACACAGTAGAGGAGAAGGGTGCATGTAGTGTGTGTGTAATGGTAAACACAAGCCATAGTTATTCCCTGCCCTAAACAAGGGATTTTTGTGCTTTAACCAAACCAAACAGAAACTCAAAGTAAAAAGGCAAAATCACTAAAACATATGTACTACCTACCTCAATCTCTGGGGTTAAAGTTCAGCAAATGACTCACGCCATCACCTACTTCACCTCTGTTGAATAAAGACTTGCCACGATTGTTTCAGCAAACACCCATATGTGTTATATATACCACCACCACCACTTAATGTTGTAAGCCTATTGAACCAGCTACAAGGAGGGGGAGAGCCCATACAAGCTAAATCTGTGTGAGTGATAACAGTCATTTAGCCTAATATTTAGCCTAATGGGCTGATAACATTTAAAGCAGGTGCATGAAAAAGAATGGCAAGAGAATCCTTTATCTTGTGAAGGCAACGTTATGAGTCACAGCTGAAGTCTGAGTGATCGGCCACATTAGCTCTTTACAACACTTCCAACACAGCAGTATGAAGCTGAATTAGATTCCATGAAAAATCTCAACAACAAATGTTGAGAGTGCAACTGCAGGTATCTATTAAATAAGAACAAAGATAAAAATAGGATGTGCAACATATTTTTAAAAGGTTTAAATAGGTTTCTTAACAAAATGTGGAATTTTCTGTAACAAACTTTGCATGATGTGTATAGTACAACATGAATTAGACACACTTAAATTTTACAATATTCATTCATTCAGACCTCAGATGTTTTATTAACACTTTCCCGAAAACATCTGAGTATCTCTTTCATAGTGATAAATATTGTCTTCGTTCCCTCACCCCCAGCCAGTCATTGTGGATGGCTGCCCCTCTATGGGCTTGATTCTGCTGGAGGTCTCTTCCTGTTAAAAGGGAGTTTTCCCTTCCCACCATAACCAAGTGCTTCCTCATAGAGGTTCATCCTATTGTAGGAGTTTTCTTCCATTACTGTGGGCCTTTACAATATAACGTACTTCAGGGCAACTGTTATTCTGACACTGTGTGTGTGGCGCTATCTAAATAAAATACAATTGAACAGGACTTGGATACTTTATTCCAAATGTCAAAAATGATTATTTTAAAATAAATTTGGGAGAACTGAGTATCCCATATTTATGAAGGGTTTTCCTGTATTTGCAGCAGCATACACTGCAGCTGTATGTCTGTCCATACACTGACCGCCACAACCTCTTTCAATATTGACTTTGCCATCAGATGCAGAATATCACCTTGATGTCTGCACTGATCGCACCTAGAGGTCACTGATAATGATCAAAACAATTCCTACTTGGAGGCAGTGAGAGAAGGTGTCTATGCACTCGCACTTTGCACCCTCCACCTCTTCCTGGCTTCAATTACTCAGTGTGACAGCATTAGTGTGAATAATGCAGCGCTTCCCTGCCCTGGCCTGGAGTATGGTGCACGTCTGCATGTGCACACTGACATGAAAGAGGAAGGGCAAAGGTTCTTCTGAGTGATCAAAGCCAAAAACTCGCAAAAAGATGCTTAAACAGCAGTGTGTTAATGCACCAGTCATCCAAATGAGCTTAATCTTTGAACTGGTACATTTTCCTTCATATGTTGCCATATATGATTTTGCTTTTCTGATGTAGTTTTGGAAGGTTTTATCCTCATGAAGCTTACATTGGTAATTAAAAGACGAGAAAAAATATAGGCTGAAAAGATTATGATCTGACCTAATGGTGAAATAGTTTGAAGGTGAGGTTATATCCTCTCACGCTGCGGTAAAGCCCTCTTAGCTTAGTATGTGTTTGGTTAGTCATATAGGGTAGACTGTCACAGAGGCCACTGGTTGATGGATGGCACTCTGTTTCATCTACACTGCATCCATCTTTGCAGCCTGCTATCCTCTCATCCACTTCACACTAACATCATATCTCCAATATACAGTCCCTCACAAGCCTGATCACACTGAAGCTATTGGTGCATGATGATATGTCACAGTCTGACATGTACCTTTTGAATATTGTTTCCACAATTGTAAGACACTCCAAGTTGATCTATATATGTATCTGTTGAACTCAAACTCTTTCATGGCATGCATTTTTAATTTCTCTCTGTTATTTGGGCTGATTGGGATGTGATGAATGTTTTTCTGAGAAAAATGAGATCCACATATGAGGACATTCGTTTTAAATTTTGATAGAGCAGTGGCAGTATAATGTCCCCGTAAGTGGATAACAGGCCCTTGTAGAGCAAAATTTAGTATTTTGGACTAGACAACCCAAAATGTGATGTCCACATATGTGGACGCCAGGTCCTAGGAGGTTAAGAAACTCTTTTAATATTGTTACCCTGTTTTAATTTACCCAGATCTCTTTATGAAAAATAGAGAAATGAATGAAGAGACCAACTTGAAAACAATAATATGTTGACAAAAAAAGCAAAAGGGGGAATGAAGGGGGAATGGTGCAAAAGGCATAAAGAATATGATGATGATGATGATGATGATAACTCCTTTTCAGCTCATAGTAAAAGACAATGAGGGATTTCTCCTCTTCAGTTGGTGAGCCATTCCCCTCTCAACCCTCCCATCTGTCTCAGTCACCACAAAATCAGCGATGGCGCAGAGAAAACACCATGCTGTAAATGGGGAAGGATGGATGAGTAAGAGAGAAGAGATAAATTAGTGTGTGTGTGTACTTGTTTTACTACATTTGTGGGGTCTGATAACCAGGAGCCCACTATATTTGTAGGATACAACAGCTTTTGGGGACCCCACATGTTTCAAATTTCAGGTAGACAGCCAAGGTTTGGTTTTAGAGCATTGGGCTAGGAAATGCAATGAAGGGTCACCATAAAGAGAAGTGTACAAGGATGTCTATGTGTGTGTGATTGAGCGTGTATGCACACTGCATGCATTTCTGTGCCTAACATTAATGATTCATTGTCATCCGTCTCCCACGCCCTGTCTACCAGACTGAGCCGGGTAGAGTTATTAGCTTTGTACCATGTCTGTGTGAGTGCTCATGTTATATTTATCTTTATAGTTACCTGAAAGTGTTCGACTTAGCACAAACAGGGTAAACTGAGGTAATTAAGAAATATTAAGCACGACGATTATAAACTGTAAACAGTTCCTATTGTAGTGGGCTTGTTATAGTAATTACTTTAATGTCGTCTTCATCACAAGAATAATTAGCCTTCGTTTTTACGTCCTAAATTCCTTTTTTTGGTCCTGATGCAAATGAGGAGCTTTGACCTTCTAGCTGTAGCTCTGAAACATAAATCTGACTTTTTAGTTGCAAAAAATAGATTTTTTTTTAATCTTTATTTTGAACATGTTGAAAAAGTACAACAAAATAGAATTAAAAGAGACAAATGAACAAAGCAAAACAAAAGGAAAACGAGCAACCACAACTCCAAATAACATTCATGTTCAAAAAGGAGCAGGAAGAAGCATAAGCTTATTTAATCCCACCCCTTTTCCACTATCTAGTATCAATAGACTACAGAAATACCTCCTTGCAATTAGATTGCTACATAGCAGTTGTCTTTAACCTCTCTTTGTAACCTTTGTCACTAGCACGTGTACATTACTTTCACGGTCTGGCTAAGCATGTCCAATATTCTTTAAAAAAATGCTAATATTCAGATAAATGTTGCTAGTTGATATCATTATGTTTTGGGGCAATAAACCACTAAACAATCCAGTGCTGTCCCTGTTCTGCTAACAACACCTCAGCAGTGGGACCATCCTCTGCCTCATTTCCTTTCTTTTCAGATTAAACATACATGTGTAATTTTTCATGAATGAGTTAAGTTAAGGGAAGCATTTCAAGAGAAACAAAGAGAGTCAGATATGCAGTGATACTGAAAACAAAACAGGCCGAACCAAAAAAATACAAAAAAAAACCCAGGAGGCTTCTGCTGTCCCAGTGATTTTTGTGTTTTGGGTGGTGGCGTGTGACTAACTTAATGGGAACTGTTTCCAGTATGAGGGCAGCCAGAGGCTCATTTGGGAAGCAGGCCCTTTGTTGGTTTCCTAATTGGTGGGAATGCAGTGAAATGGCCAGCTTTATCGTCTGGTTGGCTGAATTTTTTGAAATACATTTAAAAAGTGAAGAATGTGGCCCTAAGGTCACAGCTACACAGGAATCATTTCAATAGAAAAAAAGCATGTATATTCAGACCCACACACACGGGGAGGGAAAAAAACTCACTTGAGTGTAATAGGAGGTGGTTTATAACGTCTTCACCGGAGAAAAGAAATGGTCTCCTGTGGCAGTGCAATTCAAAATATTCAGAAATGCCCTTGTGAGATAGAGACAGGCATCCGGGTCTACTGACCAGATTTGTGGGTTTGGCTTTTAAAGCCATGTGCCGCCTTTAGTGTCCATTTGCATATAGATTTCAGACTGGAAGCACTGCAGGGTATTTAGTCTTTAATGGGCATCAGTCTGCTCTAAAAACTTCTACAAATAATCACCGTTAATCTGATTTCTCTTCAGCTGCATGTGACCTCTGTGGTGTGTAGAACAATAAAGCTGTGCTTATGCTATAAATGACACTAGTGCATTAATGGGATGTGTCTTTCAAGCCAAGGACAAGCACTTCATCCGCACCAGAAACGAAACCCGAAACCTTTTTCATCTTTCTTTCATGCAAGCGGAAAGCGAGGTGAACTTTTCCATACAGACCGTTGCTTTAGGCGACCTGATTCAAAATGTCAAACTTTAATGTCTGGAGCTGTTCTGTAACCTTCTCTGAAACACTTTCCATACAATATGTTCCTCTTATGTGGGGAAAAAAACCTCTTTCATGGTTTCCTGGCTTATCAAGCACACACACACACACATAAATTCAAAGTCATCTTAAAAGGCCAACTGCAACTAAAGACATCTTCGCTTCCCCCAATTTTCCACTGAAGATCGATTCACATGGATTATAGGATGGTGGTGTGCTTTCAAGAAGACTTCTAAAAATAGACCACGCAGAGCAAATGCCCCGTGTGCCTGGCATCCATGACGCCCATCGACGCAATGACCTTTCTTCTTAACATGACCATCGTTGCCTTCGTTTCCTATCCTGCTCTGCCCTCTCATTCCCCTCCGTTGCTCCTCTCTCCTGCCTCTGACTGGTGACAGTGTATCCTGATATCTGTCCGGTGTTGTCAGGCTCGGTCCTCCTGCTCTCTAACAGGCTGTTAAAAATGACACTTCGGTACATTGAGCTCTGGCAGCTTCAGCATTCAGGATTACCACTTTTTCTCCTGTTTGTCCTTGTGTCAAAGTAACTCGCAGAGAATGTCTGAGGTTTGAATCAGGTTAATGACCTCTATTCAGCTCACCCTTCCCTCATTTCCCACTGACTGATTTTTTTCTTTTATACAGCGTACGTGCATAGCTGACATTATTATTCAGCTAAGTTTGCAATTACTGAGCATATACGGGGGTCAATAGGGAAAGGGCATGTCTGCAAGATAATTGTTGACGGAAACGTTTGCAATTAGGACTGATCTTCTCATTACAGGATAATCTCAATAATAACTTCGCTACATTAAAGTATTTCTTCCACCTTTGATGCTGTAATATTGGGGATATAAAAAAAACATATTTCCTGTTTTTTTTTGTTTTTTTTTCTATTCAGTTATTGTGTAATCTCTAAAATCCTTTTTATTTGACTGCATTTTCATTTCCTTGCTGAGGTGTTTGATGACATTAAGAGGATAAAATCAGGGCTCCCACAGTGACCTAGGAAAAAAAAAATCAAAACACCAGCGATGCCATCTTATTGACGTTTAATTACAACCACAAGCTTTGTAGTTCTCTCACACGACATTTAGTTAATTCATTTTGTTTACATGCTTTCACCTCATTCAGCCTCTAATCATATTGACTGTCCATGATTTTTGGCTTCAGATAGCTGCTCAGATAAAGGCTGCAGGGAGCTGCAGTTTTCATTATCAACACAGAATAGCCAGATGGAGGAGGACTTGTGTGGTGGAAAGCGTAACTGCGGTCTATTCTGTGACAAAATTCCCCACATTGCTGGGCTGCTGCAGCGTTCTGCCTCTCCGCATGCTCCGCTTAAAATCCCATGTGGTGCTCTAGCTGTGCAGGAGGAGGACTCTGAGAGCAGATTATCTCCTTTTCCTATATGCTCTATACAGTCACATCAAATAGTATGTAAATGCACCACAGCTGGTGTTAAAAAAAACCTTCTTTGTAGCTTTCTCATTTCTCCAGATGGCCATGTAGCTTGTGTATGGAGTGGCTTAAAGTAAATATGTCTGACATCACTTTTAACAGACCTACATGTGCAACTGAACAGCAACACACGACGACACATCTGGCCAGCTGTTACAGGAGCCAAATTGTGGTCAGTGCCCTTACTTAATTCTCAAATGCTCAATTACTCCACTGTGTACGCGCCTTAATTTTGGTTCACTTTTGCTAATTTCTCCAAATGTTAATCATATTCTATTTCATACTGTATGACAAGCAGTAAAAGCATTACTGTCATGTGAAGGCTGTGTGCAGGCAGGAATGGTGGACCCAAAATGCAGACCTTTGGGTCCACCAGCTTTAATGCTGAACTCAAAAGGGTAACAAAACTAGGAATACAAAATAGGCTTCCGCAGACAGAACACACAGCAAGATGTAGGTAGATCATGACACCGACAAACTGAAACACAGGGCTTAAATACACAGAGGGAGCAATCAGGGAATGGGCAACAGGAGGGAAACACAGCTGGGGCAAATCAGGCCTAACGAGACAAAGGAAGCAAAACCAGACATGAGGCACGGACTTTCAAAATAAAACAGGAAACATAACACAGACACAGACTCGCAGGCAGGCACTACAACAGAGGGAACAGAGACGTGGGACCAGGGCAGACACAGACACTGACTGGACACGGGGATATAGCAGACAGGGGCGACTGCAAGGATTACACAGAGACATAAACCATAAGACAGAACTCTAACAAAGAAACCAAAGACTAGAAATGATAAATAATATAATAAACTCAAAACTCTGGGTCAACGACCCAGGCATCCTAACAATTACAGGCTGTTTTTTCCCCATTATTTCAAACTGTAAACACAGGAAGAGAGAGATTAATGAAGAGCCCAAATTGCTTGAGCTTATAGCTCCAGGTAAGTTTACTCCAGGTCATGAAGCATGGGATAGTTTCTGGTTTTCCTAAATTTTATCCACATGCCATTTTTGTGTATTTGGATCAAGCTGTAACTTCAAAAAAAGAATTGTGACGTACAGACATGCCAAAACTACCGTCCATCCAGTAGAAAATTGCACTGTAGAAAAAACCTCAATGGAAAAACAAATGCTTCTGGTCAAGACTTGTCACTTTAAACCAAAGGGGGTGACCCACAGGGTCAAACAATGTAAAATATCTTACAGGTCAAGAAAACAACCACACATCTACAATCAACACAAACTCTTTCTTAATTTATTCCTAAACTTTTGCAATTAAAAAACACAAATATCTACACTGTGTAGATATTTGGGGGCTCAACTTCGCCTGAGTTTCGTATGTTCTTGAGCAGCATATTTGAGCCTCTTTTTGTTCAAATAAAGTATTCTTCAAGACGTGCCTGTGCTGTGACAATGTGTGAATGACAAGGTAGGTAATCCATGCCAAAATTGCACCATGAGGGGTGAATTTCGAGCTCCAATTGAAACTCAAACCCTCATGACTGATAAACTTTCAGTCTGTCCAAAGACTTCAAATGCTGTATTACATTTATCTGTACAGTAGAGCAAATGCTGTTTGCAATACCCTGTATTCTGCTAGTTATTAGATAATATATGGTTCTAAATAAGATATCTTACAGTTTTAACATTTCACAAACTAAACTTGTAAACATTCTGCATCAACCTCAAGGAGAATATTAAATGTCTCTCATGAGTAAACACTGATTGATCTAGGCGTCACTTCATTCAGAAAGAAATTAATTAAGCTCAGTGTCTAATCCTCCATCGATTAACTGATTTTTAAGAAAGCCATTTTGGCAGTGCATAAGTAGCATAGTAATTTCCATACTGTGCCCTGGTCTCTTTCAGCTGCCAGCACTGAAAGGTGAAGGTCTAAAGAGAGAGCTGAATGATAAAAAGTAGGATGGACACACATGAGGCAGAGAGATAGGGAGAGAGAAGGATGATAGCTTTAGGCCATGAAAGAAAGCTAGCAGAAAGAAGCAATGGAAGAGTAAATTTTCTGCCCATTGCTTAAAGCTGTCTGTGCTTACGTTTGTATACTTTTTAAAGATACAGATAAGTGAAATGAATGTGCCAAAGCACCTTACTTTGAACCTGAAGCAACTATCCAAGTTAAATCCTGTGTATATTTAAATACATGCAGCATGAAAATGCTCCGGTCATAGTGCCCTGTTCATTAAGTGACCTCCTGCTCTTCCTGTGATATATAGACTGTATCCTAGAAACAGATGCTCGGTGTTCTCTACAGACCCTGATCATATGGTCAGCGCTCTCGGACTTCTAAATGAGTAGCATGCAATGTGTTGTTTGGGTTGTTATTCTACCCGTATTTGAACATCATATCTGGCATTTTATATAATATATTTCCAGCTGAGGTGTGCTTTTAAATGAGCACATTATTTATTCCAGCAGGAACAGAAAGCATGCAAGAGAAAGGATGCAGAAATAATAATAAAAAGCACACACGCACTCACTAAATTAGAAAAGGAGAAATGGTGCATGAAATACAAATACGCCTCTTACCGCCTTATTAAATAATGTATTCTTTTTATTTTCCTCTTCCTGCCTATCTAAATGTCAATCACAGAGGAACAGGCAGTTGATCAATATTCATGCTGCTTCCTGGAAAGGTTATGTACAGGACTACTGCTGTGTGAGCGCTGTTTTCCTGCCTCCTGCAAGCCACATGCTGTTTTAAATCATACCGACAGGTTAGTACGGTTCTGCCCAGGTTTGCAGAAAATCTCATGGGCATTGCAGTTGACCCACGACCTTGTCCTATTCTGCCAATGCCTATATTTTAGTAGCATGTCTTTAGTGCTGTGATATAGTGAAACAGACAGCATTGCTATTAACACCAAGCTGAAAACGGTGCCAATTATTTTACAATGCATTGCATATATACAAAGTATAATGTAAAATAATCAGCATTTTTCTCAGCTTTGTGTCATAAAACCTGTGCGCATGACCGGCTATATTCCTTAAAACACAGATAAAAAGTACAGGGACCTGAATACTAAAATAGATTTAGGTTTCAACTATTATGATTCTTTCCAGTTCCATATATTATTAATTATTAATGTTCTTAATCTTTCACTTTAGTGAGCGGTAATAAATACTGGCACTGCTGCCCCTCATTTCATTTACTTTAAAGCCACCCTCCCTCTAAGCCACCTTTCTTCTAATTGGCTGCCCCTAACAAAGAGAAGGTTTTGAAAAGGAGGTGGGCCTGAGTGTCTGAGATGATATTCAAGACATCCCATATTACTGACATTATGTAAAGAGCATGAAGTAAACTGCTAAATGAATGACTATTCTTGCCAGTATATTTTGTGTGTTTATTATTAATAAACACACAAAGAAATTAAATCATATATTAAATCATATGGTATATATTTCCCTCTTGTCCTGGTTTTATTTCCACAGTGTGCATGTTAAATCAATCTCTCATTCCCACTTCTTCCTCCTGGACAAATCTAATCTGCACAAGCACACCACTGTAGAAGCAGCAAAAGATGCAGATGAAACACATTCATTCTTGTTGGGACCGTTTTCTCCTGGTGCTCATATCATAAATTACAGTTAAATTCTCTCCCTAATCAAGCTTTGATTCTTCACCATAGCTTGCAATATCCAAAAATGTCACTGAGCTAAATGTTGTATCTTGACAGCCTCTAGGGTTGCTGTTGGGGCCCTTGGGTGACCTAACATTCCTTTGGAGAGGGCACAAGTAATACACTGACAAATGTCAATCGAGGTCTGGGCTTCTATGCTTAGGCTGCTGCCTATGCAACTAGAGAATGGAAAACTTAGTGTAGACTACTTCAAAATTTTATGAGGCAAAAAAATGAGTTATTGAGTTTGTGGAACGAAAACAGGATTGTACTGTATGGAATAAGTCATTGAGCTTTTGTCTCAGACCTCACAACCTGGGAGCTTTAACCTCCCCTGCATCAGACACTTTGATCTAAACCTGGAGCTGAATACAATCTCATTTTTCATCTTTTCGTCTTACATTAACAAGATCAATCACGCCACGTGCCTTCAGAAGGGAATGTGGTTTGTTTGATGTGCTGCAATAGTCAACCCCCACCTTCCCTTCTCCTTCCGTTGCCTCTACAGTGACTTCAACAGAAGCTGAACCAACTAATTAGAAGGCACAGAAAGTCAATTATGATAATAGTTTCCCTTTTCTGGGGGAGGTGGGAAGTCAGCAAATCCAGCTACTCTTATTGCACTTCTTTGACGTACTGTTATATATATTTTATTTAGGATTCACTTAGATGTGCAAATTGGTTTCTGAAGTACAGAGGGCAAACGGGGTAGAGAAGAAGCCCTTTTAAGAAATGAAGCGCTGGTTCCAAAGCTTCGGCAGGGAGTTGAGCAAAGTGATGATGACGGAAGGGTAAACCTAGCGTCAGGAGACCACAGGAATCCCTCTTATTCATGCAGCAGCTGAGCTTCAGGGAATCTCTTAGCCTCATTATTAAAGTGCGTATGAGTATTTGCAGAAGCTCACACAACAGTGGAGCTCTTGCTTGAAAGCCTCTGCTTATCCACTCTACTCTGCTCCCTTCTTCATCTTCTTTTTAGATCAGATCACTCCAGGGAAGCAATGTCATGCTTCATTCATCAAGACGCCTCTCCCTCTGTCCTTAATCCATCTGTCTTTTTTTAAAGGGAGCGCTTGACTATAAAAAGTTTGTGTCACTGGTATGGAACGAAGCAGATGTCTAAGCTGGGGATTGCATTTACTGGTCATCTGTTTTTTGTGCCAGTGAGACTGGCAAACCAAGGAGTGAAAGCTCTGGGCCACTGTGAGGCAATATATATGTATATATAACATACAACCCCAATTCTAAATAAGTTAGGATGCCGTCTACAATGTAAACCAATAACTTATAAATCTCATAAAGCCACATTTAACCCCAACTCTCACAACAGACCATAGAAAACATATAAAATGTTTAAATTGAGAACATTTGAAATTTCAAGAAAAATCTAATTTTGAATTTGATGGCAGCTACACGTCAAACCGGGCAAGTTTAGCACTGCATAGCATTCAGAATCTTGCACACAGAGATTTGCTATAAATGATGAGATATTCTTTGCTATTTCACATTGTGAGACAAATGCTGTTTTTTCCAGAGTAGTGAACCCATTTTTATTTCAGACAGTCTTTGCCTCTCTAAGATGCACTTTTTTATATCCAATCATGTTCTCAAAAGGTTGATTCTGCTCATCTGGACGTAGCGTTTTCAGTGGGAGAAACGTTTCTCGCTACGTCCAGATGAACAGAATCAACCTTTGGAGATTTGCTTACCTGGATGATTGAGAATGCATCAAGACCTCCAGTTATGTTGCTGACCTGTTGCTGAATTAATTGAATTAGTTGCAAAATGTTCCTCCAGCTGTTTTCTTTTTAGTACCACTTACTTAACCTACTTCCAAACATTTTTGAGATGTGTTGCTCATATAAAATGTTAAATTAGCATATATTTTTTAATGAAATAGTAACATTTATGAGTTTAAACATTTAATATGACATCGGCACTGGATCCTTTGGGTCTCAGTCCATGGATGGGATTTTCATAGACTTATTGCAGTGCTTGGTTGGATTAAAGTCTGGGTCAAAGATTTGGACTCTTTGAATGGATCAACAATGCAACAAAGTGTTGCCAAGGAGTTCTATTGTTGTTGGTCTGCAACAAAGTTTATGTGGATTTTATGTGTCCAAGTAATATCTACAATTGACAGCATCAACGTTCTCCCAGAGAATAATTTCACTCTGAGATGATCAGTGTTAGTCTTATTGGTCTGGTGTCAATATCCTTGGTGCACTTTCGGTATGCCTTTTTGAAGATGTTTTGAAAGGGGACAGATTTTTTTTAAAGAAAGCCAGAGGCAGCATAGTCTAATTAACCACAAGTTTAACTGACTATGGTGGAAACTATTAGTGTGTTAAACAGTCATAATTTCAGAAAGAAAATCCACATTTCCAGGTAGTACTGTGGCTTTTAAGAAAGTAGGGCATAGCAGTAGTGACAAATTCCAAATGGCCATGGGGTTTAGCAGACAGGCAGTGATACTTATTTTCATTTTGCTCTATACATAGATGCTACTCAGGCATACAACTTCATTTCACCATTGCTTTGCAGCACTTTCATTTCCTTCAGTATTTCCTTCACTTTAAAGATTGCCCCCGATGCACCAGCTCATTTCAGAAATGGACCCTATTTGTAGTGCTCCCTCATATGACGCCAGCTCATAACTGCGTTGCACTCGCAGATTCATGTTTGTACCGCCTTCCCCGAGCCCATATGGAGATGAAAAAGAGCCAGGCCTTTTTACTTGAGCTCGGTAGCCACCGTTAAATTGACTGGGTTGACCCCGTGGCATGAAATTAAGGAGCTGAGGCCCATTGAGCAGCCCAGCTGATAGAGGCAGAGGATAATAAATCCAGCGGAGGGAGGTTAAAAAGGAGGGAGGAGGGGATGGATGTGGCAGACCATGTAGCCTCAGGGACACACCACATCCCTTTATTAGAATAGCTATTTTCGCCCTCCCTTTTCCCAACCAGTCCACTCATTGAGCAGAAGCACCAACATGCGCGCGCATTAAAGAACTCTGTCATGTCTGTTTGAGCTCTCTCACTTTGCTCTTTCATAATATGGGAAATAGAGCCAACGATATGTGCAGCATGGTGTCATATTTGCACAGAGAACTGTGTGCCCGCAGACCTGAAGCCTGTTCATTCATATTAAAGATAAAAAAGCAGACTATTGAACTTTTGTTGGGGGATATTTTCCACTGCTGATTTGGTGTTGTCAAAGCATAATTAATCAATTATTATGTACCACAGGCTTTTAATGTATCTGTTTTTTGTGCACAAAATGTTGTAACACACACACACACAAATGAAATTGAGTTGAGACAAATTACAAAGGAAATGTTCGTCATTTATTATGATTTGTTTTGTGAAGACTGTTCCAAAGGCAGAAACATACAAGCCCTAACTGTGTACTATGATGTATACAGTGCGTTTATGTGGCTTTCTTTGCTTGAACAGTGAATATGTCTTTGTTTGTCCTCCCATGTGAGTGACAGTGGCATGGAAAAGCACGAGGAGAGCAGGAGGGACTGCAAGATAAACCACAAAGTTGGCAGAGTTTCATGCAATCCAATGCAACGCTGGCGCAAAGGGAGCGCGTTTTCTGAGGGATTTTCATAACCCTCGCCGTTATGAATTACTGCTTATGTAATCATCTGCTCTCTGCTAAGGTCTGCCTGGCTGCCCTTCAAGCATCCACACTGGTCCGTGCATCAAGAAATAAGAAAAGAGCTGAAAAATGATGTGACGACAGATCTGAAAACCGCAAGCATCCACTGCTGTCAAACACACAAGACGCTGCTAAGATGCTGCATGACAGTGCTGCTCAAACGGTTTTGTAGCTTCTATACAGCCCACACATAACGAGAGGAAGAAGCCCTTGAAAAGCCAATTTGCTTTAAATTAAAACACATGAAAAGTCCACAAAAACAGAGATCCACAGTCCTGTGTGCGTCACTCTTTAGTGGGTAATACATCCATTCATTTCTTAATTGATCTATAAGGTCTGGTTGCCTGCCTATCTCTGTAATTATTAGAAGATACTCATCTTATGCAGATTTAATCGTTTTGGCTTAAGCTCAAAGTTATAATCCTGCTGTGATTATAGTGAAATTTAACCCTACCACTTTTATTGCCATCTGTTCATTTTGACTCAATGTCGTGTTTCCTTTCGCTCCTACAGGATTTTGAAGACGCAGTCGCTCGAATGGTATTACAATAATGTGAAGAGTCGCTTCAAGAGGTTCGGCAGCGCCAAGGTTTTGAAGACTCTGTACAGAAAGCACATCATCGAGAGAGGAACGTTCTCTGATCTCCCAGGTAAGTACATTCCTGCATATTATGATGATTTTTTTTTATTGCCATATATCTTTTTTAACCCTGTGATTATTCCCTTTGGCATCATTTTGATTTCAGATACAATCTTTCTTTGGCAGCGTCTGCATCTCGCTGTGATTAAAGCAGTTTGCTGGAAAGATGATCAAAAAAATTGAGATTCTTGGTTTTGGCCAGACATTAAGAGTAAACGCAGCCAAGCTCACTTGATTGCTCATTAGTCCGCGTTGTTAAATGGTCACTCGCTTTGTTTCACGCGTTTTTGCCGTCTCGTGTAATGAGTTGCCTAATTGTTTTGTCATCGGTAACAAAGGTTTTGTCACACACATGCACGTCTTCAGCTCAAGCGAAACTCGCCGCTGCGCATCCTTTGACTCTTCTTTTGTTGTTTTGAGAAATCTAGTCTCTCAAATGACTCTCTTGGTTTTGTTGAAAATACTTCTGCACCTATGAACTGGCCTTTCGTGCAAGTGGGTGAGTCACTGCTGCTGCTGCTGCTGGTGCTCACGAGTGTTGGAGTTGGTAATGGTCATGGTTAAGATACCCTCCGGAAAAGTCCTGCCACTTAATCTCAGGCTCAGGCCACTTTGCTTCTTGTATATACCAAAACATTTTTATTTTTTTTCTCCCAGCCTTCCTCTGCTTCACGTAACATTGTTTTGACCAGGCTGCACCATGATCGGGCTGCACCCTGTGACTGACAACAAGGCATTATTTCATATCCTGGTACATGGGATTAAATGGAGGAAAAGAACACAGAGGGGATAAATCAGGTCAGAGTTGAGGCACGATTAGATGAGCTGAGATGTTTAGGGAATACATCAAGTTTATTTTGTCTGGAATTTCTAAAGTGATTTGCGAGGCACAATGAATATCACAGCCAGAAGGAATTATAACTGCAACTATGTAACGCACAGAGTAGAGGACTTTAGCTATGGTACTACAGCCTGCAATGCAACTTACATTAATTATTACTGTGGCGTTATTGTTGTTTCCTTTTAATGGGATTGGCCAAATTCTGCATGACAAAGATCTAAAAGTATGAAGTCCAGAGCAACGATTGCATGTCTAATGTCTATATGTCTAATAACATGGTGACAATTCAGTTTAGCAACTATATGGTGTTATTAAAAGCAATAAAATGCTGGTTTTTAAAGCTTGATCGCACAGCTTTGATGGGACTGTTTTGTTTTTACATCCGCACTCTGTGCATCAATCTTATTCTTAAAAAAAACAAAACTAAGTATGCAGTTACTCAGTGGCTTCCACGCATGTTTGACATTTTGCAGTTCATTTCTATCATTTTCACAGTAGGGTGTCCTTCTGGGAGAAGTACAAAGCTTTCATGGTTTTTATTTTTTTGGTTGTTGTGACTGTAGCTTTTATTTTGGTATGTGAGTGGACAAAATGATCATCCTTGTAAAGCTCTAGTTGTTTGATTTCCTCTCCACTTCTCTCCCTTGTAATCATCGATCCTCCTCCCCATTCTGCTTGCACTGGGTCCTCTCCTCTCCTCCATCTGGGGAGGAGGAGGAGGGATTATGTGACTCTGCTCATGGTCTTCCAGCTTGCCTGAACCAACCAGTAGATTACACCGCTTCCAATTCTCAAATACCCACTCACACCCACTCCCAGTAACTGGCTAACGGACTGCCCATATGATATGGATATGCTGTGACGTGTGCAGGCCATTCAGGTTCTGTGTGTGTGTCTGGATATTAGTGGCTTGTACAGGAGAGCTGTGGATGTCCTCACTGTCAGAGGTTATATTTCATTTTTGTGTTTGTATTAAATACATTATCTTGTGTTCTGTCAAACTAACTCAAAAGATATTTTAAAAAATGATCAAAAGACAGAGCTAAAGCTGAGAAAAGTAAGGGCTTTGACTTTAAGAAAATTGCTCCTAAAACCTCCTTTTTGGCTGCTAATGTCAAGTGTTTTGACAAGTTTATAAGGGAAACAGATTAACACGATTTACATCAGAACTGCTGAGCTTCAACAGAATAATAAGATCAGCAAGTAAATCAGCAATAGATTGCGGTGGGTGGTGGTGGGGGGATCAATTATAAAGATGTTGCTCATTAACAAGCCGATGTTGCACCATCTCATTTGGTCTGTTTTGCTTCGAGAAAAATAAGTTTTTGTTATGTAGCCCAGAAACTCCACCAGAATGTTAATAATCTCTTTTCTTCATGCATACAGAAAAGCGGCTTCATAAACCATCCCCGGCTATATGTGAAATATAGTCTGCTTTCATAGAAAAGAATGTTAAATATTTCATCACCGAGGGGCCACTGAAGGTGAAATCAGTTCCACACGAGTGTGAAATGTCAGCTGCCATGACGGCCGGTGGGAGTGATGTGACTGTTCTACATCTATCGTGTTTCCAAAGAGAGAGTGCGACCTTCTCTTTGAGGACAAAGAGAAGGTCACGCAAGGAACAGAACATGCTCTTTGTGCTTTCACGTCCATGTTTTCCTGTTGAAGGCAGCGATGCTCCTTTGTGGCAATAGTCTGTGTGTGCACGGAAGGATACGAGTGCTGCTCTGCGTGATCAATCTGGCGCCTGGGGACTTTTTCGCATTAAGAATGGATGAAGTGTTGGTGACCACGTTCTCTGAAGACGAGCAAATCGCATATCAGTGACAACAGATAGAAGACTTAAAGGGAATCATCCATCCATCTATTCTCTTTGCTTTTCTCAGAACTGATCCAAGTGTCTGATTAAGTGGATCGGCAGATGCAAAGCACTAATCTGGATGTGTGTTAAATTAGTAATTAATGCCTTTGATGGGGAATATAGCATCAAATTAAAAGAAATGTGTGCAGCGGTTGTTTTTAATTGTGCATTAGTCTCTCTTAAACATTTTAGTATTAAACTCTTGCAGCGAATAAGAGCCTACATGTCAACAAACTGAGGCTATTAGATGTGACAGAAAACAGCAGAGATATGGTATAGTGTCATGGCAAGAGGCTAGAGGGGAAAGCACTTCTTTCTCTTATGCACACAGAGCACATGACAGAGTATGAATCCATTTAAATTTTAATACTGATATGAAATATCAAGAATCAGTTCCAAGCTGGCATCAACGCAGGAGTACAAAACTGCTGACGCCAAGGTTGGAAACACTAACAACAGTGTGGGAGGGGGCCCACAGATTCTGTCTTCGGTCATTTTCTTCCCACTGAAATGACCTGAACTGCAGTGCTACGTAATCATTGATTCTCAAACCTGTCGAAACAACACTGGCCACTTCCATGATGGGATAAGAGGATTCCTGTGTTCTGGATCTATCTGGCTGGGGCCTTTCTGTCTGCACAGGCACCTTCATCAATTCAGTTAAGTTCAATTCGGTTTTATTTATGTAGTACCAGCAGGAATAGCCACTTCAAGGTGCTTGATATTGTAAGGTAAAGACCCTACAGTAATACAGAGAAAACGCCAACATTTAAACAATGCCCTTTGAGCAATCACTTGGTGACAGTGGGAAGGAAAAGGAAGGAAGGAAATCTCCGATAGGCTCAGGGAGGGGCCTATCAGGGTCTGCTGTAACTGGCTGGTGGTGATGTGAGGACGTCAGGACAAAAGACACACTGCAGAAGACAGTCAAAGATGAATAATAAGTAAAGATTAAATGGAGAGTAGTGTGTGAAGAGCAAATGACCATCATCAGTCCCTGACATCATTGTCCAGCGGCACAACCCTGATGTGATGTTATTGAGCTTTACGTGCTGGTAATCAACTTTTTTGTAGCTGGAGCACGGCTAGGTGTTTGGTTATACATAATAAAGGTGTCTGTCATCTAAATTGTGGCATCTTGCTAGTACCTTGTCAAACATAGTTATTCAAACTTCGAAATTAGTTTAGTGTAAGCCACTTGTCTGCTTTGCAGCTTAGGAAATTAAAACGCTTGTATCTGATGGTGTCAGTAGGTTCTTCCTGTCGAGTTGCTGTTGAGCAGTCGAACAGGTGTGCTTAAAAAAGTGGCTGCCTACTTTAAATAAATATTGTTCCATGTTCATGTCTTTTGCAAAAGCTGTGCTTCTTTCTAAAATCTATTTCTGTTCCACTGTGGTAAACTGGTTTAAGTGCAGTAGCCAATGTTGGATATTGGCCATTGGCAATTTTTTTTATGACAGATTAGCTTTGGATTAAATATCTCCATCACAATGTAATGTTTATAGATATCTCCCTGCCTCTCCAGTCTCATTTTATGGTATAACATCATAAAATTCGCCATGAAACGCAGCACGGTGAGTTGGTTATAAAAGATCAAGAGCAGGAATGGTGAATTTTTTTTCTGACACTTAAATCTCATTCATTTCAAATGGAGGATTACTGATGTCCTACTTTTCTCCTGCCTTTTGTGTTTGCTGTCACATCCCTTCAATTGCTCGGGAGGCTTACCTATCGAGGAAGGTGACAGTGACTTGAGAAATCCTCCGGCATCATATCACCTTCAGTTCTCAGTAGTGAGAAAGTTGAGGGAGAGAGGAGCAGGCGTGTGAGTAAACCTGATGTAACTCCAAATGTTTGATGTGTAGCTGCAAACATTTGTGCAAATCTTTCTCTTCTGAGTCTCTTTTCTTTTTCTCATTCTTTTGAATGTGATGCATATTGCAAAACTGGATTCACACAATTCACATGTGGTGATAAAAAGCTTCAGCACAGCTACAATAATACAGAATGTGTTTCCATGCAAACAGCAGATTGCTTTCAAATACAATGCTTTACATTGGCTCAGCTTTTATTTTATGTGCTCATGAGGCAACTTCTTTTAAATGCTGCTGAACGAGGTCTGGTCTGATCCTTTTCTGTCCACTGACTGATTTAAAGTCTCAACCTTCAGCACTGAACTGCTATGCAGTAGGTTACATGTAGCTTATCTAGTGAGTCACTGACAGGACAATGTGAACAGTGACCTTGAGTCTGTCTTCGTGCTGTTCTGCTAAAATAGTGCAGAAGAAGAGAAATGTAGTAACAAAACCCAAGGGTCTCCTGGATCATTTTTATGTATATTTTTTTATTTTTAGGAGATTTGTCCTCATTTGAGACCTTCTTTTGCACCTTTTACGATAAAGCTATTCCACCAGACAGTCATGGAAATCATTTATTGGCATTTGTGGGATCTTTTCTTTTGATTGGCTGGGCTCTTTGAGCTGAAAGCTTGGTGACTCTTAGTACAGTGCTCTGTATGTGTGCTAAGATGAGGGCAAAATGTTAACCGGGAGCCTAGAGCTACTGACGTTTAAAGCAAACAACTACAAGGCTTGGACTTTTAGTGGTGTCAACAAGTCAACTGTATCTGCTGGCATTCATTTAGATACAGTATGTGTGTGTGTTGATGCACTGAAAGGTCTGATCTTTAGCCCCTGGATTTAATACCACCTTGTATTATTTCTAGTAGTTTTTCTACATCCCACTCCTCTTTTCAACTACTCCTACACTAATGTCTAACCTCTTAAGATTTTCTGCCATAATGTCTGTTTTTATCTTTTTCTTTCATGCACTGCTTTGTGTGGGATTAATGTTTTCTTCTTCTCCCAAATGAGCATTTTCGCTGACTCGGGGCTGCATTCTTGAGTCATTAAACAGCATTGTTCGTGACCTGTTTCCTGCATTAGAAAGATTAGTCCAATCGGCTGCTTGCTTCAAGTCATCAAGTCAGTCCTTTTAAGTAATTGCGGTCTGCAGGTGGCTTTGGTTGCTTTTCAGAAGTGGGGAAAAAAAATTGAAAGCTGCAGTTAATTAGTGGAAACATTTTTCTCCTTCATTTTACTGCTCGCCGCCATCATTTGAACTTTAAAGGCTGTGTTTGCCCCAATACTAATTAATTTCTCATCACGCATGAACCCACACGCTTCCCGGTGCTAGAAGCCCCACCTGGATGAAGTTATTTCATCAAACACCCTACATCGTGTGTCTTACATTTCATGATAGATCTAAATGACTTTGACATAATCTCAAATAAGGAAATAAGTAAAATGCCAAATTCTCACAGATAAATAAACATTACTTTTCTTCACTACCTAGGCTTTCATGATGTGAACAGACACTCTGTCAGTTAAGCCATTGTTCTGAGGACTTTGTTTATGAGACTGTATGTGCTGCCAGATGCTGCATAGTAATTGAAAGGAAACGGCCCAGACTCTCCTCCTCCTGCTGCCGCTGCTGCTGGCACTTCAGGAATGCTCTAAGTGGAGCTTTATTGGCTCATTTATTCATGCACCCTGACTCTCTTTTGTTTCCTCTGTCTTTCCACATAGTCTGTTTTATGACACTCTATTTATTTCAATCAACATAACCCAAATTGTTTATGAGAGCATGCAGTTCTTCTTGCTTTTGTATTCAATATTTTTATTCCAACACAGCAAAGAATTTGGATTTCTGCTGCACGCAGTGGCCTATTAAACCATATTATTCAATATCCATACACGGTTTTATTCTTGTAAGACAATGCATGAACTAGATTAAGTTCTTCATCTAATTGTAATGCCTTAAAATTTAATAAAATCTGACTCTACACTGCTTCTGTCGTATATATGGAGCATTAAAGAGGTTGAAGATTGAAGCACTCTAGAAGGACAAGGAGGTTCTTGAGCAATATGCTAGCTACATCCATCAGCTTGTTAAGGTTGTAGGCATAGACGTTCTTTGGGCGAAATCCAGAAATCAGTGTGTTCACAGTGGTGTATGCCTTAGCAAATATATTATTTACTATTTTTGCAATCTTACTTTAGTGCGTTTGCTCATAAATCAGTCATAAATCGCTATCAGCGTTGTAGCACGGTAACATTTTCAGTCAGCAGTCTCCGGGGGCAACATACTTTGCATATTTAAACGTCATCAGCATGGTTGCCAACTCACACTGTTCACATGGGACTCTTGCTCTGAGCCTCTGGCTTATTCTCACACTGCCATTGACAACACTCAGCAAATGTTGCCTCATTTGGTTGTATTAATTCAGCCTTTGGAGCTGAAGATGTATGATGCACACTGCAGCCTCTCAGACAGTGTTTCTGTGTGGACTCTGTATCCTCCTTCATGTGTCAACATCTGTTTCCACAAACACACCAAAGCTATTAATTATACAGTAAACTGCTCTCAACTGGTCAGTTAGAAAAGTCAATAACGTTGCTAGTTCTGTCTGTGCAGCTGTAATTTGAAGCGCCTGTGTAGTTAACTGGTTACACATACTGTGGAGTTATACTACTACATACTAGCCTATGTAGTGTATTGTATTTATCCATTATACACTATATGGACAAAAGCATTGGAACACACCTCTTAATCTTTGCATTTCAGTCCCTAGCTGTTTAGTGTGCCTTCACAAACATGTATAAAAGAATTAGCAGAAAGTAGCAGCCTGGATGCAGGACTCAGCAGAAAGAGGTGAACTTAACTTTGTTGCTGGCAAAAGACCATGAAAACAAGAAACTATCATTTTCATTTATAACTATAATAGGGCGATGTAGGAACTTATTGACAGACTGACAACAAGCTGAACTGACTGACAGACTGAACATCACAAACACAAGACAAGGGACTATCAAAATAAAACAGGAAGTAACACACATACTGAGAACCAGACTATGACACGCGCACTTGGCAAAACAGGGATATTGACAGCCAGAGAGACATGGGAACACGAATGGGGAGACAGGAAAGGTTCACAAAAGGAAAATGAACTAGAATGTAGACAGGCTACAAACAGAGGATGTAATACATGACCAAGGAATTCTACTACGACAGTAAGGAACCAAATTCAAAGAAAAAACCTTCCGGTCTAAAAGTCAGATAACATAATAACCAATACAGAAGCATAAAGACAGATATAAGATACAAAACAAATATACAGACATACTGTATGATCATTATAGTATGATGATGATGATGATGATGATGATAATAGTGCATCTGACTCCTAATCTGCATCCCTTTTTTTTTTTTTTTTGGTATTGTGCTCTCCAGTTCAGCTAAATTGGGTGAAAAATTTTACACTTCTTCCATATGGAAAGGTTACTTGGGGAAATACCTTACACCACATGACTCATTTTTCAGCAGTGCCCACACCTGCTTATTCATACTTATTATGCAGGTATGTAGAGATTTGTGAATGAGTGAACAAAACAGTGATTTCAGACGTAGCCCATATTTTAGTGTCTCATAGCACAAAATGAGAATAAAACACCTCCAAGGATTTAAAAAGGATTTTAAGTGACAAATGTGCATCGTTGTTTTTCATTATGTCAGAGGTCAGCACACTGATTTACATCCATTTCCTGGAGATTTACTCCAACCCTAAAAATAACTACTAGTAAAGCTAACCTTAGCCTAAATCTCAGCTTTCCCCAAACATTTAAACAACCTTCAAATATAAAGATTTTCAGTATGGGGTTGATTTGTCCCCTTAAGGAAACGTAATGATGGATATCAGTGTCATTCTGAGCAAACTAATGACTCTGTTGTGTCCTATTACCCAGTAGCCACAAAGCTGCTTTGGACATGTAACTCATTGATGAGCGGAAGAATGGAAAATAAAACAATGGTGTGGTAAACCCTCTTTGGCAGTCACTGTCATTATACAAATGCTGCAAAGCTTAGTGATATGAATAATTTCACAACATCTAATTATTTTTGGCATCAAAAATATCAGAAGCAATGATGTTCTTTATTAAAAACGGACATCCAGGTATATATTTTATTTAGAAATTGTCCAGCTAATTGTGCCTTTCATTTAAAAATTTTTGTTTTGTTTTCACGGCTGTTTTCGACCTAATTCCAAGCCGCAGCAGGCGACTCTGTCCGTGAAATGAGCTTTGAAAAATTAATGTAGGTTAAAAATCAAGCATTCACTACCCAGCCAATCACCGTTTGCTGAAAACATTCCCAACTTTGCTGGTGAGCAGAGTAGAGCATTACAAATGGAGTAAGACAGATATATTGTTCAACGGTCGGTGAGGGGAATGTTAAATAAGCAACTGTTTGCCAACACATTTGCCGTATTCACTTTATTATGCGATAAGTCAATTTTGTGTTTGCAGCTCGTCGCGAGCGGAGGCACTTTTTGTTAAATTTGTAAAGTGCTCGTCGGTGATGAATATACGCTGAATAAACAACAGCGTGCTCTAGGCTGCTTCCATTAAGGTTAAGAAAGATTTTCATCCTCTGTGTCGACGTGCAGTTCCACCCACTTTCCTACCAGTCGGTGTGTGTCTGTGTGATTCTTGTGAGGCGTGTCACTTTCTGTGACAGCAGTCTTTTCTGTGTCTACATTGTCCTGAGCAGCTGCAGGTAATTTCCCCCACCTATTGTCCCCTTCCACACTGTCAGAAACTATAATTCAGCTCTAACCAAGCGAGAACAGTACCACTCTGTTGGACTCCGTGTGAGTCAAGGTGAGACAACTTTGGAGGAGGAAAGGAGGTGTGGAGCGTGTAATAGTTTGGGGACTTGTTATACCTTACTGCAACTGGGAGAACTGGGCTTACAAGTGGACATGCACGAGGCAGCGCAAAATCTATGACAACTCCTCAAAGTAGAGTGAGGCCAATGCGACTTTAAAGCCGTGCGTAGAGGCACGTTCAACATTGTTTTTTCTGGGGGTCAGAAAGGAGTAATATAGCAGTTTAGAGGCTTTCGGGCTCTGCACTATAATGTTGCAGAGCTTTGACAAACAGTAGTTCATCTTGCTGTAGAGTTGGACTAGTACAGCACGGCTGACAGCTGGCTCTGTTACTGCTGCTCTCATGGGGGAATGGAGAAAATGCTGTTTCTGTAATTTTGATGGATTTGTTTTTTTTGTTTACTTGGCTTCCTTTTTTCATCCGTAGGACCCATTAAACCCAGGCTGAAAGCCTTTTATAAGACTTATTGCTGCTCCTTGCAAAATGTACATATTCAGGGGAGAAATCCACCTTTCATCCAATAGAAACACTGGAGTGTGAAAGAGTGATGGCTCTGTAATGGTTTTGCCTGTTTTCTTGGCAGTGTTGCAGTTAGCTGTGGCAGAGATCAGTGGCAGACTTGCACCAAACCATCGGGCACATTCTGCTGCTTCTGTGTATTTAGTCAGTGACAGCAGCCCGTCCAACAGGAGCAGCATCGGGGCTAGATTAACGGCAGAAGCTATAGGAGACGGGCCAAGAGTGGGAATCATGGAATTTAGTCTTGCTTGTGGGTTTTGTTAGCAGCAGGGGCTGAAATGTTGGGACAAAGCCTAGGCTTTGAGTAGAAGTTTGGTTTTTGTTTTGGCTCCGAGTGCTAAGTGGAAACAAGCTGAAGTGAAAACCAAAGACGGAAAAAGAGCAAGGATTCATGTTTGAGAAGGACTTATATCAGAGGCTAAGTTGGAAATTCACCCAGAGAGCTCTCTGGTGTCATCTGACAGTTTGTCTTCTTAAAATCTGCATGTCCACGTGCTCCCTTTTCATTTTTTTAACAGCTAGATTGATGTGAAAGGCCACAATAAATGGGAAGCACAGGGGAGATATCTAACAGGAGTTAATGGGCCACTAAGGGAATATTTGGTTTTGAAGGCGGGCACATAGTAACTACTACTCCTTCTCTGGGGTTTCACAGCTCTTTAAGTAGACCTGTCAAATTTCCATCTTGAGTTAAAGGAACGTCCCTTTTGTTGTAACTCTAGATTTTAGAAATTTGCTCAAAAAAAGATAACTGCACAAATATAGCACAGACTCACAAGAGATTTGGCCTGAATTAGACATAAAACACACACCGGAAAAACAACACACCACTGCACTGTGATGCTTAAGAGAAAATGTCCTTGGTGAGCAAAAACATGTCATTTGTTTGAAAGGCAAAGGGAATTATCAGATGAATTGTCATTTTCTTTCAACTGTCATCTTATTTTTGTTTATTTCTTTTTCTTTTTCTTTTAAACATCACAATTGGGAAATGGCGCCGAGTCGAAGAAGCGAAACAATACAACTTGACAAGATGACAAAAGTGCAGTTGGAAATCCAGTTGACGAGAGTAGAAAAAGAGGTCTTGGTGACATTGGCAGTGTAACCTACTTTTAACGTGGTGACAGAACAAAAAAAAAAAGCATGCGGCGATTCTATTTTCTGGAATGATACACGCAGGATATTTGAAGTTCTATGACAGGCTGTGTTTGAAAGCTTTTATCTGAAGGCTTCGTTTCACGACCTCTGTGTTTCAGAAAGCAGCGTTCACGAGGGAAGCAACGACAACGATGGCAGCGTCTGCGGCAGTGACTCCGCCTTCTACAAGCAGAGCGAAGGTGAGGGATGCGGTGATGGGAGGGCGGCGTTTTGTGGCACTGCAGATGAGTAATTCCAGCCACAGGTAGAATCAGCATGCTTGTGCTTTTCTATATCTCCTGGATGCAAATGCAAATAAACCTCCTTTCATGCAAAAGTGCACATAAATAAAATTCCCGCCCTGTGCTCACCACAGACAGCAGATTTTCTTGTGGATGCTTATTATATTTACACGTACGCTTTCATAAATGGATAAATATGCTAACAAGATATGCGGCTGACAATAAACAAACCCAATTTTGTTTGTTTACTGGTAATTATCTGCTGTGTGCAGTGATCAAGATCTGCCATTTAGATAATGTCAACTTCTAAAAGGCCCATGCAGAAAAAAATACCATATGCTTAATGTGTGTATGTGTGTATTTGTGTTTATAGGTGTGTCAGAAATGCCAACAAAACTGCGCTCTTTTATGATGATTTACAGCAAGGGTAAAATAATCGTAGTATGAGTCAAACTGAGGGTCGTTGTACACATTAAATAAAATCGTTTGAATTTCAGCATCCTAGCAACATCAGCACTAAGCAGGCACTAAATAGGAACTAGAAGGAGAAAGAGCGTATTTCTCCCATATTACCTTGCCTTCAATGGATCCCTGTTAAATCTAGCATTTTGAATAATATTTTGAATAATCAGTCCCCATCTTATCTTTTAGACCTCATAGTATCATATCACCACAATAGAGCACTTGATTCTCAGACTGCTAGTTTACTTGTGGCTCCTGGGGTATTTAAATGTAGAATGGGAGGCAGAGTCGACAGCTTTCAGGACTCTCTTCTGTGGAACCAGCTCCCAGTTTGGATTTGGGAGACAGACTGTTTAAGATTAAGCTTAAAACTTCCTTTTTGATAAAGGAGATGGAACTAGATCAGGTGACCCTGAAAACCTACCTTAATTATGCACCAATGGTCTCAGGCTGCTCCCATTAAACACTTAGCATTTCTTCTTCACTCACTCTTTTTCACTGTGTTTCTACACCACTGTGTTTAACCATTAGCTATTATAATTACATTCAGGACAGAAGGCACCCTTCCACAGTCCCTTCCCTTGTGCCCAACAGGTCACAGCAGATGGCGCCAGTTTCTTCTTGTTAAAAGGAGTTTTTCCTTCCCACTGTTGCCAACCAATTAGTCGTAGAGGGTTGTCCGATTGCTGGGGTTTTCTCTGTATTAATGCAGGGTCTTTACCTTACAATAGAAAGCACCTGTCTAATTTCAATGGCATGACTGCTGCAATAGTTAGAAACTAAAATTTGTGCAAAAAGCTCAAATAAGGTAATTTAGGGCTCTAGGAAACTATGAATGTCTGTAGGAAATTTCAGGAAATAGTCATTTAAATGCACCAAATGGACCAAAATATTAGGCCACTCCTCTAAATCTTTGCATTCAGGTCTTTTCAGTCCCATTGCCGCTGATTTATAAAATCAAGCACTAGCCATGCAGTGCGCCTTTACAAACGTTTGAAAAATTTGGCCGTTTAAAGACTGAATTTGAGAGTGGTTTGTGTAAAGTTAATTAAGCGGTGTCTGTGTCTCTCTGTGCAGAGTGCTGATGGACTTAATAAAAGTCTCTGACGCTTTGCTTACTCAATAACAGCATAGAACCGAATCTCCATTGGCATTAACATCAGCACAAAAGCTGTGCACCGGGAGCTTTGTGGCATGGGTTTCAAGTCGATACTGTAGGTGTATGTGGCCCATTACTTTTCTCTATGTAATCTAGTTCATTCTGGAGCGAAGCAGTGGATCACTATCACCATCCACAGGGGAGGGAAGGTTAAGGGAACTCTGTATGCATGCATTTATTTTTGTGTGCGCTGTGTTGTGTTATCAGGGCACAGTATGGCAGAGACACTCACAGTCGCCCTGCGTGTTGCTGAGGAGGCTATAGAGGAGGCCATTGCTAAGGCAGAGGAGTTCAGTGACAGCTTGGTAAGACATCCCTCTCTTCCCCTTCTTCCTCTCCCTCTCTTGTCCTCTGCCTCTCCTTTTCTTCCCCCCACTTTTCAGAGCTTTCGTATTTCCTTCCTGCTCTCCATCCCCATATTTTCAATCCCCTATATCACTGTCATGGCTTCTTACTTCTCCTCTACTCTTGCCTCCCTCTTGGTCTCAGTATCAGCGGGATACAGTCATGGTTTTTGGCAAAGACCTTTGCACAGACTCTCTCTTGGTAATTCACATTCACTTTGAACTGAATATGCTGCGTGTGTGTGTGTGTGTGTGTGTGTGTGTGTGTGTGTGTGTGTGTGTGTGTGTGTGTGTGTGTGTGTGTGTGTGTGTGTGTGTGTGTGTGTGTGTGTGTGTAGGAGAAACAGAATGAGGCTCGGTATCTGCGGGACCACAAAGAGGAGCTCATAGAAGAACTCGCCACAACCATTGTACAAAAAGTAGGTATTACTTTACTGCAGGTTTATTCGTCTCTTTTATGTGGAAGCATTAATTGCAGCTAAAATCTTTCAAAATAAAAAAAAATGTAGCACTTCAGGCTATGCCTTTCCTCTCCACCCTTTACAAATGGATTGACAAATAATTACGCTTTTACTCTATAATTTCAAACAGAAGTCATTGCACTTATATAATGTTTTAGTGAAATATGGCACAGGAAATAATTTTCAAGCAAGAAAAGAGCAGAAGGTCTTCGAAAATGATAATTTAGAGTGTCAAAATCTGCATAAATTACTTTAAAATTCAAGTGACAACTGCTTTAATTTTACACATGGCATTTAATTTGCATGCAGATAGTGAGTGGAGCCAGGATCTGCAGTTGTTTGATTGCCTTTGAGTTTAAAGTCAAACGTGTTGGAAATCAGTTCACTGGAAATGAAATACTTTGAAGATTTCAGCACATAATGTTACAATAAAATTTAAATGAAAATTAAATCATCGCTTTAAAAATTATTAATGGCTAAACATAAAATTCTGTTGTACGAGCGCATTTCTGCTTTCCATTGTGCATTTATTATTCTAGTTCATCCTTTTAAAAAGCTTGTTGTGTACGCCTCATAGCTTGTATGCACAGTCTCTGTCATGTTCTCTCTCCTCATCGCCTTCTTCACTTCCTTTTTTTCTTTTTCTTTTCCCTCAGATCATCCAGAGAAGGAAGCGTTCAGAGATGCAGACAGAGTTTGACTTTGTCTGGCCTCAGTCTCAGTCTCTGATCCAGCCCAGTGAACTGCCCTCTCCTTCTCAGCCTCACACTTCATCACAAGGACCACAAGACCCGCTCAAAACCTCCTACTCTCTCTATGTGAGTCCCTGTGTCAGTCTAAACTGTTGGGACATATGGAGCATGTCATGCTGCCGTATTCAGCCATCTCTATTTAAGTCAAAAACAAACATGCAGAATAAATACAGATAAAGCATAACCGGTATATTAAAGAAGGACATAGCCAATGAGACACTTCTAAGAGGCACTACAGTGTGTGATTTCTTAGTAGCATGGATCACATACTGCTCTGTACGTGACCCACCGATGACAGGTTCTCTTTTTTTGACTAATTGTGAATGCAGTCACTTGAAATTAGGTAGTACGATTAGATTTCCTAATATAAGCTGTATTTTTTTCCTCAGACTCTTTTTTTTTAATACTAATTTTTCTTAATGATGTGTTGGAGAATTCTGGAAGAGTTTACTTACTGTTGAGGGTTTGAGGGAAAGGTCCTTTTTTTTGAAAAAAGATAATACAATATGCCAACTACAGCAAGTCCTCACACAGGAACACATAGGCAAATCAATAGTACACAAACCTGGCACGGGTTCATACTACAAGTCACCAAGGACTCCTGGAGATTTGTCATCGTCCTGTGTGTGTGCAGAGCATCAAGGCTGCTCTGCCTTCAGTTTCCTGCTGTTTCACTCAGTGAAGATCAAAGTCTTGTGAAATACGCAGGGATCCTCCTCGACTGCTCTGCCTGCCATGGGATAAGCTGTGTTTATCAGCTCTCTACAAAACCACTCACTGACAGACAAAGCATGCAGATTTACACTCACATGCGTACTTACGCGGTGTAACACTAAACCTTAATGTTGTACCCCACCCTTTTTAAAGAGGAATTTTTGTGTGTTTAATTCTGCAATTAATTTCTCAAATTTGGGAGAAGAATAAAGTATAGCTTAGCTTAGCTTATTTTTCGAATTGACGCCAGAGTACAGATCAGACACTATTCCTAAAAGCTGTCAAATGTAAAATGCACCAAAAAGCTCTCATGAATGTAAATTATGTTGTTCCACAGATACACAAATATTACACAAAAATACACAATACACAAAAATTAAGTAATAAATGACTAGTGATTTAGTATATTAAAATCTTGAGCTAATGTAAATGTATAACTTTTATTTGTTTCGCACAGAAAGAATCACAGGAACTGCTTAGTAGATATTTGCTCAGTGTTATAGCTCCACCTGCTGGTGAGAATGGTAAATTACAGCCGGCATAGTGGTGACGTTTTAGGGTTTTTTTTATTGCTGGACAGGAAGTGAATTGTCCAGATGGACCAAATGCTCTTATGTGTATTACTTAATTACTATATATGGATATTATATTTTCTGGCCAAGTGCCAGTTATCTCTGTTTCTCAGCTAAAAATCTGTCTGAACTTCCTGTCAACAAAAAACTAAAAAAAAAAAAGAAAGAACCTGTCAACAGAGTTGTGTACCATTCTTTGGATCTGTGTCATATTTCTCTGTATTTACCTGTGTGTGTGTGTCAATGTTTGTTCTTGCAGCGGTTGCGGTCAGCGTTCTCTCTCACCAGTGACGACTCCCCAGAGAAGGGTCCAGAGGAGGAGGTAGCTGAGGCCGGTGGCGGCAACGACGGCTTGCAGGAATACGCTTCTCTGAAAAGGGAGCCAAAGGCGGCCACATCTTTACCCACCTGGAAGAGCATGGATCGCCTGGATAACTCGAGTAAAAGTCACACTCACAGACTCTTTTTGGTTGAGCAGCTTTCCATTTCGCTTTTATCAGTTTAAATATAACTTTGTGTAGATGCATAACTGAATAGATTTAAAGATTTTTAGACAAAGGCCATAGATTTACTTTTACATGTCGTAAAGATGCACATACATACAAAGACATACAAATTATTTGTAGAAATTTACCCCATGCATTGCTCTATATTAGCCTCATATAATTTTATTGAGAGTATGGATATTGAATTTATTTAGTACTCTCTGAATCCCTGCAGTTGACTCCGTTCTTCTATACTTCCTGCTGCTGCTTGTGATTTTCATCCAGGTGCCTCTTCAGTGCTCCAGAGTCCAGACGGCAACTGGATTGCCCTGCACAGTTCCCAGCTGTCTCGGCCCAGCCTGCTCACCAAGAGGAAGAGCCTGTTGTTCAGCGTGCTGGAAAAGGAGTCTGGCGTTGTCTCCGCTTACGACGAGATGGGATCTGACTCAGAGGAGGATGATGAAGGTGGCTGGGGTGCAGCGCTGAGGCAGTTTCGCCGCAAACTGTCAGATGAGACTTACTACACGGACTCCCAGCACGACCCCGAGTGGATTTACACTCAGCATCTCCCGGTCACCTCACCATCCTCGGGGCAGTACACCAACACAGAGACTCTCAACTCAGACTCCGAGGCCTCGTCAGTGCTTTCTGCGTGTCCCCGTAAACCACCCCACAATCTGATGAGGAAGAAAGGACCACCGGATACACACCTTCACCCTCATCACCAGCCGCTGCATCACCAACACCTTCAGCAGAACTTTTCTCCATACCCAGTCCAATCAGAGTCATTGGATGTGAACTTTAACCCTAAGGTGATGTCTTTGAATTATCCTGTTCTACAAAGTCAGATGTAAATATTGTCCTTTGTAGTGAGAATTTTAGAGCCATACCAAGTAGTTGGTGGACTAATATCTGCAAATATTATAATTATAATATCTGCAAACACCTTTCAACCATATTATCAGTGTTGATGTTGTCCACCAGAGGGCACTCTGCAACTTGCCTGTTGGAAATGCATGTATAGATCATCACAAGCACAACAACCTGCTGATCAACAGCAGAGCAGGAGAGAGCATAACTGAAGAATCACACATGAGAAATTTTAGGGAGATTCTAAAAGGAAGAAAGAAAGAATATTGACTGATATATCAGAGTATTGGCTTTACCAAATATCGGTATTGCTATCAGTCTTAAAGTCCTATATCAATTAATTACTCAACAGCTCTTTATTTGCTGATTAAAAGGTCATGACTGCTTTTGTAGAACTGGGGATGCTCCCTGTTACACTTTTTTGTACTCTGAAAAGAGACTCCGTGTTCCTTAAGTGAAAAGTACCCACCCCCCAGTTAGCTCTTTTTCTTAGTAGAGACAACAATAGAGAACAAAAGATACGTGAGTTTTTACTTGCAGTCCTTGGTGCAGAGGCCTCAAATGAGCCGACAAAGATACAGAAATAATAGTTGCGTTCAATTAAAACCTGATAACAAAAGACAGTCCTAGAAAGAAAAGCATGTTATCATGTGAAAGCTTTAATCTGATATGTAACGGTGGCACATGTACCTGTTCACTTCCTGTCACTGTTCCCAGGTGATGGGAGACAGTAGCGAGGCAGAGGAGAGGCAAAGTGATCCCGTCAGAAGATCACGGCGACGCAGGAAGAGTAAGAGGGAGTCATCATCAGAGCAAAACAGGACTGGAGGCCAGAGCCATCCACAGTCCGTCTACCCCTTAGCGCAGGTAAAATTTAGTGATTCCTTATTGGTTGTTAAGAGGAACTCACTTTAAAATCCATCTGTGCATCTATTTATTGGGGCTGTTCGGCTTGGTTGTAAAGCATTGTTTCACCATTAGAAGGAACCAAATGAAGGTCTCTAGTTCAGGCTGCTTTTCTCTTTAGGGTTAGGCTTTAGTCTTTAAAATCTGCAAATATAGGTTACCTGCTCGATTTTTTACAATTATCTTTTGATTTTACATGTCGACCTTTAAGGAAAACAGTGGTGTTCTACTCCACGCCCTGCTGAAGAGGGGATTAAGTGAGGAACAGCCAAAATCTGACACTATACCAGTGGCCACAGCTGCACCAGACGCCTTCAAATTAGATGCTATGACAACTGAGCCAGAGGACCTGGACACACTGGCGCCAAATTCACCGGTCCCCAGCCCTTCTCAGCCCCCCTCCTTGACCCTGGGGCGAGAGCTCTCATCCAGTAGCTCAGGGCCTGGATCCACAACCAGAGATCCTCTAGAAGGGGAGCTGCAGTCTAGACTTGGTCAGCTGGTCATCAGTGCCAACAGCAAAGTCAGCAGCTCATCTGAGGAAGAGTGCACAAACTGGCCTGCAGACAGGCAGACGGATAAAGAAAGTGACAGACAGAGAGAGAAATTGAAGCCAAAGGAAAGAGAGCGAGAGAGGCAGCGAGTGAGTGACAAATCAAGAGAGAGAGCAAGCGAAGCAGTAGAACAAGTGAACGGACAAGAGATTAAAAGAAGCGAGAAGCTAATAAAGAGTCCCTCGGTGAGAGAAGACGGCAGAAGTCGGGAGAGGAGGTTTGAGAAGGCATGCGAGAGTTTAGATATGAAAGTGGAAGACCAGGAACAAAAGAGAGGAGACAAAAGAGAACCCAACAGGCAGAGTAAGAGACAACATAAACGAGATGCGGAGAAGGAAGCGGGACCGAAAGGGGGAGCGAGGAGCGGATCCAGTGCAAGTTCGCCTGCTGTTACCCCTTCTTCCCACGAGGGGGCGCTGTCAAACAACCAGGTGGGGAGATGTACACAAGATTTGATTTTCATCTGCAGAGCGTCTTCTGCATGTACTTGCATTGCAGTCTGTTTGTTGCCTGTTTGTAAGCTTTTAAATTCTTTTTTTTGTGCCTTCAAAATCTATTTCCTATCACAACCTCCTGTGTTATTTACCTGACAATCAGTGCTGTCATTATCTGTCCCTCATCCCATGTTTTCTCTGGTTTGCTGTGTTGTTTTTGAGTTTTTTGTCTGGTCTGTGTGTTCCTGGTAAACGTGTGTGTGCTTTCTGTATGTGCATATGTGTCAGGTGGGACAGAATGACTTGGAGCAACTTCAGAGGCTTCAGTTGCTCTCCTCTGTCTTACAGCAGGTGAGATATAAGGGCTAGAAAGAGGATGTAGTTGGAAGTCATGCACAAGGATACACAAACCTGCAGCCATCCCATTTCATTTATGACCTTAATATCTTATTTACATGCACTGTAGTAAATTGCATTATGATTGCATACATATGATTAAAATGGTCAAATTTTTGGACTCTTTATCAGTCCATACAGTGCTGTGCAAACCCCTCATATCCCTTCATTTTGCTTCCAAGGGGCGAGACTGTGTGTTGAGCAGTAGGTTTCCAGGCTTTCTGAAGGTTATTCGTTTCTTCACTTTTCTGTTTAAGACTGTAAATTACTTTGATTTCTTGTGCACTACAAAAGTATGCGTATTATCAGAAATCTTTATTGTTTAATGTATGACTTTTGACATATATTGGGCAGGTAAAATAAACTTTAAATAACTAGATGTCAAAACTACAATCTGTTATGTCAAAAGTATTGTTCCAGCTCATATTTAAAGTTGCTTTTTTTTTTTGCATTTATAATCAACTCAGCACTGAGAAATCAATAACTACACAAAGTCAGATAGATGGGACACACGTACACACTTGGACAATACATCTGAGGCATGAGGGTCGATGCTGATCATTAAGCAGACTCATTCTAAGGGCTTCTATGAGTAATGCTTGCCTCTTCCAGCTTGTATGACACATGTACTGGTGTGATCTATTTCTGATGGCTTTCACAGCTCCCTTTACAAATCCGCCAGGACGCCTCAGTGCGATGTGAATAGAGGAAAACGTGTGACCATAGCCGTGATATTTGCGCCTTTTTGAAGCGATATCTAGTGTTTTGCCTTTATTAAATGAATCCGAATGAAAACCGAGTAGCTCACTGCCGTCGTACTAATTCACAGCATTTTCAGCGTACGTGATCTTCAGCAGGTAAGGGTCTGGATGGTGTACAGAAATAGACATAAAGCAAAGAATATTGAATAAATAATCCCAGATTCACAAAATATCAACCACCTGTGTTCATTACTTTTCATGCCCTTATGAGCTCATCCCCACTAGAACCACTGCTGTGGACACAGGTGGTGTCATTTGAGGCTTTGAGGCTTTAGAGATTAGCCCTCAGGGTGGAGAAGGTAATTGGGCCCGGTGTATGCACAGAGGGAACGATACAGGAAAAAAAGTTGAACAACAACTTTTTATTCCTGTACGCCAATCTGACTTCCTTATTTATTTATCTTCCCTGTGTGTGACATATTCCTATATTCAAAAGGCATCAAACTAGTTTCTTTGTTTTTTATGTACTAGGATCAACTTTCCTCATTGATAGGAGTGAGATATCAGTGTCTGTGATGACTGTTTGATCAGACGGGTGATGGCCTACTTCTTTGAAGTGGATCAGCACATCTCCACTCCTCCTTTGACCAACCCAAATCGATACCTCACTGTGTCCATCTCTGCGTCTCATTCTTTTTTAAGATCAATCGATAGTGATTTAAAAAGGAAAAAAAGATAACCAGCATCTCGTCTCTTTTTCATCACTTACCTTCTCCGGCTAAAATCCGGCTTTTCGGACTGTCACACTGTGCCCGAGAGGGATCGATGTGCTTCCGATCCCACTGATCAAAGCTTCAGCAAATTATTCATTCATTATGGAATAACATCTTTCTCTCTTTACTGCTATTTCTTATTCTTGCTCAGTGTTTACATGAGCTCAAGAGGATGAAACGGCAACTTTCTTCACTCACCGTCTTTACTTTTGAATCATTATTTGTCACATTATTTGACATGAATTTGGAGGCAGGCTGCTTGGGTTTGGCTGAAATGAGAGATCTCCACAGCTGACTTAAGTCATTTCCATTTCCTGATTAGCCGAGGCATCAATCGACAATCTTATCTCCTCTACTGGCAGATGTTAGATTATTTTGAGTAATGATCCAATCCTCAGCTTCACATCCAAACTGCAATTGCTTTCCTGAAGCTCAGTGACCAGAGATGATGTGTCCACAGTGCCATCATTTTCCAATTCAAAGCCTAAGAAAAAAAACAACAACAACTGAAGATGACTCACTTCTCTGGCTTTGTCTTGAGACCTCATTACCCCATTTCTCACATCCCTGTTCTGCACCCTCTGACTGCTTATCCAGGTCAAGCATGTGTAGATGTGGGTCCTCACAAAACATTAATTAGGCGACCAGAGTGACAAATATATGTGCACTTGTCACCTGCAAAATGTTCTTTTTTATTCACGTATTATTATTTTTAAGGCTTTACAGTGTGAAAACCAAAGGGGGCTAATGCAGCTGATTAAAACATGATGCCGCATTATCTTTATTGGCTCACATTCATTTTTGAAATGGGGATGTTTTTACAGCGCTAATGATTGCATAATGTTCCAAAATTGAATAGTTGCATAATTGCCTTTTGTCACATCCCCTTGCTCTCGAAATGAAATATATTTTTCATTATCATTTCACGTGTATTACACTACATTAAGCCCTTGCCCTTAAGGTGATGTTTACAGATTAGATGTACTTGCTTGACATTTTCTGCTTTTCTCACACATTAAGTCTCTTTAACAGTGTGAGTAATAAGGTTTTCTCTCTGACTCCAGTGTTTCTGGACATTTCACTTGAATTCATTTTAATCTCACTTGAATTCAAACGGTCTGTTTATTCTATTTGTTCTTTGACTGGAGCAGAAGTGCTCAGCGGCTTCGCTCTGCAGCATCACCACGGAGGTGCTAAAGGTTTTGAATGCTACTGAGGACCTGATTGGTGAGGCGGGAGGCGAGAGCTACACCCCTTCTGAGTCTATGAGTGCTTCTCCCATATCCAGCAGCTCTGAGACCCGCAGGTTGGACCAGAGGCTTACCAAAATGGAGGAGAATGTAAGCTAGAGAGCACCTCCACCCAGTAGTTTTGCCTCCTGAATCAGTGGTGCTTATGGGAACTAAATGTTTTGCTCTTTTCTGTGCAGGTTTATCTTGCTGCTGGTGCAGTGTATGGCCTCGAGGGAGCACTGGGAGACCTAGAGCACTGCGCCCGCAGTATTAGCAGTGGGACAACAGACCAAGAGCTGGCCTTCCTGGAAGATCAAGTGGCTACCGCGGCTGCTCAAGTCCAGCAGTCTGAACTGCAGGTACTTCAGAGGATCGATGACTGTTTGCACACATCTTTATACTGCTAATCATATGTTATAGTCTTACTAAACCCTGAACAAAGATAAGAAGAACTATTACCTGAGACATCCTCCTTAAATTCTCTTGAAAAAAATCATCTTTTTGCTTTAAGATATCAAACATTGAGGCAAGAATATCAGCTCTGAAAACGGCTGGGCTGAACGTGACTGTCTGCAATCGCTTCTCCAAGCTCAAGCCAAAGTCTAAGGTACTCACTGGCCTTCCTGCACGCTTAATCTTTTGCAATTTGTTTTGTACTTTCAGGCCATATGTAATGTCTTTAAAGAGTATTGGTGTAACTGATGAACTTGTCTGTGCTTATATAGTAATGAATGGTTATTGGAATAAAGAAATGGTCAGATATGGTTGGTTTGTTGATTTTAATGAACTATAATAGATGAGCGATGGTAATATTCTCATTACAGCCTCAAACCCTGGACTCATCACGCCATCAGAGGAGGAAGCTTCCAGCGCCTCCACTAAAAGGTACCAAACGTGCCAATTTTGCTCACTTAGGAGAAATCTATTATGTTGAGACAAAGAAAAATGTGTTTATGCATTTTTTTTTTTTTAAACTGAACTAAACTGCGGACATATGCAGGGTACAGCCTTGTATATACAAAGTGTGAACGTGTATGCTTATGTACGCGTGTGAAACCGAGACACCTAGAGATGGGAACTGAGACAGAGGGGAGGGACAGTTTTATTCGGCCTTAGTTAACATCTCACATTTTATGCTTTGTCCTAAAAGAAGAGAGAGGCCATTGAATGGATGTAAAAGTGAATACATTTGCTAAAAAGAGACTAAGTAACTGAAAAGCTCCATTAGATGTAAAGCAGCCAAATGGAAACACACACACAGTCCAGGGGGATAAGGCTGTTTTATCAACCAACTGTAAGTCTGTTCCTTTTCATATTCGTGAAAAGCCTCTTTCTGCTGCAGCTTTCTTTATTTTCTTTTTTGTCTCTCTTTTTTTCTTCACCGTCATCTACACAATGACTTTGATTCAGGGTGGCTTTTTAGCAAAGCTCCAAAGAGAGACAGCAGAAAGGACAATGGGTCAAACTCAGTGACCAAGACATTGATTCAGTAATTCCACCTTAGTGTGTTCCTTCTATCAGTCCATACAACGTGCTCCACATTTGTAGTGAAAATATACTGACATTTAGCTATACACCACCAAACCTTCTTGTTGCTTTGAAATGATCGTGAGGAAAAGCACTTTTTGATCCAATACAACATTATGGAATAAATATAAATGACTTGTTTAAACCAAGGTTGTGATGAAGCCTTTGCAACTGTGTGTACTACCCCCATCACGAACTATCAAAATCTGTCTTTTACCACTACCATGTCATAAATCTGCCAGTTTAGGACACTGAATTGTCTAATTACTCTAATGTGTACTGGAGACCCCACTCCTATTCAGGTTAGAGCCAGTTTGCAGAGCTCTGTGAAAGGAGTATACACGTTGTTTTATGAAACCTTCATTTTATCTGGTAGTTTCCAGAAACATGATTTATTGCTTAAAACAACAGTAGTTGAGAGTTTCATGGGAAAACACTGTGACATTCCGAAACCAGATGCTAGATGTAATTTCTCCAGCATGTCCTGCCCAGGGCCTCCAAGACATGCCCAAAACACCTCATGTAGAAAGTGCCGAGGAGACATCCTAGTCAGATTCCTGAACCACCTCAGTTGGTTCCTTTTGATGTGGAGGTGTAGCAGCTGTACAGTGAGTACCGCCTCAATGACTGCGCTCCGCACCTAATCTTACCTAAAGGAGAACCAAGACACCCTAAGGAGGATGCCCATTTCCTCTGCTTGTACTCACTATCTCACTTTTTCAGATCTAGGCTCAGGCTACCTCAACCTATCATGGCCGTCTGTCATGATAGGTTGGGGGTGAAGGATGGAGACAGGACAAAGGACATAAATACACATATATGTGATTTTTCCCAAAAAGTTGATTCTGTTCATCTGGATGTAGCACCATCGGGAAAACGATATATCCAGATGAACAGAATCAACTTTTTGGGGATTTCCTTACCTGGATGATTGAGCATGAATCAAGACACACGTGCTTTTCTTAAAATAAAAATGTGGCATTTATTCTCATTTCAGAGAAGTTGGAGCCAGAGCAGCAGGTTAAAGTATTTCGGCCATAGTGACAGTCAACAGCACAATGAGTCCCTCAGGGCTATTTTCAAGCCCCAGGGACAGGGGCTCTTCACATCCAGTGCCTTGACCCAGCATCTGCCTCTAGCTCCAGGCCAAGCAGGGGCCACCACCTGCCCTGTGTAACCCAACTCAGCACTCATTCCTCACACAAGCTCAGTACCCATCAGTTAAAGAGATCAAAGAAGACATCGTTGGATCTTTCTCTTTTAACAAGATCTATTTCATGCTGTTTTTCCTCCTTACTGCACACACGTAGACTCACACACACAGAAATATGTTATTTAACAGTCGGTTTCTCTGCCTTAAGATCTGCAAACACTCCTCATAAACCGACTTAAAAGAATATATATGTACAGATAAAGAAAAACTCAGTTTTCTATCTGTTTGCAAGAGTGTTGTGAATTAATGTGCAATGAAGCTGTGGAAAATCATAAGAAAATTTGTGTGATTCAGTGTCCTGAAAAGAGGCTGAGCCATGTTTTATACTGCATCGTCTTTGTCACCATGAACCAAGAAATGTTACGGGGGATTTATTCAAACTGTTTTGTTTTTTTGATGATTGTCAATATCCACCCGCATATAGCTATCAGATGGTAATCACCAAATGGGGATGATTGTAACCTTCAATATTTTACTGATTTATACAAATCACAAGCAGACCAGAAAAGAGTTGGAAAAAAGAGCTGTTTAGATGTTCAAAGTATCACGTCACCAGTGTTTTGGTTTTGTTTGGGGGAGGTTTTGTCCGTTGCACCATGTGCTTGATGACTATAAAGGAATAGCACATTGAGAAACTGTAGCTGAGAAGAAATTAAGCTAGTTAAAAGACCAGGTCAACATGTTGGAAATATAATCATTTAATTTCTTGCTGTGACCTAAGTAACTTAGTCCAGCCACTGTCAAGGCAAACTGTCAAACTTGTATCAAGAAAAAAGGAGAGGTCAAATTGAGAAATGGGCAGCTAATGATAATCCGAAACCGAAGGGAGCTGGACAGAACCAAGCTCACCGCTTCCTCCTTTTTTAGTCTCTCAGCTAAGCTAAGCATCCATTTGCCATGCTGACATTTCACTGGTGAGGAGTGTGTAAATTTATTTAGGAAAGAAAAAGCTGATTTGTAGATACATTCACATATTGGAAATTGTGGGTTACAACATTTAAATAGATCAAAATTAAAAAAATAGTTTGCATGGAGCATCCATCCAGCTTATCCGGGGGAACACCTGGATAAGCTGGTGGAGGTGGCTGGGGCGAGGGAGGTCTGGGCCTCTCTGCTTAGGCTGCTGCCCCCGCGACCCGGCCTTGGATAAAGCAGATGAAGATGGCATCCATCTGACATTCAAGTTGGGTCTGAAAATCCTCCTCCGTGACATATGTAGTTTCTCCAACGCAAAGCCATTCTTCCTCCTCCCTGTCACTTTCTTTGTTTACTTTTAAACGTTGTGGCCTTTTATTTAAGGAGAAAGAAAAGAGTATTTTCATGTTTTCCCTTTACCGGGGTCACGTCTGATCTTTTGTGTTGCATTCAAAGATTCTTGTAAAGATTTTTACATAAGAAAGTCTGACGGGCTATATAACAAATGCCATGAAACCATGATTTTGTTACGAGCAATTTATTTTTGTACTGAACGTTTTTATGCAATACCACTGAAATAAGTACTATTGCAAATTAAAGGCTTTATTCTCTCCTCAAAGGAACCCACCTCAGTCAGTCCTACCAGACTCTCTTATGTGTGATGACTCAAATTGCTTTCAGTGTAAGCTTGCATTTACCATTCGATGTTCTGCCAGTAATGACGATGGTAAATGCTTTGAAAACACAGGTGATGAGAGGCACACTTGTACTCCTTAAACACGAGAATACTGCCTTTCAGTTTTGGGAGATTTTAAGTTAGCCATGCATACAGTTATCAGAGTTCTCGCTTTGGCTCCAGCTTAACAAGAGCATGTTTGGATTCTCTGATAGTGTTTGAAAGGTGTGATGATCTTCTGTATGAATGCTCTGCCCCTTCTATTAGTGACCTTTTCATCCCCAGCCTTTCGCATCTTGGGTTTGCACATTGATCTTGTATTTTTTGTCAATCTTGTTCTCCAGAGGTGTTGATGTAAAAAAGAGCATGTTTCTGGCTTTATCAAACTGATGAAAAATGTCTCTCTAAGAAGCACAGCCACAAGGGTCCAATCATCAGTGTCCTGTATTTTTCTAATGTGAAAAAAATAATAAAAAAAAGTAACAATATCTCATTGCAGAATTTGTTAATATACTATATGTGTGAAAAACATGGATATGATATGATAATGTGTTTATTGCCCAATCATAGTTGACAAATCGTTCAGTGTTGTGCAAGAGACTGTGTATAATTGTCATGACTTGTGAGGCTGGATTTGCACAGGACGTCTCGTTGGTTGTTGGAACAGTGTCGCGGATACTGAGAAGTGATGAGATTCTCCCAGAGCTAAAAACAAATGTTGCTTTTGTTCCTGTTTAAATCCAGTGTGAACGACTATGAAGAGGTTCACTGTGCACAGCTCCACAGGCGGGCCATTCACTTTTATGTGCAATTGTTTGTTGCAATCCATACGATATGTTGGGGAAATTATTAACAAGCAAAAAAAGAAAAAAAATGCAGATTCTCTATGTGCCACAGTACTCTGAGAAAAAAATGTATTATGAAATAAATAAAATTCGCAAACTTAAAATTGTGTTTTGTTTGCTTGTTTTTTCAAAGAAAATGTTTGCCTTCACACTCACGAAAGTTACAAGCAAGGTTGTCAACAGATATAATCATGACATCCTGATTTATTAATCAATGTAGAGTGCATTTTTATGTACAGACATGGGTGAGGCTCATAACAGACACAAGAGAAATATAATTATGAAGACGTGTATATAGTGTCGATTTTTAAAAAATGACAAACGAAAAATAAAACGGAGTTTTTGGATGTGGGGAGGAGAGCACATCACGGTAGCCAATCACCGTCCTCCCCGTCGAGCACTTTTCCAAGGTTCTCCTTGTTTCTCAGGCTGCTGAGCAGCAGCTCCAACGTCCTGACGACGGGCATCCCATCGCTGCCCAGAGTCTCCAGACTGCTGTGCCTCTTCCCAAAGCGCCCAATGGGTCTCACCCCACGCCCCACATACCAGAATGGATCTATCTCTGGACCTGGAAACCAAGCAGAGACAAGTTTATCAGTGCCACATAAAGCAAGGGATCCATACAAGATGTTAACAGCTATGTTTGAAAACAGAATTAATATTTAGGAAAGTGGTGGTTAAATATTCTGTTAGTGGACGGACTGTGAGGACAAATACTACTATTACAGCCACAAAACGGCATGATTTTGCCTTTTCCCCCCTCCCTTTTTTAAAAAAATTGTCTTTTAGTGGCTATCCTTCAGACCTAAAACAATGGTATTCTGATATATTACCATGTAAAGTCTGAAAGCCTTTCAAATTAACTGCCAAATATGTTTTCAGTCTTTAAACAACTCCTGAAACGCATGAATGCTCACATCTGTTCAGAACGTTTAGTGTGCAACAACACAGAAGGCCGATCAACAGTATTAATAAATTAACAAATGCGTTTCTATCAAAACATTTAATTCAGTAACAAAATATCCAGCGTGGGGAGCCAGTATTAGTACTCCAATAATGACACAACCACATACTGAATTTACATTTGATGGCTGGTGGAAGGTGAAACCCGGTTAGCATTTCCTCACTCTGAATTAAACAGTGTGTACTTAACCAAATCAGTTTAAAGTCTAATAACAGAAAGTCTCCTGGTTACACTGACAGACAGCATATCTTTAAACTTAATAACTGGAAATAAAGATTTCAATGGATATAATAGGATTATTAAGAAATAATTACATTAGATCTATTGAATTCCATACACTCAGACACACACTTTATTAAATTGTGGTTGATTTAATAAAGTGTAATAGCCTATTTAGCTTTCTTTCTTTTTTTTCTTCTTTTTTTCTTTTTGAGCGCGTAAATCCCATCTGATCCTTATCGGGAAAGTCAAATCGGAATGATTTAAAGAAAACGGGTCTTACTTCTGTTGTCTACATTATGAACAATGTGGAAGTCGTGCTCCACTGTGGTGCTGTGAGCGCGGCTGAAGCTGGAGGAGAGAAGGAGGAGAAGCGCCAGAGCTGCGGGCAGCCAGCGGCTCGTCAGGACGCAGTGCCGGACATCAGCCGCTCTCACGGGCAGCATGCTGCGGTGTCGCTCAAGGCACTAAAGACAGGACGCAGTTATAAGTAACTTATCACTTTTGAGAAGACACTGAAAACAGGAGCTATTCGCAAAACCAAGAAAAGACAGAGCTTGATAAAACTGTTGTGCCTTTTTTGCGCCCAATAGTAAAACTTAACGAAAGACCGTTTCAAGTAGGATTAAGTCTTTTAAACCTCGGGACTAATCACTGAAACTGTAATCTGAAAACTTGAATTTCATAATTCTTAATGATGATAGAAACTTTGTGATGGTTATAAATCAGAGATCCTTTGGGATTATGTGCAGGTTGAAATAGTATAATTAGCCGCAATTAGCACAACTGTAGTTATTAAAAGCAAAGTAAAAATATTTGCATTTTGCGTTAGACATGCAAAATGCAAACCCCAAATGGTAAATACTTACCCTGAACTTTGGTAACAGGCTGAGGTCAGTTGGTGGACGTCTTGAGTCTTTATTGTTGGCAGGTGTGCCCCAGCTTATATATATCTCCATGCTGCCCATGAGGCTGTTGGATGATGAATCAAGAACGTCAGTCAGCCACAGTGATCCCAGACTACTGGATGCATCACCCTTCCTCTGCTCCTCCCACTCTTTAAACCCCCACTCATCCTTTTGAGAATGGAGGTTTGCTTTCAGAGTTTCCCTGACGTCTGTCACGCAGCAGAGCAGTCCATCAGCAAGTCAATGACATGCAGACACCTTTAAATTCATGAACATGGGGAGACCCACCAGCCCAAGTAGGTCTGTGAGACAATGAACCGGAGCTTTGGTGGGCGTTTTATGATTAGCCTTTCATCAATCAGCTTGATAGGGACTGGGTAGCACACCATCGGCTTCTGCAAAATGCTTCTTGGTTAAGATGTCTTCTCACAAGCTTTTGGAACTTCAGTGATTCATGACGGGCGCTGAAAAGTCACATACACTCACAGTGCTACACATGAGGAAGAAGTAAGTGGAAATATGCTATATTTGCCACTGGTAGGTACTGAAAGGTGACAGTGAATCACAAGTGAGATGCTATGCATGGTGAGGAGAGATTTTCAAATGTATTGAGGTGTAAAGCTGCCTTGGGGCCCAAACCAGCATCTGTACAAGTCAAGAAACTGTAACACAAACTGCTTTGAAGGTGTGCCTAACAAGCAGGTGTACTTTATTCAAACCAAAAAAATACATCTGTAATTTTTGTCAGTTATGTTACAGTATGCATCCATTCAAATGCACATCAAATAATTATTCAACTCCATCTAAAACTACACAGACTATCACTGATAGCACGTGTTTATGTTCATGTACACAACTCCACCCTGCGGCAGCACTTTTGTGCCCCTCCTACCGATTAGAGCAGCCATAATTGCGTCATGGCTGAGATCAGATTGTATGTTGCAGAGTGTGGCTGCAGTAATGAGAAGATAACAACCTGAGGATGTGCAATTGCAACACAACGTGGAAAAATCCATAAATAATGAAGCAAATTAGATTTATGACAGGGAACCCTTATTTGCTGGTGTCACCCTTGGATGCATTTTGCAGACGAATACATTTAAAAAGGGCACAGAAAAATGTTCTCAGTTCCTTGTGTGCAATGTTTTATCTCACTGCTGTGATGGGTGTTAGCATTGTTTTCTCCTGCCCAGATAATTCCAGCTGCACATTTTCCTGCCTGAAAGCAAAAACACACGACATTGCAGTATCTTTCATTTTAAACTTTTAACTCGTGACTGTGGGGTCATAGGTCCCCGAATAATCGCTGATTAGCTTTCTTTGTGTTATAGATCAATGCACGTAAAGCTCCGGGTCCTGACAACATTCCTGGTCGTGTACTGAGAGACTGTGCAGTGGAACTCACTGATGTCTTCACAGACATCTTCAACATATCACTCATCCAGGCTGTCGTCCCCACATGTTTTAAAGCCACCACAATCATTCCGGTTCCAAAAAAGTCATCTCCCTCCTGCTTTAATGACTACCGTCCTGTTGCACTTACTCCCATCCTGATGAAGTGCTTCGAACGACTAGTCATGCAACACATCAAGACTGTCCTGCCCCCCTCCCTGGATCCCTTCCAGTTTGCGTATCGGCCCAACCGCTCAACCGATGATGCCATCTCCACTGCACTCCACTCGGCACTCACACACCTGGACAAAAATGGTAAAATGGCCTGTATTTATATAGCGCTTTACTAGTCCCTAAGGACCCCAAAGCACTTTACATATCCAGTCATCCACCCATTCGCACACACATTCACACACTGGTGATGGCAAGCTACATTGTAGCCACAGCCGCCCTGGGGCGCACTGACAGAGGCGAGGCTGCCGGACACTGGCGCCACCAGGCCCTCTGACCACCACCAGTAGGCAACGGGTGAAGTGTCTTGCCCAAGGACACAACGACCAAGACTGTCCAAGCCGGGGCTCGAACCGGCAACCTTCCGATTACAAGGCAAACGCCCAACTCTTGAGCCACGATCGCCCGTTCATATGTTCGAATGCTGTTCATAGATTTCAGTTCAGCATTCAACACCATAATCCCCCAACAGCTCACTCAAAAACTGGTCCAGCTGGGGCTCAACACCTCACTGTGCAACTGGCTGTTGGATTTCCTCACCGGAAGACCTCAAGCAGTACGGGTCAGCAGTAATACATCCAGCACCATCATTTTAAACACGGGGGCCCCGCAGGGATGTGTGCTGAGCCCCCTCCTCTTCACTCTGCTGACCCATGGCTGCACTCCATCATACAGCTCCAACCTCTTCATCAAGTTTGCGGACGACACAACGGTGGTGGGTCTCATTAGCAACAGGGATGAGACCGACTACAGAAGTGAGGTGAGACGCCTGGCCACGTGGTGTGCTGACAACAATCTCTCTCTGAATGTGGAGAAGACGAAGGAGATTGTTGTGGACTTCAGGAGAATGCACACCCAACATGCTCCTCTGACCATTGTCTGTGGAGAGAGTGAGCAGCACCAAGTTCTTGGGTGTGCACATCACAGAGGATCTCTCCTGGACGTACAACACCACAGCACTGGCCAAGAAATCACAGCAGCGTCTCTTCTTTCTCCGCAAACTAAGAAGAGCAGGAGCACCAGCCCCCATCATGCACACTTTCTACAGAGGCACCATCGAGAGCATCCTGTCGAGCTGCATCACTGTGTGGTTTGGAACCTGCAATGCGTCCTGTCATAGAACCCTCCAACGCATAGTGAGAGCTGCAGAGAGGATCATTGGTGTCTCTCTCCCCTCCCTCCAGGACATTTACAGCACCCGTCTCACTAAAAAAGCCCTTTGCATAGCGGCTGATCCCACGCACCCAATGCAAAGCTTCTTCAAGCTGCTGCCGTCGGGGAGGAGACTGCGGAGTCTCCAGGCCAGGACCAGCAGGCTGAAGGACAGCTTCATCCATCAGGCTGTCAGGAAGCTTAACTCCCTCCCGATTCTGCCCCCTCTCCCCTCTCTCCTCCACGGTCCTACTGAACTATGTCACACACACACACACACACACTCTCTCTAACTCACTCACTGGCCTGCACCAGTTACCAGTCACTTTGTGGAGCAGTGGACTGCCATTACCTCATAAGACTTTGTTGTTACACTATCTCTTACCGTACATTACCAAATCTCCATTTGCACTATTTGCCCATTTGCACTACTCTGCCTGGTTTGCACTCAATGTCATTTACTCATTATATTGTATATTGTATAGCTTTCTTGTTATATGTAAAAATTGTATTGTATTTATTTATTTAAATTTTATTTTTTAATTATTTTACTTGCATTTTTAATCACTCTTATATTTAAATGTTCATTTGCTATTTTATCTAGGGATTGAGAGTAACGTAGTTTCTATTCTCTGTATGTCCTGTACATGTGGCAGAATTGACAATAAAGCTGACTTTGACTTTGACTTTGACTAGAAGTATTGATCAAGTCACAGCACCAGGTAACCAGCAGGGCTTCCTTCTCCATGACACGCTATGCATAATATAGCTGAAAGATCAAGATATGTTAATTATTGATAAATGGCAGCCAAGTGGAGTCAGTGGCCTAGTGGCCTAATGGACAAGGCACCAGACTCCGGAGCTGGGGATTGTGGGTTCAAGTCCCACCTGGGTCGAGAATACTTTGGAATCAATAGGGTTAGTAATTTAACGCAGGTTGGCACAGGCTCCTAACCCTACTGATAAAGTCCTCCCTGTTGTGATTCATGCTACACTTAAGTAAGTTTTCTTTAATGTAGTTAAACATCTTTACACTGGCAAAAACTGGAGTTTGTCCCACTTGAGATCAAAGAGGGTTGTATGTGGCATACCATGTTGGGTTCGATCTCCCTGATCAAAAGCATTTCTCTTCTTTCCTACATTGCTGACACACTATCCATGATCTAAAGCGTGTGAGGATGAGACAACAGGAGGTATTTGCCTTGCATCTTGAATTCAGAACAAAGGCCATTTATATAGACAAACATTCTACATCCACAAACCTTACACACAGACAGCTCAGGGGGCGAAAAGGACATTAAAAAAAGGACACAAAATTTTTATTTTTGTGAGGACATGAATATTTTAAAAGTAAACCTTTTACGAAAGGTCACTGTTGAATAGATGGCTGGTAAATGTTTTCTGTTGAATGTCACAAAAGCCATTTTCAGGCCATCAGATGAGAGCAATGGACCAGAGAGGCCCAGAGGCCTAATGGACAAGGCACCATCCTCTGGAGCTGGTGGTTGTGGGTTTAAGTCTCACCTGGGTCGAGACTACTAAAAAGGACACTTAACAAAGTCTCAAAAAGTGAGAACTAAAACGAATGCAGACTGAAAAAAAAACTCCTTTGCTTACACGGAGTCACTGTTGATCTTGAAAATCTTATATAAATACTATATATATTTCCACAGACATGAATTCAATTCAATTCAATTCAATCTTTATTGGCAGACTACATGTCCATAAAAACAAGACAAGAAACACACACACACAACTCCCCCCCCCCCACACACACACAACACAAGGTATACCATTAAATATATATATGTATATAAATAAGTATATAAAGCATTTGTAAAAATATAAAACCATAATATACATAAAACACAATTACTTAAAATAAATCAATAAATACACAAACACTTTAACCAGTGCTTTCTGAGACTGGATGAGTAACGGGAACCACTCACTGTCGGATCTGTAAGTGCTAAAATTATACTGTTACTCGAACCATCCAGTCGTTCTCTAAAACTGAACATTAACTTTCTTAAAAGTGCTTTAAAAGTCCAAACACCCACAGCTACAATACAAACATGAATTATTTAGAAGATACCGGGAACATGCATCCACCGTTTTTGTAAACTGAATGCTTTGCTGCCTCTCTGTGGTCAAATGCGCACATAGACTTTTTTACTGGACTACATCGCAAACAAATATATGTGTGCAATATATAAATATACAGTGTGTTAAGAGACAAGAAAGAAGTGAATCTTCGGTGCAGCTAAAAAAAGAAACAGCGTTCACATGATTCATAAATATTACAGCGGCATACGTCACCCAACGAGGAACGCATGCGCAATGTGAAATGAAAGCAAACAGCAACATATCGATACCAGTCTCAAACTACTACCATAACCTTGGAGTCAGGACGGTATTTATGGGACTACAGGCAAAGGAACTTTACTTAGAAGCCAAAATAAGACACACCGAATCTGCCTGAAACGGAGCTTTCTCTAAAAAAAGAAGAGAGAAGTGAAACATCGCTCGCGTTTGACTTTTTGGAAGTGGCTCTAAAATAGTTCTCCGACTCTGCGCACTTGCTTCCTGTTGACACTGACTCTGTCAAATAACCAGTCAAACGACTCACTGACAGAAATGTAAAAGAAAGGAAAGCCGAGACCAGGTAAGAACGCGGGACAGGAGGTAAACAGACAGGCAGACGGGACTCCGCTGGAACTATTTTCTACATGAGTCTTCGGGCAGGATGTCGCTGAGTTCAGGCGGTTGGGCTCACTCCTCCCCCGATCACACACCGGACCACTCCGCCGCGTTCCCCAGCCACTATGGGGCCTCGCAGTCTCAACTTGGCTGCCACACCGTCCTCATGTCGGTTCGGGTGTCAGTGTGCCATTCTGGGATTCGGCCGCTGTGTCTTCCGGGAGCAGGTGATGAGTCACTGAGACTGCAGCTCAGCATGGACCCGGGGAAATCCGGGGAATTCCGGCTGTCGCTCCTGGAGAACGGCGGGACTGGCCGGAGTGTGGTGAGTTCACAGCAGTGCGGGGGTTGGCTTGTTGTGGTATGTGTGTTTAAACGTTGTTAACAGGCTGTGAAAAGATAATAGGAAAGAGATGTATTCTAGATGTACCTCCACATCAATGCAAGGCTTTATGTTGTCCAGGTTTATTTTTAATGAGCACTACCTCAAGCAGTGCAGTGATTTACAGTTTTCTGGCTTTACACCAAAGCCATCCTGGTCTAGGAAATCCCCGCAGACCCTCCAGGGTCTTAAGTTTCTTATGTAAATTGCCTTATGCAAAGGCCATACCCTTGACAACTTGAGGTAGTGATTCTAAATCATTAAATATTAAAATGTTTTTTGGCAAGGCAGGTTCTTTTTTTTTAAAATAGATATTACCATTTTTACCACTCTTTTGTGAAGGAAATTAATGTCTGTCCATATCCTCTTTGCACAGGTTGTTTGGGTGTTTTTAAAGGGCACCCATGACCAAGGGGGACAGATTCAGGCCACTTTGCTTGGAAGCAAATGTTATGTTTTATACACATGTCTATTTTATCTAACTACATTTTTTTTACAATATAGTGGGAAATTAAAGTTTAGACAAATCCATCACACAGTGACAAAAACGACAGCCTTTGATTTCCTCTGACTGTCGCTCGCTCTTTATTATTTCAGACCATCGCCGAGTTTGATTTGAGGAGCGTGAACTACGAGGTGAAGTCGCCAAAGTGCCACGAGCTGAGTTTGGCCGTTCCTCCCAATGATCGCATCAGCTTCAACTTTCGCTGCGAGCAGGAAGCCCAGGAGTGGGCTACTGTGTTGATGTCGTCACTAAGAGAAGCACACAGAGGTCAGTCACCCAGGAGAGCAAATACTTGTAGATGACAAACAGATATTTGGCCTTGGAGCAAAGTCCATCTAGCCTTTTTATTCTGCTTATCCAGTTGACCCAGAAAAACAACCATTAACACATGACAAATTTAAAATAACCAAATAATTTAACCCCGCTAACTGCATGTCTTTGCACTGTGGGAGAAGCCAGAGTAACCAGAGAGAGCCCACTCAGACACGCTGAGAACATGCAAACTCCACACATAAAGGCTAGTGCCGGATGGTAGAGTCAAACCCAGGAACTTCTTGATGTGAGGCAATAGCTTTAATTTGCTTTAAATTGTTAAATCCTCCCAATTCTTTCGATCTTTGGGCTGAAGGAAGGACAATACTCGGTGTATAAATGCTCAATCAACAATTACTTTATTACATACAATTCAACACTTTTGAGCATCAACCATCCGGATGGGGAGACATGCATGCAGAGGGTCACAGCAAATCTCCAACTGGTGGAGGGTTACTCAAACTCTTATAGCATTTAGTGGCCCCCACCTAGTCGTAAAAACCTAAACATTCATTCTTTCTAACTCCTAGCGAGCCTGACTTATGGCCTTGGCTCCCTATTTTGTCTGCCTTTAACAACGGCGGCAACGGTGGGGGTGAAGCTCCCGTGGAATGTGCTCTCTGTCTCCTCTACTATCAGAAAAAGCAAAGTCCTGGCTCTCCGAAAACAGTATTTCTTATAACTCAGCAGTATAATGCATCATGAACAATATCATTCATTCACACTGAATCAGCAGTCTAATGTAATACAAATCAGTTTAATAACTGTAATAGTTATCACCTTCTTCTAATTCAGGAGAATACTACAAACTAAAACTACATAATACTTTCACAATCATTAATCAGGGGTATATCATGGCATAAGATAATATTATAACCCCACACCACCATGGTGCAAATGCATTCAAATTTGCAAAATATTGTAGGATGCTTTTGTTATGCTGATCCACCCTGTAGGGAACTTGTGTTTGTGCAAATTAAGGTATAAAATTGACTGTGTTCAGTGGTTGGTAGCAACACCACCATGAACCTCACCATTCCATGCTTCATCAGAGTATAGGGTTTATACTCTGATGAACGATAAACCTCAGATTGTCTCAGTAGGCTAATAATGACATCATTGTGATGTTCGTAAAGCTATAAAGTGTCGTTTTAAGTAAAGTGAGCATCGTTTAAATCATGCCCTGAGCATTTTTCCTTATTTTTTAACATACAATACAGAGAACAAACCTGCGTCACTTCGGTGTTTGTTGTGACCTACCCTTCCCTTAACTTCTCCGGTATATGTGTTACTGCCCATGCTGACTGAAGGATGCTGAGGCCTGTGTGAGCTGAGAGCTCTTTGTTCTCATCATGGCTAAAAATAGTTGTTCGTGCCGCTGGCTGTATGTTTGAAGTTTCACAAAATCCAATCAATTAAAATTTATTTAAGCATGTTTTTAGCTAAGCAAACGCAACAACAGTGCTGTACAAATTATCGGACAGGCAACATGAGTAATATATGCAAAACGTAAGTTCGTACATGTTAAACCGTATAAGATAAACGTGACATACACATTGATTTATTAAAATAAAATCGAGAGCGATTACTTGGACCTGCATGAAACACTGCGCGTCTTTCCTGGTCTGCACGGCTGCTCGACAGCGTTGCACTCAAACAATGGGGACCTCTCTTTTTTGAAAAAGTGCAGCGTTGTGTGCGTGACTGGGATACAAACTGTGGAAGTGATGGTCTGATATTCAAATTAGCCCTGTGGAACCAAGCACAGCACTGTCAACTGATTCCACTTTCATAGTGGAAACCGAGTGGCAGACGTTAGCTGTTACTCTTCATATTTCCATACGTTGCCTTGCTTCCCCCTCAGGGCTCAATTCACACAAACTTGCGAAATGATAAAATCACAGAATGATTGAGTTTCTTCTGGAGCTTAATGTGTTTTCTTTATCTCTTTCTTGTCTTTGAAATCTGTTTAGTTAAAATCTTTTTTCCCCCTCTGGGTTTCAAATTTATATATTGGCAGCCTTCTCTCACCATAATGAGCCACAGCAGCCCCCTGACGGTCCCCATCATCAGAACACCTTAGCTTTGCAGCAAACAGGTGAGTGTGACACCTCTGTTTCTGTTTTCATTCATTTATTTGTTGTTAGCGCCCTTCTGATCTCTGCATGTCTCTCTGTGTTTCATCATGCGTGCATTTGTTTCATCTGCAGAGGACACTTGTATAGAGCTGACCAAGGCGATAGAGGCAGGTGACATGCAGTCTGCTTCTGCCTTTGCTGCTACGCTCGCCCATCAGCGTGCTGCACTTAGGATCCAGCCCTCCACCAGAGACCACGAATACAATGAAGTCAAGTAGGAACACGATTACTCGTTATGATTTCGATACTTCGCGGCACGATCTATAATCAGTAGTTTTATGTTTTGATAATTTGATGTAATCTTAGTTGTTTGCACGGGTTTCATCTTGTCTCGCAGTTTGGCTGTCGTAGTGGAGGATTCGTCCTCATCCTGTTGTGTCACTGTGAAAGTTTTCCCACACATGACTACTGCGTCGCTGAAACAGCAGGTTAATTTGAGCTACACATATATATGTTTATCATATTCCTTTCACAGCATGGTTTCGATTCTGCCCCACTGTTAATGTTTCTCTCTCATTCATCGTCATTCTCTTTGTTTTTTTTCTAGATGTTTCTCGAATACGGCTTCCACCCACGAGTGCAGCGCTGGGTGATCGGCCAGTGCTTGTGCTTCGACAACCGATCCCTCGCGTCGTACGGTGTTCGTCAGCACGGTGACACGGCCTTCTTGTACCTCTTGTCAGCCCGCCACGCTCGCTTGACCCCGCAGGCCCTCCAGCAGGATCAGGAGAGCATCCTCCTCTTCAGCCCTTCATCTCAGTCTTCTCCAAACCCGCCACTCCCTGCTACCTCTGCAAATGGCCCCTCATCTCAGGACTGGAGGCCTTACACCACACTTCCTTCTAGACTCCTTACCAATACTAACACTGGTAAGATGTGGTCTCTTCACAGTGGTTTATGTGAAATCTGAGCTATTTAAATCACAATTACACATGTGTATTTGTTGCTTTACTAACAAAGGGCCTTTGAACACCTTATCACTAAAACCCTTGTGATCATTGCTTTGAAAAATACACCATGGTATGTCACTTTCTTATCTTCTATATGTTATTCTAATACGAGATGAGTCTTCCCACAAAAAAGCAAAAACTTGGCGTGATTTAAAATTGAAAGGTCTCCTCTTTAAGGTTGTGTTCTTGTGCACCTCCACATTGCTTCCAGGGCTCCTGCTATTCTAGATCAGTTCCTAAAAGTCCTGTTCTGCCAGTTTGCAAGTGTTCATCTGTCTATGATTCTGTGAATCATAAGACCACCTGTGATTAGTGGTGCAACGGATCACAGTTGATCTGAAATCCGAACCGATCCCACTCCACGGTTCGGTACGCACGTGATCCAAAGATTCGAAAAAGAGAAAAAAGTATGTGTATGGTGCGCGAGGTCAGTCTGTCAGCCGGTAGTTATGGCCAGCGCTAGCGGTCCAAGTGGCAGAGCAGAGGAGTTTGCGGCATTTAAGCAGCCCTTTGCCGACCAATCCGACCGGGCTAAAGTTATTACAAAAGCTACTGGGGTGTTTAGTTGCAGACAGGAGGCCGTATTCCGTTGTGCAAAACAAGGGGTTTAAACTATGATGAACGTGCTTGAGCCACGCTATGATATCTCGTTGCGCGTCCACTTCAGTGTGACAAGATCGTTCCAAGCATGTATGAGCAGGAGAAGTTTAAAGTTATGGCTGAACTGTCCCAGGCATCTTCTGTTGCTCAAACTACAAATGGGTGGACCTCCAGGGCAAAGGAAAGCCACGTGACCGTGACCGCTCGTTATATCACAGCGGAGTGGCCCTGTACTGCCCTATAGATCACATTAGATTAGATGAAACTTTATCCCTCGGGTGGGTTCCTCCGGGAAATTCAGTTTCCAGTAGCACAGCACCCACAGAAGTTGCAGAATGTGAGCAGAAATATACCATATATATAAACACAGAGAATACAAAAGGGATAAAAAGAATAAATAGGAATAAGAATACAAGGGAACGGCACATTTCAAGTATTGTGAGTCTATTACACCGTTGGTTATTAACAAAAACTATTGCACAGTGAAAAGGCACTACAGCTTACTTGTTCGCCCCTCCTTTGTCCCCGTTTCCCCTCCCTCTCCCCTCCAGCGAGGAGTTAAACAGTTTGTTGGCGTGTGGGACAAAGGACTTTTTAAGTCTGCTGGTCCTTGACTTTGGGAGAAGCAACCTGTCACTGAACAGACTCCTCTGGTTGTTTATGGCCGTGTGCAGAGGATGCCCAGCATGGTCCATAATGTCCATATTGCACCTTAATTTGTTTTTATATAAGTGTGTGGAATGAGTCTTCACTTGAATGTTTTTTAATAGGCAAAAAATACTTAAATAAGTAAATGGCGAGTCGAATTTTTGTCTTTTTTTTCTATTTTTGCTGATCCGAAAATTGATCCAATCCGTGACTTAAAACCGATCTGATCCGAACCGTGAGATTTTTGATCTGTTGCACCGCTACCCACGATACAGTATTATTGCAATTTTTAGCATTTTGCAATAAGCTCACAATAACATATACTACAATTTATCACAATGGAATCAGTCTGTGACTAAATGAGGACAAATTGGTAATTATACACTCTGTCAAGCTGAGTGTGTCCAGTGTTGGCTGTTTTTTCGGGTGAGCTGATTTATTGTAAGATTGCTCAGCTAAAATTATCTCAGGATCGCCGTGCAGGAGATGAACACTGTTGCTATTAGAGGGCTCGTCTCATGTTAGCAGAGCAGCGTTCCCATTTATTTACGTATCTTTATTTATTTCATAAAATATCGATATTTGGTGCCCCTGTATCGATACAAAATAGCCATGTAAAATATTGCAATACAGTGCAGTATCGATATATTGTTTTGAGTATGAAGACAGAGAGTAGGGCTCATGAGTGTGATGGTGTGATGAAAAAGCTTCTGCCTGCTCAGTTCAGCGCGTGTTGAACTCTCAGGCACCTTGAGACGTTACAGTAGTGGCCTGCATTGACAGCCTAATGCTGGGGGAATGAACGTTTCACACGGTGGGATGAATGTCGAAGGGAAAAGAGTGACAAGCATGCTCCTGACCTGTCTGACAAAGAACTTAATATTTTGTCACACAAAGTAGGTCACAGCACAGTTTCTGAGACATGATCTAGAAGCAGAAGTGTTTGAAGTTGTTGCACACTGCCCAAGAAGACCAAAAATAGTGACTACATTTAAATTAAGTATGGCTTTTTTTTTTTTCAGTGACAGATTCAAATACTTTATTGATCTCACCTTGTATGACTGTTTAACACCTTATTTCTATTGTTAGATAAAAATAAATAAATAAATAATGTAAAGTGAGCAATCCCCTACTAAACATAGTTTGTCTGTGACTTTGTATGGTCTGTGCCCACATAGTGAAAATGTAACTCAGCAGAATACCAAGGAAAAGAAATAATTACTCAATTTAAATCTATATGCATACACCATAAAGGTGCCATAAAATCTTTCACACACTGGCATATTGAGCAAACATGTTTGCACGCAGATTTGATGTTGGCTGCTCAGTCTCTTTTTTTTTCTCCTTAAATGCCTCAGGCGGTTTAGAGAGGCAAAACATCAGAGAGATCAGAGATCTCATCAACCTAGAGATGCCTCAGCTTGATAAAGCCCTGAGCCCGAAAACATCGCCTACCCAGGTAATGTAATTTTTGTCAACCTATCGAAAACATATACTTAAAGGACACACAGTTAAGTTCAGTAAGGTAAAAAGAATGTAGAGAATAACGGCGCTAAACAAATTTTCAGGGTTGGTCATGTCCTTCGTGCACCTACATTAACAAACCAACACGGCCGGGCTGTGAGATCTGCAGTACGGACCGACCTGAGAACTACATTGTCCCGGGGGGATATCGACCTGATACACTGGAGCTCAGAAGAATTCAGAAGGAGAAAGAAGCTATCCGACAATACCAGCAGGTATTTAAAAAAAGAATACATTCCGGGTAGTATGGTTTTACGTGCACATACTTAATATGATTTCTGGAATATAACATGATGGTGGGCACACAAAGCTCAGTTAAAAATTCAGGGAGGGGAGCACCACTTAGTGACACACAGTTTGGCCAAATTTGACAAAATGCTCAAAGTGAAACCGATGAAAGGGAGAGGGTGATATGTATTTATTTAGAAAAAAATTAATAACCGTGGTATTTGAATTGAAACGTTCAGGCTCTCTCAGGTTGACTCTCTTCTCTTCTGTCTCTGTTTTTTGAAGGAGAAAGGGAGAAGAGAGGGGCTGAAGAGTGCTGGGCTTCAAAACACCTCACTCCTGTTTAACCTGGACCAGAACTACTGAACACACAGACACAGGCAGACATACACCTTATGTTCATTTCTATCCTTGAAGCACTATCTCCACTGCCCATGACTATATTCATGTATATCCACATTTATGCAATAAAACTGTCGAATTTTACCCCTGAAGTCATTTTAAGCTGCCTTCATGCATCGGTTGCATCCCATATTTGCAGATTCATAAGATCGTGCAGTTTACAGGCTGTGTGAGAACATGTTACTTTTTTTTTTTTTTTTTTTTTTTTTGCACATTTTCTGAAAAATGTGGAAAACGTGCTCTGAATGAGCAGTAATGCTGACAAGGACGGGCAGGTTTTTAAAAAAAACCTGTGAGATTTCTTTTTACATTTTGACCCTGGCTCCAAAAGACGTTACTCATATTGAACATCCAGTGACAGTCGTAATCACTGCAGCCTTTCAGCAAATCAAATGAAGTGGCTTTTTAATGAACTCTTTAGGAGCAATAGTTGCCACCGAGTTGAATGTATGAGTCATTTATTTTGCACTGCGATACTGTATATACTCTGAATGGATAAAAATAAAAGGTTTTGACTCTGTGTGCTTGTCTGTGTTTGTGTAAATGAGGATTTTGAGCATTTTCGAGTTTAAAATGCACATTATAAGAAAAAGCTGGAAGAGCGCAGTTTACAGAACTTGCCTTTAACCCTCACTTCCCTCCTCCAACAACACCGCTCCTTCTTCCAGGCGAGGGAGGAGGAGCGAAGGCAGAACTTTGCCCGGCTGGTGATGATGGATGGTCAGGACCTGGTGCCTAACCCTGAATCTGTGGAGTGTAGGATCTGCTATGCAGGCTTACAGCCGGGAGATGGCATCCTCCTGAGGGAGTGTCTGCACTGTTTTTGCAGGTAAAATTTAAGGGGTGGCGGTTTTTTGATTTGTTTTGTTTTTCTTGTACACCTTGGGTGACTTTTCTGTGTTTGTGTGCACGCCTGCTTAGAGAGTGCTTGCGCTCTGTCATTATGCTGAGCGAGGAGCCTGAGGTGTCCTGTCCCTACAGAGATGACACATACTCCTGTTCCTGCTTCCTGCAGGAGAGGGAGATCAGAGCTGTGAGTGAGACCAACTAACAGCTTCTGACACATTTTTTTTTTTTGTTTTGTTTTTAAAGCTACAGTTTTATCTTTTAGTGTTAGCACACATTCACCATCTTCCTCCTGTTTCCTGGTGACAGTTGGTTCCTGCAGAGGAGTATGAACGCTGGCTGCAGAGGGGCCTTTCAGTTGCAGAGTCTCGGTGTGAGGGCAGCTATCACTGTGCTACTCCTGACTGTCTGGGCTGGTGTGTGTATGAGGATACTGTCAATGTCTTCCACTGCCCTGTCTGCAAGAAACACAACTGCCTAATCTGCAAGGTAGAAATCATACACAGTATATACTGGTATAAAATGAAATTTAATAATTTATTCCTGTCTTTTGTTCCTATATTGGTTGCTTGAACTCATGTGATGCATTAGATTTGCACATATACTATGTAGAGATGCAGACTGAACTTTGAACTAATTAATTAGTCCAAGCTCATTTAGAATAAGTTTATTTGAGTGGCTTCTGCCAGGAACAGTTCATTTTAATTGCACATTATGCTGTTAAAAATGAAAAATACTTTGTAAAAATGAATACCGTACATAAATGAAAAAATGTCCAAGTATTTAACTGGTTTGGTTGCCTCATGCTAACTGCAAATTGAATAAGAAATGTTTATTTCTGCAAAGAATGCCTGTTTTGCTCATTCCTAGCTACATTTTTATTGAATTTATCCAATTGTCCTAGAGTGATTTACATAAATTACAGTTTTTAAAAGATCCTTATTTGTTCCTCTTTCTATTTTCTCCTCAGTCTATCCATGAGGGTATGAATTGTAAGCAGTACCAGGACGATCTTGCAGCGCGTGCTATCAATGACTCTGCTGCTCGAAGGACAACACATCTACTAAATGTGAGCTACAACAGACATGGAGTTGTGGTCAGAAGTTTTCATACATTCCTTGTGGCATGAATATCACGGTAATTTGGGGTTTTTAGTTATTTCTTTGAACGGCAGGATACATTTTTATTACTTTGAAAAACAAGAATTGGGTGCACGAGTTTCTAATCCATACAGGCTCAGATCTATACATACAACCCCACTAACATTTGGTTAAATATCTCATAGCAAGTTGTACTATGAGCAGATGTTTTGGTAGCCATCAACAAGCTTCTGCTATAATTCTGTCTGTGATATTTAACCACTCTTCTTGGCAGAATTGGTAGAGTTCTTTAAATTAGTTGGTCTCTTGGCACAGACCCGCTTTTAATCCACAAGTCTTCAGTAGGTTTGAAGTTTGTACATTGGGAAGACCATTGCAGAAGCTTAATGTTAGCCTGCTTTATCCAATCCAAAACCAGTTCATGTGTGTATTTGGAATCATTGTCCTGTCTCAACACCAACTGAATCAAAGTTTCAACCATCCAGCTGTTGATTTACGGTGAAGCTGAAGAATTTGGAGGTAGTCCTTCTTCATTATTCTATCCATTCTGTGTATTGTACCAGTACCACTGGCAGCAAAACAACCCTAGAACACGATGCTACCACCACCATGCTTCACAGTTTTACTTTGTTTTTAAGTTTGAAAGCCACACCCTTACTCCTCCAAACATGTGTCTTGCAATTGTGGCCAAATAGCTCAATCTGACCATAAAACACATTTGGCTTGTCCATGGGGGCAGCTGCAAATTTCAGTTGAACTAGATGGTGTTGATTTTGGAGCAGGGGCATCTTTCATGATCAGCACACAAATCCCTTTTATGCAGCAAATAAAAACAAAAAGTTGTAGTCAATCACAATTACTAACAAGACGTAAGCGTGCCTTGGCTTTGTCAAGTTAAAAGACATTGTAGAACCTTCATCACTAATTATTAAAACATTTAAGTGAGTGTATGTATATATTTGTGCCTGTGTGTATACCTTTAAATCTGTGTAGATTAGCGAATATCTCAAATAAATTCAAACCTGTGCAAGAAATTCTTGGTTTTAAAGTAACAAAGTAACAAAAGATGTATGCTGAACAGTGCCACCCTGGAAAAAGAACCGTCCAAAGAAATCATTAAAATCCCCAAATTACCATGACAGCCAATGATGAGTGTATGTGAACTTCTAACCACAACATCTGTACTGTATGTGGGATGTGCGACATGACAGAGAGTTCTTTTGAGTTGTACACTGTTTTAAGGCTATTTGTAATGCACAGAGATAGAAGGGACAGTGTTGCAGATCCATTTTTACCTCTACTCGTAAGCAGTGAATGGCTTTGTGGTCTAATGCTTACAGACAAACTGATATATACTGGTAATGCTTTCCATATCCTCGGGTCTCATATTCTTTCTTCTTTTTCTTGTTCTCATTTTATCTCTCACAAACAGACTCTTGTGCAGTCAGGGGAGGCCATGCGCTGTCCACAGTGTGGCATCATTGTACAGAAGAGAGATGGATGTGACTGGCTGCGCTGTACAGTCTGTCACACTGAGATCTGCTGGGTAACCAGAGGGCCACGCTGGGGGCCAAGGGTATGAAATCTGTCCTTTCTACCTTAACTTTAACGATTTATCTATTTTTGCTTTATTTAGTAACCTTGGTCAGATAGACTCAAAAACTGTTTATGTCCACCTAAAAAGACTGCAAAGCCTTGTTTTCCATCAAAGCATGTTCCTCATTCTGTTGCTTTTAAAGGGTCCAGGAGACACCAGTGGAGGATGTCGTTGCAACGTGAACAACCGAAAGTGTCACCCTAAATGCCAAAACTGCCACTGAGAGGGTCAATATGGGTCAGATTGCCCCGAATGAATGAATGACTGAACTTGGGGAAAAAAGCTGCTCTCTCAATAGCATGGAAAGAAAGACTGAGATTTCTATTTAAGCTATATTTAATACAAAACTGTGCAGAATTTATACATTAAATACATACTGAGATCTTTAATCAACAAATCTCTAACAGTCACTTATTTTCACTGGTTTTTCCACTGGAATCCGAATGAAAGAAATAATATTTTTACATGTCGCTGCATCTCACTAATAAGAATGTGGTTAGTTATGTAACGAAGATGAGCGTGGTCAGAATTATGCGGTATAAAAAACAGGAGTATTTACTTTGAATGCATGTGGTGCCTTTTCAGAATGTTTGCACAGCTGATGTAGCAGTACGGGTGCGTTACTTTCTGTTTAAGCAGTTACGAGCCTGGATGCATTACAGAAAACTGAAGTGGCCTTGTTTCTCGTGCACAAAAATCAGTAGCAGGGTGTTTCTGAATGAAACAAAATGTGACAATTTTTTCTCATTGTGATAGATGAATGTGATAAATAGATGAAGCAAGAGTCCAGAGTTACATATAGAAGCATTTCTGAATGTGTGTATGTGTGTGTTTGTACGTCTGCGTGATGCCGTGTAATGACTGCATGGGTGCCTTGTTACCAAAGAGGTTTGAACCGAAACAAGTGTGTGTCTGATTATTCCTTCGATTGGGATCCGTTGGCCTGATGGCTGAGAGAAACCAGACTGTTTTCACAGAGTCGTGTTTTATTACCCACGACTCTGTGTTCCCCCAGAAACTGCTCACATTTGAGTATTGTGTGATGACATCACCAATAAATGTCAACGTGTTAATTAAAAGGCAGGTATTGGTTGTTAAGTTTATATTTCCTGTATGGGGAGGCACATGTAAACACCTTTTGTCAATAAGCTTTTATTCCTGTAGAAGACCTCGGATACAATAAAGTAATTCATAACAGTGTAAATACTTGGAACATGTTTTTATCCATGTACGCATCAATGCCCTCTCTCTTCACTGGAAAAGGGGGGGATGCCTAACTTCAAATTCCTGAGTTTTCCCTCGACTACACTACTGCCCAGAACTGACAGGCCAAGAAAAGATCCTCACTCCTTTCTGTGTGTAAAAGTCAGCACTGTGCTGCTGACTTTCTGTTGTGCCTTAACAATAAATAAACACCATTCAAACTCACACGTGTGTTTGTGAGTGATTTAACGTAGAACTGAGTGAATGAGCAGCTTTAAAGCTGTCATCGTGCTTTCTAATCCTTTAGTAGGGTAAATTTTTCACAGCTTGTAAATATTCAAAGGCTATTTGTAGCGTCCAAAGAGAAGACTTGGTGACTTCTGCATGTCTTCTTAAATGCACAAAAACATTATCCCTTTCTTTCAACTGCTCCCTTTAGGGGATTATTTCCCCATCTCTCCACCTAACTCTAGCATGCTGCTCCTCCATCAACCTTCTGCATCTCCTCCTTCACTACATCCATGACCCTTCCAAACTGCGCTTCACTCCCAATGACAATCTTCAAATCTTTAACTCTGACACTTCAGGTGAAGCTGGTTCGCCTCCTGTCTTTCTGTCAGTGCCACCATCTCCAAACCATACGTCATAGCAGTCGTTTCCACCTGCCCCACCCACTCTGCACTCTCTACTTCACCTGTCTTCTGCACTGTGTTGCCTCGGATGCTTGATCCCGGGTATTTAACCTCATACGCCTTCACAACATCTACATCTAGTATTTTATTACATCTACATCACATTTTATTAATGTTACAATTTGCGTATTTAATCAGATGGGACCACACTTCAGAACAACAAACTCTTTCAGCAAAAACCCTTTAATCACCTTTCGGTTTCAAGGTTATTCCTCCAGTTCGCCATTCCTGCAGTGGACTTCCTGCGCGCCTTTTATCGCCGTTGTCACATTTTATAGTGCTTTATTGTTGTTGCTGTTTAGCATTAAAAAACAAAACAAGCACTTATTTTCGAGTGCACATGATGTTCGTTTAAGCGCAAAGTCAGTCCCACTTTCCACACCCCCTTCTTCTTTGCGAGCACTTTCACCCAGGAACTCGATATGCTCAAATTATAGACCTCGAGCTCCCTTCAAGAGTTGGGGGTAGTGATGGGTCGTTCGCGAACGAAATGGCTCTTAGAGCCGGCTCTTTGACGTGAACGACGCGAGCCGGCTCCTTATCGCGAGCCGTCACGTGGTTGTTTTTTTTTTTCTTTCTCTCAGCCTCTCTCTCGCACTTTTTTTCCGCTTCACTCTGCACGCGAGCCTTGTGCTTTACGCTGGGCAGAGGGGGGAGGGGCGGTAGTTACACTCAGTAGCACAGGAACAGAGCCAGAGAGAGAGAAAGAGAGGCAGGGACAACAACATTAGAAAGGTATAGTAATCATCCACAACTATTTTCGGTTGCAGATGATAAAGGATTGAGAAAGTTTATTCATGCAGGTCCATATGACAGAGAATATGCATGTTCTTTTAGTTTTCATATTATAATTTATATTTAATTGTGTTGTGGTTTGCAGTGTTTTGTGTTCTTTTCACTTTAAATTTGTGAAAGGAAAAAGCTGAAAATTTAAATAGTTAAAACTTGAAATGTGAATAGTTGATTTTTGTATTATATGATTTATTTATTACATTTTATGTGGAGTGAATAAATAAAAGTATATTTACGGTGGCCCCTAGAGACAAAGCACATACAAACTTCAAATCACGTACGAACTCTGAAGCATGTACAAACTCCAAAACACGTAAAAACACGTACAAACTCCAAAACACGTAAAAACTCCAAAACATGTAAAAACACGTACAAACTCCGAAGCACGTAAAAACTCAGAAGCATATAAAAACTCAGAAGCACATAAAAACTCAAAACACGTACAAAAGACAACAGAAGTGCTCCAGGATGCTGGGCGCAGTGTTGAGCCTTTGTTATCTTGTGGCTACACAAGCCAGCAAGTACCAACGACTGGATTTGGTGTGTGGTAATAACAGGTAAATGAACTTTTTTTAAAATTATTTGAATATATATATGAGTGCCTGTGTATAAATACACAAACAATACACACATGCTTTCAATTGTGTAATTTAAGTGATTTAATAGCTCTGCTTTGGAAGTTCAGTTCATGCTAGAAATGTGTTTTGGAGTTTGTACGTGTTTTGTCTCTAGGGGCCACCGCATATATTTATATATAAACATATATAAATAAAACCACTTGTTTTTACCTTAGTAATTCCTTTTGTGCATAATTTTATATTATTGTTAATAATAAATTAATTAAAGCAACAAAACAACCTGAAGAGCCGGTTCAGAGCCGAAAGAGCCGGCTCTTTTTAGTGAGTCGAACCGAAAGAGCCGGTTCTCTAAAAAGAGCCGGAAATCCCATCACTAGCGCAAAGTCAGTCCCACTTTCCACACCCCCTTCTTCTTTGCGAGCACTTTCACCCAGGAACTCGTTATGCTCAAATTATAGACCTCGAGCTCCCTTCAAGAGTTGGGGGAGGCGGAGTTAAGACCGGACAGCGGCACCGAGGAGCTACTTCGTCGTTGTTTCTCTTGGAAAAGGAGGCAGAGCGGGGTTATGGGAGGAGGATTTGACCGACGTCGGATTATCAGAGATTAGCAGACTAGCAGTGCAGCAGCAGTGCCCGGCGCACAGGTGAGTATGTCGGTGCTGTTACTAGCTGCTTTGCTTCGTGTCCGGCATGCTTCACGCTGTGAGCTGCATGCAATGGAGCTCAGTTCGCATCGGTTTAAGATGTGCATATATCTCAGGTGCAGAAAAACTTCACTCTTGAAGGATTCGGGCAGAGTTTGTAAGGATTTCTGTCTCTTAATGCTGGCTGACCTGTCTGTGATATTCCTGCATGCTTCCTCTGGAATATGCATGCTACTGTCCTACTTAGTGCAGTTTGATCACGTCTGTTCGCTTCATTTTGAAGTAATAGCATCAGATCACCTCTTCCTTTTTTCTGTAAAGACCTAGTGGAGTCTAGATTTGTATAAATGATCACCACATTTGTTTAAACTTACATTTCTGGGACTTTACCGCGCGTAAAGCGTCACCTTGCACAGTAGTGTGGACAAAGTTCAAGTGGATATCAAGGTTAGCGTAGTTATTAATCGTAGACTTTAAAAAAGTTAGTTAACTGAAATTATTTTGTGAATTTTTACAACTAAGAAAACTATAATTTAGAAAAATAGAGAGATAATATGCATAGTTTTAGTTAGTTTGGTCAAAGTTTTGTTACACCTTTGCTGATGTGGACATTGATGGACATATTTCTAGAGACTGGGTGTCTATAAGACAGCTGCCTTAAAAAAATAAGACGTTTGTGTTTGTTGTAATACCTGTACTGATTTTCATAAGTCTTTACTCAGACATACAATAATAATTAAAAAGAGTAAAACTAATAAAAACTAAACCGAAACAAGGAAATCCACTCTGGAAACTAAACTGTTTTAAAAGCAAAAAGTCAAAAATGAGATAAATACTAATTAGAAAATGTGAAACTATAGTAACTTTGGTAGCCATGCATGAACTTTGCAGATGCATTAGCGGTGCACTATGAGAGAGGAATGCATGTGTTGTCTCTGCAGTCTGGAGTCATATAAACAAAGAAAAACCTGGAGGTCTAGCAGAGAGAGGAAAATGAGTGAAGGAGTGAGCATGGTGGCAGGCTGCTGGCTTAAAAATAAGAAGGTGGTGTTTTTTAAACGAGAAATGTTCCTTCTCCTTCAAATTAAAGGTTCCTTAGTTGCTCCTGTATCATCACAGTGTTGAATGAATAATTTTAACTTCCACGTTCTCCTGTTCTTTTCTTATTATAGACTTGGGAGTGGCACTTTACTTTCTTCACTATGGCTGAGACTAAGGGGAAATTTGACTTTGCCATCGACCGGGGTGGCACCTTCACCGATGTGTTCGCCCGGCTGCCCGATGGTTGTGAGAGAGTCCTTAAGCTGCTGTCCCGAGACCCCCAGAACTACAAAGATGCTCCCACTGAGGGGATCCGCAGAATCTTGGAGGAGGTAATGTTGTGCTGTCCACCTTCAGCCAAGGAAATATCAGGTTAATTGCTGTCATACTGGCTGTCATTTCACTGTTTTTATAGATTATTAATAAGCATGTATCAAAAAAAGCAGAATAGGCGGCTCAATGTGGAAACGATATGTAATATTGAGCAACACTACATTCATATCCATACATTATCTCTAGGGATAGCTGTATATGATGCTGATGTTTGCATTTCTTGACAGGAAACAGGGAAGGCGTATCCCCGCGATCAGCCTGTAGACACTTCTCTGATTGGCTGGATCAGAATGGGCACTACGGTAGCAACCAACGCGCTGCTGGAGAGGGAGGGAGAAAGGACGGCGCTCCTGGTCACAAAGGGATTCAAGGACCTGCTGCACATTGGCACTCAGGCCAGGCCAAAGCTGTTTGACTTGGTCTGTTTTTTCAGCCTGTACCAGTGATTGTACTGCATGTGGTGCTCATTAGTAGTGTGAGGCACGGCTTGTGTCTCTGCAAGGTTTAGTTATTATCTCGTTGTGCTCAGGCTTGTGGCAAGTACTGGAGTTTGCCCTGAGCTAGCTGTAGAGTTAACACATTAAGTGGTCGCTTATCTGTAAAGCTCAGGTTACGGATCAGTAAACTGTGGCTTACTGTGCTGTACATAGATTTTTTTTTTTCTTTAACCTTTAAGGTCAGCAGAACACACCAACTAAACCTGATAAGCTTTTGCACCATAACAGTCTGAAGCCTTAGCTGGTAAAAGCAGTTACTGTTATTGTTTATCACTTTCTGGCTCTTCCCAGTACATGCGCTTTGAGCTGTATACCTTGTGTTTGCACGTGCGTAACAGGAGGTCGCGGTGCCTGACATCCTGTACGAGGAGGTGATCGAGGTGGACGAGCGAGTCGTCCTCAGGCAAGATGGTTGTCAGCTGCCCAGAAAAGATCCCGAACGGATTGTCACAGGTGCGAGGGGCAGTTGTGCGCTCCCTTTACTGCTAATTTCTTCTGCCGTGTTAGCAGTATGTGGCTTCAGGTTTTTAGTCCATCCAGAATTGCCTAATATTATACCTTTTAAACATTAGCAGGTTATCAGTATCAGTGTGAGCCTTTAGCTAAAGCATTGTTGTTACTCCCAAAGATCTAATTTCCACATCTGAAAAGTGAACTGATGACTTCATGGGCTCAGTCACTGGTTTCATGCTATATTGTAAATTACTGGAGTCAGAAAGGAGAATCCTTCAGGTATATGCTCATGTCCCATTTCAGTACGCTTCATAAACTGCACTGCCAGTGGGAACGTGGAACAGTGGGTACGCCCATCTTTCACACTGACTGTGCCACTCCACAAAGCGTCGTGTGGTGCCTGTACAAACTGTGGAATCTTGTCAATCTAAACAGACTGAAAAATCATGAGGTTAATTAAACCAGTAATTCAGCTACCTCGACTTCCTTGAAAAACTGACAGCTATAACAAGCTAACAAGCACTAAATAGCCCATTATTTATACAATAATAATGCATTTGCCCAACAAGCAAAACAATGGTTCAAGTGCAAAATGCAGCTTTGCATTTTTAATGCAAAATGCAAAGCATGGCAACACATCTAATCTGTGGAAACACCTGGATGAAGCACAATGATTTTCTTTGGCATTGTGTGTAAATATTTTAAATATATAACAAAATATTTCAGGTGAGAGTTATGTTTTGAATTTATTTTTTCAGAGTGAGGAAAGTAATGAAAATAAGTTCTGTTGGCTATTGGTTCAAACATGGAAGCCTTAACTGACATAATTTCACTTAATCCCACTAATCCCTTTGTGTGTCTTTCCCAGGCAGTACTGGGGATTCCCTTGAGGTGTGGAAGGAGTTAGACTTGGAGCAAGTAGAAAAGGACCTGAGAGGAGTTTTGGCCCGTGGTATCACCAGTCTGGCTGTCCTTCTTCTGCACTCGTACACGTCAGTATTACAGCTTCTTTAATATTTACTCACGATCCTAGTCTGTTCTCTTGTCCTCTCCCAGTAACTTGCTTCCATTCTATAAATAAGACCTCGGTCTACCGACGTCATACCTCAGCAGCCTTATCTCTTATCTCGGTACCCAATAGTTCTCATTTTATGCTTTTTGTCACATGTCACACTGAAAGCCCAGACTTGGTGTTCTTTGCTTTAAGAAAAAGGTGATCAATGGACACTGAAGTGATAAGACAAACACATTATACTGCAGAACAAATTACGTAAGAGTTTAATGTTTCACTTGCTTTCTAGGATTACGTCTCTTTCTCTCTGTGCTTCAGATGGTCCGAGCATGAGAAAGCAGTGGGCTCTCTGGCTCGTCGCTTGGGCTTCAGCCAGGTGTCTCTTTCCAGTGAGGTCATGCCGATGGTGCGGGCGGTGCCTCGAGGATATACAGTCTGCGCCGATGCCTACCTCACACCCAAAATTCACCAGTATCTAAAAGGTTTCACCTCGGGCTTCAAGGATGGCCTGAAGGTTTGTTTTTCTCGCGCATCAGTCGATATGTTTCAGGGGTTGACAATTTTCAGAACTCTATTGTATGCATAAGTACTTTTCCTCTCAGTTAGACACTCTCCCACCACCCCTTTAAGTACCACCAGAGACAAACAGCAGCTCTCAACCATACAGCCCACATATAAATATGTACTTAACCACACCTTTAAACTAGTCTGAAAACATAAACCTCTCATGTCTGTGTGTCTTCAGGATGTAGATGTGTTGTTCATGCAGTCAGATGGAGGCTTGACTCCCATGGAGCAGTTCTGCGGTTCACGGGCTATTCTATCCGGCCCGGCGGGAGGTGTGGTGGGATACGCCATCACCTCTTACAGCCAGATGGAGAAAAAGCCTGTGATTGGCTTTGACATGGGCGGTGAGTGTATGTGGGAGCAAAGGAGACAACTGAGCATCTTCTGGATATTGTCTTGAAGTCTTTTTGTGTGATCTTCATACAGTTTGTTGTCTTCCATGTGCCACATCCAGGATTTGATATTTCTGATCCTATGGAGTAAAGTTACGCTTCTCTTTTGGGCGATGTTTTTAACTTTGGTTTTTATCTTTAGCTTTTCGTGCCTACATGCTCTCGTTTGTTGTTGTCTGCAGGAACGTCCACAGATGTGAGTCGGTATGCAGGCCAGTATGAGCATGTGTTTGAGGCTACCACAGCTGGAGTCACCCTGCAAGCACCTCAGCTGGACATCAACACTGTGGCTGCAGGCGGAGGATCGCGACTGTTTTTCAGGCAAGTTTGCACAAATTGTGTAACGGACTGTGGGACTAGCTCCATATTTGCGAGCAATCTTCTATAATACCAGTATAATGTGATGATGTGGTAATTGTGATATTACCCATTTTGACTTTGATTGTTTTATATTTTATTTATTTTCTTATTTAATGACTACTCTCTGTATTTATCTTCTTTCTAACCCTACCAGATCAGGGATGTTTGTAGTTGGACCAGAGTCTGCAGGAGCACATCCAGGACCAGCCTGCTACAGAAAAGGTAACAGCTTTTCCGTTATTCATGTTCTACTGTTGCCAGCAGTTGTTGTTCTTTCTTTCTTTCTTTCTTTCTTTCTTTCTTTCTTTCTTTCTTTCTTTCTTTCTTTCTCTCTTTCTCTCTCTCTTTCTTTCTCTCTTTCTCTCTCTCTCTCTCTCTTTCTCTATCTAGTGAACCATTAATTGTGCAGTTTCAGCTCTTTTTTTCCCCTTTTTCTCTTTTTAAAATCATTATACTGAGTCCAGCACCCACTGGCACGGAGCTTGTTCTCCTGTCCTGTTCCCGAGGTTAATCATCCGATTTATGCGTCAGAAGGCTGGAAATTGGCACGTCCAAAGTTGAGATGATATAACACAAACTTGCCTCATAGTTCTCAGTCAGAACTGTAAAGTAAGATAAGATAAGATAAGATAAGATAACTCTTTATTGTCATTGCACAGTCATACATAGTACAGTAGTACAATGAAATTGGAAAAACTGTCCTACGTCGGCACTACATATAACACAACACGACATGATATGACACATCACAACGTAACAAACAACACAACACAGTATATTAACTTAGTATAAAAAAGAAGAATAAGTGTATGTGTATTGCACACTGTTATTATTGCACATTAATTATTATTGCACCTTGTTATAAATATAAATATTATTGTTATTGTTTTAAACATTGTTACCTCCCCCTAAAAAGTCCAGGGAGGTATCCAGTCAGGTCAGCTATTTACATTGATCAGGGCTATTGCCCTGTTGTAAAAGCTGTCCTTGAGTCTATTTGTTCGGGACCTCAGCAGCCTGAACCTCCTGCCAGACGGCAGCAGCTTAAACACCCGGTGTCCTGGGTGTGTGCAGTCCCGTAGGATGCTGCGTGCCCTCTTGAGACAGCGAGTGCTGTACAGGTCCTTCAGGGAGGGAAGAGGATGTCCAATGATTTTTTGGGCCATGTTGATGACCCTCTGGAGTGCCTTTCTGTGTGCTGTGGTGCAGCTGGAGAACCACACACCGATGCAATATGTCAGCACACTTTCAATGGAGCAGCGGTAGAAGACGGTCAGCAGCTCCTTCTTCAGGTCCATTTTTCTGAGGATTCTCAGAAAGTGGAGACGCTGTTGGGCCTTCTTTAAGACCGCAGAGGTGTTAGAGCTCCATTGGAGGTCTGTGTCTATGTGCACACCCAGAAACTTGAAACTGGAGACCCTTTCCACGCACTCCCCGTTGATGCTGACAGGCTGCAGCTCGGACTTCCTCCTTCTGAAGTCAACTACCAGTTCTTTTGTTTTGGTGGTATTGAGGTCCAGGTTGTTGTCTGCACACCAATCTGACAGCCTCTGAACTTCAGCTCTGTATGCAGTCTCATCTCCCCCTGAGATGAGCCCCACCACAGTGGTATCATCTGCAAACTTGATGACTGTGTTGTCTGGGTGGGAACTAACACAGTCATGTGTGTACAGAGTGTACAGTAGGGGACTCAGTACACAGCCTTGTGGAGAGCCGGTGTTGAGGCTGAGGGCTGAGGAAAGATGAGGCCCCACTCTAACTCTCTGTACACGGTCTGAGAGGAAGTCTCTGATCCAGCGGCAGGTGGTGGAAGGAAGTCCAATTTCCAGCAGTTTATCTATTAGTCTGTCCGGGAGTATCGTATTGAAAGCAGAGCTAAAGTCAACAAAGAGCAGCCTGGCGTAACGGCCCTGCACTTCCAGGTGAGAGATGGTGGTGTGGAGCGTTGTAGCAATGGCATCTTCAGTTGATCTGTTAGCTCTGTATGCAAACTGGAGCGGGTCGAGTGTGGGTGGCAGGCAGGACATGATGTGACGTCGGACCAGTTTCTCAAAGCACTTCATTATAACAAGTGTGTTAACAAAAAGAAATCGGAGTCTTCTTTGTTGACGTTCCCTGTAGATTCATTGGTTAGCCTTAAGCTTCATTTCAGATACCACCATCCTCGGTGCCAAGTAAAGCACTGAACGCTAACGCTGACTCAAAACTCAGAACAATGGGGTTATTGAAAAACAGACCGAGACCTGATTCCCTGTCGGGTGCTGTGGTATTTTCCCAGGTGGACCTCTGACTGTGACAGATGCTAACTTAGCCCTGGGTCGTCTCATCCCTTCCTTCTTCCCAAAGATCTTCGGGCCCAAAGAGAATGAGCCTTTGTCCCTGGAAGAGACCACGAAGCATTTCCGTCAACTCACTGAAGAGATCAACGTCTTCCTGTCTTCAAACCAATCACAGGCACTGATATGTACTGGACTACTTTGTGGAGTAAGTTCAAATATTTATGATGATATTAGGTTTAAATGCTCTTCGTGCTTTCATTTGAAGGCTGATGCTAATGGGGCCAACCACTCACACAGCAGACAATCAGAGATGAGCATGGAAGCGGTTGCCATGGGATTCATTCGTGTCGCCAATGAGGCAATGTGCCGGCCAATCAGAGCTCTCACACAGGTATGTTTGGTATTAAACTGTGTTTTCTACATTTCAGCATAAAAAATCATCTTGTTGTTCTCTCTCCCACTCATTTCCCACCTGCTCCACTCTTGCAGGCCAAAGGCCACGATACATCTCAGCATGTGTTGGCGTGTTTCGGGGGGGCAGGCGGTCAACATGCTTGTGCGATTGCCCGCTCTCTTGGGATGAAGACTGTCTTTATACATAAGTAAGGCTTCTAGATTCTGTTTCACTAGAGGTGAAAGACAGCCGAGAGCCACGGAGTGAGCAGTTGCCCGTGTTTATGATTTGCAGGTACAGCGGCGTGCTGTCAGCGTACGGTCTGGCTCTAGCAGATGTGGTGGAGGAGGTGCAGGAGCCGTGCTCTCTGCAGTACAAGCCGGCGTCCTTCAGTGAGCTTGATCAAAGGGTTGAGCAGCTATCCAAACGCTGCCACGATACACTCCGTGCACGAGGCTTCACCAGGTTAGAAACCACAAAACAATACATGGGCTGGGGTCAAGCACATCTGTAAGACTCCAGGCATGCTAGTCAACTTTCAAAGCTAAACCGCATACTGCAGCTTTTACAGCAGCATGGCTTTATAGCAGAAGAGTCTGGATGTTAAACTGGTGTGCCTGCAGTCCAGTATCTGCTTTCTTCCGGTCCCAGATGTTTACACACTATTGTTAAAAGAAGAGGAGGTGCTACTCAGTAGTAAACATGGCTGTGTCCCACCTCTTTTGAGACGTGTAGCTGTTATAAAAATCAGAATTTGCTGATATTTTTGTAAAAATGGTTCATTTTCTCAATTTCTCGCTTTAAAAATTTGATATGTGATATGTTCTATTTTGAATAAAATATGAGCTTATGAGATTTGCAAATCTTTGCATTCTGTTTTTAGCTTTATTCTGCACAGGGTCCCAACGTTTTTGGAATCGGGGGTTGTATATAAAATTCTTAAATCCACAGAATAAAGTGAAGTATGAATATGTGTGAAACAAGTAGAGGTGACTATAAAAGTTTCTGTCCATTCAATTCGGATATGCATAATTTAAAGGATGAATGTTAAGGAGGCACCAACTCATTTAAAGATTTAAAAGCAAATAATAAAATGAAAAAGGGACTTTGTGGCCTTGCTTACATTTTGTTAAAGTGAAAAAAGCAAAGACGTGAATGTTAAGAAGTCATGATGTTTGTTGAACAATCGTAGCCGCTAGACTAAAGTAGTCTTGTTTGTCGTCCGCTTCAGCGGTCAGATAACCACCGAGGTTTTCCTCCACATGCGTTACGAGGGCACGGACTGCGCTCTCATGGTTACCGCTGCCGGATACCCCAGCAACGCCCGGTCCTGTAGAGCCGGAGACTTTCGTAGTGCCTTCACCAAACGGTTTGCTCCTCTTCTCTTTACCCATTCATGTCCTGAGCTTCTGGCTGCTACATGTTTTCGCTTTCAGAGGGCTAAATCACTGCTGCGTACACTTTGTTTATATTTTTGGCTGTTGTTGTTCATCTTCTTTTATCTTTAGGAGAAAATATTACATGACATTTGTACACAGGACCCTTGATTTCTTACTCCTCCTCTTAACTCTTTTTTTTCCTTCTTCTTATTACAGTTATCTGAAGGAGTTCGGGTTCACCATCCCAGACAGACCCATCATGGTGGATGACATCAGAGTGAGGGGTTGTGGGCAATCTGGTATTACATCAGTTTACAAAGCAGAAATGGGACACAGACAGGCCAAACCAGCCACGGTAAATGGAGTCACTTACCGGGTACCACATATATCACTTATCAGACATGATCACACGCAGGCAGTCTCACCAAGGCCTGAAGGAAAAACGATCAAACCTGGGCCGCTGCATGGTCACCGGCTCAAGCTGTGACCACGTCTGAGTTTTTAGAAGCTGAAAAAAAAGAGCCTTTAATAAAACAAAGGTGGTTACCAGCAGGTGAACATAAAAAAGCAGCATGGGAGAAGTGGGAGATGTTCACAGACAAATGTTCTGTTCCATCATTGTAATATTGATGTTTTACCTAAACTTGTGGGCACATTTATTTCATGTCACTCTGTTTCTGCTCTTCTGTGTAGATAACCAAGTGTTACTTCGAGGGCGGTTACGTCGACACCAGTGTGTATCTATGGGAGGAGCTGCCGTGTGGTCACAGCATCCAGGGACCAGCCATCATCATTGACAAAAACAGGCAGGCATTTGCTTTTTGCTGACAACTACCAAATTAAACATATCTAAATAATGTTTTATATTCTTTATGCTCTCCTTTTTGCATTTTTTGAACTCAGGACATTAAAATCTATTTAAATTAAGCAAATTAAACCTCTGCGTTATCAGTTGAGGTCCTTGTTTCAGCAGTTTTTACTTCTGTGGATGTGATTTTTAATTTCCTGTGCTGATTTTGAAATGTATTGTACTTTGTACATGATTTGCTCCGGTTTCCTCCATCAGCACCATCCTGGTGGAGCCCTGTTGTGAGGCTCGTCTGACAGAAGGTGGTGACGTTTGCATGACGGTAGGCTCAGACCCTCACTGCGCCCTCGGCACTGAGCTCAACACAGTGCAGCTCTCCATCTTCTCCCATCGCTTCATGAGCATCGCGGGTATGCCAGCATGCAAAATCAGATGAGGAAGAAGGTTGTTGAAGAGTATGAACTTCCTGTTTACCTCTTCTGTCTTCCCCTACAGAGCAGATGGGCAGAGTTCTGCAAAGAACCTCCATCTCCACGAACATCAAGGAGCGACTTGACTTCTCCTGTGCTGTGTTTGGACAGGATGGAGGTCTGGTGTCCAACGCACCTCACATCCCCGTCCACCTGGGAGCCATGCAGGAGACTGTCCAGTACCAGGTGAGGCACGAACAGTCCAGCCATGTGTGAGTGAGTTTTTCTTAGTGTGGCCATACACGTTGAATGACAAAAGGATGTTGTTTTTTTTCTTCTGTGAGCAGCTCAGATCACTTGGGAATAAGCTCAAAGAAGGGGATGTGATTTTGAGTAACCACCCATCTGCTGGGGGCAGCCATCTCCCAGACCTCACAGTGATCACACCGGTCAGTCCACCACGCTTTTCAACACTATTTCTTCCCTCAAATTCTTCTTCTATTCTTTCCTCATTGCCTTTTTTCTTTCTTGTTCAGGTGTTTAGAAAAGGAGTGAGCGGCCCTGTGTTCTTTGTGGCCAGCAGGGGGCACCACGCCGACATAGGTGGCATCACTCCAGGCTCCATGCCACCCCATTCCACTTCCCTTCAGCAGGAGGGCGCTGTCTTCACTTCCTTTAAGCTTGTCACTGGTGGGGTCTTCCAGGAAGAAGGTAAGTGAGGAGGAGACGAGTCAGGACCTGAATGTGACACACTTCTGAAAGGAGAGAGCATAGAAAATCAAGAGATGACACTTAACTTAAGATAAAGAGTCATTCTTTGGCACTTAAAGGACTCTTTGTTTTTAAAATTACTAGTAAATAATAGTTGTTGGTTTTTTTATTGCTCTGTTGACAATTTTATTTTATTTTTTTAGCATTCATTTTGTTTTCTAGACCCCTTACTTCCTCTCCCATCTCTCTGTATCAGCTGTAACTGAAGCTCTGATAGCTCCAGCCCAATACCCAGGCTGCTCTGGGACTCGAAATCTCCATGACAACCTGTCAGACCTGCGGGCTCAGGTGGCGGCCAATCAGAGAGGGAGCCAGCTGGTGGGAGAGCTGATTGACAGTTATGGACTTGCTGTGGTTCAGGCCTACATGGGATACATCCAGGTAAACTGTTGCTACAAGCAAAAATTTAAAGAAGAAAAATTTGATTTTTTGCCCCTCAAAAGGTTGATGATTTCAAATCTCAGTGACCTTGACCTGAAGCACAGAGGTCAAGATTTCTGAAAATCTTGTGAATGCAATAACTTGAGAACAAGGCGATGAGGGGTAGCACTGGTGGCCGCAAGTATTCTTATTTCTGAAAAGTATGGGCTATGAGGGTGTTGTAAAGCCTCTGTGCATTTTAGAGCAACGCAGAACTGGCGGTGAGGGACATGCTGAGAGACTTTGCACGGCGGCGGCGGCAGGAGACGGGCTCCTTGGAGGTGGAGTCAGAGGATTTCATGGACGACGGAACACCAATCAGACTGCGGGTTCAGATTAATGAAGAAGAGGTGAGGAGGAATCGTAACACAGCATATTTATTAGTTTGCAAAGCTGGGATAGAAACCGCTCTTCAAGAAGGACTGTGATTGGTTAAATGTGTGAACCTCCTTCTTTACAGGGCAGTGCGGTGTTTGACTTCACAGGGACAGGAACAGAGGTGTGGGGGAACTGCAACGCTCCACGGGCCATCACCCTGTCTGCACTTATCTACTGCCTGCGCTGCATGGTTGGACAGGACATCCCCCTCAATCAGGTAAAAATCCAGTTCTAGGAGCTCTTGGCTCACTTTGAATAACTCGTGGTTTGAATGTTGGTTGTAATTTTTGGGGCGGGGGGCTATCGTGATTCATCTGGGCTGCTTTTTTGACCACCTTTCTTTTCCCATGTTTAGGGTTGCCTCGCACCCATCAATGTCATCATCCCTCCTGGGTCCATCCTCCAGCCTTCCCAGAATGCAGCTGTGGTTGGAGGAAACGTGCTCACATCCCAGAGAGTGGTTGATGTGATTTTTAAGGCGTTTGAGGTGTGCGCGGCCTCACAGGTAAATGATATTCCAAAATATGTTTGCAAAAATGCATGTTTCTACTGTGAAGCTTGACTGATGAAGCATACATTTGATAGCTATGTACCGCTTTTCGACTGTTGTATGTTTTCCACCTGTAGAGTAAACAACTTGTTGACATGATGTGAAACACAATGCGTTGGCATTCAACTGACTAGTTAATGGCGTTTTGTTTATTTCGCTCCTTCCATTAGGGCTGTATGAACAACATTTCATTTGGAAGTGAGAAAATTGGTTATTATGAGACAGTTGCTGGAGGAGCTGGGGCAGGGCCGGGCTGGAACGGGCGGAGTGGAGTTCATACTCACATGACAAACACCCGCATCACTGACCCAGAGATTCTGGAGAAGAGGTGGGATATAAGTTGACGATTTGTGTCGTGTGATGATATCATTTCTGTTATTCATCTGAATGCCGTCTGTGTCCTTCTGATGTTCAGGTATCCAGTGGTTTTAGAGCAGTTCTCTCTACGGCCCGGCTCAGGGGGTGCAGGGAAATACTGCGGTGGAGACGGTGTGATTCGTAAACTTCTGTTCAGGAACAAGGTTGTTCTGTCCGTACTGACAGAGAGGCGATCCACTCGCCCCTATGGCCTCCGGGGTAAATTTTCAATATCAAAGCCTGATGACAGTCCCAATGTCCTCAACAATTTTAAAAAAAAAGTCTAAATGCTCACATTTTCCTTACTTAATCTTAAAAAATGTAATCTTTTGTTGGCGGTCAGGGGGAGATGATGGTGTAGCAGGGCTGAACCTCCTCCACAGAGCTGAAGGCAGAGTCCTCAACCTGGGAGCCAAGACCAGTGTCAGCCTTGACCCCGGGGTAAGGCTGTGCGCGTGTGAAGCACCGTCGTGCTTTAGTGTACTTATAATGACACTACACAGAAAAAATGCCAGCCCAGAATAACTATATACAAGATGGCCGTAGCATCCAAGTCTGAAAACAACAGAAAGTTGAAGCCAGCGGCCATCAGTGGGCTCTGGTTGCAAAAAGCAATCTAAATCTATATCTGAGGTGTCTTGAATTATTGATTTCTATAGGAAAATGAGCTTACTTCTTGTTTACTGTAAACTCATGAAAAATACATTTGTCTCTTGTTACAATTTTTATTTTTATTAGTTTTTAGATTATTTTGGGGTCATTTTGCCTTCATTAGATACTGAAGCAAGGAAGATAGACAGACAAGAAAGAAGGGGGAAGTCACTGAGCAATTTAGATAAAAGTGGCAGAACTGAAACGGGTTAAACTTAAGGACATGGCTTTATTGTGGTTGAAAAACCATCAATTATTATCATGGAGGCAACATCAATTGTTTTGGTGGTTTTTAAGCCTTGTGTTTAGCAGGGTTGGCCACTTCCAAGTTAAAGGAAGTAGGACAGGAACACCCAGAGTCCAGTTTCCTCTTGGAAGTGGAAATGAAGCAGGTGGAGGGCTCGGATGGAGATCGGGAGGAAGTGGGTCATATGAATGGGAGCCTGAAAGGCAGAATGACAGAAGAAGCTACTCGGTTCACAAAAGGCTGGAAAGAAATGACAACATGAGAAAGCAGTGCAGGCAGATTAGTGATGCATTTAAAGCCAGAACTGCGCAGCTATCTTAAATTATAATTCACTTTGATATTAAATAACAAGCTAACGTTGGTGAATCAAAAATGTGCTGATAAACAAATTGTATGCACCAGAGAAACTGAACATCTGTCCAGTCAGAGCAGAGATGTCAAACCTATATTACATCATGGGTCACGTACAGCCCACTTTAGTGTTAAGTGGTCCAGACCAGTGAACATTCCCTATTTGTCACTGCACAGAAGCAACTGCACATTCAATCCTGGAGATATCTTAACATAAGAAAAACAACTGCAGTTACAACAGTATGTCGTTTTTCTACACTATGGAGACTCCTGACTTAAAAATACAGTTTAAACTCCAGAATTTATGCCCTCCGCATTTTTTCCAAAGCAGTCCAGTGGGCTGGATTGGAGTCTTTGTAAGGCATATTCTGACACCCCTATCTTAGAAAGCCTTTGTTTCCAACTGTAGGCTGAAGAACAAAATAATTGCGCCCACCTGTTACACCCCTAATAATGCATTACTTTACTTTAACATGAAATGGCACACTGGCCATGAAGACCAAAATCATTGCTTGGGTTGGGTATAAACATGGAAACCAAGCCTTAAGTAACACCTAGAGGAGCTTCGTTTTGTGGTACTTCTGTTGCTTCATCATAGCTTTTGTGTTTGTGTGTGTCCCCAAACAGGACATGTTCTGCCTCTACACCCCTGGAGGAGGTGGATATGGAAAAGAAGAGGAAGCAAACAATAGGCCTCAGACCAAGCGAAGGCGCTTGAATGAGACATTCTCCGAGAGGGGTAGCATCTTTGAATACAGAATGGCACAAGAGGGAGTGTGAAAAGACGTGAGAAAAGGAGGAAGAGTTAAGACAGTTTTGTCATTGTACTGCAAAATATTTGCGAGACACATACTGAGTAAAAAGGATTTCAAGCCTACATGCAGGCTGTCAGAATTTCAGATTTTTACTTGAACACCATTAAAAGATTTTTTTTTTTTGCAGTGTCCGTGTTTAAAAGATGCAGCACATGTGGCGTGTTACACAGACAGACTGTGCTTACATTTGCAGGGAAGTTGGCTAAATACTAATAACTCAGGCTGGGTCTGTCCTCACTAGACTAAATATGCCATCAAAGGACCTTTGTAACGGACATACAGTTGTTATATGTCGCATATCCATCGCTCTGTTCTTATACTGAATCTACTCAGTAGTTTTAATGTTTAGTTCCATTTGATGCTTTTTCAAAAAGCATTAATTTAGACCTCAAAGAATCTTTTTTTTGTCTAATATCGATTTCAAGATGTTTTTCTTGTCCTAACAAATCAGACAAATAAACTCTATTTCTACTAAAAATATTTTTTTTGCACCATAGCAGTCACACACACACACACACACAGATTTACTCAAAATTTCAAATGACACGACATTGTGTCTCACAAACTTCACTCATGAGGACAGTTTAAGCTTCGAATGCATTGAAACTAAACTGAATTGTGATCCAGGCACGTGCAGGCTCAAATTATTTGACCTGGATCGTGGATAGTTAATGAAAATAGTTCGATTAGGATAACTTCTGACATGCCACAAAAAAAATCCCAGGATTGTTGAATGTGTTGGTGCGGGGTGGGGGCTTGTCCCTGTTTAAAGTGTTGTCCCCTCCTCCCATCTCTGGGTCAGGAATGATCGTGGAGCAGAGCAGGAAGGATAGTGAGGGAGTGCAGGCATGCGTATGCAGCAGATAAAGAGATAGTGGTCACTGCAGGGGAGGCAGCAGGAGGCTGACGGCTGCTGGACGATTGATGCAAATCAGCTGTGTGTGTGTGTGTGTGTGTGTGTGTGTGTGTGTGGAGATATAGCTGTGCTAGAAACTCCCATTATGGAGGCCGTGGACTGTGGATCAAAGAAAGCTTCCTTGTTTCTGGATTACAATTCCTGTGATAAAACAATCTCTCTGCTGCTGCTGCTTGGCCCACTCTGTCTTTTCACCTTATCCACTGGCTTATTATCAGTATTAACTTTAGGAAAGTACTAAAGATAAAAAGAAATGAGAGAAGCTAGATTCACAAAATACAAAGAAAAAGGGGGGGAGTATTTAAAGACACATAAATGTTACACTCACACTCCGTCACACCAGTCAAAGCAGTCAGATGTGTTGGCATCACTAGAACAGCTTAAAAAAAAGTCTGTCACCAAAAATACCCACAAAAAAACTGTTTGCATAAAAAAGATTGGAGAAGCTCAAAGACACACGCTAGAAAAAAATATTTCATTGCAAATCCCCAAAAGCTGATTGATTGCAAATATTTAAGTGCATTGCCATTTAGTTTTTCAATTGATACATTTGTTTCTCATATAGTAAATAAAGTAATAATAATGACAAATTAATTTCTTGGCAGTTTCAAAACAGTCAAGGACAGCTTATAGCACAAAAATAACAAAAACAATATAAAAAGATTTTAAATCACGAGGCTGAGCGTGAGGTACTTAAGTGTTTTTTCTTTTTCTTTTACTCCCATGCAATTTCAAGTAGGAATTTCAAGTTAATTTATTTTAATATTTCAATAATGTCATTTTTACAACCTTCACTTACATAACAATACATTCAAACAAGCCTCATCCATCAGTCATATGGTATTCGCATATGTAAATTCAGTGTAATTTGTGATGATGTAACACTCAGAAGACATTCTGCTGTTCTTTTTATTTTGAGGTGACACAAAATACCTGAGGTTAAATAGGTTGGCTTGTAGCAGACCAGCTACACCGCTGCTTTATATATAAAGGGCATCAGAAGATTTATTCACAAAATAATCATGAAAAAAAAATAGCTTGTTATTTTCACGTGACTAGCCTAAGCTTTATATTTAAAAATTTTGATTCTCAAAATACAAAAGTTCTGAATTTTTTTTTTTTAAGTAACAGAAACCATCATCTAAAACCAGTGATCCTGCATATAAAGAAAACATGCTTACCAGCCACTTCATTAGGTACACCTATTGAACTTTTCATTAATACAAATCTGCTAATCAGACAGCAGCAACTCAGTTTATTTATTTATATAGACATGGTCAAAATGACCTGCAGAAGTTAGAAAGATTAGACTTAATTGACTAATTTAATTGACTTTGATCACTCCACGGTTGGTCCCAGACTGGCTTGTCTGAGTATTTTAGAAACTGCCGATCCACTGGGATTTTCCCACACAACCATCTCTAGGGTTTGCACAGTAGTCCAAAAACAGGGGAAATATCAAGTCAGTGGCAGGAAAGGGGGAAAAAAACAGTTACTGAATAACTACTCATTACATCCAGGGTATGCAGAAGAGCATCTCTGGGTACAAAAACTGCTGATCCTTAAAGCAGATGAGAAACGGCAGAGGAGTACCACACCAGGTGCCACTCCTGTCAGGTAAGAACGGGAAATTGAGGATACAATTTGCAAAGGATCACCAAAATTGTACAATAGAAGATTGTAAGAATGTTTGATTTGATGAGGCTTGATTTCTGCTGCAACATTTGGATGTCAGAGTTGGAATCTTGGATTAAAATAAAACAAAACTTAAAAGCATGGATCCATCCTGTCTTGTATCAACAGTTCAGGCTGGTGCTGGTCATCTAATAATGTGGATGATATTTCTTTTAGTCACCCAGATATGAACGGAGAATTGTTTAAATGCCACAGCCTACCCAATGTCCTCAGATGACCTGGACAGTAACTAGATCTCAGTCAAACAGAGCATATTTGGGATGTAGTGGAATAGGAGATTTGCATCATGGATGTACAGCTGACAAATCTACAACTGTGTGATTAGCTTCATGTCAATATGGATAAAAATCTCTGGAGAAATGTTTCCAGTTCCTTATTGAATTGAAGGAAACTCAAAACACAACGTGGGGTCCCACCCACTGCTAATAAGGTGTACCTAATAAAGTGGCTGCAGAGTGTAAATAAACATAAATAGTGCAACCACAATACGGCATATTCATGAATGAATGAATGAATATAAACATTTTATTTACATACCCTGTTAAACTCCAGAACATTCTTTGGATACCCAAAACTTTTGAGCTGACCTACTCAGTACTGTAAAAAAAGAAATCACAGTAAAATGTCAGAAAACTAACAAAACATTCACTTGTCAAGGTAAGGAGACTTTTAAAAGCAGCTTCCTATAAAAGATGATTGTAATGGCATTTAAAATAGTGCAAAATAACCAGCAGTGCAAATTCTGCAGGAAATGATTCAGTTTGAGGTACGTTTTGGCTGTCAGGATGTGAAAAATAGTCTCCAGTGTCATGACAAGCTGTCAGATTCTCAGATTATATCACTTGAACTGAGTTCAGACTAAAACAAAGATATTACAAAAATTACACTGTCTCCAGAAATCTTTTGTTTTCTTCCCAGTACAGATTTCCTTTCCCCTTACACACAATGACAGAAAAAAAGAGTAAACAAGGCCAATGCCACCATCAATAGAAGCATCACAGACGTACATGAACAAATGGTATCTCTTGGTATCTATCATAATTTAGATGTAGGCACTGATCTGTGCACTGTCGCACCATAAAGACAAAGATGCAATGTCTTCATTTACTAACTCTACAGTGTCAGTCTTTAGCTCATATTTACTGCATAGGCCTTGTAGTCCAGTTCTTTGTGGCTTTGTATGTGTAATACATTCAGTAGTCACAATAGGTAGAAAACATTCAAAAAATGATAATAAAGGTTAAAAAAAGAAGCTTGTATATGCAAATAAAGAAACAGTGCAAACTATAGGTGCAGTGCAATGACTTTACACAGTTTCACTGAAAGACTGAGGTAGATACTCGTTTTGTTGTACAGTTATAAAAGGTTTTCTTTCAGTGAAGCCATGTAATACTCCATACACTTTCTTTTTCTTTTTTTTAATTGCAACATAAAAACACTTTCATCTCCTGATAAAACTCTGAGTCAATTGATAACATTGTCTACAGCTCAGCGAGTTTTGTTTTTTACATTTATTGTAGTATTTCTTGAGTTTGTGGAAGTGGCAAACAAAATATAGTTCCTTTATGGATCTTGATGTGCATCCAGTTGTTTGTCATTGTGGTTTTGTATCCTGTTTGAGTGACAGTAATACTCAGTATTGATGGTACCGGTTGAGAGGAGCCCCGTTCTGCAAAGAGTACTGACCGGGCTGCTGATAGTGTGGGTGAGAGTTTTGACTGGCTGGTACCAGCACATCAAACACGCTCTTATTTGGAGGTACAGATTGCAACATGTTGTCCAGGTCCATGAGTAAAGGAGGGGCTCTCACTGAAACTTGTCTAGTGGGGAGGATGGGCCAGTATGTATGGCCCAAGAAGTGACTTTGTGTCATGGGAGAGCTACCATAGCCGTAGATGGGTAGCCCGCTGTGCAGGGGCATGAGAGGACCCCCGTTGAAACGCATGCTAGGTGGGGCAACGACATTAGGGGGTGCATATTTAGCGTAGGAGGTGGGGAGCTCCCATGGAGGTGGTACAGTTTCCCGTCTGGCTGATTTTTGCAGTGGTGGCCTACAAATATCTCCCCCTGCTTCCACATCAGGAGGAACACGCTTCCCAGTTACTCCTTTCCACTCTTCATCAGATGAAGACGAGGAAGAGGAGGACGTGGAGGCTGGGCTTGCAGAGCTGGCAGAGGCACTCCGAGCAGAGGAGGTGTAACGATGTTGCGGAGCCGGTGAAGGCCGAGCCCGAGTCACTTCACCCCAGCAGTCCCCTGAAGCCATATCTAAATCCCCAGAGGCACTGATTGGCCTCAGGCTGTGTAGCAGGGAGTCGATCGCGAAGGACGAATCCAGCTTAGGTCTGTACAAGTCATCCTGCGGTGGGAAAGAGTTTCCAGAAGATGTGGGAGGGAGCGAGGTCACAGGTTCAGGGGGCGCCTCAGACTCAGGCTTGTGTCCCTGCATGATGTAAGGAGCCAGATCCTGAGCAAAGATGGTTTCATCCTGGCGGGACACGGCCGTGTTCTGCCTCTTGAGAAGCTCCAGAGGAATGCGGCTCAGCTCCACTGCCCAGAAATTGCCTTTGCCCTGTGGCTTACCTGGGTCTTTCAATACCTACAAGGTGGAGGAAGGATGGACAGAAATATTAGTGCTTGCCTGGACAACCTAGTCTGACAGGACTGGCAACCTAATAATTATCACAACACAAGTGATTTAAAGTGGGTTCTAGGTTTTAATAGAAAGACTCCAGTGGTGTATTTCTACAGGAGTAGGTTGTTTTTTAGTTTTTTTCTCTGTTTAATGATCATTACATAACATTTTACCATACAAACCTTAACAAAGCAGTCATATGAGGAAAGGTTGTGTCGCACAGAATCTCGCCAGCCTTTGTAGTTTCCTTTGAAAAATGGAAAGAGGGTACTGATCTCCTTGAGGATCTAAAATGTAAACAAATATCAGCATTAAAGTCTGAACCAACACACACACACCAGCATCACAGATTTTCGTTATATGGTCACTATATTAACTGCAATCCATGCTTGCGTAAAAACAGCTCGGTGAAACTACAAATTTCAACGAAGGATTTGGATTTTTATACTCATTGAACTTAAAATTGAAACAAATTGAAAATACGTTTTCCATCTGGTACAAAAAGTGAATGGAGCCCCCATTTGAAGCCTAATATTGGAATGTACTGTATATCTTATCACTGTTTCTGATACAGATCTGCGTCTGGTTCCACTGCAGTCCAGCCTTATCTCAGCAAACCAAGAAGGGAACGGGTAGAAGTCACTCAAGTGTCACGACGATGTGGCTGTTTAGTGTCACTTTAGGAACTGTAAACGATCTTCTCAGACAGATTGTAGAAATTTCGCATAAAACTCTAATGGAGTCTACTCTAAATACACGACGCAGTGATGGATTTGCTTCTGCTGATGAAATAAGTGACGATCATAAGCGGCACCGTGCGTAAAACACCGCGCGCGTCGTCTACTCACAAATGCCAAACTCCGGCAGCATTTACACAGTTAACACATAAAAGCATTCGTTTTATCATTACCTCCGCTAACGTCAGCTTCTTCTCTGGAGACCTCTGGATGACCATAGCGATCATTGCAAGATAGGAATACGGAGGTTTTGGATACCTCTGGTAGTTCTTTTTCTTCCCATTGCCGGCATTTCTTTTCTCCCGTTCACTTTTCCACATGTCCTGCGTTTCATCCTGCTTAAACTGTCCATCTTGATCATTCGGGTTTAAAGATCCAGGCGCTTCCTCTTTATCCATGAATCCCGTGGCGCCGGTGAGGTGTCCGGGGCGCTCCGTTGGTTCCTCCGAGCGCGGCAGCTGCTGGGGAGGCATCGGATCCGTGAGGTAAGGCCAGTATTGGGCCGGTGAGCTCCACGGCGCTACGCCGCTGGGAGAAAAACTCTGCTGCTCATTTCTGTGGAAGTCAAGTTGATGGTCGAGAAGTTCTCCTAGGTGGGATGAAGCGATCGGTGCCAAGAGACTCTGCCCCGGCCAATGCTTTGTCATGCTGATCAGTCAGGGGAGGAATATCGCTCTGCACGTAGAGGGGGAGGAGGTCAAAGAGTCGGTCCTTAACTTCTGGCAGACTGCTGGCTCCAGGCTGACTATTTGAAGAGCAAACAATTAACAGTTTCATGTAAATCCCGCTGCGTAATCGGGGGGATGCGTTATCTGAAAGCAGAATGACTGATCGGCCCTGGGGGCTGGGCTGGGTCTGTGTGCGAAGAGGGGAGAGAAAGACAGGGCAAAACTGTAAACCACCCATACGATACCTTATCAACACGCCGACATGCAACATAGTGATTCCACAACTACTTTAAAATCTCTGTTTACAAGATTCGTGGATGGAGACTTTAAATGTTTGGGGAACACATCTACATTAATACAAGTCTGGCTTTACACAATTACACATTTTAGTCTTATCGTACACTTTTTTAATTATTTGTCTATTTAATTTTAATATCACTAAAGCTTTTACTTGGGCTTAGATGTAAAAGGTGAAACTTGTGGGGGTAGGGTGGGTACAAATATTTTCGATTTAACCTCGGATGCAATCAACAATTATAGATGAGCAATATACACAATAGAGGGCTAATATACAAACACTGACGATGCCCCTTTCAGTACTTCATTTCTTTATTAATTATTAAATAAGCAATTCAGCCTTCACTGCCTACTGAATTCTTTTAGAATGGTTTTTAATTGTGAGAAACTAAAATCAAATTAGCCAAATTGTGTATTTGATTTGGCTTTTAATTCCAGAGGAGAAACTATTCCCATGAAAGCTATTCCTAAAAAGAAAAAGAAAAAAATGAAGAAAAAAGCATAAACTACGCTGATTAGCTGATTAGTAGGTGCAGAATATTTGAAGTCATCATTGTTTTGTGTTGTTTGATAACTCGCTGCAGTCGACGGGGGTGTTTTTCCACAGTGGGGTCTCCCTCTGGAGTGTTGAGCATGCCATTCAGCGCTGAAAAGACTATTTTCGGGTATGCGCCTCTTTTGTTCAACTTAACGTAGTGCTAATGTTGAAACTCTTGCTTCCCAGCAAGACAGTGAAAACAAGTTGGATTAGAAGAACCCCCATCGGGAAGCTGGAGACTTTTCCATCCCAAGAAAAAGAGAAGCTGCTTAGCATGTGAGGAAATACGGGGGGGGGGGGGGGGGGGTGCGGGGGTTTCAACACCATTTGTGGGGTTTCTGGCGCTTACAAGCTGCTAAGTGTTGTAGTTGGGTCGAACATTCACACCTTAAACAGGGGCAATCACGTACACCCCCAGCTGCTGGAAAATGCCTCAATATCTCCCTCAAGCAGAAGAAAAATATCAACAAGTCAACCAAAGAATCAACTTTAGGATCCATCATGTGACAAAGCGTGAACTTTGACACGGGGTTGTAAGGAGTTTCGCACTAATGCGCAGATTAAAGATGATTTGATCCAACAGTTGTGTCACCTGAAAGTTACAGAAGCAGCAGAGCTGGAAACAACTCAGTTTTCCTGCAATTAAAATCCATTCACTTTTAATGGGCGCTACTGGGCGTTTTCACATTGACCCCCACTCACATCACACCACTCCACAAGTTAACCTTAAATGTCCAGGCAACAAAGCTGATGACGCTCTTTTAATCAGGTTGCTGTAAAAATTAGAATAAAAAAGGACGCTCTGCTCGTTTTTGCTTTGTTTCAAATAAATAATTCGCCCGTGTGACAAACTTACCGCACAAATGTGTAATTTCTGCAGTCAAAAATATTTGAATGAGTTTCTTTGTTTGTTTTTCTAGGTCAGATGGCACTCCTAAACACGGTGAACATCAAATCTTCGTCGCACACCTGCTTCAATTTGGGTCATTATTTTTCTTACACTGTCGGTGACCTTCCCTGGAGGTTTATCCCCACCTAGCGGTTTCACTCAAAAACCACAGAAGTATTAGAAGAATTAAAATTAAGCATAATTACATAAGATTCATAAATATGTAGAATTTAACGGGGTTAAATTTCTCATATCTCTTTCTATTTGAGACATTCGGAGGCAATTAAACAGGTATAAGAATGATTCACAGCCTAAGAGTCTGAAACAAAAAATCAGATTAAAAATGGAAAACCTCTGTAGGTTATACATAAAGAAAATGAATACATGGTATATGTCTGAAAGTTAAGAAACAGCTGAAAGTAATGGATACATTTTCAATCAGGGAATGGCAGATTAATTGTAATGCTACAAAGTAACAGATAATAATAATAACGAAAGTAAAAGAGTTAACTAAATACAGTATTACTTTTAAGAGGTACTGGAAAAACAGTACCGAACACATGCTGAAACCTGACACAAAAAAGGGTGGGAATCACTGGTGTATATGGGGAATTTCCACCTGCATTTGCATAGCATTCTCCAGTGAAGGGCCCAGTGCCAGACGCACTGATTTGAATACAAACTGTCAATTCATCCCTTCCTGTTTGCTGGAATGCCAGTTAATAGGTTTGGTCTGGATTAGAAAGCCACACATAAAGAGAATGGGGTCCTACGTGAATAGGTCAGCATCGGGGACGGGGCTCTTTACATGGGCTGATTGAGTCCAGACAAATCCTTCCTAAGCTGTCACCGATCCCGATACTGGGATAGAGGAGGAAGAAAGGCATGCTCTTTGTCACAGAGAAAGTAAGGAAAAGTTTGATTTGAGATGTGTTAGTTAAGACAAGAGTGACTTTTGTATAACTTAAGCAATAAAAAAGCATACCATTGGTTAGTACTAGCATTTAGAAGAACCTTCATCAGGTGTTTCTGACCTTTTGTCTGTAGGCTGGTATCAGGCAGTTTATCTGTCATGCCACATGAAATCTGACTTTTCCGAAGCATTCAAAACCAGAATAATGAAAAACTAAAAGGCCTGAAAATAATATTTTCATTTACGGCGAAGATTTCTTTTCTTTCCTGACACAGAAATGGATAATAAATATTTGTGTAAGCCAAATCTAATTGATTTTAAACATGGGCATCACTGGTTTCACAAGGCTCTTCACATGGGCTGATTGAGTCCAGTCCAATTACTGAGTCACTCTTCTCTTTGTTTGCCATCATTTTTATGAAACTCATTCTATGCATATTCAAAACACTTGAAGAAGCACTGCACTGAATCTTCTCCCGAGGACCAGAGATGGTAACAAAAGCTCCAACGCAGGTTCCTTGTTGTGACTCTGCAGGGTATCACCGCTGTGATGCATAGCTGGGTCACTGCGGGGGTCAGCAGGTCACAGCGTCTTCAGTGTCTATCTCTTTTTTAGGATTTAGTAACTAATTCAGGTGCTCACAGGGACACCTTGTGTATTTCATTGTCCAGCAGTGTTTTTGGTTGAGTGCCTCAAAGTTGATTTTTAATTATGGGAGTGTTAAAGACACACTTGTTTAGGCTTGTGTGTTGCAGCAATTATCATTTAGTTACCAAACACATCTTAACAGTTTACTGTGAAAAGACTGCAGTGAATTCACATTTCTAAGAACGCAGGTGCATAGGCAAACACATCCTTATACATGCAAACACACCCTCAATATTTGACTTAAAAATGAAGGATGGGTTGTTGTTTTTACACTAAGGCAAGTTCAACCTGTTTATTTTTTAATGTTTTTTTAAATTGCTTTTTAGTAGTTTTTTGGCAATACTGTGTATTTACAAGCATCTATTAGTGTTTGTTAGTATTTATTGAATGTCTATCATCAAGGCTGGACTGGTAATTTGGCATACCGCGCATTTGCCTGGTGGGTCAATATAACTGTTCTTTGTTTGTTTGTCTTTGGTCGATATGTTTATACAGGCAACAGGTCGTAGGGCAGCTGTGCACCGGGCCTTCAAACACTTACAGCAGCCCATTGGTGCATTTTCATTATTGACACTGGATTGCCCAATCAAATATCTTAATTTCAAACTGTTCCCTCCCCTGCCAGCGTTCCCTGTGCGCCCGCGCACCTTGTATAAGAGATTTTATTGTGGAAGACGTGGTTGATAAAGACAGCGAAACGAAAGGTGGAGCTGAAAAGCTGAGAGGCAAAAAGAAAGACAAACAAAAATGCAACAAAATGAGTCAAATTAACCGGCATGTTAGCAGCTACACTGTCAACAGCAACAACCAGTAAAAAAAACAAAAAACAAACAAACCCTCGTGTCACAAACAACTGCTGTTCTTAGCACTAGTCTTGGAGAAGTGCAGGAGGAGGGACAGAAATCCCAAAAAGAGAGTGGTAAGAAAATAGATGGAGGGGAAAAGTTAGGAAGGGCAGAGATTCAAGTAAAATGAATGGCTACTTTGACCACAAGCCACCGCTAATAGCTAAAGTACAGCTTTTAAATATAACATGATGCACTACAGTATAACTCATTATTAGTCAGTACATAGTGTCGTGATTGCTTTTGTATCAGTCCTGGCCTGTCTAGCATGTATGTGGAATTCGTCAATGCCCCCCTGGGGATGAATAAAGTATCTATTAATCTATCCACTTAAAATATATTTATAGAGCCATTATGTTTGTTGCCATTTCTGCTGCCCTCTTGGCCAGATCTCATTTTAAAAAATACAATTTTTTATCTCACACCTTTTTTTGTACCTGGATAAATAAATGATGTATAAAATTCACTTTGTCAAAAACTTGATTGCTGCTTACACATTGGGATGTTTTTTTCTTTTTGGGGGGGGGTTTGAGTCAGCAAGTCATTTGTAACAGTTTAAATACGGGCATGTTTTTTGGCAGATGATCACCTGTCTCCTGCCGCCCCCTGGTGGAGGCTGTCCGGCGGGAGGAGAGGGCGCAGGTTCGGTTGTTATGGTGAAGCATTTCCCCAGAGGGCTGGCTGAAGCTGGAGCTGCGGCGGACAGCAGCTGATTCAGTTTCACCGCTCGCCCAGGACCTACCGCTGACAGGCAGCGCAACAGGTAAGATGTCGCCACTTTGTTTTTCTATTGTTTTACAATGAATCTGAACGTCCTGCTCGGTTCAAACGACTGTGTATAAGCTGAACTTAGTTGTCGCCAAGACGTTAACGTTAATTATCTGAGGGCAGCGGCTCCGAGTTCAGCGTCGGTGAGCAGCGAGCTAATGCGAAGCTAAGGTAACGTTAGCATAATATGACTTCACCACAGGTAGCCGCACAACAGGTACGCTTGCCAATTTTTCAACTTATAAAGTCAAGCGTGTGGGATACAACTACGTTATGAGAGCTACGAATGAAGCAAGTGGGGAAAGAGCCGCTTGCATTACCTGTCAGCAGACAATACACCTGTTGGGCTTGTCTATGAACCGCTAGGTCGGTTAGCTAATCCCGTGACAGGAGCTAAAGCTTCCGCTGCTGTTGCTGTTAAAACTTTCCATTATTGTATTAATGTTGTTTAGCGCTATAGCGATCTCATCAAACTGTGATGAAAAAGTGAAGGTGATTTGGGACTAAGTTTAACTTATTTTTTTAAAAGCTAAATATATCACAGCAGCGTGAAAGGGCGACGTGCCAACTTATACAGTTAATTACCATGACGTAAAAAAATACAACTCATTTATCTTACATGCGGCAGCTCAGAGTTCAGGGTCAAGTAGATCCAATCATTTACTGAAATGGGTTTTGTTGGATTACTTTAACATTAGTTGAATTAATCAACTATTTTGTTAATAATAATAATAATAATAATAATAATATAATAATAAAAATAGCAAGCTCAGTCTGGCAAATGATATTACAGGTTGATGACTGAATGAATAATAATGAAAAATTCCGATATCTTATGATAACATCTCTTTTCTCAGCTAAAAGCGAATTGTAAAGAGAATTGATTTGCTTATTGTGAAAATAGGCACACTGCACAGGGGCAGACCCACAAGTCTGAAGGGATTAAGGAAGAAAAGGATTATTATTCACAATCAAGCACGGCCCTTCAGCTATTTGACTTTAACCCTCCATCAATAACTTATTAACCTAAATAAACTCAGGCATTTGTTCTTGTCAGGCCTATGTTTAAAGTGCCTCTTCAACAACATTGACTTGGTATGTAAAGTTAAATATTTGCAGGTTTCACAATATAGACTAAAATTAGTGTGAGGGCTCCTTGATACACGATGTGACAGCCCACACAGTGCTACGTGCTTTCAGAGACTTAGGAAGAATGGATAAAAAGGCCGGACTGTGATTTTACAGCAAGAGTAGCAATCGCCACTAAACTAATAGATTAATTCTGTAAAGTAATTCTGTCGGGTTTGGGGCTCTCTCTCGTCTTACTGAGGCATTTCTTTATTATCCCATTATGGGATAATAAAGATACATCTCATTCTGTCACCTGGCTCCGTTTAAAGATTCCTGTTTTCTTTTTTGTTTCTTCGCCTCTCCTCCTCCGCTCCAGCATGACATGACCCTACTTACAAGCAGTCGGAGGAGTTAAAGTCAAAGCTAGTCTGGCTGTCTCCTCCCCCTCCTGTCTCCTCCTCATATTCTTCTCTATCTCCTTCACATTCTTTCCTCCACATCCTTTAACCCTCTCTTTCTCTCTCTGTCCACATCCTGTCTTCCAAAAAAGCAGCGGCTCTTTTGTGTGACGTATCTTCGCCTTCATCATTGTGTTTTTTGTTTCTCATGGTCTCTCCTAACCCTTGGCTGCTTGATAGAATTACTGAGATTTCTGAGTGATTACATGGAGCAACTCAAACCTTAACACATGACAGGGCTTATTGTAGATCCTCCTCCCTCGCTCTCATTTGTAGTGATTATAATTTTGTCCGTCCTTCAAGGGCTGCAGCTACAAACATTTCCTGTATCAGTACCCAAAGTGGAAATTATTTCAAGGTATGTGACATCTTCGTTTGTCTTGCTTTGTCCAAGCATCAGCCCAAAAATACGTTAAATTTAAAACAAGTTTTTCTTTTTTCTTTTTCTTTTTTTTTTTTTTTTTTTTTAAACACAGAGAAGCAGTGTAGATGCTACACTTGGGTAACGCTTGGCTTTTTGATTAGAAATAATGATTCATGATTTGACAAGCCATTCCCAGCTCTATCCCTTCTAACAGTGAGTATTTGTGAGTATGTGGCACACATTTTAGGCTACTTTGGCATTGTTTCAGACTGCAGGCGGGATCATTCCCGAATCATCAAGCTACACTGACTCAGCAATGTTTGTTTCAATGAATGGGTCGGTAAGGTCCTCTGTTTCTAATCAAATAGCTCACCAGGCTGGAGGCTGTACACAGGAGCCGTCCGGTGCTGTTTTATGATGACAAACCCATGATTGAAGCACAGAGGACCAAGTGTGGCCAGATTTCAGGTTGGGTGTTTAGGCTGTATTTTCTGTTTTGATCAGTCCCACCCACCTGGTGAAGTTTGAGCCCCAGTATATGTATTCATAGTACTCTATTCATTCTAGCTGTTGAGTGAAAGGTTGTATTTGTCAGCAGCTGTAGACAGACCTTCCTGTTAGGTCACTAGGTGGAAAATTAGTCAGAAGACTACAAATGTCACATTGACGAAGGGACGTTTTCCCAAACATAATAAATGTTAGTCATATTTTTCAGCGCGTGTGTGAGTGTGCGCTGTGGTGTCTGCCGTGCTAAAATTTGTCTTTTCCTGTGTAGTTTCCTGTCTCGTCTTTGCCCAACACTGGGAATCACAAGGTTCTTCCACAGTCTTCCCACTAACAAATTCCCCATTCTTTATATAGCAGAAGCAAAACTAACAGACTCATGAGGCTGAGGTCTGTTGTGCATCAAGTGTTTGTAGTGAGTACATCGGTAAGGTAAGATCACAGCATCGCAGAGAAATTGAAGCAAATTTTTAAAGATTATTATTGATTGTTCATTTAGTGTTCAGAGTTTCATTTATCGCTTTCTCCTTATTTCTTTTTGAATAGTTAGCAAAATCCTTCCTTAAGAAAACAAAAGGACGGGGGAGGGGTTGCTCTTTGTTGAACACTTGATCCTAGTGTATACTGTTGAAAATATACAGTGCTGTGCAAAAGCTTACATTTCTTTCCTTTTTTCCCTCTACGAAAATGGGAAGTCGTTGGAGCTCTTTATTGAAATGTGCAAAACTACAAGAGATACAGTATAAAAAAAACAAACAAATTTTGTGCAATTCTAACACCTTTATTCTTCAGCACAGTCTGATCTCTCTTAGACAAACTGTCCTATAATTTGTTAAGTCCTCGGTGAACAGAAGATTGGTCAACTGAAGGATCAGATGCATCTTAAAGGCCCTGTGTCAGGTCTTTGATTGCCTTTTTTTTCTTATTTCTTAAATATGTGACTTTCCAATAGTGTTCATGTGTTGTAGAGAGTCTTTAAGCCTGCCATTTCTTCTTTTATCCTCTACAAAAAAAGAGCACACATTGCTGAGATATGCACCGTTTTCAGCTAATATCTCTTTGGGAATTGCCTGTTTGGTCCAAACTACTTTTCCTGGATTCAGCTTAAAAAATTGGAACAATTTATTTGCCTTTGTAAAAGACTGCTAGTAACAATGTGCCTTAAGATACAGTTTAAAATGAAAATGTCTGTTATGTGTAGACACAACACTGGTTCCTTGAGTTAGGGTCCTTTTTCAGGCTTGAATGATTCATAGGCCAGTGTTAAGTGGCTTAACAAACAAAACATTCCTGTGAAATGAAATGTGAAAGAAAAACTTTGAAATACCTCCAGAAAGCTTGGAGAACTGCTGACCACGCCCACTTGCAAGAAATTGTAAAGAAAAGAAAAATTACAAGAAAGTCTGACTCCTTGGAAGCAAAATCTAAAGAAATCAGACATGGCTCAAGACTTTTGCACAATACTGTAGCTTCAATATTTATCTTAGAAATATCCTCACATGGTGATGCCTTGTCTACAATTGACTACAACCAAACTATTAATATGTCCAGAGAGGCAACACAGTATTGGGCCACTGACTGTTTATCTTGTAGTTTTTTTTCTCTAGTTCACTTCTGAGCTGCTGGTCTGTCTGAGTAAGATAGCATTTTCATGTTGTGAGGATACTGAAGACGTGTTTTCTCTTTTTCACAGCAACATGACTTGTAGTTTGTTTGGCTAAAACTGAACTATCGGAGTAATACTCTAAAGGGATAAACTTCCCTACTTTTAGGGACTGGGACTTTTAAAGCAAAGACTGGACTGAAAGGTCATGGTTAAAGTGGAGTCAAAACAAAACTGGACAGTATATGATTTAAAGAGACAAGATCCAGAGTGGAAGTGGCTGATTTTGACACATACTGTTTTTTGCGTCAGTGTGTAGCCACAAGTTAGCGGTGTTCACACTCACAGCAAATACTTTTGTGTACATTGTGATTGAATCAGGTGCTCGCATTGTTTCGTTGATGATGGGCTAACACAGAATTACTTGCGACGTTGAACTTAATTTCTCCTTCAGCCCAATTTTTACCCCTTAACTGTAAAAGACTAATGGGGTATTGTAGTCACCTTGGCAGGCAGTGTGGCTGCCCGTGTTTTTGCATGTGCTAACTCGAGAAGAAGGCAATGTGGGATTTTTTTTTTTTTAAAAATATACCAAAAGTGCGTTTATAAAAAATCTTGATCAGTTCAAATCTCATTGACCTCAATGTCAAGGCCCCAGAGTTCAGGTTTTCTGAAAATCTGGTGAATGAGGGGTAGCACTGGTAGCTGTGAGAATCCACAGTGTCCTGAGCAGAGTGCAGTTGTCACATAACATTATTTACACTCTCCAAGATCAGCTTGCGTAGTGAAAAACATTTACAAGGATGTTGTGTCTTCCAGAATTGGTCCTTGGCAAGAGAAATTGTCACTGTGTTTCCTGCTGAAAGGATTTAGGAAGTGTTATCATTGCTACACTACTTGGTTTTGAAATGGATACATTTATTATTAATGGTTTCAGGATTAGTTTCTTAGGGAAAAAGATGTGATGGAGGTCAAAAAACCCATTAGGCTTGGGACATTAATGTAAACCTGGAACTCTGGCGCTGTTGGTTAAACAAACAAATAAATGCGCTTCATTAGACCTTAGTATGAGAGGATGTCTTACATGTTTGCTAAACTTAACACTCCACGGCATAACATCAGAATATATTGCTCTGATGCCAGAGTTTGTGTTTATGTGTGTGATCGTACATTTTAATTAGAAATAAATTTCTGACATTATCTATGTTAAGTTTCACAGGCGAGAAAGTTAGCCTGTGTGCAATGTATCATGGCTCCCATCACTACTCGTGTGTAATTTTGCTGTGTGTTCAAGTCCCATAGTGTACAAAAGATGCATGCACGAGCGTTCACATGGACACAGTTTGTTACTTCTTCCCAAGGTAGTCTAATCACTTTACCTATGTTCTACCTACCTCTCCAAGTCTGTCTGTCTGACTTGCCAACATGGATATCTCTTCTTTCTCTCTTTGACTCCTTTTGTCTCTCTGTTATTTTCAGTTCCGGTTAATAGCATGAGTTACTAAACTGTGGCTCCATATTGGCATGGTTTACTGATTTTCCTAACAGGTGAAAGATCCCTAGTTTGATCCTGGGAGGAGAAATAAATCCCTTCAGTGTTACATCAGAGAGGAAATCTGAAGAAAAACAACAATCTGCCAAGTCAAACATGTGGAGCTATCTGCTGTAATGAAAAAAGAGGGAAGCTAAAAGTAACTTTTAGTGACCTATTGCTAATCTCCAATATTTTCTTTAGACTGTAATTTGAAAAGGATTCAGGAAGTATTAAGTTTGGTATTAATAGTATAGTTGGGTAACTTTAACAGTGTTCTTGCATTTTCCTCAGTGCATTATCTGCCATTGTGAATCAGTCAACACACCACATATATGACAGTTTTTGGAGGGATGGGTTGTTTTAAGTGACATGTGTTTTTGATGACTGGATTTTATGCGTAAGATATATATGGATTAACCACGCTATGGCTGCATCCATAGGTTCATGGATATTTCTTAAAATTGATTTTTCTGAGTTTGTTTTGAAATTGCATAAAGCATTCTCAGGTGTTGTCAAGAGCACGCTAAGGCAAGAGGTGGTGATATCATCCTGAGAACTATTCAATGCCCACTACAGAGGACATATTGAATAGACTATTGTTCTAATGACCCATTGAGGTTTTGCCGACATGTGACCACTATTAGCATGATGTCAATTTGTCTGCCATTCTGGATGTTTGACATTCATGGTGACCATGTAGGTTTAAGTGAATAAGTACGTAAATTACACACAGACATGGAGACCTGTCTGCAGCAATCTGGCAACCTCCTGTTGCGAGGGAAAAGTATGTATTCCTCAACCAGTTGGCAAAAACCTGTTTGTGATTTGGCTGTTATTATATTGCTGTGGTCGTAGAATAAATCTAAGTGATGCACTTGTCTAGAAACATTTTTCAGATATTCTCCGAGCTCTAGAACAAACAGAGAAAAGTCTGATTCAAACTGTAAATGGACACAGTTGGCTCAACCTTTACTTTGAAGATGAAGCATCTGCATTTTCTTTTCTTTTCTTTTCTTTTCTTTTTTTTTTTTTCCATTTTTCAAGTTTTGCTTCCACTGGGTTGCCAAGTATTTGCACACAAAACATGAAACATTGCAGGCAACTGTAACCAAATCAAACACTAGGAGGTTTTTGATGCAGCACCTTCTTTGCAGCGATAACTATATGGTGGAAAACTTGTTAGCAATGTGGTCATGAGTATAAGAAACCACAATAATATAAGAAACCGCAATAATGCTGTCATCCCAGAGTGATACACCATGTAAGATACACACCACAACAGTGGCAGGCCAGCACAGTTCCAGCAGGTCAGGTGAGCCCATATTTTCATGGTGAGGGTTGAAACACAGTAAACCGGTTTTATAGTCACAGGGACAAATGGGGCACACTTTTATTGTCTGCTTAGTCAGTAGGATAACGTTATTCAGAAAGAGCGGTGAGGGCAGCCTTGATTCTCACATTGATCACTTTAGAAATGCAAATCATCAAATTCCATCTCTTTAATGTGCGCTGTTGTGAATCGCATATATAAAAAAAAAAAAAAAGTTTATCACTCTTTGTTTGTGTAAACTCAGCAAACATGAAATGTTAGTGAAGTAAGAATCAAAGCATCTTTTTTTCAGAAGAAATGAACTTCTGATGTGCACAAATCAAGTAGTGGCTGATTTTTGTGAAAGATGTGGACTAAAGGATGTATTTTAATATACAGGTGATATATTATGGCTTTGTTGTTTATGTCTGAGTGTCAACATTTAACATAGGCTTTGAGTATGAAAAGATATCTTTAAAATTCACAGCACAGGATAAAATGTCAAAAACACTAGGTTTGGGAGTCTGACAAAAACAAACAAACAACATATTTAAGATTTTTTTCCCACTGATCTCTCCGATTGTGTCTGGAATTATCCCACTAATACATCAGTAAAGTTCTTGAAGGGATTTTTCCAGATTTCTCTAATCCTTTTCCCCTTTAAAGCCCCTTAAAATGCCACAAAACTTATTCCCCTTTTCATTAGTTAAGTGCAGTATAACCAAGGCCACTAACTCTAATTGGACTATTCTTTAATAGTCCGTATACTTACACTTTACTCTTGACTTTTACAGTGCTGATTTTTGGATACTGTGGCTTTCTTCTCTGAGGGAGAAAGTTTAAAAAGCTATATTGTACAATTGTCGGTACATTCTAATTGAAACTAACCTTCATTACACATATCTCTGTCCTGTGCATTCCAAGTCCGTATTAATCTGTGTATTTAAAAGACAGATCTGCGTAGTAGCCTTCAATCCATGGAGAGAGTCAGAGTGTGACCTTCAACTAAGGAAATCCTTACATTGTAGCTTGTGACAAAGGGTGAAGGGTTAGGTATCCTGAAAATAGTAGGTATACACAGAATATTAATAGTTCTTGCCTGTCCCCAAGGCAAGAACTATTAGTCTTTCAAATGGCAGGGCAAAACCCTATTTAAAAAGCACAATTATAGTTCTTTGTATGTTATATCATATTGCACACAAGGCTTTAAGATATAGGTATCTGCACTTAGTTTGTAACAAAGGACTATTTGTGTTTAATACAACTAAGAATCCAACAGTGTTTTTAATAATGAGGTGAAAGTCCAAGAGGACCACTGTAATTGTTATGTCTAATGATTCTACACTTGATTGCCCTCTAATCTTGCTGATTTATGGACCGGTATGTTCTCCCAGCTTTTTTTTTTTTTTTTTTGTCATTGGTACAATGTTGCAGTAGCTGTGTCCTGGGACTACAGTCTTATCAGTCACTCTCTCTATCTCACTGAGTGCCTCTAGTTGACCTTCCTCTCAGCGCTCACTGGCCCAGGCCTAAATAATAAATGAACAGCCTGGAAAGAGCCGAGTGTGTGAGCCGCGTATCTCTACTTGGAAGTGAACGAAAGCCAATGAGAGGGATCTCACTGACCAGGGTTGTCAGGGGTGGGAACTTGCACCATAACAGGTCACATACTTGTTACTTAACTGCATTGCCACAACATCCATCACTCACTCTCACCGTGTGAATACCCTGTAACACATGTAATGTGTGTGCTGGGCTGCAGGGTGTGTCAGTCATTAATGAAAAGCATCCCACCCTCTCAAGTTTCCTTCAGGAGAGGAGTGGGAGAGGAGGGAGTAGGGGAGAGGAGCTCAGGGGTTAAAGATAACAGGATTAAGAGAGCAGTATGTTGTCATTATACTGTAACATAGCCCTGACATTTTGTCTCACTGCAGTTTTTCCTTCTCTCTCCCTGACCCACAGGCTGAAGACAATGTCATTCAAGTTGGTGAACACGTTATACCTAGATCACATCTTTTGAAGATTTACCAAAAAGTGCACCAACACTATCAACAGGAAGTTGTGAAATGTTGTTATTTGACCACCCAGAAATATTTTAATTCTGTCAAATATTGTTTATTGTCAGTAACTGAAGTAGGACTCCTTTTTTTTTATTCTCATTGTATGTTTGGTTCTTTCCACCTTGTGGATTTGTTTTTCACTGCTGCCTATGGATTCTCACAAATCCACACCTCCTTTGGACCATATACTGAAGCATGATTGCTATCTGTTTGGATTAGAAGCTAAGATAGACTGACCTTTTATAGTTGTGTTTTGTTTTCTCTGTTTGCCAAGTGGATGATTCGCCAAGTTACCCAAAGTAGAAATGGATTGGAGGACTGACAGCTGGTTGAAACCTACCCTTTGGATTATTATGTTTTGGACACCTTCCTGCTGCTATTTTACTTTAGCACGATAAGAGTTTTTTAAAGATGGGAAAGAGACAGAAATATCTGTCACCTGATTGCACAACTTAGTTTCTTTCCCATCATATTTTTGAAATTTTTGCTGTTTTTTGTGGTTCAAGTTACTTTTAAAGATGAACTGCAGTATCTTTTTGTGTTCTCCCACCCTGATGTAGCCTCTTTGGCTTCCCTATTAAAAAGGACAGGAGGCATATGATAAATTAAGAAGGCTGAAACCCCCTAAAGGATATCCTCACATAAGTGAAAGAAACAGTACTATAGTAGCTGAGCCGCTGTGGTGGTGCGGTATCATGGCAGCAGATCACGGCGAGCTGCTTGCTGAAATGGCAACCATGGGGCGCCTGAGTGCCACAGAACGGCTCAAGCATGCCAAGAAGCGCCGCGCTCAGCAGCTGAAGGCTTGGGCACAGATGGAAAAGGATGCAGTACGAGGGTCGAGGGCCAAAGCAGATAAGAAGAAGCCACGCACCACCAAAGTGACATTCCCCAGTGCTGTCACCCTGCTTGATGCTGCTTCCCGCAACGACCTGGATGAAGGTGGGTATACACACTGCACAAAAAGTTCATAATCAGAAAACAATTTTTTTTTCAAATGCTTCAGCTTAAACTCAGTGATTTTAGAGCATCAAAGTGCAAATATATACTAATCCAGGGTATTGACACCTGTAGAAGACTGATCCAGATCTCAGAAACGTGTGAAGGAAGACCCCAGAAGTATTGGTGTGCCATGAATTGACTGTAATGCCGAGGCTTCTTTGTCCTGTAGCTGTTGGCATTTGCTGAAAGAAGCTCTTGCACTGTAAAAACCAATGACTTACAGGAACTGAAAAAATTGTACTGAATATATTAGAGATTAAAAATAGTATTAAGAGCTTTATTATAAGTTGTTGGATCTGAGCTAGTTGGTAAGGTGGTAAATCCTTTTACATTTTACATAGAACAATCTTTACAAGATGGTATATGTTCAGGGCAGGTAAATGGCAAGGTTGTTTTTGTTTGTTTGTATTTTTTATGGAAAAGACTCTGCCCTGATGGTCATGCATAATCTGTATATACATGATTGTAAATTTCTTTTCTTTTTTTTTCTTTTGTGCTAGTGAGGGAGATGCTTAACAGCGGAATCAACCCCGATCTGGTCAATGAGGATGGACTGACTGCTCTGCATCAGGTACACATGCATTTAGCTCCAGGAGCCGCCACCAGTCAACCACTGTTCACTGTTAACACTGCCAGTTGTACAAACTCAGATGCCTCCTCTCACTTACCTAGTTCTGCCTTTGCACTAATCAAATGCTAAATTGTCATCAACATTACTGAGTTAAACACAAAGCAGTTCTGCTTACGCGGCATGATTTTGTTACGGCCGGTAAAACCACATGTTGCACATATACCACTGTCAACATTTAGGCCAGTTCTGTTCTGTGTCTGTGTTTATGTTTGTTTGTGTGTGGTCACAGTTTTGAGCTCACCAAGTGCTAGTTGTGTTTATTATGTCTTAACGTTTTCTTGGTTACTTTACATAAAGAAAGTAGTTATTACCCTGATTATAGATGGAAAAGGTGAAAAAGGGTTGTTTTTTTTTTCTTGCATTCCTATTTCTGGGCAACCTCAGTCACACTTAACCACCACAATATTGCTGTGTTTTGTTAGTTGACACCTTAAGACACCTTAAATCCTTGCGATTTTCTCACCCCTTTTTAATTTCTCCTTATGTTTACACATACACGCACTACTACACACTCCTGAGAGGACTGTTTGTTAGCACAGAGAACTCTTTACAAGAGCGGTTTGCTTTGCCGTTTCCCTTGGAAAATGTAGTGTTTACACAGAGGGCTGAGTACATGTAAATTCTTTTCTTTATCCAGTGCTTTAGTTGACATTAATACTAATGTTTAGATTTTTCTATCTCTGTTTGTACTCGTTTTCTAACATCATATTTTTTCCCTCAAGTTTATTTCATCCGTTTTTAATAAACGGTCGACAATTTTCAGAGGCTTCAAGTTAATTAGAAAATTGACTGACAGGCAGTTTCCATGACATATTAAGCAGAAGAATAGTTCCATTTGGGATTTTCTCACTGGAACTCCTAAAATGATGTTCAAAGAGATGTTGTTGTAAGTGAGGGAGACCATCATTAGGCTGAAAATCCGCACAAACCTACCATAAGTAGAGGAAAAACTTGAGGAGGGTCCAAATCAGGAATCTTGTTAATTCTTAAAAAGAAGGAATGCTCTGGTCATGTCAGCAAAATCAAAAGTCCTTAAAGACCCCAGAAAACAGCTAAGGTGCATTATGACATAATTATTTCTGTGATTGAGAAAAACAATTTCACAACATCTGACTAAGTCAAGAACACACTCAATCGCTCTCAAGGTCTGCAAGTAAGAGACGCCTTTATAAATGTAAATACAGAGGCTTTACCAAAAGGAACAAACCACTGGTTACACTCAAGAACAAGATAATCAGATTAGACTTTGACAGAAAACCTCTAAAAGAGCCTGCACAGTTCTGGAAACAAAAGCTTTGTACAGATGAAACCATTATGAATTTATGCCAGAGTGATGGGAACAGAAAAGTGTGGTAAATGAGAGAAACAACAAGATGAACCAAAGCATACCACACTATCTATCAAACTTGGTAGGAGCAGTGTCATGGTATGGGCATGTATGGGTGCCACAGGCCACTAGTGTTTATTGATGATGCGATTGGTGATAGGATGGCAGGATGAACTGTGAAGTGTACAGGGCTATACTTTCTGCTCACATTCAGTGAAATGCTGCAAACTGATCAGAAACACAGTGTTAATGGATAATGGGTCAAAGGAAACTGCAAAAGCATCCAAAGAGTTTCTCAAGGCAAAGACATGAGACATTCTTCAATCGCCATGTCAGTCAGCTAATCTCAAACCGAGCATGTTTTCAGTTATTAAATACTAAACTGAAGGCACAGAGTCTCACAAACAAGCAGCGACTGAAGCATCTCAGCGGAAGAACAGAATTTGGTGATGTCCTTGGGGTCTAGACTTTAGGGAGTCAGTGACTGCAAACGGTTTATACCAAAGTGTTGAAAACAATCCTTACATTTAAAACATTTACGTTGGTTTGTCCAATTACCTTTTGAGATTTACAAACATGGAATATATAAAATAGCTGTATTTCCTAAATGGTTATTACAGTACTTTGATTACATCCAGTGGATTCAAATGGAAATTTTGCACTTCAATTACATCATGTTTAAAGTTGCACACTATGGGCTCAAAATGTGGTCATAAATATTTTGTACTTGTAAATCAGTTTTGTACTTGTAAAAAAGATTTGTGCGTGTGTAAAAAAGATTTGTGCGTGTGTAAAAAAGATTTGTGCGTGTGTAAAAAAGATTTGTGTGTGTGTAAAAAAGATTTGTGTGTGTGTGTGTGTGTGTGTTTTTTTTTTTTAAAAAAAAAAAAAAAAAAAGTTGTGTGTGGACTTAGCCCAAAGAAAACCCTGCAAGTTACAAATACGAATTTTGACCCTATTTTTCTTCCTTTAAGCTGATTGGTCAATGTCATGTCAATCACAAATTAAACAATCCAATCAGAGAACAGATGGGTTTGGCTGTTGGAGGGGCACTTTTTTGAACTGCAGGTCCTTGAAGGGTATTCTCTATATAAATATCCAATAGCAGTTAGGTCCCCTTACTTTCAGCAGCTGTTGAAAGGATAAAGTTGTGGTATATCAGTGGTTAGAAATACCATTATTACTTTAGGATTAGTTTAATACAACATCAGGGCTGACCCGGGACCATTGCTGTGAGTCACAGCGCGCAGCATAAAAGTCCCTTCACATCGGACGCAGGATGTGCTGCTAATGCTAATTGCTAACTAAAAGCAAAGGATCCAGAATTTGTTGCTGGCTGCTGGGCTCTGTGGGTTTTTGCAGCAGCTCTACCTGTACTAGATGCACCTGCTCCTTGTTGTTTTTATCGCTGACTTTATGTGAACTACAAGAGTTTCTGGTTTTTTTGCTAGTTCTTCAAATGTTCAATAAAAACATGTATGCTAATTCATAACGAAGAAAGCTTTGTGATGAAGACTGTCATTTCCAAAACACTGCCCCCCACGTCCGCAGTGCTGTTGAAAAGGCTGTGGAAGTCCCTGTATTAAACACGTAGTCCTGTGACACAAAAATCACCAAACTCTGACGACCACAGACTGTTTTCCTTCGTGGTGATGAAGGAAAACGCTGGGTTGGCACGTAAAAGGGCATTTATTCCCTTCAAAGACCTGCAGTTCAAAAAAAGCGCCCCTCCGACATCCAAACCCATCTGTTCTCTGATTGGATTGTTACATTTGTGATTGACATGACATTCACCAATCAGATGAAAGGAAGAAAAATAGGGTCAAAATTCGTAGTTGTAACTTGCAGGGGTTTTTTGGCTAAGTCCACACACAAATCTTTTTTTTACGCACGCACAAATCTTTTTTTACAAGTACAAAACTGATTTACAAGTACAAAATATTTATGACCACATTTTGAGCCCATAGCACACAGGCAAAAGCACAGTATTAAAAAAGAATCTGTCATTGTCCAAAAACTTATGGGCCCAATTGTATCTGTTGTCTGTTCTCAGTGCTGCATTGATGATTTTGTGGAGATAGTGCAGTGTCTGCTAGACGCTGGTGCCAATGTGAATGCTTGTGACAGTGAGTTGTGGACCCCTCTGCACGCTGCTGCCACCTGTGGACACACTGGTCTGGTGCAGCTCCTGATTCAGGGGTGAGTGCTGCCTCACATCATAACTTTTCTGTTTCTCTCACAAAATGTTTAAATTTCGAAGCTAATATGTTTTGTTTATAATGTGCTTTTTTTTCGTTTCAACCTCAGTGGATGTTATTTGCTAAGCCACAATTGAGACTTAGAGCCTTCTTGGGAAGAGAAAGCAATTTCTGAACCCAATGCAAATGAAAACACTTAGAGTGACACACCCTAATATGCAAAGCTGCTAACTCAGGTCTTTTTGAATATGGATATGTGTGCTTTCAGTGGGGCCGATCTGCTGGCTGTCAATGCGGATGGCAACATGCCTTATGACATCTGTGAGGACGAGGCTACCCTTGAGCTGCTGGAGATGGTTATGGCTGAACAGGGTCAGTGAGAAGTTTGTGCACAGATTCACCTTCCTGCCTTTGACAGGTTGGGGAAAAAGAGGCATGATCAAGCTTAACTTACCTGTCATGTATCACATTTGAAATCAGACGGCCAACATTTATGTGCAGTTCCAAAGTAGGAAGAAAATAAGTCCAAGTGATCTTTTCAATCCTGTCCCTGTGTGTGTTGTTTTGTGAAGGGATAACTCAGGACCGTATAGATGAATGCAGAGGGGCTAAAGAGGCGGCTATGCTGGCTGACATTCGGGCTCTGGCTCAGAGCGGAGCAGATTTAAACGCACAAGATGATAATGGAGCAACTCTGGTGAGACACAAGGACGCATGCACATGAACTGTGTTGTGCACTTAAGATTTGTCAGCTCAGAGTTCAAATCTATATCCAATGCTGTAAAGCTAGATATTTTAAAAACATCTGAATATAAATGCAATAATTCCCTGACTGTTAACAGGTTGCACAGGTTTCCTGCATTCTTTGTAATGTTTTACCAACCATTTCTGTAACATTCAGCCAATGTAATAATAATATAAAGGTTCAGAGAATTGGGAAAATTTTGTTAATTTTATTTTCTTGTGAAATATTGTTCTTTACTGACGTGCAGTTCATTTTCTTTATTCCTTTAGCTCCATATCGTATCTGCTAACGGCTATATGTCTGTGGCTGAGCTGTTACTAGAGAACAAGGCTCAGGTGGATGTGAAGGACTCTGATGGGTGGACTCCACTGCATGCTGCCTCCTGCTGGGGACAGGTTCATACTGCTGTCATGCCTAAAGCAACTAGTTTTCTGAAATGACTCATTCATAGTGTTTTGTTTTTTGTTGTTTTTTTTTGTTCCATAGATGCAGATGGTGGAACTGCTGGTGGCACACGGAGCCAATCTAAATGCAAAGTCCGTCTTAGAGGAGACACCACTAGGTGAAACTAGAGTATTGTTGTTGCTGCTGTTTCTGCCTTTTTTATCAAGCTTATTCATGAGAGACACTTTTGCCTTTCAGATTTATGTGTTGATGAGGAAGTCAGAGCCAAACTGATGGACTTGAAGCACAAACATGATGCCATCATGAAGAGCCAGGACAGGCAGAAAGGCACACTGCAAAGACGAGCATCTAGCACAGGAAGCAGAGGGTGAGCGTGGAGCTCAGTGGAACCAGAGGGGGAAAAGCATACACCGAAGTTGAAATGGATCATTGTTTTACTGCTTCCCCTCCTGTCTCTCATTTCTATGTGCAGTAAAGTGGTGCGTCGCGTCAGCGTGAACGAGCGCTCCAGTCTCTACCGCCGGGAGCACCACAAAGAGGCCATGGTGTGGCAGGAGCGCGGTCGACAGCCCGAGCCGCAGGACGACGATGAGGACAGACAGACCGACAATGAGTTGCACCAGCATGCCACCATGGTGATGGAGGTTTTGTTTGGAAAATGTTTCTCATTACTGTTTTTGTGACCATTACAAACAGTGTAAATGGTTTTTTTGTTTGTTTGTTTGTCTCCCCCCCCCCCTCGTGTTTTAGGTTGCTACTCGAGGTGCAGCAACATCACATTTGGAAGAACTGGAGGCTGCAGACAGGAAAATTATGCCCAGCCTAGGGAATGGAGAGACCTCTGTTTCTCTGGCATCTTCTGTACCTGGAGAGCAGTGGAGTGGGGGAGGAATCATGGAGCGTAGCGCCTCCTACCAGCTCGGCTCTGCGTCTGGAGTGGGGTCTGCAGAGGGCGAGGGGGCAGACAATATGACTCGGGAGAAATCACACCACACCTTGGCTGACCTGAAACGCCAGCGGGCAGCTGCTAAGCTCAATAAATACCAAGCACCTGCACCACCGCTGCCCTCGCCCGTTGAGGAGGAGCCCTCCGTTGCAGCAGCTGAGGTGACAGCCATTCAGGCTCAGCCAGATCCTGAAATGACGCCTGCCGCCGAGGCAGTCTCCCCCAGTCAGGTGTACTTCACCCCAGCCAGTGGAGATCCTCCACTTCTGAAACTCCGAGCCCCTGAGGAAGAGCAGTCCGACAATAAGGAGCCTTGCTGTGGACTCATGTAGAAAGAATCATGCAATCAGACAAATATGCTGCCTATAAAGTTCAAAAGCTGGTGGCAAAAAGTGGCAAAAAACCCTGTTAAAACAGACATGCTTTAAGTGAATCACTGGAGACTCTTTAGGTTAAGGCTACATGCCAATGATGGATCAATCTGCTTTGCATTTCCAAGTGAACTAAAGTGCAATCTGTGATTATTCCTCCTTTGATTAGCTTTCTCATTTCTGTTGCACATTTCACACCTTTAGCAGGTCCTAGCTTTCCCTCCTGCTTCACCTACAGGAGAACTCCAGATTGTAGTCTTGCAGTTAGAAGCAGACAGCTCCCCCACTCCATTTCTTGGGGCATTACATTACTCATCTCTTAAATACACAATTAGACTGGCTGAAAGCCATAGAATCATGTGAAGTTTTCTAGATAAGGCAGAAGACTGAATTGCAGTTGATTTGTTTTAAATCAATGAGGTTCTTTTTTTTTCTTTTCTTCTTAATGAGTGCTATGACAGGTACATGATCTACATTAGCGTACATTTATATTGTAAACGAGAGTGAAAGAGGTTTGTTTCTTTATGGGGGATTGATCATGATTGGTTTAATCAATATTCTGAATTTATATTTAATGAAGATGGACCGTTTCCTTGCTTGATTTATTTTTTTCTCTACTTTGGACTGAAAATTTTTTCTCTTGTTGCTTTCAAGTGCACAAAATTTGAAATGGTGCAATTTGCTAATGAACCATTTGTCTCTACTGTGGGGAAATTTAGCTCAGCCTGTCGTCGTCGTCATCATCATCATCATCATCATCATCATCATCATCATCTATCAGATTCCTATTTTTCTGTCAGTATTTCTATTTTTCTACCCTCAGAATGTAATCATATTATTTATTCTTCCTGATCCGGAGACAATTTATAAAAAGAAAATTATGATGTTTGTGTTAACCGAACTGTCAAAGAGTCTGTTTAGTTTTCTTGTCAAACTGAGCAAACGTGTCACGATTGTTTAACAGAGGTTGGTGCCTTCATTAAATGTCTTATTTAAAAAAAGGTTGCAATGCTTGCACGAAGTCCCACGTTTAAATTTTGTGAGCAGTGGGATTATTACATAATCGGTCTGACATGGACTTGATGTACTCTCAATGCACTCTTTTTCTGTATTGCATTTCAGTTTTGTTAGTGATTTTTACTGATCCCTGTTTAGAAAAACAAAACATAAAAACATGTTTTCACAAATGATTTTTGTATATATTTTTTAATATGCAAGAACTCTTAATGAATGTATCTGGATGTTATGACTGGGATGCTTACAGGGAGGGGATCAGATAATGGGTTTAAAATATTTTATTTTATTCCAACTTACATTTTTAAGTGTGTGATTTGAGGCACAGATTTGATCAGGTTATTGCCTTATAGTTGGTTCAAAAAAAGCTGAACATATCCCCAGTCTGTCTTGTTTGTTTCATGTTGATGACAGCTCCCTCTTGTGGTAAAAATGATCAGCTGAATGTTTTTTACTTGCCCTCATTCCCCCTTTTGTCGTCCTCTTAGCTCAGATCAGTCACTCTCTGACTTTCCGCACATCTCGAATGACACAGTCTGTTCCGAGCCATCTTCCAGAGCAGCAGTTAATACACAATGACAGCTTATTTAGGTGGTTTAACATTGTGGTGCACCAGAATTACCTTCATCCACACACATAAACATATGCGCACAGATCTTTATGTTGTATAAGGCCTCAGTAACAGTTACCCTTATGGGGAGGGAGTGTGTTAAAATTGGAAGCTGCTTATGTTCAGACTTGTTTTGACTGTGAGCCAGCACCACTGAGTTACAAGGACCAAGCCTGTAAGTCTCTCTTATAGTAATTATATAGCTGTTGCACAACATAAGGTATGTGATGTTGATCTGTCATTTAACGTTGAGGTAAAGTTGGAACAGATGATGCACTTACAGTCTGACAAAATGCACATGAAAGTCACCAGGGCATCACATGCTTGTGTGTGAACTGTTTTAGTTTGGGATATCAAATGTCTTTCCCAAACTCTTTCCAAGCCATCGGGGGGGTCTCACACTGTCCTACAGATACGCATTCACACACCTCTCTGTCTCTGATTAAAACAAATGACATGCAAAGGAAGGAAATTTCCATGTGAGAAATGAATTTTATTTGACATTGCATTAATTTCCTCTGCATTCTTTGCATTCTAGGTGGTTTTTCTCTGGTACTGTAGTTCCTTTCGCATGAAAAGACAACACAGTGATGTGTCGTGGATGCAAATTATTAACCCATACCTTCGTGCCACAGTCCAATAACATAAACCAAAATACAGTATACAAAGCAAAAGAATGAATATAGTTCTAAGAACTTTGAAAATCAATATTTGATAATGACCACAATTTATTCAACACAGTCTGCGCTCTCTAATGGAAGCTGTCTTGTAGTTTCTTTAAGTAGTCTTCAGGAGTACTTCTCCAGGCTTCTTGAAGGACATTTAAAGCTCTTCTTTGGATGTTGGCTGCCTTTGGTTTCCTGTCAAGATGAGCCCACACTACTTCAACACGGCTCCACCATGTTTTAGAGTCGACTGTAGACACTCACTATTGTCCCTGTGTTTCAAATTTGGATTCATCACTCCATAAAACCTGTTGCTACTGATTTCAGTCTGTGTCTTGTGTAATTTGGCATACCTCAGCCTTTTCTCTATGTTTTCCTTACTCAATAATGGCTTCCTAACAGCAGCTCTTCCACTGACACCATTTCTGATGAGGCTTGAGTGAACAGCAGATGTATCAATTGAAGGGGCAATGCATCTCTCAGGTCCTCCGTCAGGTCTTTGCTGGATTTGTTTCCCCTGTTTCTTAAAGACCTGACTATCAGACGCTCTTCTGCTGTAGTCTTTAGACCTGCACCTTCTTTTGTGTTACTCCATCAGATTTTTTTAAGGGCATGCCACACACCATACTGAAAGATGCCAAGTTTTCAACTAAGAGCTCTTTGAAAATGACCTTCTTGGTACAGTTTTATGCCTTTCAAACTGTTATCTTTGGCATTTCATATTTTGATGTAACAAATGATGAGTTTTGTGACAGCTGTTAGTCACAAAGAGCCTAAAGATACAATTTAAAATGGGTTCTTTGTTAAGTTGTGTGATGTGTAGACACAACATTGTTTCATGCCTTGACTTAGGTGCCGTTTTCAGAGTTGAATGATTTGTAGGTCAGTGTTAAGTTGGTCAACAAACAAACACATTCTTCTGAAAATGTGAAGGTACAAGGACTGGACTCAAGATGACTGAAAAAGCAGCCAGTTTCCAGTGTTAAAAAAAAAAAAGAGGAAAACTTTCAAAACTCTTGCCCCAAACCCTCTTTAGAAGTCTATTTTTCTATATGTTAGCTGTTGCTATTGCACTTAATGTCCGTCATAATACAGGGCATTATTCATCAACAATCCAATAGAAATGATACTGTTAAAATGACACAGACAGCATTAATCTGACTCTCTCCCTCCGGCAAAGAAGTTTCCATTCTGAGCTGACAACATAATACTTTAATAGTTACTCTGTCGTTACATTCACTGTAGCAGTATACCTGTTTTATGGATTTTTTTAAAGAGCTAGAAACGCTAAGTAATAAAATTAATGAAACCTGCATTTCATTTATCTGCTTGACAATCGGGGTCCTGGTATTGTGTATGCTGACTGTCAACCTGTAATGGCTGTCTGGGACACCTCACTGTAAGAAAAGCCAGGCCTGCTTCACCTGCTATATCAAGTCAAAATCTCTGCTTCAGAGCAGGGCCACTGTATGGCTGATATTACACTGTTGTCCAGTGGTGAACCCACAGCAAATCACCCAATTAAAACCCACGTTTTTGTTTTCAGCAAGAATTTTCTGAATGAGAGAAATAAAAATAGAAGTTAGATGTTTGATTGTATGATGTGTGATTGACAAGGATCTCTAAAACTAAAAAGTATTTGTATTAATATTATTATTTTTTAAACACAAACCTAAGTACAATAACTTAAAACTGAAACTAGTTATTATATGTTGTTAACAACTATTGTAACTGCAGTTGTAACCACTGACCTACATTATGAACAGATAATTCAAAAAGTTGTTTATTAAATACTGTCTGGTTATTGATTAACTGTACTAAAAATCAGATAGTGGCTTCTTCATGTTGCTCTACTGTTTTGCTCCACATTGATCACAGCAGCGGATACTCAAGAAGGACATTTAATAAATTGGACTAGTCTTGTAAGATTTTACGAAGTACAGATTACGGTATTCGCATGATAACAGAGCCATCGTCGCGATGAAGTCCATGTCCAAGGTAAATAAAGTATTTGTACAGCAGATGCAACACGCCAGAGGCCTATTCCAGGCGAGTTAGTCAGCCAGTTTTGAGAACCTAGCATAAATATGACTTTAAAACAGTTGGGAATTGTGCTTATTGCTTAGCTCTTTTCTAATTATACAGTTCAGTTTTGTTTTTGTTTTTTTTTAAAGAAAAGAAAACCGCTTTAATGTGGGAACTTTGACCTTGACTTAACCTTTAGTGCTTTTTCTTTCTTTTGAGCTGTGCTGCTTGTCTTCATGAAAAGCCAATAAAACTAGCAAACTAACATCTTCCAAACGCCTTCTTCTACTGGACAAGCCACACTCTCAAGCAGGACAAAGAAAGGAAGAAAAATCTCCTTATTAAAGAACTTGGGCTGTACTTTGTGCACTCTTTTACCATCCATTTTTTCGTCACTGTTATTTAGGTGGCCAACATTGGTTCGGACTTGCATAGGCTAACATTGTCTCTTAACGTAAATTAGCCGCTGCTTGCTAACAACGTTAAATGCTACTTACTTATTTATGATTTCATGCTTTAATTTTAAAGAAATACTTCCCGATGCATAACAATTAAGAATAACTGTAAAAACATGGAAGCAAAAGGCAGCTGAAGCTGACGCCAACGCTGGCATCGGTATTGGATTGATACTGACGCAATAGGATCGATATCTTGATGCATGCTCAGTCATCCAGGTAAGTAAATCTCCAAAAGTTGATTCTGTTCATCTGGAGGTAGCGTTTTGTGGGAGAAACATTTCTCCCACAAAACTGGACCTCCCAGCCCATTGTTCCTTCAGTGGGCTAGTTTCAGTCATTATGCAATGTACCATTTATAAGATTGGGGAAACCTGCAGTCAGCTGAGACTGAAGAAGTCACCTGGATGAGTGATGAAACGTTTCTCCCACAAAACACTATGTCCAGATGAACAGAATCAACTTTTGGAGAATAGGATCGATACTTTGCTTCTATTCTCCAATACAGTATGTTGCCCATTAAATTTTCTTAAATAAATTATTTGTTTAAATGGAAAAATAGAGCTCAAACATGCATTGTGAAACATTTATTAGCCTTTTTGTGCTGACTGTATAGTCTTTAACCTATATACATAGCAAACACTAACCCAAAGCGATTTAGAGTCTCAAAAAATGTCTGTGAAGGTTCTCAGTCATCCAGGTCATCGTAGTCAAATGAGCTTGCAAAGAAAAGGGTCTGGACTTCTTTAAGTTGCTTTCGCATGATATCATAATGATAAGGTGGGGGGCCAGGTTTCACAATGAGCTCAACTGAAAACCTGGCTGATTGGGACCCACACCCATTTTCACACCTTGGCTCATCAGGGGGTCCTTTCGTCCCTCTGTGGGGGGTTACTCCCACTAGGTTTAAATCTGGGACTCCCCACCATTTGACCTTAGAACTGAAGAAGCTTCTCGGATGAGAGGTGAAACGTCTTCAAGCAACTTAAAGAAGTCCAGACGCTTTTCTTTGCAAGCTCAGTCTCAAAAAATATTTTTTTAAATAACCAATTTTTGTGGAAAGTGGAAATCACAAAAACTTTGTAATCATTAAAATGTCACTGTCACACAACACACTGTCACTCCCCTACATAAGCTGCCTTTATAGGTTAAAAGTATTGGTATTGGTATCGGCAGGACCTGCACCATATTCACTTGGTATCGGATCGATAACAAAATTTGCAGTATGACACGGCGCCAGTCAGCAGCGTTAGACGCTGACGTCAGTCACGGTTAGGAAAATCCAGCCAATCGCAAACGACAGCGCGCGAAGGCGGGGCAGCACGGGGCGGCCCTGGGGGGGGAATACAAACACCCAGGGTGCAGAGGCTCGTGTGTCAGTTGAAGCTTAAAGGAAAGGGGCTTGAAGGGAAAGCAAACACGGAAACTTTTCTGACAATATCACCGCTGAACAACTGGTAACTGCTGATATACTTTATCTGCTCCCCGTGCAGCTAGGAGCGTCTAATTGCTGAACTTCTTTTCTTTCTTTTTCATCTTTTAGATAACGCTTCAGCTTCAACGGTGCGCTCGTGACATAACAAACATGTCCCAGCAGGCAGTGAACGGGGTCTCGCACCGGGGCAGGGTGCTGACTTTGGACAGCATGAACCCCAACGTTAAGCGGGTGGAGTACGCGGTCCGCGGACCCATCGTCCAGCGGGCGGTGCAGATAGAGAAGGAGCTGAAGGAGGTAAAGTGGAGCCAAAGTTGGACAAAGCAGGAGAAAAGCGCGAACTGAGTTAAGAGTATCGCTGAGGTGGCACTCAGGAGGGAATTGGGTTTCAAAAGAATGGCTTGTTAATTTAAAGCTATGTGCTTTAAAGTGCGGGTTCTAACGTGGTTTTTTTTAATTGTTTGTTGTTGTTTTTGTTTGTTTTAGCCAAGGGGAAGACACGGTTATGCAGTTATGTACATACCCAGCTGTTGAAACTATTAAACAGCTGGAATCTAACTCTACACAGTCATAGGTCACACCTGTTGGAAATACCCCCATTATATATAAGCCCAGAAATTATTAAGATTGCCTCATATTAGATTTTGGCACTCAGTAAGTAAAAAGTGTAATTTTTCGACTCTGTTTCCTCCTGATACAGTTACAAAATAATAATTCAGGGCAGGCTTTGTGCATGAGATGCTTGACTTTTGCTGACTGGCTCAGGGAGTGGAAGCAGGACATTCAGGGCAGGTCAGCATTCAAAATGTTTGCATGCGCCACAATGAGCTTGTCGCCCTCTGCTCGTCTTACATTCAACAGGGCAATATTGATTTACTGTGCTCCCCTTAGGAAGTACAGCTAGGCTGAACAAGCTGTCTTTTGAAAGCTGTAACGCAACCCTCGGCTCTGCAGTTATGTCCTCTTCACGAGACACGTGATGAGCCTGCGGGGACGGCTCTGGCCTTCTTTGAGTACACTTTGCTCTCATCTTGCCAGAGGCGGCCAAAGGATCCAAAAGGATGTGTATAATACAAAGGGTTATTACATAAGAGGAGAGGGTGCACTCTCTGTCCTCCTTTGTTTCTTTCTGGGTTTACCCACCTCCCTTCTGCACGCGGGGGAGAGGTTTCATTGAACTGAGCTGCAGCTGTGAGGCCCAGCAGCCTCAGAGGCCTTTCTGTGCAAGGAGCCTTATAACAAGCCCCCCCCCCAGTTCTGGTTGTCAAATTGTTCTTCTTTGCTTATTGAAGCCAAAGCAAATCCTGCAAAAAAAAACTTTTCCCAGAAGTCATGACAAAGTTGACTCGTCATCTATTGGTGAGCTTCCTGTCAAATCTTTTAACTGGAACACTTACTGACAACTCAGCAGATATTATGCGTGTGTGCGTCTGTGTGATAATGACCCAGACATCTGGCAGAACAGTGCCCACAGTGCTAATTCAAGCATGAACCTAAGCTTCTGGCAGTTCTTCACTTCCTGTCATAATAAAAGGGTGACAATACACCAGTAGAACGGGGGAAAAGAGCCCATCTATTACTGTAAACAGTTCTTTAATTTTCTTTTACTGAAATGAACATTGAGTGCATTTCAGTAAAATTTACTTTGATAAACCACATGATTAAAGCAACAAGGTTATTTTCCACTTTGCCTTAGTTATAGCTTGAATGAACCATGTTCCAGTTACTCTAGCACAGTTAAGCATAGAGAACAAAGAGTCCAAACTACAGCTGTTGTAAGTGAAATAACATTCACGATGACTGTCAGGCCTGTTGTCCCACAGGCTTTCTTGGCCTGGTCTGCAGGTCTGGTCTGCGTAATATTCACCTGGTGCTGACTGAGCAGGAGAAACGGAGCAGCGAGCCGGGGAACCAACTGGCTCCTATTCTACCCGGAGAACAGCAGTCTCTTTGTTGCTCGAGAATGGGGGCTAAAAAGGAAAAGTGCTGCATCCCGTTACTTAGATTCCAATCAAGCTCTTATCTGACAAAATCCTAACTCAAAGGACATTTGAAAGCTTGCTCTTGATATTATTCAAGAACACAAAAATGACTAATAGTGACTTGGTTTCAAGGAAAATACTTTCAGTTGAACTTAGAGGCAGGTTGCTTGCTGTTTTGTCATGTAGAGCACAGTGAATCATGGCAAGAATAATGTAAACAGCAGTTTGTTTGTTGTGTGTATGTAGTTGTTTAACCCAAAGGACAACTTAAACTACAGTAAGGTAAGGTGTATATTACCACAATATAGTCCACTTATTTTGGTGAATGTTAAGAAGTAAATAAGACCCAAAATGAATGTTGGGTTGAGTTTACCAGCAATTTTTGTTTTCTTTCTGTAGCTATTTAGAAATGTAGTGAAACGTAACATTATTTCATCATGATAAAAACAATGCCCAATCATTTTCATAGATTAAAATTATCCTTTTGGTAATTTTGGTTAACAGAAATCTTCTGTTTTGTCTTAATTATCTTATAAAGGGTTAATATGTTCAAACCTGAAGCCTTTCACTGGTGAAAGTCCAAAATCTCTTGAGGTAAGGAATTACATATAGGAAAAGCCGTGTAGAACCCATCTGAGGCAGGTTTCAGAATAGACAGTGGCTGCAGTTCTGCAGAAAACAAAACAAGTTCCCAAGATTTTTAGGGAGGTGCAAGAATTGGTGCGAGCCAGTAGAATGAGAACAGCATGTCCTGAATTTCAGAACCACAAAGACAGTTTACATAAACAGGGTGCAGTAAGCTCCGATGTACTTCTGGAACTGCTCTGTGGATTTTTTTCTTTTTATGTTCTTTGTGTTGTTGTTTTTTTTTTATTGTATTACTAGATAATAAAATGTTGTATCCTTGCCTGAAATGCTAATTAAAGGCCACTTGTGGAAGTGTTTGGTAAAGTTAAATGGCCACACAGCAGTGCACGGATACTGTCGCCTCACGACAAGAACATTCCTGGGCTGAGCCTCCTGGTACGCTGGGGCCTTTTTGTGTACTGCATGTTCACTCTGTGCTTGCATGACTTCCTCCCATAGTCCAAACAAATGCTTCTCAGGTTAAATGGATTTCTAAATTGGCTATAGGCGTCAATTGAGAATGTGTGGTTGTCTCTCTTGATGGTTTGGTGACTGGATGTACCCTGCCTCTTACCCACAGTTATGAAAAAGGATATACCACTTCCCTCTTTGAGTGAAGTGTGGATGTACTATGTAGTTGTGTTTATATCACAATGCAATACAAACTGGGGATTTGCAGTTTTCTAATTGTATTTCAGACAAACCTTCAGTGAAGGCTTAGTACAGTTTTCACTTTAGTTTTATGACTGGCCCAGGCTGTCCAAAGTAACAGAGGACATCTGTTATCACATGTCCTCCTCTAATTAACAGCAAAGGGTGGTGCATGTTGTGATCAGTAAATAGACAAATGGGCTCCAGACCAGCGTGTGCATAATTTGGTTAGGTGAAATAGTTGACGAGGAAGGGTTCAAATAAAATGAAGGTGGACAATGAGGTGGACAGAAGCAGAAAATGGTTTGGATAAATAGAGGAATGAAATGAAGAGGACTCAAGAGTGTCTTATAATTGGATTCAGCCTGCAATTTGTGAGTGAAACCCCAACATCAACAATAGCAAATGACGTTTTTGTGTGTCTGGTAGCCCTGGCAGCAGGACTGTGCCCTTCCAGGCCAGCACTTTTGCGCTGCAGCCCAAACTACAGTCTGTACCAGAGCCTTTGTAAAACAAAAACTTCTAATGGTGAGAAGATCCATGTGAGGTTTATGAGGGGACAAAAAGCTCTATGTGAGATGAATACAAGGACTTCTGATTTGAGAGATTATCTCATCAGGCCTGGGAATGCCTCAGAATCCCCCAGGAGCAAATGGAAAGTGTTGCTAGGGGTAAGGGCCTCTAGAATATCCTTCTTGGTCTGCTGCCACCATGATCTGACTCCCGATAACCTCAAAATTTTCAAAAGAAGTGCAAACCAAATAGGGAAAATGAAAAATACAACACTGCTTAAAAGTTAAAGGCACTGCAGCTAAAACCGTAACCAAAAGCAAACATTGCACATGAAAAAAGAAGATAAGCCTAATAATATCAAAGAACAAGGTGACTGACTTTAACTGCAGTTGTAAATTCCATGACATTAGTGTGTTCATTAATGATTACATGTATTCTTACAGCTCCTGAGACAAGTGTAGCCTGTACATTTGAACCCGTGGCTCTGTTAAACATGCTTGGGTGGAAGTAAACATAAAAAAAACATAATTCATGCTTGGCTTGCTTTCTACTCTTATGGTGTCAGCAAGTACAAGCTTTTATTGCTTTAAAGGATTACATGACAATACCAGTGCTTAAAGGGCAAAGAAATGCTAGCGCTCAGGACTGGTGACTAAGGCTACGTTCACACTGCAGGCGAAAGCGCATCAAATCCGATTTTTTTTTACCCACATCCGATCATGGTATGACAGTGTGAATGGCACAAATCCGATATTTTCAAATCCGATCTGGGTCACTTTCGTATGTGGTACTGAATCCGATACATATCTGATGTTTTAGAAAGCGACTGCTGTTTGAACGGTCACGTCGCATTAAATCCGTCTTTTACGTCACTGACACAAGACAGACGCCAATTATCAGCGCCGGAGAAGACATCGCGAATGCTTCCTGGCCATCCAGTGTAGATGTCAGTGAAACTGTTGGGAAGACAACGTGAACATTTTATTTGTACTGTATAATCTGCAGATTCTGACAGAAACCTGCAACTATCCTTTGAAGCACCGCTCCTCTCTAAAACAGCAATAAGGATAATTATTAGGTTATTTACATTACTTAAAGCAAAAATTGGGAAACGTAAAGTCCGAAGTCTTTATATTAAGGGCCATCAGTCAAACAATATTGTTTGCTCTGGGTCTAAACAGAGCACGTTGTGTGTGACATCTTCTTTTGGGCATGTCGGCCGCTTTGAGCGTTCACACTAGGGAGGCATTTTATTTGTAGTGCGAACAAGCAGACAAAAAAATCGGATTTGATCAAAAAATTGGAATTGAGCATTAAGACCTGCAGTGTGAAGGTAGCCTAAATGTCTGTCATGTATATGCTTGTCAGAAAGAAAACCTTCTCTTGTGATCGTGTTGAAATGGTGATCCCGTTCTCATACAGACTTTATTATTTAGTAGTTTGAGATTTTATGTGTAGTAATCAGTTATATGCTTGTAAGCTATAACCTGAGGTTGCTCAGATTAGGAGCACAGCAAAGGTGATTTGTGATGTACCTCTTGGAGTTACTTTGCAATTCTCAATCCTGCTTCCTATGAGTCTTTGTTTTAATCTCTCCCTACAAAGAGTCTCTTATGCCGGGTATGCTTCTCATCTGCTCTTCTCCAGATGTCAGTTATGATGTAATAACCATAATCATTTTAACCATGATTGATGTTGGATGTCAAAAGAAGGAACGGAGAAAAAGACAGGGAAAACAGTAACGTTTCTGCTTTACCTTTGCTCACTTGTTTCCTCCTCACTTACTCCTTTTTTACACGTCCAAACTTGTTTGGTGAGCATGTGTTCCTAGAATTAACAATGCAAACGTTTTTTTTTTCACACTTTGTTCAGTCACTGATATCAGGTACCTTTCTCTGTTTTGTTCCAGGGAGCGAAGAAACCTTTCACAGAAGTCATCAAGGCCAACATAGGTGACGCCCACGCTATGGGTCAGAAACCAATTACATTTTTCAGACAGGTTAGACCACTCTCTTGGTTAAAGCTTACAATCTGTTAATGCTTGTGTTTTTGCTAAGTAGGACGGACTCATAATTACAGAAGGAAACAAAACTGTATGACAGAAAACCCAAAACAACCCTAAAGCCACATATGAAATAATGTTGAAGCAACACATTCCCGCCGAAGAAATATTTAGTGGCCAGCTCCTTGTTAGTCTTGCAATTTAGGTCATATATTATGAAACTGGTGTAGCATGGTGGTGCAGTGGCTAGCACTGTCACCTCACAGCAAGAAGGTTCTCAGTTTAAACCATATGAAGCTTCCATGTTCTTCTTGGGCCTCTGGGTTTCCCCCAGATGCCCAAAAGCCATAGATGTCTATGTCATATACACAGTACTTTCAGCACTAAGATAAAAGTACTCAAATAGAAGCTTAATGGTGGCATTTTAGTGTAACTTTTGATATTGGATTTAAAATTAAAAAACATGAACAATAAATGCTTAACTTTGCAAATAATTACAGATTGAATAAGTCACAGTGGTCACAGTTGTGGGACATGTAGTGATTTTTGTTCTTTTCCTCTCAGGTCTTGGCTCTCTGCTCTTATCCAGCACTGTTGGAAGATAGCAAGTTTCCTGAGGATGCCAAGCAAAGAGCACGGCGCATTCTTGAGGCCTGCGGAGGCCACAGTATAGGTTAGACAACTCCCCCTCACTACACCAACCACATTCTCTGTCCCAGTCCTTCAGCACTAGCATCTACGTCTATTTGTCTGCTTATCAATCATTAATTTGGACAGTCTGATCTCTGTGTAAACTGGTCAACTAAATATGTTACTTGTTAAACAAAGTTCATTGTCATATCATTAGGGGCCTACAGTGCTAGCCAGGGGATCGAGTGCATCCGTCAGGATGTGGCGCGCTACATCGAGAAAAGAGACGGTGGCATCCCCTCCAACCCCGACAACATCTACCTCTCCACTGGGGCCAGCGATGCCATTGTGGTATGTGCTGACTCACTTTGCTGCTGTACAAATGGCAACTGAGGACAGGTGCTTTAGTCAGCTTTTGTTAAATATATACTTATCTGTACTTTGTACATCTCTAATACTACTCCACCCACAGACCTTTGTCTGTCTCACTTTTTTGCAACCCAATCAGGCTGCTGAATGACCTTAAAATACCCTAACTCCTGCACTAAAGATCCTGCAGTATGAAACTTGTTTTTCCCCAATATGTTTCTATGTAGGTGTTAAAGTTTGTCTCCCAACAAAATTGATTGTTTGTACTCTTCTTTTTAATGTACACAATCAACCCAACAGTCCATACATAGTCTCCATAATAACAACACTCCACTCTCCTCCTTTTTCTCTTTACACTTTCCAATCCAAGACCATATTGAAGTTGCTGGTGTGTGGGGAGGGTCGTGACCGAACAGGAGTGATGATCTCCATCCCCCAGTACCCTCTGTACTCAGCTGCCCTGGCAGACCTGGGCGCTGTCCAGATAAATTACTACCTGGACGAAGACAACTGTTGGAGTCTGAACATCACAGAGCTCAGGAGAGCGCTCAGTGCCGCGAGGGAGCACTGCAATCCTCGTGTCCTCTGCATCATCAACCCCGGAAACCCCACTGGTACACTTCTTTGCAGTTTCTCCATGTGACGTTAAGAAGCTGCTGATGTTTTAGAGTCTTGTTGTGTATGTGTGGACCAAAACCAAACCTAGTTAACAATAATATTTGATCTTGGACAGTTAAGACTTCAAAGACATTTAGTTTATTCTCTCTGTCTTCACACACTTCTCCTAATTATCAAACTCTCTGCCCTGTGTGACAGGTCAGGTCCAGAGCAGGCAGTGCATCGAAGATGTGATCCGATTTGCTAAAGAGGAACATCTCTTCCTCATGGCCGATGAAGTACGTATTTCACATTCTGTTTTGTGTCCAAGTGCAAACTTTTACGCTTTAAAGGTTTCTTTCAAACTTACTGCACTGCAGCAGTTGTTTCTTTTACTTTCTAATATTTTATCATATACACCAAAAGGGTGTGAGAAAAATGTCTTTGATGTTTATAATATAATGAAGTGTTATTAATGTTAATAAAGCCATGTTTATTTTATTTTTTTAGGTCTACCAGGATAATGTATACGCAGAGGGCTGCCAGTTTCACTCTTTTAAGAAAGTTCTGTTTGAGATGGGACCGGAGTACTCAAACACAGTGGAAATGGCTTCGTTCCACTCCACCTCCAAATGTTACATGGGAGAGTGAGTATCTCACACAGATACAGCCACACACATGCACACGCCATAAATATAAAGAAAATAAAGTGAAAGCCAGTAAATATGAGTGGAAGCAGTAAACAAGATTAAAATACACTAAAAAAAAGAATTTTGTTACATATACACAATGTAAAATTTTACATTTATTAGTATCTAATTAAGTGAAATTGACTTGATTGCTTTTCTGGTTATACAAAGCATATTCTCTTAATGATTCATTGTTTGAATAAATAAACCTTTGATTTTATATATTTCAGCTGCATTTTACTCAACATAATTACTTCACGTTTTCATTGGGGGTTTATGGTTGAGTTTTACAGATGCTTATTAGTAATGCACCTCAACTAAAACCAATAAACAAGCACGAAAACCCCACAGGGCAGCTGAAAATGGTCCTTGGAGTTGTTAATCCTTGTTGACGTGTACATCTCCTTCAGTTAGAGCAAACTTTACCTTTCTTGTCTCTGTTTGTTTTCTAGGTGTGGATTCCGTGGAGGATACATGGAGGTCATCAACTTGGACCCTGAAGTGAAAGCCCAACTCATAAAACTAGTGTCTGTGCGTCTGTGTCCACCAGTCCCCGGACAGGCCCTACTGGATCTCGTGGTGAACCCCCCACAGCCTGATGAGCCCTCTTATGCCACTTTTATGAAGGTCTGAGTGTATGCAAACAGAATTAACTAGTGCAAACATCGCCTCACCTAATCTACACACAAAAGCTGTGTTAGGTTTGATAAAGTTCTCAGGTGGCACTCGGTCAGATCAGGTTTTGAAATTTGAACATACAATCAGAGCTGTTTTGTTTCACATCTTCTGGATTTCTACTCATTGTGGTCTGGTCTTCATTAAGTCTCAATTATAGATGACCACAATCTGACTAAACAAGTATGCAAACTGGTAACTCCCACAGATGTTCTCTTTAGCTGTTTGTGAGACTTAAACAATGATGAGAAAGGTTTTTGAATCATTCCTTAAAAAACACTCCTGCTATTACATCAGTATTTGTGGTGTCCGGATTGAGCTGCCCTGTTCTGGTTACTTCGTCTCAGCTGCTCCATCTTTTTCAATTATTTTCCACTGTTGTTGATTTACTTATGTTGGACTTTTGGTTACTGTCTTTATGCATTACATAACCCTTGGATGTGTCATGGACTACTGCCCCGAGAGGCGCCTGTAAAAATTTTTTATTGTTTCATCAGTGAGTCCAAGGGATTCATGTTCTGAGATAGCAAAATGTCCTGTAACCATTCTGCTCCATGCTTCATGATCCAGAGTTAAGATGAACTTTTGGTGTTAGTGTGATGTGTTTGCTGTCTAAAAGTTTTATAGAACATTAATATTATATTTTGAAAACTCATTATTTTTGAAAAGCAGTAGTTTCTTTCATGTTGTCCATTGACATTTTATTAGTGTGAATGCTTGAAAAGCATTCACAGTATTGTTCTTCTAATCTTTATTATTATATTTTATTTTTCCGTACGTTTTTTGAAAGCCTACTCCTTCAAAACCGTTCAACTTAGAAAAACCATTCAAACATCGTTAGATTCCTATTATTTTGGACAACATTGCTTCTATTTTTCTCATTTTTAACATTTATATTTTTAATTTTATTCAACTTTATTCAACAAAAATTTCCCATGTATTTCAATGGGGAGACCCTTCAAATTCTCATTCAACTTACTCATTTTTAAACTCTTACTACTTCCACATACGTTGACATAGAGCCACCATTCAAACTTTAAAACGAAGACAAGACATTCAACTATTCAACTTGTATTTATCTTTTCAATATCTATTATACTTTTTCTTCAGTTCCAGTTTAAGTTTCATGATGTTTTTTCACCCGTTTCAGAGTTTATAATGGGTGTGTATGGGACGGAATGTTGGGGCTAGAGTGAGGCAGCTCAACTGCTAGAGTGAGAGGAGCAAAAAAATTAATCTTAAAATCTTTTTTAAAACTGCTGCTGTGTCCGCAGCGTTTGCTCTACAGGTATGATTTTACCCTCAAAACGTAGCCATGGCTGTCCTCTTTCATCCAATGTGTTTACTATTGTACTAGGTGTTATGGTTCTTTCATAAATGTCACCAATGCACAGCCTCCTCCCTCCAACTCTTCCATAGACTCTAATGTTAAAATGGCTCAGAAGGTTCGTTTGAAAATCAGAAGAGCATGGTGTCTTTCCACTGTCACCACGTCCATATAATAAACTCCACAGGCATGAAAACTGAGAATTCAGTAGACTAGAAGCTGCTGTCGCTCACGGTGAAAGAATTTTGTCAATACGACTTTTACTTTTCATTTGGGAACGATTTGTTTCGGCCTGACTTTTCTGTTCATTTTAAGCAGCAAAAGTGAGGCGCATGTCTGTGTACGTGTGTATGGAGCCATTGGGTGCGGTCACTATAGCAACCAGGCTCACACCTGCCTGCTTAACGAGCTCTGCCTGCCACTGTACCAAGATTCATCTTAAGCACTTCTCTTTCAACTGCTGCTGTGTCCACAGTGTTACAGCCATCATTTTACCCTCAAATTGTCGCCATTATTGTTCTCTTTCCAACACTGTATCTTTCAAAGCTCAGGCATTTAAACTTTTTAAACTGTGTGGATCAAAGTGGAGGGATCACATTTGAGTCATTCAGTGATTCAAAGAATATGACCTTTTAATATTCATTCAGATGTTTTCTGACTCTAAATGTTCTTTTCTCATTTCTTAGGTTTTTCTAATTTACAATTAAAACATTTTCAGCTTTTTTCCAACTTCTTCTTCTGTGTAACCTTCAGCTTTTAGCAGTTCAGCACTTTTGTTTTCAGGTTAAATTCGGGGTTTTTTTTTTATCTCATTCAAAATTTTTAACTTAAATTCAGTAATTATTTCATTTCAATGCATACATTCAGATTCAAGCATTCACACTGCAGTTTCTTCAGAAAATGCACTTTCTAGTTTAGTCTGTTGTCTTCTAGCAAGGTGCAGAAATTGCTTCATACCTTTTTTTGAATTACACTTAGTTATGTTTTCGCCCATTTCAAGACTGCGCTCTGTGCTCTTGGCGTGATCTTTCAGTACCCTTTTCTGGGAGATTAGCAGCAGTCTTGAATTACCTTCCTTGTATGCAGTTCGTAAAAATATAAAGTGAACATTACACCCAGGTGTTTGCGAAGGCTTTTGTAACCGTTTTCTAACTTTCGGAGATCTGTAATGCTTTAAACCTTGTTGTAATCAAGGTTCGGTTCACACTGGTCTTTCTTAGGCACAGACTTTCACAACCACACTTTGAGTTGCTTTATTTGCTGGGAAGGCCTCTACTGCAACTCACACTTCCAATCTAATCTCCTTACTTGGTACACCTGACTCCGAGTAGCTTTTAGAGAAGTCAATGTCACAGAGGTTCTCTTAGGTTGGTTTTTCCAGCCTGCTTTGTGAGTAATTAACTCGATGTGTTCAGTGAGGACTTGAAAGACAGCTTGATCATCATTAATGTGCTCATAGCTAGTGCAAACCTTCAGTTGTCTTTGTTGTTGCAGTGTGTAGCTGCGAGTTTTAGCTGTGGGAAAGTCTGATCTTCAATTATTGTGTAGTGAATGGATGGCTACATACAGGTATGCCACCATTGGCCACAATGGGGCTGGTAAACAAACGATTGTTTGTGTTAGATTCAAAGCCTACGTCCTGAATTACACATTGAAACCAGATATACATGTTTTTGTCTACCCAGTATCTTTCCTTACTATTTTATGCAGAATACAAAATAATCATAGTTGGTACTTCACCAAAACCTGGCAAATGAACGCCAAAGTTAAAACAGTACATAGTATCATGTGAACATGGGCTGACATAGTAGCATTGTATTTTATTTTAAACGGCTTTCACTCATATAATGCTGACAGTTTTACCTTTTGTTTTCCCTCCAGGAACGGACGGCAGTGCTATCAGCTCTGGCCGAGAAGGCCCGGCTAACAGAGCAGATCTTCAACACAGTGCCTGGTATCACCTGTAACCCAGTCCAGGGAGCCATGTACACCTTCCCTCGCATCACTCTACCTCAGAAGGCCATTGACAAAGCCAAGGTCTGCTCGATACACCCACTGCATCCCTTGTGTGCAGGCAATTTTGCTTATAAATAAGGTGTGTGTGTGTGCAGGAGTTGGGCCTGGTTCCAGACATGTTCTATTGTATGAGGCTGTTAGATGAGGAGGGAATCTGCCTGGTACCAGGAAGTGGCTTTGGTCAGAGAGAGGGAACCTACCACTTCAGGTCAGTATGGCTAAATTCACACGCTGAGTATGTTCAAATAGTTTTTGCTTAGAAAGATTTCAAAGTGAGAGAAGTGACCTGGAAGTATATGGATGGAAGAGCTGTTGGAATTATCTGAGCAAAAGAGCTCCAGTGTTTCCTTTATTATCTTCTGTAGCACAAAATACTGATATATTATGAAAAACACAAGCCTGTTAAACCCACAGTTGTACTACTAAATCTCCTTCTTGTCAGTTTGTTGCCCTGCATAAAAAATGTAGATTTGTGTAAGCTCTTTAAATCTAACTTGTGAGCAATAATAATTAAAGTGTGTCTGTATGATTTACGTTCATTTCTGGGGTGGTGGTGGGGGGGGTCTTTTGAATGATCATGAATTAATAAAAAAAATATGGGATAAGAGCTAGATGGAGGGAATTTTCAGTCATAGAAATCCTAGAAAAGGAGTTGATGAGGAGTTATTTACACTCTGCAGCAGTAAAACTTAAAAAAATAATAATAATACACTTTATTTATTTATTTAGATTTATTTCATTGTTTGGCTATGAGGGACATTTACTAAGCGAGGCAAATTAGCTTGATGCCGCAATCACAGGATCATCTACTAACGGTGTACTAATTTACATACACAGCCAGTTCATTTCAATAATAACCAGCATTGTGCCCAGAGCAGAGCAGATTTGTGGCTCAAAAGCCAGCAGACCCAGTGAAGGAGGGAGTCGGACCAAAATAACACAGTGTAAACGCAGGCCTTAAGTATGTGTTTCTTTGTGAAAACAGCAATGTAGTTCAAGCAGAGGCTGAAAAGGAATCAGTGGTTTTCATGAAAGGACAAAGTCTCTGATACAAATTCCCGGGCTCTGTGTGAGGTCCCGTTGGCTGAGACTGAGGTGGTGTTCAGGGTTTATGCAGAGAAGCTCTGCGTTATTACAAACCTTTCCACTGTATAAACTAGGGGTGAGGGGGGGAAATTGATGCAGCGGTGATATTTTGTGTGGCAATATTGTATCAATACAGGGACACCAGATACTGATATTTTATTAGATAACTTAAAGTACTCTCAGAATACTGACCCTATGTCTTTGTTTTTCTAAAAAATTCCAACCTTTGTAATGAAGTAGTAATTTTCATCAGTTCTCATTTATATGACCTAACTAAATCGGTGGGGTAAAAACGTGTGGATTGGTTTAAACCCCACAGCACCCAGTGTGACGTTAGTCTAGTTTGATTCAGTTGTGTTTTAATGCGGTTTCATTCTCTACGCACTTATCAAATTTCTTATCAATTTTACACCTTTCCTTGACATCATGACATTTTTTCATCAAGGTCAAGGTAAAGTGATTAGGAGGTAATTTTTGTACTAGTCAAACGTAACTACCGCCCCCTGCTGTCCACATTCAGAGTTGAAACTTTTCAGGTGTAAACTAAAACAAAAGGACATTTCACTTTGCATTCATTTTTAAGTCATATTGATATATATTCACCAACAAGAGAGAATGAGACATGAGACCACTTATATCTGTTTATTCTGATGTTGCATTACGTTTCTTTCTGTGCCAGTATTTCCATCTTGTTTGCATATGTGCTCCCACTAACACCCTCTGCTTATCCCCAAATCCAATTCCACTCGATCACAAGTTCTCTTGTGACATGAACAGTTTTCTTTAAATATGAACTTTTCAACTCTCCTACTGCCCTGCACTAACATTATGCTGAATTGTCTGAATCTAAATACACCTAAGTTTGGGTTTTATTACTCCTTTGCCCTGCTGCTCTTCTATTTGTCTCCCTTCCATCCTGAAGTTTGAGAAGTTAAACTTCTCTATCTTACAATATCAAACACACACACTTCATGACTTCAGGAGAGTTTGTGATCCTGTTCACTTTGTGGCTCACTTGTGCGTGCGGTGACACGTGCCTCATAAGCTTATCACTCATCTAACTGTGAATTTCAGTTGTGCTGCACAGAGGCAGCTGGCACTCTGAAACTCAATCCGAATCTGCAGCTAACTAGTCAGTACCTGCTCAGTCAGTTCATAATGTAAACATTTTGATTTAACTATGGAGAAAGTTTTACCTTACTAATTTATGGCTCAGCGGTGACACCTTGTGTCAGTTTACAGTCACACAGGTTTAAGTCTAAGCAAAGTGTGCATTTATATGAAAACAAACTAGTCAAAATAAAATAATGTAGTTTGTAAAACATGTTGAAAAAAAAGCGTAATTCATTGCAGTTTTTACCTCTCAGCTGTATGAAGCTGATGAGGTATTATCCTCACCCTGCCACACAGGCAGGGCAGGCAGTGTGGACACAAGGTTTCTGAACATGATAACTGAAGATGAACGTGAACTAGGATTTTCAAATGCATACTACACCTGCACCTCTACTAGGAGGCTGAGGGGTAGCACTGGTGGCCAACAGTATTTAACAAATACTCCTTGATCCAAAAACAAAAAGCTGTATTGGATAAAGCCTGATTGTTTGCACCGTCCTTCTATTACGTAAATCTGATTTCCAGTTCTACAGCACCTCTACCGATACCTTTATCATTAATCTGAACCCACCTTTTCTCCGTCCAGAATGACCATCCTGCCGCCAACTGAGAAGCTGAAGGTGGTACTGCAGAAGATCCGGGAGTTCCAGTTGCGCTTCACACAAGAGTTTTCTTAATGGTCCCACATCTCAAGAACCAACTGTTCAGTGCCAGTATCATTAAGTACCTTTACGTGACTGAGGCAGAAGCCCCGTTCATGTTCGTACAGCACATGAAGATTATGTCAATAAGTTTTACTACATGATGCACTTTCTTAAAGTATTGCCCTGCAGGTTTTTAATGTTCAAACTGATGATAGTACTGATTGTCTCTGCAGTTTCTTACTCTGCTGGTGCATCCCTCTCCTGCCAATTCATTTTAAGGGATTACTTGATTAACTAACCGTTGTTTTATGCCCCTGCCACGTTGAGGCGTACTCTCTGGGCTGTTCACATGTCTCAGAATGTAGCCAATTGTATTAGTAATTGTTTTAATTGTTCTTAAATGTAATTAAAACCAAACACTTGTTTTCTGAAACTGCGTGCAGTGCCTGTTCCTATATTTGCAACACATTCTCTGGCATGACTTGTATCCATTAAACAAACACAAAGAGCCACTTCTCAGCGCTGGCCTGCAAATGTGGCCGCATTTTCAGTTTTATTTAAAAAGGATTAATCTTGAACAGTGCTTACATGCTTTCAGAAACAAGAAACCTGAATCTTGGAATGAACACAAACTAAAAGGATGATTGAAAAGAAACCATCGCAGCAAATCAGTAACACCATTTTTGTTTAATTACTGCATTCCCTTCACCTTCCCAGAGGTTTTGTCAGCATCCTCTGAAACTCTGCACAAGCACGGTAAGAGTTCTTTGCTACTTCTCAGAGGAAGTTCAAAGTTCGTCTCTCTTCTGTGATAGCTTTGTGGCATGCTCCTCCAAGAACTTACTGAACCCTTCTACTGTTCTGTCACCACCTTCGAATTTGATGGGGCTCTGCTTCTTGTTGCTCGGGGCGAAATATATCGTGGGGAAGCCTTCCACTTTGTAGCTGTCGTTGGGTACGTCGTTGGCTGTGGCGTCCATCTTGGCAATCACTAGGTTTTTCTCACCCTTGTACTTTTTGCCCAGAGCCAAATAATCAGGCTCTAATTTCTTGCAGTGGCCGCACCAGGGGGCGTAAAACTCGATCAGGACGTCCTTCTGGGTATCCATGACGATATCGTCAAAAGTTTTTCCTACAACCACCTTAACAGGTCCTTTGTTGTTCTTTGGCACCGGCTGGGACTTGATGATGGGTTTGAGCTTTCCTGTGGACAAAATTTAGAGTTTTAGTGAAATTTACACATCTGTCAATACAAACTCTAAATGAACAAGTTAAGTCCTTCATGCAAAAACCCCACACAGATTTTTAGCACTTGCCTTTCTTAAAAGCCACGACAAAATCTCTCAGCACTTCCGAGTCAAACTCCTCGGGCTCCATCGCATATTTTTTGCCTCCATCTGCCAGAATTCCCACATTCACTTCCTCTCCGCTCTCACTCAGGCCCAGGCCCTTCAGCTCTTCCGCATAATCCTCCTCATCAGCGATAGCAAATGTATACTCTGGGAAGTCTTTGGCTACATCGAGCACCTTGCCCCTCCAGAACTGCGTAGCTGAAAGTGAAAGGAGACAAGGCGTATGTGTTACAGCACAGAACTCCTCCCGCATGAATGTTGCTGCTATTCACAGTAGTTGCAAGTGTAAGCAGATGACTCTTCCACCCTACTCGCCTTTTCTGTAGTCAAAGCTGAAGTCAACGCCATAATACACAACCACCAGGGGTCTTTTCGTGTAGCGTTTAGCATCGTTGCTTGGTTTTCTGTGTCCCACAAGAGGAATTACATGTTTTCTGAAGAACTCTTGCACGTCAGACACCACCGTCGAGTCCTGTGTTATGAAGAAGAACGTGTTGATGTCAAATGTTTTTTCCCCCCCCAACGCAACACTGCTGACATTTGCAGATCAGAGTAGTGCAACAATCAAAACGATAGCTGCTGCTAGGCGATGCAGTGCATTTATGCACCAACGGTGACTGAACGAAAGCACAGCCATTTGCAATGCTGATGAGTTTCATACACACTGAAACAAAATTCAAATCAGTCACAACAATCTGTTGGAAGTAAAAGACTCCACCTTGACTGAAAACGTGCGAGACGATGGCTCGTGCTTGGAGCGGAATTTTTCAGGCTGGACAATAACGACGTGACCGGGAGAAACTTTGAGCAGTTTGGCCACTTCGGCACTGAAGGAGTGACGGAAAGTGAAGTCCTCCCTTAGCGAGTTACCTGCAAGCCAAACAGCAGTGAATACAGTTAATACATATGCAAATCCCAAAGAACTCCAGAGAACTGAAGATGAGTGATATCAAAACCCAGAGGAGAGGGGAAAAAAAAAACAAAAAACTGTACGCTATTTTTATGGAATTACTTACAAGCTTCAACGTAGATGTCATAGGCTGCATCCTGCTCGCTGGAAAACACTCCGACTATGACAGCATCATCGCCATCTTTGATGAGCTCCTGGATCTGTTTCGCTGCCTGTACCTGCTTGGAGGGCGGCCCAGCCTGCTCACTCATATAGTCAACAATCCCTATGGAGAAGGTGGAAGACATGGATCAGCTTTGTTAGAGGATGAAAAGAAGCCAAATGTACATGCTGTGTCAAACCGCAGTATACATACTACACATTTTGTGACCTACCATTTTTTTCTCTGGGTCCGTTGTATTCAAACACCTTGCCCTTCCTGAAGATCTTCAGAGTAGGATAGCCGGTGACCCCGAAGCGTGAGGCGAGCTCGCTTTCCACTGTGGCGTCCACCTTGGCCAGAGGGATGGGAGGAGTGCGCTGGCTCAGTTCCTTGGCCGCCTTCTCATACTCTGGAGCCAGACGCTTACAGTGTCCACACCTGGAGGTGATAATTAGTTTATTACTTCCCCCCCTCAGAGACCATCTACAGTTTATGGCATCTAACCAGTACTTCATAACTGACTCACCATGGGGCGTAGAACTCCACCAGGATGATGTCTGCGTTATTTACAGTGTCATCAAAGTTGTCTTTGGTCAGCACTAGTGTGGCTTCAGGAGGGGGCTTCCAATCTGGTTGAGCCACCTCTTTAACACGCTCCACAATGGCTGCAGGAAACTGATAAAATTAGCCATGCCGGTGCTTCATTTGTTTAACAAAATGATGCTCAGACTGGACGAACCACTCTTACCCTTCTCTGTCCGCTCTCCGTCATAGTCCACAGGCTCCCCGTTTTTAAGGATCTTTATGGTGGGATACCCAGACACATCGAACCTGCTCCCCAGACCACTGGCCACTGTCGCATCCACTTTGGCTACAGGTATAGGAGGGTCATTCTCCTTGAGCGTCTGGGCAATTTTTTCATATTCTGGGGCAAACTGCTTGCAGTGACCGCACCTAAAGTATACCAAAAACAAAGGGACAGAGATAATGCAACAGGATGTAGACAGGAAGAGGCACGCTGTAAAGTTTGCATGGCTCATTGGTTACAGTTTGAAAACAATCAGAGCTTCTTCTGTTTCTCCAACTCACTCAGACTCATAAGGATTTCAGTAGTTTGGCACATCCAACTTACCATGGAGCGTAAAACTCCACCAAGACCGTGTCTTTGCCCTCTATGAAGGTGTCGAAGTTGTTGTCGGTGAGCACCAGCACCCCGTTCTCTTCTTTCACCTCTGTATCGTCGTCTTCATCATCCTCTTCATCGTCACTGTCCTCTTCATCAGTCTCCTCTTTGCTTTCTTCAACATCTAAACACCAAATAAGCAAGCAAACAGAGCACACACTGATTTCAGTCCGTGTCAGATCCACTACAGCCTGGATTCATTTCTTGCGTGCATTCAGTGAAGACCCTAAAGTGCATTTATTCAAGTGTGTTGACATTAGCGGTCCTGTTAGCTGGCAAGCTAACACAACTACACTAATTAGCTCGTTAATTTTAACACAATAAACCGACCTTCCTACTTCAATAAATAGTTCAGCTGCAGGGTTGTACAAATGCCCACACTCACCCTCTTCACATCTGCTGACAGTCGCGAAATGTGCAACGCCAAGCAGCACAATTAGCAGCAGAGCAAGCTTCTTCATTGTGTCCACAGATGATACGGCCCCGCGTCAATCGTTGTTGCTGCTCGATCACGAGTAGCCGGCTAATTAACTTAGCTAATAAAAAAGGCTGATGAATGTCATCAAAAACACTGCGGGCTGCACAGACCAGCCGCCCGGATCAATACTGATGTGTGGCCCCACCAACCTTTAGCATACCTTTCATACAAACTAGCCCTTCAGAAAGCACACAGTTCACCACCCCCTCCTCCTCCCCTGTACTGGAACTTGTCTGACTTGCCACGTCGTGATTGGACGCCATCATCGACTGTCCTCCAATCACACGTCGCCACTCAATTCCTGAGGCTGAAACGTTGACAGATACTATTGGATGCTTTTGTTTACTCTTTTCTGGCTCACGGCAAAGTTTTTCAAAGCGTTTGTTTGTTTAGTTTCATAATTTTAAAAGTATTTTTTATGTTTTAAATGAGTGTTAACAGTACCTTAAATATATATGGTACACAAATAATAAATAGTCACTGCACAGGACTATTTTTAGCCTGATGTTTAGAGGATTTAGGGAGGAAATTATTCATTAAACAGGAAGAGATGGCCTGGTGATCTGTCTTTACATGTTTACAGCTTCCTGTGTTGAAGACAACAGAAACCCATAAGGGTCATTTTCATATCTTACTGTTCCAACTCCACTTCTTTTTCTTTCGACAGTTCCCTTTATGGGATGCCACAGCAGTTAATCTACCTCCATGCATCTCACCCTCCCCTGTCACACCAGCCCTCTGCATGGCCTCCTTCCCTACTTCCATAAATGTTCCAAATGTCCATACCAAATATCAACACTGCTGAAATCTGGTATTTATACTGGACTGATATTAAGTCAACAGCATTGATACTTTGTTTCTGTCCTCTGAGTTCAGTATGTAACCCAATGAATTGTTATTGTTGGTTTGTTTTTGTTTTAGAAATGAACAAGTATACCTTAAAGATGCACTATGAAAAATGTCTGAACACTTTTGTGTTGCTTGTATCGACAAGCCAGTATCGACATAGGCAATACTGGCCCTGTGTTTACTTGGTATTGGATCGATACCAAAATCTGGAGTATTGAACAGCACTACTCTTTGGTCTTCCCCTTTTCCTCCTGCCTGTCACCTCTATCTTCAGAATCCTTTGGCCTCTGTTCCTTCTCCGTGCATGTCCAAGCTGTCCAAACTGCTCAACCTGATCTGTCCCTCTGATGCCCTCATTTCTAGTCATGTTAATTCTGGTCACTCCCAATGAAAATCTGACCATGTTAAGCTCTGTCACTTCCAGCTTAACCTCCTGTATTTTTGTAAGAAAGCAAAACTTTTATTCGTATAGCACATTTCAAGACAGACATCACAAACATCAAAAAGAGAAAAAAGAAAAGTTAACCAAACACAAATCTAAAAAGATGAGTTTTTAACTGTTTGTAGAAAGAGACCACTGAGTTTGCAGATCTCAGGCTCAGAGTGAAAAACTTCCAGAGTCTGTGCAGTAAAAAGCTTTGTCACTGCCACTGTCTCCAAATAGATTGATGGATGGATGGGTTACAAACTTTTGTGCTAACAAGTTTTTAAAAAGTTATGCTACTACTGGGTAAAAATAACAAGTTAAATGTACCTTTTTGTAGATAAATTCAACAAAAATATTAATAACAGAGATTATAGATTATAGATATGAGATTATATCTCTCGGCTGGCCTGGGAACGCCTTGGTATTCCCCCGGATAAGCTGGAGGAGGTGGCTGGGGAGAGGGAGGTCTGGGCTTCTCTGCTTAGGCTGCTGCCCCCGCGACCCGGCCCCGGATAAAGCGGATGAAGATGGATGGATATTAATAACAGCAGATTTGTTGCTTCAAACATTTTAATCATGACTTTTACCCACAACCTCGATACCAAGAAGAAAAGAAGTAGAAGGTTTGTTATTAATATATCGTGCTGTCCTATTCCACATGCCTTTACAACAATTAACAAATATAAGAGTGAACAATGAATTCATGATTTGCTATCTCCATGAGGACTCTAGTGTTTATCTGGGACTGCTCTCGCAGGGTCTTCATGGACCAGAACTTTCACCACAACCTCTGGTGGTGAAGTTGTGTAGGCGGTCTGACTTTTGCCGGCTGACTCTGGGCATTTTTTGCCCTTTAAACTATCATCAGATGCCACAACAAAGTTGGAGGAGGGGTTACATCCAGTCTGACCCCTCTGCTGCAGGATGTCCTTGTTAGCCTGGGACCTATAAGTGTTATAGTTAGTCACATGATTACGTTATTCACCTTTAGTACCTGCTTAAAAATAATACCTACAAACTGGGTGAAGCCTTTTCTATTTCTGTTACCTGAACAGGTGAGACATAGTTGGGGTTCCTCCCAGATTTAACAAACATTGGTCATCTGAATGTGTGCCATTCATGATTATCTGTGACCTTGCTGAGCCCTAATAGAATCACACAGAGATTCAAATATGTTGATTTTACTCCTTAAATTTATTTTTTTGTGTATCTTTAAACAATCAAAGTTTATTTGTATGGCACATATATAGACGGATTCACCTGTGAGTCCATGTTGGAGGGCTCTGGTGTGGGGGAGATGACAGGACTCTCCTTCCTGTAGCGATGGGCTTTGAGGTGCAGGCTGTCAGAGAGGGCATTGAGTCTGAACAACAGTTCGTCCACTAAACTTTCACACTCCTCGAGATAGTAGGCCTGAAAAAAGGGAAAAGTCTATTTCTATATTGGAAGGAATCAAAATAATTTAGTCAACTGGCACATTTCTAGGAACAAAACAAGAGCTACTGACCACAATCGGAGTGTTTTTAAATTCAAGCTATATCTACCTACATAAAGCAAGCTAACTGTTCTGCATTTTTTCTTCTTTTTTGAAGCTGTTACTTACCCTCCCCTCTGTATGGTTATCAATTCGTGCTTCTTCATGTTGCCCAGTAGTCAGCTCAGAGACCCTGAGTCTGATGTAGTTTGCCAGTTCTGCAATGGTGATCAAATTCCTCCTGCTGTGAGATCTTCTGGCACTTCTAACCAGTGAGGACATCACACCAATCACCTACAAGAAAGACACAATTCTTACAGAACAATGAGGTGATCTCAGATAGGGTTGCTGTCTATCACAGAAATCAACCTTTTGACAACAAGTTTTACAAGCCCCCCCCCACACACACACACACACAAAACAAAACAAAGCAACCAACCACATAAACAAAAAGTAATATTATGGGAAACATGTACCACTGCTGTCCACACCACAGCAGACAGATACAGAACTCCACAGGTGAATACATCGCAGTCAGAGTGGAGGAGGCCTCTGTTATTGCTGGTGGCTCTGAGTCCCCGGTAGAGGACGCAGGGCAGGGTCCTAAGGAGGACGTGAATAGGGCTGACTGCCCAGGAGCTTTGAATGTGCAGCAGATGACCCAAGCAGGACGATGCCATCAGCAGGATCACACCTGAAATCTAGCACAAGAGAAGATGCAACAATTTCTAGTCATTTTGGCAAGAACACTTTGCAAAATATATCAAATATCACCAATGTAGGTGCAATAAATGTCAACTGCTTTATTTTGCAGCAAGTACTATTACAGTGCTTGGAGTGAAGACCTTTCCTAAGAAGAGTTATAAAGTGTTTACCATTGGCCATAAAAGACTTGAGAATAAGCGGGAAAGGAGTTTAGCAGGGGTGGCAAAGGTCCTGTTCACCCTCAGCACAGCCACACACTTGATGGTGAGAAGGAAGAGCATGATGCCACGCAGAGTACGGAGAAACTGTAGAGGAAAACATATCTCTGCATTCTTAAAATGTACTCTAACTACAGTGCAAACAAGCTGCTCATAATGATCGCCTCACAGGGTTTATTCTTTATTTTCCAAGAGAAGGTGCTGTAAATTTCTCTCACTTGTTCCCAGGAAGCCAGGAGGCGAACGTCCACACGGCCTCTGTGGTTGTTTCTCTCCAGCAGCTCTGCAACACTCATGATAACAGCGGAGTGATAAATGTGACACACATAGTGCACAAGTGTCGCTGTGGGCACACCGACCTGCAAAAGACAGAAAGAGGGAGAAAGCTGCGTTCACTGTGCTTCATGGATAATTTGACCTTCAGATAATATTTCTGTGTGTTTTGCTTGTCAGGGTTGTTAGACAAACAGCCACAGGTTACTTTATTCTTCCAGTGAGGTTGTCGTGATCTTGTTTGGATTAGTGTGCGCCTGACTGAGAGCTGGTGTGTGCGCCTGCTTTCTAAAGTCTTACAAACATTTATGCTGGAATGATTATTTTGTCTCGGGCAGACTTACTTCCACCCAGCTGCAAGGTGTTGTCCAGTATCCAATCAGCCCTTGCTGTCCCATACTGGACACTTGGCATGAGATTTGTATGAGAGACAAGAAGAGGAAGAGAAGCTGGTCAGAGGGGAGGAAGGAGAAAAAAAATGTATTCAAATGTGTTGTAAACCTTAATCTGTAGCATCTTTTAAGACTCAGTCTAAAAGTTAGTGTAGTGTTTTACCTTGCAGACCATAACAGCATAGTCCCAGGCAGTAGGAGTGTGATGTACTCTGACTGAATGGACTTCCACAGAGGGCAGCAGGACACCGGTGGGGCTGCGCTCAGCAAGCAGCGTCACACTGGTGAACAAGTTCGGTGCGGGGCTGTACAAGGTGAATTGAACCTTCAGGGCCACCGTCCGTCCGTCCAACCAGCCAGCTGAACGCAGAAGTTTCAGTTTTGATGCAGAATCAGACCTGCAGGAGAGGAGGAGAACTGATCATTATTTGGAAGCAAAAAAAAGGTGAGTTAATCAACAGTTTCCATCGTGGATCTCTCACTTTGTGTGCCCTAAGCCAACTGTAGCGCTTGGTCCTGAGTAACAACTAAGGCGACCGCATAGCGTTGTTGAAGTCATAACAGGTACCTGGAAATTGTGAGGCAAGAAACACAACTAAAGTACAGAGACAGAATCTAGAAATCCAGATTTTACAGTGCCATTACAAGTTTAACAAATGTACAGTACAGCATTTTTCTTAACTAATTGTGAGTACTTATAAGTGCAGGAAGTCACGCATTCCTTAATGTAAGAAAATATGAATCTATCCTTCTATCAGTTCATCTTTGGTCACAAACCTCAGTTGGAGAGGTGTCAGATATTTCAATCTTCTGCAGGATTGGCTCTCCAATCACAATATGTGGCTGCTGAATGACATCAGAATGTCACGATGTGGTGCTTTGGTTTGACTTTATGACTAATCTTAATTTTGAAGGATCAAAGAGAGGTGAACATGTGGTCAGAGTTTTCTTCACCAACCTGGAGTTTTAAGTCCCTTTGGAGCTTAAAGTCATAGCTTACCTCTGTTTGGGCTGATGTATGCTCGTACAGTGACTCTATCAGACCTGTCTGTGACCAGTTCCACCACTCCGTATGCTTTTGTATCAACATAAACGAATGATCACGGTTCCTAATAAAAGATAACATCTGATTTTTCTCTGCTTTAGAAGTAAGTGTGAATGTCAGTGAGATATACAGCAAGAGTGTTCGGGTGCTACCTCACAAAGTGTCTTCTGACAGCTCTGTTGAGCTGGTAATGTTCCCTGAATGAGCTGTCATAGGTTATACACATCATCAGGGAAAGCATGGCGACACTGAGAGACAAATCCCTGCATGAGAAGGAAAAGCACTTAAAAGTCTTACATCAACTATAGAGGGGTGCGCATGCATTCGCAAAAGCACACCTCAGGGTTTTATGAATAACAGCCTCTCTTCTTTTCCTCCTATGAGTTTTCCTCAGCTCTGCCAGAGTCGGTGGCCGTACAAGACCCAGGTACCGAGCTCGCCGTCGAGCTCGGAGCAGCTGTAAACGATAAATAACCGAGTTCACATTGCAGAAGGAAAAAACCAGAACAACATTAAACTCTACGAGCGTCTGATTATTACCTTTTTAAGGTGTGAGCGTCGTCTGTAGGGAAAAGCAGACTCAGTAAGCTGCTCTTCAGCTCCATTAATGCCTCTATGGCTCCAAAGTTTCATAGCCTCAATATTGAATTCCCTCAATCTGAAAAAAGTATGAAAGTCTGATGTTTTTCTGTGCCAACAGGAAACAGCCAAGGCCACTGCAAGTATCTGTAAAAGAAAAACATCAAGATGATATTTTTATTTAAGGTTTGTGCCATTATTTAGTTGTGTAGCTGATTATAAAAAGCACATATTATGTTACCAAAGCTGGCTGAATGATGAAGATGCAAGACATCAGGGAGATGAAAAGAGAATGGACCCAAAGCAGAACCTTGCCACTGTTAAACCTAACACATCAAAACGCACAGAGAGGCTTCAAAAGCGTGACACTGACACCCGTGATACAATATTATAACAGATAAAACAGCAGACATCACAATGAACATTACTTTCACTACCTCATTCCCAGCACTGCAGAGAGCACCAGGCAGGAGAGGGACAACAGCAGACACAGAGTCCAGGCCAAACAGACACGCCGCTGACATGTTGGTCTTTCTCTCAGTTTGTCGGTGGCATCATAATAGCTTCCTCTCTCAGAGGAAGAGTCTGGTGAACATCGTCCTTGGAGACCTTTCTCTTTTTGACCTTCATCTTTTGCCCTGGACAAACAAGCTCTTTGGGTTTCATGAAACCTGCTGCTGCCAGGAAGGAATTCAGACTGTTTTTTGTGGGGTGCTTCATCCACATTACTGTATGAAACCGACAGGTCTGCGTCCTACAGCAGAAAAAGAAAGGTCAGGCAGTGATGTTAGAAGCTGTGAGAATGACAATGAGGAGAAATGGAAAGGAAGGGAATACAGAAACTATTCTGAGGTGTAACCTGGTATTTCTGCATCCAGGATTCATCCCACTGCTGGAGGCTGCTCCAGGAGAGACGGCGGTCAAACGTGCTGTCGCTTAGTGAGAGGGGGTCTGTGAGGAGATAATAAAATAAAAGGATAATGAACAATTCAAGAAAAGACACAACAAAATTCAAAAAGAGGTCCACAGAAAACCAATTTACCTTCAGAATATTCCTTTTCAGTCTTTCTGCATTTTACACGATGGACTCGTGACCCCGTCGGCTGTACCGCACGCAGTCGAAACAGGAAAGACACCGCTGTTGCTACGGGCAGCACAGCTACCACGCTTACAAGCCCATTTGTTACAGCACCAGCGGACACATCGACAAAGCCCAACGCAAACAGCGGCTGCAAATACAGAATAAGTAGATGCATCATTGAGCTGTAGGTAAGGCATTTCAGAGCTCTTGCTCACCAAATCTTCAACTTTGAGGGCCTACCTGATCATCCGTTTGTGCAACGATTACTGCACCAACACATGCGTACCCCAACAGCAGCAGCAGACACACACTTAGTCTTTGAGTATGTGTGAAGGAGCTGGGAGAGGGGCAGCTGTACACGGATACCCACGTATGGAAATCAGCCAAGTAGTCATTAAGCTTGAGACGCAGCATCTGCAATTACACAGAGGGAGACCTGGGGTGACACAGCAGCAAATATTACATTAAGTTTTATGTCTAGTGTAGATTAACTCACTGTGACGATGCCGAAAATAGTTTTTATGTGAACATGAGTGTTGTACCTGAGCAAAGTTTATCCCCTGAGTGCAAACACGCAGCATCCTCTCCACTCGGCCATCGCCTTTGTTCGCAGCCAGCCAGCACTGGGCAGCAAACAGCCAAGAGCATCCCACCACATGCCCTCTGAGCACCTGAATAACAAGTCAAACCACCTTAAAAGTCCACTCATCAATGAAAAGGTGTGTTCACAAACAGTTTTTGTTATAGGATTTTTTTATTACCTCAGATACCTCCACCTGTGTAAGGTACCAATCAGGGGAAGGTCCAGAGTTGTCATGCCAGATGTGAACCCCCCACACTGGGCCCAGGCTTTCTGCTGCACTGTGGGGGAGCAAAGACACAGAGATTATAGCACGTGGTAATGAGATAATGAAAAATTACACTGATTTATCTCCCTTTTTCTTACATATTGAACACAAACACAAAGAAAAAAAACTTGTTTCTAAATCATTGAGGATTTTACCTAAGTATGAAGATGTCTTTAGAGTTCCTCCTGAACAGAGTGCATCCTGGGACATGTAGTTCTTTTGTCTGTGAGAACCCATCTTCACCATACAGTGATATGTACACCTGGTCAATATATAAAGATTAAAAAAAACATTAGTCTGGGAAGAAAAACTTTTAAAAACTTTTTTATGTGATTAATTCTCTTACACTAATCTATAACATGTTCTGAATTAGTGTACGAAAAATATTCAGATAATTTAATAAAGCATGTCAAACGGCATCAGGTGCTACAGAATGAGGAGTGTTACAGTTTATCTGCTTTACCTGCTCTGTATGCAGGGAATAGTATGTGGAAAACAATGGGAAAATGGGAAGAAAGACAACAAAAAATGAAATACACAAATACAGTGGCCATAAGGATCCAGGAGGAGCATATTTTGAGAACAGCTAAATACCAAAGGAGCTGATAAGTTTGAAAGAAACCAAAAACAGCCCTGCCTTTGCACTCATACGGGCTGCAGAGCTGAGACCCGTGTGGGTTGTAACTGCGTAGAGATACGGATCAGATGCAGAGTTGTCAGACAGGTAGTGAACCCTTTGACTTTGCGTTGCAACAACATCAGCTCTTTTACACGCCGCCAACCCCGCGACGTACAGGCACACGAACAGCAACAGCATGCCCAGCACTGTCAGATCAGTGGATGCGCTGAGGTTTCAGAGAAGCAAAGAAAAGGAGAGAGATGCCTTAGAGGATGCGTTAAATATCAACACTAATGTTATATTTCTATTTTTCATCTACGGTACATTTTGTTTGCAAAAGAAACTTACCGGTAGCTTCAACAGGTCAAGAGGTTGATATATTTCAAAATACAAATAAAAGAAAAAAAATCTAGCAATCCGGTTTCATTTTATTACGTTTCAAACCTGATGAGCAAAAAAATCCTACTGTTTCTTTCTTCCCCCCCCCCCTTTTTTTTTTTGGTAAAATGCATGTAAAAATATTTGTGCAGATCAGTGTTTTTTGTTATTTTCCAGGTCTCGGTTGGTCACCTTAGGAACGGGTTCACATCTGCTGTGCTGTGGATGCTCTGGATCTGCTGCTGCTTCACGGTCAGCGGTCTCAAACGGTGGCAGCTAGGATTCAGCAAATATAAAGAAGCATGTTAATCACCTCTGCATCCAGATTTGTCCTCTAGTGTTTGTTTGTTTTCTTATATTCTCACACACAGACACACTCACATGCTTTACCTGCAGCTGACAGCTGAATCTGTGTCTGCTAGCTGTGTTCTGCAGCCCTGATGTGTCCAAGCCCCCTGCTGGCTGTCCCAGGACAAACACAGACTGCTGTCCACTGTCAGACTGTAGCTTATCTCTTCAGTCAGGTGATTGGCTCTGGGTGCTTTACCAAAATCAGCATTAAGCAGTGCCAAGTGACCAACACCTGCAGCTGGAAGTTTTGGGAATTTGTTACAATATTTCCCAGCGAACTTACTCAAAGCATGTACATGTTAGAAAGATGACTTGACTGACTCATACTACTCAGCTAAAACATACATGGATCAATTGATTTCTATTAAGTTTAACTGAGATTCTGGGTAGATTTTTCACTCCACAAATAGATGATCAGTCTTAAAAATACTTTGTAAAAGGACAGAGAATTTAACAGAAGGAAAGACCAGGAGGGCAGAAGTCAGAAACAGAAAATGGTCTTACCGCTGAGGTAGGATGAGGGCAGAGTGATGCGTGAGGTGTTGCTCTCCCACCTGTAAATCTTGCGCAGATGGTGCATTCTAGGAGTCGGCTTTTCAAACATCCTGATACAGCGGACACTCACGGTTAGATATGTGCCATAGTCTCACCTTTCAGTCAAAACTCATTCAAATTATTCTGTTATTATCTGAGTATGAGTATAACACGGTGCTGTAATAATACCTGAAGAGCACCATGAGGGGAAACGCCTTTTTGGTCGTGGGTCTGAAGAGTAGAGTGAACTGGATGGACTGCAGCAAGTGTTCCTGGGTAATGTTGAAGCTGTGGTAGTTGACCCGGCTGCGCAGGAGGGCGAACTCCCACGAGGAGCTTTTCTGCAGCAGAAATTTAGTCTCGTGTTGTTGGAGTAAAGATACAACACTGCACGTTTTAAGAATTTCTTTTAACAAAATCTTATTATGAAGAACCTCTCATTTTCCACAAACAAAAGAAAAGGACAATCAGCAGCTCACGTTTCTTTGTGTGTGACGAAGCTCGGTGTTGAATGGTTGAATGAGGGAGGAAACGTGGATCCTTCTCCTCGTGTTGCACTTGTAAAGACTTAGGTCAACCACTGGTCCACTCACCTGGAAATCCAAAGAATAAGTAAGAGAGATGTCTCACCTTTAACCCTGTTAAGCTGAACCATGAAATAACTGGTAGAAAATGCATCATTCACAGTTTATGTTAAACAAACAAAACCGATAAAGGGGTTAGAGTTAAAAGTCTCACTGATGGTATAGATGTTAAATCACTGTATGTGCAACTACTGAGCAGGTCTCACCTGTGTAGGATTGGCCCAGGTGTAAGGACTGTGAGCAAGCTCGGTGAGCACAGTGAGGACACACGGTCCATGCTGGAGAAACAGAATCTGGATGAAAGAAGCAGGCATGTAGACCCTGACTGAGCCACTGTTTATGACTGTGGAGGTGTTGTTTTGGGATGCAGCATACAAATTAATGAGGCTGCTGCTAACTCTGTGCTCCTTGGTCTCATGAAACAAAATGTACTTCTGGAAAACAAGAAAAGGAGGATGAATTTCATTAAAAAACTAAAACTGTGGAGAAATAGTTTTAAATGTGTTTTGTCTCACCAGCATGAGCTCTGATGCAGCCTGCAGAATATCAGCTACGAGCATCACCGCTTGCTTTGCTGGAGGTGAACGTCCTTGTTTGATGTGGCCACTGGTGGATGAGTTCACTGCAGTGCTGTTTGGAGTGTTTTCATCATTTCTTAGGTTTCCATCAGCAGTTGAGTCTTCTTGTGTAATGTCAGGTGTGAAGGTGCAAGTAGTCACCACCTGAAGGCTGTGTGAAAGCAGGGTGAGCGCTGTATTGAGCACCTTCTGGTTTATAATGTAGTGGCGATAAGCACTAGATGCAGAAAACTGCTCGGACATCATCTGAATGTGAGCTGTTACTCGTTTGGCACTTGCTAGTGTCACCTAAAAGGAATAAAGGAAGTATTAGAAACAATCTAGCATCTACAACCCTGCTCCCAGTTTGGTTTTGTGAGTCCATCCACTCACCTGACTTGTAACTCGTAGCAGGTCGTTCAGAATGCAAATATTGTCTGTCATTGACTCCTAGAATGGAAACATAACTGAATGATTAACAGTAAATGGACTGGTTCTTATACAGCACTTTTCTACTTCCACTCCAAGCACTTTATACAACAGGCCTCATTCATAAAAACACTTTCCTTTTTGATAAAGCTTATAGTTAGGACTGGATCAGGTGACCCTGAACCCTCTCTTAGTTATGCTGCAGTACACTAGGACTGCTGGGGGCATCCCATTATGCACTGGGTGTGTCTTCTTCATTCACCTCCACCTGTTTATACACCAGTATTGCATTCAGAGGCTTAAACGAGCATTGATTAGTTGTCTTTTGCTCTCTTCTCTTTCCTTCTCTTTCCCCTCAGAGCCACGTGAGATGCTTGATTTTTCTTTTCTTTGATCAAAACTCGATTTTAATGCTACCGCTCTTCCTCCCAGAGAGCCGGGGCTGTAGAACAGAAAAAGAACATTGTTGTGTTTTATCACTTGTGATGTCAGTGTGTTTACCTGATCGCTGCTCTCAAGCTCACACAAGGTGCGAATGAGCACAGTGCGCATGTGCCTCTGTGCATGTGTGTTGGCCTCTGTTTCCAGGCTGAGTCTGTTCAGGATGCTGGTGAGGAGGCTGATGTAGTTACGAATCTCCATACTGTTCCCAAGCTGCACCAAAGCCGACAGGTTCCTCAGACCGGACTCCGACCTGGAGATGGTGAAAGTAAGGATTTGCATGTTCTATAGAATCTATATTATTGTTGACTTGCTCAGATTGATGCTTTGTAGTTTAACACACACAGTCGTTCTTAACAGCAGCTTTTTGGCTGACAGCATAAAATCCCTGAGCGTGCTCAAGCTCAGTGCTATTTAAATCACCAGCAGGCCCTCTTAAGTAGACAGCATGAGACATCTGCATATCATATCATCATAATATGATCACATGGGGGTTCTTACAGCTCAAGATCAGGATCATGATGGGAAGAGGAAGATGAGGTGTCTCTGAGGAAGCTTGGTTGGACTTGTACTGTCACAGGACAGGGTTTGGTGGCTGACCCATATGTGCTGCTTCTTATTTCTGTGTAAATAGTTACTGCGGTGACAACAGTAATAAGAGCAATAAAAAAATAAGAAAATATTAGAAAAATAATAATTCTGTTAATGCTCCTTAAGCAACAGTGTGTCTTTGTGTGTTTACCTTTATAGTCATCCCTGGGGTCACCTGAAGGAAGGCTGAAGTAGTATTGGAAGTCTCTCCCCTGGTACAGTGTCCTGGGGAGTCGGTCTCCTACACTGAAGCTGTACTCATACACTAAGTCCTTTGGCACACACACACACACACACACACACACACACACACACACACACACATTTCTGTGAAGACTGGCATGCCAGGACCAAGGTCAAAAAATTTGGGGTGATCAATTAGTAAAATTATGGGGTCAAGGAGAGCCCTGAAGAGGTTTACTTCAATCATCGGCAGACAGCTCCGAACTTCAAGCACTGAGTGGCAATGTCTTGTAATAAAAATGCACTTTGAAAATCTTTAATCAAAGCAGGAAGAGTGTTAAAAGCATGCGACAGAAAATACCTCCTTCCCTGAGGTGCAGAAGATGCTGAAGTGTGTGTGTAACTCGAGTCCTCTGACAGGCTGCACCTGGCACGCCAAGCCCTCTGGAACAGGATTGGTCTGTAAGAACAGCTGAGTCCGGCCCAGACGCCTGCTCTGAGATTCTCAATTCATCAGACAACAATCGAGAGGATCATTAACAGACGGAGACTGACTTTAAAGGCAATGTGGGCATTTTAATGTTCAAGTTAAAGTACTGCAGTAAATGTAAAAAATAATATATGTCTGTGATTTTGTCCTTTTGTCCCATTATCCTGTTTTATAAATCTCTAATAACTCTCGCCTGGGCTGGTCTATATGTAGCCATCCCAAACTTACTGGCAGTGACCTCCAACATGTATCTGCTCCTGGGCCTCAGACTGAAGGGCTTGATCTTGAGAAAAGAACAGGAGATTCCTGTAGAGATTTTTAAAAGGGAAAAAAAGATGGCTAAATGCTGACACAGTGGCACAGAAGCAGGAATTTTTCTGCATAATGTACCTGTGTAAGTAAAGGACTCAAAGAGGCCTCTGTTCAGAGGATTTCGAGGTAAGTTGAGCAAAGTCGGTGCCTGAATTGCCACAAAAGGCTTAGAATCCACTAGATTACTCCCTTCATCTTTGTGTAATCCCATATCAAACATCGAGACGTCTCCTGCACTGAAGCGCTCACCATCTTCACCTGGGAACGATCGTGAGTGAGTACCAGTAAAAACCATCTCAGATAAGAAATAAACAGTGATTGTAGATATGAACTGTACCTCTGGGTCTCCCTGCTGACATCCCTGGGTCGCCTTCCTCTGCGTTTGGAAAGGGAGCACCATAATCTGGATCTGTAACAGAACCAGCTTTAGTGCAATAATAATAACAGTCAAGCAACATAATATTGCCCCATATAACTGAAAAATATTCTTTATATTTGGAAAAAGTTATTTATTTATGATGGGAACTTTCTTCATGTTGGTTCCAGGTTGGTAAAACTCTTTCACAAACTGTATTTTTATTGTAATTTAATCCGTTTAAATTGTGCTAACAGCATCAAATTATATATAACTTAAATAGACTGAGCTTATATGGCGATTTTAGATTTTCTCACCTAGTCGACCACCCGCATTGCTACTCTCCAGAACACGAAAAGAAAAGTCCCAGTCGGCAGAGGAGTCAGACTCCACTGAAGTTTCACTGCTAATGTCCCCTTGGATCAAGGAGTCGGAATATAGGACACCATCATTGTTGAGAACACGTGGACTAGACTCTGGCAAACCTGCGGGGTGAGGAAAGAAGTCACATTTAGTGACAGAGTGGTACGCTCCAAGTCATGTATATATATTTGTTTATACAGCTAATAACACACCAGCTTTGTCTGATGTGTCTCCACTCCTGGTTGTTGATGCCCCACTATCAGCCAGGTCCACATCACCGTTTCTGGTTTCAAAGGTAGCCACGGTAACGGCTGAAGAAGATGAATAAGGGGTCGTCTGGGTGTTCTGTGACACATTTGTAACAGGAGGGTGTAGAGTAGAGGTGGCAGGACTTTCCATGATGGCAGACATGGTGCTGAGATCTACTGTGTGGCAAAACGGGACTAGAATAGAACACAAGATTTTACTTTTTTAATTTAATTTCCATTTTTAGGGGAATTTTTGGGGGAATTTTCTTGCACAGTGGCACTGAATTTACCTTCTGTGAAAGGCTTGGATGAAGCATTGACCAGGTACAGACTCCAGGTGTACTGGATGTGCCGTGCAGGAATGTGGCAGTCTTCACACACGGTGCCGACAGAGAACGACTGATCCCAGTTCACACGGTCTCCCCGACACTCAGGGCAGTAAATGGACAGCTTCCTGGATCGGATGCATTTAGGCGCATGTTAAACGTCACTTAAGAATTAAAGTGCTGCTTTTAATCAAACACTTCTATTTGATTCTGTTCGGTTATGTGATTCAATTGAGACTTTATGAAGAGGTCACACCCGATGAGGTTTGATGTTACAGTGAGGAAGGTCTCTGATGAAGCTGAACGCTCTCCGCTTTGGACAGTGAGCGTGAACTGGAACTGGTCAAAGTTGGTTTTTAAGAAGCTGGCGGGAAATTTGAGCACCAGCGACGAAGTGGGAATGTGCTGGTTGAAGCAGGAGCTGGTGATGGTGCTCACTGGTTTACATGCCCAACTGTAGCTATACAGAGAAAATCAGAAATTCTGTTAACTTCCAAACACACATTAAATTTCTCAAGGTGAAACAAATACAACTAAAAATGACTAAGATGTAGGAAAATCCACCAAAATATAATATTTACATATTTATTGGCATTTTTTGCCATTTATTTAGTTATAGCTGAGCCCAATGTTGGCGACTTTTGGCAATTACAGCTCAGAAATGCTACTGGCAAATGTTATGTGGGCCAGACGTGCAGCCGAAAAACAAATGAGACTCTAGGCACCCAAACTGCAACACAGAGACGAGAGAGAATAGCTTTCTGTGGACACAGCTCACTAACCAGCTTCAGAAGGAGCGGATCTGGAGAGCGCAGCTAAGCGAGCAGCTGCAGCAACAGGAACACACCCATCATGAACTGCTCAAGGCAGAGGAAAAGCCTCACGCTATAGGACAAACTGAATTTTGATCCAGGAGTTAAATAGTGAGTAAGATACCCTCAGTCAGGAGGAGGACCTAAAAAGCAAAATCTCAGCAAACCTTGAGCTGAACACTAAACTTACAGCAGAGGTAGCGGTGAGAATGGGAACGTGACCACTTCCATAAACATTTAAAACCAGAGGAAAGTGAACATTCTTATCCGTTTTTCCTCATTGAGGCGACAGCTTCTGGCTTGTTGCCTATTAAAGGTGTCAGGGCTCAATTTCTACCTGAGTGGGTTCGTGGGGAAGTCAGGGTCGTAAGATGCCTGCCCATCCAGGGTTACTATGGTGTTCCTGTTGTTAAGGAAGATGTTGGTGCCACCCTGGATGAAAGCCACAGGAGGGCTCGGCATCACCTGAACCTTTACGCTGTAGTTACTGTACACCACACTGCCGACGACCTGAACCTGCAGGAGAAACACAAGCCTCGATCATTCGGAATAATCGTATAGCAACAGAAATAACGACTTGAAATGGAGAGACCGGCCGTTAAATAGTTCTTCTGTATTATTGTATTATTATTACACACCCTGGCTGTAGCCGTATAAGTGTCATACTCCAGGAGATGGCTTTGCACTATGAGGATCTGCCTGTGTGTGTCTGTGAGAGGCAGCGGCACTGCCTGGCCTGCAGAGTCGAATAAAGTCCAGGAGTAGCGCAGGCCTCTTGATACATCACAATCCACTTCCGTTTCGTACGTCACACCCAGATGGACAACCTCATATCTTCGTACCTAGGTGCAAAGAGAAGGTTGTATTGTCTTTTATTAACTATGCTCCGCCATACGTACTTGTGAGGTCTGGACAAAGAGCTACCTGTAGTTTAAGAGGCCCCATGTTTTTGACAGGTGGAGGCTGACAAGGCTGGTCCACAACAAAGATGTGGCTGCTCAGGGAAGCAGAGCTGACCAGGTTAGACGCCGTCACTTCCACTCTGAACTCTCCCGTTCTGAGGAGGAAAAACATGTTTATTAAGCACACTTGTGTTAGGCTACATGTGATTTTCATATTTATCTGAAAGACAGATAGTGAAACATACTAACAAGTTTGTAAAAGGTAAATACAAAATTAGAGAATCTTAATCCTAACTTAATCTAAACTTAAAGTCCGATTTGACTTTACAAGGAGAATGAAAGCCCAAAGTCTTGTTAAACTCTCTGACTCACCTGTGGAAGATGTGCCGTTCTGTGCTCTGTCCAGACCGGCTTGTTCCATCCCCAAAGCTCCACAGGAAGTTGATGTCGGTCCCCATATTTACCCGGCAACTGAACACCACTGTATGATTCTGCAAAACCGAGGCCCGGTGGACCAGCCTGTTGAGCTTCACTGTTCTCTGGACTACCACCGGGAACATGTCAGAGGTAACGGCCATCTTACCATGTGACATGATTACAGACACATTATACCTATGGTGAGGAAAGGTGGGATTTAAGAGGGGTTAGTTTAATTCACATGGTGTTTGATTTATTTAATCATATTTTATTTAGAAGCTGTTGAGCTATTGTGTTTAAAGACATAATGACACACAAATGCTACCAAAAACATAACCTCCTTGGTGCACGTAATAATGTGGGGATGAAGAACGTTTTTTTAGCGTTAGAAGACTTGAGAAGGACCAACCAACAGAGGCTGGGTGATTCTAGTTGTTTGCCAGTTTCTGTTATGACTGTTAGATTACAAGTTAAAATTTATGCATGTAAACCAACTTCACATGTTTTACCCTTGTGACAGTTTTGTTGACTTTTTTTTAACTGTCAGGATTTGAAAAACAAAACATATGTAACCTTGTCCGTGGATGAACACTTTTAAGGCTCTGGCTTATTTAAAAAATCTCCAATTATTTTATTTTAAAAATGTTGCACATGCCTCGCTATTACCTGCCAGGCTTTAGGTATTTTCTAGTGATGATCCTAGAGGTAGTTGTGGCTGATGTGTAGTCTCCAAAGTGCCAGACGAACACTGGATCTGGTACGTCAGTCACAGCTTGGAAGATTATATCTGTATTTGTTGGATATGCTTGCCTTGCTGCAAAAATCCTCACAGCTAAGGATAAGAGACACACATGGTCATTACAGATAAATCACACCAAAGATAATGACACTAATTAAAGATAACAACAACAACAAAAAAAGACAGAAACATTTGGCATCAATGCTGTGACTCCTCGGTGGTTACCGTTTTAGATTTAGTCTCACTTGTGGTGACAGCTTCCTGTTCTTTGTACACGCTCTCACACCTCAAGTAAAACACTTGATTCTCAGCCTGACGCTCAAATGCAACCGTCCTAGTGTGGTTGAAAAGCTACACCGTGACCACTTCCTGTGCTCCTGTCATGTAGCTGCATTTCCTGTACAGCGGTGATGAGCTCACCAGCAGCGAAGCAGCCACGTTTGACCCCGGTGCACCTCTAAAATAAAACCTAATGCTTTTCTAAACCTAATCCTGGCCTGGCATGACCTCCCATGGATGACTTCTGAATGTACGGATGCATGAACTCCTAGTAGGCCTCGAGACACCACTGATGAATGATGGCAGTGGAGAGGATCGATGCTGTGAGGTGATGCTGTCCTACAGCAGTGGCGATTGAGTGCAAATTGCAGCTGGAGTGGGCGGAGGTGTGAAGGTTATCAAGGTTTGACGTGTGAGGGTACCGCCGTGTCAACAAACAAGATTGTAAGCATATGTGATGTTGCCATGGTCGCTCTCATAGGTGGGGGCTACATTTAGTGTGAGGCTGAGGACAAGCAGGTGTTTCATGGTGGTGAGCAGCTCTCACAGAAACAATCTCACCTGAAGTTAAATGATTCCCACACAAGATCCCTTTAAGGTGAGAGCAGCCGGGAGATAAGACCACCTGCAAGACCACACGACCACATGCAGAAAGCACACACACAAAGACACACACCAATGTGAGATTAAAGGATATCTCCATTCATATTTGATTTTTCTTCTCATCGAAGAAAGAACACAATGAGCATAAATGCTTTTAAAATCTTGTATCTCTTATTTCCCGCGGTTATATAATATCCCAGCTATTGTTTTAAACATACTGAGCCTTTCTAAAAAAAAGAGAACTATAAAATGTTTTAGTTGTTTGCACCTTTAATTTATTAATACTAGCATAATTCATACAAAACCGTTGCATTTTTTAATGACTGAAAGCTGAGAACTCACAACATGTATTGTCTTCTGCTTCCACCCATAGAGGCATGATGCATTCACTGACACTGCGTGAACTCCCTCTGATTCGAAGGTCCACTTCTGAAAATGATGAGAAGCGTTAAGTTTTCAGATTAAAAAACATGACAGTACATTGAAGGATGAGGGATATTTCAGATGATGGAGATTAAAAAATCAGGTCACCTACAGAAAACTGCGTTCCTTCAACAAGAAGAGGAATTCCATGAATTCTTATTTGCAAAGCTGACAGTCCGGCCTCAGAAGTATGTATGCCATTCTGGCTCACTAGCGTTACAGCATTTTTTTCAGTCCTTCTGCAGACCCAGCAGATTTATGGTGTTGGCTACTGCTTAAATAATGTTTGAACACTTAACCTTCTACTTTATCTCAGTTTGAACACACCAGTGGCTCTGAATGAACAAACTAAGCTCTGAGGAGCTTTGATGAGCTTTAATGAGCACATCAAGGTTTGCTTATGCTCTTTTCCCTGTCACCGTAGAAGAGTTGTGTAATGACTCACAAATACGTAGTTATGCTAATCAGTAATTTTGAGGATTATGCACATTTTGCACATTCAACCTGAATAAAACTCCCTCAAGAGCTTTTCTCTTTGTTGCAATTTTTCCAAGATTTTTAGTTTATTATTTATACGTTATGATTCTTTTGGAAAAACTCTAGATGCAATTGGTTTAAAAAAAAAGAGTTACTGGATTTACCAGATGAGTATTAATCTAAAGAAAAGGTTTTTTAAAAATACATTAAAAAAATACATAAAATACATGAAAAACAGGGCAAAAACATCAAAATTATTTATCATATATGTTGAATGTTCAGTTATTTTATATTTTTTGGTTGTTTCGTTTTTCTTTTTTTTTTTAAAGCTAACATTCACAGCTGATAAAATTCTTTGAAAAGCTGACAATTCAAGTGAGCAAAACATCTTTCTTATATATATTTTAGATATATAATATTTTTATATTAATATTTTCCTTCTGGAAAATCACAAACAGGCCAAACTGCATATATGAGCTTAACATAATAAACACATAAATCAATTTCCCATTATAAATCCCCAAATAGCTATTTCCTTTTAAAGCCAAACCTGACAAGTTAATTAATTTAGACTCATTTATAAGTTATTGTTGTGTGATTTACCACTGTGCTGTTCAGACAGTGTGGCTGTGAAAGGGAAGCTGTTTCTTCTTCCCTGTGAGTAAAGCACCAGCAGAACTCAGCTGCTAATCTGTCACTTACAAACGCCTGCAGAGTGACGGGATCGGCCCAATATGCAGCCACACCTTCAGTCACACCGTCAGAGTCCAAGTGAACCGTGGGGATGCAGGAGGGAACATTCAGGGGGCCGTGGAGCAAAGACACCGTTAGGTTCCCTGGAAAGGGTGGCAAAATGTACAAGTGGAGGGTGGAGGAGAGTGTGGAGAGAAGGTTGGAAACGGTGATGTCTAAAAAGAAAACAGAAGACAAAAAATACACACAGAGCAGACAGGATTACTCATACGTGATCCCTTTCTTGATTAATTAACTGATGAAAAAATCACCAGCAAACACATTAAATTTTCTCTGGTGAACTTACTTATTTCGTATTTGCCTGCAACATTCAAAATCCAATCGGATGACACAGTAAAGGAGCCATCATCCGTCACGTTGACCTTTAGGGTCATCCCCAGAGACTCCACAGTGACATAGGTCAGGGCCTGGCTGCTAAGACCCAGGATGCCTGGAAATCACACAAATAATCATGTAAAGGATAAAAAAAAGAGCTTTGATATAAAGTGCTTAAAATTCTACAAATCGTGGAAATAATACACAAATATTCAGAGGTTATTAGCATATATTCCAACATACTTAAACTCATTAACAAGCATCAGTGCAGTCCATTAACTTTCTGAATAAAGCATTGTCTAGCAACTATATAGAAAATTTCGGTTTCTCAACAAAAGAAAAACAATCAAAATAATTTAAAAACCTATTTATTTGCAATACATTGTAAGTAATTTTCATTAAAATTCTTCAAATTATATTAAGTTTAAATGTACAATATATATCAAAAATTTAACACATACTAGATACTTGTAATGACTTCACACAATACAACTGTAACAGCAAAAATGTGCCTTATGTTTGATACTGCTTGTTCAGTTTCTGTTGAAATACATTTTGATAAGTATAATTATTTTTAAGGAAACATTTAAATCTAAATTAAAAAATAAAGAATGGAAAAAAGACTGAAAACAACATTTTAAATACTCAGTTTACAGATCCCGTCTGCCTGTGTGAAAACATGAATAATATTACTTGCAATAATTTATATCAAGAAATAATATGATATAATAATAAAAGTCCAATTTATAGAAGCCAAAACTACAGGTTCTACATTATGTGAGACCACAGAAAATACACAGTAGGATAAAAGTAAATTAAATTAAAACAATTTCAGATACAGATACGCAAATAATACCTGACAGTGTAAACTAATAATTAATGCGTTCATTGAAGCAAACCTTTTCAAATCAGGGAATAACTTAATTAAAGTGTTATAAAACACTGCAGCAGCTGACCTGGTGGCTGATTGGAACGTCCAGCGAGGTTTCCTTTCACTTCAATGACAAAAGTCTTCCCAGCCTCCAGTCTTGCTGGAGAAGTAAATACACTAATGTTGTGCAAAAATGGCCCTTCAGTTCTGTAGAGCGCCATGCTTCCATCTTGTGCTTTTCCAAGAGGTAAGTTCAAGGTACTGGAAGAGAAAAGAAGTTATCCAGGACAAAAAGCTTCTTGCTTTAAGCTTTTAAAATGTACTTTAGTGATGACACGACAACACAAGTTTAAATGAGAAGAGAAGCGGCAGCTATAGTTAGACATCAAAAGCAAAAGAAAGCAATCTGCTACCTCACCTTTGTCTTTCACTTCCTCCTTTCACGTCCTTTGTTCCTTCACTGGGAGATGTCTTGAAACACTCTCTAAACACCAAACCACTGAGCTGGTTCCCACAGTAACAGGTCTGTGAAGACAATGCAGCCACTCCATACCTTCCACAATAAACACAGTGAAGGTTAGTGTTTTACATACTGAGAGCACATGTCACATGTCAAATAAGCCTTTGTTGGTATTCTAATATATGATGCTTTAAATTTCTGTTACATCTTCTTGAAAACAGCACTTTTGATATATATACATATATATTCTTTGTTTGTTTGTTTTTTGTATTAGAGATTTGCTATTGGGATTTTTTTTATTGACAAATTTTATTCATAAATTTAAAAATATTTTTGTAATTTCTTAAATTATTTCAGGATGAGAATATATTAAGATTTCTGAGAGTTTGTTTTTAAGTGCTTTTACACACAACAGATGATGCCTCAAATATGCAATAATAAAAGGCTGCTATAAAAATTTGAATATTTCTTTAACCTGTTACTGTCATCACTGTCAAACAATTTCAGACAAGCATCCACATTTCATCTTCATCTGTAATGCCCCCTGACCCGGAAAGCTCTTTTAGCATTTCTCCACCAGCTCACCCCTCATCCAAGCAGTGTGCAGAGCAGGCTACCGGGTCAAGGTCACGGGCACCGACACCCGTGGGTCCGTGAAATCCGAGGGAAGAGCTCGCGCTGACGCATCCGATGAACCAGGGTGAACTCTGCTGACCTGATGAGGAGGCCAACGCGGACAAGGAGTGCAGTGCAAAGAAGACAAAAGCGCGGAGCATGACTGCTCGGACACGGGCCTCGACTATAGAGCGAAACTCGGGATGAACTGCGATTGAGGAGGACGCTTCAAGTGGGAGAGAACGAGAGAACAGGAGAGAGGAGCAGGTGCACCGAGACCTGCAACTGTGCATACAAGGTGTTTGGGAGGCGTGAACAGAGAGGGTAACTGTATGCAAATAATGGGTCAAAGACCACGTGAGGGAGGAGGGAGATCGCGTTAATGATCGGGAATCTAACAGAAAAAAAAATCACGGCCTTTTGTTGCTGTGCAGGAAACGCTATTGTTGTTATTACTAAGTTTAAGGCGCGTGTTACCATTCTAGTTATTTAAAGGTGAAGGCTCAGGTGCCCTGCACCTGCGTGTGTGAAGATGGAGTGATCCCCCACTTGCCTTTGCTAATAATTTGTGCAAAGCTTAAGGACGTTTTTGAATTTAAATACGAGAGCAGCTGCTTCGGAAGCATCAAAATGCCCGTTGCAAAAATAATAATAATAACACTGTTAGATTTTAATGCAGCAACGCATGTCTGCTGCGCTGTAAGGTCACATGTCAGTGACACCCAATGGCTGGGTGTTTTACTGGACTATGAGACTTGCATCAAATAAAGCCTCTGCAGCGATCTGAACTGCTGCTTCGTTTGTGGCCAACAAAGCAGCATCATGCGGCCTTTAAGGCAGAAAACTGAGATACGTTAAATGGAAAGCCGCAGTGAGAGAGAGGAACGGCAGGTGTTTGCTTTGTTTTACTCCAAGGATCGATCCGGCTCCATGATCATAAGAATTCTGCTTGACACTGAATTAAACTGCACTAAGCTCAGGTGGCCTAAAGCGACCTGGTCACATGCTTCACGTACAGGTTATAACATTTACTGAGCCATTAGACACTCAGTGCCTTTCAGTGATTTGATGCCCAGCAGCCCCTTTTTTTCAAGCGAACTGATCCAGAGGATGTCTCCAGACTCGTTTCTCCTCTGTCACCAGAATTACAAACAAAGGAAAGAATTCCAAAGTAATCACATGTCATTGTTTTATTGTGAGAATGAGACGCTAGTTTATATTCTGAAGGAGCAGCCCTGAATCACCTGCCAGACGGCTTGAAACTGGTCGTTAGACAGACGACGCTCGACGCCAGATTACATTTAAAAACACAAATATTAACCTTATTAAGCATTAGATTCGAAGTCTAATGTGGGCTACACGTGTAACTTTATTTTAAATTACACAAGTAAAATGGAAACACGGGGACAGGTAGGCCTACTACAGAGAACTGTGTGGTGTCTCAGGCTGTCCCCTCTGCTCAGGTTAGGTTCGCCAATTATTTGGTTAACTGAAATAAATTCCAAATGCTTCGCGTTAAACTGGTAAATTTAAATGAAATCTCACCAGCAGTGATAATTTTGTGCTAAGTTTGAGAAATCCAAGGTTGTCAGCTCGGACACGAGACAAAGCGTCCTCTCAGTGGGTTTATTTTATCTGAGCTGTCACGCCGAAAAGGGCAAAACCGCGACGGAACCGGTGTGACTCTTCGGAGTTCAGCTTTGCCCGTGAGCCCTTTTGCTGGAAACCAAGTCTGCGCCGTGTAGCTAACTCCGCCGGTCCACCTTAAAAAGCTCTTCCGGTTTGCTCGACATCCCCTTTAAGAGAAATTCCCAGAGCTTGAAGTTAGCGGCAGGGGGCACTGTCAGACCGTGCCATCTCTCCATGAGTGGAGGAATCAAACACATTTCTCTCAGAGTATTTTCATACTGAAAACGCGCACTTTGTTCTGCGATTTCGTTTCATCTCGTCACTCAGGGGTCCCCAGAAGTTTTTGCACCGTTAACACATCACGGAGGCATGCACGTGGAACCCTAGAAACCGGAACTAATTTTTGGCTTATCTTATTCCACCCCCCAAAAAACAACAAAACAAAACAAAACCCAACCTGTGGTACTTTATATTAATGAGTGAGTTGTGTGTGATAGTGAAGCAGCTGCGTGGGTGAAGCTTAATTTGGGATCTTCAAATCGAAGTGGGGTTGATTCACGTGAATTAATTAAGCTGCAACGAAAACGTGTTACATGCTTTATGCTTTGGCCACCTCCCCTCCTCCTCCTCGTGCACCTCTGAAGACCCAAGAGTCCCCACTGATCACACACTGAGACACATTTTTCGAACCAAACCCTAAAAATCAGTGGCGGCGACGCTGCGTAATACCCCGCTGTAGACCCGCGTGAATCGGGAACCCTCCCGCCCCCCTTTTTTTCATTCGTTATTCACGTGCCTTCCTTTCTCTGCGAAACATTTAACACTTGATCAGAAAACGAAATATTCTCGAGGACCGGCCGTGTAACGGAGAGTCCTCCTGAACGGGCGAAGCGTTATTTAAGCGGCTGCAGCTTTGCGCCCCCACCGAGGAGGACACGGAGCGGAGAAAACAGCACGGCTGACTCCGGGAGACTGGAGCCTCTCGAGGTGGAGCGATGATGAAAATAGATTGTGTCTCAGTGATGTTGGGTTAGGGGTGAGGAGGAGGGATGACAACTCAGTCACTTTTTTCTTTTTTCTTTTAAATTTGCGCACAACTGAGCGCATTCATTTGAAGGCAGTGCGCAAAACTGCATAACAGAGCAGATCACCCCATGATAATGTCAGACTTTCTTTCCGGGTGTTCAAAGCTCATAAAAATAGTATTACGTTATCGTGTGGTGAGAGGAGACAGTCGAAGCACTGCTTCTAGCTCTAAAAGATGTTTCCTGCTTAGTTCTCCCAAATATAGACCTGACAGTGGTTGCCTGGTTCTTTGCGCTTCCTTTTTTGTAGCCATTTTATTTCTCGTTTTAGAGAGGAATATTAACCCTGGACAGCCCATATTTTGGCTAGACTTTCATCAAATTGCATTAAATATTCTAGTTTATAAATCTTTAAGATTCAAAAAGGCCTGCACTCAACAGACTCCAGAGACTTTTGTTATAGCAGATACAATAACTGTGCTTTTTTCTTTTCCTTTTCTTTTTTAATCAATTTAAGTTTGAGAACGCTGCCCTGACTGAGTCAAGGATTTCCCCCCGCCAGTATATTTTCCTGAAATGGAAACCAGACCACAGATCATTCATTAAATTAAGCAATTTGTGAGCCAGCCTGTTGTAGGTTGAAGGGGGCTCAGGTGTGGCCACAGTGCTCCCCAATTCGCCATGTTTGCTTGAGTGAAATATTTCTAAATGTTAGCCACAGTGGCTCACATATACACAGAAAATGACAGAGATTCAAAGGAAAAAAAGAGGAGGAAAAGACGATAATTTGATCCTTATTTATTTATGATGTCAGGCCTGTGACATGTTGTCGGTGAAAACATGCTAAGGTGAGCAGATCAAGCGATGAAGGCAATGATTTTGCGCAAGAGGTAAAGAGACTCGCTCATCAACCAAAAATAATAAATAGACAAATATCAAGAAAAACACAAAAAGTGAGAAAATTCATGACCCCTGTAGCACTGGGGTGTATTTTTACTTCACAGAATTTTTTTTATAACTCTGCTTGTTGACCTCTTTTCTATTAAATACAGGCGAACACAGTGGCGTAAATTGGATGGATCATTCATGATTAAGCGTTTTGTACACACTGACTTTATTCATAAGATCTAATGAAATCCAACGTCATCATATCAATACATGTGATTGTTTTGGTGATGATTAATGAATGAACGAGATACTGGACCTCCGTCTCTTCCCGATCAGCTGATGTTTTGTCTTTATTTTTTCTGCATTTTTTTTCTCTCTGCCCACATCTGTTTATCTGGCGATTCGAAAAGCAGAACACTATTTGATTCTTGTCTTTGCGGGCACAGCACTTTAAACACGTCCACAGTTCAAACGTGGCATATAAAGTCCTGGCAGTGCTGGGAACAAACATGTGAGAGTGAACAGGTGCCTGCAGGAAAGTAACCAACAAGCAAATACATTACAAAAAAATAAATGGTGACACAAATAGAAATGATTTAGGCAATTAAGCAGCAGGAAACCAGAGCCCTGCTTTATTTTAGATCTCAGTGATGTATTCATATTTAATACTTGTTTCCTCTTTTTGAAGCACATATGTTTAAAGTTAGAAGTTAAACAAGCGTATTAAAAAGCTATTTGACGCGCGCTGTGGGTCTAGTGAGGAAAGATCTCCCCAGGCTCACATTACGTTGTGCAAACAAGCCTCAGTCGGGCCAAATCATAAGCGAGGATCCAGTGTAAGGCACAGATCTTATCAAAGCTGGATTACCAGGAGCGATCCTCGTGTGTTTGAGAAAACAGAAGCAACGTTCAGGAAATTAGCTTTGATAGGATTTACCAAAAAATAAAAAATAAAAAATAAAATAAAAAAAGCAACAAAAAGAAAACAGAAACAAGTTGATATTTTGTTTATTATATACTGTGGGGGAATTAAAGAAAACGCAGTAGAAATTATTAAAATCTTGGCAGAGTCAGGAAAGCTAAAAGAAGAAAAGGCAGTTCAGTTAAAGTCTCTGCTTGTCATAATGAACATAATCAAACAGCATGTGTTAATAAGCAATATAAAATACATTGACTACATATATGTCCGCTTAGTTTGGTTTGTACATTTGGAAAAGCTTCTTACTAACCACAGAAATTATTCCTAACTGAATCCCTCTTTCTTCCCGTGTTGCCTCACATACTCATTGGATATAAAGAACTGGAGAGGGGGGGGGGGGGGGGGGGATCTTGAAACCTTACCTGACAAAGGCCCACACTGCCTCCCACACCTCTCCAAAAAACATCCTATTATATTTCTCAACCGCCCAATAAAGAAAAAAATCACTTGACTGGGAGAAGAAAGGAAGCTCATCCAGTCAAATCTGCTTTTGTCACGTTATGTCCTCTGCCTCCTCCGCGCCCTGCAGCACCGAAGAAAAAGCCCGGGCTCTTCATCTGTCTCATGTTTGACAAATAGGCTCCTATTGGCGATGATATCTGTCGACTCAGGCAGAGAGAAATGACACTGACGTACTAATAATCGATAGTCAACAAGCAGTGGCCTGAATGCATGCAGGCCACTGGTAGACTTTTTTCTTTTATTTTCCCATCAGTGTTGTGAGCATATTAAAGTGCGTGTGTTTGTTTGTGTTGGTGGCTTTTATCCAGAATGTTGGGTTCCCAACTCGCTGGTATGAAGGGGAGAGGGAGGGAGAGGTCAAAGGTCACTGCTGCATGTGGCCGTGTTCAAATCCTTCTATAGTGTGCAATGTTCTCAGCTGACCCGTCGTGTTATAGAGGGGGCAGTGTCCAGATATTAGCTTTCAGAGCGTGGAACATTTTAATCAGCTGATCTGGGGCTTTAAATCCATTTTGTTCAGGAGCATGGTTTCATGGCAAAATACTACTACTAATAATGATATTAATAAAAAAGAAGAAGAATAATACCCTTAACATGCTCCAACATGACACGTGTTCAATCATTCATGTAATGGAATTAGGCAAGTTTTGACAATGAGCAACTGGAATTCAACTTTCAGACCTTGAATGGTGATTTGTTCGTATACCTGATATCCTTTTTAGCTGAGGGGCACCTTCATTGTTATTTTCAACGAAAAGCAAGAATTTCTGTCACACTGGCTGGAGTTTTTTCTTTTTCTTTGTTTTTTTTCTTTTTCCTTTTAATGTGTGACCATAAACCAAATATTTGCATATTTTTCACGACCAAAATTGTCTCCACAGAAATCAGAAGAAGAAAAGACACTTTAAATTCTTCGCGTAGTTTCGTGAATGATCAGTTAAACCTTAATGAACTATTCATTTAAAAAAACTAACATTAAGAATATGGTGTAAGCAGAGCTATAGGCCAACTAGGGGAGGGAAAACTTGTTAATTGATGAAGTACAACAGGACTGTTTCTGATCAGACTTCCTAACACTCTCGGTCCCATCTTGGTTCATAGCTGTGACTCGAGGTCAGCGCACGTCATTGCTTCGTTGATAACTGATTGGATTGTGCGTTAAAAGTTCAGCACTGGGCTGACTCTGTCTCTCCTGTCCCCAGAAAAGCCCTTACAAATGGAGTTGAGCTCCATGACGGAGCAGAAGCCCTCTGGCGCTGCTTTTCCCCGACCTCCTCTCCATCACCCACCCACCCACCAGTCCCCCTGGCCAGGGAAATCCACCAGACTCCAGCTCTTTCGACTGTCCTTGTGTCTTTTCGAAACTTGCTTCCAGCGCTTCAGGCTCGGTCATTAAGTCAGGAGCATTTAAATTTAATTTATACGGCTTATTATAATAATAATAATAATAATAATAATAATAATAATAATAATAATAATAATAATAATAATAATAATAATAATAATAATAATAATAAAGTTGCAGCAATTTACTTCCCATCTCTTCCCCACACAGGCCGCTGTCTTCTTCTCTGATCCCGGGTCTGTGCAGTGGGATCCCAGGCAAACCCCCGAGAGAGGCAGCGCTGTTTCCTCCTTCGCGTTAAGACACGTTCGCGGTTCAATTGAAAGGAATGGGGGAGATGTTAATGAAGGGGAATATCATGCAGAAGACACACACACACACACACACACACACACACACACACAGTTCAGCTGTCTGAACGCCGAGAAAAGCTGATGAAGTGTTTTTTTGTTTTTTAAACTTATTTTTTTAGTATTAATAATGATGTAAGAACTTCTGACCTTTGTACTAATTGATTTTAGTTTGTGGGAGTTTTAATTTCTAGCTATACTAATAATTAAGCTGTCGCTAAAAAAGGGAGGGGGATTACCAAGAGTGGTAAACAGAAAGATTGTGGGAGTTGTGCTGAGGTGATACAGTTGTATATAGTTATATATCTAAATAGGAATATCTAAGCATATATGCAAGTAGGGATTTCAAGAAATCCTGGAACATAAGGCTTTCTTTGGTCATCATCCTATTTCAAGTTGCTACAGATACAAGCAGTTGCTTGTATCTGACTTTTACAAATCAAAAGAAAAAAGCTGTGGTGGTCATGGGAAGCCATCTCAAACCACGACTTTTTAGACGGAGAAACTTGGTTTTTACCCATAAAGTAGAAACTTACGCGGGGAGTCCGTGGTAGTAACACGTGGTGCTTCACAACAGTTAACAAATGAAGCATTTATTGTGATATCACAGACCTGAATATTAATAAGAATAATCATTTCTTCCTATTGGCTCTGATTATTGCATTCACTCCCTCTATACTGCGTAACAGTGTGGTTTAAGAGAATACACACACACACACACACACACACACACACACACACACACACACAGAGAGAGAGAGAGAGACTGTAAAGCCTTCAGTGTTATCAGAAGCCCAAAGCATAGCGCAGACTGTACTGCTATGATAATCTAAACGATGACGCTGTTCAGTGTCTTGCAGCGTGTGTTTAGACTCCGTGTGATATACGGATCTACTGCATCACTGAGCATCAAATGAAAAGTGTTTATCGTCCATTTCCTCCCCCCCCCCCCCCCCCAAAAAAAAAGAAGCACAACTTTTGTCATTTTATTAAAAGTTTTTTTGTTATTGTTTAATCTTCAGGTTTTTCCACTGCTGGAGTTAACAGTGTTTACTTTTTTGCATTAACCGTTTCACCGTTATCCGTGGCAGCAGGTCATCGCCGTGCGCGTGCACCGGCAGCACCAGCAGTTCTCCGGTGCATGGTGCATTTCCAGAAGAGCAAAGAATGCGCTTGCAGTCTCTTGCTTTCACCGAAGTTTGAAGCGGTTCTATCCTGCAGAGTCTTTTCCGAGGGCTCCTTTGCTCCCTGAGACTCTCCCGCTTTCACACAAAACACATGTCACAGATTCATTCACTCACAGAGAGCGAGAAAGGGTGAGAGAGAGAAACTGAGAGAGAGAGAGAGAGAGAGAGCTGCTCACAAATCATCTGTGAACTGTAATCCTACAACAAACACTTATTTTCACATTTTCTCCAAGTTTCCACCAAACTTCTAAACTTCAAATCGACTGTTTGTCCTTATTAATATTTCACATCTACACATTTTGCCATTCTTGAGCGACCTTGAACGAGAGGAGTGGCAGGCAAATGTTTTACAGTTGAGAGATTCCACATAAAAACCTCCTGACAGCTTTTAATGTATTTAATTGTCTCAAAGATCAATGCAAAGTGCTGACCCTACAACGCGCCATGTTTCTTTCAACACTACCCATAACTTCGTTTCCCGAACAAGCAGCCAAAGACAAATATAATTTGGAGTGTATTAGTCCAGCTTTGGGGAAACAATTGTTTTCTTTTCCTTCTTCCTTTTTTTTCCCTCTAAAGGAAACACTTATTGTATTGAGGCTGGTTTTGTTCTTTTCATGTATGGTTTCTATTGTTATTCTATAGAAGTTACAGTCTAGTGATTCCCAATCCGCGCAGGAATTTAACCCTGAAATGCCAGCAGCAGCAACAGCATAATGGCCTGTCTCTACTCCCAGTATCGCCCCTCCGGGCTTTGGCGGCAGAAGCCCAACTGGCCGGGCCAGAAAGCCTGCTAGCCCCGGTTCCCCCTAACTTCCTTGCGACTTTGGCCTGGACATTATATCGCAGAGTGCCATTACTCAGGGAAACATCGCGTCAAATACGTCACACTGCACTTAAAAGTTGGAGACTCGGAGTTTTAGCAGGGTTTCTATTTTCATTCCCTTTGGTAACAGCATGGTGTTAAATTGTTAGTTGTTTTATTGGTTTTTCCCCTATATATATATATATATATATATATATATATATATATATATATATATATATATATATATATATATAACCATCTCACGCGCAGCGGTTGGAAATGCTGCATGCGTAAATGTCTGCGGTTTGCCTCTTGTTGTTATTGCAGACACCGGAGGCCTACCACTTCTCCCGTCCCACATCCCTCTAAAATCCACCGGAAAGGGAATCCCTTACTACTGTAAGAGCTTAACCAAACTAAAGGCACAACATGTGGCCTTCTTTGAAGGAAATTTGCCCTTAGCCATCGCCAGTACTATTACGATGCCCACATTATGGAGATAACGACACTGTAGATCTATTTGGGGTCAATTCCCTTCTAACCTTAAAGTCTTGCCCAAGGAATACCCACCTATCTGTCTTTTTTATCTATTTATTTATTGATTTTTAACTAATGGGAGACTTGGATGAGCAATTTAGAATACACTAAGAGGCTGTGGATATTTTATAACAAGGTCACGTAAAGAAATATTAAAGGTGAAACGGAGCTGCTTTCCATATATAAAATAAGTGGCAATCTTTATGTATTTTAAATACCATTCTTTAATGGCATTTAGAACTCTCTCATCACACACACACACACACACACACACACACACACACACACACACACACACACACACACACACACACACACACACACACACACCAAAACAAAAAACGATTACCCATCTCAAAAGAAGGAGAAGGAGTCCGACAATTACACTCAGTCCCGTTTAATGAATGCTTTATCATTTAAAAAAGAAGAAAGGGAAAGTGCTTCAGAAATCCACCGTTCAAGTTTCTATTTCGAGTGCAGTTTTCTCATGTATATTCACAAGAAGAATGAAAAAAATCAATCAATATACAGGAAACCCCATAAAATTCACAAAAATAAATATTCAGTTTCATATAAACAACCAGTGACTTCAAATTCCGTGTCAAAAAACCTGACCTCAAGTATTGTATCCAAAGAAAAAAAAATTTAAAAGTAAAAATCAAAAAGTAAATGAATGGAGGGCAGTGGGTAACAGGAGGAGTATGGAGGGAGAGAGCATGAAGCTTGTAGTTGCTGTGCGATGCAATTGTTTACATTGATAGCGTCACTGTCAGAGAGCTGTTTGTCTTAACGGTGGAAAGGCCCTCCCAACAGGCCATTCTAACCACCTCCGCCCCCCCTCAGCCGTGCACTGTGAGAATAGGCTGGTGCGTCAGGAGAGGGGGGCCTAAAGCCAGCGCAACTCCACGGCGCAGGCGATTCCTCTTCCTCCTATGCCGTGCAACCTATGCTTTTGACATGCGGATTAAAGGTTGAAAGCTTCACTCTTGCAACACAGCTACACCACCCCCCCTCCTCCACCATCGACACCAACATCACCACTACACTCCAAACCCATCGCAACCCCCCCCCCCCCTTTTACTGCTAGCTTGCACAAACACGAGCTCGTGTTGTGTAGCTTCTAAACTAGCCATTTTTTCTTTTCAGTTTTTTTACAAGCTTGTAGGGGATATGAGTTCAGGTCCGAATTGTCTCTCCCAGCCTCAGACATAAGGCTCACGGTGAGTTCAGCCAGAGTGGCGCTTTAATCACATGGCTAAACATCTACCACATGTATCCACAATGGTGCAGGCAGAGTGAAACGCACTTTTTGTACATTTTTTCTTCTCTCTCTCCTCCCCCCCCCCCCCCCCCCACTCTCTCTCTCTCTCTATACAATCACGTATTACATAGTTTCTTCAATCCTCTGAATGAATGCGCCCTTTGCTGTGCTTGTGGAGGAGGCTGACATCATTCACGGGGCTTTGGGTTTGTTGTGATCTGGCTCACCCTATAAGCTGGGGCCTCTCTTTGTCGTGGACAGAAAAGCACACCAATTAGCAGAGCGCGTCCTGCAACTGCCATTAAAAACATCCACACATTCACTTAAAATGCCTATACGTGTAGGTGCTTCTCGACCACTTGATTTAAAGGCGTGTAGGCTTGAGTCTGAGTTGGTACTGCTATGGGTGGGGGCTACATTAAACAGGTCTGGGATAGCCTGCTACTACGCCGAGAGCGGCCATATTAAAAAAAGAGGCTACATTCAGAACGGTGAGATGATGATGATGATGATGATGCGTTTAGGAAATAAAAAGGAAGCGAGATTTCAGAGAACCTGATTGCATTTCTGCCTTCCCTATAAGGAAGGCAGCCAATGATAGTAAAGAACTGTGTTTTTCTTTCATCTTTAAGAACAACGAGACTGAGAATGAGGGATGAGAAAATCAGCATTTGGATGGTTTGGCCGCACATGGCTGAATTGTAAATAATAAAATATTTAACCTCAAATCAAACAGTCAATCTTCCGGCAGTGGGGGCTTTCCCTTTTTGCATCAACAGCTCTCGCGCGTAATTTCACGTTTGTTAGAAATCCCTAAAGCTGAAAAACAACCTAAACACATTCAAAATGCAATGCATTTAAGCCCCTCTCATGTGCTTGGTCGCATTGTTTCTTATTAGTGGCTAGAAGGTGTTTTCACGCAGATTTTTTTTTCGTTTTTCTTTTCTTTCTTGGTGCCTCCCCCTACACTCCCCCTCCCTCCCGTTATCACTAAATCACATCCCATTTTGTCTGCATTTTATATTTTCTTGAATTATTTACATGTTCACCACGCGCACACTCTCCCCGGCACAACTTCTTATTGCGTCCAGAGGAAGCCGAGGCCACATGGACCTAGAGGGACACAAATCTGTCGAGTCTGTCGTGAGACCTCATAAAGGAGGCTTATTCATTCAAAAAAAAATTCTTTATGTTTTTTTTTTTTTTTGATTGTCTGTATACAAGGCCCGCGTTGTGTTTGGGCCTGCGTATGTGCAGTCACACGCTTGCAAACCAGGAAATAGTCCGCAGAAATAAAAACATGACTGAAAACCAGAATACAACCACCCTTAGAAAAATAATCATTTTAAATAATAACACCAACAACAATAATAATAAAAGAAATCCCACAACCACCGAGAATAAATTTATGTCAAATCTAATAAAGGCTTAACCGTGAGCATATGACCAGACATTAACTGAGCTTTTCTTGTATACATGTCTGAAACTGAATATTTGGGCACATGGATGTTTGTGGCCAAGCTGGTTAGCACGCCAGAGGAAAGACAGCGCTGATATATATAAAATATGCCAAGTGGCACAGAATGGGAAACCCTGATTTTTATATTATTATAATTATTATTATTTTATGATTTGCTCAGTCAAGTTTACTCCTCAATCCTAGCAAGTTTTTTTTTCTTTTTTAAAGTAGCCTCGTCCCAAGGAATGCTGTGATTTTTTTTACCCCCCCTTCCTTCTTTCAGACAAAGCACAAACCACTGAAACCCGGCACTATACAATCCAACAGGTCGAGCAAATTAGAAAAGCGAACAAGAAACATTCGAGTTCTCACACACACACACACACACACACACACACACACACACACACACACACACACACACACACACACACACACACAGTCGCGTGAACACACCATTGAGAATAGATATTGCTTAGGATAGCTTATTTTAACACAAGTTTTTTTTTAAATCTTATATCCACGAGCGGTGTCTCACAGTCCTGTGGGCGTTTTCAGAGGCTCCGAAAAGGGGGGAATCTTGTAGGTTTTCCTCGATCGAGCTTGAAAACAAAGCGGAATGTAAATCCATTCTCAGGAGAGAAAAGGGGGGACAGAAAAGAAACAACACCGATAAAGTTGCGAGCATTTCGGTGCGCACAGGTTAAGACTCGGGCTACGTTTGGGTTGGAAATGGTGAGGGCTTTTTCAGGGCTTTTTTTTGCTTTAAAAAACAGCTCCGCCGTCTATTTCCTAGTTCTGTGAACGTGTGGGGGAGGGAGAATCTGGCCGCCTGGCTGCCACCTCCACACGGGGTGGGACGGAGGGGGAGGCCCGGGGCCCCTCAGCGAGTTCAGGGAGTAAGCGGGGCACAAATCCCCGTCGCTGCCAACAATCAGCGACGGCGGGGATGGGAAATTTGCCATTAGGCTGAAAGGCATTTTTGCCGGCGATGCTACAGTGTTCACGTTGCTGCGTTTGCGTCTGCTCGGTAAATCCTCCGTGGATGCCTCCTCGCGCCCCACGGGACGAGAACAAGAAGAATAAGAAGAAGAGGAGGAGGACGACGACGAAGAAGAAGAGGCAGCCTTGTGGACCCTGGATAGGTTTTGTTTTGTTTGCGTCCTGGAAACTCTGGGTTTCTTACTCCCCTGCACCGGAGCCCTGCAGTTTTTGTGCCTGTGCTCCCCCTCCTCGATACACGGGGCGTCTTGACTACTTCTGCATTCCTGAGGACCACAGGGGGACCTGAGGGCCACATCGGGGCTCTTCTCTGTGGCTTTAATCCCACTGTTGGAAAAATCTCCTTGTTTTATGGCTCCGCTGGGATAGTGGCCATTGTTGCTCTCTGTTTTATCTCCTTTGCATTTAGCTACAGTGGCCTGGCTCTGGTATTCATACTCATCACAGCTATCCTCCACTTTAACTTTCACATTGTGGAGACTGAACGGCGGCGTCCTGGCTGTCCTGTCCGAAGAGGAGGTGGCGGTCACAGAGGGCTCCTCTGACTCGGTCTTTATTTTTTTCAGTGCAGTGGGCAGACTTGGGCTGGCGATCGCTTTTGCATCCCTCCTGTCCACAAATTTCTGGGTCTGCTTGGCCTCTTTACTGTGGTCATACTGAGCCCTCAGTCCCGGGGGGCATTTGATGGGATGCCCCTGTGTCCTGCGTGAAGGGTGAGAGGCCTTATTCCGATTGGGTCCCAGTGAATATGTGATGAGCTCATCCACAGTGTCGGCCTGGTTCAGATTTTCCCTTTTAGACTCGCTGAAAAAGCTCTCCCCCACAGAAGCTGAGTTAAAGTTTTGGGGCTGCGAGGGTCCCGAGTCCTGCTCTGTCTCTCTGCATGTGAATTCACATTTCTGAAGTTTGTCCTGTCTCCTGTCCCGTGATTGCGAAGCAGCAACATGTCCGAGGGTCTTGTGCTCTTTTTCGTGCTGCACTGGGTTGTTGTAGTGAAACGTAGGCTGCAGGACCAAAGGTGCTTTGCTGGTGTTGAGACTTTTGGCAAGCGATCCGACCCGCGCCCGTCTGAATCGGATGCTCTGAACCGAAACACGGCTCGAAACTGAGCTGGAGTCGGACTGAGAGGAGCTCTCTTCCTCCTCCTCCTCCTCTGAGCTGACCTCTGAACTCTCCGACTGAGTGTCATCTTCTTCCTCGCCGTCCTCTTCTTCTTCCGAACTGGCGGAGTTGCTGCTGGTGGAAAAGCCAGAGCCGAGGTCCCAGTCGGGGTAAGCCCGTTCCGAGTAGGTGCTGGACTCGGTGTCGCTGCTGTAACTCTCCGGGAAAGTTGGCTCGTGGTGGTGGTGGTGGTGATGATGATGATGTTGGTGGTGGTGATGGTGGTGGGGTCGGGGGTCGAGATAAAAATCTGGACCGAGGTGAAAAGCACCGAAAGAAGTCCCGTGACTTCCAGACGATTTGGGTTGCACGAGCAGCACCGGCGGTGCGTGGTGGTGCGCGTGCCTGCTTCTGCTCCACGAGTGCCTCGCGCTGTCCCTCCCGCCGCCCCCCTCGCGCCTCCTCTTCCTTTTGTGAAGTAGGTCGCCGGCTGAGCGAGAGAGCCTGGACTGAGCAGCTATGGCGGACTGAAGCACCACCGGCTGCCGGCTCACCGCGCTCCGGAAAAACGAGTGCCTTTGGCTCAAAGTGACGCGGTTCCCTGTTATTTTCGCTGTTTCATAGTTTTTAAAGTGTTTGTAACTGGACTTGGTCGCCGAACGGCAATCCCGTCCGTGCGTTTTGTGATAAAACTGAGGTAGTTTGGAGTCGGTAAGGCAAGGAGTCAGCTCCTTCTTCCTGCCCACTTTGCCGTGGAGTGTGAGAGTCTCCGGGACGCCGTGCTGCAAACTAAACCAAACTTTTTCCCTCCACAGCTCGCCGTCAGCACGGAGGAACCCCGAGGACTCGTCCTCATCCCCGGGGGAGCACGCCGCTTTCGCTTTCCTTTTGTTGGACTTCAACACCCGCTCCGTCTTGCAGGAGAAATACAGAGCCTCCACGTCCTCCCGCGATATGAGAGTGCATTTGGCGGCGTGGAAAGCTATAGAGTTTATTGCTTTGAGCTTCCGTAGCTCTTCCAGGTCGCACTGGTGCTTCTTCACTTTCAGGTAGTCCATGCGCTTGTGCACCGTGGTCCGAGGGATGTTCTTCAGCAGGTCGGTGAAGACCTGGGACAAAGCAAACATTTGCTTGCCTTGGATGAGCAGGTATCCCAGCCTCACTCCTTGCATTTCCTCAAAGCCACACTCCAGGTCTCCCATGATTTGTGTGTATCCACTAGAATCTATTACTCCATGTAGTCAGCCTCAATATACTGTGGATTCACCAGTGAGTGGCATAGGTTAGCGAGCTTAAGGCATCCTGCTCACACCTATAATCCAGCCACACTGCTGCGTAATGAAAATGCAAACTTTGACATGCGGAGTTAAATGGAGCTGCCCCTGTCTAATAGATTGAATGAGCCGACAGCATCCACTCCTTGCTTCTTGCCCCGGGTCCGGCATGGTGGTGGAGGAATGCGACGGATGCGTCCACCAAGCCGGGGCTGCTACCTGCCTCTGCCGACTCCACTCCCCTCTGGTCGGCAGCAGGACGAGGGGTAGGTGTACACCACTGCCTCAGCCAGAGGGATAAAATAGCTAGAAGAGAGAGAGAGGGAGGGAGAGCGACAGAAAGGGAGGGAGAGAGGGTGTTGTGAGGGTGGGGGAAAGCAGAATGAGAGAGAGAGAGAGAGAATCAGATCCAGAGAGAAACAGAAAGAGCTAAAATGCAGCTGCTATTCTGGATGCTGGTTGAGCCACAAATAAAATGACAGGGAGAGAGAGAGAGAGAGAGGGGGGGGGTGGGGGAGGGCTGTCTGGAGACACCTTCATCAATTAATGCCCCTGGAGTCGACGCCCATTGGACGCCGCTGACAGGTGATGCAATAAAAATGGATATTCCATCCCCACCCACCCGCCCACCTACCCCTCCAGCACCCTGCTATTACAATAGTTTACAACTGTGCCCACAGTCTCCGCCGTCTGAGTAAATAATGCTGTTGTGACATTTTTTCCTCGATAGCTAAATAAAGAGCTGCAGAAAATCCAGCCTAGTGCAGAGTTTGTGTAGAGCCGGTGTAAGTAGTCCGAACCGGAAAATAGTCATGACAGGACGGGATGTGTCGTGCTAATTCCCCCCGCGGTCGTCATCAGAATGTATGTAACCGTAGCATGCAATCGATTGCATGTTGGTAAAAATGACTCCAGTCAGCACGTGCTATTTTAGTCGGGCTGATGTGCGTTACGGACGTGCTGCTTAAACAAAGAAATTTGCCTCTTTCCCCCCCCCCCCTCACTGCTTTCCCCCCTGACCAGTAAACATCAAACTTAACTGCTTTAGCGTGCTCGAGCCTTTTCTCCTGATTTTTCTTCCCCAAGGTTGTAGGCCTTCTATAGACTGACCTACTTATCAGCTGAGACCACATAGGCTCGCGTCCATCCGCCTGGTGATACCGTAATAAACGAACCGGCGCTCCCAGCGTTTCAGAAGCCATTTAAACCGTCTAAGCTGCGTGTGTGTGAATTTTGCGGAGTCACGCAATTCCTGTGAAATTGTACCGTGTTTAAATGTGAACCGTGATTTTTGAGTGTGATCACAGTGCCAGGTCGGGGCTGCTTTTCCAACATGATTTTCTGCATAAATAAGAATCCTTGTAATATTAACACTGATAATAACTCTTCAAAAACCGGATCCATTTTAATTAGTTTTTCAACAAGGCACATAGAAGCACTTATTAAATATATCATTCTATAAATTGCATAAAATACGCAATAGGCTGTTGCGTCACGAATATGTGCTTTGGTTATGTTTCCATCAACAAGTAGCTTATCTGAGCGGGAGGGCGTGCACCCTGACTTTTGTGAGATAATTCATTAAAAAACGAACACCTTTTGTTTCAAGAGATTTCTTTGTATTTCTTGTAAAATGCACAGTATACACAGTTTGTCTTTACGCACGTCAAAAACGCAAATACGCGCACAAACTCGAACGTTAGAATTCATTAGAATGAACGCGCATGCACGCGCAGAACTACATAAAACACCGCGGATCTGAGAACGGCACACCTTTTTTCCACGCACACGGCCACAGATATGGGACCCCCGCCCAAACACACACACACACACACACACACACACACACACACACACACACACACACACACACACACACACACACACACACACGGGTTTACCAAATAATGTGACCGTGTAGTACGGACTAATTGTTTGAAATAGCAACGGGCCACAGTTAGCCTGAATGGACTGACTATTATGTTCGCCCCTGAGCCATATTTTTTTCTCCAATAGTCCCCGGGTTATATTCCATCTTTGTGATCTATAAAACACGTGAGTCCCTTGTGACCAGTTCCTCCTGCTCCTGCTGCCGGTGCTGCAGCGCGGTGGGGTCAAACTCAGCACTGGGCATACTCGTTTCCATAAATATTAAGCCTATTTGCTTATTTGCTGGCTTGTCACTGCGCGCTGAATAGCATCGATGTTACCAGTGTGTTACATCAAACGGCGTGTCACATGTGTAGGCGTTGTTATTATAGATCTTTAAATATCCGAATGATTAAGAACATCATATCCACAATATCCCTGCAGGACCGGGACTGTGGTGCGTAACCACCAACGTAGTGCTGCTGGACTCAGGAACAAGATCGTGCGTGTTAAAAGATGTTTGCTCCTTTTTAATTTCATAGCTTGCATTACACCGACTGTGCGAAATACAGCCACGGAGATAATCAAAAATATAATACCCTCTGTGTGTGTGTGCGTGTGCGCGCACGCGGGGGGGGGGGGGGGGGTACATATAAAGTCGGCTATATTTTAGTTTAATAAGTCACAGAAGGCTGTCATTAAATGCACCAATTGCATGTGGATATTAGCTGGTGCGCTGATGAGCAACTCAACGCAACCGTCTTTGTGTGTATACCTTTGTGCAACTATAACTGAAAATGGGTCTTACTGGAAGCCCCCGCGATCTCTTTAGCTCCCTTAAGTCCAGCTCCACTGCACGGGGGTCATTTGACCTGCACCCTTGCGGTTGCTTTAGATGCAACATACGCACGTTGACGTGTTCTTACTTGCTGATTATCTATGACAGCATTAATACATGCAACATGAGGAGCTTCACGGATGTGAAGGGAGGGGTGGGGGTGGGTGGTAGGGGGATAGGAGAGGGCTCGCTGAAGTCCGGGTCCCCGGGGAATAGCTCACATCCCCGAGACACTGTGCACCGTGGCCGGCCTAGGGAGACGCAGGAAAGAATGGATAGTCGAGGCTTGATTCATCAGACATTCTGACATCTGCACGCCTTGTCCTTTGGACAACCCGGGTTTACTTTTATTTGGCACACTAGACCCTTGTTGTTATTTTTTCTACTTCCTCTAATCCCTTATAGCCAAAGGTTCTCACGTAAAACGCAAGCAATTCAAACTTGCGTAAGCTCCATAGCGATCCTCTTTGTTTTGTTGCTTTTCCCTGAATGTGACTGGTCTGCAGCGGAAATCCATCCTGCAGTTACGCACAGAGACTGGTGTGTTAGTTTTTGAGATAACAACCACGCGGATTTTACTCACTTTATTTGTAAAGAGTTGTGGTTTTGTCACAGGCACGTCATCTATATAGTAATGTAAAAATGACACACACACACACACACACACACACACACACACACACACACACACACACACACACACACACACACACACACACACACACACACACACACACCTATATCGGTGTATTATTATTATAATTATATCTTTTGTTATTATTTATTAAACTGCGAGTATTAAATATGATCAGAAATAATAATTTTTAAATAAATATATAAAAGCACTTTCACACCATCTGTAAAGCCTCGGGATAAATTTGCAGCACCTCTGTCGGTGGATTTTCATCTCCTCATGTCTTAACCGCCCCAAAGTGTCAGTTTGGAGACATCTAACAACAAGTCAACATTCAAATAATTAATGAAACAAATTTAAATGTATTACCGCGTGTGTATAGATCTGCCCCAATCTGAGTATTTCCAATTAAGAGCAGGGGCTCTTTTGTCATGCACAGATGCCACAGGGCACTTATTCCCCCCTCCACTGCGCCTGGATGTCGGCCGGGGACCAGCGGGAGGAAGCAAGACCGAGTGGCCTGGAGAGAGTTCTCAAGTACGGTGAAGGTTTCTATGCAGCAGCCCCTCTGTGTGCTGAGGAGGCGTGGGGAAATGATCGTGATTAAATCTCACAGTTAAGGCTCATGGTTAGCATTGCCATTGTAACTGAGCTGTATGTGGTGAGTTATAATAGGTCTGTAAACTGTAGGACATATTTAAGACATATTGGGAGTGAGCGACCTTGTGATCTAGATTCCAATGATGGCGTAGCTTTTATTTCTTTTCCAAAGTGAAATATAGATAATTTTTAAGACGACGTTTTAAACCTTTTCAGTTGTTAATACTAAATAAGCTTTAAGCAATAATATTTTGCATTTGTCACTTCATCGTGGACGTCCAAGGCTTAACGGGACCGATTATGGGTAAGGACTTTACTCACTTATCAGATATAATCAATAAACACATGTGATGACGTCTGCATCCCGGTGTTTTGCTCTACTTTTCACGTGACTGGTTTATTATTAATTGTGTGTGTGATTTCAATTCAACATATAATTAATGAAAATAAAAATTTACACTTTATGTAATCCGTTTTCTTTCTTCTTCTTCTGCTTTAAAAAAATAACACTCATCAAAGCAACCGCGCCGCCTCCTGCAGCTCCATCTCACTTTCTCTGCATTGAGTTTTACGGAGACATTTGGTCAAGGACGCTTAGGCACTTGTAAGCGCGTAGACCTTTTTTTTTAATGACACAAACCCACTGCCCCATGCCAAAACAATGAATTCCTCTCCACCACCCCCAACACCACCACCACTACCACCACTGAGGGAGAATGTGATTTTACATGCAATCCGAGCCTGAAGTATGTGCGGACAGTGATGGGGGGAGGGTTCTCTTCACCTTTCACCCCGCCGTGTTGGAACTGTTTGTATTTTTTTCCTGGGCCCCTGTGCTACTCGCACAAGATAGAGGAGACCTGGGGTACACACCGATGGTTCTGAAAGCGTGCTGCATGTGTTCATGTCACTTTTGGTGTGTATTCACGCTTTTCTCCCCCCCAGTCGTGTATATTAACTCAGTAGCAGCCCTAATACCTAATGACTATTCACACAAACAGCCAGTTAGCCTCTGGAGTCCTCTGGAAAAAGATACAGATGGTACATGTGACAGCCCTGCCTTAACCCCACATGCACATTGTCATACACAATATCATTCCAAATATCTATAAAATTGCCATATAGCCCATAATTACTTCCTAAATGACTACGAGGCTCACTTAAATTTAATGATGCATTTATTAGGCCACTACGGGTGAATAACATTAACTAAAGCTCTTTGTAATGATAGTTTGACTGATAGCTGATTGCGCGCAATTTATGAATTCAAGGATGCTCGAATCCAGCGCACGTTTGAGGGGACAGAGAGCACGCGGCGCATGTGCAGCTAAGTCACCGCTTTGTCTTTAAAACAGTTGATACAGGTTAACTTGTCTTTAATATAAAAAATACATAAATAATGGGGCCAAACCTATATCTCCAATTTGACGTAAACACCGTTAGCGTTCGCAGTTAATTGACTCGAAAAAAGGCATCTGGCATGTTTGCGAACGCTATTGTTTCAAAATAAAAGTCCTATTGGTAGTCATTTGTTGAAGCTTATGAGCTCAGTCTGTGAAAACATTCCTGCCAGAGTGCCACACACACACACACACACACACACACACACACACACACACACACACACACACACACACACACACACACACACTTCAATATTTAGGAACAAATTCAGAATTCATTTACATCGTAATGTTTCTTTGCTCATGGGTCTTTTTTCTTTTCTTTTTCTGATAATTAACTTTGGAGTTTGAAAAGATGGAGTTAGGCATGCAATCACCAGGACAACAGTAACTAATAACTGCCAGGCAAGCAGGGAAGTACATCTAACATTTGTGCAGCTATACAATGCATTTACACAAAGATATTGCAGACATGGCCGATAGGTCCCTGGGTGCACGTGTGTGCGTGTGTGGCGGGGGGTGCTTTTTTCCTATGCTTTTTTCGCCCGTGTTGTCATTCTTGCTCCCCGCATGTTTTACATGCTCCTCATTCTGAACAAAGAGACGCCAAAACATAACGCAGCCACCATACAAACATAACCAGAACTCAAACACGGAAGTCCTCTGACTTTTAAATCAGTGTCAGCTATCTTACAGTTAACAAGAACAGTGTAAGCGAGGACACCTCACAATCAAAGGACAAAGCAATTACACTATTTTCTACTTCTGTGCCTGGTTCTGTGTTTTATCTTGGCTTTAAATTTTGTTTAAAACTTTTGTTTATTTCAGCTCTCTTGCTCAAAACATTATGTGCTTCTGTAGCCTACATCATTTACTACATCAGTAACTGAATTAGGCCACCCAGCGTGCAGAATACACTAAATCAGTCAGGAGCCCATCACATAAACTTTGCAGCATGGGATACATTTGAACTGTGAAGAAAAACAAAACATGGATTTCTTCAGAGTGTCTCTGACAATACACAACTTTTATTGGTTGGCAAAAAGACGTTGGACCATTTTTTTAGTTTCTCAACATAAATCACCACATGAACTATAAAGCTTTCACATGTTGTTATTCTATAAGGCAGCTTGGTTATAATCACACAGTACTTTTAATTATATGTAATCTCTGAGGTCACCTGGGAGTAGACAGTGTCGCTTTAATTTTCTATCTCAGGGAGGGGTCTTCTCCTGCAACTTGAGGAACACTGGGCATAAATCGAGCTTTGATTTAATCAAATGCAAGTTGTGAAAAAAATAAATAATAATAATTTTCCATTTTCACTATTTCAGTAGCTATATGGGCCCCTCCACAACTGCTGCCCCCTCCTTCGCCTCCCTTTGTTCTCTCCAGCTCTAATAGGTTTTCCCCTGCCACACACAATTCACATTTTTTTTCCTCCTTTTCCCCAGCCCCTCACCCCCTTTCAGTGCATTGCCCAGTGTCGACTGGAGCATTTGAGCAATTTGAAATTAAAGCAAACAATGGGCAAGCACTCCCAGGGCCCTCTCGCTCACTATATTACACGGAGAACGCTCGTGTGCTCTTGCGCATTATTGGCAAGTCATTACGTTTCTCTGGAAACCGAGAGCGGGAGCTCGCTCAGAGGAATCGGTGATGCAAGCAGCAGCTGAGTGCTTGGAATAGCATGTGTGTTCTGGAGCATCCTTGGCAACAGCATGAGGAGCTGTCAAAACAAAACTGTATATTGACAAGGCGATATGTGCAGCTTGATATAGGCGTCCCAGAGCCCATATCCTTCCAAGGATAAAAATGTATTCCCGAAGGGAACCCTGATTCCTTCCTTTAGTTTATCCATTCTACAGTAAAAAAGCTACACATTTAGGGTCTTCTATGTGTAACTGTAGTCAAATGCAGGAGGTGTAGCATAATTCAGTTACTTGAAAACAGTTACAACCCAGAGTGACAATAGTGCAGGAGTGTGAGTATTCATATTATCCATTATTCAAAGCAAAGAGATAAATACAGGAAAAAGCAGTCCTTCGGTATTCATTTAAGTTGTAAAAAAAAAAGTGAATAGGCATAGCAAAATGTAATAAAACGCTTATGATCCAGACAACAAAGATCCATGTGTGGATGTGTACAAACACACACATACATGTCATCATCAGCACATCCAAAAATAAATAAATAAATAAACACAATCTTCTCATACAATAGTAGAAAAGAGAAATGATGATGCAGGCAATGGTTTACTAGAGGACTGCCTAAAACAGATCTTGTCTGTGTGTATGTGTTTGTGTGCATGTGTGTGTGTAGTCTGCTAAAACCCTCTGAATCAAAAAGGGTTTCTGTAGGTGTAAACATCCAGCATTTATCCAGGGCTGCATCCACTTGACAGATGTACAGTGTGTGTGGACAGCCCGGTCATAATTACAGAATACCTTAAATGATATAAAAGCCCTGAGTGCTATACTTTGAGGTCACCAATAGTCATTTAGAGCAGACACTGCAATTTTCTATCTCAGCGAAAGCTCCTCTCTGACAGTCTAAGGGACTTTTATTCAGGCTTGCAAGAAAATAAAGGTTTTTGTTACTGATTACTCTGTCAGTTTGCTCATTGATTAATAAATCAGTTTTGATGACCTGAAGGCTCACAATGCTCACCAATGTAAAGACGAGTGAAAATACTCGTAACTTTTTTTCTGGACTCAAGAGCAAGAGAGAGGAAAAAGGATGATATATTTTATGGGAATGTGATGATATAAAGCAGAGAAAAACAGTAAACTGGCTCATTTAAGAATCTTAACCCAGATGATTGTTTTTGTTTTGCTTTTAGATGACATAACTGAGTATTATAGTGTGTAATATAGTGTACAATAATACGATCTACTTCAGTGAGTTATTTAATGGGTTATCATAGATTTATCTGAAATCGCTAATTTATTTAGTGTTTTCTAAATGTGTTTATTATGTAAATAAAGATTTCTCACCAAACTACAATTAAAGAGCAGCTTTCCACAGGACAGATTTAAGTCATCTTAGAGTTCAAACAAAATTAACTTATTTTACACACTGGGAGCGCTGGGGTTTTGTTTTATTTTTTTTTTAAATTTGCCCCCCTCATAAAGTGAACTGCTTTGGACCGTCTCGCTTTTCTCTCTGCTCCAAACTTTGAAACCATGTGGAACCAAAATGGTAAGTTTGCTGCCGGCGATTCTCTTTTCACTTCCTGTCGGTAGGTACGCACACACGCGCGCCTTGCGTCATTACGCACTTCCCCTCCTCTATGAAGTTCCCCCTCTTCTCACCGTCGCGCCGTGACGGGGATGTTTTGGTGAAAGAAAATACAGCGTCAAAAGGGGACGTAAACACGTTTAAAACATGACATTAAGGCCCAGCGGGACCTAAAGTGGCGTCGTAGGGGAGCGAGAAGGCGTCTTCGGGGAAGCTTTGGGTCCGCCTTTATGTATTCCTCCGCATGTCCGCTTTCTTCGTAGATGGTGTCCGGCGAGCGTTGTCTGGCGGCGGACGACGAGTTCTTGACGAGTAACATGAAGGAAATGATTGGAGGGTGCTGTGTGTGTTCAGACGAGCGAGGCTGGGCGGAAAACCCGCTGGTGTACTGCGACGGACACGGCTGCAACGTCGCCGTGCATCAAGGTAAGCCACGGAGCTTGTGCTAGGAGCTAGCAGTTAGCTCGCAGGCTAGTTATCGTTGTCTTGTTGCAAGGTTATGGAGCCTCCTCCTCCTCCTGCTCTCACCAAGGCCAGGCTCAACGCATGTCGCTGGCCCCTCCGATGATTTGGCTTGGCAGCTAACAGGGCCTGTGTACCCTTCTGCTGATGATGGCTGACAGCAGCTTTATGCACACATTTCTAGCTGCGAGGCGTGCTGTTTTCCCCCTCTACTAAGACCTGTCACGTGCTCAGAGAAGGAGGGTTACTCTCCTCTTGACAAACGGTATAAACTTAAGAGGTGAGCTCGAAACCAGCAGTTTAAACCATGCATGCAGTCAACGGAGTAAACAAATACAATAAATCTGGCTCTAAATAAAGAGAGGAAGCAGTTTAGTGTGGAAAACATTTTTTGTTTTGTGTTTTAGGGGGTCCAGTTCAAGAAGCAAAACAGTGATTTCTGCACGCTAACTCTCACTCACTCACGTGATGACGTCCACTGTTTACATAGCTGGTCATGTGTCCATTTGGCAAACAGTGGGATGCTATTTGAAATGTCAGCAGCTCTGAAGTCAGTGCACGGCAGTGTATTTGGGCTTGTAGCACTGTTTTGTTTGTAACAATTTGTGGCAGTGTTTAGACTGCTTAGTAGGCCTGTCTGGCAGCAGCGTGATTGTAAGTAAACATAGGAAACGGCTAAAGTGTTACATACTTCACTGCACTCATCAGGTCAGATGTTAACACTTTCTTTGTATTTATCTCCCTCTGTTCAAATTCGAGCTACATTTTGTAAGGTTGAAGAAATCTGCGAATAAACCTTGTTGAATATTTGAATTTCTTCCATAAGATGTCAGGTATCAGTACTCTGTAGAAAATATGGTTTCCCTAAGCACAATACTTTTAATTTTTCAAGGAAAACTGACATTTGAAGCTTTGAAAGCTACTTATTCTCCAGAAATGAACTAATTAAGATTAGTTGGTGCTCTGATTCAGACAGCACTCGTGTCATGATCTGCCCTTGAACCGCAGCTGAAACGGCTTCTTTTTAAGTTAGGCTAGTATCAGATTAAGTTAACTAGGAACATTCAGTAGTCTATAATGGAGATGCAATGATTGGAAATTTCTTGACCAATCCTAATTTTCCAGAACTATTGAAAATAGTTTACAGTTATAACTCACAGCATACACAAATGAAAATAAACTTTTCTTTAAAGAAAAATATTATGTTCATGCTGATGAGATTATTACATTTGAGAATATTCCCCAAACTACAGCAAGTTACAGGATCTTCTCTCACTTAACTGAAAATAGGGTACTCTGTTACTGAAAGAGGTACAAATAATTAACTACTGAACCACTTTCACTTGATGCTGTCTAGCTTACCAAATAAAAAGCAGGCGAAACAGATTTGTATAGCAAAACAAATGTCAGGTACTTGCATCATTTTACAGTATGTTTATAAATTCCCCAGATAACAGAAAATCTTTTTTTTTTTGTCTTTTTTGTTTTACTTGTCTAAATGATTTTCTTCATAACTACTTTGATTCGTTGCTCATACCGAGGCTTAGCTTTAGCCACTTTCCCTTTGCTCTCTCTTTAGGTATCTCACTAGGTTATGAATGTATTTGCGGTTTATTTAACTGTGTCTTCATTCACTTCCATGATAACAAGGTATCCTGCTTGCGACAAATTGACTGTGCTGCATCGTGCACAGACCGCTCTTATTCGGTCCAGCCACCCGTCTTTGTCAAAACCACTAGAAATGTTTTGATTGATTGTTATAACTGAGCATTTTTGGAAGTGACGAACACTAACTGCTGTTAGAGTAGCAAACAAAACTGCACGTAATTAATTGGCTCTTTCTTATAATATTTCAAACTGAATTGCGTAGTATGTGCAGAAGATCTTGATATTTCATCTTTGTTTGGTCACTCGTGTCTTCATTTGAACTCTGTAACCCTTGGATGTTTTGTTCTCCAAAATCTGGATTATAGCTGTTTATTCCAGCGGATTATGGGCTCTGGTCAGATCCGAGATAATCTCGAAATGTGTAGAGGTAGGCTATTTAGGGTAGTCTGGCCGCATTTAGGGTAGCACTGCCTTGTGCTTGTACCTTTACAACAAGTCTGATTCTCTTAAATCGAACTTGAAAACAGAAAATGTGTTAATTTAAATTGAAAACAAGTCTATTTAAATAATGTAAATCAGGTTTTTTTCCCTTGTTGTGTGGAAGTATAAAGTGTAAATTATAAATCTGTGACCTTGTTAATGCATCATCCATGTAGAAAGTTTAATGAAAAACATCTAATATAGTTAGTCTAGCTTTAAATGTAGCCAGTTATGATTTTGACATTTCCTCAAAATTTTTGTAGTTGTGTTGGAAGCCAAATAAATGCTGTGGCTTGTTTCAGTGAAACATCTTTGTGTATGAGTTAATAACTGATGCCAATATAGATTCCTAATGACAATGGTTTGCTAGTGATTTCACCATTGTCCCAAATATTTTGTAGGACAAGGAAATGATGTCAGTGCAGTGGCATAAAAATAGCATCTGTGAAAGCAGCGTGCTCAGCAGTCTGTTAGATCAAAAAGCTGTTCTCCTCCATCCAAACCAGCTTAGTTGCACATGTCAGTTTCTGGCACATGTGAGGAGTGGAGATGATGTGATGTTTATGAAGATGTGAAACATCAGGTTATGAAAATGTTTTTTAAGACTGACTGTGTTGTGGTTACTGTGACTGACACTGTTTGTTTCTTTACCCCAGCCTGCTATGGCATTGTGCAGGTGCCCACTGGTCCTTGGTTTTGCAGAAAGTGTGAATCTCAGGAGCGAGCAGCCCGCGTGGTGAGTCACAAAGCCCTCTACCCTTTCATCACTGATGATTTAATGCCTACAATCACAGGACTTATCCTGAGCCGTCCTATTGTTAATAAGCGAGCCAAGAAAATGGCACCAGGTTGGGTGGTGCGTCATTTTTGTGTCTGTTTATAGATCCTGGATAAAAGCGGTTGTAAAAACAAGTCCCACAGCATGTTTCTTCTGCAATATTCCTTAATGTCAGGAAAGACAAACTTGAGGGAGCTTGTAATTGCTTCTCTATTACGTAGTCTGCAGCTTGTACAACAAGACTTGCAACTCTTTAGCACTGCAAAACAACAAATAGCTCAAGTTCATTTGCGAGAGTGTTGTGAGATCATGTTAAGAGATCGTAAGTCAGTGTTCTGAGGGTAGAATCGTGATTCAAGTAATGATCCTTGTCACAAATTTGGTTAAACGATATAATCATGTTCATTAGGGATGGGTACCGGTTCTGACATAAACGGTAGTAACCAGACCAAAAAGCAGCGCACATTTCGGTGCTTTATTTCGGTGCTTTTTTTTCCTGAGCTGTGATACACTTCTAGCCAATCATTTTACGTTTCCGAGGATAGTAGGCGGGGCCAGGTACGTCCGTTCTGTTAGAGCAGAGCTACAGATTAAAAATGTCCAAGGCGAAGCGGTCAAAAGTCTGGCTGTACTTCACAGCAAAATATGCAAACTCAGCAGCAACAAGTGCTTTAAGCTGATACTGTGATACTGTCAAAGGAGGTAACACCAAGAATCCGATTAAACAGCTGGCGACGCATAGCGTTTTTTTTAAAAGCCGAGAAATGCGCCGTATTTGATAGCTTGCTGCGAGACCTCACACCGTGCACGTCGGGTGTGGTGCCAGTTATCGGACCCGGAGCAACATCCCCCAAAAACACGAAGAATAGAGTCCTGGCCCCTAGCCCTGCCAGTGTAGCAGAAATGATGACGGGTGATGATGGCAGCAGCAGCCGCTCTTCTCTGCATGAGTAGCTTCATGTTGTTCGTGTGTAATTTACGTTGAGTAGGCTAACCACGTTATTACATTAATGCATGTAAGGTGAACTAGCAAACATCATCATAGCTACATGCGGCTGTCTTCTTGTTTGATGGCAGATACTCCCTTCACCCTGGCCAAAAAGGCTAAAATGACCAAAGAAAAAGTGGGAAACAGCTGAACATGAGAGGTTTTTGGACAAAGTTTGTGTTTTTTCCATTGTTTAAGCACTGCTTCCAGCCAAGAGTGATGCCATATATGCCACATAGCTGCAGAAAAGGCTAACATTGTTACCTTTTTACAAAAAAACAGCTGAACATGAGAGGTTTTTGGACCAATTTTGTGTTCTCCATTCTTTAAGCACCGGTTCGAGCACCGTTTAAGCACCGGCACCGTTTCAAAAGTACCGATTTGGCACCGGTATCGGATAAAACCTAAACGATACCCATCCCTAATGTTCATAAGAGTCCTCTCCAGTTATGCCACATTTCCGCTAGCACCTTCTCTGTAGAGCAGAGTCTGTTTCAGTCGTACCACCTTAATGTGCGTGTTATAGAAAGATGGGCCTAAAGTCCCAGGATGCCATTTGTGCTTGACACAACACAACGATGGAATACATGGAGGCGACGGCATACCTGCTGCTCAGTCTGTCACAAATGATGTCTGCAGCTCGTTGTTGGATCACAGTGCTAGTTTGTGTGTGGACATTTCCCTTGCTGTTGGGATGCGGTAATGGCGGATTTGAGTGTTGTGAAGAAGTCTCTTCATGACTCATTGAGTGACGCCATTGACTGAGCAATCGGTGGCAGTGATGCTGTTCACATTTTTTGGATCAACTCACTTCAAAAAATATACCTGGTAGCCAATGGAGAACCTTAAAAACCAGCTCGAGTAGGTGTTAGTGGGAAAAAAGGCAGAAAAAAAGAAGCTACTGATAACTCGTAAAAGTCTGCAAGAGTGGAAGTCTCCACCACTTCGGCTTTTCTCTGAGGATGTTTTATTGAGGATGTAAATTCCAATCCCAAGTTTGGCTCTGATGTGCATCGGTTGGAATCGTGTTATAACCAGTCACTCTTTTGCTTAGTTTATGTGGAGTAAGAAAGCTTGGACTTTGCTGTTTTGATGCAATCTGTGAAATTCCTCCAAAAAGTAGATTTATGCCAAATTGAAATCATCCACGCAAATAAACTGTGGTCTGTTTGCCCAGCTAGTATGGTTAATATTGGCTGGTAAGAACTGTGGTGTAGACAAAAAACATCATTTTAAGTTTAAAAAATGGTTTCAGAATATGTCCCGAGTAGGGCTGGGCCATATTATACCGTTCACGGTAATACCGGTATAATGTTAGGCAACGATAGGAAAATGAAATATCGCGATAGAATGGGAGTAAAACGCGCATGCGCAGTGCCTTTGTTTTCATACGCACATGGCCGATTGTTGAGTGAAACAGATGAACCAGAATTGGTTTGTAAAAATGGTGCAACTTCCGTGATGTGGAACTGGTTTGGCGTTTGTCCGTCAGATACACAACAAAGCACATTTTTTTGCAGAACATGCAAGCGGCCGTTGTCATTGTCATATTTGTCGGACTAAGATGCTCTTAAATCTGGGAGTAATCTGGGTCCTAAACTCCGTATTCTTCAGGTCAAACAACACTGCAGCATCACTTAGAGTTAAAAACTGTCTAAATTCTTTCATCTTTAATAAAATGATCAGCATTGCTGCTTTACCAGGTGTAACTATAAAGTTTAACTTCCAGGCATCCATGAAAACAAAAGTTATTACATTTAACGGAGTTAGAAGTTAGCAGGAAGCTAGCGGAAGTTAGCTCGCTAGTTTCGCTAGTTACCTAAGCATGATATTGCATGTTCTGACTGAGAGATTTCTGAAAAAAATCAAACGTACAGCTCTGCTATCACTTCCAACATAAATGAAGACAGGAAACTAAACAGCAGTGACGTTTGTAGGGTTACTGAAGTTGGGCTAGCTGGTATATAATGATGTGCTACGTGATCGCTAGCGACACAGCTATGTTAGCATAACATAAACAGTGAAGCTGGAGGACGAACACTAACACTTTTCCACTTATAAAAGTTAACGTGAAGGTTCTTCATGGTTAGAGACAAATGCAATCGCATGGCAGGATGCTGTAAACGGACCAAACTTCAGTCAGGAGAACAACTGAGATAATCCATCCACAATACGAGGTTAGTCATTAATATACTGCAACAACATGGGAATAGAACAGCTGCCAGAGAATTCAACATTAATGAATCAATGGTACAGAAGTGGAGGAAGCAAGAAGAATGAGTTTAATAAAGTTTGATTTATCTGACTGCTTTGTTTCACTTAATGTGCCTTATAATCCCGTGCACCTTATGGTCCGAAAAATCCGTACTGCACACTGCAGTTTAATGTTGCAAAGCACCTCTTTTTAACTTCAGTGGATATTATACATGGTTATGCTCAGGATATGTCAGCCCATTTCTACTGGAAATGCCTTTTGGTTAAACTTTCAGCAAGGAATTTGCATTTGCACTGTTACATTTTTATAAAGCTTTAATGTACATAAAAACCAGCTTCTTGTTTAAGTGAAAATAAATGGAAGGTTGTCTTTTTGCGCGAGTAATGTTGTGGAGTTGTATTTTGTCTCGCATCAATTATATCGTCGGTTATATCGTTATCGCAAATTTTCAAATATATATCGTGATAAATATTTTTGGCCATATCGCCCTGCTCTAGTCCCGAGTACATTTCCAAGTGGCCTCTCGGTGCAGTTTTGTTTATGGTCAGAAATCAAATGGAGCAAACATAATTTGTAATTGCAGACATGTGGTTTAAGCTTATTTCAACAGTCACACTCCTAATAAATCAATCTGCTGCTTGGAAGCTGTCCTAAAACCAACTGCAGCATCTAACTGCATAAGCAGTGTAAATGTAAACAATACGGTAACCATGGTAACGCATGCTCCCGCCAGCATGTGGACGCAGAGAGTTTACGCCGATCAGTTGAAGCTGAGGTCTGTAGTATTTGTGTCGTGTCTGTGCCGTGTGGGTTAATTCCATTAAAAGCACAGAGTGATCCTAGAATATTTCCAAGTAGGGTGGCTCTTTCTTTATTGTTTATTTGTTTGTTTTTTGGTTCTGTTTTGCCCGTTTGTTATTGTTCATGACCTGTGATGGATTTGCTGCCTGCAACAATAATGTAGTAATAATGCTAATGTGCATTTATTTCTTTGAAGTCAAAGACTTTAAACATAGATGTTAAAATTGTTAGACATCACACTAATGTGCTGTTAGTCACCAGGATTTGGTGAAAATAGAGACACCATAGTACTGCACCTCTGTATTTAATGTCAGTGTGTGAAAATGTGTTGATTTTATACTTTAAACTGTTTAAATATGTTTAAAAAAAATCTTAAATGGAATTCTTAAAGAGATTTGTAGCAATGCGGGACATTTTGTGAACAAAGCAGTGCAGGAATTACTTCAAATTTGTGCACATTAGCAGAAAGGTTTGACTCATCGATCTGCTTGTAAGTAATTAAAATTCACATCAAGCTCAGTTGTATTTTTGAAACCCAAGTCACAATTCGAAGCTAGAAGGAAAGATACGTTTGCTCTATATTTAACACTTCTTCCTGAATATTCAACATATCATTTGATTTTGAAGGTCAACTGCAGTTGATTGCATTATATGGTGATACACAGCAAGAGGATTTGGGGCATTACTTTCTTTAATATTCAACTAAATTATTAGTATTGTATGTGCAGCACTGAAGGGACTATGACACATTTTTGTGATTCCTGTACGCTCACACAGAGCGACCCTGCTCTTCATGCCAATGTTGTAGAAAAACCATTCAGCACTGGTTACACTTGGCTATTGTTGATGCTGACAGTCGCTCGGGCTTTGCTATTAGATGTTATGACTTGATATTGTGTTTATCTATTCATCCTGTTCTCTTTTTAAGGCCACTTATGTAGAGTAATTGTAGCAGGTTAAATCATTCATCTCTGTATGGAAATAAAGTCAGCTGGGATTGGGGGATGTCCCTATGATATACAGTCATATGAAAGAGTTTCCACAGGATTGTGTGCAGTTGTTTGAAAAACTAAGCCCACTTCAGTAGCTTTTAGAACCATCTTTAGCAATGATAACTTCAAATAATGGTTTTCTGTCTCTTTATCAGTCTCTCACATCGCTGAGGAATTTTGGCCCACTTTTTGTTGCCTCACTTCTTTATTTCTTATACACAGCATTCAAACCTCCAGGCCTCCAGTTGAAATCTGGAATTTGACTGGATCATTACAGCACCTTGATTCTTTGCTTTTTCAGCCATTCTGTTGTAGACCTACAACATTATTTATATCTACTTGTTTTTATTTTATGGGAAGCAGATCTGTGTGTAGGATCATTGTCCCGTTGCATGACCCAATTTCAGCCAAGCTTAAGTTGTCAGACAGATGGCCTCAAATTTGACTCTAGAGTACTTTAGTATACAGAGGAGTTCATGGTCCACCCAATGAATGCAAGGTGCCCAGCGCCTATGGCTGCAAAACAAGCCCAAATCATCACCCCTCTACCACTGTGCTTGGCAGTTGTTGGTCTTGTCTGTCCAAAGGACATTGTTCCAGAGGTCTTGTGGTTTGTTCAGAGCTAACTTGCAAGCTAAGGATGTTGCCATGTTCTTCTGGCCTTCTCCTGACAAACCTTTCCAACAAGCTTTATTTATTCAGTCATTCTGTAATTGTTCTGTCGTGACTTTAATATTTAATGTGATAACCGAGGCCTGAACAGTCTGAGATGTAGCTTTCAGGTTTTTTGCATTTTTCTAAGCATTGCACAGCCTGAGCTTAAGGTGAATTTGCCTGGATATATACCTCTGGTAAGAAGCTGCCCAAACGTCTTTTTTCCCCCCTACAGATGCACTCACACTTGTTGATGATCAATTAATCAAGGCCATTTGATTAACAGCACATGGCTGACTTCCTCCTCCTCCTCCTGAAAGCAGTAAGGGAGTCTCTGTTTCCCTCCTGTGTGCGAGCTGTGAGAGCTGCACATAAGTAGCCACTCAGTTCTGTCTGTGCCACTCACAATTAGAGATGAGTGTTATAGTGGTTGGATAGCACTACATGAACATTAAATTATACCAAATTCCTAGCCCCATCCCTGGTGGCAGCAGCCACCAGGTTTAAGACCTTTACTGGCGGAAACCCTGGATGATGGTCAAGAGTGATCACTAATAGCTTGCTAGTCGAGACAATATTCAGGTCGTTCAGCCTATTACTGCATTCAATCAATATTATTTTTAAATCATTGTCGGGTGTCAGCATTTCCACATATAACTGACATGTGACACCAGGATTCATGAGTACACAGGCGAACACACGGGTCAGATTAGCATCTCTGATATGTTTGAAATGCTCGTCTGTGTGAGAAGCAGCTACGGCTCTATATGGTTGGAGTGATGGCAGCTTATTATACAAACATAGGTTAGTGATTTAATATTTAAAGATGACAATTTTTGTCAAATACACACGAGAAAATGCTAACATAATACATATTAATATGTAGTGCCTTACTACCCATCTCTTCTATAATGCATTTTTGGTATACAGTGTGAGGGTCATCACACTGCAACAGTTAGATTATACAGAACTGACCTGACAGCAGCTTACTCTGACTTATTAAACAGAGGATTGTAATGAATTTTATATTACTGAATGACATGTTTTATTACTGAGCAGCACCCATCATTGTACCGCTCCCTAGTGAGACTTGAAAGCTTGCTTGAATTAAGCAAACTTTCATTTAAGATGAAATGGCCATGTGTACCATTCCATATTAAATCTCTGTACAGATTGGTGGAAGCTGTAGTATACGGGGGCATATTAACTAGGAAGAATAAATTACAGGTCCTCACAGACTTGGCTGCTACTCCTACTTTATGTGGTGTAACTGCCTCCACCAGCAGGTTTCTCTTTGGCATGTTCCTACTGTCCTATGCGTCATGCCTGTCAATCTGCATACTGTTCCAGTTACTATCACATTTAACTAAATAATTTTTTAAAGCTTGAAAGCCTTGAAACTGTTTCAGTGTGGCTTGTTAGACGGATAATATTTGCTGTGTGTGGTGAACCGGGTGTACCAAAAAGAATCATCTGATTTCAAAAGGCTGCGGTTTTTGAAGTAATGGAGATGGAAGCTTGTGGTAAATTTTAAAATACTGAGCTGAATATAAAGTTTTACATGCAAAATGTTTGCAAGTGCTGAATGTGTTCCCCTCTGGATGCATGGCATATGTCCATACGATAGTCAGACTCCCATACTTTTGTGAGCATGTCTGGAGTCACTGCAGCCGCTGTTGTTGTGCTGCCTATCGGGAAACACGTGAAACTCAGGGATCTGCTCTTTCTAACAGTACCTGTTTCAGTTGTTACCGTTGAACGTCTGTGGAATCAAAGCATTTTGAAATTGGATTTTACTTTTTCATAAACCCTGTATTAAGGGATTTACACACCCGATGTGTAAAATCTGTGCAAATATTTTTTTGGACTCCCCTATTTTTATTGCAGCCGTTCACACCGACCGCGTAATTTCGCTGGACAAATTTGCAGCATTTATTTATTTATTTATTTATTTTTTTAGCCAAGCCTGATTATTCTGATTCCAGTAGACAGATCTGAGCAATCAGACTGCTGCATTTGGCAGCATGTGCACTCGCAGCTCAAAACACGCACTGGTGCTCCATATACAAATAGTAAAACAATACCGTTTTACCTCAGACTCAGAGCTAGATGCTGCTCCGGGTCAGTCGGCTCTCTGGAATTATTTCTCTGCTTCCTCAGATGTGGTCCCAACTTCTCCAACAAGAGCTCGAACTGCCCCACTGACACCCTAAAATATGTACAGCAACAGCTTCGACTCCTGGATCAAACCATAAAATTCTCCGTGCTGCTGCCTCCTCATGAGAACTGGATAAACCCAGAATCTCAGTTTCTTCCTTGTCTTGTCTGTCTTCATTTTTTTTCGTGTGTGTGTGTGTGTGTGTGTGTGTGTGTGTGTGTGTGTGTGTTGTTTTTTTGTTTTGTTTTGTTTTTTTTTAAGTACAAATTTTCTGCAAAAATGCAACCCATTCGGTATTTGTAAGAGCTCAGTGTGTAACTTTATAGTGCAAAAGTAGTTCCTGGTTATGTTCCTGCTGAACGCAGCCTTGGCAAACGTTGCATTTCTAATAACTGCAACAGGGTGGTTGGGCTCACCTGCTCTCCACAAACACCTGAATCATCACACATAAGGTTGTCCTCTCAAATTAATATGATGTCTTTAAACCTTTAAGGATCGGACTAGACTTTGTCAGTCCAAGATTAACTTCATGTTGCTGTTGACACAGGTGCTGGAATGATCTGCCTACTTTCTCTATTCATGTGTGAAAAGCAAATATACTTTTGCTGATATTTATCATGATGGCAAACTGCTTTTCTTTTAACTCGTGGAACTAATGGAGGAATAGAAGAAATCTGACAATAACTTGCTGTACTCTGCTGTCATGTTAAAAATGCTTAGTTTGCTAGGATCACCCTCAATGGGTTACCTAAGTGCATTTGTAACAGTCTCTGTGTGTACAAAAACTTTACCTTGAAGTTGATGGGTCATTTACTAAATGACCATGATTTTTGTGTCTCCAACTTTGCTAGAAAAGTCGGTGTGTGGTTCAGACTCCTAAACTCCATGTCTGATTTATAAACTTAGTAAAAAAATTGCATGTACAGTGGGGCAAAAAAGTATTTAGTCAGCCACCGATTGTGCAAGTTCCCCCACTTAAAATGATGACAGAGGTCAGTAATTTGCACCAGAGGTACACTTCAACTGTGAGAGACAGAATGTGGAAAAAAAAATCCATGAATTCACATGGTAGGATTTGTAAAGAATTTATTCGTAAATCAGGGTGGAAAATAAGTATTTGGTCACCTCAAACAAGGAAAATCTCTGGCTCTCACAGACCTGTAACGTCTTCTGTAAGAAGCTTTTCTGTCCCCCACTCGTTACCTGTATGAATGGCACCTGTTTGAACTCATCATCTGTATAAAAGACACCTGTCCACAGCCTCAAACAGTCAGACTCCAAACTCCGCCATGGCCAAGACCAAAGAGCTTTCGAAGGACACCAGGAAAAGTATTGTAGACCTGCACCAGACTGGGAAGAGTGAATCTACAATAGGCAAGCAGCTTGGTGTGAAAAAATCAACTGTGGGAGCAATCATCAGAAAATGGAAGACATACAAGACCACTGATTATCTCCCTCGATCTGGGGCTCCACGCAAGATCTCATCCCGTGGGGTCAAAATGATCATGAGAACGGTGAGCAAAGATCCCAGAACCACACGGGGGGACCTGGTGAATGACCTGCAGAGAGCTGGGACCAAAGTAACAAAGGTCACCATCAGTAACACACTACAACGGCAGGGAATCAAATCCCGCAGTGCCAGACGTGTTCCGCTGCTGAAGCCAGTGCATGTCCAGGCCCGTCTGAAGTTTGCCAGAGAGCACATGGATGATACAGCAGAGGATTGGGAGAATGTCATGTGGTCAGATGAAACCAAAGTAGAACTTTTTGGTATAAACTCAACTCGTCGTGTTTGGAGGAAGAAGAATACTGAGTTGCATCCCAAGAACACCATACCTACTGTGAAGCATGGGGGTGGAAACATCATGCTATGGGGCTGTTTTTCTGCCAAGGGGACAGGACGACTGATCCGTGTTAAGGACAGAATGAATGGGGCCATGTATCGTGAGATTTTGAGCCAAAACCTCCTTCCATCAGTGAGAACTTTGAAGATGAAACGAGGCTGGGTCTTCCAACATGACAATGATCCAAAACACACCGCCCGGGCAACAAAGGAGTGGCTCCGTAAGAAGCATTTGAAAGTCCTGGAGTGGCCTAGCCAGTCTCCAGACCTCAACCCCATAGAAAATCTGTGGCGGGAGTTGAAAGTCCGTGTTGCTCGGCGACAGCCCCAAAACATCACTGCTCTCGAGAAGATCTGCATGGAGGAATGGGCCAAAAATACCAGCTACTGTGTGTGCAAACCTGGTAAAGACCTATAGTCAACCTTTGACCTCTGTTATTGCCAACAAAGGTTATGTTACAAAGTGTTGAGTTGTATTTTTGTTATTGACCAAATACTTATTTTCCACCCTGATTTACGAATAAATTCTTTACAAATCCTACCATGTGGATTCATGGATTTTTTTTTTTTTCACATTCTGTCTCTCACAGTTGAAGTGTACCTCTGGTGCAAATTACTGACCTCTGTCATCATTTTAAGTGGGGGAACTTGCACAATCGGTGGCTGACTAAATACTTTTTTGCCCCACTGTAATGTAGTGAATAATTGTTATGCCAAGCTTTATTTAAGTGAAACAGAGTAAAAGGATTACCTTTGATCGTTATTTTATGGCAACACATTGCCAGATTTGAAGCAAAGTAACAGCTCAGGTCTATTTCATATGCCATTTACTGCTAAAGGATTTGCGATGCTTTAATTGGATTAATAAGTAAATTAAGTTTTCCGCTGCAACTGAGTACATGCACTTGGATGAAACACAACCTTAGGTGGCAGGTAGCGAGGGTGTTTTCCCAGAGAGTTTCTGGCCGTGTGCCCAAGTCCGGGCGACAGGCCAGCTCCTCTCACTTACACTCATATTTGTCATACCTCGAGCAAGCACATGAGGTTGACCTCTTGTTTCTGACATGATGTTTCGTCTTTACCCACAGAGGTGCGAGCTCTGTCCCCACAAAGATGGAGCGCTCAAGAGGACGGACAACGGAGGTATGCTTCTTCTCAGCTGCGCACACACACTCATACATGCTGCCATCTGTGGTTAACCTCTTGTGGATTTTGTCATTAATTGCATGTCACCAGCAAGTTTAAGGGCTGTAAGCATGCTGGGAGAGTTATGTTGCTGTTTGTTGTATGTGCTGCCTCTGTAGCGTCCTTGCCAGTCCATGTTTTATGAGGGTGTGTCAGTGTGTGTATGTTTATGGGGGGGCGGGACAGGATGGGTATAGTGCGTAGCCTGTGAGGAGTCTCCACACTGGGTTCATTGGGAGGTCAGCTTGTTGGAGACTGTAAATATTCTCTGTGTGTGTGTGTGTGTGTGTGTGTGTGTGTGAGAGTGTGTGTGTGAGAGTGAGAGAGTCAGGCTGAGAGAGGCACAGCTGTGGGATTGTGTCCAGGCCTGCAGGGAGGCATCAGGACAACACTAACACACACCATTTTACTACTTTCTCTTTTATTTTACCCTTCCCATGACCCCTCTCTCCCTCGTTTTTCCTCCCATTTTTCTTTCACAATCTTTTCCCCAACTCTGTTACTCCGCTCATCAGTTCCTCTTCACTTGTTGATCTGTGTGGTGGTAGTTGTTGTTTCAGGTGGGACCGTAATAAAGCAGAGCAAGGTCTGAAATGGGTATTTGATCCATCATGTTAACATATAGCAGACCGAGAAAAAAGGAATAGCATAGAAAGGCAGAAATTCAGTCTTTATCCGTCTTCCCGGTCTCCATTTTACAGCTTAAGGTTAAAGATGATCATTTTCAATTATCATCTGTCTTCATATATTTAATTGGGACCCGATTGAAACACATTTGGTTCTCACAGGTTGGTTGTAAGACATGTTAAACTCGAGGCAGCAGTTTGAAAACTTCAGGTGTTGATTTGGAGCGTCATTGTAAAGTTTATAACTGTACTGTGACAGCAGAGACCACATGGCTCCTAATGTTTCAAGTGTTTATCAAAGGAGCTAATAAGCCATTATCAGAAGCTCGCAGCCCTTTGCCTCATTTTTAACTTTTGTCTCAGCACGGTGGACTCTGTTAACTTCTTGACGTCACAGATGTCGGTAAAACGATGCTTTGTTCGGTTCTTGTGGGATTAAAGTGCGAACGCTGAGTTTGAGGAGGAAGGTTGTGCCAGTTTTATAGTCCTGTTTTATAGGCCTCTTCCAGATTCTTGGAGGGACTTCAAAACAACAACATGCCCCCATTTTACACTCGCTCCCTCCCCTGTGTCCCGCCCTCTGCCCTCCTCCCCCTGTCCCGCTCACCAGGTCAAAGGCAGGTCAGGGGTTCAACTGTAAGTTTAAGCCTGTTTTTGTTTCCGCTATGGGGGGGAAAAACAGACACCTCCAGTGTAGCAGGAGACTCCCACCTCCATCTGACCTCCTGTTCACCTCCTCCAACTCCTCCTCAGCTCGTCGTCAATTCTGCTGCCACTCCACCATGCCTATGCCTCACTGTCATTCTGCTGCCCCCAGTTTGTCTTCACTGACAGGAAGCTGTGCATGTGTTAAGGCTCAGTGAATGGCTGCTTAGGTCGATGACCACCAATTTACAAATTAAAGCATTTGAGATTCTAGATCGAAACTCCAAGAGGTGAGGTTCACACTGACTTATCAGCAACCCTAAAGTTACATTTTTAGGTTTGTGTGACACTGCACAGCTTTAAAGGAGATGATTTATATATAATGTAGCTTCAACTAGGGGATAACCTTAAAGTTGAACTTTGTTGACATAATTTGCTGTTTAAAACAGGTGATAAATGATTGCAATACTAAGCATAGCACAAAATGGTAATAATTGAAATACTGTCACATTGTAAGTAAAGTATTGTAGTGTAACATCATATCATGGGGTATTCCCACCTCTAGATTCAGCATGGTGATTGGGAAGGGCCCACAGTGGCTGTGTTGGTTTGGGCTTTTAGTTTCAACCATTAAAAAACAAATAAAAGAAAAGTCAATTTTGTGATTGACCATCAGATGAAATAGTGTTTGTCCTCTGGGTTTACTGTGTCCACTTCCCACGTAAAGCTTTACTATATTGGGAAAATTTGAAACTGACAAAATGAACTTCGCTCACATTTTATTACTTTTGAGGACTTTTGCAGGCGGTTAACATTTCTACTTGTAAACTGTGAAATGTTACCACAAATGACCTTTGAACCTATATCTGGTAGACGTAGAGGGTCTGATAAGTCTTCTTTGTGTATCTTTACAGGCTGGGCCCATGTGGTTTGTGCCCTTTACATACCTGAGGTGGAGTTTGCTAATGTGTCAACTATGGAGCCCATAGTACTCCAGTCTGTGCCACATGAGCGCTACAATAAGGTAACAAATGTATCTATGCTCTTAGACTTTACAAAAACAGATGTATAATGTCATACTGTGAGTAATTAAGTCCAGCCGTTTTCACACGTGCACTCTGGTTGGGATAATGTCGGGAGAACCGAGTCCAGGCGTTGTCTGAAGTTGCCGTTTCTCATTTGTAGCACCCAACAGGGCATTGTGTGTGTCATACGTTTTCTCACTACTGGAAATATTCCCTTAAGTGAAGTGGAGCGCCTGGGTAGATCGTGCAGGAGGCACTTCACATGGCCCAGATCAGTCCCTGTGAAATCTCTGAATAATTACATAGACCTTCTGCTGTCGCTCTGGCAATGGAAAGTCCATTTAATGTCCAATCATCTGAAGTACATGTGTGAAAATGGCTTATGTGTTTAAATTGAAATGGGTTTCCCTAACTGTATGTTTGCGTGTACAGACATGTTATATCTGTGAGGACCAGGGGAGAGAGAGTAAAGCAGCCACTGGAGCCTGTATGACCTGCAACAAACATGGCTGCAGACAGGCCTTCCATGTCACATGGTGAGACTCGCATCGCATTAACCTCACTTGACAAAGACACACTTTGTTTCTTCAGCTGTTCACTTGCTTTTAAGACCTCTAGCTTTTAATGCTGACAGCACTGGGCAAAAAAAAAAAAAATAGCATGCAAGAAAATATATATTGAGTAACTTTAAATGTTAATATTGCTAACATGACCTTTAATGGTAGTTTGCTATGATTGCTTGTCTTACATTAGTTTAAGAGCTGAGCGCATTTATCGACCATTATAAATGCCAATACCACTATATCTGCAAACAGCTAGTATTGGCCGATGTATCGATATGTTGGGCTCTAATGCTAACCGGCTAGCAGTAGTACTCTTTGGTAATACCACTTTGTTTTTCAAGAGGCAGTAGGGACTTACTAAAGCACTTAACTTGCCTATCAGTCCAAAATGAAAGGAAGAAGTAGTTCTGTTCTTACAGAGTGCATATTCTAATGGATATTTCACATTTACATTGGAGCAGCTGTGTAGCATTGCCACCAATGCTACTCATAGAAATCATCCAACAGCTAGCCTCTGTGGTAATTTCCAGGAGAGGCTACACATCCTCAGTTTCCAGCAGGGTCTTTGCTGTCACAAGTCCAGGAAATGAGGTTGGGTTAAGAAGTTGAAGAAGTGATAGCAGCTGGGTTTTGCATCCATACTGTTCCTTAATGGGATGCTAACTAGCTAATAAATTGGATTACGTCCTGCAAAACATGCAGCGGGAGTTTCTAAACTCCAGAACTCCACATCTCAAAATGAGCTAATTTCATATTGTGCTGCTGGTAATGTAGCTCTTGGATGTCAAGCTTGTGTGTATTTGGATAAGTTTCTAGTTACTCACAATTATTAGTGTAGTACTGCACTGAATCTGCATTGTTTTCTCCAAGTAATTATGCACTGCTACAATCTGAGTCGTTATTCAAACACTTTGAAAACGTTATTCAAAGTTTGTGCAATGAGGCACAATCACGATGAAAGTTGTTTCAGTATCTCTGGGTGATGTAACAGAAATGACAGTAGCCCTGTTTTAGAAAAAGGAAGTAGACCTTTTATTTTCCTCTTTTTCTTCTTCTCTTATTTTAATAAATATTTCTTCATCTTGTCCAAACCAGTATTCCTCTTCTTCGTGTACAAATCATAATTTTTTTTGTCGACTGTCTGAATTTCCCCCCACTACTCTCCACCACAGTGCCCAGTTTGCAGGATTGTTATGTGAGGAACAGGGATCAGATGCAGACAATGTCAAATACTGTGGATATTGCAAATACCATCACAGCAAATTGGTAAGTGTACTCTCAGATTTTTGTCATTTTCCAGAGATAACTTGCCTATTGTGTCTGTTTTAACATGTGGATGAGAATGTGTTTTCCGTTCCACTAACTACGATTGGTGATAAGCATGTAGACATAACACACACATCACACAATTACTGGTTTACTTTCAGCACAGTGAGAAATGCCGTTCTTTTATCTCTACTTTTGTGAATTGTACATAATCTTTTCTTTGCTATTTTTCTTCTATCCCCATCTCCCCTCTCATAACTGTGTCCTTCTCCTTAATGCTTTTTTTGTCACATCTTTCTCCTCCTTTTTTCTTTTCCAAACTTTCAAGTTGCCCCCCTCCCTTTAGCCAGCTTCCTGCAACTTTCAAAGACTCTTCCCTCAGTCTCACAGCTTTCTTCTTTTTTCACCTTTTCCTTCCCCTCTATCTGTCTCACTCCATCTAGCGTTATCCGTTCTCCCATCGCACCCTCCACTTCCTCATCTGTTTGTCCAAAGGAAGCACTGGCTACAGTGGACTGGCTTTGCAGTTGCTGGGGCCCTTTGAGCCTGTTGCTATATTAATTGTGTAATATGACTTCTTGTTTTCAATTCAGTGTAGTTTCAGTTCGTTTCCAGAGGGCATCTTCTCATTTCAGTTTAGTTTTTGTTAGTTTCAGTGTTAGTTTTAGTGTTTTAATTATTATCTTTCATTATTTCACAGAGAGCATATGTCAAAGACAAGATATAGGAAAAGAGACAGGTATAATAAAAACACATGAAAGCAGTTCACTCAGTGTTGTAGACATCCAAAGTCTCAGTAAACATGTTCATCTGCGCTTCATCAACACTAACTACAGCCTTGATTGTGACCAAAGACTGCCTAGCCCCATTTTCACAAGGCAAGCAATTGTCAGTGTTACTTTTAGTAAGGAGCTACCCTTGTGGCCTTTCAGGACAGATGCTTTATTTTTAGTAGTTGGTGAAACGTAGTACTAGTGGGGAAAAAGATGTTTTTACATTTTTTAGCTCGCTGAGCCTATTGAACTCTATTGCTGGCTTTTTAAATGTTACCATTTCCTTGGAGTTGACACTAAACTGATTAACACTGTATCAAAAGTCTTCGTTGTTGTGATGTCAATACAAATTTTACATACAGTCGGCAGTTTGCATGTCAAAGCCGAACAACCAAAACAGTAGCTTATCTAGGAGAGGTAGTCTAACCTGTCTGGGTTTGGTTGGCATAGCAACATTTGTTTCTGACTATATCAGAATTGACATATTTTAGTGTGTTTGGCCTAATAAACATTCTACTTTGTAAACAGACTCAACAGCAGCTTCATTGGCTGTGGGTTGGGCTATGCCAAGAAAAAAGCTGCATTAAAAATGGAAAAATAAAATCCCGATAGATATTATTGGCCTGTTACACAGAAAATCACACGAAGGCGGGCCTCTACACACTGGCCAGCTACATGTCACCATCAAGCAGAATTTAGTGACACAAAAGAGCTATGAAAGGGCATATGAAGACAAAAATGTAACATCTGGATACTCGGTGGATGTGTATCCAGAGATTACTCGTGGTGCCACCAGTTTTGCATGCACACCTCTGCATCAGCTGGGGGGAGAAAAGCAAATGTGAAAAACAGGAATGAACTATTATGATTTGTGGAACAATGGTGGGATGGAACGAGAAGGCAGGCTTTGTGGTGTCAACGCAAACACACGTGCACACACATTTTGCAGTGTTAACAAATGCCGATGGAAAGACTCATGCTGTTACATTGATCGCTTATAAATTACTTTGGATGGTGGGGCATAATGTCATTAACCTGGCACTGTATGGATGACAGGAATGTATGAGAGAGAAACATTGATGGAGAAAGCTGAATGGATTTCATAAAATGGCGCTTGATGGATATTTACACCATGTTAGCTACATATTTTCAGTTGAATCGCTGAGTATCTAAATTTAATTGGAAACTTGGATTATCCAGCTTTAGTCTTGATTAAAGAGACATTTACTTCAGGTTGTGTGAATTTATTTCTTTCTGTATTTGAAGATTGTAAATGCACGGTTGGGCATTTCTGGCACACGGGTGATGGTCGCTGCAAAACTTTTACTGTTACTAGCCTTGAACCTGGGTTTTAGTCAGAAAAGATTATTGCAGAAGTAATTTGGTGAAGGAAATGATGAGCTCTCAATTCTGCTTTAGGGTCGAGCCTTGTATTGTAGAAGAGAAGAAGGTTCAATAGTTGCTTCTGAGTGTCAGTTTAACATATAATGCCTAAGGCAGCACAGTTCCTGGTTAAAGATCTGTCTTTGAGTGGTGTGGCTGTTATTTGAGGGCAGCGACAGCAATCTGGCCGAGGCTGAGATTAATAGCAAGACTCCAAATATGTACCAGGAAGTCACTTTAATACTAGTTCAGGCAAAGAAGCTTGAAATCAACATAAATACAACTTTACTTGTAGTTAAGATCTTTACTATTGCCCACTAAGAAAAACCAATTGTTTTCCTACTATGGAGTAGTAATTTCCTACACTTGCTTGACTTTGTTATCTGTTACCGTGAAATTAATGGCCTTAAATGTAATTTTTGAAATTTATTTATTTTTGGCCGTATTGGCCTTTTTGGGGGTTTTGTTTTGCTTTTTTTTGCCTCTGTCACTAAGCTTGCTCCTATAACTGCCATTTTTATATTTTATATGCAATGCTCATTAATGTTTTTTTTAATGATCTTTGAATTTTGACTTGTCCCTGAGTTCAGTCAGAATTTATTTATCCTTTTCAGTTTATTATATTTATTTTATTTTTCAATATAAGAGGTTTTTTTGGGGCCTTCTTTTGGCCTTCTGTCTGTGGACTTCATCCAGTAACTTGGAGTTCCTCTTTACCTTTTAGCGAAGGAGCAGGGGCCGGGGTAGTAGGTCTCAAAGCTTAAGTGACTCTTCCACTCAGTGTATGGATAGACCCCCAGACACGGACAAGAAGGTAAGACAGCCTTAAGATCTTACCCTCTCTATGCCTCCCACCCACGATTGTGGCTCCATCAGAAACATACGCGCTCATTGTTACATGCTCACACTGTGGAGGTACAGGCAGATACACAGTATAAACTTTGAGCAGCAGTTAAAATGAATGTTGGAGAATTGCATTTACGAAAAACTTGAAATGTAGTTTTATTCATTTATTTTTAGCTATTTCTATCCAGATGTCCCAGAAAATAAAAAGGCCTCGCTCATATTACGTGCTTTTAACGCGTATGAGTTTGCAGAGCAATTTGTGGACAAGCAGAAGGCAAATGAGACGAAGCTTTGTGGAGGGTCAGTGTAGTCGTGTTGCATATTGATCTGTCGGATTGGCTGTCCTATAGGTTTGTTTTTTACATAAAAGTTGGTGTAATAAAATCAGAAAATGTTTTGTTTTCCCTTTAATATATTTCTAAAAGGAAGAAAAACCAATGTTTTTTGTTTTTTAAATACCACTGGTATGGGGGTGCTATCCCCTACACACTGTTGTTTTTTTTGTTTTTTTAATAGCTGTTTATTTATATATTTTCAAAGAGCCTAATACACATACAGCTAAGTACACAGCTGTGCAGGTAGTGTTTTTAAAATAACCCCATTATCTCCCCTTTTCTCTAAAAGCTCCAACATACCAAATTTGAGCTCAAAATTAAGTCTGTTGTACTATTATGTTTGTATTACTACATGATGAAAATGATTAAAACCCTAGCTACATTTTCCATTGAAATGGATGACTGATGGCCTTGAAAGGAATGGACTTGGTATTTTTTCTTCATTTTTAATCAGTGCTTCTCTGAAGAAAAACTCATGGATTTGATTTTTTTTTAATAGCATCTGAGCTTGACTGTAAAATGTATTTCTTTTTTTTTTTGTCATATCTAAAAACTCATCACTGTTTTCTACTATTTCTCTAAGCATGTCTTTTAAAATCACCAAATTAGTTGAAGCTGATGTCCTATTGAGTGATGAAATTGTATTTCAGAGATCAGGCAGCTGGGGTGGCTGAGCTCCTCTGTGCCTACCAGTGATAACAACTTTAATGAATGTGAGATTAGTGTGACTTAATAACTCACGGCTGTTAGTTGAACATGTAATCACAGGCTGTGTGAAATCTGGATTTTTCAGTCAGTGTCAAGTCATCAATTTTACTTTTTGTTTGTTTGTTGTTGTTGAAGAAATGAACTTGGTGTGTTTGTCTGCAGTTGAAACAAAAAACTGTCAGTAAGATATTTAAATATTTACAGTTTAATAGCACAATAAAATTTACTTAAATATTCAATAAACAGTTTATCTGCCCTTTTTAAAGTTGTATAGATTTTATTATCATTCCCTCTAAACTCTCCAGATCCATGTCCTGTTATGATAGTGCTTTAACTGTGGATTTATCCTCGCATCTTTGATTGTGCTTATCACTGGGAAGAGTTTAGCAGTCCGCAGTGATTTATCAAAACAACGACTCCTGCTGCTCGATGGTGTCGGTGTTGGTGAAGGACTCATTGGATAAAACAAACAAGAACAAATGCTTAACATACTCAGACACTTAAAGCTGTTGTGTTTATGTGTGCATGACTGAAAATACTTTAGGCAAGGCCATCTCAGCCTGTCAGCTCACCACAGAATCACTATCTGACATGAATGAAAGGAGTTTAAAGGTGCTTCAGCCAGTTGATTGTTTCACGTTTTTAATCGAGGTTATCTAACACCACTGCACAGATGAAGAGCAGATATTGTTCCAGAATAACAATAATTTTATATCCTAAAGCAGTTTTCATTGCCGGGAGAGCCTGAAGCGCACACATTTAGTTTCTGCATCAAAGACTGTGAACTTTGGACTTTTTAGATGTGGAAAAAATGATTTCAGTGTCCAATTATAACTATTAACTTAAACTGGTTCATATTTAAAGTCTGTATCAACAGAAAAGTAAATGAGCTGTGGAGCTGTGGAAATATAAGTGCCAATCCAAAAGTTATTTTTCTCTGAAGGTAAAAGCAGAAAAGGAAAGAATTTATTTAAATATACGTCATTGTGTTTAATCTTGAAACCCCCGTAAGTGTTTCAAGAATGCATACCGGAGAATTAATGAATGCATGTTAGAGAAAATCAGCTCGGTAGATTATGTTAGTGACGGTGTGCTGCAAGCGCTTTTTGATGCTTTGAATTTTCACTTTTCTCCTGTTGTTGTGTTTTGTTTTATTTTTTTGTTTTTTTTAATACAGAGGGGGGAAAAGAGAATCTATTTTAATTGTGTTAACTTGTAGAAATTTGTGGCATCAGAATTAGAATTGTATGGCACATTTTGTGTGTGTGTGTTTGGCCACGTACTACTCGGTCTTACTGCCCTGGCTTTTGTTAATACTGCCTTATTAGCATTAGAGTATCCCCCCTCCTTGCTCTCTTGCACACATGCGCACATAAACACACCATCCCCATTCCTGGGTCAGAGATCAGTATGCTCAGATTTGTGAGTGTGTGTGCGTTCACATGCCTTTGTTATGTGGTTTGGAGGCTCAGATGTATACCCACCTCATGCTAGACCCTGCAGTCAGCCAAGATCCCCCACGCTGGCCGCATAGAAAAGGCCCGCAGGAAACACACACATCCATACACACACAATGGCTGGTCAGAAATCCTGCAGGAAACTGCACAGGGGAATTCCTGCTAGGCCAGGCCGGATTATTTTCCCCTGTACTTCCTGTTCCTCTCTTTCTGCCCGTCTTCTCTCGCTTCTCCTCACCCCCTGCTCCCTCCCCGTTTGCCCCCAACCCCCCCCAAGACGATGTCCTCCTGAGGCTGTTGTGCTGAATTGTGAAGCCATAAAATATGAAACTACATCAAATTATTAGCAGACAATAGTTTCTCTTCCCATAATTGGTACCGGCATTTTCTATATTAAATAAAACGATAACATGTTACATTTTAAATAATTAATTAATGCATTAATACTTGTTATGCGCGTTACAGCAACGAAAAGTGCCAAAATGTGTGCGCCTCATAGGGCTGTTTGTTTTAACGTAGCTGTACTGAAACAAATTGGGTAGTGAGCTTTTTATTTAAAACTGTAGTGTAGATAATCAAATTTAACATGATTAAATGTTGAATAATTACAGACTGTTGATTGGAAAACAAGTAATTTGAAGAAATGAAAAATGTATGTGAAATGAAGTCAGATGAATTGATACATATTAATAATAGAGTCTGAATTTCAATACACATAGATGTAGCGAACAAGGGAATGGAGGTTTCTGTGCTTGTATTCTGCAAACTGTGAAGAGACAGAAGGAAAAGTGTCTTTAAAAGTGAATCTCTCTCTTCGGGGGCACGTGATCAGCATTCGACATAGACGGAGAGGATTTCTGCCCACTGCTGAATTGTTCATTGTTCAGGGGTTTGTTGATAAATAGATGCACTCATCATTACCCGCCACCACTCATATTTACCCCACACAGTCTCAAAGCCCTCGCGGACATGTCAAATGATCAGGCTGCCAGCGGTCAGCGTTAGAGAAAGAGGGGACAGAACATGCTGAAAGGCTTTGTCTCTGCCTGTATAATCAATTGACCTGATTGATAAGAGTGTGTCAGGGTAACATTGTGCATTTGTTGTGTTTCCCACGCCCAGTGCTGTGTGTGTGTGTGTGTGTGTGTGTGTGTGTGTGTGTGTGTTATCCGACCCTCTCGGCTCAGGCTCTGTCCATCAACACCTACCTCTGGAATGTTAATGAAAAACAAAAAGGGAATCCCAAAGAATTGACCTCTTTCTCTCCGTCACTCTCCCTCTTGCCATAATCGTAACATCTTTGTGTTGCGGCAGAAGCAGCGTGGATCATTTGTTGTCTGTTTTAAATCGCTACCTCTACCCTGTATTTCTGTTTGTTTTCGCACTCTTTATAGCCAGTGTGAGAGCTAAAGCACATTTCTTCAGGGTAGTTGCAAACAGCTGGTTGATAACTGGAAAAATGGCCAATGAACCAGCATCAGTTGTGATAAAATATAGCTGACTTATTGATTAATAAATGGTGGTTAATTTGTTTCCTGTAAATATAAGCCCAAATGAGGGGCCCTTATGGAAATGAGACTGGAATTATTAATTATTATTATTAAATATTACTAAACCCCATAAACAGTGTTTGGCCAAAAGAGCAGTTTTTAAAAAACTGTGTTTCTCAAAAGAGCATTTCAAGTTACAAAACTCAAATGAAAAATTCAGAGGTGATCTTATGTCTGAAGATATAAAGCCTTGGTAAAAAGCTGTGACATGTGATACTGAAAATGTAGTTGAATCTGTTTTTAACTACTCCAACTAATAGAAGTTAGGGAGTTAATGAAAATAGTCAGGACTGGAACCTGTTTTAAGCTTCAACACATCCTCTGAAATACAGAAACCAGCAGAAGTCCTAACCTCATTAACGGTTAGCATTAACGGAAGCTGGCGTGCGGAGATGTCGCACTGGAGCTGCAATCTACTGATTCGGCTGGTGATGTCTGTTAACTGCCACTCGCAGAGGAAGTCTGGCTAAACTGTCACAATCCGTCTCGCAATCAGTCCTCAGCGAAACCCCGGGTGGGGAAGAGAAGGGGGAGGGGCCGATTATGGTGTTTCGGTGTTGTTGTGACATCGAACATCCCGAGCATGTCGAGTCCCACGTCGTCTCTCAGGATCGCTGCGTATTTTCACCATATACCTCCAAGAGTGTGCGTGTGCGCGAGTGCACGCACGTGAGGCTACGTCTGCTAGTACGCACGTACAGAAAAGTGTCAGGGCGCGGGGCGTGCATGTGAGGTGTAAATGCACTGGCACCCAGCCACCACCTCAAGGGTGCGAGAGAGGGGTGGCGGTGTGTGCGCAGGTTTGTGAGGGTGTAAATTGAGCTGTGATGGCCCAAGAAAAAGGATATGATTGGGTGAAGCGACAAGACCTTGCACGCATCAGCACGAGCGCAATGCTCAGCTCTTTACCGCAGCATGCTAAATTGTTGTTGCCTCCTGGTCCCCTTTTATCTCTCTTCCATCACTCTCTTTGTTTTTTGTGGATCGCCAGGCTTTCATCTCAGATTGAGTCTTTGAAATGCACTGCGGCTTCTTTCTCTGCCTCTCTTCACTGAACACACATGCACGCCGACTCGGTCTCCTCCACTTAGGTGCTTACATCCCATCTCATACATTAGCTTTTCCGCCAAGCACTTTTAAACAATGGTCTAAAATGTCCCCGTAATCTTTTTTTTTTTTTTTTTCTTCTTGCCATTTTTAGTCTTTTCCTAGTGTTTCAAATATCCAAAGAACTAAGGTTCTTTTTTCTGGCTTTGTCCTTATTTCTTTCCTCCATTCACTCACGTGCTGAAAACCTTCACTCATCTGTTTTCTCTTCCCTCCCCTCCAATTTCAATCAGAAACATAAGGAGCGAGACCGGCACAAACCGAAACACAAGAAAACCTCCATGGACATGTCCCCCTCCCTCATCCTTCCGAACATCATGGTCCCAGAGAAGGTGAGAGCACCCCTCCTTTGTTTTGGTGATTAGTAACATGTGATTAAATATTAGAGTCAGAGTGGCTTACCTTGATTTATCTTTGTTAAACTCTTATATCCCTAAAACATCCTGTGGCCTTGATGTATTTTTCACTCATCTTTTTCATTTGGCCGTGTTTTTGATAATTTCCCTTCCTGTTCCGCTGTTTTGATTTTCTTGTCCTCCCTTTTTCTCCCAATATCCTTTTTTTTTTCTCCCATCATTCTCTCTCTCTCCCTCCCTCCCTCCCTCCCTCCCTCCCTATTCATTTATTTATTTTTTTAACCTTCTTACAGACCTATAACAGTGGCAATTCAGGGGGAGGTGTCTCCTCTCTGCAAGCGTCTTCGCAGAAGCGATTAGATGAGAGCGCAGCACGTTTTACCAACGCCAACTTTCAGGAAGTGTCGTCTGCTCACTCTGGCAGCAGTTCCAAGGACGCCTTGGCTGCAGACAGCGTCAAGGCTGCGACTGAGGTGAAGAACAAGAAGAACAGCGGTGGAGGTCACACGGTGGGACCGAGGGGTGGCCGCAAGTCTCTCACCTCCTCAGGGAAACCCCTCCCCTCTGCTGTGGTCACCATGGCAACTTCCTCTACATCTGCCTCAGCTTCAACTGGGCCTTTCCATCAAGGTGAATTGATGGTTGCAAATGGATCTCAATATTTCTCTCCCCCCACACACACATGGCAGTTAGAAAAGTGAGAATGCAACGATGGCTCTTCTGGTATTTTTACCCTGCACACCCACAAGAAAAACTGCAAATGCATTAAAATTGCAAAGCGTTATTTAAAACCTGAATGAACTTTTGATTCTCTGGTTTTATGGGTCCGTGTGTGCTGTGTCATTGACTGGATATCAGTCGGGCACCAGACTTTTGTCTCTCGCCGTGATAAGACTGTTTTGTCTCGGCTCTGTAATCTGGGGCCCCGTCTGAGAACAGCCCCGCGCACACAAACACAGGCCGACGGAACATGTGGGGAGGTCATGACGTGAAAGGAGTCACTGTTCACTCCTGTGTGCTCCTGTGTTTTGCGCTGTTACAGCCTTGAAGCCCTTGTCAGTTGTGTGTTTTTGTCTAGCAGAGAAATTGTGCATTGTGTGCGCTTTCAAGAAACTGATGCAAGGGAGGGCTGCTTGACGAGGAAGGGCTGACTGTAGAGCAGATAGAGAGCATTTGAACTGATAAAATGTCTATTTTTGTTATCTTGTTTCTGTCGCTCTCAAGATGATCGAAAGGAGTGTGTTCTGGAAACTTGTACAGCTCTGATGTGTCATGCCTCTCCTCTCTTTGTTCATTCCTGTCCCACCCGTCTTTCATCCACCCAGGCCTCCTGTTGACCAGTGCCAGCAAGACCCCCTCTGCCGCTTCCTCCTCAGACTTCCTAAGTTTCACAGATTCATCGTTGCGTCCCGGTGGTGGAAGTACCTTCTCCTCCCCACCGTCTTTCAGCAGCTGCCTTGTGAAGCCAGGCTCAGAGGGTGGAGCTTCAGAGGGAACTACAACTCTCTTTGGTTCTCTTATGTCTGCAACCACAGCTTCAGCAGGTGCCACACTTCTTTTTCTTTAAAAAAAACACAACAATATAATTTTTGTTTAACTATTAAAAATATGTAACAATCACATTAACCAATGGGAAACACTGTTCTTTCTCATCATTGCAGTGGGTGGAAAGCTGTATGAGAATTCCCACAGTCACACAGTGAGTGAGACAACAAGCCTCGTTGGGTCCACTGGCTACAAACGGCCTCAGCCCTCGAGCTCAGGACTGGGGATCAGCGGAGCAGCCGCAGGAGGAGGGGAAGATGGGGTAAAGAAGAAAAAGAAGGGCAACTGGCGAAACAGATTTGGACCTTGCTTTACCACAGACGTGAAGCCTTCTGAGCCCGCACCCTCCCTAACTCTCCCCACCACCTCCACCGCCAACACCACCTCCTCCTCCACCGCCTCGCCTTCCTCCTCTTCGTCCTCAACGCTCTCAGGTCGCCCATGCTTAGTTTCCAGCAGTGGATTAGGGGTTGGGGTAGGAGGAGGATCAGGAGGTGGAGAGAGGGGGCTGGGGGTCATGGGCGTGAGCGGTGGGATTCAAAAGTCGCCGTCACTCCTCAGGAATGGGAGTCTGCAAAGCAACAGCAGCTCTACAACCACTGGGTCAGGTAAGGACGACTGAGAAATGTGACGCACAGCAACGTTTCACAACCCCTTTTAGAGTTTCGGAGACTTGAAGCCCGTCTGTCAGTTCTCATGACAGAATTAGCTTTATAGTTTCGCTGTAGCTGAGCGAATAATGAAATCAATTTTGGCAACTGAAATGAGGAACCGTGCTGGTTTCATTCAAGATCTATGGGGTAGTTGTGACTTGTAAGACCCCATTGTGCTCTCCAGTTTCATTACAATGATCAAAAGGAAAGTAGTTTGTGTGAGGCATTGTTGCAGCAGGTTTTCCAGCTGCTGAATGTAACACACCTGGGCAGCATATTTTAAATATTGACAATCAGAAATGGCCAGAGCCGGTGACACCTCCATGTTTGTGTGTAAGAGTGTGGGTCTGTGTGTTCCTGCACACACGTGGAAGTGGTCTGTATGCCTTCTTTTTTTGTTGTTGTTGTTGTTGTTTTTTTTTACTTTCTCATCGTGTGTTTTCAGTTGCTTGGCAACTGTCTTTATGCTTTGGAGTTTCCCTGATGGAAATGGCTCAGCACAGCCCGCACATCCCACATCTCCCTTTTCTTCCAGAATCATCACCCTTTTGTTTCTCCCTCCTGCTCTCAGCTGCTCGCACCTACCTGCCTTCTGCATACAGAACCAACACTCACCTGTTGATGCTGTGTGCACCTGGAGCTCTTAGTGTTGACACCCATACACGTGCACGCAAAGAAAGTGGACATGGTTATTTAAATTCATGCTACGGATGAATCCACTGATTAAGCTCAAATCCGTTGCTGATCACTAGGCTGACTTCTGTGAGTCTTTATCTCATATTTAGGATATTTTTGATTTAAGCTTTTCTAAATTGTCCTTTTTCCCTAGAAGTGATCGTTTCGAGTGATTGATTAGCCCTACATCTGTTCTTGACCTGTAGCTTTAAAACTTGTAGCTGTGATGAGTATTGGACATTGCAGCTCAGCACCAGATGGATTGGACTGCAGCGTTCACAGAAAGCGAAGATTCAGGAGTAATTATGTTGTTTGCAACAGAGCAATTTGTAAAATGTGAAAAATGATGAGATTCTGATCAGAAATGTGTTGCTAGGCATTGGATGGTTGGCGGTCTTGATTTGCATTGTGTGTGTAGGAGTCGTACTTTTAATGGGAATGTTGTATTCTTGCAGCTCTCTGCCTGAATCAAACCAAAATCGTAACCATTCAAAGCTTAAGTGTGTTAAAACTACAGTCTTCACAAATACTCATCTTCTGTTCTGCATTCAAAGGTGGGTTTACTTTATATTTGAGTTGTTTTGGTCATGAGCGGGTGAGTCAGAGGACTGGTTCTGTTTGCTTTCTGAATTTAATTTTTTGCAGCAGAGGTGGTTGAGCTTGTTTGTGATTCCACATCCATTTTACTTTCTGGTTCTTTTTCCTTGAGCAGTTGGGGGCATTTCGGGCTTCAGCTGGCGAGAGAAGATAGGGCAAACAGTGGTGGTTATGTATGACTGTGCATCATACGTATGCGACTGTGAGAAATTAAATCATGTGTTCTTCTTCCTACTGTAAATATTTAGCCAGGGGTTAATGCAGGGCAGTAATGGGGAGGATCTTGGTGTTTATCTCCCCCTCCTCTGTCCTGTCTGCTGACTCCACCGTGCTGATGGATAGATAGTTAGCCTGATAAATATGTGGTGTTGGGTGGGGAGAAGCAGGGGGTGAGATTTTGGCTGGGTTAATGTTTGATGGCAGCGGGGTCACCGATGGGACGGACAAGCTCGCAGTAGTTTTGGTGTGTGGGGGAGGAGAGACGCTGGGTGAAGCAAAATTTATTCACACTGGTGACTATGTATGTGTTTAAAGAGAAGAAAAGCAGACAAGAAAACAAAAGATATCATTTATTCTTATATTTATTAGCTAATTTATGAGATTATTTTTACCCCTAACACTTTTTTTTAAAAATGAATTTCCTCAATTATCAGCAGCTTGGTGTCACCTCTGCAGAGCACATGTGAGAGGTTGTGAAAGCAAGGAAATACTCTGTGAGCAGGATTTAATTTAAATAACAAATTAAGCTTAATGTTAAAATATGAGCATGTCTATTATTAAAGTTTGCAGGTGTGTAATAAATAAAGTAACATCAGAAGAAATTATTTAAAGATTCACAAATGTCAGTATTTTAAGGCAATACTGGAAAAATAGATAAATAAATGTAAAAAATCAGTAAATGGAGATTGGTTTGTAATTAGTACTTTTTTGGGGGGATATTGTGTGATATTGTGCCACGTCACAAGAAACAGAGAATTTATTATAAAAAGGGACATTTAAAAAATAATATATATTTAAAAAATTTAAAAAATTTAAAAAATAATATATAATATATATTTTTAATGTAAATCAGAATATTTCCAGGTTTTTCACAAACTGTAGCAAATGAGTTTCTAGTGTTTAAAAAAAAAAAATAGTAGTTTAGAGACCTGAATATGCCTCTTCTTATACTTATTGTGGAAACTGTTAAATTTAGTTTGCCGTTGTTGACTCTGAAACCGACACGCCTTTATCAGTCTACCACAAACCCACGTACATTTTCTGATGCACACACTCGTTGTGCGTGTTACAGTTGCTGTCCGTGATTTGGCTCTAAATGCATGTCTGTTTATCTTTGGTGGTAGAAAATTGTCAGAAAAACAAAAGGCTTTCTGTTGCTGAGATGTTTGTCTTTACATAAACATCTCCACGTTTAAACTCTGATGAAGTAACTGTCTGCAGTCTTTGGGAAAACAAGCTGCAAGGCTCCAGGAGAAAAGACACTGAATCAGACGTTAAATAACAGAATGTGATGGCATGCACTTTGTTTAATGTCATCTTTTTTTATATTCTGCATATAGACGACACAGATTTCTTCGTGAGATAATATCGGCTCGAACTAATCAAGGTGGATGTTTTTCAAGCTTACAGGCGTAGTGAGCAGGAAGGGAAAAGGAACAGGAAAGCTGGGCGATGGAGGCTGTTGTGCTTCAGGGGCTTAACAGTATTGATCATACAAATAGGTTATAAGTTTTACAAGCTCAGGTTTGTTTGTGTGTAAAGAAATATAAATATATATACTTTTTTTTTCTTTGTCTTCTTTTGAAAGAATCTTGCCACGAAAAGCAGTAATTAAATCTTAAAGGGAGCAAAAATACAGGTTAAGGTTAGCAAGTCCTCGTGATGAACAGCAGCTTTGTTTTGAATGGCCCTAATACACGTTTTTCAGATTATTTATTTATTTATTTATTTATTTATTTATTTAATTGTCAGCTCAGCCCGAGAAATGTTAAACCTCTGGTCGATCTTGTAATCTACTTTTTGGCTAATTCCTGTGAATCAATAAATTTGGAGCAAAAAGAAAGAAAGAGTTTAGGAATTATAATAATTGTAGATGTTGAAAATATAAT